>NC_050099.1:235391087-236591087 GCF_902167145.1 Zea mays
GCCGGCCCAATCCCGCGCGCGCGCCTCTCCCCCCTCCTCTCATTGCCCCGGCAGGCCCGCCCGTCAGCGCGCCCGTTTTCCTCGCGCCCGCGCCCGCTTTCCCCTCTCCCTCTGCCCGCGGGCCCCGACTGTCAGCACTGTCCACCCCGTGTAACCGCCGCCCGAGCTGCGCGTTGCCGCGGTCTCCGCGCCCACGTCGCGCGTGGAGCTCGCAACCGCCCCGCCCCCGGCCACTTGAGCCCAGAACCCCGCTCGCCCTCTCCCCCTCCCTCATTTGCGCACCAGCAGACCCCTCTCTCACCTCCCCCGCGCTGCGCACACGCCAGAGCACCGTCGCCATTAACCGCCGCCGTCCCGAGCCCGTTTCCCCGTCGCCGTTGGAGCTCCGTCGTGCCGCCTGTCACGGTGAGCTTCGCCTCGACGTCCGCAACCCGGGACACGCCCCAATTCCTCTTCCCCCTCCCTATTTCCCTCTGCCCGCGCTCACCCGCCGTCCTCCGTGCAGCCGCGGAGGTCCGCCACCGTCGACCCGGGCCGCCGTCGCGCCATTGCCGCCACTGAGGAGTCCTCGGAGTCCGCCTTGAGGTAAGGAACCTCTTCCGCCCCCTCCCGACCTTTGTATTGCCTCCTGTCGCGTTCAATTGCTCGTCGGAGCCCTTTTGCGCCGCCGCCGAGCCGCTTCGCCGTGGACCACCCCCCTCCGGTGCCCCTACCCCGACCTAGCCCCCACCAGAAGACTCCCCGCTCCTTCCCCAACCTCTCCGGCCGTCCAGGTCGCCCCAAAGACCCGCAGGGCCCCCGCGCCCCTCGTCTCCGGCGAGTTCTCTGCCGCGGGGACGAGCGCCGCCGCCTCTGCTAGCCGTAGGAGAGGCCAAGGCCGGCCACCCGATCCCCGCCGCCCATCCCAGATCGGGCGGTCCCGTTTCAATTAGGCCGAGCCCAACCCTAGCCGTTCGCCTGAGATCCAACGGCCTAGGGCCGTTTCCCCACACCCCGCGCTGCCCGCCTGGCCCCGCCTGTCAGCCCGCCGCCCCGCGCTGCCCGCCTGGCCCCGCCTGTCAGCCCGCCGCCCCGCGCTGCCCGCCTGGCCCCGCCTGTAAGCCCGCCGCCCCGCGCTGCCCGCCCGGCCCCGCCTGTCAGTCGCTCAGGCCGCCGCGCGCCCGCCCGCAGATCTAATCCTGCGCGTTGATCTGAGATCTGACGGCCGTAGGAGCCCGATACCCCTTCGCCCGCGCGTTTTCTTAAAGAGACCCTCGGTTTTCTGAAATTTAACCCGCCGTCCCTGGATTCTCACAGTTAGGTCCTCGGACCTTTTATTTAATTCAAAATAAGTATTTAGGGTATATTTTTAACCCCTAAACTTGTAAAATTCATAACTTTGTCATATGAACTCCAAATTAGGTGCTTCAAATTGCAAAATGCTCATAGTATTTTTGTCTATCTATTTAAACAATGTTCCCTGCTGTTTCCATGTCCCAATTAATAGTTGATCATTAGGATAGGATTAAGGTTATTGGAGCCCTATTTGAGATAAATAGAAGATGGTAGACTTTAATAAAAGTTAGAGCACCTAAGTTTATGGACTTAAACACCCAAGTTCAGGGACTTAAAACCATGTAATGATTTAATCCCACCACTGACTTAAACCTGATTAGTGGATAATGAATCACTTGAATAGTCCTCTACCCTAGACCTAGGGAATATCAGAGTACCAATCCTTTTCTATTATGAACTTGTGATCTCTCTGCTGCACATGTTTGGTATATTGCTTTTGTTTGCTATTTCCCAAGTGCATAGTGTGAATGATTACTTTACGTAGACAACGAGCAGTCCGTGTTTCCTGAGGAAGTTGCAGAGGAAGTCCCTGATCAGCAGTTTGGTGAAGGAAAGTGTCCTCTGACCCATTATGTCCTATTCACTTATAACTTACTATCCCGCATTACTTACTTGAAACCTAAGGATTGACTAGCTTTACACTTTACTTTATCCTTGACGACCTTATGGGCTGTTATGGTTAGCATTCTGCTATTGCCTTAACTTAATCAATGAACATGATGTGACTATTTATGATACTGTTATCCGGATGATGTTGATGATCCTGTGATACTCTAGGGGGCTCAGGCTGTTTCCTGAGTACCTCTCCGTAAGGACCTGTTCGTTGAGAGACCACCCGGGATAACAGTGCAACCATAAGGGTGAAATGGGATGCCCTTAGCTAATTAATTAGAGGAACTAGAGGTGTAGCTGCTTAGCTGTCGTGCCGTCAATGGGGTCCAGGCACAGTGCTTGCTCTGCCGAGGCTGAGTGCCGAGGTTCTTTCGTTTTGCTTTTGTTAGTCACTCTCCTGCGGGGAGGGGTACTGTGTTTATCAAACTGGAGAAACCTAACGGGCAGCTATGATCTCTAGGGAATCTTTGTAAAAGCTACGTAGTGATACCCTGTCGGACCACCTAGGAAGTGATCAATGGGGATTAGCTCTCCCCGGGCAGAACGGGAATCACGGCTCATGGGTAAAGTGTGCGACCTCTGCAGAGGGTAATGAAACTGATATATCAGTCGTGCTCACGGTTATGAGCAGCCTTGGGATCCTCTTTGATTAGAGATACAGATGGTTCGAGATACAAGGATTATGTTATGGTTTTGGTTCGACTATGATGATGTTGTTCCTCGATGAGGAAATGGTTTACGGGTTGGTTAATGCTAAAACTTGGCTTCCATTAATAATAAATACCTGACCAACTAAAAGCAATCTGCTTTGACCTTAACCCCACATAAAGCTAGTCCACTTCAGCCAAACGGGACATTTGCTGAGTACGTTGATGTGTACTCATCCTTGCTTTACCACAAAACACCAGGTTGTCCGCATTGTAACCACTGCTCAGGAGAAGGTGAAGCCGTGGAAGGAGACTTCCAGGAGTTCCAAGACTACGACGAATTCTAGGTGTGGGTTGGCGGCAACCCCCAGTCAGCTGCCTGTGGAGGCCTTATCTTTACTGCGTTTCGCTTAGCACTTTGATTTACCTGTTAAGTTAATGACTATGTGGATGTCTATGACTCTATGATGTAATAAGTTAATACTCTTTTATGTTATTATTCGAGCACTGTGCAATGATGTTCATTTATGTAATCGCTGTGTACGTGAGTTCTGATCCTGGCACGTACATAGTTCGCATTCGGTTTGCCTTCCAAAACCGGGTGTGACATAAGTGGTATCAAAGCCCAGGCTGACTGTAGGACCGCTGACCTAGAGTAGCACTGGTCGTACTAAGGACTATTGACCTTCCCTCTCACCTTGACCTCTGATGTTACTTCAAAAGTCGGTCACCTCGACCAACCCTATGTTTTACTGTATATATACTATATTATACCTTGTTAAAATTTTTATCTTATTCTGTCTATGGTTTATTCACTTGTCACATTAGTTCTGCTCTTACTCTTATGCTTACGGTGTCTTTTGTAGATGGCTCGTCTTAGACACACTGCACGTAAGTCGGTGATTCCTTTCCTGCCGTCTCGACTTGCGGAGCGTCCTCTGCGCCGCACCGTGACCGGTCAGTCGAGTCACCTGGAGAGACTGCACCACCACCTGCGTGAGGAGCAGGAACGCCGGCGCCAGCACAGAGAGCAGCAGGGCTCTTCCTCCTCACCCCAGTAGGAGGTGGAGTCCGTGAGGCGCCGTTCCTCTGTTGCCTAGTTGGAGGCGCCCCCTGCACCACCGCGGGACGCCCCGGCTGTTGGAGGAGCTACTGGAGGAGGTCCTGGAGGAGACCCCGACGACGACGACTCAGACCACAGCACGGAGTCTTCTGAGCCGCAGGAGGCGGAAGGATGGGTCGCCCGACCCATCACCCGTGACGCCGCTCGCGGTTGTCACTTCCACGACGCACTCAACACCTTGCTGCGCCAGGCTTTCGACCGGCACACCTGGTCAATCGAGTATCGTTGTGTAGTCTACCAGCACAGTCGCGGGAGGTACCCGGACCGCTGGGAGGCTACCTGCCTTGTTCGCCGTCCGGAGGATGATCTCCGGGGAGCAGAGGCCGTTTCGGAGCACTACTCCATCTCCGAGAGGGACACTGCAGAGGCGGCTATGCAGGATGCAGCACGACGTGCACTCTCCCAGTACTGTTCTTTGTTCGGTGGGGTGGCCGACGGTCTTAACCTTCGGTACTACCCCCGCCGCCCTACTGGCAGCACAGAGAGTGTGGTTGTCTCACCTGTTGGTGAGGCTAACCCTAGGTTGAGCAGCACAGTCAACCTAGTCGCAGTACTTAACACTGAGCTGGATCACTCTCTGGACGAGCTAAGCAGGGCTCGAACGGAGATTGCGGAGTTGTGTGCTGAGCTGGCAGAGCGCCATCACCAGGAGGGTGGTTCCCCCGCTCCTGTTGGGACTCAGCACCCTTACCGCTCGCCGCCACGTGGTCACCACACTTATGGTTCCCCTGCCTGTAAGACCAGGATAGATCTGGATCCTTAGATCGTTAGCGTCGAAGTTTGTAATAATTCTTAAGTTAGATGTCTCAGTCTTAGGTAGTCAGTTTAGTTTGCTTATCAGTTGCTTCCATTTAGTTTAGTTTGCTTATCAGTTGCTCGCATGCTTGTTATGATGAACTTGTGCTGGATTTGAATCTTTGTAATGACTGTAGCCAACATGTGGGTTTCCCCTGCAGTTTGGCTTAGCTAGTAATGTTAATGAAGTCAGTTATTTAGTTGGGGAACCATTTACTTCTACTTTCCTTCTTATCTAAGAAGCTGTGTTGAATCATAAATGAGGATCGGTGAAGCTCTTTATTCACTTAGTGTCATGAAGAATTCTGTATTCCCTTTTCTTATGCTGAAGGATTGTAAGATCAATGCTGATGTATGAATGTCTTCCACAGATGTCTGACAACAGGCGCCGATGCAACAGGCGTGCTCAGCAAGAGCAGCATGACCAGCAGGAGGAACATCAGAGGCAGCCTCCCCCACCACCCCCAATGACAGTGGAGCAGATGTTCTTGATGCAGACTCAGGCAGTGCAGGCCATTGGGCAGACTCTGGCAGCCATGCAGCAGGCTCAACAGCAACCCCAACCCCAATTGCAAGTGCAGATGCCCCAGATGCCACGGGATAAGCGTGGCGAGTTCATGAGAGGGCACCCTCCTACCTTCGCCCATTCTGCTGACCCCATGGATGCAGAAGACTGGCTGCGCGCAGTGGAAAGGGAACTGCGCACCGCCCAATGTGACGACAGGGAGAAGGTTCTGTATGGTCCCCGTCAGCTAAGGGGAGCAGCCCAGTCCTGGTGGGAGTCCTACCTCGCCACACATGCTGACCCCGAAGCCATCACCTGGGAAGAATTCAGCGAGAGTTTCCGCAGGTACCATGTGCCAGAGGGACTGATGATCGTGAAGAAGGAGGAGTTTCTGGCTCTGAAGCAGGGACCCCTGTCTGTTAGTGAATACAGGGATAAGTTTCTGCAGCTATCCCGTTATGCACCTGAAGACGTCAACACTGATGCTAAAAGGCAGTACAGGTTCATGAGGGGTTTGGTGGATCCCCTGCATTACCAGCTGATGAACCACACCTTCCCCACCTTCCAGCACCTGATCGATAGAGCAGTTATGACTGAGAAGAAGCGTAAGGATATGGAAGATCGGAAGCGCAAGATGAGTGGACCCCAGTCCGGAAGCATCAGCCGTCCCTGTTTCTCAGGCAGTTCATCTCAGCAAGGCAGGCCTGGTCACCCACAGGGATATCAGAATCAGAATCAGCGTCCGCATCAGCAGCAGTTTCAGAGGCAGTACCCACAACAGCAGCAGTATCGTCAGAACAGCCAGCAGGGAGGTAATCAGTATCAGAAGCAGAACAACCAGGCACCTCGCCTTCCTGCCCTAGCAGCAAATCAGAACAATCAAGCAGCCCCAGCACAAGGAGGAGGCAGAGGATGTTTCCACTGTGGAGAACAAGGCCACTGGGCGATGCAGTGCCCGAAGAAGATGGCGCAGCAGCAGACTAACCCCAATGCTCCAACAAGGCAAGGTGTACTGCAGCCGGCAGCAGTCAATCGTAGCCAAGCGTACAACCGTGGAAAGGTGAACCACTTGGAGGCCGAAGCAATTCAGGATGCACCAGATGTGGCAGTAGGTATGTTCTCAGTCGAATCTCATCCCGCAAAAGTGCTATTTGATACTGGTGCAACTCATTCATTTGTCACTGCAACCTGGGTAGAATTGCATAACATCTCAGTAGAGGCAATGATGCCGCCCATGAGGATTAATTCGGTTGGTGGCAAGGTGCAAACAGATAAAATATGCTCAAATGTAAGGGTGGAAATAAGGGGGATAGGGTTCCCCAGTGATCTAATAGTAATAGACACCCTTGGGGTAGATATCATCCTAGGGATGAATTGGTTAATGAAGTATGAAGCGAATGTTAGCTGTGACAAGAGGACCGTAACATTGAGGTCCCCGTCAGGAGAGGAGGTAGTGACCAAGCTAAGGATGCCTAAATCAGCGGAGGGAGTCTGTCACCAGATTTCAGTTGATAGTAAGGAGCCCAACCCGCTCGAGGCTATCAAGGTCGTGTCGGACTTTCCGGACGTGTTCTCCGAGGAGCTAACGGGCATGCCACCCGAGAGAAAAGTCGAATTTGCCATAGAGCTTATCCCTGGTACCGCCCCCATTTCTAAAAGAGCCTATCGAGTGTCTGGACCAGAATTGGTGGAACTCAAGAAGCAGATAGATGAGATGTTAGAGAAGGGTTACATCAGGCCAAGCACCTCGCCTTGGGCCGCTCCAGTGTTGTTTGTAGAGAAGAAAGATGGTACCAAAAGGATGTGCAAAGACTACAGAGCCTTGAATGAAGTCACTGTCAAGAACAAGTACCCCCTGCCAAGGATAGAAGATTTGTTCGACCAGCTCAGAGGTGCCAGCGTATTCTCGAAGATAGATCTGAGATCAGGTTACCATCAACTCAGAATCCGACCCTCGGACATACCGAAGACAACATTCATCACCAAGTACGGGTTATATGAATTCACAGTTATGTCCTTTGGTTTGACAAATGCGCCAGCCTTCTTTATGTATCTGATGAATAGCGTGTTCATGGACTATCTAGACAAGTTTGTGGTAGTGTTCATCGATGATATTCTCATATACTCTCAAAGTGAGGAAGATCATGTAGAGCATTTGAAGATGGTATTGCAAAGACTTCGAGAGCATCAGTTGTATGCCAAGCTGGGCAAATGCGAGTTCTGGATTCATGAAGTCTTATTTCTGGGTCACATCATAAACCAAGATGGGTTGGCAGTGGATCCAAAGAAAGTAGCAGATATCCTGAACTGGAAAGCACCGAAGGATGTTCGTGGGATCAAGAGCTTCATTGGAATGGCTGGATACTATAGGCGTTTCATTGAAGGCTTCTCAAAGATTGCTAGGCCAATGACAGCGTTACTAGCGAAGAAAGTTGAGTTTAAGTGGACCCAAAAATGTCAGGAAGCATTTGAAGAACTGAAAAATAGATTGACTACAGCTCCTGTGTTAGTCCTGCCTGATGTTCACAAGCCATTCTCAGTGTATTGCGATGCTTCTTACACCGGATTGGGATGTGTGCTAATGCAAGAAGGAAGAGTTGTAGCATACTCATCTCGACAGCTGAAGATCCATGAGAAGAATTATCCCACACATGACCTGGAGTTGGCAGCAGTGGTTCATGCTTTAAAGACCTGGAGACATTACCTGTACGGGCAGAAGTGCGACATCTACACAGATCATAAAAGTCTGAAATACATATTCACCCAGTCAGAGTTAAACATGAGGCAGCGAAGATCGTTGGAATTGATCAAAGACTATGAGTTGGAGATACATTACCATCTAGGCAAAGCCAATGTTGTTGCAGATGCTCTGAGCAGGAAGAGTCAAGTCAATATGTTGGCCACGTGCCCGATGCCGTATGAGTTAGCCAAGGAGTTCGACAGACTGAGCCTCGGTTTCCTGAACAGTACGCAAGGAGTAACAGTGGAATTAGAGCCCACCCTAGAGCGGGAGATCAAAGAAGGGCAGAAGGATGACGAAAACATCAACAAGATCCAGCAGTTGATCTTAGAAGGAAGAGGCAAAGACTTTCGAGAGGATGAAGAGGGAGTAATATGGTTCAAGGACCGGTTGTGTGTCCCCGACCTCAAACCTATTCGGGAGCTAATCCTCAAGGAAGCTCATGAGACAGCCTACTCCATACACCCTGGAAGTGAAAAGATGTATCAGGATTTAAAAAGGAGATTTTGGTGGTATGGCATGAAAAGAGAAATCGCAGAATATGTCGCCATCTGTGATAGCTGTCAGAGAACCAAAGCAGAGCATCAGAGGCCTGCCGGATTGTTGCAGCCATTGCGGATTCCTCAGTGGAAGTGGGATGAGATCGGGATGGATTTTATAGTTGGCCTACCTCGTACCCGGGCCGGCTATGATTCCATCTGGGTGGTTGTGGACCGCTTAACAAAGGTGGCCCATTTCATACCCGTGAAGACAACATACACCGGAGCAACGTTAGCTGAGTTATACATGTCACGGATAGTCTGCCTTCATGGTGTGCCGAAGAAGATAGTGTCAGATCGAGGAACGCAGTTCACCTCTCATTTTTGGCAGCAGCTACAAGAAGCTTTGGGCACACATTTGAACTTCAGCTCGGCTTATCACCCGCAGACAGACGGTCAGACTGAAAGAACTAATCAGATCCTAGAAGATATGCTGAGAGCCTGTGCGTTGCAAGACAAGTCAGGATGGGACAAAAGGTTACCTTATGCAGAATTCTCCTACAACAATAGTTACCAGGCCAGCTTGAAGATGTCACCATTTCAGGCACTCTATGGGCGGAGTTGCAGGACTCCGCTGCACTGGGACCAGCCTGGAGAGAGACAGGTATTTGGCCCCGACATCATACTTGAAGCCGAAGAGAATATCAAAATGGTTCGGGAGAACCTGAAGATAGCACAATCAAGGCAGCGAAGCTATGCGGACAGAAGGAGAAGAAAACTGAGTTTTGAAGTGGGGGACTACGTCTATCTGAAGGTGTCACCTATCAGGGGAGTCAGAAGGTTCGGAGTTAAAGGCAAGTTAGCACCCCGGTACGTCGGACCATATCAGATCCAAGCCAAGCGTGGAGAAGTGGCCTACCAGCTCAACCTACCAGAAAGTTTGTCGGTAGTGCACAATGTGTTCCATGTGTCCCAACTGAAGAAGTGTCTGCGAGTACCAGAAGAACAGTTGCCAGTGGAGGGTTTGGAAGTCCAAGAGGATTTGACCTACATAGAGAAGCCAACGCAGATTCTGGAGTTTGCAGACAGAGTCACCCGGAGGAACACCATCAGGATGTGCAAAGTCAGATGGGGTCACCACTCGGAGGAAGAAGCAACCTGGGAACGAGAAGATGATCTGAAGGCCAAATACCCTGAACTCTTTGCTGGCCGACCTTGAATCTCGGGGCGAGATTCTTTTAAGGGGGATAGGTTTGTAACACCCTGAATTTGGGGGTATAAAATTTCTTTGCTCATATTCACAAATTCAGGTGTTACTTCTCTTTTCACCTCCCTCCCCAATCTTCTCTTTCTCATTTCTATAGGAGAAGAGTGGTTATTTTATTTGTAATTATAGTCTATTAGCTCAAACTCCAAGGGAGTATGAATTGTTGCATCATGTTGAACCCTAGATTTCACTTTTGTTTGGTGCATAATTCTTAGAGAGTCTAATGAATCAAATAGAGAAAATAAAAAGAAAAGGGAAAACAAATACCAGAATAAAAGAAAAAGGGAAAGAAGCCCAACCCTGCCCCCCCTCGGCCTTTCGGCCCAGCCGGCCCAATCCCGCGCGCGCCTCTCCCCCCTCCTCTCTCTGCCCTGACGGGCCCGCCCGTCAGCGCGCCCATTTTCCCCGCGCCCGCGCCTGCTTTCCCCTCTCCCTCTGCCCGCGGGCCCCGGCTGTCAGCACCGTCCTCCCCGCGTAACCGTCGCCCGAGCTGTGCGTTGCCGCGGTCTCCGCGCCCACGTCGCGCGTGGAGCTCGCAACCGCCCCGCCCCCGGCCACTTGAGCCCAGAACCCCGCTCGCCCTCTCCCCCTCCCTCATTTGCGCACCAGCAGACCCCTCTCTCACCTCCCCCGCGCTGCGCACACGCCAGAGCACCGCCGCCATTAACCGCCGCCGTCCCGAGCCCGTTTCCCCATCGCCGTTGGAGCTCCTCCGTGCCCCCTGCCACGGTGAGCTTCGCCTCAGCGTCCGCAACCCGGGACACGCCCCAATTCCTCTTCCCCCTCCCTATTTCCCTCTGCCCGCGCTCACCCGCCGTCCTCCGTGCAGCCGCGGAGGTCCACGACCGTCGACCCGGGCCGCCGTCGCGCCATTGCCGCCACCGAGGAGTCCCCGAAGTCCGCCTTGAGGTAAGGAACCTCTCCCGCCCCCTCCCGACCTTTGTATTGCCTCCTGTCGTGTTCAATTGCTCGCCGGAGCCCTTTTGCGCCGCCGCCGAGCCGCTTCGCCGTGGACTGCCCCCCTCCGGTGCCCCTGCCCCGACCTAGCCCCCACCAGAAGACTCCTCGCGCCTTCCCCAACCTCTCCGGCCGTCCAGGTCGCCCCAAAGACCCGCAGGGCCCCCGCGCCCCTCGTCTCCGGCGAGTTCTCTGCCGCGGGGACGAGCGCTGCCGCCTCTGCTAGCCGTAGGAGAGGCCAAGGCCGGCCACCCGATCCCCGCCGCCCATCCCAGATCGAGCGGTCCCATTTCAATTAGGCCGAGCCCAACCCTAGCCGTTCGCCTGAGATCCAACGGCCTAGGGCCGTTTCCCCACACCCCGCGCTGCCCGCCTGGCCCCGCCTGTCAGCCCGCCGCCCCGCGCTGCCCGCCTGGCCCCGCCTGTCAGCCCGCCGCCCCGCGCTGCCCGCCTGGCCCCGCCTGTCAGCCCGCCGCCCCGCGCTGCCCGCCCGGCCCCGCCTGTCAGTCGCTCAGGCCGCCGCGCGCTCGCGCGCCCGCCCGCAGATCTAATCCTGCGCGTTGATCTGAGATCCGACGACCGTAGGAGCCCGATACCCCTTCGCCCGCGCATTTTCTTAAAGAGACCCGCGGTTTTCTGAAATTTAACCCGCCGTCCCTGGATTCTCACAGTTAGGTCCTCGGACCTTTTATTTAATTCAAAATAAGTATTTAGGGTATATTTTTAACCCCTAAACTTGTAAAATTCATAACTTTGTCATATGAACTCCAAATTAGGTGCTTCAAATTGCAAAATGCTCATAGTATTTTTGTCTATCTATTTAAACAATGTTTCCCTGCTGTTTCCATGTCCCAATTAATAGTTGATCATTAGGATAGGATTAAGGTTATTGGAGCCCTATTTGAGATAAATAGAAGATGGTAGACTTTAATAAAAGTTAGAGCACCTATGTAACGCCCTGAATTTGGGGGTAGAATTTTTTCTTCTTTTCTCTCACCAAATTCGGGCGTTACTCTTTTCTTTTCTCGTTCCCTCGCTAAACTTTGACCTTTTCCAAAGTTTTAGCGGGGTTCGGCTTGGAATTTCCGTGTTAAGAAAAACCCTAAATTACCTTATGTTGTTTGATGCACCATGCCGAACTATGCATTCTTTGATTGCTTAGAGATGTAAGTGCATTCATCTAGAAAGATCGGATTTCGAAAAGGAGAAAAAACCTTTTCTTTCTTTTTCTTTTTCTTTCTCTCTCTCCTTTTTTTTCTCTCTCCCGCGCCGTGGGCCGCCCCTGGCCGGCCCAGCCGCCCCCCGCGCGCCCCCTTTGGGCCCATTAGCCCAGCCGCCCCCTCCCTTTTCCCCCCAATTCCCCCCAATCCCTCTCCCTCCCTCTCATTCTCTCTTCCCCACCCCAACCGCCGCCCCCTGCCCTAGCCGTCGCCCCCTGCAGCTCGGCCGCCCCCTGCAGCTCGGCCGCCCGTCCCCGTCCCCGGTGAGCCCTCCCCTCTCCCTTCCCTCTCCCCTCCCCTCCCTCTCCCCGGTCAGGCCGCCGCCCGGCCCAACCGCCCCTGCCCGCGCGGCCAGCCGCCGCTCGGCCGCCCCTGTGGCCGCCCGGCCTCGGCCGCCCCGGCCCCGGCCCAACCGCCCGCCCGCCCCTGCCCAGCCGCCCCTGCGCGCCGCCGGCTCGGCCGCCCCCGCCCCTGCCCAGGCCGGTTCAACCGCCCCCTGGCCGGTTCAACCGCCCCCCTTTTTTTATTTATTTTATTTTATTTTATTTTATTTTCTTTCATTACTGTTATTTATTTTACTTTAGGCAGGTTAATCATTGTTCATGTTATTGAAACAGGAAATTTAATTTGGAATTCCGTTACGCTAGTTGATTCATATAATCAATTGTTTATCCAGTTCAATATTGATCAACTAAAAATGACTAGGTTCCCATTAGTGCATATAACTAAATTCTTTTGTTAGAACCAATTGTAACTAATCGTTAGTGCATAAGCTTTAACCCCTGCGAGACCTTTTCCCGTTTCTTTCTAACCATAATGAATGCGATATCGAATGTCATACTTGATGCATATTCACTTTATTTGTTCCCTTGTATGATGTACTGTTTGTTTCCCAATTTGAATGGATGAATGTATGTATGCTTGCAATCGCATAGAGAACGATCCGGTCGAAGAGCCCGAGGAACTCGCAGGAGAAGCCCCTGAGCAGCAGTCGTTTGGTGGAGGCAAGTGTCCCTTGACCTATCTCTGTCCTATTCATTCTTTAATTCACCTCCCGCTTTACACATTTATGCCTAAGGATTGACTAGCTTTTGTTAACCATGTCCTTGTTCACCTATTTGGGTTGGATTATTACTGTTTAGCTTTATGCTATTGCTCAACTCTAATCAATGAACATGATGAGATTATCTATGATACGATGTTTTCCCTTCTCTTATTATGATGTTGTACTTGTGGCTTTAAGGGGGCTCGAGCGGTTTCTCGAGTGCCTCTCCGTAAGGACCTGTTCTATGGATGACCGCCCGGGAAAACAGTGCAACCATGAGGGTAGAATGGGGTGCCCTTAGCTGAATAATTAGAGGATCCGGGATGTAGTTCACTTAGCCGCCGTGCCGTCAATGGGGCTCGGTGTATGCGGCTCGCTCTGCCAAGGTTGATTTGTCCCTTGGGGAGGAGTGCGGTACATTTAGGAAACCTAACGGGTGGCTACAGCCCCGGGGAATCTTTGTAAAGGCTACGTAGTGATGCCCTGCTAGGCCACCTAGGTAGTGGTCAATGGGGAGTAGCTCTCTCCGGGCAGAAAGGGAATCACGGCTTGTGGGTAAAGTGCACAACCTCTGCAGAGTGTTTGAAAACTGATATATCAGCCGTGCTCACGGTTATGAGCGGCCAAGGGAGCTCCAGTGATTAGTGGTACTTGATCAGAGACATTGTGGTACAGGTGGCTATGAGAATCGATGGTTTTGGTTATGACTATGGTGCTGGTAAGTGGTATTCTTTCCGTTTGGAAAGGGTACATCGGGTTAATAACTTGGGTAATGCTAAAACTTGGCTTTCTACTAGTAAGTAATAATCTGACCAACTAAAAGCAACTGCTTGACTTATCCCCACATAAAGCTAGTCCACTACAGCCAAACAGGATACTTGCTGAGTCTGTTGATGTGTACTCACCCTTCCTCTACACACCAAACGCCCCCCCATCCCCAGGTTGTCAGCATTGCAACCACTGCTCAGGCGAAGATGAAGCTTTGGAAGGAGACTTCCAGGAGTTCCAAGACTACGACGAGTTCTAGGAGTGGGTTAGCGGCAACCCCCAGTCGGCTGCCTGTGAAGGCCGCAGTTATCTACGTTTCTTTTCCGCACTTTGATTTATTGTAAGAACTATATGGACGTCTCAGACGTATGATGTAATCAACTATTATTCCCTTTTAATACTATTTTGAGCACTGTGTGATGATGTCCATGTTATGTAACTGCTGTGTACGTGAATAACTGATCCTGGCACGTACATGGTTCGCATTCGGTTTGCCTTCTAAAACCGGGTGTGACATAAGTGGTATCAAAGCCGTGCTGACTGTAGGACCGCTAACCTAGAGTAGAATGGTCGTTCTAAGGACTATAGACCTCTGTCCCTTCCTTGACTTTGATATCCCTTCAAAAGTTGGTCATACCGACCAAACCTATGTTCTACTATATATTATACCTTGCTGAAAATCATGTTTTATTCTAATCCTTCATTTACTTATGATTCATTATTTGCTGGTCATATTAATTTTGTTCTCACCCTTTTGCTTGTGATGTCTTTTATAGATGGCTCGACTTAGACACACTGCACGAAAGTCAGTCATCCCCTTCTTACCCTCCCGCCTTGCTGAGCGTCCGCTTCGCTGTCCCGTGGCCGGACAGTCCAGCCACTTGGAGAGACTGCACCACCGCCTGCATGAGGAGCAGGAACGTCGACGACAGGAGCAGGAGCAGCAGGGCTCTTCCTTCTCGCTCCACCAGGAGATAGAGTCTGTGAGGAGCTGCTCCCCTGTGCTTCCCCTGGAGGCGCCCCCTGCACCACCACAGGGCGCCCCAGCCCCTGGAGCAGCTGCTGGAGGAGATCCAGACGACGGAGATGGCGACGACAGCTCGAGCCACGACACCGACTTCTCTGCTAACCATGAGCTGGAAGGATGGTTTGCTCGATCCATCACTCGCGACGCTGCTCGCGGGTGTCACTTCCACGATGCGCTCGATACCCTGCTACGTCGGGCACTTAACCGGCATACTTGGTCCATCGAGTATCGCTGTGTGGTCTACCAGCACTGTCGCGGGGTCTACCCGGACCGCTGGGAGGCAACTTGCTTGGTGCGCCGTCCGGAGAACAGTCTCCAGGGTGTGGAGGCCTGCTTAGAGCACTATTCTATCTCTGAGCGGGACTCAGCTGAGGCAGCCATGCAAGATGCTGCACGGCGTGCGCTTTCGCACTACTGCTCGGTTTTCGGTGGGGTAGCTGACGGTCTTGACCTGAAGTATTACCCTCGCCGTTCGTCTGGCAGCACAGGAGGCGTGATTGTTTCACCTGTCGGTGAGGGCAATCCTAGGTTGAGTAGCACAGTCAACCTAGCCGTCGTGCTAAACACGGATCTGGACCATGCATTAGACGAGCTGAGTAGGGCTCGTGCTGAGATCGCCCTGCTGCGGGCTGAGCGCGCGGAACGTCGTCACCTGGAGGATGGTTCCCCCGCTCCCGTCGGGACTCAGCACCTGTACCGTTCACCTCGGCGTGGACACCAGTCTTATGGCAACCCCGACTGCAAGACCAAGATAACTCTAGAACCATAGATCGTCAGAGTTGGATCTTGTAATTAATACGAAATATATATATACATAGAAGCTTCAGTCTTAGCGTTAGTCTCAGTTTTAGTTAGTCTTAGTTAGACAGGGTAGTTTGCTATACCCTGTGCATTTATGTTTGTCATGATGAACTATGTTTGGTTTGGATCTTTGTAATGATTGTCACCAGAGTGTGGGTATCCCCTGCATTTTGGTTTACCTATTATGTTAATGGAGTTAGTTATATAGTTGGGAAACCTATTATTCCCCTTTTCTCTTTATCTGAGAAGCTGTGTGGTCTGTGTTGGAGATCAGTGAAGATGCTCATCTGTTCAGTGCTGTTGAAGAATCCTCTACTCTTTTCTTATGCTGCAAGACTTGCCAGATCAGTTCTGATGTGTGGTTGCATTCTGCAGATGTCAGAGAACAGGCGCAGAGGAGGAAGGCGTGCTCAGCAGGAGCGAGCCGCTCAACAGGATGAGGTGCCCCAGCAGCAGCACCTGCCGCCCCCGCCCCCGATGTCCATCGAGCAGATGTTTCTGATGCAGACTCAGGCAGTTCAAGCCATCGGTCAGACTTTGGCTGCCATTCAGCAGCAGCAGCAACAACAGCAGCAGGCCCCACCTCAGCCTCAGATGCCTCAGATGCCCAGAGACAAGCGTGCTGAATTCATGAGAGGTCATCCACCAACGTTCGCTCATTCTTCTGACCCCATGGATGCTGAAGACTGGCTGCGCACTGTGGAGCGGGAGTTGCATACCGCTCAGTGCGATGACAGGGAGAAAGTCTTGTATGGTCCCCGTCAGTTGAGAGGAGTAGCCCAATCATGGTGGGAGTCTTACCTCGCCACCCATGCCCACCCTGACACTATCACTTGGGAAGAGTTCAGAGGAAGCTTTCGTCAGTACCATGTCCCTGCAGGTCTGATGACAGTGAAGAAGGAGGAGTTCCTGGCTCTCAAGCAAGGGCCGTTGTCTGTCAGTGAGTATCGAGACAGGTTTCTGCAATTGTCTCGTTATGCTCCTGAAGATGTCAACACCGACGCCAAGCGACAGTACCGTTTCCTGAGAGGCTTGGTTGACCCTCTGCAGTACCAACTGATGAATCACACCTTCCCGACATTCCAGCACCTGATTGACAGAGCAATCATGACAGAAAGAAAGCGTAAGGAGATGGAGGATCGTAAACGCAAGATCAGTGGACCCCAGCCTGGAAGCAGCAGTCGTCCTCGTTTCTCAGGCAATCAACCTCAGCAGTTCAGGCAGAACCAGCGTCCACCTCAGCAGCATCAGCAGTTCCAAAGGCAGTATCCTCAGCATCAGTATCAGAACCGTCAGAGCAATCAGTCAGGAGGTCAGTTTCAGAGGCAGAATCAGCAAGCACCTCGTCTTCCTGCCCCAGCAAACCAGCAAAACAATCAGGCAGCACCAGCTCAGGTTGGAAACAGGGCATGTTTCCACTGTGGAGAGCAAGGCCACTGGGTGATGCAATGTCCGAAGAAGGCAGCCCAGCATCAGTCAGGCCCCAATGCCCCAGCGAAGCAGAATGTGTCTCAGCCTGGAGCAGGCAATCGCTCTCAGCCGCGTTACAATCATGGGAGACTGAACCACTTGGAGGCGGAAGCAGTTCAGGAGACCCCCGGCATGATAGTAGGTATGTTCCCAGTCGACTCCCATATTGCAGAAGTGTTATTTGATACCGAAGCAACGCATTCTTTCATTACTGCATCATGGGTAGAAGCACATAATCTTCCAATTACTACCATGTCAACCCCCATTCAAATTGACTCAGTCGGTGGTAGAATTCGAGCCGATAGCATTTGTTTGAATATAAGTGTGGAAATAAGGGGGATAGCGTTTCCCGCTAACCTTATAGTAATGGGTACTCAGGGAATAGATGTCATCCTAGGGATGAATTGGCTAGATAAGTATCAGGCAGTTATCAGCTGTGATAAAAGAACAATCAAGTTGGTGTCTCCACTAGGAGAGGAAGTGGTGACCGAGTTAGTCCCGCCTGAGCCAAAGAAAGGAAGTTGTTATCAGATGGCCGTTGATAGCAGTGAAGCAGACCCAATTGAGAGTATCAAGGTTGTGTCTGAGTTCCCAGATGTGTTTCCAAAGGACTTACCGGGTATGCCACCAGAGCGGAAAGTTGAGTTTGCCATAGAGCTTCTTCCTGGAACCGCCCCTATCTCTAAGAGAGCTTACAGAATATCGGGACCAGAGTTGGTTGAGCTTAAGAAGCAGATTGATGAGCTGTCAGAGAAAGGTTACATCCGGCCAAGCACCTCGCCTTGGGCCGCCCCTGTCTTGTTCGTAGAAAAGAAAGATGGCACCAAAAGGATGTGTATCGATTACCGAGCTTTGAATGAAGTCACGATCAAGAACAAGTATCCTTTGCCCAGAATAGAAGATCTGTTCGACCAGTTGAGAGGAGCCAGTGTGTTCTCCAAGATTGATCTGAGGTCAGGTTATCATCAGCTCAGGATCCGACCTTCGGACATTCCGAAGACGGCATTTATTACCAAGTATGGTTTGTATGAGTTCACAGTGATGTCTTTTGGTTTGACCAATGCGCCAGCGTTCTTTATGAACTTGATGAACAGTGTATTCATGGATTACCTTGATAAGTTTGTGGTGGTATTCATTGATGACATTCTGATTTACTCTCAAAGCGAAGAAGAGCATGCAGATCATTTGAGGATGGTATTGCAGAGATTGCGAGAGCACCAGTTGTATGCAAAGTTGAGCAAGTGTGAGTTCTGGATCAATGAAGTCCTGTTCTTGGGTCATATAATCAACAAAGAAGGTTTGGTTGTGGATCCGAAGAAAGTGGCAGACATTCTGAACTGGAAAGCGCCAACAGATGCTCGAGGAATCAAGAGTTTCATTGGAATGGCCGGATATTATCGGTGATTCATTGAAGGGTTTTCGAAGATTGCGAAACCTATGACAGTGTTGCTAGGCAACAAGGTTGAGTTCAAGTGGACCCAGAAATGCCAAGAGGCCTTTGAAGCGCTGAAAGAGAAGTTGACTACAGCGCCTGTCCTAGTCTTGCCTGATGTGCACAAGCCCTTCTCGGTGTATTGTGATGCTTGTTACACAGGTTTGGGATGTGTGTTGATGCAAGAGGGAAGAGTTGTGGCTTACTCGTCCCGACAGCTGAAGGTTCATGAGAAGAATTACCCAATCCATGATCTAGAGTTGGCAGCAGTGGTTCACGCACTGAAGACATGGAGGCACTATCTGTATGGACAGAAATGCGATGTTTACACAGACCACAAGAGTCTGAAGTACATATTCACTCAGTCAGAGTTGAACATGAGGCAACGAAGATGGTTAGAGTTGATCAAAGACTATGAGTTGGAGATTCATTACCATCCAGGCAAAGCAAACGTAGTGGCAGATGCTTTGAGCAGAAAGAGTCAAGTCAATCTGATGGTCGCTCGTCCGATGCCTTATGAGTTGGCCAAGGAGTTTGACAGGTTGAGTCTCGGATTTCTGAACAATTCGCGAGGAGTCACAGTTGAGTTGGAACCTACCCTAGAGCGCGAAATCAAAGAAGCGCAGAAGAATGATGAGAAGATCAGTGAGATCCGGCGACTGATTCTAGATGGCAGAGGCAAAGATTTTCGAGAAGATGCAGAAGGCGTGATATGGTTCAAAGACCGCTTGTGTGTTCCCAATGTCCAGTCCATTCGGGAGTTGATTCTTAAGGAAGCTCATGAGACAGCTTATTCGATTCACCCTGGCAGTGAGAAGATGTATCAGGATCTGAAAAAGAAATTCTGGTGGTACGGAATGAAAAGGGAAATCGCAGAGCATGTGGCTATGTGCGATAGTTGTCGAAGAATTAAGGCAGAGCACCAGAGACCTGCTGGATTGTTGCAACCGTTGCAGATCCCTCAGTGGAAATGGGATGAAATTGGTATGGATTTCATAGTCGGATTGCCTCGCACTCGAGCCGGCTACGATTCCATTTGGGTAGTAGTGGACCGCTTGACCAAGTCAGCCCACTTCATACCTGTCAAGACCAACTACAGCAGTGCAGTATTGGCAGAGTTGTATATGTCTCGGATCGTTTGTCTTCATGGTGTGCCAAAGAAGATAGTGTCAGACAGAGGAACGCAGTTCACCTCTCATTTCTGGCAGCAGTTGCATGAAGCCTTGGGCACGCATCTGAATTTCAGTTCAGCTTATCACCCGCAGACAGATGGCCAGACCGAAAGGACCAACCAAATTCTTGAAGACATGTTGAGAGCCTGTGCGTTGCAAGATCAGTCCGGATGGGACAAGAGATTGCCTTATGCAGAGTTTTCCTATAACAACAGTTACCAGGCCAGTTTGAAGATGTCACCATTTCAGGCACTCTATGGAAGGAGTTGTAGAACTCCGTTGCAATGGGATCAGCCTGGAGAAAAGCAAGTGTTTGGGCCAGACATTTTGCTGGAAGCCGAAGAGAACATCAAGATGGTCCGAGAGAATCTGAAGATAGCGCAATCGAGGCAGCGAAGCTATGCAGACACAAGAAGAAGATAGCTGAGTTTCGAAGTCGGAGACTTTGTCTATCTGAAAGTGTCACCGATCAGAGGAGTCAGAAGATTCGGAGTGAAAGGCAAGATAGCACCCCGCTACATTGGTCCGTATCAGATTCTTGCAAGACGTGGAGAAGTGGCCTATCAGCTCAGTCTACCAGAAAATTTGTCTGCTGTGCATGATGTCTTTCATGTGTCTCAGTTGAAGAAGTGCTTGCGTGTGCCAGAAGAGCAGTTGCCAGTGGAAGGTCTTGAAGTCCAGGAGGACTTGACCTACGTTGAGAAGCCAGTGCAAATCCTTGAGGTTGCAGACAGAGTCACCCGAAGGAAGACCATCAGAATGTGCAAAGTCAGATGGAATCACCACCCAGAGGAAGAAGCAACCTGGGAGCGTGAAGATGATCTGATGGCTAAGTACCCAGAGCTCTTTGCTAGCCAGCCCTGAATCTCGAGGGCGAGATTCTTTTAAGGGGGATAGGTTTGTAACGCCCTGAATTTGGGGGTAGAATTTTTTCTTCTTTTCTCTCACCAAATTCGGGCGTTACTCTTTTCTTTTCTCGTTCCCTCGCTAAACTTTGACCTTTTCCAAAGTTTTAGCGGGGTTCGGCTTGGAATTTCCGTGTTAAGAAAAACCCTAAATTACCTTATGTTGTTTGATGCACCATGCCGAACTATGCATTCTTTGATTGCTTAGAGATGTAAGTGCATTCATCTAGAAAGATCGGATTTCGAAAAGGAGAAAAAACCTTTTCTTTCTTTTTCTTTTTCTTTCTCTCTCTCCTTTTTTTTCTCTCTCCCGCGTCGTGGGCCGCCCCTGGCCGGCCCAGCCGCCCCCCGCGCGCCCCCTTTGGGCCCATTGGCCCAGCCGCCCCCTCCCTTTTCCCCCCAATTCCCCCAATCCCTCTCCCTCCCTCTCATTCTCTCTTCCCCACCCCAACCGCCGCCCCCTGCCCTAGCCGTCGCCCCCTACAGCTCGGCCGCCCCCTGCAGCTCGGCCGCCCCGCCGCTCGGCCGCCCGTCCCCGTCCCCGGTGAGCCCTCCCCTCTCCCTTCCCTCTCCCCTCCCCTCCCTCTCCCCGGTCAGGCCGCCGCCCGGCCCAACCGCCCCTGCCCGCGCGGCCAGCCGCCCCTGTGGCCGCCCGGCTCGGCCGCCCCTGTGGCCGCCCGGCTCGACCGCCCCTGTGGCCACCCAGCCTCGGCCGCCTCGGCCCCGGCCCAACCGCCCGCCCGCCCCTGCCCAGTCGCCCCTGCGCGCCGCCGGCTCGGCCGCCCCCGCCCCTGCCCAGGCCGGTTCAACCGCCCCCCCCCCCCTTTTTATTTATTTTATTTTATTTTATTTTATTTTCTTTCATTACTGTTATTTATTTTACTTTAGGCAGGTTAATCATTGTTCATGTTATTGAAACAGGAAATTTAATTTGGAATTCCGTTACGCTAGTTGATTCATATAATCAATTGTTTATCCAGTTCAATATTGATCAACTAAAAATGACTAGGTTCCCATTAGTGCATATAACTAAATTCTTTTGTTAGAACCAATTGTAACTAATCGTTAGTGCATAAGCTTTAACCCCTGCGAGACCTTTTCCCGTTTCTTTCTAACCATAATGAATGCGATATCGAATGTCATACTTGATGCATATTCACTTTATTTGTTCCCTTGTATGATGTACTGTTTGTTTCCCAATTTGAATGGATGAATGTATGTATGCTTGCAATCGCATAGAGAACGATCCGGTCGAAGAGCCCGAGGAACTCGCAGGAGAAGCCCCTGAGCAGCAGTCGTTTGGTGGAGGCAAGTGTCCCTTGACCTATCTCTGTCCTATTCATTCTTTAATTCACCTCCCGCTTTACACATTTATGCCTAAGGATTGACTAGCTTTTGTTAACCATGTCCTTGTTCACCTATTTGGGTTGGATTATTACTATTTAGCTTTATGCTATTGCTCAACTCTAATCAATGAACATGATGAGATTATCTATGATACGCTGTTTTCCCTTCTCTTATTATGATGTTGTACTTGTGGCTTTAAGGGGGCTCGAGCGGTTTCTCGAGTGCCTCTCCGTAAGGACCTGTTCTATGGATGACCGCCCGGGAAAACAGTGCAACCATGAGGGTAGAATGGGGTGCCCTTAGCTGAATAATTAGAGGATCCGGGATGTAGTTCACTTAGCCGTCGTGCCGTCAATGGGGCTCAGTGTATGCGGCTCGCTCTGCCAAGGTTGATTTGTCCCTTGAGGAGGAGTGCGGTACATTTAGGAAACCTAACGGGTGGCTACAGCCCCGGGGAATCTTTGTAAAGGCTACGTAGTGATGCCCTGCTAGGCCACCTAGGTAGTGGTCAATGGGGAGTAGCTCTCTCCGGGCAGAAAGGGAATCACGGCTTGTGGGTAAAGTGCACAACCTCTGCAGAGTGTTTGAAAATTGATATATCAGCCGTGCTCGCGGTTATGAGCGGCCAAGGGAGCTCCAGTGATTAGTGGTACTTGATCAGAGACATTGTGGTACAGGTGGCTATGAGAATCGATGGTTTTGGTTATGACTATGGTGCTGGTAAGTGGTATTCTTTCCGTTTGGAAAGGGTACATCGGGTTAATAACTTGGGTAATGCTAAAACTTGGCTTTCTACTAGTAAGTAATAATCTGACCAACTAAAAGCAACTGCTTGACTTATCCCCACATAAAGCTAGTCCACTACAGCCAAACAGGATACTTGCTGAGTATGTTGATGTGTACTCACCCTTGCTCTACACACCAAACCCCCCCCCCATCCCCAGGTTGTCAGCATTGCAACCACTGCTCAGGCGAAGATGAAGCTTTGGAAGGAGACTTCTAGGAGTTCCAAGACTACGACGAGTTCTAGGAGTGGGTTAGCGGCAACCCCCAGTCGGCTGCCTGTGAAGGCCGCAGTTATCTACGTTTATTTTCCGCACTTTGATTTATTGTAAGAACTATATGGACGTCTCAGACGTATGATGTAATCAACTATTATTCCCTTTTAATACTATTTTGAGCACTGTGTGATGATGTCCATGTTATGTAACTGCTGTGTACGTGAATAACTGATCCTGGCACGTACATGGTTTCGCATTCGGTTTGCCTTCTAAAACCGGGTGTGACAACCTAAGTTTATGGACTTAAACACCCAAGTTCAGGGACTTAAAACCATGTAATGATTTAATCCCACCACTGACTTAAACCTGATTAGTGGATAATGAATCACTTGAATAGTCCTCTACCCTAGACCTAGGGAATACCAGAGTACCAATCCTTTTCTATTATGAACTTGTGATCTCTCTGCTGCACATGTTTGGTATATTGCTTTTGTTTGCTATTTCCCAAGTGCATAGTGTGAATGATTACTTTACGTAGACAACGAGCAGTCCTGTTTCCTGAGGAAGTTGCAGAGGAAGTCCCTGATCAGCAGTTTGGTGAAGGAAAGTGTCCTCTGACCCATTATGTCCTATTCACTTATAACTTACTATCCCGCATTACTTACTTGAAACCTAAGGATTGACTAGCTTTACACTTTACTTTATCCTTGACGACCTTATGGGCTGTTATGGTTAGCATTCTGCTATTGCCTTAACTTAATCAATGAACATGATGTGACTATTTATGATATTGTTATCCGGATGATGTTGATGATCCTGTGATACTCTAGGGGGCTCAGGCTGTTTCCTGAGTACCTCTCCGTAAGGACCTGTTCGTTGAGAGACCACCCGGGATAATAGTGCAACCATGAGGGTGAAATGGGATGCCCTTAGCTAATTAATTAGAGGAACTAGAGGTGTAGCTGCTTAGCCGTCGTGCCGTCAATGGGGTCCAGGCACAGTGCTTGCTCTGCCGAGGCTGAGTGCCGAGGTTCTTTCGTTTTGCTTTTGTTAGTCACTCTCCTGCGGGGAGGGGTACTGTGTTTATCAAACTGGAGAAACCTAACGGGCAGCTATGATCTCTAGGGAATCTTTGTAAAAGCTACGTAGTGATACCCTGCCGGACCACCTAGGAAGTGATCAATGGGGATTAGCTCTCCCCGGGCAGAACGGGAATCACGGCTCATGGGTAAAGTGTGCGACCTCTGCAGAGGGTAATGAAACTGATATATCAGTCGTGCTCACAGTTATGAGCAGCCTTGGGATCCTCTTTGATTAGAGATACAGATGGTTCGAGATACAAGGATTATGTTATGGTTTTGGTTCGACTATGATGATGTTGTTCCTCGATGAGGAAATGGTTTACGGGTTGGTTAATGCTAAAACTTGGCTTCCATTAATAATAAATACCTGACCAACTAAAAGCAATCTGCTTTGACCTTAACCCCACATAAAGCTAGTCCACTTCAGCCAAACGGGACATTTGCTGAGTACGTTGATGTGTACTCATCCTTGCTTTACCACAAAACACCAGGTTGTCCGCATTGTAACCACTGCTCAGGAGAAGGTGAAGCCGTGGAAGGAGACTTCCAGGAGTTCCAAGACTACGACGAATTCTAGGTGTGGGTTGGCGGCAACCCCCAGTCAGCTGCCTGTGGAGGCCTTATCTTTACTGCGTTTCGCTTAGCACTTTGATTTACCTGTTAAGTTAATGACTATGTGGATGTCTATGACTCTATGATGTAATAAGTTAATACTCTTTTATGTTATTATTCGAGCATTGTGCAATGATGTTCATTTATGTAATCGCTGTGTACGTGAGTTCTGATCCTGGCACGTACATAGTTCGCATTCGGTTTGCCTTCCAAAACCGGGTGTGACAAAACTTTATCTAAGGTAAGTGGTAGGTTTATTTTTGGGGTTCCACTGAATTCTTTTTAAGCCTTAGTGAGAATTGATAAGTACTCAAGTTAGACTTATTGGGGTGAGGTTTATTTCTTCTTTCCTTTTCTTTTATTCTCTTTAATGTTTTGGAGTGGGTTTGAACTACAAGTTGCTTTAATAAAATTCCAAAAATTCTGCAAAAATTACAGTGGCTTGGTACTGGTGTATATTTCTTTGTCTCAAAATTTGGGGATCAGAAAGTGAATAGTTTTCTCTGGACAAAATTATCAAATTTTAGGGCAGAAGGGGTGCTTTGAACCACAACTATTATTTAACTGTAGGTAATTCTCTAAAACTTATTTTTGCTGGCTTTTAGGTGCTATAACATGACTTGATACAAATTTCTAGCCATTAATACCTTTTAGCTATTTTACTATGGTTTTCTCAAGTTTCTAGCCAAATAGGTGCTTTCTACTACCACTATATTTGAAAAATATCAAACAACAGAGCTCTTATTTTTCTTAGCTTTTGTTTTGCGCAAGAGCAATCATTCTGAAGTTTGGCATCTTTTTGCTTAAGGGAAGGGGTGGTATGCATTATTTGGATTAAGTGGCATTTCTCATAATTTATTAGCAATAGGTATGAGTTTGCTCCTTTTTCATGGGTTTGCATTTTTATCTGGTGGTTTATCTCATTATGGACTTAGCAATTTTTTGGTTGCCCATTATTACATTATTAGGAGTTGTTCATGATTTATTTGGAAAATGCCTCATTATCATTTTATATTTATTTTCCTTACTTAAAATGTTGGGCTGAGGTGTTCATTACTTTTGCAGTGGGGCTCTGGTGGTTGTAAGTCCAGTGGATTTTTATTATCCATTTTGGGTATAGTTTTGTCATTCTAATAATTGATTTTCAGTTTAAATAAGGCTAAATAAAACATTTTAATTTAAAACTGATCTGGACTAATGGTCTCTTTATTTTTCCTAGGTCCTTTGTTACTTGAGCAAACTAGGAAAAATAATTCTAATCACTTTTCATTAATTTCTAATGCCTTTCTGGTTTTTCCTAAGTTTTGGGCAAAATAGCTTTAAATGAAAATCTACACTATATTCTTCAATACTGGGGTTCTTACTATTTTTAAACAGTGCTTAAGTGAGGTTTGAACATCTACAAATTTTCTTAGGTTCAGCACAGAAGAAAAAGTATTTTTCCTTAATTAAACAAGGTTTGGTCAGTTTCTGTTTTTAATTTTAAACTCTAAAATTTAGAACAGAAAGCATAGAGTTTATCATTTTTAAATGATAGTTCATAATATTTAGCATCTAGCAAAATTAGTTTGACAACTTTTGATTAAGATTTCATCAAGTTATGGATTTTCTAAGTTCTCTGGTTATTTAAAAAGATTAACAGAATTGATTAAATGGAAAACTACTTTGCACTGGGGTCCCTGGCGGGTGTTTTAAGTTTTCTTCGCGGATCAGTCCCTGGGCTACTATTCAAATGAGTCACTGACGTTATAGAAAACCCCTCGGGTTCTTCTAATCCTAACCCGAGGTCCTTCTCCTAACTTAAACAGTAACCGCGCGCGGAAGAAAGGGCGGAGGGGCTTACCGGCGGCGAGATTGCTCCGGTGAAGTGGTCGAGGACGTAGGGGAGGTCTCGGGGATCACAACGGTGTGTGGGTCGCCGTCGGGGATGGTCGGAGTTGGCCGGTCCACGTGCGCAGGCGGGGATGCTCGTCGGCGGCGAGGAGTCCGGCCTGCTCACGGCGAGATAGTTCAATTGAACGGGTGAGAGAGCTTCACGGGATGCCAGAGAAGATGTGGGTGCAAGGAATTGGACGAAGACTCACTGGTTAGCTCTGTCCACGCGCGGCGGCGGAAGACCGAAGTCCAGTGAAGTCGATCTCGGGCTTCCGGTGAAGTCCGGCCTGGTCCGAGGGCATGGAAAGCTTCACGGGCCACTGGCGGAGCTAGCCGAAGCACTGGCTCGACTTGGGGGTGGCTGGAGTGGGCTGGCCACGGTGGCCGAAGCTCTAGCGGCAATGGCGGGCGGAAAAGAGCTCGCTGGAGCTAAGGAAGGGTGGCTGGCCGGTGATGGTGAGCGCGGGGTGAAGTGAGGCGCGCCCGGGGAGGCTTTATAGGCGCGGGCGAGCACGGCCGAGGGCGGGGCTCTGACAAGCGCTCGGGGCGTGCGCGGCGAATGCCAGTGCGCGCTCTGGCGCCTGGCACAGCGTCGAGCACGAGGCAGCGCAGAGAGAGGTCAAGTTCAAGCGCGGATTGGGCCCAAATCTTTGAGATTATGGCCATGATCCCGTTGAGAGATCTCTTCCTCTCAGGTCCCTTTGTCGTTTGTGTGTGGAGGCTAGCAAGTTTTGCTGACTAGATTAAGAGATAGGGAGGAGAGAAATCCTGTTTGTCTCACTGCCACACACAAGGCGAAGATCTCTGGTTTGACGTGTCCGAGGCACGCGTCCCAATGCCATCTCCTGGCACATGACAGAGGGGTTAGTCAGGCACATTTTTGTTAATGGGGCCATTAGGATTCGAGTTAGGGATCAAGGTGAACATGCTTGATCTTTGGCTCAAGGTCTGAATTTCAGAATTCTGAAATTCAGAATTCCCATTAAGTCCCCACATGAGAAGCTTGATTTGGGGTTTTATTTGAGTTGTTTTGGCCAAGCTTTCTCAACCTTTCTTGTTGCTTAATGAATATACTTCAATGTTTATAATTGGCTCAAGCCATGATTTTAAATTTTTCATACCCTTTTCCTTATTTTCTTGAATTTTGCTCATGGGGCTCAGTTAGGGTTTTTATTAGGGTTGCAACATTATTACCTTTTTGAAAGACCCATTTGTTTTGATCATGATACTCTTAAGTATATGCTTGGTGGATTCTTTACTCTTAAGTTAATTTGATGCTCATGCTTACTTTGGTTCACATAAAATGATGGTTCTTGGTTTGGCATTTTAAGAGAAACCCTAGGTGACACTGGGGTGTCACATTTTCTCCCGTGTCATGTGGTTTGTGCATCCGCTATCAATAATCCAACTTGAGCCCCCGGATGCATAAACCTGCAAAACAATTTAGGCCTTGTTCTTAGGTACCCAAACAGTCTTGGGTTCTTTGACGTTAGAAACAAGCACCTTGGGTATCCAAACACAAGTATTTGAATCCTTGTGTTTGCCCCCCAACATATTTGGCAACTATTTTGCCTGATTTGTTAGTGAGCACGTAAGAAGCATCAAAGGTCTTAAATGAAATATTAGATTCATTTGATGCAGTAGGAGTTTTCTTTTTAGGCATTTTAACATGGGTAGAATGCCTAGAGCTAGATGCCTCATTCTTATACATAAAAGCATGGTGAGAAACATAATGAGTTTTCTTAGCTTGAATTCTCCTAATTTTGTGTTCGGGATAACCATCAGGATATAAAATATAGCCCTCGTTATCCTGAACCATGGGAGCCTTGCCCTTAACAAAATTAGACAATCTTTTAGGGGCATTAAGTTTGACATTGCTTCCCTGTTGGAAACCAATGCCATCCTTGATGCTAGGGCGTCTCCCATTATAGAGCATGCTTCTAGCAAATTTAAATTGTTCATTTTCTATCTCATGCTCATTGATTTTAGTAGTTAATTGAGCTATATGATAATTTTGTTGTTTAATTAAAGCAAGATGATCATGAATATCATCAACATTAATATCTCTACATCTAGTACAAATAGTAACATGATCAACAGTAGATGTAGAGGGTTTGCAAATATTTAATTCATTTATCTTAGATTTTAGCACGGCATTTTCATCTCTAAGATAGGAAATAGATTCATTGCAAACATTTAAATCTTTAGCCTTTGAAATTAAGCTAGCATTTTCAATTTTAAGGCTAGAAATTGATTCATTCAATTTATCAATCTTAGCAATTAAACTAGCATTTTCATTTTTAAGATTGGTAATTGAATCATCACAAGCATTTAACTTCTCAGCCTTAGCAAATAAATTAGCGTTCTCAGTTCTAAGGTTGGAGATTGATTCATGGCAAACCCTAAGCTCTTTAGACAAATTTTCACATTTTTCTACTTCCTGAGCATAAGCATTCTTCAACTTAACATGCTTCTTATTTTCCTTAATAAGGAATTCCTCTTGGCTATCCAAGAGTTCATCCTTCTCATGAATAGCACCTATCAATTCATTTAATTTTTCCTTTTGCTGCATGTTTAGGTTGGCAAAAAGGGCAAGCAAATTATCTTCATCATCACTAGAACTACCCTCATCACTGGATGTAGTATATTTGGGTGAGGTTCTAGCTTGTACCTTCTTCTTTTTGCCATCCTTTGCCATGAAGCATTTGTGGCCGGCGTTGGGAAGAGAAGGCCTTTGTTGACGGCGATGTTGGCAGAACCCTTGTCGGAGGAGGAGTTGGTGGAGCTCATGTCGGAGTCCCATTCCCGACACACGTGGGCATCGCCGCCCTTCTTCTTGTAGTACTTCTTCTTTTCTTTCTTCCTCCCCTTCTTGTCGTTGTCCCTGTCACTATCACTAGACATAGGGCATTTAGCGATAAAATGACCTGGCTTACCATATTTGTAGCACACCCTCTTGGAGCGGGGTTTGTAGTCCTTCCCCCTCCTTTGCTTGAGGATTTGATGGAAGCTCTTGATGATGAGCGCCATCTCCTCGTTGTCGAGCTTGGAGGCGTCGATGGGGAGCCTACTTGATGTAGACTCTTCTTTCTTCTCCTCTGTCGCTTTGAATGCGACGGGTTGCACCTCGGGTGTGGAGGTGCCGCCTTGCTCCAATTGACGATTTTTTTGGAGCCTTTGATCATCAATTCAAAGCTCACAAACTTTCCTATAACCTCCTCGGGAGACATTAGCTTATATCTAGGATCACCACGTATTAATTGAACTTGAGTAGGATTACGAAATACGAGTGATCTAAGAATAACCTTGACCATTTCATGGTCATCCAATTTTGTGCTCTTGAGGTTGCGCACTTGGTTTACCAAGGTCTTGAGCCGGTTGTACATCGCTTGTGGCTCTCTCCTTGGTTGAGGACGAATCGACCAAGCTCCCCCTCGATCGTCTCCCGCTTGGTGATTTTGGTCACCTCATCCCCTTCGTGCGCGGTCTTGAGCACGTCCCAAATTTGTTTGGCGGTCTCTAACCCATGCACTTTGTTATACTCCTCTCGACTTAAAGAGGCGAGGAGTAGAGTAGTTGCTTGGGAGTTAAAGTGCCATATTTGGGCGACTTCGTCCAAGTCATAGTCCTTATCCCCCACCTATGGTACCTGCGCTCCATACTCAACAACATCCTATATGCTTTCGTGGAGTGTGGTTAGATGACCTTTCATTTTAACACTCCACATAGAATAATCTTCACCATAAAAAACCAGTGGTTTGCCTAATGGGACGGAAAGTAAAGGAGCGCATTTAGAAATGCTAGGATAACGTAGGGAGATCTTACTAAACTTCTTACGCTCATGGCGCTTAGAAGTGACGGACGCGGCGTTGGATCCGGATGTGGAGGGCGACAAAGAATCGGTCTCGTAGTAGACCACTTTCTTTATCTTTTTCTTCTTGTCGCCACTCCGATGCGACTTGACGTGGGGAGGTGATTCCTCCCTTCCTTTGGCGCCGGACTCCCTTGATGGCGCCTTCCCGTGGCTTGTGGTTTCCATCTCCCTCTTGGCGGATCCTCCCAACATCACTTCGAGTGTTTAGACTCTAAATGAAGTACCGGGCTCTGATACCAATTGAAAGTCGCCTATAGGGGGTGGATAGGCGAAATCTGAAATTTACAACTTTAAACACACACTACAAGCCGAGGTTAGCGTTAGAGCGAATATCAAGTCCGGGAGAGAGGGGGAAAACAAATCAACCAAGAAATAAAGCGGATGACACGGTGATTTGTTTTACCGAGGTTCGGTTCTAAAGAACCTAGTCCCCGTTGAGGTGGTCACAAAGACCGGGTCTCTTTCAACCCTTTCCCTCTCTCAAACGGTCACTTAGACCGAATGAGGCTTCTTCCTTAATCTCACGGGTCACTTAGACCCCGCAAGGACCACTACACAATTGGTGTCTCTTGCCTCGCTTACAAAGCTTGAGAGTAAGAAGTGAGAAAGAAAAGAAAGCCAAGCCAAGCAAACAAGAGCAACAAGGAACACAAAGAATCCACAAGTCCTAATGCGCTAGAGTTGAATTTGAGACTTTGAGTGGATCAGTCACTTGAATTGTGTCTTTGGAGTGAAGTGTATTGCTCTTGTATTGAATGCACTATTGTGAATGCTTAGATGGTTGGAGTGGAGGTGGTTGAGGGGTATTTATAGCCCTCAAACACCAAAACAGCCGTTGGGGTTGGCTGCTGTCGATGGGCGCACCGAACAGTCTGGTGCGCCACCGAACACTGTCCGGTGCGCCAGCCACGTCACCCAACCGTTAGGGTTCTGCCGGTTTCGACCGTTGGAGCTTTGTCTTCTAGTGGCACCGGACAGTCCGGTGTCGCACCGGACAGGTACTATGCACTGTCCGGAGCTCCTCTGGTGGCTGCTCTGACTTCTGCGCGCACTGTCTTCGCACTGTAGCGTTGCAGTCGTCCGTTGCAATCGACCGTTGCGCTTATAGCCGTTGCTCCGTTGGTGCACCAGACAGTCCGATGACACACCGGACAGTCCGGTGAATTATAGCGGAGCGTAGCTTCAAAAACCCGAAGGTGAAGAGTTTGGAGGTGTACGGTCCTGGTGAGACTAGGGCACACTTGGGTTTCTTTGCTCCTTATTTTTGAACCCTAACTTGATCTTTTTATTGGTTTGTGTTTAACCTTTATGCACCTGTAGAATATATAATCTAGAGCAAACTAGTTAGTCCAATTATTTGTGTTGGGCATTCAACCACCAAAATCATTTATAGGAAAAGGTTAAACCTTATTTCCCTTTCACACATCGTATTAAATCATTGCCGACTTAAGTCGATTGCTCCGTTAGCAGGGTATAGTGGTTACCCCAAGTCAAGTTAGCGTGAGCATGTCGCACCGACTTAAGTCATCACCGACTTAAGACGATTGCCCCATTAGCAGGGTATAGTGGTCACCCCAAGTCAAGTAAGCGTGAGCATGTCGCACCGTCTTAAGTCGTCACCGACTTAAGCTGATTGCTCCGTTAGCAGGGTATAGTGGTCACCCCAATTCGAGTAAGCGTGAGCATGTCGCACCATCTTAAGTCGTCGCCGACTTAAGCCGATTGCTCCATTAGTAGGGTATAGTGGTCACCCTAAGTCGAGTAAGTGTGAGCATGTCGCACTGTCTTAAGTCATCGCCGACTTAAGCCGATTGCTCTGTTAGTAGGGTATTGTGGTCACCCTAAGTCGAGTAAGCGTGCTGATTTCAAGTCCAATCAAATCGAAGTCAGCTGAAAGTCAAGAGTCTAAATGCCTTTGAAAACGAAAACTTTATTGACGATGAAGTCCCTCGATTACAGAGTACAATGTTGCTTCAAGAATTTTTGAGGCCTCGCTAGGGATAAAACTTTCTAAGATGATCTATGTTCCATGAGTTCCCCACTTCTGTGCCATCCATTTGAGTAAGCCGGTATGATCCTATCCGAGTGACCTCTGATACAATGAATGACCCTTCCCATAGTGGCGACAACGAGTGTCGTTCTTCCCCCGTTAGAATTCGGTGAAGGACCAAGTCTCCCACTGCAAAGGATCGGTGTCGCACGGCTTTATCATGATAGCGCCTCAAGGTCTGTTGGTATCTAGCCTACTGAATTACTGTGTTCAATCGTTCTTCCTCTAGCACATCAATATCGTCTAGTCTGGTAGCTTCTGCTTCAGCTATGTTTTCGAAAACCAACCTCGGTGCCCCAAACATTAGATCGGCGGGCAGCACTGCCTCTGACCCATAAACCATGAAGAACGGGGTGTTTACATGCAAAGCTCGACTGGGTTGAGTTCTCAGGCTCCAAACTACGTATGGAAGTTCTCTGATCCACTTTCCTGCAAGCTTTTCACTCTTGTCAAACACTTTCTTCCTGAGTGTTTCCAATATCATCTCGTTGGCTCTTTCTACTTGGCCATTGGCTCTTGGATGTGCTACTGATGCATACTTAATCTAGATGCTACGTTGCTCGTAGAAGTCGAAGAATTCAGAGCTGGTGAAGTTGGATCCTAGTTCGGTTATGATGCTATTTGGTATCCCAAACCTGAATATTGTATCTTGTATGAATTCTACTGCCTTGGTTGAGGTTAATGAGGCAATGGGCTTATACTCTATCCATTTTGTGGACTTGTCAATGGCAAGCAGCACGTGAGTATAGCCTATCTGAGCTTTCTTGAAAGGTCCGATCATATCTAGCCCCCAGCATGCAAATGGCCATGTTACAAGAATAGTCTGCAGCTGCTGTGCAGGTAAATCTTGTTGCTTTGATAAGAATTGGCAAGCTTCACATTTCTGGACTAACTCAGCAGCATCACTCTTCGCTGTTGGCCAATAGAAACCAGATCTAAAAGCCTTCCCGACCAGAGTTCTGGATGCTGCATGTACTCCGCACTACCCGGCGTGGATTTCATCCAATAGCTGCTTCCCAATAGCCGAGTGAATGCACTTCATGAGGACTCTAGTTGCACCCCTTCTGTACAGTGTGCCCCTTATTAGGGTGTAGTGGGCCGACTGCCTTGCGATGCGTTCTGATGCAGCCTTGTCATCCGGTTCTTCTTCATTTTTTATGTACCTGATGATAGGCTCTCTCCAGTCATTGGGGTCCAACTTCGGTTGGCTCAAGGTGTTGCATTCTTTTGTCTGATCTGAGAGAATACTCGGGTGTGATATTTCTTGGAAGGAGATCTCGGGTGGGACCTGGGCCCGACTGGATCCCAGCTTTGACAACGCGTCTGCTGCTGTGTTGCGGTCTCTTTCCACGTGATGGAACTCCAACCCTTTGAATTTGTCCTCCAGTTTTCGGACGGCTGGACAGTACTTGCCCATGGAATCAGTCAAGCAATCCTAGTCTTTATTTATCTGGCTTATGACTACTAGCGAATCTCCATATACCATCAGCTTCTTGATGCTTAGTGATACGACGATGTTCAATCCGTGGATCAGTGCTTCATATTCTGCTGCATTATTTGATGCTAGAAATAATAGCTGGAGTGCATACTTGAGTTGCTCTCCTCCAGGAGCAATGAAGAGGATTCCTGCACCTGCTCCCTGCAACTTCAGCGAGCCATCAAAGTACATTCTCCATACTTCGGTAGTCTCCGGGTTGTCTGGGACCTGATGCTCAGTCCACTCTGATACGAAGTCAACCAGTGCTTGAGTCTTTATTGCCGTGCGAGGTCGGAACTCTATGTCGTAAGCTCCCAGCTCATAGGCCCACTTGGCTATCCTTCCGATAGCTTCTTTGTTGTGGAGAATGTCCCCTATTGGAAATCCTGTGACTACTATGACTTTGTGGTCGACAAAGTAGTGATGGAGCTTGCGAGCGGTTAGAAGTACCACGTATAGCAGTTTCTGAACTTGGGGATACTTCATTTTTGAGGTCCCGAGAACTTCGCTGATGAAGTAGACCAGATGCTGCACTGGATGTGTATGTCCTTCCTCCGCCCGCTCGACTACTAACGCGGTGCTTACCACGTGAGTCGTGCAGGAGATGTATAACAACATATCTTTTGCTGGCTGATTCAGCGTGGCTCGGCGTGGTGGCTTGAGTACTGGTGGTGTAGTCAGGAACTTTTTCAGTGCCTCTAAAGCTTCCTGTGCCTCTGTGGTCCACTGAAACTTGTCCACCTTTTTGAGCAGTTTGTAGAACGGCATGCCTTTCTCGCCTAGCCTTGATATGAACTTGCTCAGGGCTGTCATGCATCCAGTAAGCCTCTGTACCTTTTTCTGTGATTGTGGCACTTCCATTCTCATGATGGCCTCGATTTTTTCTGGGTTGGCTTCAATTCCTCGGTGGCTGACAATGAATCCGAGTAACTTCCCTACTGGTACTCCGAAGACACATTACTCTGGATTGAGCTTCCACCGGTATCGCCTAAAGCTATTGAAGACCAGCTGCAAATCTTCGATGAAGTTTTCTGAGTTTTTTGTTTTGATCACCACATCATCGACATAGGCTTCCACCCACTTGCCCCAGTGATCGGATAAGCATGTTTGAATGACTCTCTGGTAAGTCGCTCCCGCGTTCTAAGTCCGAACGACATGGAGGTATAACAAAAAGCTCCAAACGGGGTAATAAATGCAGTTTTCTCCTCATCTTCTTTTGCCAAGCTGATCTGATGGTATCCAGAATAGCAGTCTAGGAAGGACAACATAGAACATCCGGCAGTCAAATCAACCACCTGATCTATTCTAGAGAGTCTGAAGGGATCCTTCGGACAGTGTTTGTTGAGATCGGTATAGTCGACGCACATGCACCAATCCACTTTATTCTTTTTTAGTACAAGAACAGGATTTGCTAGGCACTCAGGATGCATCACTTCTCTAATGAACCCTGCCGCCACTAAGCGAGCCAACTTGGCGCGAATAGCTTCTCTCTTATGAGGCGTGAAACGACGCAGTTTTTGTTGAATCGGCCTTGCTTGAGGATAGACCTTTAATTTGTGCTCGGCCAGTTCTCTCGGGACTCCTGGCATGTCCGCAGGTTGCCATGTGAATACGTCTCGGTTATCTTGCAGGAACCGGACGAGCGCGCTTTCCTATTTGTTGTCGAGGTTGGAGCTAATGATGGCGGTCTTGCATTCATCAGCGAACCCCAGGTTGATTCTCTTTGTCTCCTCAGTCGGCTGCATAGAGGTCACGGCTTGAGCTTCATTCGCGGGTATCGCGAGGTCTCCCTCAGGCTTTGTGTTCGCCTGTGCGGAGGAAGTTGTCGGCAGTGTAGTAGTGAGGGCCGCCTGGATAGCTCCCTGAAAGCATTCCGCGGCGCCTTAGAAGTCAGCGTGCACGGTGATGATTCCTTGAGGTCCTGACATCTTCAATATCATGTAAGAATAGTGCAGAATTGCCATGAATTTTGCCAATCCTGGCCTGCCGATGATGGCATTGTATCCGCAGTCGAAACTCACCACCTCGAACCTCAGAAACTCGGTTTTGTAGTTTTCCGGAGTTCCAAAGGTGACGGGCATGTAGATGTGCTCGAGCGGGTACTCTCCTTCAATCGGCACAATGCTGAAGAAAGGGGTGTCTGACTCTGTGAGGTCTTTGAGTGCGACCCCCAAGCCCAAGAGCGTCCGGGGGAAGGTAACATTGATGCTGCTTCCCCCATCCACTAGTACTTTCTTTACCCTGCTCTCTCGGATCACCGGATCAACGAGGAGCGGGTACTTGCCAGGATGGTCGAAGTTAAGCCATTGATCCACTCGACTGAAGGTGATTGTGTGCTCTGACCACTAATAGGGAGCTGGGGCACTAGTGGTTGCCACCAGGACCTGCCGGTCGTTGAGCTTTTGCCACCTTCTGTTCTCCTATGACCCATGTCCTCCGAAGATGACGTTGACTTCCCCGTCAACGCGTGGAAATGCTCCACCCCCTCCCCCTTTCTGTTGCTGAGGCTGCCTGGGCTCGCTAGGCCCTCTTCGTGGTGGGGGAGGTGGTAGAGGCTGGAATGGTCGGCCATTCCCGACGGAATGCTTGAAGTCTCTGCAGTTCCGCAGGGTGTGGCGCATGTCCTTTTGGTACGGGCACTGGGCATCGAGGATGTTGTCCAGTGTCCGCTCGCCTCCACGGGGTGCCCCTCGGACACGTGTGACGGGTGGTCCGGCGACATGGACCTCCTCACGAGGCCTCTTTTCCCAATGTATGTCGGGCTACTGGTTCGCGTCGCACCACGGTGCTGGTGGTGCAGGTTTTGTTCCCCCAATGAGGTCCTGGGCCCGTTCGTCAGCGGTGATGTAGAGGTCCGCTTCTCGGAACAGCTGTTCGGAGGTGTTCGGCGCTTTCTACAGAATGGCTCAGATGAAGGCCGAGTCGTTAGATCCCTGGTAGAAGTCCTCAATCACTGCTGCCTCTGTGACCTCGGGGATACGGTTTCTCATGGTCTGAAACCTCTTAAGATACGACTGAAGTGTTTCATTGCCCCGGTGCCTGATGGATTTAAGGTCCCATGGCTGCCGGCTTGTCGGAGAGGGACTGAAAGTTGGCGATGAAACGTCGACTGAAGTCACTCCAATCGTCGATGCAGTATCGCGGCAGATGTCGTAGCCACTGCAATGCATCATGCCCAAGAACGATGGGCAAGTATGCAGTCATCACGTCTTCAGTCGCCCCAGCGGCCCGGGCGGCGGTCGTATAGACGGCCAACCAGCCTCCCGGGTCCTGCTTAGGCTCATACTTGTCGACGTTGGAGACCTTGAAGTTCGGGGGCCACTGGATGGCCCTGAGACGCGGAGTAAGCGCGGATACTCCACATGTGTCTTCCTGTCGACGTTCATGGTGTCGGTCCTGGGGAGAGGAGTCGGTGATGTGTCGTCTCGACCGTCCCCGAATCGGGCCACTGGTTGAGGCTGCTACCGACTCAACTCGGGTGGCGCGACTTCGAGCCAGGACGCCATTGTCCCGATCATACTCCTCCCGGTGCCTTATCTCGTTCTCGTGTCGTCGATCACGCAAAGCGTTGATAGAGCTCCGCGCATCTCAGCGACTGTTGATGGCGTGTCGCAGGTTGCTTGGGGGATGGGCGAGGGGTAGAAGATGATTAGCTGCCCGAGTGAGCAGCCACCGATAGCCTTCAGCATCCGGAGTCCGTAGGAGGCCATCAGCTATCTGAGCCAACACTCCTTCGACTTTGCTTGGCGTGTTCATTGCACGAGCAAAGTCAGGGTTCAGGTTTCGAGCAAAGAGAGGGTTCTCTCGGCGTAACTTTGCACCCTGTTCAGATTGTTCTCGATCTCGGTCTTGAGCTTGCCGGCGGTCACGTCGGCGAGAATTCCTCCTTTCTCTGAAGACTCGTTCGTTGGGAGTTTCTCCCACTTCCGATACTTCATCCCGGGATACGGGCTGCGCTGGGTCCTGCTCCCCAGCCTCATGATGTCGCCGAATATTCCGACGTCTGTTCCTTCGTCGCCGAGCTTCTCGCTGGGGAGGTTCTTCCCCTGGCATGGTTGGCTTGTCGTCGGAGATGGGAGATGACTCCAATCTCCCCTCGATGAAGAGGATGTCGGGGTAGAAAGGAGTTAATGCGGTGGTGAATTCCTTTCCATCCATCTTTGAGGGCTAAGGTGCTTGAAAGATGACTTGGCGGAGCTCCGTTCCAGGAACGCTTGCTTCTTTCTTTCTTGTAATCCGTGTCCACTCCTTTGTGGACGAAGTGGACAACGGGGTTCTTCGGGCAAGTGAATCCCTGGCTCTCGACTTGCAAAAGGTAGTCTTTGTTTGGGCGCGGAAGGTTGCGCTATCTGCTGTCTTGTTCCAGCTTTCCCGGGGATTTCTGAGGAAAGCTTCTTCTCCGGTGGATCCGCTATGCGGTGCAGAATTCCCCTCTCATCTGCTACGGACAAGATGGTCCCGAAGCAAAATATGGATCCAGGGTGGAGAGCGATCATGCACTAGGAAATGACAGCCATTGAGCTAGCTTGGATCAACGTCACACCCCCTACCTGGCGTGCCAACTGTCGGTGTTTGGAGCCCGACCGCACACCCGGAGTTACCCCTCGCGGTGCTTTTGGATAGGACGGTGTTGTTGACTGTAACTCAATGGTTCGTGCGAGATGCATGAGAGATGACATGCAATTTTCTATAGGTTCGGGCCGCGTTGAGATGCGTAACACCCTACTTCCTGGTGTGGACCTTTATGTGGTAGGTTACAAGGGAAATCTCCTGTGTGGAGAGAGACTAATGGGTTGAGTAGTGAAAGGGAATTAGGCTTACACCTAGTTCCTAATTGATTTTGGTGGTTGAATTGCCCAACACAAATAATTGAACTAACTAGTTTGCTCTAGTGTATAAGTTATACATGTGTCAAAGGGTCACACTTAGCCAATAAAAAGACCAAGAATTGGGTTCAACAAAGAGAGCAAGAGATAACCGAAGGCACCTCTGGTCTGGCACACCGGACTGTCCGGTGTGCCACCGGACAGTGTCCAGTGCACCACCGGACAGTGTCCGGTGCACCAGAGGACTCCAAGCCAAACTCATCACCTTCGGGAAAATCCAGAGGCGCTCCGCTATAATTCACCGGACTGTCCGGTGTACACCGGACAGTGTCCGGTGCTCCAAGGAAGAGCGGCTCTGGAACTCGCCAGCCTCGGGAAATTGCTCCGCTATAATTCACCGGACTGTCCGGTGTACACCGGACTGTCCGGTGAGCCAGCGGAGCAACGGCTACTTCGCGCCAACGGTCACCTGCAGGCTCATTTAATGCGCGCCAGAAGCGCGCAGAAGTCAGGCACGCGCAAAACGGTGCACCGGACAATCTACAGTACTTGTCCGGTGTACACCGGACAGCCAGGCGGGCCCAGAAGTCAGAAGCTCCAACGGTCGAATCCCAACGGCCTGGTGACGTGGCTGGCGCACCGGACATGTCCGGTGTGCACCGGACTGTCCGGTGCACCATACGACAGTCAGCCTCCACCAAACGGCTAGTTTGGTGGTTGGGGCTATAAATACCCCCAACCACCCCACATTCAAGACATCCAAGTTTTCCCACTTCAACTACTTACAAGAGCTCTAGCATTCAATTCTAGACACACCCAAGTGATCAAATCCTCTCCAAACTCCACACAACGCCCTAGTGATTAGTGAGAGAGATTTGCTTGTGTTCTTTCGAGCTCTTGCGCTTGGATTGCTTTCTTCTTTCTTTGATTATTTATTGCGATCAAACTCACTTGTAATTGAGGCAAGAGACACCAATCTTGTGGTGGTCCTTGTGGGAACTTTGTGTTCCAAGTGATTGAGAAGAAAAGCTCACTCGGTCCGAGGGACCGTTTGAGAGAGGGAAAGGGTTGAAAGAGACCCGGTCTTTGTGACCACCTCAACGGGGAGTAGGTTTGCGAGAACCGAACCTCGGTAAAACAAATCCACGTGTCTCACTCCTTATTCGCTTGCGATTTGTTTTTGCACCCTCTCTCGCGGACTCGATTATATTTCTAACGCTAACCCGGCTTGTAGTTGTGATTATTTTTGAGAATTTCAGTTTCGCCCTATTCACCCCCCCTCTAGGCGACTTTCAATTGGTATCAAAGCTCGGTACTTCATTAGAGCCTAACCGCTCGAAGTGATGTCGGGAGAACTCGCCAAGAAGGAGATGGAGACCGGCGACAAGCCCGCTACAAGCCACGGGAAGGCTTCATCGGAAGAGTCCCGCAACAAGGAGAAGAAGAAGGAGAAGAAGACTTCTTCCCACAAGTCGCATCGGAGTGGCGACAAAATAAAGAAGATGAGGAAGGTGGTCTACTAAGAGACCGACACTTCATCACCTTCTACCTCCGGCTCCGACGTGCCCTCCATAACTTCTAAGCGCCATGAGCGCAAAAAGTTTAGTAAGATTCCTTTACATTATCCTCGTACTTCTAGACATACTCCATTACTTTCCGTTCCATTAGGCAAACCGCCAACCTTTGACGGTGAAGATTATGCTAGGTGGAGTGATTTAATGAAATTTCATCTAACCTCACTCCACAAAAGTATATGGAATGTTGTTGAGTTTGGAGCACAGGTACCATCCGTAGGGGATGAGGATTATGATGAGGACGAAGTGGCCCAAATCGAGCACTTCAACTCCCAAGCCACAACCATACTCCTCGCCTCTCTAAGTAGGGAGGAGTACAACAAGGTGCAAGGACTAAAAAGCGCCAAGGAAGTTTGGGACGTGCTCAAGACGGCGCACGAGGGTGATGAACTCACCAAGATCACCAAGCGGGAAACGATCGAGGGGGAGCTCGGTCGCTTCCGTCTTCGCCAAGGGGAGGAGCCACAAGATATGTACAACCGGCTCAAGACCTTGGTGAATCAAGTGCGCAACCTCGGGAGCAAGAAATGGGATGACCACGAGGTGGTTAAGGTTATTTTAAGATCTCTTATTTTCCTTAACCCTACTCAAGTACAATTAATTCGTGGTAATCCAAGATATACACTAATGACTCCCGAGGAAGTAATCAGGAATTTTGTGAGCTTTGAATTTATGATCAAGGGCTCACGGAAGATCAACGAGCTTGACGGTCCCTCCACGTCCGAAGCTCAACCGGTTGCATTCAAGGCGACGGAGGAGAAGAAGGAGGAGTCTACACCAAGTAGACAAACAATCGACGCCTCCAAGCTCGACAATGAGGAAATGGCGCTCGTCATCAAGAGCTTCCGCCAAATCCTCAAACAAAGGAGGGGGAAGGACTACAAACCTCGCTCCAAGAAAGTGTGTTACAAATGTGGTAAGCCCGGTCATTTTATTGCAAAATGTCCTATATCTAGTGACAGTGACAGGGGCGACGACAAGAAGGGGAGAAGAAAGGAGAAGAAGAGATACTACAAGAAGAGGGGCGGTGATGCCCATGTTTGTCGGGAGTGGGACTCCGACGAAAGCTCTAGCGACTCCTCCGACGACGAGGACGCCGCCAACATCGCCGTCATCAAGGGACTTCTCTTCCCCAACGTCGGCCACAAGTGCCTCATGGCAAAGGACGGCAAAAAGAAGAAGGTTAAATCTAAATCCTCCACTAGATATGAATCCTCTAGTGATGAAAATGCTAGTGATGAGGAAGATAACTTGCGCACTCTTTTTGCCAACCTAAACATGCAACAAAAAGAAAAGTTAAATGAATTAATTAGTGCAATCCATGAGAAGGATGATGTCTTCGACACCCAAGAGGACTTCCTAATCAAGGAAAACAAAAAACATGTTAAGGTTAAAAATGCTTATGCTCTAGAAGTTGAAAAATGTGAAAAATTATCTAGTGAGCTAAGCACTTGCCATGAGACTATAGACAACCTTAGAAATGAGAATTCTAATTTGTTAGCCAAGGTTGATTCTATTGCTTGTAATGTTTCAATTCCCAATCTTAGGAATGATAATGATGATTTGCTTGATAAGATTGAAGAATTGAACTTATCTCTTGTTAATAAATTAATTGCTGAGGCTAAAGATTTTGATATTTGCAATACTACTATTTCCGACCTTAGAACTAAAAATGATATATTGCATGCTAAGGTTGTAGAATTAAAATCTTGCAAACCCTCTACATCTACCGTTGAGCATACTACTATTTGTACTAGTTTGGTGGTTGGGGCTATAAATACCCCCAACCACCCCACATTCAAGACATCCAAGATTTCCCACTTCAACTACTTACAAGAGCTCTAGCATTCAATTCTAGACACACCCAAGTGATCAAATCCTCTCCAAACTCCACACAACGCCCTAGTGATTAGTGAGAGAGATTTGCTTGTGTTCTTTCGAGCTCTTGCGCTTGGATTGCTTTCTTATTTCTTTGATTCTTTATTGCGATCAAACTCACTTGTAACTGAGGCAAGAGACACCAATCTTGTGGTGGTCCTTGTCGGAACTTTGTGTTCCAAGTGATTGAGAAGAAAAGCTCACTCGGTCCGAGGGACCGTTTGAGAGAGGGAAAGGGTTGAAAGAGACCCGGTCTTTGTGACCACCTCAACGGGGAGTAATGTTGGGGACTTGTTCTCAAATGCTATAAGTCAAGAACAAGGCAACATAGAAAATGTTAATCGGTAAAGTCCTTCGTCCTTCGAAGCATTATTCCTCTCAGGGTATAATGGTTTTCGGACGAAGGTTATGAAGGGCATACCTTCATAAATATATTGTATAATGACGAAGGATGAATTATAAGAAATATAATGAACAACATAAACAACTATGTTTTATTATCATATATAAACAGAAATAATCATTGAATTACAAATGTACCTTCAACTTGAAAGAGATGAAAGTACAAGCGTGACGCAAAAGTGAATGCCCAATCAGCCCCCACCAGTACGGGGGTACTGTTCACCTATTTATAGGCACAGGTCACAGCCTATGCAAAATTACATTCATGCCCTTTACATTTGATAATAATTCTATTGTAATCTATCGAGGTCTGAATAGCCTTTTCATCTTTAAGTCGGTTTCATTTTGTTGCTATCATGCCGAAGCTTTCCTGCTCACACCTTCGGCGCTGTATCAACCTTCATATTATTCTGGTCTGCTGTGATACCGATTTGAGTCCGAAGATACCTGTTCACACATTAAACTTCAGAAATACTGTTAAATCCTGTTTTTGAGGACCTTCGTAAGCCGAAGGCCCCCAACAGTAGCCCCTCGCAATATTAATTTGTTTAAAACAATAAATTTAAATTGCGATATGGACGAAGGCTTCACGCCGAAGGTCCGAAAAAACACCTTCCCTTTGCTAGAATAGCAACATTCACTGACAAGCGGGGTCTTTCAATTTTCAGCGCACTGGGCGTATAAATACGGTCATACCGCAAACTCATTTGGCACGCTCTCTTGTCATCTGCTCTCGCTCACTCGATTTTTAGCTTTTGTGCACTAAGAATTTGTGAGCTTTTAGTTTTGAAGCTTCGGCTTTGAAAACAGTTTTTTAGTGTTTCCGAAGATGTCTGGAGATAAGAAGGCTGCTGCTGAGACGAAGCTGAGTCTTGACGAAGAGAAAAACTTGGGGTTTCTTATAGCGATGTCGAAGACCAACATGGAAAAAATCACCAAGGAGATTCTAGAAGGTTTGTCTGAGGATACTGGTGACAGCGACAGTTATGATGTGGACAGCGGTGGTGAAGACTCCGAAGATCGTCCCTGGCGACCAAGCCACTCAGTTTATGGTAAATCAACTATCAAAGAGAATCATCTTGTCAACATGAGAGGGAGGTATTTCCGGGATTTGTCCATTGTGAGGGCCGACGAAGGGGAGAAGACTTGTCCACACCCTGAAGAGAATGAAGTCGTAGTGTACCGGAGCTTTTTGAAAGCTGGGCTGCGATTTCCCTTGAGCAACTTCGTCGTGGAGGTGTTGAAAATCTTCGAAGTCTATCTTCACCAATTTACCCCCGAGGCAATTATAAGGCTAAATATCTTTGTGTGGGCCGTGAGAAGCCAAGGTCTGAAGCCTGATGCAAAAAGCTTCTACAATATACACGAATTATCCTACGAAACAAAACCTTGGGGTAAGGAATAGTATCATAATAATTTTGGCTGCTACAGTTTCGTTTCTCGCTCCGGGTCAAGCTGTCCCGTGCCAACCTTTCGGAAGAGATGGCCCGGCGACTGGATGACAGAATGGTTTTATGTGAAGAATGACCTGTCAGAACGAGAAGATATCAATGGTATAATTATGCGCCCTATTTGGCAAAGCTTCGGCCTTCGGAGGCCGAAGGTTGAAATGAATGAAGCTGCCGAAGAATGCCAGAGGGCCTTCGGCGTTATCTGTTCTTTTATTGGAATGAGAGATTTAGTACAAGAGCATATTGCCTTCCGGGTATGGCCGCTCGCGGAGAAATGGGAAATGCCGCAAGACATCATAAAAAAGGCCGACGAAGGTGGACTTGTCAGACTGAAGTACACCTTCAAGTTCGGAGATAAATTTGTTGAGCCAGATGATGACTGGTTAAAAAGCATTGAAAATTTAAGTGATGAGCTGCTTGGGGCTTACTCGAAGGCCGAAGATACTGCGATGTCAGCAGCCTTCGGAGGCCGAAAAAAGAAGAGGCTGAATCGGGTATTCGATGCAATTGGGTTTGTCTACCCTGACTATTGCTATCCCATTCGAAGGCAGAAGAGAAAAAACACAACCTCTGCAAAAGAAGAAGCTGAAACTGCTCCTAGCGGGCCAGAACCGAAAAGAAAGAAGATAAAGGTCCTCACACATCGGCCGCGCTATATTGAACCAACTTCGGTGCCTGAGTTTACCGGGAAAACTCCTTCGGTCGCCGAGGCTGAAAGGCCAACCGAACCAACCTTGCTGCCAGTAGTTACAGAAATGGCCGAAACGCCAAAAAGGATAGAATTGGAAGAACCGAAGGTTTTGCTACCAGAAACCGAAAAAATGGCCGAAGCGCCATCCACAGAAAAAATGGAAGAAGTGAAAAAACCATCTGAAGAAAAAGCATCAGAAGTTGTGAGTCCTGCAGCAAATGTTGAGACAGTAAAAAATCAAAAAGTGCCAGTAGTGACTCCGAAAAGAAAGAGAATGGCTAATGTGCTAGATGTACTGGAAACAATCAAATCTTCAAGCACACCTCCGAAGAATGCTGCTGCCACTCCTGAAACAACAGCTGAAATTTCTGATGCAAAAACTCCAGAGCAAGAAACTAAAGCCGAAGCTGGGGCCTCAGAGCCCGTAAAGATAAAATCCTTGGAAACTGAGGAAGAAAAAATAACAAAGCCAAATTTTGTTGAAGAAGTCGGTGTCGTTGCCCCCGAAGCATCCTTCAAAATTCGTGATTATATTGTTCGTCATGCTTCGGGGAAAAAACTATCAGAAAAAGAAGAGCAAGAGGCCCAGCGCTACGCCCAAAAACTGAAGTATCCAAAGGGGGCGTTAATATTCAATGGTAGTGGAGAAGAAGACTTTTTGTATTGTCTCCCTGACAGCAAGGAGATTTCTGTCTGCCGGGAGATGAGCAAGAGCTTCGGATTCCCAACTTTAGAAGACGGGCTCTCGGTGCTGTCGAAGAATAATCTGGCCGACAGCCTGGCCTATAATAGCTTAAAGGTGCGACAAATAGAATCCTTGTATTTTTTGTTGAGACCAAAATTTTTCGTTTGTTTAAATTTATTGACACACACATATTTCGCTTTGCAGGGTCTGATACTTAGCAATGCCCTCAGGGCACAGAAAGATGCTGAAGACAAAGGGTGTGCTATAGCCCTGAGCAACCTTCGTTCCGAAGTAATTGAACTGAGGAACGAAGGCCTCGAAAAAGATAAAATATTACACTCATTGATAAATAAAATAAAGGAAGACGAAGCTTCTTTTAAGGGTCAAGCTGAAGCTCAGAAGCGCGAAATTGAAGATCTTCGGAAACAACTGGCCAGAGCCAAGGAAGAACGCATACTTGAAGAAACAAGGCGAGAACTCAGCGACCAATGGGCAGATCACTTAGAAGTAACCGTTGAAGAGCTTCGTTCGTCCAAGAAAAGATGCTACAACAAATCTATAGAGTGTGTTAAGAAGTTAAAAGCTAGCTTCGCCAGGGTCGGCGCCTTCTCAAGCGAAGAAAACTTTACGAGAGGCAATCCCGAAGGTCCCATCGAATAGATCGACCACGAAGCTGAGGCCTTCGAAGAAATTTTAAATAGCCGTGGAGATATATGTGCTTTCTCTGGTGCCAGAGGAATTGCCACCATTTTAGAGAAGAAGGGCTGCGGACATGTAAAAATTTTAGCACAATCCGAAGCTGCTTTGTCCTTTGAAGATGCAAGAGATCCTTCGGCCGAAGCTAGTATGATCGGTGGAAAATTTTTCACCGATATCTGGGATAATGGTGGCCGAGAAATGGCCGGAGAAATTATTCAAAAAAGTGAAAAGGGCATACACGATGCTAGAGAAGTGGCTGAGGCTGCTGAAAAGAGCGCAGAGCCCGAAGGTCAATTAGGTAGTAACTAATAGTTTTTATTATGTTGTAATTTTTGGTTTTAAGCTTCGTTTGCCATTTGTAATAGCAATGTAGCCGTATCCTGTCCTTCTTCAGATCCTGCTGAAGCGTCTCCGGGCCCCCAGCCGAAAGGAGACGCCGAAATTAAAAAGATGGCTGAAGCCATTATGGACGAAGTCGTCAATCGGCTCCTGAATGAGGCTGCAGAAGTTGTTCTGAGAGAAGATTAAATACTATTGTAAATTAAACCTCTAAAATGTAATATATTGTAACATTTTGTAATCCTGAATGTAATATACCCGTTTTTATTGCTCAACTCTTTACGATGCATGAAACTTTAGACGTACCGCTTTTGAGTCTTTGACGAAAAAACATCTTCCCTTCTTTTCATGCTTCGTGAAGAGGAATTTTTTTTTGTCACAACAATATCCAATGTTCTGATAAATAATATCCAGGCTTCGTGAAGATACTTTCCGAAGCTATACGTCCGAAGATCAATGATGTATCTCCTTGTGACATTATGATTTTTCCCTTTTTTCAAAATGTTCTTCTGTAGATTAACATGATGACCACTTCTTGTGCCATATGCAACATGATGTATGATGCTTATGCTATGCGAAATGATGCGATGATGTTATGCTGTGTAAGATGGTGTTTATTCCGAAGATACACACATTCCTGCGAAAAACACAATCTCTTGAACCAGCATTGTCTTTTTACTATAAGCCTCCCTTAGGAGCTTCTTCGCCTTTTACTTCGGCGGAATCAGCGTTTATTTTTCGCTGTAAGCCTCCCTTAGGAGCTTCTTCGCCTTTTACTTTCAGCGGTATTCACGTTGACTTTTCGCGCTTCGCCTTTTACTTAGGCGGTATCAGCGTTGACTTTTCGCTGTATGCTCTGCATTCCCTTTGGAACGACTTTGGAGCAGAAAACTTACACTGCGCTCCCTTTGGAACGACTTTTTTGTGACTTCGGCAAACTTACTCTGCGTTCTTTAGAACGACTTTTTGTTGCTTCGAAGAATTTTCGATAGTTCGAAGGTCCTCTTTGTTATCACAAGTCTTTCAACAATTTAATCCTGTGAAGAAAATATATTTTCCTTGTGGGAATCAACGAAACTATTTACATGAAATCTGAACAATGTCCTTTATTACAAAAAATAAAACTGAATGAAAAAGATTGCTATTAAGGTAGGATATTTGTCAATAGATGTGCTTTGACTCTGGCACAGTGCTGTTGACTGTGCGAGCTTCAGACTGTTCTCTGAAGTCCCTTTGATGTGGAGCATATTGGCTCCCTTCTGGCTGCTGCCCTTGTTGCAGCGGTGGTGGAGGCGGAGGTTGTTGCCAGGAAGCCTGAGGTTGACTCGCCGAAGCAACAGAAACTGCAGGGTGATTGCCTACATACTCTGGGATGTAAGGCGAATGATACGAAGCAGTGTGCATGACCTGCTTCGGCTGAGCCTGTTGTGCTGCCGCTTTGGCTATTTCTTTTTGCTTCTGGATGGTAACATGGCACATCCTGGTGGTATGACCTTTGTTCTCACCACAGAATAAGCAAAAGATTCTTCTCGGTTGATCGCCAAATCTTCCTCCGAAGCCCCTGGCGCCTCTGCCTCTTGGAGCTGGTGGTCGGAAGGAGCCTTGCTGTTGCCCCGAAGCTTGTGAGGAACATTGTGGCCTTTGTTGTTGGCTCCCTCTATCATCATTTTGTGTAGAGTTATGAATTGATCTAACATGCCTCGGGTAGAACCTCCCTCCGAAGCCCCTGGTCATTTCAGAAAACCTGAAAGCCTCCTCCCGTCTTTGGCGAAAATCATTATCGGCCCGAATGTACTCGTCCATCTTCTGGAGCAGCTTCTCCAAAGTTTGAGGAGGCTTCCTAGCGAAGTACTGAGCTGAAGGTCCTGGCCGAAGCCCCTTGATCATGGCCTCAATGACAATTTCATTGGGCACCGTTGGTGCCTGTGCCCTCAAACGCAAGAACCTTCGGACATACGCCTGAAGGTATTCTTCGTGATCCTGGGTGCACTGGAACAGAGCTTGAGCAGTAACCGGCTTCGTCTGAAACCCTTGGAAGCTAGTTAACAACAAGTCCTTCAACTTCTGCCATGAAGTGATCGTTCCTGGTCGAAGGGAGGAATACCAGGTTTGAGCGACACTCCTGACAGCCATAACAAAAGACTTGGCCATGACTGCAGCATTGCCACCATACGAAGATACTGTTGCTTCGTAGCTCATCAAAAACTGCTTCGGGTCTGAGTGGCCATCGAATACGGGAAGCTGAGGTGGCTTGTAGGACGGAGGCCAAGGTGTAGCCTGCAGCTCAGCGGACAGAGGAGAAGCATCGTCAAAAACAAAATTCCCATGATGGAAATTGTCATACCAGTCATCTTCGTTGGGAAAACCCTCCTGATGAAGGTCTTGGTGCTGAGGCCTTCGGTGTTGCTCATCCTGAGCAAGATGACGAACTTCTTCAGAGGCTTCGTCTATCTGCCTCTGCAGTTCAGCTAGCCTGGCCATCTTTTCTTTCTTCCTCTGTACTTGTTGATGAAGCATCTCCATATTTCTGATTTCTTGATCTATCTCGTCCTCTGGTGGTGTCGGGCTAACAGCCTTCCTTTTCTGGCTTCGGGCCTCCCGAAGGGAGACTGTCTCCTGATTGTGGTCCAACGGTTGCAGAGCTGCGGCCGCAGTTGCTGAAGCTTTCTTCGGCGCCATAACGAAGGTTTATGATCGCCAAAGGTGTTCAAAAAACTCAAAGAGTGGAAGTGAGTTCACCGGAGGTGGGCGCCAATGTTGGGGACTTGTTCTCAAATGCTATAAGTCAAGAACAAGGCAACATAGAAAATGTTAATCGGTAAAGTCCTTCGTCCTTCGAAGCATTATTCCTCTCAGGGTATAATGGTTTTCGGACGAAGGTTATGAAGGGCATACCTTCATAAATATATTGTATAATGACGAAGGATGAATTATAAGAAATATAATGAACAACATAAACAACTATGTTTTATTATCATATATAAACAGAAATAATCATTGAATTACAAATGTACCTTCAACTTGAAAGAGATGAAAGTACAAGCGTGACGCAAAAGTGAATGCCCAATCAGCCCCCACCAGTACGGGGGTACTGTTCACCTATTTATAGGCACAGGTCACAGCCTATGCAAAATTACATTCATGCCCTTTACATTTGATAATAATTCTATTGTAATCTATCGAGGTCTGAATAGCCTTTTCATCTTTAAGTCGGTTTCATTTTGTTGCTATCATGCCGAAGCTTTCCTGCTCACACCTTCGGCGCTGTATCAACCTTCGTATTATTCTGGTCTGCTGTGATACCGATTTGAGTCCGAAGATACCTGTTCACACATTAAACTCCAGAAATACTGTTAAATCCTGTTTTTGAGGACCTTCGTAAGCCGAAGGCCCCCAACAAGTACGTTTGCGAGAACCGAACCTCGGTAAAACAAATCCACGTGTCTCACTCCTTATTCGCTTGCGATTTGTTTTTGCACCCTCTCTCGCGGACTCGATTATATTTCTAACGCTAACCCGGCTTGTAGTTGTGATTATTTTTGAGAATTTCAGTTTCGCCCTATTCACCCCCCTCTAGGCGACTTTCAAGTAGATGGTCGATGGATCTGATGGGGTACCCCCTAGGCCTTATATATTCGACCGTGGGGCACTACATGCATGTATGATAATAATGTGTACCTAAACAATATTGAACCGACTGAACTTATCTTCCTATGATCCTGCCGACTTATCCCTAGTTTGTTCCGACGTCCAAGGGCGCTGCGCGGGAAAGTCGGATCGGCGCTGTGGATAACGCTTTAATCCAACGAGCCACCTGGGCCTGAGTCTACTTCTTCCTCGCGTCGGCCCATTCCACCAGTAGTTCTCCCCTGGCCCACGAAGGGACGGCCTTCCAAGATAATAGGCCCAAAGCCTTTCACGAGGCCTTCTTGCCTTCTAGTGGACCCGGGGGATATATGTCCCCCACAATAGCGTCCCACACAGATTGCCGATCGACAAACTCCACAAGCTACACATCTCAAACCTCTATTAAAAACAGCCTTCACTTATAAATAATAAATGAATAAGACCTATATTAAAGAACATGGGAGAGGAGGAACCCCAATCCTTCGATAGGCTTAAGGGTTATTCTTCTGCGTCTATGCCTACCACAGGTGTCCTCTTTATATAGCCTTGGCATACATCAACTTGGTCCTCAACAGGACTATGTTGTATCCCACCATGTGATCTATTGACTACAAATCTGAATACTTAGATTAGATGGGTGCATTGGATTTTTTGAATTTTGGCACCTTGAAAGCTTGCGGCAATAGTTTGATTCCAATTTCCTTGATTTGGAGGACCTTGGAATATTAATATATGGCCATATGTTAGATAGTTGTTTGGGATACCAAAGGGATGTAAATTATCAAGAAAATTAGGTGAGTAGTATCATAGAAAAGTGGGGAACCGAGTGGGGGTGAATTTTGGCTCTCACTCTCTTGTTGTTGGTTGGAGGAACCGTTCAACAAGTTTTTCAAATTTTATCAATCTACCTTAGGGCATATATTTACATTGTTGTACATTTATCTTGTTGGTATACAGTCATAAAAAGCTAGTGGTTAGCAGTCCAAGCCAATATTTACAAGAAACAACGAATACCAACCAGTGGTGGACGCAGGACAAGAATTCAGGGAGGGGCCAAGAAACCACTTGATAAAATCAACCAACACCATAAATAACTATTGTCACATAAAATTCAAGTTTGATATCAATGTATGATACATGGTTAAAGAAGGAAACTATATAAATAAAAGGCAAACATCTAGTTAAGTTCTTGTTGACCAAGGCAATTGTATCCATCTAGTTTTGAGAGTTGAAATCATTGAATAATGAGCTCATCATCAATGGTTTTGAAGGTCTCTTTGTCAGTGTAGCAAACCATTAAATCATTCAACCAATCATCTTCAATCTTGTTACACAATTCTCTCTTAATTACATCATAGCTGAAAATGTTCTCTCAACACTTGTCATTGACACAGGTAATAATAGGGCCAACTCAATTAGTTTGTATGCTAAAGGAAACACAATTTGCTTTCCAGTCTGAAACATCTTAATAGAAAGAAATGCAATATCTTCACAAGTACTAAAAGCAGCACGCCTTCTCACATGAACAATATATGTCTCGAGTTGCTCTCTTAACATTCCACGATCAACAATTGTGAAATCTTGATCATATAACTCACCAAGCTTAACAAGCTTTTCTAAATTGAACATAGAAAAAGACTTATTTAGATCAAGGTAAGAAAAACCAACCAACAACTCACTTGAAACTCAATTAATTGAATGTACTAAAAACGTCATGAACTGATTGACAACAAGCACTACTAGCAACAGAAACCACCACATGTTGTAGTTGATGTGCAAAACTGTGAACATAATAAGCATGTGGATTAAGATCCATAATGCCATTAAATTCACCTCTCATATTTAATGGACCGTCATATCCTTGCCCTCTTATCTTGGATATAGATAAGCCATGATGATCTAGAAGGGCCAAAAGAGCTTCCTTCAGAGCATCTGTTGTAGTATCCTTGACATGCTTGATGGCAAGGAACCGTAGCACCACATGGCCTTCGTTGTTCACATATCTACATTACAAAAAGTTCAAAGTTAGTTACTCATGCAACAAAATATAGATAGCTAATATCACTTGCAAATGCATTTACCTCAATATCACCGCCATTTGTTCTTTAACAAAAATATCTTGTGATTAATCAATAAGAATAAAGAAGATGGTTGTGTACTTTAACAGAAATATCACCACCATTTGTTCTTTACCAGCATGTAATCTAAACTTTTCAACCGCATCTTTCCAATTATTGTACCCAACTTTGGTGAAAGCTTCATATTTATCACACTTTCCTAGTTGCTTAAAAAGAAAGCAATATGATGCATCCTTTGACTCACTATGCTCCAACCAATCAAAATTTTCATACCATTGTTCTTGAAAATGTCTTGATCTCTAGCCACATTATATGTGAGGAAAATCTAAACCTCTTGGTTGGCATAGACCTTTCAAAATATATGCCCTTCTCACATCATCTTAGACATTTATATTGTACTCACCAATTTGTTTTCTTAATGTTGGATCTGCAACTATTTCATCTGGATTAAATTCCCTTCCAACATTTGATTGTTCTGAGATTCTTGTTTGTGTGATTATCGTATAATTTATATTAGTATTATCATGTCCACTAGTTGCAGAACCCCTTGAAAGCGGCTAAAAAATCTCCATATTTATCTAAACAAAGAGGAGCAATAATCATCAATAGCTCAACTAATTATGAACTTATCTAATCCAGTTATTAGTTATGCAAAATTGCAAATCTAGACACTTAGATAGTACAACTTGTCTACAGAGTGCTTACCTTTATGTCTTCTTCTTGCTCCCTGAAAGGGGGGCATGGAGCGACGACTGGCGATGCGCGCCTGCGCTTGAGGAAAGGGATGACCAATGGTCCAGGCCGCCTCGGCGGGTGCGTCGTTCTCTTACACCGGTAGTGGATGGGGCGGGGCCGCGATTGCAGCATCGTGCCTGGCTAGGGAGCAAACGGGAGCATCGGGGCATGGACGCACGGTGTGTCGTCACGTCAGAGCTAGGAACAGAACGCCAAGAAGCGGACGTCATCTTCGTCGCATATCTACAGGAACAGGAAGTAGCGGCGACAGGGCTTCGGCTTAAGAAGCAGATCCGCAGAGGGAGAGTCGAATAAGGCTATCGAGGCATTTGCGTTGGTTGGGTCAGAGAGGAGGCCTAATAAAGTTGATCATGGTACATAATACATTTTACAATAAATCGTATTACATATATAACTAGTTTCAAAGTTTCAGGGGGGCATGACCCACTTTACCCCTGTGGGTCTGCCCTTGATACCAGCTGAAAAGGCATGGAGCAGCCATAGCACCATTCCTGAAGCGGCTAGAACAATAGCATTGAAGAAGTGTACCTACGAGTACGTTGGTACGGTTACTAGAATAATATATTTCTCTATTATATAAAACACCAACTTTCTGCGGATCGTATGTCACCTTTTCCTTTATCGTTTTGTACAAAAATAGATAAAATTATACACAAACGGGGTTCAAACCTTGGTTGTTAGCTCTACATTTATACCCACTTAACCAACAAAATATAAATATTTTTATGTTTTATTAAAACAATATCTACCTATGCGATACATATAAACTGTATCAATGTGCATCTGACTAGTTATTGTTGTAAGGCTCTCCAACAATTCCCCTATACATCTCCCATTATCTGTACTTTATAATATATTTTACTACATCTTTCTAAAAGATCCCCTCTCTACATACAACTCTCCAATAATTGCCCCCTATATAACTCCTCCATACACTATAACTCAGTTAATTAACATATATTTATTATTTTTTTAAAAAAATTCAAAAATCATACAATGGCTATAGTATCGTAATACATAATGTTATCGTATCATGAAGCTTAATTAAGATTAAAACATGTTAAATAACATATAGGGAGATCATAGTGCTCTCCCTATATGTATATGGAGATTCATGTTTTCCTATATATAGGGAGAGCTGTGTGGAGTTAAGCTCTGTTTGTTTGAACTTCTGGTAGCTTCTTAGCGTGAAAAGCCAAAAGCTGAAACAAATAGCTAGCCTTTTAGTTTAGCTTCTAGAAAAACAAGCTTAGAAAAATCTGAGTTCATATGGGAAGCTGAAAAGTCTGTTTTGTGGGCTTTCTGTAGCTTCCTGGGTTTAGTAAGTGTTGGGGACTTGTTCTCAAGTGCTATGAATTAAGAACAAGGCAACACAAAATGTTAAATGTTAATGTCCTTCGTCCTTCGAAGCATTATTTCCCTTTAGATATAATGATCTTCAGACGTACCTTCATGATCGCGGTATATGTTAATAAAGGAAGAAGCATATGAAATATAAGAGATAACATGAAAAATTATATAGCATTGTCAATTCATCCTCATTATATTATCATGGAAAAGTAGAAACAATATTGAATTACAAATGTACCTTCATCTTGACAGAAGGTAAAAGTACAAGCGTGATGCACGAACAATTACAGGTCATCGTGAACAGTACGGGGGTACTGTTCATCTATTTATAGGCACATGACGCAGCCTGTGAGAAATTACAGTCATGCCCTTTACATTTACTATTGACTTATAGAAAACTCTATGAGGACTAGATAGCCTTTTCCCCTTTAAGTTGGTTCCTTTTTCCGCGATTGAGCCGAAGCTCCCTTGCGCGTAGCTTCGGAGCAACGGCAACCTTCGTCACGATCATGCTCTTCTCATCGTGTATGCTTTTAACCTGAGTCCGAAGGTACCTGTCCATAAGACATGCTTGGAAGACATTGTTAAATTACGTTTTTGAGGACCTTCGGAGGACGAAGGCCCCCAATAGTAGCCCCTCGCAATATTAATTTGTTTAAGATAACGAATTCAGACTGCGATATGAACGAAGTCCTTAAGCCGAAGGTCCGAAAAAACACCTTCCCTTTGCTAGAATAGCAACAGTCAATCACAGACGGGACCCTCCAATTTGGACCGTGCCGAGCGTATAAATAAGAACTCACACCAACCTCATTTGGTACGCTTATAGCCACTTGCTTTATTTTGTCAATTTTCATAGCTCTTGCTCACTAACGCTTGCTAGTTTTTCAAGCTTTCTATGCTTCAGTTAAAAAAACGCATCTTCGTCATTTCTGGAGAAGAAATGTCTCAAGGCAAGAAGGCTGCTGCTGAGACGAAGCTGACCGAAGAGGAAAAGCTTTTTGAGGAGAAGGCTGTGAATCCTTACATTGCTGGATTCATCGAATCAATTGCAAAAACAAATACAAAAAAGATTACTAAGGAAATACTAGAGGGCCTGTCTGAAGATACTGGTGACAGTGATGATTATGATGCTGAAAGCGGGGGAGAGGGTTCTAAGGATCGGCCGTGGAGGCCGAGTCATACAATTTTTGGGAAATCAACGATTAAACAAAGTCATCTTGACAATATGAGAGGAAGGTACTTTCGGGATATGTCTATTGTTAGAGCTGGTAGAGACAACAACGTCCATGCCCCCGAGGAAGACAAAGTTGTGATTTACCGAAGTTTCTTCAAAGCTGGGCTTCGGTTTCCATTGAGCAGGTTCGTAGTTGAAGTGCTGAAAATTTATCAGATTTACCTTCATCAGATAACCCCGAAGCTATTATTAGAATGGGGATTTTTTGGGGCTGTGAGAAGCCAGGGACTGGAGCCAAGCGCAAAATGCTTTTGCAGTATGCACGAGCTTGTATACGAGACGAAGGCCATGGGAAAAATAACAATATCATAACAATTTTGGCTGTTATGGATTTATCGCCCGCCCCAACACAAGCTACCCGGTGCCAACATTCCGGAAAAGGTGGCCCGGGGCCTGGATGGAGGAATGGTTTTACGTGAAGAATGACTTGAAGGCAAGAGAAGATATTAAGGAAGTTATTATGTGCCCCATTTGGTCCCGCTTCGGCCTCCGAAGGCCGAAGGTTGAAATTGACGAAGCCGCCGAAGCATGTCAGAAGGCATTTGGTACTGTCTGCTTCTTTATTGGTACGAGAGATTTGATTCAAGAGCACATAGCATTCAGAGTATGGCCGCTTGTAGAGAGCTGGGAAATGCCGAAGGAGACCGTCACCTAATCTAGTGAAGGTGAACTGATCCGGCTGAAGTACATATTCAGATATGGGGATAAATTCGATGAACCAAACGATGACTGGCTAAAATGCATTGAAGTTACAAGTGATGAACTGCTTAGATCATATTCCAAGGCGGAAGACAATGCATTATCCACAGCCTTCGGAGGCCGGGAAAAAAAGAGGTTGAACAGAGTTTTTGATGCCATTGGTTTTGTTTATCCCGACTACCGCTACCCACTACGAGGTCAGGGAAAGAAGAGGAAAACTGCTGCTTCGGCCACTCTAGACGAGCCTGTGCCGAAAGGCAAAAAGTTAAAGGTTCTTACCCACCGGCCACGCTACATTGAACCGACCGTGGTGCCTGAGTTTGGCGGGGGGGCTTCTTCAGCTGCTGAATTAAGAGAACCTGCTCCTCCTGCGTAGAAGGCTGAAGAGCCGGCTATAACGTCGAAGGCACCTTCGGTTGATCTAGTTGAAACGAAGGTGGACAAAGATAAGGCTGAAGAGTCAAATATTGGAGAAACAAAAGTGTTAGAAATCTTAAGCCCTTCATCAGAAGTAACAGCGCCGAAGGCACAAAAAAGTTCGGTCGCAACTCCCAAGAGGAGAAGGATGGCAAATGTACTAGATGTGTTAGAAACAGTAAAGACTTTGAACTCTACTCCTTCAAGGAAAATTGTCGAGGCTTCGAAAGCGCAAACCGAAGCTGAAACAAAGCCGGCCGAGATTGAAGCTGCAGTAATTCAAGCTGATACCGAAGCTGGGTCTTTAGAGTCTTCTGAGACAGAGCCTATCGTAATTGAAGAAAATACGAGAGAACAAGTTGCGCCTGAAAGGGCTGAAGCTTCTGCCTCCGAAGCTTCAAAAGAAAGCACTGAATACATCATTCGCCATGCTTCGGGGAAGAGGCTTTCTCAAGCAGAAAAATTGGAAGCACTACACTATGCCCAAAAATTAAAATACCCGAAGGGGCATTAGTGTTTAATGGCAGCGGGGATCGGAGGAAGATTTTTTGTACTGCCTCCCGGATAGTAAAGAGATATCCGTCTGCCGGGAGATGAGTAGAAGCTTCGGATTTCCAAAGCTGGAAGATGGTCTTTCAATACTATCAAAGGATGAACTAGCTGACAGCTTAGCATATAATAGCATAAAGGTATAAAAGTCAATTTTGTATTTGAAAACAAATTACTTCATTTGTTTATACTTAATCTTGTCCTCCTCTTGCAGGGCTTAATCCTTAGCACTGCCCTTAGAGCACAGAAAAACATTGAAGATGAAGGGTATACCATGGCTCTGAACAACCTTCATTCAGAGGTGATTGAACTAAGGAACAAAGGCCTTGAAAAAGATAAGATATTAATTTCATTGGTAAACAAAGTAAAAGAAGACGAAGCTAGTTCCAAAGCTCAAGCTGAGGTCCAAAAGAATGAGATCGAAGACCTTCGGAAACAATTAGCAGAGGCCAAAGAAAAATGCGCTGTCGCAGAAGCTAACCGAGAGGCCAGTGAATATCGGAAAAACTATTTAGAAAAAACAGTTGAAGAACTTCGCGCATCCAAGGAAATATGTTTTGAAAAATCTTTGGGCTGCGTGAAGAAGATAAAGGCTAGCTTCGCCAACGTGGGCGCCTATTCAAATGAAGATAACTTCATACGAGGCGACCCAGAGGGTGTTATCGAGTGGATTAGCGGAGAAGCCAAAACTTTTGAGGAAATTTTAAGTTATCGTGGGGATGTCTGCGCGTTCTCTGGTGCGAGAGGAGTTTCAGCCATCTTGGAGAAGGCGAGTTGCAATCATGTTAAAACCTTGGCCCAGGCCGAAGCTGCCCTCTCCGTGGATGACACAAAGGATGCCTCGATCGAAGCAAGTTTAATGGGCGGAAAATTTTTCACTGACATCTGGGAAAATGGCAGCCGAGAAATGGCTCACGAAATAATGAAGAAAAGTGAAAAAGATATTCATGACGCTCGAGAAGCAACGAAAAAAGTTGAGGAAGCTGCAGAACGCGAGAGACGGATAGGTATCGTTTAATGGCTTTTAGCTTCGTCGTTTGTTTTCGTGACTTCGAACTGATTGATTTTTTCTATTGCGGTTGAATTATCTCCTCCACCGGAGCCGTTCGACCCCCTGGCCGACCCAGAAACGAAGAAAGCAATAGAAATCATCAACATAGCCGAATCTATTGTTGACGAAGTCGTTAACAAATTGCTTAACGAAGTTGCGGAGAAGGTTATGAAGGAGGAATAGTAGTTATTGTAAAAACGTTCTTAGGCGATTAATGTAACATTTGTTGAACTAAGTCTGTAATATTTGATGTGTATAGTATTGAATCTAATATGTAAACTATTTTGCAATTTACTTCTTTGCGACGCATGAAACTTTTATATACATACCGTTTTTTAGCCTTCGGCGAAAAAACACCTTCCCTTCTTTTCATGCTTCGTAAAGAAGAATATTTATGCTTCGTGAGAATATCCACGTTTCGTAAAGAACATCCAAGCTCCATAAAATCATCAATGCTTCGTATGCAATAGATCTCTTTTTCCACATCAGAGCTGATGAAGATGTAATTCTCAGCTTATTTGTGCCTTAGCACCTTTTCATTTTTGTAAAGCATTCTCCGAAGATCGACTTCGTGTCCCATTCGTGTCATTGGTGTGATATGATGTATGATGTGATGCTATGCGAGATGATGCGATGATATGATGCAAAAAATGATGCTAATGTCGAAGACACACACCCACGCTGAAACACACAATCTCTGCGTCCCCTTAGGAACGATCAAAATCTTTTTGTCGTTTATTTTTCGGCTTCACCACTTATTTTTCGGTGTAAGTTCTGCATCCCCTTAGGAACGTCTTTTGAACTTCTTCGCCTTCTATTTCGGTGGTATTTTTTGCGTTGACTTTTCGTGCTTCGCCTTATATTTCAGCGGTATTTGGCTCTGCATTCCCTTTGGAACCACTTTTGAGCAGAAAACTTACACTGCGCTCCCTTAGGAACGACTTTTTGTAGCTTCGGTGAAACTTGCACTGTGATTTTTAGCTCTGCACTCTCTTAGGAACGTCTTTTGAGCTTCAACAATTTTTGAGCTTCGTAAGTCTGTGGAGAAGATATATTTCATTCTTGACAGGAGCGAAGCTATTACAAGAAATTAAAACTAGGTTTACATTGATTGTTCCTTATTAAAAACAAAATGACATTGAACGTATAAATGTTTCAGAGGTAGGATATCTCTCAATAGATATGCTTTGATTCCGGCACAGTACTGTTGACTGTGCGAGCTTCGGATTCCTCCCTGAATTCCCGTTGCTGTTGAGAGTGCTGGCGCCCTTCTGGCTGCTGGCTTCGGGAATAGGTCGGTTGTAGTGGTGGTGGAGGTGGGAGTTGTGGCCAAGAAGCCCGTGAATGGCTAGCCAAAGTGACAGAAGCTGCAGGATGATTGTTCACATACTCTGGTATGTAAGGAGAGTGACACGAAGCAGTGTGTAAGACCTGCTTTGGCTGGTTCTGCCGAGCTTCGGCTTCTGCTATTTCCTTTTGCTTCTGAATGGTGACATGGCACATTCTTGTAGTATGGCCCTTGTCCTCACCACAGAATAAGCAATAAATCTTTCTAGGTTGATCCCCAAATCTTCCTCCGAAGCCTCTGGCGCCTCTGCCCCTTGGAGCTGGTGGCCTGAAAGAGCTTTATTGTTGCCCCGAAGATTGTGAGGTATATTGTGACCTCTGAGACTGACTTCCTTTGTCATCACTTTGAGTGGAGTTATGGATTGACCTGACGTGCCTGGGATGGATTCTTCCTCCGAAGCCCCTGGTCATTTCGGAGAATCTGTAAGCTTCCTCCCTTCTTTGGCGGAAGTTGTTGTCAGCTCGGATGTACTCATCCATCTTCTGAAGCAGCTTCTCCAGAGTTTGCGAGGGCTTCCTGGCGAAGTACTGAGCCATGGGTCCTGGCCGAAGGCCCTTAATCATGGCCTCAATGACAATCTCATTGGGCACTGTAGGCGCTTGTGCCCTCAGTCGCAAGAATCTTCGTACATATGCCTGAAGGTATTCTTCGTGGTCTTGTGTGCATTGGAACAGAGCCTGAGCTGTGACCGGCTTCGTTTGAAAGCCTTGGAAGCTGGTAACCAACATGTCCTTAAGCTTCTGCCATGACGTGATAGTCCCTGGCCGAAGAGAAGAATACCATGTTTGGGCTACGTTCCGGACTGCCATGACGAAGGACTTTGTCATGACTGCAGTATTGCCCCCATACGAAGATATAGTTGCTTCGTAGCTCATCAGAAACTGTTTTGGATCTGAGTGCCCATCATACATGGGGAGCTGAGGTGGCTTGTATGATGGGGGTCATGGGGTAGCCTGCAGTTCTGCTGCCAAGGGAGAAGTGTCATCAAAAGTAAAGGCATCATGATTAAAATCATCATACCATCCATCCTCGTTGAATAAGCCTTCTTGACGAAGCTCCCTGTGTTGGAGCCTTCGATCTTATTCATCTTGAACAAGATGACGCACTTCTTCAGTGGCTTCGTCGATATTCCTTTGAAGATCAGCCAGTCGCGCCATCTCCTCCTTCTTTCTTTGTACTTGCTGATGAATGATCTCCATGTCCCTGATCTCTTGGTCCAACTCCTCCTCCTCCTGGAGTGTTGGACTGGTGACTTTCCTCTTATGGCTTCGAGCCTCTCGAAGAGAAAGAGTTTCTTGGTTTGGGTCCAGCGGCTGCAGTGCAACGGTCCCTGATGCTGAAGCTTTCTTCGGCGGCATGACGAAGGTCAGTGTTTGCCGAAGGTGGTCGACAAGGGTTCACCGGAGGTGGGCGCCAATGTTAGGGACTTGTTCTCAATTGCTATGAATTAAGAACAAGGCAACACAAAATCTATGAGGACTAGATAGCTTTTCCCCCTTTAAGTCGGTTCCTTTTTCCGCGATTGAGCCGAAGCTCCCTTGCGCGTAGCTTCGGAGCAACGACAACCTTCGTCATGATCATGCTCTTCTCATCGTGTATGCTTTTAACCTGAGTCCGAAGGTACCTGTCCATAAGCCATGTTTGGAAGACATTGTTAAATTATGTTTTTGAGGACTTTCGGAGGACGAATGCCCCAACAGTAAGCTAATAACATCATCAAAAAGTTGTCATTGGCCTTTTAGGATTAAATGCTCTACAACAGCTTTTCAGAAAAGCTCTAAAAGCTATAACTCAAACAAACAAGATCTTAGTCTAGGATATTATTTGGGACTGCTTCACTTAGCGAAAACGAACTCGGCTTCACAAACCACTAGCCAAACAGTACCAACTTTAAAATTTTCGCTTCACCAAAAATGTGAAGTTACCCCTAACTTCACCAAAAATCATGAATTAGCTAAAGGGATTCACGAATGAGTAATTTTAACTCCCTCTTGAAGTTGGGGTAAAATTGTCCATCTTTGTCATCGATTACACACCTGCAAGAAACGAACCATTATTTTTTCTGTTCCCTAGCTACCGTCGTCGTCTTGTTGTCCGGCCGAGCCGCGCCATGGCGACGAGTCTCGAACAGTGCCGACCGACCGGTGGTGCCACAACGTGGTATAGTGACGGTCACCGTCGTCGCGTCAGAGAGGGTCGATGCGAGCCCCTCGAACTCGCGGTAGAGGTGGAGGAATACGCTGAGCGGCTTGAAGCCGAGGCGGTTCATGGCCCATAGCTGTGGCCATGCTAGCCGCGTGCCCGCCTGCGAAATTCCGCTACTTTAAAGCTAAGCTACTCTACTTTAAAACTTACAACGCTCAGCTGATTTTTGTGAAGTAGAGCGATGCCAATTGCCAAACAACGCCTGAGTAAGTAATAGCACGTTAGAAAAGCAATCTATTGTTGCACCACAAGTCCACATGTTTAGTTGCACCACAAGTTTACGCTCGTTTGTTGCCTGGCTTGAACAGTGGCCGGAGCCCACAATGTTTGTGGTCTAGCCGGAGAGAGAAGGGAAGCCGCGCCGCACTCTCTCTCGCAGTCGCAGCACAGCGGCAGTGCAGGTGTGCAGCCGCAGGGCAGAAGCTGCTGCCTGCCCCTGCTGCGTCCGTCGCGTGCAGCTGCAGCTGCAGCGTGCGGCCCCGGCCCGTCCCGTCCGCATTGCCTGCCTTTGCCTTTCTCTGCTTCGTTTCCTCCCCAACAAGTCCCCACCCGTCCCGCACCGAGGGAAAAAAAACTTTTTTAAAAAAAAATCACTCCCACGTCGCCTCGCCCGCTGCGACAGCGCATACGCCACCCTCCCGTTGCGTACACCGTATGTATCTACGGTGACTCGGGGGGCACGCAGACGCAGTGGGGACTGGGGAGAGCGAGAGCGACCGACCGACCGAGCAAGGGTTTCGTCTCCGGCGGCTGCAGCGGAGACGGATCTGGGAGGGATGGGGAACCGGATAGGCGGGAGGCGGAAGCCGGGTGTGGAGGAGCGGTTCACGCGGCCGCAGGGGCTCTACGAGCACAAGGATATCGACCAGAAGAAGCTGCGCAAGCTGATCCTCGAGGCCAAGCTCGCGCCCTGCTACCCGGGCGCCGACGACGCCGCGGCCGGTGGAGGGGACCTCGACCTTGAGGAGTGTCCCATCTGCTTCCTGGTAAACACGCGCGGGGAGATCTCCCCCTTCTCTCTCATTCTCTCCCGCACCCCGCCCCCCCCCCCCCCCCCCCCCCCCCCCCCCGCGGGCGAATTGCGGCTGCGTGCGCCCGACCACGGGCGACCTGGACGGAGGAGGGAGCTTCGGCGCGGGATTACTGGGTCGATTGGCGGTTGATTCTGTTGGATTTCCGCGTGCCACTGCCATTGCCACGATTCTGTTACTGGGTGGGGAGGTCGATGAGCGTGCGTGCACGTGGTTCTAAATGCTGTTCTGGAACCTCCTAGGACCAGGGGTTTCAGTACACTTAGCCACGTTTCTAGCCTAATAGCACAATTTGTCGACTAGTTCTGCAAAGTGCAGTCACGGCGGCGTCGTATTCTTGTTCTGTGCGCATGCGTCGTTATCTTGTGCTCGGCTTCGGTGTGTGTGTGCATTGTTGTTAGGGATATTCTAGGGGCTGTGTTTCCACAAGGTCGTCTGAGGACCAGCCGAGGTTTAGTACATTTCCATCTTTTCAATGGCTCGACTGTTTTTGCCTGATACCCCAGAGTTGCCAACAAGTAGTACAAAGTGCAGTGAAGGTGGCATCATTTTTTGGTTCTGTATATATGTCTGCGATGGTATCTGCTGCTCATGCTCTAACTAGGACATCATACTGCATATGTACATTGTGCAAAATGCGCTACCATGTTGTCCTAAAAGATTGTTATTACACCACATTTTATGCTTTGGCCATGTTGTTTGGATAATTTTCTTGGATGGCTAACTGCTGTGCTATGAGGTTGAGTGCCAATGTCCCATTGATTTTAATTCCTGGAGCAACATGGCTTAAGACTATTCTACAATTTTATACTCCTACCTGATGGTAATGTAGTAACAGGCTTGCATTTCTTGAAATGGGCAGTGGTACTTCTAGATGCTCCTGGGATGGGTGTATTATACGAGTCTTGCAAGAAACTGCTCTGGTTCCATACCTAATAATTATCTCTGTACCAATGTATTGGGCACTTCTGTCTTTTGGTTGTATCATTGCATCGCTTGTCTCGTCCTCAATGTGAATGTGGTTATGCTCTTGTTAACTGGGATTTTTAATCTCATTGCTACTGTAGTACTTAGTGATTTGATTTTGCCTGGTTGGCTGATTCTGTTGTATGGAAATATGTTCTTAGATGTTTTCGGTAGCTCATAAAAAATAGAAATGGTGTTGATTTTGTTTGCATTTACATGGCTTGGTCAATTGCTTTTGGTGTTACTATAGTTGGGCAGGTACTCCAACTCTGTTGCATTTTGATCACTAGCTTCAGAAGTACTTGAGGAATTTGGTCAATGGTAGTGAAGAATATGGTGGTCTATTTTGTTCTTAGAAGTATTTTGTCATTTGGTTAGTTGGCTGTTCAACTAACCAGATATAAACATCAGTTGCTTTGTGCAACACCATATTATTTTTCTGAGTCATTTCCTAATAAGATTGTTTTCATCTGTTGTAGTACTACCCAAGCCTCAACCGTTCAAAGTGTTGCTCAAAGGGGATATGTACAGGTAATGCATCCATTGTACTGTTGATTTAGCCATCCCAACCTGCAAATAACCTTTGCATATTCTGTTTGACATTTTTTACAGAGTGTTTTCTTCAAATGAAACCGACTCATACTGCTCGGCCTACACAGTGAGTATCCTTTATGTCATCTTGTCGTAATTTCATACTGTTTGGTGATTTATACAAGCCTTCTTATGAAAAAAATTGATCACTGAAGGTGCCCATTCTGCAAAACGGCCAATTATGCTGTGGAGTATCGTGGCGTCAAAACAAAGGAGGAAAGGAGCATAGAGCAGTTTGTAAGTCTTATCTTTTAAATGCCTGCATCTTCCATTTATGCATGTCCAGCTTCTATGCAGTCTTTAGACTGCAATCTGTATTTGCTGTAGCTTATGCATAACATATTGCAGGAAGAACAGAAAGTCATAGAAGCACAATTGAGGATGCGCCAAAAAGAACTCCAAGATGAAGAGGCTAAAATGAAAAGAAAACAGAGCAGGTGTTCTTCTAGCAGAACAGTAACCCCAACAACAGAAGTTGAGTATCGAGATATTTGCAGCACATCCTTTTCAGGTTAGCTGGATGTAACTAATATGCTCACTTAATAATGCTATCTTTCTTCGTTGTAGTTTTATAACTTACACAATTGTAATGCCTTGATCTCTGTAGTGCCATCATATCAATGTACTGAACAAGGAAATGAATGCTGTTCATCTGAACCTTCATGCTCTAGCCAGGCTAACATGCGGCCTTTCCATTCTAGGCACAACCGGTATGTTCATGATCTCTTTGATGTTTCACATGAAACCTTTCGATTTTTGTTTGTTGGTGAAATCGGCATCTAACAATTGTGCCACATATTTTTTTGACAGTGATGATAATGTTGACATGAATCTGGAGGATATGATGGTTATGGAAGCAATTTGGCGTTCCATTCAGGTTAGTGGACAGGAACTATTTTGCAAGATGTGTGCAGTTCATGACTTGAATAATACTATGAATGCTGATTTATATTGGTTTTCCAAGAGCTGCACATAGACCATCATTTTTCTAAAATAAAAGTTTACTGGTTTCAACATGCAGCATTTGTTGTTAAAGAAAGCATGGTGAAAGCTATATGTTCTCTTAGAAAGTTACAGCATTTGTATTTTAAATAGTTATATGGCCTCTCTTAGGGGAAAAAAGATTGTGTGATAACATGTTGCATGTTGATAAACTTTTGACCTGTCGTTCAAATCCCACATTTATTTGTTGTAATGCTAACATGTGCAAGCCATTTGCAGAAAGCATAATCGTGCTACTGTATGGGGTCTATGAGTTTTTCCTTGCCCTTCTCATTTCTTTGGGTAAATAGTCCTTATCAACATTAGTATATTCATTTAGCAAATACGTAGTCCATATTAACCTTTAGTGTTTTCTGTGATCCAGAATTTGGTTGTTCATGTTTTTATTTGATATGAAATCTCAGCTCTATCTGTGTACTGAATATCAAGTTGAATTGGTCGAATTTGTTATGGCGATTGCATGAGCTAACCTTTTGCAACTCCAAATTATTAGCCAATTCCATTCCTTAAAAGTGAAAGGGCCTCTAGCGTAATGGTTAAGGCTTCCGAGTAGCATCTCTAGGTCCGGGTTCGATCATCCTCGGGGACGAATTTCAGGCTTGGTTAAAAAAATCCCCTCGATGTGCTCTGCCTGCTCCCGGGTTACGTCCTACGCGCCACCCTCCGGCTGTGCCGTTGCAAAGTGGGCGGTGACGGCCCGCTAGTGATGGGATGCTAGGGTTCGGAGATTTTCTTGGCCGGGACCATGTTTCGGTCTCTTAATATAATACCGAGAGGGCGTCTTTCCCTCTCCGGCCGAACAATAATCTTGGCTTTGTTTTTTTTTTTGTATTTGCTAAGTCAAAGCAAACTCTTATATGTATCTTTACCTTAGCAGGAACAAGGGCATCTAGTAAATCCTGTCTGTGGCAGCTACTTTCCTGTAATCGAGCCACCATCACGTGAGAGGCAGGCATTTGTTCCGGCTGCTCCTCTAGAAATGCCTCATCCAGGTGGATATTCGTGTGCAGTTGCGGCTTTGGCTGAGCACCAGGCACCAAGCATGGATTTCTCTTACATGAGTGGCAGTAGCACATACCCAGTCTTTGACATGATCCGACGGCCATGCAACATGTCCAGTGGAAGCCTGTGCGGCGCCGAGAACAGTTCACTGGACACCTGGAGCGGGATAGCGCCAAGTTGCAGCAGGGAAGTGGTAAGAGACGAGGGAGAGTGCTCGGCCGACCACTGGTCGGAGGGCGCGGAGGCAGGAACAAGCTACGCCGGATCGGACATCATGGCGGATGCAGGGGCCATGCAGCCGCTGCCTTTCGCCGAGAACTTCGCCATGGGTCCAAGCCACTTCCGCCCGGAGAGCGTCGAGGAGCAGATGATGTTTTCCATGGCCGTGTCACTGGCAGAAGCTCATCACGGTAGGACGCAGGCGCAAGGGCTGGCATGGTTGTAAGTTGTAACACTAATTTTGACGCTTCGGTGCCCCCCTGCCCCCTTCCTGTTGCGCTGCCGTTCCACTTGCCCCGCCCCGCTTCTCTGTTTTTTATTATTTTTTTGGTGCCACCTTGTTTGGCATTTTGCTCTTTTCTTTCTTTCTCTTTTTTTTTTTGCATGTGTTGCTTCATGGCTTGATATAGATCTTGCTATAGCCCTCCATTGCCATTGCTTATATGTATGTAAAATGGAATATGTGGAAATAGGAAAGAAAATGGGTCAGAGTTCTTTTGCCGGTAGAGGATGGGGCAGTGTGTTTTTTTCGCATCGCAGAGCATTCTTAATATCTTGCAAGTTTGCATTGTAACCATTCTCTTCCGTTGACGTGTTCTTGGGTCCTGTAAAGATGCTTGTCTGTATGGGGAAAAAAATGTTCTAGACTCGGCCGATCGAGGCTGTTTTTCAGACATGTTTCGATCTACTTGTGAATTCTTCTTATATCTTGTAGAACTGGTTCCAGCTGCAGTATGACTTGTCAGGAAGAGCCAGGCAACTAGGGCTGGATAACGAGTCGGCTTGTCCGAGTTCGAGCTCGGTTCGGCTCGTTAAGTTAACGAGCCATAGAGTGAGCTCGGCTCGTTTACGAGCTTGAGCTAGCTCGTTTAGCTCGAGATCTAGAGCAGAAAAAAAATAATATGTATATAATAATTATTTTTAGTTAATTTTAAACTAATTTAACAATAGAAAATAGTAATTATATTCATAATTTCACAAACCACGTTAATGTAACACCAAATTAGCACAACTCATCAATTCATATAAATGTTCATCAGTTTAACCTACAATTATATTTGCATAGACCAATTTAACATATAGACATAGTTCATTAATTATTAGTTTAACTCATTGTCATAGACACCTCATACATATAACATGTTCATCAATTATTTCGTAAATGATATGTGTATAGTTTCGTTTCGCGGGGATGTGGTAGCTCGTTTAGCTCGTGAGCTGGCTCGTTAACGAACTAAACCGACTCGTTAACGAACCGAGCTAAGATGAAAACTTAGCTCATGAAAAAATTTAAGCGAGCCGATCCGAACCGAGCCGAGCTTACCATAAGCCGAGCGAGTCACGATTATTTTGTCCGATCCTCACAGCAACACCAATATTATCCAGCCGTACCGCAAGTGCAGATTTTTTTCCCTAGAGCTCAAGGACAGGTATATTGGCAAAGCATGTTGGAACCGGTGGACAGACTGAGGACAGTGGATTGTTGCACACGATTCTGGGGATTCGAAGCCGTGAGGTTGACAAAAGGAGGAGGCTCCCTTGGTTGGAGAGGAAGCATCCATTCCAGCTGCCACGGTTCCTTGCAAGAAGGCGAGAGACCTCGGATGCCGACACCAATCAGCAAAGCTGTCCGGACTGAAACGCGGGAGTTCCAAATTTGGTGCGAATTTCGTACGGTTTGGTCTGATTTTCCACGGAAACTTGTGCGAACATGTGCTTGCCCCTTTTCTTCTCTACTACTCCTAGACGTGAGCGGAAAGCCAACGATGCCTTTACGGAAGCGTTTTGGTAAGAAATGAATGCGGCCTCTGGCTCGAAATGCGGCCCAGGAAGCACCTTGTGGGTAGAGATGGCAATGGGTACCCACAACCCGATACCCGATGGGTATTTACTCCATTAGGATATGTATGTGGGCTAAATATTCTACCCGTGGGTATGTTATTGGGCAAAAATCTTCACCCAATGGATAAACGGGTATTAGAACGTTCCACCTTCACCCATACTCGTTAACCCGTGGGTATAAAATACCCAATATAAACTTAGCCCAAGCATGAACTTAGACTTTAGTCATCCATCTTTTTACTATTTAATAACCTTTTAGGCCATTATGTCATAGAAGGCTTAACGATAATTTAATGACCATATAACGGAACATGTAATTTCACCCAATGTGTGTTGAATGGATGGTTAAATGATGCTAGAAATTTTGTAATGGTATTTAGATGGATATACTTGATATTTGTATAATATAATATTTTGATAGATATTTAATTTTTGTGGGTACGAGTGACCCGATGGGTGACCTATACCCACGTGGGTATGGGTATGGGGGTAAATTCATACCCACCAATGTATATGGGTGACCCGGTGGGGTTATTTTTTTGTCGTGAATATGGGTATGGGGTAGTAATACCCGGTGGGTATTTACCCATTGCCATCTCTACTTGTGGGCAGGGCAAGAGGGGTTTGCGGTTGCAAAGCGGACAACGACTGGTGCACGCGTGAGGTCCCACGTCAACAGAGTCTGTGACCCTGAACTGATTAGAAAAATTTCTTGGAGCTCAGCTAGGCACTTTTAGCTCTAACACTCATTTTTCTTATCAAAAATGTATCTCTACAGATTCTTAGGGGTACAGCCGTACAGAAATAGGAATATCAGTACTATGAGAATTCGTAGTCGTAGCACCATCATCACGATATCAAGTTCGTCAACCACCCGAAACCTGGTACGTTTCTAATCTACTCGTGTGCCCAAGATGATGACACTTTGTGCCATCCGTGCACCGGAAGTCGGAGAAAGCATATGAAGCCTATGGTGCCTTTTATATTACCTCGCAAACAAAAATTCTCCATGAGCAGTGAGCAATCAGACCCGATGTTGAGCGCCATCTATAGCACTGAGCATGGTCGGACGGTCCACGTTAGATCGGATCAGGTGTAGCTAATCTTATTTCCGCGCATGTTTGTCCCTTTGAACCCGCGAGTGCTGTTCGGCGGGCGTAACAAATCTTATTTCCACGCGTGTTTGTCCCTTTGAACCCGCGGGTGCTGTTGGGAGACGTCTAGGAACGGGTCCAGACCTCCCCAATATATATGAATGAGTATGACCAATTGCAATAAGCAACAATCGAACTACAATCCATATATCTTCCGTTCTTTACCTTTTACCCTAGGATTAGACGAGGTCCTTCCTGGGAGCGAGATCCAGTTGCTGTTGGCGAACGCCGCCGCCCCTGTGCACACGCAGACCATGCGACCACTAGGTGTGGATTGTCAGCAGGGAACTCTCGCCTTTGCGCCAAGTCGCGGATCGTCCGGCCCTCGGTTGTGGACCGTCCGCGCTGCCACAGAAGGCACTGCCGTCGTTACACCTCGAAGTAATTGGCGTCCAGATCGATGCCAACACACTTTTTGGCGACTCCACTGGGGACATCACATGAAGGTCTATCAGATCGGCCCTTAATGGCCGGTTCAAAGAATAATTCCGATGTTTCCCCAGTAACATCATAGAGCCGACTCTAGAGACTCTGTCGGCTGAAAATCAGCAAGAGTTCGAGGAGCACAAGGAGCAGTTGATCAAGAAAGCGCAGGCAAAATTCGTGGCCAACTTCAAGGTGGACAGGAATCACAAAGTCGTCCGACAGCAGGCGACTGATCTAGCTTCGATCCGACCTGCTACAACTACCCCTAAGGTAAGTGAGACAAACGAAATCCAATCTCTTAGAGCTTACATAGGTGAGCAACGAGAACAAATGCAACATATCATAGGGGGTATGCAAAAATAATTATAAGAGGCTAGCGTGTGCATTGATAAATTTGTTTTCGCAAATTTTCCATCGCACGAGGTTGAAACTGGGGAAAACACGCGTGATTCATCGGCTGTAGATCGGCATGACCAATTCCGGCTCCTTTATGGGATGCCAATAAACACATATCCTGGACAACCACAGCCTCCTGCGCAAATCGCGAGTAAACCCATCGATCTGCGCAGCTAGACCGTCCGCTCGTGAGCGCGGACCGTACGAGCTAACAGCGATCGACCCCGTTTTCCAAACCGAATTACCGAAATCTGCGCCTGAGCCACCCCTTTACCGAAACCTTAAACCCTAAAACTCTAAATGGCCAATCTGGACCATCTGCGCACAGCGCTGGACAATCTGAATACATCACCGGACAGTCCGACCATGCGACCGGATAGTTTGAATACATCACCGGACGGTCCGGCCATGTGACCAGACAGTCTACGCACACAGCCGGACGGTACGCATATCTGACCGGACGATCCGGCGTGGAGTACACATAACCTAATGATAATTATTATTACCCATCTATACATCCGTCCCAGCCAATCCTCCCGCTATATACTACTTTTCGGCCCCCTAGAAGGGCAAAAAGGGATGACCAACCATATGAGCCACATAGGGCAAGCACTAATACCTCCACAAAACCCAAACCATTGGGTGGGGAGACAACATAATACTCAAACCACACCTATACTTGAAAGCTCTCTTGTGAGTTTTGGTGTTTGGATGACAACTCAATTAAAGGACTAACAAGTGTACTAAGTGTTGAACAGGTGCTTAAGGTAAAGCCTACAGGGTTCAACACAAGTGAACAAATGTGATGGTCCAAGTACTGGATTATGGATACATGATGGACATCACAAGTAAGATGGACATTGCATAAAGTGAGACTCGGGTGCGTAGCTCGGAGACAACTGATCAAGCCAAGGACAAAGGCAAGAAGAGCTTCGAGGTACCAAGTGCACGGGAGAAGGTCAAGGAGGCTGAGGAACCCAAAGCCAAGGGAGAAGAAGAAGGCTTGCAAAGTCAAGGGTGATCGAGTTGAGAACAGCTACGACACATCAAGGATCACTACATAAGGACGTGACTTACAACCAATGAGGAAATATCTATAGGTATGTGGTGTAAGTCATAAGGCTCAAGATCAAGCTCTAAGAAGGAGATCAAGGTCACTAGAAGGAGAACAAGTGTCAAAACCAGAACTGGAAGCAGCCCAAAAGAGCTAAGTTCACCTTGATCTTTTGTTTGGGTTGTTCCTATGTTTGTAGATGTTCTATGTGACCTTTGCAGGATGTTGGAGCTAAGAAATGTCAATCTAGATCAAGTCAAGTTGACTTGATGATTTATGAGTCCAACATCAAAGCTCAAGCATGACAAATGCTATAGATGTAATAATTAAGAGAAGGTATGTTTCTAGACTTAGTACATTGGTTTTTGTGTACTAATATACTTGTCTAAGTGTTAGAAACGGAAGGAAGAAGAAAAGGAAAGAGGTGCAAATGGCTTGGCTGTGTACAACCAAGACTCAGCTCAGTCTGGCACACCGGACTGTCCGGTGGTGCACCGGACAGTGTCCGGTGCGCCAGGTTGAACCCCGGTGAACAGGCCGCTCTCGGGAGGAGTCTGGCGATGTACGGCTATAATTCACCGGACTGTCCGGTGGTGCACCGGACTGTCCGGTGAGCCAACGGTCGGCTTGGGCAACGGTCGGCCGCGCGATCTGCGCGTGACGCGTGGCCGAGCCAACGGTCAAATGGGGGCACCAGACTGTCTGGCGTGCACCGGACAGTGTCCGGTGCGCCAACGGCTCCAGGACTGCAACGGTCGACTGCTCCATTTATGGAAGGAAATCAGGCACCGGACAGTGTCCGGTGGTGCACCGGACTGTCCGGTGCGCCACTCGACAGAAGGCAAGATTTGCCTTCCTGGATTGCTTCCAACGGCTCCTAGGCCCCTTGTGCCTATAAAAGGGACCCCTAGGTGCCTCAAGCAATACACAAGCGCAGCCAACAAGTGTAGACATCACTCGAATCAATTCTCACTCTCCCTCTTGTGTGTAACTCTATAGTTTGTGTAGAAGGCACAGCTATAAGCCTTTAGAGAGAGGAGAAGTGCGGCTAAGAGCTAGAGCAAGGTCTTGAGCGTATCGTTACTCTGCCGGGGTGCTGCCAAGAAGTTTGTAAGCAGCCGCGGTTTCGGTGTAACCCAACTCAACATAGTGAAAGGCTCTATCTGTCATATTGACAGATCTGAGCAATCGGAGGAAGGAGTTGAAATAGACTCCAAGCCCTGGTGTGGCTAACTCCAACGAGGACTAGGCAAGCATTTCAGGCTTGGCCGAACCTCGGGATAAATCCTTGCGTCTGTGTGCTCTGTTCTGTATTGTATCCTGACTCTCTGTCTTACTCGATTTTATATCTGCACTTCAACACTTATCCGTGGTATAAGCTTTATTTGAAGTGCAGGACATTTTGAGACAGGATCTCCGATTCCGCTGCAACCTACTCGAAGAGTCTTCTCACTCCACTGTGTATTAAGTCTTCGAGTAGAGTAAGAATTTAAGTTTTAAAGTAATAAGTTTTATTCGCCTATTCACCCCCCTCTAGGCGACATCCAGATCCTGTTCCCGGGTCAAAGGGAACTTTCAATTGGTATCAGAGGTAGGCCTCTCCAGTGTGGGCTTAGCCGTTCGGAGATGACGATGTCGTCACAAGAGGTAACTGTAGAACTTCTTTTAGGCGATGGCTCTAATTAGAAGTCTTGGTCTGTCTCTATTTATAGTGCTTTCATGAGTGTTGATCCTGAGTTGAGACAGGTCTTTAGTAGTAGTATTTTCCCTCTAATATTAGTAAAAATCCTTCCAATGAAGAACTAAGATGTCTAACTCTAAATCACCATGCATGCAACATCTTAGTTGATTCTCTATCTAGAGGTGCCTATTTTGCCATCATGAGTAGTGATAGTGATCTATTTGTTGATGCTCATGATTTATGGAATAGGATTAAAGAAAAATATTTTGTGGCAAACTGTGATGCTCCTACTCCCTATATTACTTGTGATACTAACCATTCAAAGGGAGAAGAACAAGAACGATGGCACCCAAACGATGAATCCACCTCGTCGGCAGGTTTGTTCTCCACTAGTGATAAATGTTTTATTGCTAACAATGACGGTGGAGACGAAAGCCATGATGAGGAGGAATATGAGGATGATAGCGAGGATGAATCTTCATCATCACAAGGTACATTTTCCTATATTGCTTCCACTGACATTAATGACAGGGAAAATGAGACCGATGATGTGGAAGAAGAGGAGATTCGTCGTTTCTACAACCATCTCAACAAAGCGGACAAAGCTCTCTTGGTTAAGTTGTTGAGAAGGAACAAGGAACAAGGCGAGACGCTTCTCAGGCTAGAGGAGACTCTCATCAAAACAAACAACAGCCTGGAAAAGATGACCAAAGAACATGAGGAGCTAAGGTGCTCTCATGATGTCTTGGTCCAACGATATGATTCAATGTTAATTGAGCAAAGTAATAATGATGACGCTCTATCTAATGCTGCTCAACTTAAAACTGAAAATTCTATGCTTAGAAGTCAAGTAGAAACAATGAATTTAGAAAAGCTTGCTCTTAGTGAAAAGTATGATATGTTGTCATACTCTCATAGTAAACTAGTTGATGATCATATCATGCTCGATATTGCTCATGAGGTAGTAATTACTAGTTTAAACACATATGAACCTCATTCTTGCACTAGTAATCAATTGGTCAAAATATTATCATGTGCTGACCTCCACCGCCCCAAGAAAGGCCAATCTTTGTTTGAGAAACAAGTTGCAGGATCAAAAAGGAAATTGCTTGGGAACAAGAAACAAAGACAATTAAGGAGAAGATGCCTTGCTCGACTTCCGCAAGATATCTACGAACACGTGGTGAAGAAGCTTGAGGAAGGAGAAACCGCAGCAAGGGTCAAACTCCATGAGAAGGATGTTTCCAAAGCAATAAATAAAGAAATCAACATGAACAAGGAAAAAGGTAAAAATTCAATTAATCATGTTGTTTGCACTGATCATCTCTCCATGTCATTTAAGTACAAAAAGGGAAAAGAAAAAAGGAGGTGCTTCAAGTGCAAGAAGTTAGGCCACCTCATCGCGTCTTGTCCGTACCAAGACAAGAATGAAGGGACAAGGAGTTGCTTTGGATGCAACAATCAGGACCACACGATCACTTCATGTCCGATCATGAAGAATCAAGGATGTGCATCCTCCAAGGTGACCCTCACCAAGGAAAATGTCAAACAACAAGCGTCATGTCAGGTTGAGTGATGCTTCTGCTACAAGTGTGGTGAGCAGGGTCATCTATCCAAGGTATGTTATAAAGGTAAGATTCCTAAGCAAGTGAATTTGTCTCAATTTTAATCGCGTAGGAGACCCAAATCATACACTTGTGCTAGATCTATAACGAGATCACCTAGAACTAGCACAAAGGCAATTTGGGTACCAAAGGCACATTTAGATGATCATTATGGACCCATCCCGAGATGGGTACCAAACTGTGCTAACTAGACCATGCAGGTGCCTTGAGATGGACTGGAGACCATGGGAGAGCTTAAGACGGTTATCTAAAACTCTATGCTTAAGTTGTTAATTGTTTTGGTGTTTATTGACCCAAGGTTGAATTATTGTGAGACACTAATCCCATGTTCATCTCAAGTAAAATAAGGTGTATAGGTCCTTAATCATTATTGGTGAATCAAACAAAGGACCTTGATGAGATTCTTCAACTTGCTCTCCATAGGATGGTACCCTTGTATTGTAAGTACTTTGTTGATAATCAGTATTGCTCGGTGTGTTACCTGTCCTTGGAGTAGTTATGTCTCTTGATTGCCTGTGTTAAGTATCTTTCAATCAATGATTAGTGATTTCCAAGATCATAACCATGCGTGCTTAATCATGATTAGGTACTCTCAATTGGTATCTTATCATTGCTTAATCATTCTTTGGGTAACTTATCATTTGAGATATCCTCCATGATTAACTCTTGGTGTGTTCGTGAATAAACCTGCATCCCGTTGTGAGTTATGCTATATGGTTTTATGATTACTCTATGTGAAAATATGACATATTGCTTAGTTTATATGATGACCCTATTGTGGCACTATGTGTTATGTCTCTAATGCATTCTCTCGAGCTATGAAGTGCATAAATAATAGGGAACTTTCAGTTGGTTTGTGGTAATAACTGATGCTCTCATGGCCATACTGGTAAAAGGCAAAGGTATGGAAAATGGAACTGTGCAATTTTATTGAATATCTTGAAGTTCCATTGATTATGATCATAGATGTATTCTGGTGTACCTAAAGAACCTTCTTAACTATGCTTAAGACATGATCGTGTTGTTTTTCAATTGGTTTATGTAATGCAATGATAGTTAAGTATGAAGCATGTCTAAGTTCGTGTAAAAGTTAGACTTCCTGTGAGTATTCAATTGGCTTAGGTGCTCCTGAGGCATGCATTGTTGTATTTAGTCAACCTTTCATTTAGCCTTCAATTTGTATTAAGTGGCCTTCAATTTGGGATTTAATTGATATCTCTTTGGGATGAAAGTAATAGAGTATGCCTTGACCAAGGTATGTTGTGATCCCCTCTAGTTCTAAGGAAGCTAGAATGTGCAAAGTGCAAGTCATTCAAATACTTGATGCACAACTTGAGGGGGAGCACACATAACTTGTGTCTTTTGAGACTAACTGTTTCTTGAGCAATCTTGTATAGTCTCTAGGTGGAAAAGAGAAGATGAGCAAGAAATGGAGCAATCAGGACTTGGGTACCTCTGTAAGTCAAGAAATTGGTATCTCAAGTCATGAGTAAGTGCATATTTTTAGATTGCTCATGCTCTATAATATCCTGTGATAATAGATGCTTATTCTTAAATATCATGGAGCTATGATAATAAATGAACTTTTCAATTGCAATTGGTATTTTTCAATTGGTAGTCGTGACAGTTTGCTTCCATTGACATCTTTTGATAATCATTAGAATAGAAGTTTCTTCTTGTGCCCAATACTATAACTTGTTCTAAGTTTGGTGTCTTAGCAGCAAGAAAAAGTTAGGATAAAGAATCAGACACAAGTGTGGAGAAGCTCTCGAGAGATTAAATACTTTCAAGATGGGAAGTACACTACAACATGGTAAAGGTACAAAAGGAAGTATTAATCTTTTTGCATTTATGTATCTCACCTAAATATTGATAGTGCATATGTTCAATAAGTAAGGGGGAGTTTTGATAGTCATTTTTCCTCCTTAACACCCTGCTGTCCCTTGACATCATCTTATGTTCTTGCTTGAGTATGGTTTTTGGTGTTTGATGTCAAAGGGGGAGAATTTGTATATTAAAAGCTTATCTCAACCTGAGAGGAAAGCTTATCCTAAGGGGTCATATGTTAGGTTAAGCTTTGCTAGTGTGTTATTCATATGCTTCTTGCAGTATTATATGTGTTGCATCATATGGACTAGTGTTTCCGCTGCGTTGAATTATTTGGCTTCTATAGTGTAATAGATAGTCATGTGGTTAATGGTGCTTTAAGACTAAAGGTTTAAGACTATTGGTATCTTAAGATTGCTTAAATTGGTATCTTAGTTTATATTGGTATCTTAATGGTGAATAGTGGTAGGTTGAGATTCCTGTGATATATCCACTAATTTGAATGGTGTTTAACTCTGATTATGTGCATTTGTGTGTTATAGCATCATGGTTTGATTCTTGACACAATGCATCCTAAAAAGTGCTAAGGTGTAGAAATGTTTCGAATTGCCTAAGTATGTGCAATTTGGCGTCTGAGGCCAAAATTATGTTTTTGAAGTAAGCACATATTTAGGGGGAGCATTCTATAAACTTAGAATTCAAAATTTGTGCTTAAAATCTTATTCTTATGTAAGCTTTAATTGTGTTGCCATCAATCACCAAAAAGGGGGAGATTGAAAGCTCTCTTGTGAGTTTTGGTGTTTGGATGACAACTCAATTAAAGGACTAACAAGTGTACTAAGTGTTGAACAGGTGCTTAAGGTAAAGCCTACAGGGTTCAACACAAGTGAACAAATGTGATGGTCCAAGTACTGGATTATGGATACATGATGGACATCACAAGTAAGATGGACATTGCATAAAGTGAGACTCGGGTGCGTAGCTCGGAGACAACTGATCAAGCCAAGGACGGAGGCAAGAAGAGCTTCGAGGTACCAAGTGCACGGGAGAAGGTCAAGGAGGCTGAGGAACCCAAAGCCAAGGGAGAAGAAGAAGGCTTGCAAAGTCAAGGGTGATCGAGTTGAGAACAGCTACGGCACATCAAGGATCACTACATAAGGACGTGACTTACAACCAATGAGGAAATATCTATAGGTATGTGGTGTAAGTCATAAGGCTCAAGATCAAGCTCTAAGAAGGAGATTAAGGTCACTAGAAGGAGAACAAGTGTCAAAACCAGAACTGGAAGCAGCCCAAAAGAGCTAAGTTCGCCTTGATCTTTTGTTTGGGTTGTTCCTATGTTTGTAGATGTTCTATGTGACCTTTGCAGGATGTTGGAGCTAAGAAATGTCAATCTAGATCAAGTCAAGTTGACTTGATGATTTATGAGTCCAACATCAAAGCTCAAGCATGACAAATGCTATAGATGTAATAATTAAGAGAAGGTATGTTTCTAGACTTAGTACATTGGTTTTTGTGTACTAATATACTTGTCTAAGTGTTAGAAACAGAAGGAAGAAGAAAAGGAAAGAGGTGCAAATGGCTTGGCTGTGTACAACCAAGACTCAACTCAGTCTGGCACACCGGACTGTCCGGTGGTGCACCGGACAGTGTCCGGTGCGCCAGGTTGAACCCCGGTGAACAGGCCGCTCTCGGGAGGAGTCTGGCGATGTACGGCTATAATTCACTGGACTGTCCGGTGGTGCATCGGACTGTCCGGTGAGCCAACGGTCGGCTTGGGCAACGGTCGGCCGCGCGATCTGCGCGTGACGCGTGGCCGAGCCAACGGTCAAATGGGGGCACCGGACTGTCCGGTGTGCAACGGACAGTGTCCGGTGCGCCAACGGCTCCAGGACTGCAACGGTCGACTGCTCCATTTATGGAAGGAAATCAGGCACCGGACAGTGTCCGGTGGTGCACCGGACTGTCCGGTGCGCCACTCGACAAAAGGCAAGATTTGCCTTCCTGGATTGCTTCCAACGGCTCCTAGGCCCCTTGTGCCTATAAAAGGGACTCCTAGGCGCGTCAAGCAATATACAAGCGCAGCCAACAAGTGTAGACATCACTCGAATCAATTCTCACTCTCCCTCTTGTGTGTAACTCTATAGTTTGTGTAGAAGGCACAGCTATAAGCCTTTAGAGAGAGGAGAAGTGCGACTAAGAGCTAGAGCAAGGTCTTGAGTGTATCGTTACTCTGCCGGGGTGCTGCCAAGAAGTTTGTAAGCAGCCGCGGTTTCGGTGTAACCCAACTCAACATAGTGAAAGGCTTTATCTGTCATATTGACAGATCTGAGCAATCGGAGGAAGGAGTTGAAATAGACTCCAAGCCCTGGTGTGGCTAACTCCAACGAGGACTAGGCAAGCATTTCAGGCTTGGCCGAACCTCGGGATAAATCCTTGCGTCTGTGTGCTCTGTTCTGTATTGTATCCTGACTCTCTGTCTTACTCAATTTTATATCTGCACTTCAACACTTATCCATGGTATAAGCTTTATTTGAAGTGCAGGACATTTTGAGACAGGATCTCTGATTCCGCTGCAACCTACTCGAAGAGTCTTCTCACTCCACTGTGTATTAAGTCTTCGAGTAGAGTAAGAATTTAAGTTTTAAAGTAATAAGTTTTATTCGCCTATTCACCCCCCCTCTAGGCGACATCCAGATCCTGTTCCCGGGTCAAAGGGAACTTTCAATAGTGGATCAAAGGGCCAGTGGACTACCACTGGCCACCATTGATATAGTAAGGGAGGAGATAGTTGGGGCATTCCAAGATAAGCTCGAAGTTAGCATGATCCCTAGGGGGCAGTCATATCAGAAACCTTTGATAGCCGATTTGATTATCACTCGTACCCTAGGGAACAAGGATACCCGAATTCGCGAAAATTTCGGGTGACCAAGGTAAGAGCACGCACGAGCAGATATGCCAGCTCCTATTACAATTAGGAGAATTGGCCGATACAGTGGCATTTCGCGTTCGTTTATTCACATTGTCCCTAACACGGACTGCATTTGCATGATACACCACATTACCTACTAACTATATTTTTCGTGGGGGCATTTAGAGCAAAAATTCCATGATCATTTTTCTCTGGCGATTATGAGTTAGACCTAGTAGATTTGGTAGCTCTGTGACAGGGAAAGGATGAATCGGTTAATGACTACATCCGGAGGTTCCAGGACACAAGAAACCAATGTTTCCAAATTCACCTGTTAGAAAACATCTAATAGGATTAGCATTTAATGGGATGTGTTACTATTTAAAAGAAATATTAAAAGGCATTCAGTTTTTCACGCTAGCTCAATTGGACCAGAGGGCTTTGGCTTGTGAAAGTTGAAACAAATATGCTACTAAAGCGGTTCGTCACAACGTCCATATGGTAGAATGTGACCAGAGTAGCTCAGACGACGAATCAAAATAAGTGTACACTTCTGAGATGGTTTGGCCAAAGTAGGCCAAATCTTTAGTTTGTTCCTCTTTGTAGCTAGTTCAAAAGAAACAACAAGAAGTGGTTAAATTTACATTTAATGTTGGCAAATATGATAAAATATTCGATTAATTACTCAAAAGCAACAACATTAAAATAAATCATACTACTCCATCTATCGACGAACTTAAGTGTCGTGCTTACTGCAAGTGTCACAACTCATTCTCTCACGCCACTAATGATTGTAATGTGTTTCGACGACAGGTCCAATCGGCCATTAACGAGGGCCGATTGAAATTTTAAGAAATGTAGGTGGACACAGAGCTCTTTCCAATAAATATGATCAATTTTGATGGTAAAAAAGTCCTAGTTCGGTCTAGCGTGGCCGATAAGGGCAAAGGCAAGGAGATCATCATCGGCAACCCACGAGAGGCCGATGAAAACACCAAAGTTTCTTGTAGGAAAGTGGTGACAGAGAAGACCTCAGATGGAGGGGAGACATTAAAGATCACCATTACGGCCTCCAACACTGGGGCAGGCACAAGCAGGAGGCCAGGCGTGACCCCCTTCTGCGCATCGTGGACGGTCCGGCGCGTAGACGCGGACGGTTCGAGACACCGCCGAACAGTTCGGGCGGGACATGCGTACGGTCCAGCAGCGCCCAGGAGCAGTGATGACAACATACCTTCAAACCTCGACGACCAAAAATACGTACGTGGAAGACAAACATGTTTAAGGCATTCAATCGACTGGTCAAAGTCGACCGACCTTTGATCAGTTATTATCTAAATATGTGAAAAAGAATGTCGGCCCAAGTGACCCGCCAGCAAAGCGACCTTGCTCACCTACCCAAGAGCGACAATAGGTAAGACCGATTGTGTCATCTCACCAATCGGAGGAGTCAGCACATCACAATATTCATTTCAGACCCAATGTACCTACATGGACACCACCATCCCCATGCCCACATGTTCCATATCAGTATGCATACCTACCACCACCTTATATCACAATCAAATGTGGGGCATGTCACCATATCCATATGGGATGCCACAGTACCCCGCTTGAGGGGCACCCCAAACTTCTATATTTAGCATATTAGCATCCCAAGTGCAAGACCGATTGAGTGCACCTCAATCCGGTTACCACGCACAGGTCCAGCAAGATTTCCGGACTACTCAGCCGAAAGGCCGACCAATCCTAGGGGCATAGAGAGGAAATGTCTACAAGCATCAAAAGAATGACAAAAGGAGACATCATCAAAATAGGCACAACATATGTTGTCATATAGGGGAACAATGAAGGGACGATGATTTTTGATAAATCGGCCAAGACAGGTGAGGGAAAAGACACAGGAGCAACCAGCAAAGCAGTCGACCTAAGTATTCCATGCCCCAATGGTGCCCATCGGGACTGACACTGTCTCAAAAGCGCAAATTGTAGCACCTGGGAGCAAAGGAGATCAAGGAAAAAGCAGCGGAAAAGAATATTTTATGAAACACATCTGCAGTAACCACCACCATAAAAGGAGGTGGAGACCAAAGGTCGTCGAAGCATATCAAATGGCAACAAAAACATAGGACAAAACAACAGCTGCACAACTCTCTGCAGGTATGGCGAACAGTTCAGCTTCAGCAGCCGGACCGTTCGCATCCATCGCAAACCGTTCGACCCTCGAGTCCGGACCATCCTCCAATGACGCGCCAGCACCTATGGAGGAGGATAACACCGAAGAGGAGGACCTACTAGGGAAGGATTTGGTCGATTATGGAGCCCCGCCCGAACACCCAGATATGGATGTAAACATGATTACGTTTTCAGTCGATTACACCATTAATAGTGATGATAAAAATGTCGTTGCTCAATTTGATTTTGTCCTAAAGAGGTCGCCTTCACTAAGCCAAAAGAATCAATCAACCATTTAAAGCCACTCTTTGTGCGCGATCATATCGATGGAATACCGATTTCTGAGATGTTGGTAGATGGTGGGGCAGGCGTGAATTAATGTCTTTTTTTTGAACAAACGCAGGAGAGCTGCATGTCATTATATTAAGAAGAAAAAAAGAACATAGGAGAGACAAGACTTGTCAACCCCTAATTACAAAGGCCCCTAGGTCGAGACCCCTCCGGCAATAACACAACGCACCACACACACAAGGTAGCAACCCGACCAAAAACGACTACCAGCAGGAAAACTGCTAAGGTCCCCTAGGGAGCTGGCGCAGCAGGAGGTCCTGCAGAGCTGATGCACCAGCCAAACACCAGAAGTTGCCCTCCTCAATCACAGCACTCTGAACTCACTGGGCGCAGGGCACAACCCCCTCAAAAACACAAGCATTATGGTGCTTCCAAATCTCCCAAGCAACCAAAATGATCAAGGAATTAAGACCTTTTCTTAGACTCTTCTCCACTTTCTTGATACTTTGGCACCACCAATTTGAGAAACGAGTGTATCCATGCTGAGGCACAATGGCAAGGAGGCCTAAATTGTGTAGCATGGACGTCCATATCTGCCGAGCGAACACGCAGGAGACAAGAATATGCTGGATGGTTTCCTCGGCCTGATCACACAGAGGGCAAGCAACTGGATGGGGCATACCTCTTTTTGCAAGTCGATCAGCTGTCCAAACCCTGTTTTTGATTGCCAACCATACAAAGAATTTGCATCTTAAGGGGGCCCAGGTCTTCCAGACACGTCGCCAAGGGCCAAAAGGGATAGAGCCAACAAAGAGAGCATCATAGGCCGATTTGCTATAATAAGTACCATGAGCAGAGAGGCGCTAGATGTGTTGGTCTGCGATGTCAGGTTGCAGAACTACCCCATCAACCAAGTTCCATAGCTACAGATACTCTACTAGGACCGTTACAGACAATCCTCCCCGAATATCTGACACCCATTGACGATTTGTGAGCCCCTCAGCTACTGTTCTTCGCTTTAAAGCCCTTCTAGAAATCACTTGGATAAGGGTTGGACAGTGTTCAGCCACAGTTTTACCAAGGAGCCAACGATCAGACCAGAACTTCACAGATTCACCACTGCCTACCACTGAGGTAATAGCCACATCAACGAGGGCCTTTGCATTACGGTGCACTCGGATAGGGAGACCAGCCCATGGCCTTGACGCGTCAGTCTTTTGTAACCAAAGCCACCTGGCACGTAGGGCCCATCCAAACATCTCCAGGTTGAGAATACCCAGACCACCATACTTGAGAGGCCGCTGGACAGCTTCTCAGGACACGAGACAGTTACCTCCATTTGCATCACCTTGCCCCTTCCAAAGAAAGCCTCGTCTCCTCTTATCGATTGCCTTAAAAACCCATTTAGGGAGTTCTAAAGCAAGCATAAGATAGATAGAGACAGAAGACAACACTGTCTTAACCATGACAAGACGACCAGCCCGGCTGAGAAGATTAGCTTTCCATCCTGGAAGTTTATCAGCAACTTTATCAACAAGCGGCAGGAGATCAGAGTTAGCAAGCCTACGGATTGATAGAGGAATCCCCAAGTAAGTGCAGGGAAATTTTTTTGTAGCACATGGTAATAAGGCAGAAATGGTGGTCAGCTCATTTGCTCCACATTGAATGGGTGTAATAGAACTTTTGGAGATGTTCGTTTTTAACCCAGTAGCATGACCAAAGATGTCTAAAATGCTGATAATTGCTAAGATATCCTGATGAGAGGGCCGCATGATCAAAACAACATCGTCAGCATAGAAGGAGATACAATGTTTGGCATGTTGATTTGCAATCGGCTGCAGCATATGTTCCCTGAAAGCATAACTGATTGTACATAAAATGAGCCCTTGCTGCTGCTGTTTTCGTCACCAACGTAGAAGGAAATTATAGTCTAATCTTAGGTAGAGATTGAATCCATGCAAATCAATGTATATCTTCTACTTTACATCAAATGTTGTTGCAATGGATAGGCGATGATGTAGAATAGGTACATGTTGATGCATCGGCTTGCATTGTCGTGGCCGATGCCCCTGTACTTTGGACCTATGAGACTGCCACATGTCTCACATGGGTTGATTTTTCCGATTATCGATTCATAAGTATAGATAGGAAAGGCTTTATTCCTGTAATGCTAGAGCCGATGGAGAATCAGCTAAAACCCAAGTAAAGGTTAAATAATGAATACACTCAAAGAGAGCATATCCTAGGTCACGGATAGTCCGGTCCCCCAGGCCGGACAGTCCGAGGTAGAATAGGAAGGGCCACAGGACTCAGCCCTTATCACGGACGGTCCGACCCTCTCCTGGACAGTCTGACCTCTAAGGCCAGACAGTCCAGCTGCTACAGAGAGTCCCACAGCACAAGTCTGGCATCGCGGACGGTCTGGTCTCTGAGGCCAAACAGTCTGCAGCCACGCAAAGAGCATCCAATCCTCTTAAGTAATCACAATGGAGGAATTTAGGGATCTCAACAAGTTAGGACATGGATTTACATCGGTCGATCCTTTGGAGGAGATTGACATAGGATACGGTAAAACTCCAAGGCTGACTTTTGTGAACAAAACCCTGGAAGACGATGCTAGGGATGAAATGATCGACTTATTAAAAGTGTATTATGATTGCTTTGCATGGAGTTACACTGAGATGCCAGGATTAAGCCGAGAGCTAGTGGAGCATCGGTTGCCTATTAAATATGGTTTTAGGCCCTTTAAGCAGAGACCAAGATCATTTCGTCCGGACTTACTCCCCAGGATTAAGGACGAAATTCACCGGCTCTTGGAAGCTAATTTTTTAGGCCTTGTGGTTATGTAGACTAAGTCTCTAATATGAAGCTAATTTTTTAGGCCTTGTGGTTACGTAGACTAAGTCTAATATTGTGTCGATGGAGGAGAGTGTGTATTAATTTCCACAATTTAAATAGAGCAATTCCCAAAGATGAATATCCTATGCCTGTAGCTGACATGTTAATTAATAATGCATCAGGAAATAGAGCTATTATCTTTCTTGATGGTAATGTCGGATATAATCAAATCTTCATGGCCGAGGAAGATACGTCTAAAATGACCTTTATATGTTCAGGCTTCATTGGTTTGTTTGAATGGGTTGTCATGACATTCAGATTAAAAAATGTCGGTGCCACTTATCAGATAGCTATGAATTTGGTCTTTCATGAGTTGTTAGGAAACACTATGGAGGTTTACATTAATGATATTGTTGTCAAATCTGCCAATTTGGTTCTCATATAGCTGATTTGTGTAAAGCCTTTGATAAGAGACGTCGGTATGGTTTAAATGTGATTTTGGAGTGTCGCATGGTAAGTTATTAGGATTAATCATTCATGAACATGGCATAGAGATAGATCTCGACCGAATTAAGTCCATTCAGAATGTGGGAGCTCCAACCTACAAGCTTGAAGTGCATAAGTTACTCAGGAAATTAAATTATTTGCGAAGATTTATTTCTAACTTAGTCGGGAAGATTGGTCACTCCTATTCTTCGACTTAAAAATGATGTCGATTTCACTCGGAGGCAGAACAGTAGAAAGCATTTGATCTTATTAAAAAATATTTGTCTTTAGCTCCAGTTTGAAAGCGGCACAAGCAGGAGTATCATTCAAGTTATACATTGCAGCCGAAGATAAAGTTATCCGAGCTGTTCTGACACAGTAGACCGAAGGAAAGGAGCATGTTGTGATCTACTTAAGCCGGAGGCTAGTAGATCCTGAAACAACGTACACCTTTATTGAGAAATTTTGTTTATGCCTGTTTTATGCATGCACCAAGCTTAGGTGTTATCTATTGTCTAGTTCTTACACTGTTTCTAGTAAAACCGATGGGATTAAAATCATGTTGCAAAACCCAATTATGAGTGGTAGAATTGGTAAATGGGCTTATGCACTTATAGAAATGACTTGGCCTATGAATCATTAAAATCTATGAAGGGACAGATCGTAGCAGATTTTATTGTAGAACATTGGATTAATGATGCTCATGAACTAGACATGTCATATCTCACTATTACTCCCTCGACTTTGTATTTTGATGGATCGGTTTGTAATGAAGGACAAGGGATTGACATCATGCTTGTTTCACCATGTAACGCCTCTTTTGACTTCTCTAGCCAATTGAAAACTTATTGCACTAACAATCAAGACGAATATGAGACCCTCTTATTTGGTTTGGAACTTTTAGATTATATGGGAGTGAAACATGTGAGGGAATTTGGTGATTCCCAGCTAGTTGTCCAGCAAATTTTAGAGGAGTATCAATGTTTAGATCACACTCTAAATAGTTATCTTGAAAAATATTGATGCATAATCCGTTCTTTTGACAAATTCAACGTTCTGCATGTAGCGAGAGCTGAGAATTGTAGAGCTAATATTTGGCACAAGATGCCCTAGAATAATTCCTATCAAGATTGCTTGCCTAATTTATATAACCTTTGATGAGCTAGAATAGTTCCTAAGTAGATTCCTGGATAAGCGAACAAGCACTTAGTCTTATTAAGAAAAAAGTATTTCGATAAAGCCTCTATTCGAGTTGGTTATATAGTCTTGGTAGCACTCCTATCAAATTCTCTAAACATTAACTAAATTTGTTAAAAAGTACTGATAGCACAAAAATGTCGATATTTATGATATCTAATATTTGTTTACAGAAATATATTGTATGATAAATATAATATGTTATAGAAACTGATATATTGTAATCATAATTAAAGTTTCAATAGTTTTTATTAAATTTTATGTTATAAGTTGGAACAGACGGAGGCACATAGCAGCTGCTTCGTTGTCGCTAAATTTTTTTAGTTAATTGTTGTAGCCACGTTGCCCTAGATGCAAAAGCGTGACACACTTGAATGAGTTGAGCAGTAGGAGCCTGGCTGGTGGCTCATGTCATAGTAGGGGCGAGGGCCATCAGGACATGTAAAACCTAGATACTATGTTTTGGTTCTCTAAGCAGTATATATACCTAAGAAAATCCTTCGTACAATCCAATGTATCTATGATCCTTATCTTATTCACTAGAACCCATTAAGATACGACTCATCTATGTGGATTTTATGGGTAGAACCATATCTAGACTTAAAGAACCATGATAGAGATGTTCCTTCATCAAGATATGTCTATTATGCTTTTTCACTTACCCCCTGTCGTGGTTTCGAGAACCGGGGGTCAATAGATTTGTGTTCGGTGAGGAATGCAAGCATGGACTCACTCTGAATGGTGGATCACGGGGATCCAAGAAAGAAACCAAGACACTAGGGTTATACTGGTTCAGGCTTTCGCCCTAGTCTAGTGTAGTGTTGATCGTAGTATTGCTTTGAAGCGTGTTACATCAGGTGTTCTTGTGTGGCAAGAAGGAGGGGGCTGCCCTTTTATATCTCAAGGGTAGGACCTTACAGAGGAGATATGTTTTCTACTAAAGAGAGAGAGAGAGAGATTGGCTCCCTCGGATTGTCATGGTGGGTCCTCCGTAGGGTCGTGCATAGTTGTACTCTTGGTAAGGAGTATCGTCTTGCTCGTTTGTCACATGGCCTCTTGTAGCTAGTCTGTTGCTGACACCTCCATAGTAGTGCGCGGGGGGTCCCTCGGGTCAGTCCTATTGGTCACTTGTTCTCAAATGCTGTGAATCAAGAACAAGACAACACAATCGTTAAAGATTAAGGACCTTCGTCCTTAGAGACATTATCTCCTTTCAGATATAATGATCTTTAGACGAAGGTCATGAAGGACGCACCTTCATCATTCGCAAGAATAACAATTCAGAGAAATGATAAGTATCATCCATTCATATAACGATTTATATCTTTTATTTCATGATAAACATATGAGTATTAATAGTATTTATATTACATTTATATCTTCGGCTTGTTTGAAGGCGTTGACGCGAGAACAATTACAACCTAGCCTGAGCAGTTCGGGGGGTACTGTTCACCTATTTATAGGCACGGGACGTAGCCCGAGTAAAAATACATTTATGACCTTAGTATGTACACATAATCGTAACATAAATCATCAGGTATTAACTAGTCTTTTTCTCTTTGGCTCAGCATTATGCTTGACCTTCGTTACCACCTTAAGCCGAAGTTGTCATCCTTCAGTTTTAGCTTCGGCATTCGTTGTTATCATTTTCAGACAATGTATTCGTCTCAGGGAACTTCGGCGAGAAAAAAGATACTCATCACGAAGCTTTCGTCATGACGAAACTCCTGTAAATTTTAATAATACAATAGAAAGAAAGGGTTAGTTGTGTTTTTGAGGACCTTTGGAAGAGGAAGGCCCCAACAAGTCCCATGGAGCGGTCGTGCGTGGCGAGGTTCTGCATGTCGTCATGGAGCTACATCACCCCTTGGCGTGTGTAGACACACATCCCAGTATGGTGTACCTGTTACGTTCCTTCGGGTATGTGGGTCACTGTAGAGACTCCAGTGTTGAGGCCCTTATGGTCGAGGCTGATTGGTCCCATGAGTCAGTGAGGGTATATCCATGGGCACATGCGGGGGTGTTCCGTCGCGTCAGCCAGAGCCCTTTGGGTATTGTGCGTATGGTTCAGACGTGGCTTGGTGATGTTACATTTTATTGTGGACGTCAAGGTCTGGCCACATGGGCATGTGTTCCCTTCTTGTGAATTAGCTTGGCGGGTACTTGGTTGTTCACCCAACCTTGAAGATTTAATTAGCGAGAACTTGGTCGTCTGCCCCGCCTCGCAGACTTGCTCGGTGAGGACATAGTCGTTCGCCCCTCCTCGTAGACTTGCTCTGCGGGGACTTGGTCATCCCTCCACCTCGCAGACTGGCTCGGCGAGGACTTGGTCGTTCGCCCCGCCTCGTAGAATCGCTCGGTGGTGAATTGGTCGTTCGCCCCAACTCACAGACTTACTCGGCGGGGACTTGGTCGGTCGCCCCACCTCGTAGACTTTTTCAGTGGGGACTTGGTCGGTAAATGGGCCGAAGAGAGGCTTATGGGCCTTGCCTTGAGTACCCTGTTCCTAGGTACCCGAAAGCAGCCCCGAGCCTTCTCGTGACTCCTTGGAGTCGGTCGGAGGCTTTCTTGTCGGGGATTGCAGGCCTCGAGTGTGTGCGAGCGCATTAGTGTGATCTACCCTTCGAGCCCCCCGAGTAATTCATGAGGATTGCTTGGGTGTTTACTTAGTTCTTGGCGAAGCCATGGGCCTCCCTTTTGCCAACCTCTTTTGACCTTCTTGTCGTGTTAGATACGCTTTCCTTTTGTGTCGTGGTTCTCGATCCTTACATGAGCGGATGTAATCTCTAGTGGCAGACCCATATGGAGCTACCTAAGAGGCGCTGCCTGCTAGAGCGTGGCTTGAATGCACGCAAGCGCATCAGCATGATGTAGCCCCTGAGCCCCCAAGTAATCTATGTGGATTGCTAGCTTGGGGTGTTTTTTCCTAGCTAAGATCAGGATTTGCCTTTTGTCCTTTCCTGACATGGCCATCTAACTTGGTCATTTGCGCTTGTCAGTTCTTCGTTGTGCACACGTCTCCTCTCAGGAGGGTTTTCGGGCCCCTCTGAAGAGAGGGTCGCCTTCCCCTACCTAGTCGATGCAAGGGAAGGGGTCGTTGAGCTACGGACGGGTTGTCCAAGTGAGATCCGACCGCTCCTTCACAGGGCTTGGTCTTGGCGAGCGGTTCCACTAAGGGACTCGACCCACTGGGGGCATCTCATTTAGTCCTTCCTTATTCTATCACGTATTGTCCCTTTGGTCAGTCTGGCCGATCGGGGGGGCATGGCCACCCTGTCAACCAGTTGCCATAGAAGAATGTGAGGTACGACCTTGGAAGTGGGACCGAGCAAATGACCTATGGGCCAGTCATCTGGCTTGCGACTCGTTGGGAGCTTGTCCGGTCGACCCCTCGCTCTGTGTGGGGAGGTAGAGTGAATTTCGGTTTTACTTGGTGTGAGGCAGTTGAAGCGACACGGTAGAAATGGACCGTCATGGCTTCGTCTAGCATGGGCGGCTCGATGGGACACGAAACAACCTGCTCTCCTTATCGTGTGCGGTTGGCGTGATGGTGTGGTTAACCGCACTGACCACTGCTAACACCTCCGCTCATGTATTTCCCGATGCATCTTCCGAAGCGACATAAGCCCTCCAAAACGTACTTGTGTATAGTCTTCATCATAGCGCCCGATGTGGGGGACAGATATCCCCCGGGTCCACTAGAAGGGTAAAAGACCTCACGAGAGGCCCAAGGGCCCAATAAATCGTAAGGCCATTCCTTCGTGGGCCTGGGAAGGGACAATCAGTAAAGCAGGTTGACGTAAGGCCGGATTGGTGCAAGCCCGGACGGCCCACAGCGATGAGCAAGCAACCACAACAAGGATCCGACTTTCCCGCGCTGGAGCCCCATGCAACGGAACCAGGCGAGGATAGGTCGGCAGAATCATAGGAAGATAGACTCAAACAGTTCACTATCTTTTAGGTGTACATTGTTATCATATCCACGTGTATTGCCCCACGGTCGAATATATAAGGCCTAGGGGGCACCCCTTCAAAAGGATCGATCCCATCATTCAGCCATCCACCTCAACTCTCCACGTTCTCGCTTTAGAGAGCTACCTTGTAACCCATTACGCAAAGCATACTCACCAGGATGTAGGGTGTTACGCATCTCTAAGCGGCCCGAACCTGTAAACACTGTCCATTGTCCCTCGTGCATCTGGCACGAACCATTTTGCTACAGTCGGCGACACCGACCTACTCCTAAAACACCTTGAGGGGCAACCCCGGGTGTGCGGTCGGACCCAAAACACCGACAGCTGGCGCGCCAGGTAGGGGGTGTGTCGACGATCCAAGCTAGCTCAATGGCTGTCACCTTCCACAGCAAGATCACCCTCCGTCCCGGATCCGTATTCTGCTTTGGAACAATCTCATCCGTAGCAGATGAAAAGGAACTCTACACCGCATTGCAGATCCGCCAAAAATGAAGTCTCCTCCAACAAACTCCGAAAATACCGGAGAAGCGCAACCTCCAGCTTTCCGAAAAAAGATCGCCTTCAGAAAGTCAGGGGCCGAGGGCCCGCTGACCCGGAGAACTCCACTGTCTACTTCCTCGACGAAAGAATGGACACAGGTTGCAAGGAAAAAAGAAGCCAGGAGAAAGCAAGCTGTTCTTTCCGTTCCTCCACCCTCAAAGGAGAACGGAAAAAATATCGTCACGACCACTGTACCATTCTACCCCGACGTCCTCTTCATCGGGAGAGTAGAGTCGCCCCCTGTCTCCGACGACAAGCCGACCGCGCCCGGAGAAGAGCCACCTCAGCGGGAATCCCGCCGACGGAGAAACCGGCGCCGAAACATTCGGCGACACCACGAGGCCGGAGAACGGGATCCAGAGCAACCGGTTTCGCGGGACGAGGTCTCGGAGATAGGAGAAACTCTGGAGGAACGCGTCTTCAGAGAACGAAGGAACTCACGACGACGTGATCGCCGCCGGGCTCAGGAACAAGTCGAGCAAGATGCAAGACAACGCCGGGAGAATCCATTCTTCGGGCGCAACCTGAATCCCGACTTCGCCCGAGCCATGAACACGCCGAGTGAAGTTGGAGGAGTACTAGCTCGGATAGCTGATGGACTCCCTCGGACTCCTGACGCCGAGGGCTATCGACGGCTGTTCACTCAGGCGGCCAACCATCTTCTACCACTTGCTCACCCGCCGAACGATCTACGACACGCTATCAACAGCCATCGGGACGCGCGAAGCTCCATCAATGCTTCACGTGAACGACGGCATGAGAATGAGATCCGCCGCCGGGAGGAGTACGACAGGGATCATGGCATCCCAGCTCGAAGCCAGGCCACCAGAACTGAGTCGGCAACGGCCTCAACTGGCGGTACTACCCGGGGACGGTCGAGGAACCACAACAACTACTCCCCTCCCCGGGACAGACATCATCCCCGATGACAGGAGGACACGTGTGGAGTGTCTGCTCTTACTCCACGCCTTGGGGCCATCCAATGGCCTCCTAACTTCAAGGTATCCAATGTCGATAAATATGAACCTAAGCATGATCCAGGGGGCTGGCTAGCCGTCTACACCACCGCTGCTCGAGCCACCGGGGCGTCCGAGGATGTAATGACCGCGTACATACCCTTTGTCCTCGGGCAAGACGCGCTGCAATGACTGCGACATCTACCCCGACACTGCATCGACGACTGGGGCGATTTCAGTCGACGCTTCACCGCCAATTTTCAGTCCCTCTCCGACAAACCGGCGCAACCATGGGACCTCAAATCCATCAAGCGCCGGGGGGACGAAACTCTCCGGTCATACCTCAAAAGATTCCAGACCATGAGAAATCGTATCCCTGAGGTCACAGAGGCGGCCGTGATCGAGGACTTCCACAGAGGATCCAATGACTCGGCTTTCGTCCGAGCCATATTACAGAAGGCGCCGACTACCTCCGAGGAGCTGTTCCGGGAAGCCGACCTCTACATCACCGCCGACGAGCGAGCCCAGGACCTCATCGGAGGAGCAAAGCCCACACCGGCAGCACCACGACGCGACGCGAACCAGCAACCCGACAAACGCTGGGAGAAGAGACCTCGCGAAGAAGTACACGCCGCCGAACCACCAACCTCTCGCGCCCGGGGAGGACCCCGCGGAGGCGAGCGCACGCTGGACGACATCCTCGACGCCCAGTGTCCATACCACAAGGACATGCGCCATACTCTTCGGAACTGCCGGGACTTCAAGCACTCCGTCGGGCACGGCCGACCCTTCCAACCTCTACCTCCTCCTCCGCCGAGGGGAGGGCCAGAAGAACCACGACAACCCCAGCAGCAGGAGGAGGGAGGAGGAGGAGGAGCGTTCCCACGCGTTGACAGGGAGGTCAACGTCATCTTCGGCGGACACGGATCACAGGAGAATAGAAGACAACAAAAGCTCAACGATCGCCAGATATTGGTGGCGACCACCGGTCCTCCCGCCCCATACCGGTGGTCGGAGCACCCAATCACTTTCACTCGGGCGGATCAATGGCTCAACTTCGACCACCCAGGCAAATACCCGCTCCTCGTCGATCTGGTGATCCGAGAGAGCAGGGTGAAGAAGGTGTTGGTGGACGGCGGGAGCAGCATCAACGTCACCATCCCTCGGACACTCCAAGGCTTGGGAGTTCACCTCAAAGAGCTCCACGAGTCCGACACTCCTTTCTTCGGCATCGTGCCGACTGAAGGAGAATACCCGCTGGGCCACATCTACATGCCCGTCACCTTCGGAACTCTGGATAATTACAGAACCGAGTTCCTGAGGTTCGAAGTGGCGAACTTTGACTGCGGATACAACGCCATCATCGGGAGGCCGGGATTGGCAAAATTCATGGCCATTCCGCATTACACGTACATGATACTGAAGATGCCAGGACCACAAGGAATCATAACTGTGCGCGCTGACTTCCAAGGCGCCGCAGAGTGTTTCCGAGTGGCCATCCAAGCGGCCCTCACCACCAAACCGCCGGCGACTTCTTCGGCGAAGGCAAACTCTAAGCCTGAGGAGGACCTTGCAGCACCGGCGAACGAAGCTCAGGTCGCGACCTCTATGCGGCCGACTGAAGAAACTAAAAGGATCAACCTGAGGTTCGCTGATGAACGCAAGACTGCCATCATCAGCTCCAGCCTGGACGACAAATAGGAAGATGCGCTCGTCCAGTTTCTGCAAGATAACCGAGACGTATTCGCATGGCAACCTGCGGATATGCCGGGAGTCCCAAGAGAACTGGCCGAGCACAAACTGAAGGTCTATCCCCAGGCAAGGCCGATCCGACAAAAACTACGTCGTTTCACGCCCGACAAGAGAGAGGCCATTCGCGCCGAGCTAGCTCGCTTGGTCGCGGCTGGATTTATTAGAGAGGTGTTACACCCCGAGTGGTTAGCCAACCCTGTTCTTGTACTCAAAAAGAATAAAGTGGATTGGCACATGTGCGACGACTATACTGATCTCAACAAACATTGTCTAAAGGATCCCTTCGGGCTCCCAAGGATAGATCAGGTGGTAGACTCCACCGCTGGATGTTCTGTGCTATCTTTTCTGGATTGCTATTCCGGATACCATCAGATTAGCTTGGCGAAGGAAGACGAGGAAAAAACAGCGTTCATCACTCCGTTTGGTGCTTTCTATTACACCTCCATGTCGTTTGGCCTCAAAAACGCTGGAGCGACTTATCAGAGAGCCATTCAAACATGCTTAGCCGATCACTAGGGCAAGCGTGTGGAAGCCTACGTAGATGATGTGGTAATCAAAACGGAGAACTCAGAAAACTTCATTGAGGACTTACAGCTGGTTTTCAACAGTCTACGGCGGTACCGATGGAAGCTTAATCCCGAAAAATGTGTTTTCGGGGTACCAGCAGGAAAGTTACTCGGATTTATTGTCAGCCACCGGGGAATTGAGGCTAATCCTGATAAGATCGAAGCTATCATGAAAATGGAAGCGCCACGATCACAAAAGAAGGTTCAGCGACTTACTGGATGTATGGCAGCTCTGAGCAGATTCATATCCAGGCTGGGAGAAAAAGGTTTACCATTTTACAAGCTACTCAAGAAAGTGGATAAGTTTCAGTGGACTTCAGAAGCACATGAAGCTCTAGATGCACTGAAGAGATTCTTGACGACACCACCAGTGCTGAAGCCGCCACGATGAGCCACGTCAGCTCAACCAGCTGAAGATCTGCTACTGTATATCTCTTGCACGACTCACGTGGTAAGCACCGCGTTGGTAGTCGAGCGAGCAGAAGAAGGACATGCCTACCCAGTGCAACATCCTGTTTACTTCATCAGTGAAGTTCTGGGTCCCTCGAAGAAAAAGTATCCTCAAGTTCAGAAGCTATTATACGCAGTACTTCTAACTGCCCGCAAGTTACGTCACTACTTTGACAACCACAAAGTCATAGTAGTCACTGGTTTTCCGATAGGGGATATTCTTCACAACAAGGAAGCCATTGGCCGAATAGCCAAGTGGGCCTGTGAACTGGGATCACATGACATCAAATTTCGACCTCGCACTGCCATCAAAACTCAAGCATTGGTTGACTTCGTATCAGAGTGGACTGAACAGCAAGTACCAGATAACCCAGAAACTGCAGAAGTATGGCGAATGTATTTTGATGGCTCGCTGAAGCTGCAGGGAGCAGGAGCAGGAATTCTCTTCACCGCACCTGGAGGCGAGCACCTCAAATATGCCCTCCAGTTGTTGTTTCCAGCCTCCAACAATGCAGCCGAGTATGAAGCTCTAATCCATGGATTGAACATCGCCATATCATTGGGCATCAAGAGACTGATGGTGTACGGAGACTCTCTGGTAGTCATAAGCCAGATAAACAAAGAATGGGATTGTTCAAGCGATTCAATGGGAAAGTATTGCACTGCCGTCCGAAAACTGGAAGATAAATTTGAGGGTCTGGAATTTCATCATGTAGAAAGAGATCGGAACACGGCGACCGATGTATTGTCCAAGCTAGGATCCAGTCGAACTCAGGTCCCACCTGGAGTCTTTGTGCAAGAAGTACTACAGCCGAGCATCTCAATAGATCAAGCAGAAGAGTGTAATATTGTGAATCAACCAGAGTCAGACTCTGATGACTGGAGAAGGCCAATCATCAGGTACATAAAGAATGAAGAGGAGTCAGATGACAAAGATGCAGCCGAGCGTATCGCCAGACAGTCGGCGCACTACACACTCATTGGGGAGACATTATACAGAAGGGGTGCATCAGGCGTCCTCATGAAGTGCATTCTCTCATCTACTAGGAAGTGACTTCTGGATGAGGTCCATGTCGGGCAATGTGGAATACACGCAGCGTCCAAGACACTAGTCGGGAAGGTCTTCAGGTCGGGATTCTATTGGCCAACAGCGAAAAGTGATGCCGCCGAGTTAGTTCAGAGGTGTGAAGCTTGCCAGTACTTGTCGAAGCAACAACATCTACCAGCACAGCAACTGCAGACCATACCAGTGACTTGGCCCTTCGCATGCTAGGACTGGATATGATTAGACCTTTCAAGAAAGCTCAAGGAGGATACACTCATGTACTGGTAGCAATCGACAAATTCACTAAATGGATAGAGTTCAAACACATTGCTTCTTTAACCTCAGCTAAGGCCGTGGAATTCATACAAGACATAATATTCAGATTCGGGATACCAAACAACATCATAACTGACCTAGGATCCAACTTCACAAGTTCAGAATTCTTCGATTTCTGCGAGCAAAAAAGCATTCAGATCAAGTATGCTTCTGTAGCACACCCAAGAGCCAACGGGCAGGTTGAGCGAGCCAACGGGATGATACTGGAGGCACTCAGGAAAAAGGTCTTCGATAAGAATGAAATGTTTGCAGGAAAGTGGATAAGGGAGTTGCCCTACGTCGTTTGGAGCCTAAGAACCCAACCTAGCCGAGCTCTGCATGGAAACACTCCTTTCTTCATGGTCTATGTGTCGGAGGCAGTGTTACCCGCCGATCTCAAGTTCGGGGCGCCAAGGTTGATCTTCGAAAGCATAGCAGAAGCCGAAGCTACTAGGATGGAAGACATCGATACACTCGAGGAAGAACGGCTGAATGCAGTAATCCAATCGGCACGGTACCAGCAGACTCTAAGGCGCTATCATGACAAGGCTGTGCGACAGCGATCCTTCTCAGTAGGAGATCTCGTCCTCCGCCGAATTCTAACGGGGGAGGGACGGCACAAGTTATCGCCCTTATGGGAAGGACCCTTCATAGTAGCAGAAGTCACTCGGCCAGGATCATATCGTCTCACTCAGATGGACGACACAGAAATTGGGAACTCCTGGAATATAGAACACCTCAGGAAGTTTTATCCCTAGCCGTATTTCAAAGGCTATCGGGATGACGATGTACTCTGTAAAATGGGAAATATGCCATCAATAAAAAAAAGAGGCTTCTCAGTTTGTTCATGATTGACTTGCATTCTTACCTAACTCGGGGTGACCACTATGCCCTGCTAACGGAGCAATCGACTTAAGTCGGCAACGACTTAAGCCGATGCAACGTGCTCGCACTTACTTAACTCAGGGTGACCACTATGCCCTGCTAACGGAGCAATCGACTTCAGTCGGCAACGACTTAAGCCGGTGCAACATGCTCGCGCTTACTTAACTTAGGGTGACCACTATGCCCTGCTAACGGAGCAATCGACTTAAGTCGGCAACGACTTAAGCCGGTGCAACATGCTCGCGCTTACTTAACTCAGGGTGACCACTATGCCCTGCTAACGGAGCAATCGACTTAAGTCGGCAACGACTTAAGCCGGCGCAACATGCTCGCGCTTACTTAACTCAGGGTGACCACTATGCCCTGCTAACGGAGCAATCGACTTAAGTCGGCAACGACTTAAGCCGGTGCAACATGCTTGCGCTTACTTAACTCAAGGTGACCACTATGCCCTGCTAACGGAGCAATCGACTTAAGTCGGCAACGACTTAAGCCGGCGCAACATGCTCACGCTTACTTAACTCAGGGTGACAACTATGCCCTGCTAACGGAGCAATCGACTTAAGTTGGCAACGAGTTAAGCCGGTGCAACATGCTCGCGCTTACATAACTCGGGGTGACCACTATGCCCTATTAACAAAGGCAACCGACTTAAGTCAGCGGCAACTTAAGGCGATCTGACGTGCTTACGACTACTCATATAGGGATGACTTCTATATCCCGTAAACAAGTTTCAAAACCATTACACAGCATTTTACTACTATAAATTTACGTAATGTTGAATTCTGAAACAATATGAGAATAACGATATCATTCAAGTGCTAAACTGATGTTCTCTAACAAATGTCTGACCATGCTAACCGCGCGCTCAAAGCACGCAAAATATTTTTCTATTTCGTGATATCTTTCTCAGGGGCAACCGACGAGGAAGGGCGACTTGAGGAATCAGGAGCAGCATTCACGTCAGCCCTTATATCTTCAGGAACAACCACGCCAGGTCTCCTCATCAAGATTTGCCCCGCCCGAATGGCCTTATCCATGGCTCTGTCGCGCTGGGCTCTCAGAGTAATGGAAGTTTCTTCAGCAACCTTGGCAGCCAACTGAGCGGTTTCTAGCTCCTGGGCGATGGATTTCTTGGAAGCACGGAGTTCTTTGATAGTAGCATCCTTCGCCGATATCAATTGCTTGAGCCAGATCACCTCATCCGTAGATTCCTGTAGCTTACAGCGATGGTTGTCTAACTCCTCCATGGTGAAGCGATGACTCCTCTCCAGGATGGTCAGCGAGTTGCTAGAGTCGCGATACAGTCTGTCAAGATTGTCGCGAGAAGCAGCAAGGATACGTTTCTCTTCCTGCAAACAAAAATCAATTCCTTCAAACATCAAGCAAGCAATAGGAACACGATAACGCAAGGCACAGTTCCATAAGTCACCTTTTCAGAATCAAGCTGAGTACGAAGGGAAGAGCTCAACGCATTGGCGTCATCTAGGGCAGCAGAGACTTGAGATAGTTCATTCTGGCTTTGAGAATACTTTTCTTCAAAATCAGAGCACCGCTGGACCAGTTCAGCATGATCTCGAGAATGTCTTTCTTCAAGAGTGGAAATCTGCCGAGTCATATCTAGCAGGAGACAATCAAACAAAAGGGGTCAGAATATAAGGCAGTCCAATAATGAAGGCAAAGAGAAGCAAAAAAGCACTAACCAGCATTGGCCGCCTCCAAGTCAGAGACACGATGTTGAAGTAACACTGGATTCCAATGTGCAAGAGACAAAGCTCCTTTTGGAACAGAAGCACCCTGCAACCTCAGCTGGCTAGCCATCCCGTCCACCAAAGCCTGATAAGGAGAACAGATGAGTGTAATGATAGCGGTTCATGCGGGGTAAAAATCAAGCTAAAATATATCACAAGTACCTGGAGGTTAGAAAAGAACGAAGGGACTCCCAAATCATGAGAGATCAATTGATGATCGGGCGTAAGGTCGCCACCCGAAGCAGCTTGCAACGAACCAGCAGGGACCAATTCAGTGCCATCAACAGAGCCCAAAACTTGGTCAGCGGGGACGCTGCCCTCTAAAGCGACTCCCTGGTCCAAAGCTTGGGCTACCACCATGCAGCCGGAGTGCGGAGGCGATCCCGCATGAACGTCCATGGAAGTACAAGAGGGAGACCCCACTCGGACACCCTCGGGGGCTGGGTCACGGTTCGCGCTGCCCACTTGAGCCGGATCATCTCCGGCAGTACCCTCGGGGGCTGGGCAGTGGCTTGCGCTTCCCACCCGAGCCGAGTCATCCCCGGCAACATCCTCGGGGGCTGGGCAAGTGTCAACACCGTCCTTGAGAACCAAGTTCTCCGCAATAGCCGCCTCTAAGGCTGATGGACCCTCAGTTACTTCCATGGGTCCAGGACGATCCAAGTCAGTCTCCTGACCCTCGAGACCGCGCTCTAAGGTCGATGAGGCACGGGATGACCTCAATCCAGTGTCGAGCACATCAGCACAAACCTCCATCACACCATCATCTGTCGGCTCGGATAACAGATCCTCTGGAACCATATCCTCAAGAGTCTGATCAAAATTCACCAGGGTCAATTCTTGCAGACCAATGAGAGCAGACAAAGCAGGAGAAGGAACTCCACTACTTTCACCACTGGCGACATACTGTCGACTGTTCTTTCGAGTCAGAGGGACCTCCTCTTCTTCCTCCCCATCGTCTTCACCAGCAGCACAGGCAACACCCCCATTTGGATCAACAACAGATGGAGCACACCCATTGGGATCAGCAGCAGATGGAGCACACCCAGTGGGGTCGGCATCAGTAAATTCAGGCACTGGCACTCCTTCAGCAGCAGGAACCAAAGTACCAACGTCCCGATCCAAACTAGATACTCGCCGGAGGCGTCTCTTTTTCTTTTTCTGCTCATCAGCAGGAGGATCAAGTTGATTGACTCGACAAGGACGTCTCGGGCGAACACTGACAGGTTTATGAACATCTGAGGTTGTACCAGCCTCTGGGAGAGGCGCCACCACCAATGTCCCAGCAGGAGCAGCATCAGAAGAATCCTCAGCCAGCAAATCAAGCATAGCACTTATCTCTGCATCACTAGGATCCAAGGGCACCTCAAAGTGGACCTGTCGTTCACTATCAGGAACTTCCCTGAGCGAGGCAACCAAGACGCTAACTTCTTCAGCAGAGGGTCGCACTCTAAGGCCCAAACTGCCGTCAGTGACAGGTGGATTCGACACAAAAAAAGTGAAGGCCTTGGGAGGAGGCAAGTTCCAGGCTGAGTATGCCACTGGGGCACCAACATTTGATACCTTGCCTCTAAGAATCATCTCAAGCCGATTCACCAAGTCTATAGAGGGAATTCTTCTGTTGGTAACCCGAGTCGAGTCAGCTAGGCCTCGGTACAGATAAGCCGGGTATGCCCTGTCTTTCAACGGCTTAATATTCTTGAAGACAAAATCAGCAACCACAGCCTCAGCAGCCAGACCCCTCTCCTTCAGCAGTCCAACTTCAGCTAGCAAAGCCCCTGCCTCAGCCACCTCCTGATCAGTGGGGGATTCGGTCCAACTCGGAGTACGAACATCCGGCTGTCTTCCCGACCGTGAAGGGAGAGAATTGCCATGGTTCTCAACAATAAACCATTCCAAGCGCCATCCCTTGATACTGTCTTTGAGAGGGATTTCAAGATACTCAGTCTTCCTCCCACGGCGCATCTCCAAACTAGCACCCCCAACCAACTGATGCTGCCCCCCGGCCATCCCGGGGCGACAGTGATACAAGTACTTCCACAACCCAAAATGTGGCAGCACGCCAAGAAAAGCTTCGCATAAATGAATATAAATGGAAATTTGCAGAATAGAATTGGGATTCAAATGGGTCAGGTTAAGATGATAGAAATTAAGGAGGCCGCAGAAAAGGGAGAAATGGGAAGACCGAGACCGCGGAGAAGAAAAGGAACGTAAATTACGGACTCATGGGTATCCTCTGTCGGGACAGTGACCCCATGACAAATCCGCCAAGAACACATCTCCCTCGGGGGAAGGACCCCGATGGACACGAGGTGGAGAAGGTCAGGCTCGGAGACAACAGACATATGGTTACCTGCGAAAGGCAACTGATTGTTGGGGTCGATTGGGGGAATCACTGCGGCGGATGAACTCGAGGCTTTCCGCTTGGGCGCCATCTCAATTCTACTGGCGGACGGAGCAAGAGCCGAATTGCAGAAAGGATTTGGAGGCAGGAAAGCAAGAACTAGGGCACGGAAAGCAGAGGCGGCTAAAAGTGCAGTACTTATGGGATATTCCCGAGTCAGATACCGTTTCTAAAAGCGCCCAGTCAGCGCCCGGCAGTTACTTTCAAAACACCAGCGCGCCACGTTGTCACCCGGCGGTCACTTCCACACCATCACTCGGCTATTACCCTCAACATGGCCGGCACAGCCCGTTCTAGCTCGGCCGTTATCTCTAAAACGCCGATGTTACCTTCAGTCGCTCGGAAGTTACCTCTAAAACTCCGACGTCATCATCAGTCACCCGACGTTACCTCTAACACGCCGACGTCGTCTTTGGTCGCTCGGCAGTTACCTCTAAAACTCCGACGTCGTCCTCAGTCACTTGGCGTTACCTCTAACACACCGACGTTGTCTTTATTCGCTCGGCAGTTATCTCTAAAACTCCGATATCGTCTTCAGTCGCTCGACAGTTATCTCTGAAACTCCGATGTCGTCTTCAGGTCGCTCAGCAGTTACCTCTAAAACTCCGACGTCGTCCTCAGTCACTCGGCGTTACCTCTAGCACGCCGACGTCGTCCTCAGTCACTCGGTGTTACCTCTAACACGCCGACGTCATCTTTATTCGCTCGGCAGTTATCTCTAAAACTCCGATATCGTCTTCAGTCGCTCGGCAATTATCTCTGAAACTCTGATGTCGTCTTCAGGTCACTCGGCAGCTACCTCTAAAAGCGTCAATATGGTGCCTGAGTTATTTACTTACTATTCCAAGAGAATCAACTTCACAAATAAGGTGGGCGGAGGAATGATTCAAGAACTCTAAGTTATGCTACAAACATAACGGATAAAGAACATCAGGGGCAATGAATATCACAGCAGAAATTAACTGATTACGAAGAAAAACAATCAGCACAGAGAAGGAAACGACATTCTTCATTAAAGGGAAGTAACAGTACTTACAAATCAACTCATTATGAGTTGATACTTCCCTACTACTACTACTACTACTACTACACTACACTATACTACTCTACACTACTAAATACTACTACATTATTCTAACTATATTATACTAACATCTAAGGACCAGTGGCATCTAGCCACTGGCCCTGTTGCTGTCTTTGCCGCTGCCGCCCCTGTTGCTGTCCCTGCTGCTGCCATCGTCGCCATCCTTGCTGCCGCCGCTGCCGCCCTTGCCGTTGCCGTCACCGTCATCGCCGCCGTCACTGTCATTGCCGCCACCGCCTCCGTCGTCGTCATCGTCGTCGTCGTCGTCGCCATCGCCGCCACCGCCCTCGGACGAGTCCTCCTCGTCCGAGGAGTACTCCGACTCATCCGAGCCCTCGAGCCCGGAGCGCTCGACGGCCCGGATGTAAGTCCAGACCTCCGCCGCAAGCCCCTGGGAGTCGTCTGAGGGATGGGAGCCGGAGACCCCTCGGACTCAGAGGAGAACTCCTCCTCTGAGTACTACGAATCACCGAAGTCCTCTGATGGAGGAGTCGGCTCACGCTTGCGCTTGTTGTTCTTGCCCATGGTGGAAGCGCGAGAAGGAGAAGAAAGCAAGCAGTGGATAACAGCAAGAGATGTGAAGAAATCAGAGAAGCAAAGGCACTATTTATAGAAGAAGAAGGCAACCGCTCACCTCCAACCACGGTCACTGAACAGTCGTGAAGCATTCAATACACACTTCAACCCGTCTGAAGACACGTCAGGCGGCTGACGCCGTTTCACGCAACGCAACACCCATTGGGACTCCAGTCAAACAGCATGGATGATATGATTACGCCCGTCGTCGCATCACATTACTACTCAGATGCAGCCGACTAAAACACTCAGCGTACAAAGTCGTTCCTTGTCCACACCCATTGGGGGGACGCCCAAAAATTATCAGTATATTTTTCAAAACTGTCACATCCGCGCAGGGCATGCAATGAATACCTCAAGACAAAAATGAGATATCAGTAAGGATCAGAGGAAAGCCAAATATAGCCGGGGAAGTACAAAGTCTGACCGACAGAAGCGACGTGAAGACTAGACAGGGAACGTCCATCAAATGTCCAACCAGTCGCAGAGCAAATAAATTGCACCACCTAGCAAGATATGAGCGGATCACGAACTCGGCTGCAAAATACAAAATACATGCTGACCTCTGAAGCATAATATTGATGACATAATGTTGACCTCCAAAGCATTCAGAAAAAAGGGAGGATTATTCCAAGCAGAAGGACACGAAATGAAGACCTTTGAGCAGATTGTTTTCCAAAATTTACTCGAAGCTCGGGGGCTACACCCATTGGGTGCACCTCCGGTGCACCCAATGAAGTCCAGGGTCCCACAAAAAGAAATGCCGACCTCTAAGGCACAAACATGAAGCAAGGCTCCAGTCTACGAGTGATTTAAGCAGAAGAAGACAGTAAAAAATCATTTTTACCGGACTACTTGGAAAGCACCTCTTATCATAAGTAAAGACTGCAAGCTAGACCTAGGATCTTTGGGCTGATTATCTCAAAATCAGCCCGAAGATCGGGGGCTTGTGGGGGACAGATATCCCCCGGGTCCACTGGAAGGGTAAAAGACCTCACGAGAGGCCCAAGGGCCCAATAAATCGTAAGGCCATTCCTTCGTGGGCCTGAGAAGGGACAATCAGTAAAGCAGGTTGATGTAAGGCCGAATTGGTGCAAGCCCGGACGGCCCACGGCGATGAGCAAGCGACCACAACAAGGATCCGACTTTCCCGCGCTAGAGCCCCATGCAACGAAACCAGGCGAGGATAGGTCGGCAGAATCATAGGAAGATAGACTCAAACAGTTCACTATCTTTTAGGTGTACATTGTTATCATATCCACGTGTATTGCCCCACGGTCGAATATATAAGGCCTAGGGGGCACCCCTTCAAAAGGATCGATCCCATCATTCAGCCATCCACCTCAACTCTCCACGTTCTCGCTTTAGAGAGCTACCTTGTAACCCATTACACAAAGCATACTCACCAGGACGTAGGGTGTTACACATCTCTAAGCGACCCGAACCTGTAAACACTGTCCATTGTCCCTCGTGCATCTGGCACGAACCATTTTGCTACAGTCGGCGACACCGACCTACTCCTAAAACACCTTGAGGGGCAACCCCGGGTGTGCGGTCGGACCCAAAACACCGACACCCAAGGCACAGGAATTACCTACGAGGCGGATCCCCCTTTGTGGTTCGTGGGGCCCATCCTCCAGGCCCGCTTTGCGTGCCCATTTTTGCATACAAAAAGGGTATAGAGGTGTTTGCAATTGGTTCTGCTCATCGTGCCTTCTCACTCGTGGGTCTGTTGCCTCCTTGCTTTAGCTTCTGTGTTCTTTGTGTCAGTCCTGGTAGCCTTGTGGCAATGGCGTCGTTCCCCGTCTGCTCGATCGAAATAGTTGCCTCCTTTTCCTGGAGAGGAAAGGGTTCCTTGCCCCAAAGAGGTCTCTCGGAGGAGATTGGACAAGGTAGGTGATGTGCCGCTATCCCGAGACGATGAGGTGGTGGTGCTTGTGCCTTTCTATGAGCACGGGTTGGGCTTCCCCTGCATCCCTTTGTCTGGGGTTGGGGCTGCTATTCTTCTACGAGATGGAGATTCAGAACCTCCATCCCAACTATGTCTTGCAAGTGGCGTGCTTTTATCAGACTGTGCGAGACATCCGTAGGGATTGACCCCCACTAGAAGTTGTGGCACTACTTCTTCAGTGGTAGGGTTGTCTGCAACAACCAACTGTATGTCGGTTCGGTCAACTTCCAACTCCGATCTGGCTGGAAGGCGGGTTACTTCAAGATCATGTTCCCCACCTCCATGAGGTATGAGGGCAAATGGTTCTACATCAAGAATCTAGCCGGCAGCGCCCTGTGCTTTATTAGTCGGGAGCCGATGTCGACAGACGATTGGAATCATGGGGCAGAGCCAGGTCTGAAGGGTGAGGTGGAACCTATTTTGGTGGTGCTCAAGACGCTGAAGGAGTATGATCTTACCAGGACAAGATTGATGTGCATCTTTATGCACCGCCAACTTCAGCCTTTGATGGCTCGCTAAAGGCCAATGCACAAGTATTCCGGCATCAATGATCTCGACCGCCACTCCTCCGAGTCGCTCACGTTGTCCGAGATTGAAGCAAGAGTCAAGGTCGTCATCGCGTTATCATTAGGGTTATTTATGGACGAAGACTTCCTGCACCCCTTTATCGGAGCATACCGAGTGGCCTAGTGAGCCTTCCTTTCTATTCTTCTCTCTTTTTGTTTCGCTTTGTTAGTGATGTTGAGTTGTGGTACTTATAGGGGATCAGTCCTCTAGGCCCAGTATTCCACCGCTCCTCGAGGGGGTCGCTATTTAGGCAGGGCTTAAGTGCAAAAGGAGTGACCGAGAGACCCTAGGGGCGTGCATGAGATGCCTTCATGCGAAGAAGAAGGGCAAGGGCGTCGCACGCCTTTTCGAATCGGGTGAGGGAGTCGCTCTTCCTCCTGGATCGGAGGAAGCGTCTTCCATGGCTTCCAGTGGAGCGGGAATTGAGGGGTTGGTGAGTGGTCTGTCTTGCCATGGTGATGCTGCAAGTACCTCTAACGTCCTGACTGAGACGGGATAGGCCGATCGTGGATCCAGCCCCAGTCGTGGCTCCTTCTGTCAATGTTGTGGAGGTCGCCGCTGCGATCGGAATAGGGTAGGTGGCGGTGTGCCTCGTGACGCCTTTAGATCCCGCAGGGCGCCACGTGGAGGCGGCTTCTTGGGTTGCATCGCAATCATCTCTTCCTTCGCTGGTCACGCTAGGGAAGGTGACTACTAGGAAGTGCTCATCCTGGTATGTCGATTTGCCTCCTTGCTTCCAATCTTTTATTCACTGTCTAATGCTCCTTTCCTTTTCCTTTTCGGTCACCATGTACGTGCCGCACAAGTCTGTGAGGGACACGACCTTGGTGATCAGAGTGGTGCCTCCGTCTCCCTAGGCCTTCGGGTTGCAACAGACGGGAGGTACGCCCCCTCCGACTCTCGTGGTGTCCCGTCGGCGGGTGCACCATCCTCCTCCGTTGTGGTGGTGGCGTCATCGTCCTAGGTCGTTCCATGGGCGGCGAGTGCGGCCATCCTAGTGGTGGTTCTCATTGACTCGTCGTCGTGCGTGTCTACCCTAGGGGAACTCCTAGAGGTTGGTGTAGTTGCCCCTGGTGTGTCCTCAATGGGGCGACCGTATGGTCTTCCCCTGCCTCTTCCTGCCCTTGCACCTCCACCGACTGCCATCGTAGGGGTCGGTGGCAGTCTAGAGGTGGGGCGGCCAGCCCCCGGTCCGTCGGCCTTTGCGAGCAAACACACTGGCGTGGTTGCCGACAAGGCCATATTGCCCATGCGGCTTGTGGTGGGTGACGAAGCGAAGATGGAGGAGTGGCAGCGACTCGAGTCGGCCCCGCTTCGAGCTGACGCGACCTTAGAAACCAATGAGCGCATGCTTAGTGGTTTCGAGGATGCGATCTCGATTGCCGGACATCGGTGGTGTCGGACTTTGTCACCTTTGGGAGTGTAAGCATTTCCTTTGTGATCAATCTTTTCGTGATCCTTTGCTCATCCTGAATTGTTTGCATGGTATGTTCCCCAGCGCCTTCTTGCTCGATCGGAGGCTCGGGCGAAGGCGCTGCGAATGGCGCAGGTGGGGGCAAAGCAGTTCCACGCGGGTGCCGCCCGCACCGAAGAAGAAGAACGTGAGCTTACCGACCTCTGCATCGAAATATGTCGTCTTCGAAGCGAGACATCATCCTTGTGCATGGATTGTGATGAAGCTCATGGTGACATGGATCGCCTTCAGAACGAGGGCTCTCGACTTGGAGAGGTAGTCTGTGGAGTGAAGGCTCATGCCGGGATGACCGAAAGATCTTCGCGAAAGGCGGAGGTTTTCCTGGTGCAAGCGGGCTCAGAGTTTGCGAGGGAGCGTGACACGACCAGAGGTCCACCCGCTTCCTTACCCCTCACGTCTTCACCATCTGCCGCCCCAGACTGCCTCGCGCTTTTCCTCTCGCAGAGCTTCGCAAAATGCTCACTCAAGCGTGGATGCAAAGGCCGCGGTGGATGAAGCGAGGGTGGTGGCCGCGGAGAAAATGTGTGAGCTACTGCTTGCTCATGAAAATGTCATTGTTGCGGGGCACCAGGCAATCGCTCTTCTCTCGAAGAGGAGCGCCGAACTCCAAGAGCTTCGTCTAGTTGTCGGCACGGTGTGCGCCCATTTCTCTCCTCCGCCGTCGACCAAAGTGCCTCTGATTGATCGCCTGCGGGATCTGCCTAACAGCATGGAGCGCGCCGTTGCCAAAGGCATTTGTCGATGTGGTGGCGTCGCCCTTGGCCGGATGGTCTCTCATTTTGATGAGATCGACGTCGTCATTATCGTCGAGGGTTACTCCGTCGGCCAAAGCAACAAGGAGTTGGACGCTATCGAGTAGCAGGTCCGCCCCTACGCCTAATCGATCATGAGCCGAGTCGATGTCAGGTCCTCCTGATTGAACCCCCGACCATGCATCCTCCCGTTGGAGGTCCAATTCCCCTATTTAGACGATTCCTCCCAGGATTCTTGCATCGAACCTCTGCGTGGTGCTTTTGTATATATGAAAATGCTTGTTTTCTGTGTTTCTGTGTGGACAATAGTTTAAATGCGCATTTCCAACTTTCATTGATTTTTTGGGCAAACATACATGATTGTGCCGCACCTAGATGGGGTAGCTTCTTCCCGGACTCCATCATTGGGAAACCCTTGTGTTTAGTGCCTATGCCTGCGCCTCCCTATCCACTGACCCACGTGCACTTGGGGACGTCGGTGATGCTCGGGTTCGTCTTGGGGCCTCCTCCTTGCTCCTCGAGTATGGCGGCATCAGGGTCGACCATAGTCGCGTCGGTGGCACCTGGACTATCGCCTCCCTAGGATTCAACAAGCGTCGGGAACAACTCGGAGCTGCCACGTTCGAAGGCGTATGCTGCCATGAATGAAGTGGTGTCCGTGATGACTCTGCATGGCCCTGGAATCTTTAGCTTTACGTATGTATAGTTGGGTATGGCCATGAAATTAGCATAGCATGGTCTCCCAAGGATAGCATTGTAGCATCTCAGGAAATCCACCACCTCAAATTGCAGTTGTTCAGTGCGAAAGTTGGGGGTCCCTGAATGTGACGGGCAGAGTGATCTACCCAAGGGGGTTGGCCTGGTGGTTAGGGATGACGCCATGGAACAACGTCGAGCTAGGGCGCAACGCTGAGTGCAAGATGCCCAAACAATCGAAGGTCCCGATGTACATGATGTTGAGACCGCTTCCCACGTCCATCAACACCTTGGTGAGGCGCTTTGATCCCACGATCGGTTTGACAATGAGGGGTTAGGTCCTGAGATGTAGGATCATGTCAGGGTGGTTGTGGCGGTTGAAGACTGTCGGGATTCTGACCACCAGAGGTATCGTGGGACGACGGGCTCCACGGCGAACACCTCTCGTTGAGCTGCCTTGCGGTGGAGTCTGTCACCTTATGCTTCTCCCCCACTAAAGATCATGAGACATCCCGTGATTTCGGGGATATCTTCCATGGGGGTTTCTTGTTCTACTGGCTTTGTCGGCTCTTCCTGCTTCGCCTTATTGGCTGACGGCTTGGAGATGAAGCGGTTTTGGAGTTCGCACTCCCAGAGTTTGTGGCAGACAAGGAAGTCGTGATTTTGACATGGTGAATCCGTCAACTTCTAGAAATGGTCATTGTTGTTCTTTGTTGGTGGCCTGGGCGGCGGATCCACTGCAGCAACTTCTCCGTCCTTGATGCGCGTGGGGTGATAGTTCCTGCGGCGTCTTTCGGGGTGTTCCTATTGAAAGGGAATTAGGCTTACACCTAGTTCCTAAATAATTTTGGTGGTTGAATTGCCCAACACAAATATTGGACTGACTAGTTTGCTCTAGTGTATAAGTTATACAGGTGCAAAAGGTTCACATCTAGCCAATAAAAAGACCAAGTGTTGGATTCAACAAAGGAGCAATAAGGCAACCGAGGGCACCTCTGGCTGGAGGCACCGGACTGTCCGGTGTGCACCGGACTGTCCGGTGCGCCCGTAGACTTCGTTTTCCACCCTTCGCCAGAGGACTTCGACTTCAACCCTTCGCCCTCGGGAATTCGCGGAGGCCGGCGCGCTATAATTCACCGGACTGTCCGGTGTGCACCGGACATGTCCGGTGCGCCAACGAACCGCGGCCTCCGGAACTCGCCAGCCTCGGGTTCGCGCGGCAGCCGCTCCGCTAAAATTCACCGGACTGTCCGGTGTGCACCGGACTGTCCGGTGAACCACGGAGCAACGGCTACTTCCGCGCCAACGGTCACCTGCAAGCGCATTTAATGCGCGCTCTGCGCGCGCAGTCGGCAGGCGCGCCCATACCGTTGCACCGGACAATGAACAGTTCATGTCCGGTGTACACCGGACATCCAGGCGGGTCCACATGTCAGAGCTCCAACGGTCAGAATCCAACGGCAACGATGACGTGGCAGGGGGCACCGGACTGTCCGGTGCGCCATCGAACAGAGAGCTCCCAGCAACGGCCACATTTGGTGGTTGGGGCTATAAATACCCCAACCACCCCACATTCATTGCCATCCAAGTTTTCCACTTCTCAACTACTACAAGAGCTCTAGGCATTCAATTCTAGACACATTCAAAGAGATCAAATCCTCTCCAATTCCACACAAAACCCTAGTGACTAGAGAGAGTGATTTGCCGTGTTCATTTGAGCTCTTGCGCTTGGATTGCTTCTTTTCTTTCTCACTTGTTCTTGAGATCACAACTCCATTGTAATCAAGGCAAGAGGCACCAATTGTGTGGTGGCCCTTGCGGGGAAGTTTTGTTCCCGGCTTTGATTAGAGAAGAGAAGCTCACTCGGTCCGTGGGACCGTTTGAGAGAGGGAAGGGTTGAAAGAGACCCGGCCTTTGTGGCCTCCTCAACGGGGAGTAGGTTTGCAAGAACCGAACCTCGGTAAAACAAATCTCCGTGTCTCATTTGCTTATTCGCTTGGGATTTGTTTTGCGCCCTCTCTTGCGGACTCATTTATTATTACTAACGCTAACCCCGGCTTGTAGTTGAGTTTATATTTGTAAATTTCAGTTTCGCCCTATTCACCCCCCCTCTAGGCGACTATCAATTGGTATCAGAGCCCGGTGCTTCATTAGAGCCTAACCGCTCGAAGTGATGTCGGGAGATCACGCCAAGAAGGAGATGGAGACCGGCGAAAAGCCCACTACAAGCTACGGGAGCACTTCATCGGAAGAGTCCCGCACTAAAAGGAGGGAGAAGAAGAAGAGCTCCTCCAACAAAGGGAAGGAGAAGAAATCTTCTTCTCACCACAAAGAGAAGAAGGAAAAATCTTCTTCCCACAAGCCACATCGGAAAGGCGACAAGCACAAGAGGATGAGGAAGGTGGTCTACTACGAGACCGACACTTCATCAACTTCTACCTCCGACTCCGATGCGCCCTCCGTCACTTCTAAGCGCCAAGAGCGCAAGAAGTATAGTAAGATCCCCCTACGCTACCCTCGCATTTCCAAACATACACCTTTACTTTCCGTCCCATTAGGCAAACCACCAACTTTTGATGGTGAAGATTACGCTAGGTGGAGCGATTTAATGCGATTTCATCTAATCTCGCTCCACAAAAGTATATGGGACGTTGTTGAGTTTGGTGCACAGGTACCGTCGGTAGGGGATGAAAACTATGATGAGGATGAGGTGGCCCAAATCGAGCACTTCAACTCACAAGCAACGACAATACTCCTCGCCTCTCTAAGTAGAGAGGAGTATAACAAAGTACAAGGGTTGAAGAGCGCTAAGGAGATTTGGGATGTGCTCAAAACCGCGCACGAAGGAGATGAGCTCACCAAGATCACCAAGCGGGAAACGATCGAGGGGGAGCTCGGTCGGTTCCGGCTTCGCAAAGGGGAGGAGCCACAACACATGTACAACCGGCTCAAGACCTTGGTGAACCAAGTGCGCAACCTCGGGAGCAAGAAGTGGGATGACCACGAAGTGGTAAATGTTATTTTAAGATCTCTCATTTTTCTTAATCCCACTCAAGTTCAATTGATTCGTGGTAATCCTAGATATACTAAAATGACCCCCGAGGAAGTTATCGGGCATTTTGTAAGTTTTGAGTGCATGATAGAAGGCTCGAGGAAAATCAACGAGCTTGGCGACCCATCCGAAGCCCAACCCGTTGCATTCAAGGCAACGGAGGAGAAGAAGGAGGAGTCTACACCAAGTAGACAACCAATAGACGCCTCCAAGCTCGACAATGAGGAAATGGCGCTCGTCATCAAGAGCTTCCGCCAAATCCTCAAGCAAAGGAGGGGGAAGGACTACAAGTCCCGCTCCAAGAAGGTTTGCTACAAGTGTGGTAAGCCCGGTCATTTTATTGCTAAATGTCCTATATCTAGTGACAGTGACCGAGGTGACGACAAGAAGGGGAGACGAAAGGAAAAGAAGAGGTATTACAAGAAGAAGGGCGGCGATGCCCATGTTTGTCGCGAGTGGGACTCCGACGAGAGCTCAAGCGACTCCTCCGACGACGAGGACGCCGCCAACATCGCCGTCACCAAGGGACTCCTCTTCCCCAACGTCGGCCACAAGTGCCTCATGGCAAAGGACGGCAAAAAGAAGGTTAAATCTAAATCCTCCACTAAATATGAATCCTCTAGTGATGACAATGCTAGTGATGAGGAAGATAATTTGCGTTCCCTTTTTGCCAACCTTAACATAGCTCAAAAAGAAAAATTGAATGAATTGGTTAGTGCTATTCATGAAAAGGACGACCTTTTGGATTCCCAAGAGGATTGTCTAATTAAAGAAAACAAAAAACATGTTAAGGTTAAAAAGGCTTATGCTCTAGAAGTAGAAAAATGTGAAAAATTATCTAGTGAGCTAAGCACTTGCCGTGAAATAATTGACAACCTTAGGAATGAAAATGCTATTTTAAATGCTAAGGTTGATTCTCATGTTTGTGATGTTTCATTTTCCACTCCTAGAGATAATAATGATGATTTGCTTGCTAGGATTGAAGAATTGAACATTTCTCTTGCTAGCCTTAGAGTAGAAAATGAAAAGTTGATTACTAAGGCTAAAGAACTAGATGCTTGCAATGTTACAATTTCTGACCTTAGAACTAAAAATGATATGCTGCATGCTAAGGTTGTAGAATTAAAATCTTGCAAACCCTCTACATCTATTGTTGAGCATGTATCTATTTGTACTAGATGTAGAAATGTTGATATTGATGCTATTCATGATCACATGATTTTAATTAAGCAACAAAATGATCATATAGCTAAACTAGATGCTAAAATTGCCGAGCACAACTTAGAAAATGAGAAATTTAAATTTGCTCGTAGCATGCTTTATAATGGGAGACGCCCTGGCATCAAGGATGGCATTGGCTTCCAAAGGGGAGACAATGTCAAACTTAATGCCCCTCCTAAGAACTTGTCTAACTTTGTTAAGGGCAAAGCTCCCATGCCTCAGGATAACGAGGGTTACATTTTATACCCTGCCGGCTATCCTGAGAGTAAAATTAGGAGAATTCACTCTAGGAAGTCTCACTCTGGCCCTAACCATGCTTTTATGTATAAGGGTGAGACATCTAGCTCTAGGCAACCAACCCATGCCAAGTTGCCTAGAAAGAAAACTCCTAGTGCATCAAATGATCATACTATTTCATTTAAAACTTTTGATGCTTCTTATGTTTTGACTAACAAATCCGGCAAGGTCGTTGCCAAGTTTGTTGGGGGCAAGCACAAGGGATCAAAGACTTGTGTTTGGGTACCCAAAGTTCTTGTATCTAATGCCAAAGGACCCAAAACAGTTTGGGTACCTAAAGTCAAGAACTAAATTTGTTTTGTAGGTTTATGCATCCGGGGGCTCAAGTTGGATACTCGACAGCGGGTGCACAAACCACATGACCGGGGAGAAAAAGATGTTCTCCTCATATGAGAAAAACAAAGATCCCCAACGAGCTATCACCTTCGGGGATGGAAATCAAGGGTTGGTCAAAGGTTTGGGTAAAATTGCTATTTCACCTGACCATTCCATTTCCAATGTTTTTCTTGTTGATTCATTAGATTACAACTTGCTTTCTGTTTCCCAATTATGTCAAATGGGCTACAACTGTCTTTTTACTGATATAGGTGTCACTGTCTTCAGAAGAAGTGATGATTCAATAGCATTTAAGGGTGTGTTAGAGGGTCAGCTATACTTAGTGGATTTTAATAGAGCTGAACTCGACACATGCTTAATTGCTAAGACTAACATGGGTTGGCTCTGGCATCGCCGACTAGCCCATGTTGGGATGAAGAATCTTCACAAGCTTCTAAAGGGAGAGCACATTTTAGGATTAACAAATGTTCATTTTGAGAAAGACAGGATTTGTAGCGCATGCCAGGCGGGGAAGCAAGTTGGAGTCCATCACCCACACAAGAACATCATGACGACCGACAGGCCGCTTGAGCTACTCCACATGGATCTATTCGGCCCGATTGCTTACATAAGCATCGGCGGGAGTAAGTATTGTCTTGTTATTGTGGATGATTATTCTCGCTTCACTTGGGTATTCTTTTTACAGGAAAAATCTCAAACCCAAGAGACCTTAAAGGGATTCTTGAGACGAGCTCAAAATGAGTTCGGCTTAAGGATCAAGAAAATAAGAAGCGACAACGGGACGGAGTTCAAGAACTCTCAAATTGAAGGCTTCCTTGAGGAGGAGGGCATCAAGCATGAGTTCTCCTCTCCCTACACGCCACAACAAAATGGTGTAGTGGAGAGGAAGAATCGAACTCTATTGGACATGGCAAGAACCATGCTTGATGAGTACAAGACACCGGACCGGTTTTGGGCCGAAGCGGTCAACACCGCCTGCTACGCCATCAACCGGTTATATCTTCACCGAATCCTCAAGAAGACATCATATGAACTCCTAACCGGTAAAAAGCCCAACATTTCATATTTTAGAGTTTTTGGTAGCAAATGCTTCATTCTTATTAAAAGAGGTAGAAAATCTAAATTTGCTCCTAAAACTGTAGAAGGCTTTTTACTTGGTTATGACTCAAACACAAGGGCATATAGGGTCTTTAACAAGTCCACTGGACTAGTTGAAGTCTCTTGTGACGTTGTGTTTGATGAGACTAACGGCTCTCAAGTAGAGCAAGTTGATCTTGATGAGATAGGTGAAGAACAGGCTCCATGCATCGCGCTAAGGAACATGTCCATCGGGGATGTGTGTCCTAAGGAATCCGAAGAGCCTCCAAGTACACAAGATCAACCATCCTCCTCCATGCAAGCATCTCCACCAACTCAAAATGAGGATGAGGCTCAAAATGATGAAGAGCAAAATCAAGAAGACAAGCCACCTCAAGAAGATAGCAATGATCAAGGGGGAGATACAAATGATCAAGAAAAGGAGGATGAGGAAGAACCGAGGCCGCCACACCCAAGAGTCCACCAAGCAATTCAACGAGATCACCCCGTCGACACCATCCTCGGCGACATTCATAAGGGGGTAACTACTCGATCTCGGGTTGCACATTTTTGTGAACATTACTCGTTTGTTTCCTCTATTGAGCCACACAGGGTAGAGGAAGCACTTCAAGATTCGGATTGGGTGATGGCGATGCAAGAGGAGCTCAACAATTTCACAAGGAATGAGGTATGGCATTTGGTTCCACGTCCTAATCAAAATGTTGTAGGAACCAAGTGGGTCTTCCGCAACAAGCAAGATGAGCATGGTATGGTGACAAGGAACAAAGCTCGACTCGTGGCCAAGGGGTATTCACAAGTCGAAGGTTTGGATTTCGGTGAAACCTATGCACCCGTAGCAAGGCTTGAGTCAATTCGCATATTATTAGCCTATGCTACTTACCATGGCTTCAAGCTTTATCAAATGGACGTGAAGAGTGCCTTCCTTAATGGACCAATCAAGGAAGAGGTCTATGTTGAGCAACCTCCCGGCTTTGAAGACAGTGAGTATCCTAATCATGTCTATAGGCTCTCTAAGGCGCTTTATGGGCTCAAGCAAGCCCCAAGAGCATGGTATGAATGCCTTAGAGATTTCCTTATTGCTAATGGCTTCAAAGTCGGCAAGGCCGATCCTACACTCTTTACTAAAACTCTTGAAAATGACTTGTTTGTATGCCAAATTTATGTTGACGATATTATATTTGGGTCTACTAACGAGTCTACATGTGAAGAGTTTAGTAGGATCATGACACAGAAATTCGAGATGTCGATGATGGGGGAGTTGAAGTATTTTCTAGGATTCCAAGTCAAGCAACTCCAAGAGGGCACCTTCATTTGCCAAACGAAGTACACTCAAGACATTCTTGCTAAGTTTGGGATGAAGGATGCCAAACCCATCAAGACACCCATGGGAACTAATGGGCATCTCGACCTCGACACGGGAGGTAAGTCCGTGGATCAAAAGGTATACCGGTCGATGATTGGTTCATTGCTTTATTTATGTGCATCTCGACCGGACATTATGCTTTCCGTTTGCATGTGTGCAAGATTCCAATCCGACCCTAAGGAATCCCACCTTACGGCCGTAAAACGAATCTTGAGATATTTGGCTTATACCCCTAAGTTTGGGCTTTGGTACCCTCGGGGATCCACATTTGATTTACTTGGTTATTCGGATGCCGATTGGGCGGGGTGCAAAATCAATAGGAAGAGCACATCGGGGACTTGCCAGTTCTTGGGAAGATCCTTGGTGTCTTGGGCTTCAAAGAAGCAAAATTCGGTCGCTCTTTCCACCGCCGAAGCCGAGTACATTGCCGCAGGACATTGTTGCGCGCAATTGCTTTGGATGAGGCAAACCCTGCGGGACTACGGTTACAAATTAACCAAAGTCCCTTTGCTATGTGATAATGAGAGTGCAATTAAAATGGCCGACAATCCCGTCGAGCATAGCCGCACTAAGCACATAGCCATTCGGTATCACTTTCTTAGGGATCACCAACAAAAGGGGGATATCGAGATTTCTTACATTAATACTAAAGATCAATTAGCCGATATCTTTACCAAGCCACTTGATGAACAATCTTTTACCAGACTTAGGCATGAGCTCAATATTCTTGATTCTAGAAATTTCTTTTGCTAAGCTTGCACACATAGCTCATTTAAATACCTTTGATCATATCTCTTTTATATGCTATGACTAATGTGTTTTCAAGTCTATTTCAAACCAAGTCATAGGTATATTGAAAGGGAATTGGAGTCTTCGGCGAAGACAAAGGCTTCCACTCCGTAACTCATGCTTCGCCATCACTCCGAGCAACTCTCTATTCCTTGGGAGAAATGAGCATCAAAAAAAGAGGACTCTATCCTTGGGAGAGAGAGTAAAAGCTCAAAAGCAAAAGGACCGGACCTCGTCTTTGGTATAATCTTAACTCATTTACTTATGACCAAAGGGGAGGAACTTACTTCAAGGGCTCTAATGATTCCGTTTTTTTTGGCGATTCATGCCAAAAAGGGGGAGAAATGAGCCCAAAGCAAAAGGACCGCACCACCACCACCAAATTCAAAAACTTAGTGCTTTCCAAAAGTCTTTATCATTTGGTATCCTATTGTGTTAAAAAGGGGGAGAAAGTAGTATTTCAAAATGGTATATCAAAACCCTCTTGAACACTAAGAGGTGGATCTCTTTTAGGGGGAGTTTTGTTTAGTCAAAGGAAAAGCATTTGAAATAGGGGGAGACAATTTCAAATCTTGAAAATGCTTTGCAAACTCTTATTCATTTACCTTTGACTATTTGCAAAAGATCTTTGAAATGGATTTACAAAAAGAATTTGCAAAAACAAAACATGTGGTGCAAACGTGGTCCAAAATGTTACATAAGAAAGGAACATTCCATGCATATCTTGTAAGTAGTTATATTGGCTCAATTCCAAGCAACCTTTGCACTTACATTATGTAAACTAGTTCAATTATGCACTTCTATATTTGCTTTGGTTTGTGTTGGCATCAATCACCAAAAAGGGGGAGATTGAAAGGGAATTAGGCTTACACCTAGTTCCTAAATAATTTTGGTGGTTGAATTGCCCAACACAAATATTGGACTGACTAGTTTGCTCTAGTGTATAAGTTATACAGGTGCAAAAGGTTCACATCTAGCCAATAAAAAGACCAAGTGTTGGATTCAACAAAGGAGCAATAAGGCAACCGAGGGCACCTCTGGCTGGAGGCACCGGACTGTCCGGTGTGCACCGGACTGTCCGGTGCGCCCGTAGACTTCGTTTTCCACCCTTCGCCAGAGGACTTCGACTTCAACCCTTCGCCCTCGGGAATTCGCGGAGGCCGGCGCGCTATAATTCACCGGACTGTCCGGTGTGCACCGGACATGTCCGGTGCGCCAACGAACCGCGGCCTCCGGAACTCGCCAGCCTCGGGTTCGCGCGGCAGCCGCTCCGCTAAAATTCACCGGACTGTCCGGTGTGCACCGGACTGTCCGGTGAACCACGGAGCAACGGCTACTTCCGCGCCAACGGTCACCTGCAAGCGCATTTAATGCGCGCTCTGCGCGCGCAGTCGGCAGGCGCGCCCATACCGTTGCACCGGACAATGAACAGTTCATGTCCGGTGTACACCGGACATCCAGGCGGGTCCACATGTCAGAGCTCCAACGGTCAGAATCCAACGGCAACGATGACGTGGCAGGGGGCACCGGACTGTCCGGTGTGCACCGGACTGTCCGGTGCGCCATCGAACAGAGAGCTCCCAGCAACGGCCACATTTGGTGGTTGGGGCTATAAATACCCCAACCACCCCACATTCATTGTCATCCAAGTTTTCCACTTCTCAACTACTACAAGAGCTCTAGGCATTCAATTCTAGACACATTCAAAGAGATCAAATCCTCTCCAATTCCACACAAAACCCTAGTGACTAGAGAGAGTGATTTGCCGTGTTCATTTGAGCTCTTGCGCTTGGATTGCTTCTTTTCTTTCTCACTTGTTCTTGAGATCACAACTCCATTGTAATCAAGGCAAGAGGCACCAATTGTGTGGTGGCCCTTGCGGGGAAGTTTTGTTCCCGGCTTTGATTAGAGAAGAGAAGCTCACTCGGTCCGTGGGACCGTTTGAGAGAGGGAAGGGTTGAAAGAGACCCGGCCTTTGTGGCCTCCTCAACGGGGAGTAGGTTTGCAAGAACCGAACCTCGGTAAAACAAATCTCCGTGTCTCATTTGCTTATTCGCTTGAGATTTGTTTTGCGCCCTCTCTTGCGGACTCATTTATTATTACTAACGCTAACCCCGGCTTGTAGTTGAGTTTATATTTGTAAATTTCAGTTTCGCCCTATTCACCCCCCCTCTAGGCGACTATCACCTATCGATCCCTCCATTCACCACTGGGTTCACCAGCATCGCACGAGCTTTTTCCATTGCATAAAATTGCCCCCACTGTGTGTTCCCCATCAGCGAACTTGGTCGTAATGTCGAAGAGGTCAACGGACGTCTACGGTCGCCCCTGTCCGAGCTCGTGGACTAGGGCCTCGTTGTGGTGATTTAGGTGAAGGCACTCACCACATCAGCGTAGGTGGCATCAAGGAGTTCGTTCCTTTTATGTGAGAACCTCTGGATGTGGTCCCAAAGGCTCTCTTCGCTCTTTTGTGCGCACCTCTTGAGGTCCCAGGTGCTTCTAGGGCGCTTGTAGATGCCAGGAAGTTCTCGACGAAGGCTTTTCGGAGGTCGGTCTAATAATGTATGGTGTCGACCAGTAGATGCTCGAGCCAAGCCCTCGCCCCTTCCGCAAGATGGATGGGGAGGAACTGACCAAGTGATCGTCCTTGATCCCCTCCATGCGGCATGCAGGTCGGTAGTCTTCCAGCCACATGTCGGGATTCGTGGAGGCATCGTACAAGGAAATGTTGGTTGGCGCGCATACCTTCTGGGGAAATTGTGCTTTCTGGATCTTGCGCCCAAAGGAGCATGGTCCCACCCCGGGTGCGCTAGGGCTACGCACGTGCCTTCTTTCGTGCGGCTGCTCGACTTCTTCCTGTTCCTGACACCTATTGTCGAGGATGTGCCAGGTGTCGCGAATGCCTCCGATGCGATGCTTTATGTGGACATGTGTCAAAGTAGATTGGGAGGCCTGCGCCCTCTTGCTCCAGGATGAGGTTGTGTGTGTGCCACGGCTCTCTGTGCCGGTGTGCTGCCGCCAATCGACCTCGACTTGTACCACAGCTCTCTCCACCGGATTGCGGAGGTTCCAATACATCGCCTTTGCCTCGGGCTCGTCTGGATCAAGGATCGATCGGAGCATCATGGCCGCGGCGACCATGTTTTGCCTGGGTTGAGGAAGTATTGCCCGCCATCGCTACTTTCAGCGATCTAGTCGCATGTCTTCCTCGTCTGGGGCTTTTCTGTTTTTGAGGCATCTCTGCTCAATGTTGTCGAAAACCCAGTTCAGCCTCTCGGCGAGTGTGTTGAGGTCCTCCTCCTGCTATCGGAGGGTGGCTTCGTGGGCGAGGATGCACGCCTAATGCTGGCGCTAGTATTCCTCCTCTTGGATGGGGGATCCCAAGTCCCCCCTTCGTTGTTGCCTTGTGGTGGCGTGGCCACGAAGTAGACCCTTTCTTGCGTCTCGTCGGAGTCTAAGTCGGACTCTGTCAAGGCACTGCTCGAGTCATCCTCAAGAAGATCGAGGATGGATGTAGGTTGGCGACCGACGACCACCATGATTGATGGTGGGACTTGAAAGTCGCCTAGAGGGGGGTGAATAGGAGAAACCTGTAAAGTATAAAATTTGAACATGAACTTTACCTGGGGTTAGGATTAGAAATGAGTAATAATGAAATTAGAGTGTGAAAAAGAGTTATTGCTATGAGTTGCTCAATCAATGAGGATAACTTTAGGAGCTAACTCAAAAAGATTGTAAGCAAGAAAACTTAGAGAGAGGGGAGAGGAATAATCAAATCATAAGATAATGATCAACACAAATGAACACAACGATTTGTTTCTCGAGGTTCGGTTCCAAAAAACCTACTCCCCATTGAGGAGGCCACGTAGGCCGAATCTCTTTCAACCCTTTCTCTCTCTCAAACGGTCACTCAGACCAGTTGAGTGATTCTTCTTAATTTCGAGGGTTACTTAGACCCGCAAAGATCACCACACAATTTGGTGTCTATTGCTAGCTTTACAAGTCACTTGAGAGTTTAGAATGAGATGAAGAAAGCACGATTAAGAAAGCCAAGCAACAAGAGCAACAAGAAAATCAAAAGATCACACTTTCTCTAGACTTTCCAAGGCACTAATCACTAATGATCACTAGTCACAATTATGGCACTTGGACGAGCTTGGGAACTTTGAATGTGTCTTGGGATGAAGTGAATGCTCTTGTATTGAATGTGAATGAATGGGATGCTTGAATGATGTGAATGGAGGTGGTTGGGATTGTATTTACAGCCACCAATCACTTTCTAGTTGTTGCCTCCCTTTTGTCGACTGTGGACGGTCCGCGCTCTTGGTTTGGACGGTCCGCCCCAGCACATCAACAGCTTGAAATCGCAACGGTCAGCAGTAATGGCTATATCAACGACTATAAGTGCATTATATGTGTTGTCAAATGTCAGATAAAGTAGTGGACGGTCCGGCTGTGTACCCCTGACAGGCCACGAGGACTAGGGATGGAAACGGGCACATTTTACCCACGTGCCTGCGGGTAAAAACCCTATAGGGTGCGGGTTTGGGTGTGAGTTTGTACCCGTGGGTACGGGTACAGGTTTGATTCTCAACCCGACGGTTTTTTCTCATGGGTATGATAATGTTGTACCCGTGCTCGCAAACCTGCATACCAGTGTGTGTGTCCGTGTAGATTGTAGAGCACATGCATCTCAATTTAGTGCAGCCCCGAAAGCTTTGAGCGAGCGGAGCCAATCAAATGATATAAAAGAAGACTATAGGCACCAGGAAACTCGTAGAACTTTTGGCTAAGATCGATACATGTTTTTATCAGTTTAATAAATATTTATTATTATGTGCTATCAATTTAATAAATATTTATATTATATGTCTGTGCCTGCGGGTGTACCCGCGGGTGCCATAAACCTGCAGGTAGCGGGTTTGGGTAACATACGCTACCTGTCGCGGGTAGCGGGTACATGTTTAACATTAATCTCGCGGGTACGGGTTTGTAATCTCTGTACCCGTGGGTTTTAAACTCGTTGCCATCCCTAGCGAGGACGCTAAAAATGAATTTTACCGAATCTGTCACCTTTGGGTTTCTCTGGTTTTCAATGGGCGGACGGTCCGCACCTGAGGCCGAACGATCTGAGCTTGGTCCCGGACGGTGCTCTCTTCTCCTTCGGACAATCCGTAGTGTAAACGCAAGTTTTGCATAGTTCATGTCCGAGGCACACCTTGGTGTCGCAGACGGTCCACCGGAAGGGCCCGGACAAGGTCCGCGCATAGGCGAATTCTGCAAAAAACTTATCCTGTCCATAATAATCTACGGTATTCCGGACAGTTGACTTTGAATTGAGATAAATGGACTTATGCGCCTGAAAATTAATTATCTAGGCAAGCTAGTTAGTCCAAACAAATTGTGATGGTCATCAAGCACCAAAATCAATTATAGAAAATGGTTAAGGTCATTTCCCTTTCAGGACTGCTTCCGCCCGCCGTTTATCGGCAACAGTGAATGCATTGAGGTGCCGCTTGAGGGCGACGGTGCGTCTTTTGAGGCGTCATTTCTCTGTCTTGGTCTGGGTGGAACGCATGGGGCCTAGGCATGTGGCATTAGCCTCATGGTTAACGAGGCGGAGTTTGCCGGTCTCCTGGGAGAGGAAGTCGAGGGAGCCGAAGGTGATCCGGCTCCCGGGAGCGAAAGTCTAGCTCCCGGTGGATGCTGAATAGTTGACCATCAGAGCGGAAAAAAGTTGCTTCGGCACGCTTGCGGACCCTACCTGGCGCCAATTGTCGTGGTTTTGAGAACCGAGGGACAATAGATTTGTGTACAGTTGGGGATGCAAGCGCGGACTCACTCCGAATGGTGGATCACGGGGATCCGATCAAGGAATTGAGACACTGGGGTTATACTGGTTCAGACTTTTGCCCTAGTCCAGTGTAGTGTTGATCGTAGTATTGCTTTGAAGCGTGTTATAGCAGGTTTGCTTGTGTGGGAAGGAGGGGCCCTGCCCTTTTATATCTCAAGGTTAGGACCTTACAGAGGATATCTGTTTTCTACTAAAGAGGGAGAGAGAGATTGGCTCCGCCGGGTTGTCGTGGTGGGTCCACCGTAGGGCCATGCGTAGCCATACTCTTGGTATGGCGTATCGTCTTGCTCTTGTCACACGGCCTCCTGTAGCTAATACATTGCTGACACCTCCATAGTAGTGTGTGGGTGGTCCCTCGTGAGCGGTTGTGCGTTGCACGGTTCTGCCTGTCGTCATGGGCCTACGTCACCCCGTGGCGTGTGTAGACATACACCTCAGTATGGTGTACATGTTATGTTCTTTCGGGTATGCGGGTCACTGTAGAGACTCCGGTGCTAAGACCCTTATGACCGAGGTTGACTGGCTCCATGAGTCACTGAGGGTATATTCGTGGGCGCATGTGGGGGTGTTCCGTCACGTCAACCAGAGCCCTTTGGGTACTGTACATACGGTTCAAACGTGACTTGGTGATGTTACGTTTTATTGCGGGCGTCGTGGGCTGGCAGCGTCGACCTATGTTCCCTTCTTGTGGATCAACTTGGCGGGTACTTGGTCGTTCAGCCCGTCTCGTAGATTTGCTCGACGGGAACTTGGTCGCCTGTCCCGTCTCACAGACTTGCTCGGCGGGGACTTGGTCGTCCACCCCGCCTCGCAGATTTGCTCGACGGAGACTTGATCGTCCATCCCGTCTCACAGATTTGCTCAGTAGAATCTTGGTTGTTAAATAGACTGAAAGAGGCTTATGAGCCTTGCTTTGGGTATCCGTTTCTGGGTACTCGAAACTCTCTTAATATCTCGTAAAATATATGTTATTTATGTGGGTTGTGCATACCCTTAGCTGAGGGCGAGGAGCGTTTTTTTTTCTTTTGTTCGCGTGAACTGCACGGGTCCACGGCACGGGTCGCCTGTCTCTATATCCGTATCATTGGCCGCTGCTCTAATCTCGTTTTAACGGCCAATCAGGTGCGCAGAATCTATTCCCCCATTATATACCCTGTCATGCTGTTGACCCCAATCACGTAACCTGTGGACCAAAATAATTCAATACGATTTTAATTTCGTCGCAACGAGTCCGCGCGGGTCGCAAGACATCCTAGCAACACGCAATCGCTACGGCCACACACACACGCACGGTACACCTTCTAGGCTTCTACTCGGAGTAGCATTTTAAACCTGCAGACACGCAGCGTGTTTTTTATCACCGTTGGTTTAGTAGGACTCTAGATTCTCGTAAAAATAATTTAAATATAGAATCTCTCACGAAGTTTTTTTTTGAAAGATGAATTAGAAATTTAGAATCCCTTTCAGCGCGCTAGGTTCACGTCATGAGGTTGTGTGGAATCATCACATCCAACATCCGCTCCTAGCTAGACGAGATGTTTGGTTTGTATAGCTTTGTTGACTCATTCGACATGGAACAATTACTCATCCGATGTTTCCGTTAGCCAAAAACACCAGCAAATCTCTTGAGTAGAGTTATTCCTTCAAAAAATATATCGGATGACGTTCCAGTTCCACACCAACATATGGAAAATGGATGACGTTCCACACCAACATATGGAAAATGAATCTAATCAGCACATCAAACGCACTGTTTTTTTTCAAACCAAGGTTTAAAATAGCGGGCTATGCAAAATAGCGTCATCATTTTTATCAAGGCTACAATGATATAGTGCAGCTATAGCGTAGGTATAGCAAATAGCTGATTTATAAAACATAAAAAAATATAATTTATGAAAAAAATATAAAAATCAAGATATTTTACTAAGACCAATATGTTTCTAAGGCTCTAAGAGATTAGAGACAGAACACAACACATGATTCATGGGATTCAAGTGTTTAGCACTTCAATAACATAGTTAGCCACTAGCTAGCTAGTTGCACAACATGATAATTAGAGAAATAAAGAATTTACCATCTCGCTAACATGGTAGCAACATAATACCATGATTTATTACATACCAAAAAACTTACTAGTGCTATCTATTGATAAAGCAGAGAGTCATCTGAATAAGAAAAATGAGCACGTACTTGAGGACTTTTGATCCATATCAATATCATGTGCATCATCTTATTATGTATAAAGCAAGTTCAGATTGTTATGTATGAAGCAAGTTCATATTTATCTTCATTACAATATTTAATATCATTGAACTTCCTCGTCCTTCTTCATTACATTCATTATTTTAATGGTCCACCATGAAAAATAGAAATAGCGTGGCTATTTAGCGCTAAAGCTACGTCGTTTAGTGGAGCTAAATCGGGCTATAGCGGTTGTAGCTAAAATAGCGTCTAAAAATCATAGCTTTAGTTTCTTCAAAAGGCTATAGCTAGGCTATAGCCCGCTATTTTAAACCTTGTTTGAAACCATTTGACTACTAGACTCAATCTCGATTCATACAAAATCAAATGAGGTTAAATATACTTCAATGAAACTCAAACTCTTGTTGGATAAAGAACAACTTAGATATAGTTTCTTCTAATTTATCCTATTTTAAAAGATCAACTAAAAAGATTATGAGGTGAGAAGTAGGGATAGAAACAAGCCGAGCTGAAATCGGCTCGGCGTGGCTTAATAGATGACGAGCTCGGCTCGACTCGTTCACTGTACTAGCTCGAAAATGAGTCACGACTTAGCTTGCGAGCTGGCTTAGCTCGGTCGCGAGCTGTGTCCTAGCAAATATTATTACATTATATAGTGAATTGACAATATATAAATATAGAACAAGAATCATCATTCAATATTATGAGTATTCTAAATTATGAATTGTCATATAATTATATCAAAGGCTAAGGAACGAGCCAATTATCTATAAAATTAGCCAATATTCATCATTATTCTATAGATTGATTAATTTATCATGGCTGACACTACTTGTGAGATGGCTTTGCGAGCTGGCTCGGCTCAGCTCATTGCACCAACGAGGCCAAAAAATGGGTTTAGCTCGCTCGCTAGAGGCTCGCGAGTCGCCCGAGCTCAAGCCGACTCGTGAGCATTGAGCTTATTTTTCAACCCTAGTGAGAAAAAAAATCATAATCACTATAAACCACATCTTCGTCGCTTTTATGGTTTCCACATTGATTTCCACCATTTATCGCTAGAAATGGGAGTGGATGACCGCCAAAACCCCCCAGTCTCTCAAAAATTCACTATCGTGCATCTTATGGCACATTTTATCTTAGGACATTGCTATGCAACATCTTAGAATATATTTGGCACTATGTGGCTTCACATCCGACGTGAAAACGTCCCTACCTTCATGTGTTTGCGTGTTAGACGTGCTTCTTTGTGTGAGGTTGTTCAGTGTGACTCTGTCTACTCCGCATATGGAGTTGGTAGAGAAGCCTGTGTGGAAGCCACATCAAACAAATCCTTAGCCTCTATTTATTTTGGTAAAGACTGTACATTATAAGTATTTGTATTTATAATCCATAGCCAAAACAAACAAGATATCTTGATATTAGATTGTAAGGTCTAACTTATCTATATCATAGAATCAACAAACTACTAGAACATATTTTTTTGCCACCAAAACGCTCCATAATTAAGGTCAGTTTGGTTCCATTACCAATGACTATTTGGCCTTGTTGAGAGAGAATAGAAATATATATATTTGGATTGTTGATAGGTCTATCCAATCTCCATGCTAACGAGGACTTATATTGTAATCAAAGAGCCAAACAACACTCATGTAGCTTAGAAAAGGTTGTCTATCCTAGCATAGCAAGGCAAGGCAAAGTAACTAGTCAACCAAGCGCTCCTATACATACCCGCCTACCATTGTGGTCGAACGTAGGTGTCTGAGAGAAAGGAAACAAACCATAAACAAGAATTCAAGTTGGTAAACAATAGCTGGCTTTGGAACTTAGCTAGCTTTTACATGATCCTCCATCATGACCTATGAAAATCCTTTTCAAAATTCTAAGATAAAACAATCAAAGTTTTAGACTTACCACTGATTTACCTCCTCGGTATCTTGAAATCTATGTGGTTGCCTCACCTCTTGGACCCTTTGAAGTTCCTTCATCATAAATAAGTGGCATATCAAGGCTAGCTTGACTCAACAATTTACACTTTGGTTACAAAATGCCTTTTATGTGTTATATATTTTAATATGTTAAAGTAATGCTTATATTAAACATAGCTAGCTTCGCAGTATTATAATACTTCATGTCATGATAGGATCATACTTCATCGAAATGTGATTTGAATGTTGTATCAACGTTTAGTTATCACCGATTATGACAAAAAAACTTGCCACCAATTTGTGACAAAAAAGTAGTGGTGCTCAAGAATTCTTGTCACCATTTTGTAACAAAAAAGTAGTAGCCGAGAACAAGGTAGTCACAAAAAATGAAAACACGTATGGAGCACATTCTAAGGGCATGTACAACCCAGAGTCCTGGGTTCGATTTTTCAAATATAAAAGACATCTAAAAACTGTATGATACAACCTAGAGCACCTACATCATAAATGTAATTAAGATGCAATGTGCATAGAAAGTCGTGTAAAGACGAGTCGTCTCTTCATTTTATTCGCTTACCCATAGAAACCCCTCAAGAGCAAGTATAACAACTAGGGATGGCAATGTGGAATTTCTCGTCGAGTTTTAGCTGCTCATCTCCGTCCCCGCAACGAAAAAATCTCCCCACCGGGATCCGCACGAACGCTTGCGGGGGATATTTCTTCTCCATCCTGTTCCCCGTGGGGATAAATCCCGTCGGGATCCCCGTCCCCGCTTAAACTATAATTAGGGCATACTTCATATGTTATTAATGCAAAATATTATCATGTATACATATTGTTAGATGTAAGAAACCATTATGTGTACATCATAAGTTTAATGGGTCCCCGTGGGAAATTAGGGATCGGGTCCCCATTACCATCTCTAACAATAGTTGATTGTAAGATGACAAAACGCTGACATGGAAGAGAGTAGAAGCAGTCTAACAACCAGCTTATACATAAAAACAAGAAATTTTATGAGAGAGGCAAGTGGACGATATTAATTGTGAAGAACTAACCATTAGGGCATGTACAACGTGGCTCCTACAGCCGTCTATATACCACCAATTTAGCAAAAAGCACCTTCACCACCACGATGCCGTCACCTAGTGAAGGGACGGTTGTGGCTCATGCTCCTAGGCTAGCAACACCCAAGGCAAACGTTGTATATGTCTGTATCATAATTGACATAATGATAGCTTGTGTTATACTTCACATGTTTAAATCTATATAGCTAGTGTAAATAAGCAACCCACTGCATAATTCATCTGTTTATGTTGTTTATATGCGTTTTCCGATATACATACAAACAACAATTATCTGTGACCTATACATGCTCTTATACATATTGGCTAAAAGATAGACCCCAAAGACCCTTATAGCAAACAATTAACTATATTATTAAACTTGCTCTTAAGAATCATCTAATTAATAGATTGTAAATGCCCTCAGGACATGTATAATGCGTGTCTTGAGCTGTGTCTTCGAGTGTGTCTAAGGAGCTAAATGTAAAAAAACTCAAGACATGTATCTTGACGAAGACACTATGTCTTAACTTTATGCTCGAGACAGAGGACTAGCTGATTGATCAATTTAATTTATTAAATACTTTGATTGATACCATGGATATAGTAAGATATAGATTATAGATATATCCACTGTATTATATTGTGCTTTAGTTGTGTTTTATATTTGAAGTAGCTTGGTTTTACATGCCCTAAACACAGCAATGCTAGTAAACATTGAATACATGTGGGGGAAGGAGATGGGCATTCAACGGTCGTCATGGCTGGACCACTGTGAACTACACAAGCATTTAATAGCCCCCTTTGTATGGTTGCTGCCCTTGCCTGCTGCACCTGATGATTTCCCTTGAAAAAGTGAGCAGAGAAATATCATGGGGATACAACACAGTACAAAATTGCAACGGCCGTACCAGTACCAGTGCTGCTGCCTAGTACGTGCTCCCTTGTTTGCATCTTTTTGTTCTTTTGATGAGGAGGAAGCGAAAACACACAGCCCCGCCCCACCGTACAGAATCATCACCGCTAGGTCCAGTCCAGGACGGCACAACTTAAAAAAAAAAATTCTCCAAAGAAGCTGGTGAGTGAGAGCTCAGGTTTGGATGCGTTGCAAATTTATTTTTTGCGTCTGTATTTATTTATTTATTTATATCCATTATTCATTCATTGGATAGAGTTCAATTTGGTTATTGTACACGACTTTTTAGGAAATCATCGACCACTTTCCAGCGTCATGTACTGTTCGGTTTTCTTCCGACATATTTCTCGCTTCCTTCTAAATCATGAATCGTTCAGTTTTTTTAAAGATATATAATTTAGAGTGCGAGAGTAATAGTTTATCTAAAAACGTCATTGCCATGTGTTTGTTGTAACTCGTGAGATTCACACGATTTTGTGGCCTGCTCCATGGTATAATAATGTCTAATAGATATTTGAATGATGTCTAAATAGTATACACTTGGTAATTTCTATTTTTTTTTATCTGGGCAACTAAAATCCGGTGAACTCAAGTTAAGCTGGCCCGTTTGATATTTACATATTGGCCATTTAAATGAACTAAGTCACCCAATTGGTATTTGACGTATGCTCTCTTTTTAATTTTATTTTAGAAATAAAGTAAAGCAAAAAAAAAAACAAAGGGTATATAGAGATCTGCTGAAATCTTTACTCGGGGGCCAATCCATTGCAGCGTAGCTCACCTCTTATGGCGAGGGGAGGGATGGAGGTTGGATTGTGTAATGCGTTCAGTGTTCACTCATTCCCTTAGGGCAGGGATGGATTCAGACATCCGAATTATTAAAATAAATTTAATAGTTTATAATAAATATGAATGCAATTTAGTGTTAATCTTTAGTTATGTTGTTAAGTATATCATGAAAAACAAGAATAAAAATGTACATATTTTTTCATTAATTGCTCTCTGTAGTGGAAAAGGTGGAAAATCGTTCGATATATACCATTGCTATCTCACTTACATGTGGGGTTTACATGAGTGAATGACATGTAAAATCAATGATATATATCTAAAGTTGCAATCTTTTAACGATATAGATCCAATTATTCCTTATATCTATCATTCAAAAAGATAAGTGTATGAATTTGCATAAGATATTCTATATTCTATTTATTCATAACTAAAGGAAAAATACAAAAAATTATTAATATCATAATAAAATATCCAGGCTTGTACTCCCCCGATGGTTCTAGATTAGAAACGACAATGGACTCCGATCCCCGATTTTCTACGGAGAATTCCTCCATTATGAAATGTGAAGTTTCTTTCCCCACGAGGATGTAAACGGGAAAAAAAACTTCCTCGACGGATAAACGAGTTTAAGGATGATAAAGCGTCCCCTATCCCATTCTCCGCGGAGACCTGATAAACTTGCACCTAACTATGTTTTTATATACTAGTTAGTTATGATAAAAATAAATAATTATCTTATTAAAAGATCATTCATTATACAAATGTATTTATCTAACAATGATGAGCTATTTTTCTCATGAGTAATTCTCATTGCCATCCCTATTACAGATCCATGATCAATCGGGCAGGTAGAGGTAGAGAAGAAACAAAATAAAAACACCTTTTTATCTCCACCGCCAATCGTTCCATCGGACGGCCGAGAAAATTCCTAAAATGAAGACTGGAGACCCAGCAGGTACGCGGAGCGTAGCAAATTCTTCACGACACCCCGATCGAGACTCTGGAGCGCAGAGACGGCAGAGAGCACAGTAGCCAAGCGACTGGAGACTCATCACTGGAGACTGGAGAGCATCCGGAGCCAGTGCTCGCACCACCGCTCCCGATTCCCAATCGCCTTCCCGCCGCCGAAGGGGCGCCGCACTGTCCCCCGGCCTCGATCTCTCTCGGGCCAGCCGTCGGCCGTGGCCCTGCGCCTCCTGCGTTATCTGGCTGGAGATCCGGCCGGAGTGCCATTCCTACTCTCGGTAAACCCTAGGCGCTGTTTTTCCTGCTCTCCTCCCGTGCCTTTTGTTGCGAACATCGAATTTTTAGGCCGGAGGTCCGCCCGCTTTTCGCGCAAGTCGGTAGCTGGGAAGCAATGGAATCCGGCTGCTTTGTTCTTCTTCTGCGGATGGTCGTGTCGGTGGAGTCGAGTGGGGCATTTCAGTGGCCGTGTTGGCATGCGGCTTAGTGCTGGGGATCTGGGAGCTTCTAGGGTTCTCATTTTGATATCAGGGCCTGGGCACTCTTGTCAGAAATCTCTCATTTGGAACTTTTGCGCTTGTGAATGTGCTGCCGTGTAGTACATGCTAGTTTTTTTCGTTCCTCTGTCGATTTTTTAAGGTGTAGGGGTACGAGTGTTAGTACCGATTTCACGCTCCTGAGCTGCTGTGCTCCTGTGGGCTTGTGAGCCAAAGCCATGGAAATCATCATACAAGGTTAGACCAACTTCGCACTGGAAGCCCCAAATGTTGTGAATCCAGCACAAGTAAACTCCTACCACTCCTAAAATGAAGACCCAGTCAGCCTTTTTTCAAAAAGCTGTTTTGGTTCTGTTGCAAAAATAACAGTTTATTGTGGAAGCTTAAGCTGGGTCTTGCTTGTCCCTAAAGTTTTTGGAGGCTTTAGCTTTTTCTTATTTCATTCCATTTTATGGCAGAATAAAATGTAGGCTTATTTTCATTTTCTTAATATTCTCTTTCCTGTAGGTCAATAAGTATTCTGGAATGTTTTTCCGAGCTGAAATAGATAGCTTCTGGAGCTGGATCTCAGTATTCTGTTAGGGACATGCTCCAACCGAGGGAAGCTGATTTGCCTGCACTCTTTCTTGTCTTCATTGTACTTCCTGTGGTAGCTTATTTTCTTCTCGGGAGATGGCATGATGCTGCAAGTAAGAAGGCAAGGGTAAGTGTGCTTGCTCAGCGAGCTGCAGAAGAAGCCTATAGAGAGGAAACAATGGCGTGCCCAGACATTATTCTGCCAGGGTCTTCCTTGAGAACTATGCCCTATTTCAGACCTATGCCTGCATTAAGACAGGAATACCATGAATGTGCAACTTGCCATGCCCCTGCAAAGACTCGTTGCTCCAGATGCAAGGCTGTTAGATATTGGTAATTTTTTTTCTTGTCTGTATCCATTTCTATAATCAGTTTATGTATTGAAAGAAACCATGCCTGATCAGGCTTATTTGAAATTCAAAGATCTGGTCCATCACTCATCCTTCTCCAGTTTATCTAACCTGTTCCACTTAGCAATAAAAACAATTCTACTAAAGCTAGTTTAGATTTTGTTTTTTTGCACTGAGATATTAGTTTATGGCATACTGACATAGTGGGACTGCGGAAGGTGGCAAATTAATTTCATATAAGAGAGCGCCATTTTTTAAGGAATTTCTGATTTCTGTAATGAAGGAGAGTTTTTAAAATTGATCTTCTGGGTGTCCCAATCTAACTCCTCCCCACCACAAACAGGAATTTCTGATTTGTGTAATGAAGGAGAGATTGTTTCCCCAATTTTTATCATTCATGTTGTTATTGGCCATGTTGATAATCTAACGGTCTAAGCTCATGATTCTAACTCACTCTTATGATCAAATAGGAGCACCCTTGCTTTTCATGCGTGTGATATGGATTCGTAACTAAGGTCCAAGCAGTTTTAGACGCAGCTTTGTTGATTAGTCATGAAATATGATTAATTGGCTTTTTACTCTCTAATGCTAAGCAATAGCAACGAAATTTTCAGATTGAAAAGTTTTAATCCTTGATTTATCTATATATCCAAGTTGTATACTTGTATGTGCCTAGCAACTAGTCAACAAATTTGTCTACGGATAAGCACTGTTGCAGCACACTACTAGTATTTTGGCCGACTTGACATCAGTGTCAGTACTTGCGGTTATTATTTTCACCTTCATCTGGTAGTGAGTGGGTTGCCTGATTTTGTGGCCTATTTCTATATTGAAAAACCATGCAGATCATTATGTTGTTTAGATAGTCACGGGCTCATGGCCAACTTGAAGCTTAGGGACTGACCTGTTTCTGTGGACCTCAGGTTGATATTTAGCAATAAGATTTTTGTCTCTCTAGTCTCTACTGCTTTAGCCCTCCACTGTGTGGCATTAATCTCTCCTGGCTAGAATTTGTATTAGACTAGTAAGTAGGCTTGAACTGATGACTTATTGTCTAATTATATCTAATTCACCTTAGGCTAGTTGGTCAAGATGTTAAATGTGCCTACTAAGATGTTAAAATTAATCACCTCATCATCACAGTAGATCCAGCACATGGTTAGAAGTAGCATTGCAGATATAAGCTCTTTGACATAATGCAATATTCTTTGTGACTGATTGATTGAATTTGTTCTTGCACCATTACTGTGTTAATTGTCTTCATTGTGTACTAACTACTGTGTACACTATCTTGCCCTTATGTCAATGACACCTCATAAAGTCATAATCATTTTGAATGTGATGCAGCTCTGGGAAGTGTCAAATAGTACACTGGAGGCAAGGACATAAGGAAACATGCCAAAAGTGGCTTGGTAGTGGTTCTAGCAGCTTTGGTGGATCTAGCACTGAGGCTACTGAACAGATGCCGTTCTTGACTAACTTAAATTCACCTCTTCCGGGTGGTGACATTCACTTGCGTGACTTGAACTTCGATACTTTATCAGAACCATCCTTTCCCACAACTGATGGTTATAATCTAGATACTGATCCATTTTTGGCAGACAGAAGCAACATGAATAAATCAAATCAAGGTATTCATATGAGCGAAAATGGTGCTGTTGGTGTATCTTTTGAAAAGAATAATTATAATGCTGATGATGAAATCCACTCACCGGAAAATTTATCTAGAAACAAGGTAATTTAAGCAAACACTTAATTTTCATTTGTGAGCCTACATGTTTGTATTAGATAATTCAAGCATTTGCCTTATGACTGCAGGTGTCAAACAACTATTTTGGTTCAGATGCAATAAGTGGTAATGGGGATGCAATTTATCCTGCCAAAAGTAATGCACAGCAGCCTAGCAGCTGTGCTCCTGACATGAGAAAACAGCCAAAAGCAAGCATCACAGTTTATCAGCCTGACATAGGTGTCTATTTAACTTCTGACATGGTCAGTTCTTGTGAGGGGTCATATGCTTCTGCCAGTGAGCCACTGCAAAGGAGCTTGTCATCTGGAAGAACTATTGGGAAAGCAAACGCGGTGAATAAGAGGCCTCCATACCCATCAAGTAAGGTGGTTTCAGCACAAAAGCCACAGGATAGGGTGTCTACATCATATCAAAATGATGGCCATGAGAAGAATCCTTGCAACAAAAATGACCAAAGTTAGTAGTGTTCTGATAAAGTGGGCTAGCTTTATCTTATAGTGCTACTTTTATCTCATATAATTACTGCATTATTCAGGATCTACCCCCAAATGTGAATCAAGTCAATCAACAAGCAGCAATCTACAAAAGTTTGGAGCATCCAAGGTTGAAGTTTTAAAGAAGCCTTCAAAATTTCTCAAAACCAGCCTTGTGGGATTGATCAATGATAATAAGAGGAACAAGGTTTGTAATAATCCATGAACTTCCCTTAAATGCTATCCTGTTTATTAAATTAAGGTTTTCTTTGGAAATGGCACTTCAGGTATTGTTCCCATATGAAGATCTTGTCAAGTTTTTTCAGTATGAAGCCCGGGGTATTTCCCCTAGAGGTCTTTTCAATTGTGGAAACAGGTAATAAACGATGCTTAAAGTCATAGTTCACACTTACCTAATTGTTTCTGTTGCTATTGTGTACTTAAACCGAGAAAAATGCCTTCTGGTATTTATAAGTGGTGATGGTGCCTTCTGGTATTTGACTTGAGTTGCAAAATAAGAAAAAAATGCCTAATGGATCTTTGCACACTGCAGAAGGGATGGGGGAACTTAAACAAGTAGAGCAACTGAAAGGCCTCTGTTAAAAACAAGATAGTACTTAACAGTGGTTTATCATGTTGATTGACTAGTTTTGTGGTCATATTATCACTCCATTAGTCTTGGTGCATGAGCACACTACTTATGGGACAATACGGGCCTAGAACAGATATGTCTGACATAAGCATATACGCTACAAGAATGGCATCCATTCAGCATTCATCTCTACATGTGTGTATGAATCCCAGTATATAGTGTGGGTTACCAAGAGTAGGACAGTGCCCAAAGAATATTAACATATCTGATGAGATCAATTTTGAAATAAGAGATATGCCACAGTTTGTTTCTTTATTGAAAAGGTTTGCTGTTTTGAAAATTAAAGCTGAAAAATTATATTTGCTGTACAAATGATCATTATATAGCAATCTTATTGCAATCAAAGGAATCTCACAAAGTATTTGTTTGAGAGAATCACCATGTTGAGGTAAACCTGCCAATACAAAGGATGGCCTGCTAGTCATCATCAAGTTATTGCCATGTTAGCACGCCACGTATATAAAACTGCCCTCAAACTATATTATGGTCATTTATACGGTTTTACTTGGGTGTGTATGGGTGGTTGTCCTTTTTCTTTCCAACTGTGCAACTTAACACTTGCTTGGGTAATCAGCAATGTTACTATTTTAAAGTTACCTGCTTAATCAGCCTCATCTCTTGGTTAACTTCCCTTCCTTTTGCAGCTGCTATGCTAATGCTGTTCTTCAATGTCTCATGTGCACAAAGCCACTGATGATCTACCTTCTTCTGAGATTGCATTCTAAAGATTGTAATACTATAATCTCAAAAAGCTACCCCACCCCCCTCATCGAAATATTGATGTGTACCTTGTGTTTCTTTTTTTGACTTCAGCTACTATTTTTTTAGGTTCTTCAAAAAAATGGTGCCTTATGTGTGAACTTGAGCAATATGCTTCAACTTTACGTGAAAGTGGTGGGCCCTTATCTCCAAGTAGAATTCTTTCTAATCTGAGGAATATTGGATGTCGCTTGGGTGGTGGAACTCAGGAAGATGCTCATGAGTTTTTAAGGTATCATAACTGTTACATGCTTGTTTTGCTCCTGTTGCTTTTTTTGCTTGCTTGCTAGTGTTTAACTTAATGCAATAGTAAAATGGATTCTGTATGATTCAGAATCAACTCTTCTAGTACCAACGAAAACTTCCACTACATATTATTGGTGTGAGATACAATGTTGTCCTAGTGAGCAATGTTTTCAAGTTGTCTGATTAATCACTATTAGTCGTGATTAATCGTCCAAGTTGGTTTGGACCAATCACGATTAATTGCCCAAGTCGTCCAACTAATCATGATTAATCGCCCTAGTTGGTCAGCCAGAACGACCAGCAAGTTGTCCGACTTGAAAACATTGTTGAATAATCACTTTTTATCTTTCAAAATATTCAAGAAAAGCAATTTTTGTGGAGCAAAAGTATCTGCAGCATCTAAAGTTACGAGTCATGTAAAAGTTGATGAAATTACTTGACCTTCTTGAAAGAAATTTATGTCCAAACCTGTCCTCTAGCTCTATTTTAACTAAACACATGTTTTTAAGTTCTAATCAGACATAACTTACCATATGCATATCTGATAAACTAAAAAAATGAACACAACTCACTAGGTAAATTATCATGGCATGGTAATGTGTTACATAAGATGTGTGGCAGCTGGTGGTGATATAACATCACTACCTTTTGCACTAATGGAAATCCATAGCTAGCTTGCCTTGTGAGATACAATGTTGTCCTAGTGAGTAATAATTGATTGATGTATCACTATGCCTGGGCTGATGTACTGATATCCTATGAACATTCAAAATGATTTTATTGAAGTATTTTTTTAGGTTCTTGTATTATTGTTAGACATTTTAGAAGCCCGTCAAGAGGTGAAAAATATAATAATTGAATTTAAGTTTTTTTAATGAAGCTATTGTTTCCTCTTGAACATACATGTTCATTTGTTCACTATGCAATTTGAATACGACCAGGCATCTTGTGATGTCTATGCAAGCAGCTTGCTTGGATGGGCTGGGTGGTGAGAAGCATGTTGAGCCAAGTTTGCAGGAAACAACACTGATACAACAGATGTTTGGTGGCCGTCTTAAATCCAAGGTAAATTAATAAATTTCTGATTTCTTGTTGGGCTAGTTTATTATATTTAGAAACTGTTACTTTCTTTAGTGATATACTGTACTTGTAGCTATGCATTTTTGTAATAAATATTTTTTTGCTTCATTTGTTTTGAAACCAAATATTGTCACTTGCATGCTTCATCTTCGATTCATGGGCAACCCTGTAGTTGGTTTATCATACTCTGAATCTATGGCACCATCTTGATATATGATATACTAATTAGTTTTGTTTATGAAACAAGGTTAAGTGCCTCAGATGTTATCACGAGTCTGAACGATATGAGAATATAATGGATCTTACTTTGGAGATTCACGGCTGGGTAGAGTCCTTGCAGGATGCTTTGACACAGTTCACTGCCCCTGAAGATTTAGATGGTGATAATATGTATAAATGTGGAAGGTAGTGTTGCAACTGGTGGCTAGAATCTTGTTACCGTCATTTCAGTTGGACCGCAATAAACTGAAGCTATTGAAATTTTGAATCTTTTAATGCAGTTGTGCTGCCTATGTTAAAGCCAGGAAGCAACTGAGCGTGCATGAGGTGCCAAACATATTAACAGTTGTTCTTAAAAGATTTCAGGTAATTGTTTTTGTATTGAATTTCATCACGTAATACCGGTTGGATCTGATAAGTATTTATGCAGGGTGCAATGTTCAGCCAATTCTTTGAAGCATGCATTAGCATTTTTAGACCCACATTTGTTGGTACTTGGTAATATTAACTTGAAATGAATGACATAATTATCAAGTCATCCGATTAATCATGATCAATTGTTCTAATCGGTCCTTTCTGGACTCAATTAGGGTGACCAGAAATCTGGTTGTCTGATTAGCCAACGGTCCTTTCTGGACTCAATTAGGGTGACCAGAAATCTGGTTGTCTGATAGCCGTTGGCTAATCATGATCAATTGTCTGATTAGTTGTGTTGGATGAATGGGCTGGCAATTGTGAACTGTGCTACATCAGGTCAAAGTCACTGGTCTATAGTTGTGTTTTGGCCCCAACCCAATTGAGTTTCTCTTGTATACCCCCTCCACAATTACTCGCTTGGCCCTGACCTGTGAGAAGCAACCCCAGCCACCAGGACTTCGTGCCACAACCATCCCTGACACCACAGGTCTTCCCCTCTTTTCTGGCCTTCCCTGCTGCTGTACCGCCTGTTTTCCCACTGCTGCTGCTGCCTCTCCTTCCTGTCTCAGCCGTCAACATGAAGGTGAAGCTGAAGGCTTTCTTCCCTGCACTAGCGGAGTCAAGCACTGCCGGATAAATAACCTGCTACCGCTGAGTCACACCTCCATCAATTCAGGTCTGGGGATGATGAACTCCTGCTCTTAGGGTTAGTCATTGCTGGGTGCCTGGGTCACACCTCAGCAACTTGTCTTTGCTTGAAGCTTGATGGTCTGCTTTTAGTAGCATGAAGCTATCAACTAGGTTCTCTGTTTATACTATCTAGTCTCGATTTCCCCGGAGCCTGGAGAAGGCAACCAAACGCGCCCCCTAGGAAACAGGGACGGGTAATGAAGCTCGTTTGGGGAAATTTCCATATTGTTGACTTGGATCAGTTATCACATGGCTCATGTTCTATGCTCGAGCTGACAGTTTTGTACCACTTGAATGTTTCTTGATGAAGAACTAAATGAACTTTATTTTATTATTTCAGTCAGGAAAATATGGCAAGATCAACAAATGTGTTACTTTCCCTGATATGTTGGACATGGTTCCTTTTGTGACTGGGTCTGGTGACAATCCCCCTCTTTATTTCTTGTATGCCGTGGTTGTACATGTGGATACAGAAAATGCATCATTCTCTGGGCACTATATATCATATGTCAAAGATATGCAGGGTACATGGTTGAGAATTGATGATTCAGAGGTACGTTTTACAACAAGGCCTACTCCAGTTAAGTAGGCTAAGAATGTCTTACCTTATCACCTAATGTATGAATTGCGAGAAATTACTATGGTTTCGTGACATTGTGTTTCTAGATTTAAACTCTAGTGTAAGGATAGTGAACGTTCCCATGGGCAGTTTTGATCGTCAATGCTGTCTTCCTTGATGCAGTTTTGTTGTCAAACTTCTTTGGTGCACATATGTATGTGCTTTTCCTTGTAGGTTTATAGGCTCATTGAAATGAAATAGGAAAGGAAAAAAAAACTCGAGAGTTTATGATATCTTGTGGTGATTTATGTTGTTCCATATGTAGGTCCAGGTTGTATCAGTGAATCAAGTTATGTCAGAAGGTGCATATATGCTTTTCTACATGAGGTAAATATAGCCAGCACATGATGCGCTGTACCTAAGTTGCATATGGAGTATCTGTGCCTGCACTCTGCAGCGATCTCATATTTGTAAAAATACCATTCAGGTCTTTCCCCCGACCACCAAGAATATACATCGAGAAGGGGCCGACTGTTCCATCCGCGAAGCGCCACACATCAAAGTATTCCAAGGGCTCTAAACACGAGCGCGAGCAGACAGAGTTACTCCTCTCGGCGAACGATCCAGCATACGGTGTTTATGACTTTAGACCTGATGGCGAGGGCTACACGCAAGATCAGCAAGCAGAGTTGAGATCCAGGGATTTCCATCGCGCCGACGATGCCTTCGCAGACTCGGTCAGCGCGGACTTCTCGGAGGCCACGTCAAGCGAATGGTCGCTGTTTACCAGCTCCGACGAGTCCTCATTCACCACCGAGAGCACAAGGGACTCGTTCAGCGTTGTGGACTACGGCGACAACGCTGGCCTGGACCCAATCTCCTCGATATTTGGGCCAAGCTATGCTCCGGAGCATCATCCCGGTCCACCTGGCAGTTTCGCCGCGTGCACGAGGCTCTCGCCTTCCAACCCACAGACAAGGTACTTCTCGGAGAGCACAGGGTTCGTCTCGGACTACTCTTCCAGCGGCATTGTACATAGAGGAAGGGATCCAGGTAGGGCATACACCTGTTCAGCGGAACCGCTCGCTTCGGCTGCGGCGGCGCACCAGCACCAGCGGTACGCCCTTAGCGGCCGAGACGGTTTGGTCCAGACATCTGGGTTCTGCCAAATGTAACCGGCTTTACGATTTCGTAGCTATAGCTGTAGCTGGTGCTCGGGCAGCTGCGGTTTAGCACTGCCACTGATGCTGCTGCCTCTATGTTCTTTTTATTTCAGGTGAGGCGTATTAAATTTTGGCTGCATGTCATTCCTAGGCTAGCTCGATTCAATGTAGCGAGAGAGAGAGGAACAAATTTAGATTGTGTCTATATGCAGGTGAAATTTTAGAGCGCGGTGGAGCTGCTCCGGTTGAAGCCATCCCCCGAGGCCCGAACCAGTAAATTACGCCGAATCCGGCAGTCGTATGGCCCTGCACACCAGTGCTTTGTGAAAAGCTTGCAGATTCATCAATTGACGTGCACTTGCCTTTTATATGGACGCTGACGTATGGAGGTGCACACTCTCCACCTCCGTATATCTCGCCACCTACTCTGTTTATATTAGAAGGTTGATTGCTGACACACAACACCTGCTCGTACTTTTTTGTCGAAATCATGACGGACAACAACGCTAAACATATAGTACAATCTTCTTGTCTTGCTGATCTGCTATGCCCCTTTGTGAAATCTGCCGGTGACATCAGCGATGGCGTCTTGCTGATCTCGTGGTATACCTGATGTTTCCTCGGTCTCAGCTTTTATCACGCAGTAGTGCACAAGTGACATGTGTTCGCTGGCGTGGCGCATCAGTCAGGCACACGAGTGCCGTTCTTTCTAGTCTTGTCTGTGTCCTGGACTTGCCTCTCGTGTTCCGTATTCTGTTTCGTTTCATGGTCCTCCCCGTCTTGGAAGGCTGACCATGATAATAACCTGATAAAAAGGCACGTCCTTCCTTCTTTGGCTTCTGCTGCATAGACAGTGTATATAAACCATAGATAAGTGGGGTAATTTAGACTTTTCGTATTATTTTATTTATTGTTTTATATTTATAACCTAAAATAAAAATTATAAATTATGGTTCATATTCAATTGCCAAAGCATATATATGTATTTTTTAAAAAAAACGGACGTACCTTTAGTTACGTACTACTCCCTCCGTCCCATAATAAAAGGCGTAATTACTTTTTATTTCTATCTTATAATATAAGATGTGATCTCTCTAGACACACGTTCATCGATACAGTGATTTAAAGATAACTAAATATTTTTTGGGTCTTTAAATAAATATGATTACGTTTTATATAATAAGACGGAAGGAGTATTAATGTTAGGGTTGCCTTATCTTTATGTGATCTATAAAAGTAAAGGTTATTTTTAGAGATGCCTCTCTAAAGATTGGTCTCGTACGTCTCTCTTTTTTGTTTGCAACGGCCTCTCCTTCCCTCCGTGTCTCTCCGTCGTCTCTGTGCGGACTGAGCAGCGGTGTGCATGCATCTCCGACCGACGACTCACAAGACAGCACCGTAGATCGAGCGCGTCAGCAAGCGTTCCCGATCAGGAGTGCCGGATCAAGCGGCGGCAAGCGAGCGTCTCATGTCACAAGAGCCGTAGATCGAGAGGTGGTACATGTCGGCGGCGAATCCAGGGGCCACGCGCCGGCGGCTAGCGCAGGCAAGGCGAGGATGCCGGCGGCGGTGGATCCAGGATGTCGCGGGCTTGTTTGGGCTCGACGGCAGACCCTACATGGGCTCAGTGTTGAGCCCATGTAATACTACGCAGGCGCTGGAACGAAGCCGGAGCGCTTGTCCGTCTGCATAAATTCCATTTTTATTTTTATTTTTTACTTTGCGCATCTGAAAAACTTTACTCTGTCCTAGTAATACTAGTATTTTTTATCACTACGGAGTGGTTGAATGCACTGTAGATAATAGTTATCGGCTAAAATTAGCTGACGACATCTAAACAATTTAACTAATAATTCAAATAATAGCTATTTTTTAGTAAATTAGTTAATTTTTAGCTCGACATTTGTTAGCTAGCTAATTTCACTAATAATTTTTTAGCTAAAAACTAATAGTTCTAGTGCATTCAAACAACTCTATATACATTGGATTCATTCATCGGCTCAAATAGTCTCATGGCATGGGACCGCCCTACAGTGCCATGATGGACCAGTACTTTTGACCTATGCTATAGTATTTCCATCTCCATGCCATACGGCATCAACATGGAATAGTGATATTCTGGGGCTCACAAAAGATGCCCTTGCTATGGGCAGTTCCGAGGAGGAAGAACATCCGCATCATAGAGTTCAAAGTCTCTACTACTACAGTATGGAGTATCTATATATATATGTAGCATTCAAGGCGGCATGAAATGGAAGCGATTCCGGAATATATGCTCTGCACAGATGATTGGCTGCAGGTAATGCAGCTCGACCGCTAGCTTTCCTATCCCCCATCTCTCCCACCATCCCTTGTGTTAGAGCGGCTCCATAGGAAGTGGGTCCGTCCGAAATTTTTTTAGAGAGTTGGATGATTCAATATTGTATAATTTTATTTTTTTAGAACTACTATGTCCTATATGGAACTGATCCTAACGGCAACAAATTTGAAATTGAGTGACTCTGTCTCCACCATAATCTGGAACCAAACACTATCTAAGTTCTTTGCATCCGTATGTAAACTACAATCGCTATTATACTACACGGTTTGGATATATTCCATTGGTGGACCTATATCGGAGTCGTGTAAAGGCTATATAAGTGAACATTGGATATAAGTGGACCTATATCTTGATGTCCAGGGAGTGGGAGGTTCTTGATTTGGCACGCCAAGAATTCTGGCAAGAGTCAGAACTACCTTGGGCTAGAAATCCGCCAAAAGGTTTTATTGGTTTTAGGTTTCAGCTTGTTTGGTTTCTGGATTGGATGATTTTTTCCTTTTTTTAATGTATAAATGCCCGGATCTGCCTTTCAGTTTAAGAGAGATCAGAATTAGAACCTCAAGCAATGTGAACCTCAAGCTCAAATTTTTTTTCAACCTTGATGCATTTTATGTCTTTACCTTGCAAACAGGTTAACGGAATCATGCAACTTCCACAGAACATTAAGATCATAGCCACTCACACTGACAGTCCAAATGTATGTTCAGACCTTATGATGCTGTTTAATTCTTGTGAGGCATAATGTGTTACAGTTGGAATGATGTCAACATTTTTCCCATTGTCATCCAGGTACTTATTTGGGATGTTGAAGCACAACCAAATAGACATGCTGTCCTAGGAGCAAGCGAGTCTCGCCCTGATATGATATGGTTCATTGTTTTGTTCAGTGTGCCAGATATACTCTTCTTTGGCACATGGCTTACTAGCATATACTATTTGTTTAGATATTAACAGGACATAAGGAAAATGCGGAATTTGCGCTTACCATGTGTCCAGCAGAACCATGTCCTATCAGGAGGTTAGCCTATTTTCATCTTGTATGTTTGTGTTTGTCGACACCAGTTACATTCTAGCAATCATGTCCTATCATCCACAATGTGTTAGTGTCTGAAACTCGTAACCAAAATCTGGAATTAATGTTTGGTAACACCAAAAAGGTTGTCCAAATATGTGACAATTTTCTGCCATTTACAACCTCTTTGCTGATTTAAGAATCTATTCGACAACGAGCAACCTCTTAACTGATTTACGAACCTATTGGACAATTAACAACATAAAATAATCTTCAAGATAAATATTTCATTGTATCAATGCTATGCTTGATGGTTTTGCATCGTATTTATGATATCAATAGAGTTTACAAATTCATGTCCCTTTTTATCTGTCTGCATATGGTGGTTACAAAGCTCCTATTGTCAACTACCCATTAGTTATACAAATCTAACATACTGATTGTTCTTCCTCTGCTCATTTCCTTATATTGTCTTCTATATACAAGGGAAACAATGGATGGATAGATCATCAAGGTTCAGGTCTTCAGCTCTGAAGCTTGGTATGAAACGTCCAGGTATTTATCAATAAATTTTGTCTGAGTTAATCTTGTTTAAATGTTTTCACATCTTGGGTGGAGTTAAACATCTTCTTTTCCTCACTCCGCTTAAACTTCAGGAAAGTGACAGCAAAAATATAATGATGTAGCATATCTTGGTGAATCCCCGAGTGAAGCAAGTGAATTCATTGAGCTAGCGCAACTACCAGGTGGTGAAAACACATGCCCTTAGATTTTTTTAGATGAGCAGGAAAAAAGGCCTAGGAAGCATTTCAGGTGCGAAGGCTGAAGATGCTAGATGTAGAAAGAGGGAAGACATGGAGACTGCTACTAAAAAGAGTGAAGAATCAGATACTGAATCTGAAGAGGAAGAACAAACACAAACTGAATCAAGCACAATCAAAAAGCAAGGTCCTGCCATCATTAATCTTGTTCCTCAGTTTGATTTCGTATTTGAATTGTAGTTATATGACACTTTGTCTAATTTGTTAATCCGGATGGTTGATGCATTTTATGTCTTTACCTTGCAAACAGGTTAACAGAATCAGGGAACTTCCACATAACAGTAAGATCATAGCCACTCACACTGACAGTCCAGATGTATGTTCAGATCTTATGATGCTGTTTAATTCTTGTGAGGCATAATGTGTTATAGTTGGAATGATGTCAACCTTTTTCCCATTGTCATCCAGGTACTTATTTGGGATGTTGAAGCACAACCAAATAGACATGTTGTCCTAGGAGCAAGCGAGTCTCGCCCTGATCTGGTATGATTCATTGTTTTGTTCAGTGTGCTAGATATACTCTTCTTTGGCATAGGGCTTACTAGCATATACTGTTTGTTCAGATATTAACAGGACATAAGGAAAATGCAGAATTTGCGCTTGCCATGTGTCCAGCAGAACCATATGTCCTATCAAGAGGTTAGCCTATTTTCATATTGTATGTTTGTGTTTTCGTACTATTTTGGGAGTCAACTATTTATCCAGTTTGTTTGAACATCTCGAGCACAAGACTTGGGTCCACCTAACTTCCATTCAATGGCAATATGTTTCTTTATTGCATTGGCAAGTGTCGTTCCCCTTAGGATGCCATGGCAACTTTAAGACACATGAAGAATATTTGGAGTGGAACCTTAGTCACCACTACACCATCTAAGCCTATGTAATAACCATGTGTAAAGTTCAGTTTGGACATAAGATGATTTGTTTGAACTTTTGGGGCTATAAAATTCTGTTTTTCAGCTCAATGGAGCTATTCATTTTTAGAAGTTATTGATTACTGTGCTTTTGATAAATAATAACATTTGTTTTGTTCAAATACAAAACTTAAATAGGAAAGGACAAATCTGTTGTCTTGTGGAGCATCCAAGACCATATATCTGCCCTTGGAGATTCCTCGTCTTCTCCTGGAGCATCTGGCAGCAAGCAGTCTGTTAAAACTGCAAATGAAAAGGAGAGCCCTAAAGTTGATCCTAGAGGTATATTTCATGGACATGACAACACAGTTGAAGATGTTCAGTTCTGCCCTTCTTCCTGGTAAACAATGTTCTCTGTTTTTCTGGTTGCCTTCAAAACAACTATTGGACATACATAAACAGACATGTACTTCAATTTTTTAGATGTTCATTGTTAAAACACGTCTATTTATTTAATGATGTTATTGTTAATTAAACTAGGATCATCGGCCTTCTCTGTGAATGTCTATGTTGACACATGCCTTATTTTTATTTATATTAATACCCTATATTGTTTTTTATTTGGGGATGAAGTGCACATGAGTTTTGTAGTGTGGGTGATGATGCTTGTCTTATTCTGTGGGATGCTCGAACTGGCACTGCCCCAGCTGTTAAGGTGACAATTCTCTTGTTCTATATCTAATTGGATAAACTATGTTTTTGGCCAAAATTGAGTCCATGAATGCAATGCGACTTCTTTTGTAATAATATAACTTCACTCAAAGAGGTGATGGGTTGTTGGTTTTTAATGAGACCATTGCAATCACATGGAGCTATTTATTTTGTCAAATTGGCCTGAGATACTTTACTTGTTGCATGATAATTGTGTTTCTAATTTTATTTCTTGAATGACTGTTCATTTTCATTAACTTAACTGATATAATATGTTGGGAAATTGATGCTGACTGATTTATTGGTTGAAAGTATTTTGTTCAGTTTTTTACTTGTTCCAAACAGGGTGATATTATATTTCTTTCCTAATGTGGTGTACCTTTAGAAATTTTTCCAAGATATGGAGTTTGTAAATGCAGTATGGACTATGATGTTAAAAGTTATTTTTATTTCTAGGTTGAGAAAGCTCACAGTGGAGATGTTCATTGTCTTGATTGGAATCCCCTTGATGTTAACTATATCCTAACTGGGTATGATGGCATTAAGGTTCAATTCAGCATAATCGTTGAAACAAATTCGATCTCTATCAGTTCGTTATACGTTCAAGTAATGAATCTTTCAATTGATTAAAATAACAAAATTTATGTATGGCTAAGATCACAAATAGATTACAAAACATTTTCTCATAACGCTATAACACACATTTATACATAAGTTATCGTGTTATTACATATTTCCGTTGCAACGCACGGGCATTCACCTAGTTATAAATTAAGACAGAAAGAGTAATTAATTAAGATTCTATCAACTAGTTAGATTATGCCTTTGCACCGTAGCACTTGTCTAAGTATTTTAGAAAGGACAAGAATGGTTTCGAGGGCTTTTGCTCCAGGTGATTGGATGTCATCCATGCAAAAATTTTCAAAGCCAAACTCGCATGAAATTGCCATATTGCAATTGTTGTACCAGCTTCTCAAGCTGTCATTTGTCATTACTCGTCACGCCATTAATTATCCATCCCATGTATAACAGAAGAAACTTATAATACTTAGGTCTAGTGTTGGGGGCCTTCGGCTTCCGAAGGTCCTCAAAAACATGATTTAACAATGTTTCTGGAGTATAATACATGAGCAGGTACCTTCGAACTTGGACCTTTCAGACTTGAGTCAAAATCACAGTGTGAAGAAGCACAAGAGATACAAAGGATGGAACGAAGCCGAAGCTGTGCGCAAGGGAGCTTCGGCGTGATAACAGAAAAGGAAACCGACTTAAAGTGGAAAAGGCCATCTAGACCCCGATGAATTACTGTAGAATTATTAGCAAATGTAAAGGGCATGAGTGTAATTTTACATGGGCTGCGTCCCGTGCCTATAAATAGATGAACAGTGCTCCAGTACTGTTCACGCTGACTTGGCATTTGCTTTTGCGTTACGCTTGCACTCTTTACCTTCCCTCAAGTCGAAGGTACACTTGTAATGTGGTATCATTTCTATTTCTTCATAGTAATAAAATAGAAATGATTCAATAATAACAACATATTTAATTTTTCATGTTGTCTCTTATACTTCGTATGATTTCCTCTCTATTTTTATATGTCGTATTTACGAAGGTATGTCCTTCGTAACCTTCGTCCGAAAAATCGTTATATCCTAAGGGAAATAATGCTTCGTAGGATGAAGGACTTTAACATTTAACACTCTTTATGTTGCCTTGCTCTTAAGCCGAAGCATTTGAGAGCAAGTCCCCAACATTGGCGCCCACCTTTGGTGAACCCTTTTCGACCACCTTCGGCAAGCATCGACCTTCGTCATGCCGCCAAAGAAAGCTTCAGCAACAGGGGCTGCCGCTCTGCAGCCGCTGGACCCGAATCAGGAGACCCTTTTTCTTCGGGAGGCCCGAAGCCAGAAGAGGAAGGCCACCAGTCCAACGCCTCAGGAGGACGACTTGGATCAAGAAATCAGGAATATGGAGATGCTTGATCAGCAAGTGCAAAGGAAGAAGGAAAAGATGGCCCGGCTAGCTGACCTACAAAGGCAGATCGATGAAGCCTCTGAAGAAGTTCGTCATCTTACTCAAGATGAACAGAACCGAAGGCCCCAGTACAGAGAGCTTCACCAAGAGGGCTTCGTCAACGAGGATGACTGATATGAGGATTTACATCATGGAAATTTTGCCTTTGATGATGCTTCTCCTCTATCAGCAGAACTGCAGGCTACACCTTGGCCTCCGTCTTACAAACCACCTCAGCTCCCCATGTATGACGGACACTCAGATCCGAAGCAATTTCTGATGAGCTACGAAGCAACCATATCTTCATATGGTGGCAATACTGTAGTCATGGCGAAATCCTTCGTCATGGCAGTAAAAAATGTTGCACAAACCTGGTACTCTTCTCTTCAGCCAGGAACAATCACATCATGGCAAAAGCTGAAGGACATGCTCATCACCAGTTTCCAAGGGTTTCAGACGAAGCCGGTCACTGCTCAAGCTTTGTTCCAGTGCACCCAGGATCACGAAGAATACCTTCAGGCGTATGTCCGAAGGTTCTTACGACTGAGGGCACAAGCGCCAATGGTGCCCAATGAAATTGTTATTGAGGCCATGATTAAGGGGCTTCGGCCAGGACCTACAGCCCAATACTTCGCTAGGAAACCCTCTCAGACCCTGGAGAAACTGCTTCAGAAGATGGATGAGTATATCCACACAGATAATGACTTTCGACAAAGAAGGGAGGAAGCTTGCAGGTTCTCCGAAATGACCAGGGGCTTCGGAGGAAGAGTCCACCCTAGGTACGTCAGATCAATCCACTCTACTCAGAATGATGACAGGGGAAGTCAGCAACAGAGGCTGCAGTATTCCTCCCAGGCTTTGGGGCAGCAACAGAGCTATCCTCGGCCCCCAGCTCCAGGAGGCAGAGGCGCCAGGGGCTTCAGAGGAAGGCTTGGGGATCAACCCAGGAAAATTTATTGCCTATTCTGCGGTGAGGACAAGGGCCATACTACCAGGATGTGCCATGTCACCATCCAAAAACAGAAAGAGATAGCAGAAGCTGCAGTCCAATAGAGCCAGCCGAAGCAGGTTATGCATACTGCTTCGTACCACTCACCATACATTCCAGAGTATGTGGGTAACCATCCTGCAGTTTCTGTTGCTTTGGCAAGCCAACCTCAGGCATCTTGGCAACAGCCTCCACCTCCACCACCAATGCAACCCGCTTATCCCCAAGGCCAGCAGCCAGAAGGGAGCCAGCACACTCACCAGCAGCGAGACTTCAGGGAGCAGTCCGAAGCTCGCACAGTCAACAGTACTGTGCCAGAATCGAAGCACATATACTAAGAGATATCCTACCTCTGAAATAGTTTTTACATTCGTTATCATTTACCTTTTTAAATAAAGAGCACTCATTCAAAACCTAGTTCTTTTATTGTTTTCAATTTCTTGTAATAGCTTCGTCATTATCATAATGCAATATACCTTCCTCATAAACCGACGAAGTTCCAAAAGTTTTGACGAAGCAACAAAAAGTCGTTCTTAAGGGAACACAACGTAAGTTTTCTGCTCAAAAGTCGTTCCAAAGGGAATGCAGAGCTTACAGCGAAAAATAAACGCTGATACCGCCGAAATAAAAGGCGAAGAAGCTCCTAAGGGAGGCTTACAGCGAAAAATAAATGCTGATACCGCCGAAATAAAAGGCGAAGAAGCTCATAAGGGAGGCTTACAGCGAAAAGACAACGCTGATACACCGAAAAATAAGCGGTGAAGCCGAAAAATAAACGTCAAAGAGACTGTGTCCTACTGTGGGAACGTGTGTGTATCTTCGGCACAAATATCATTTTGCATATCATAGCATCATCACATAATTCACATAATATGACATCATACATCACATTGCATCAATGGCACAAGAAGGGAATACAATGTTAATCTTCGAAAATTGTTTCAAAGAAATTGTGCTAAGGCACAAAATAAAGTCTGAAGAAGTACAATTTCGTCAACTTTAAGGCATGTTTGGTTTGTTGCCTCAATTGCCACACTTTGCCTAACTTTTTTGCCTAAGGTTAGTTATTCAATTTGAATGACTAACCTTAGGCAAAGTGTGGCACATTTAGCCACAAACCAAACATGCCCTTAGTATCATAGGAGAATTATTGCTTACGAAGCATAACATTTTCACGAATATGGATATTCTTCACGAAGCATGAAAAGAAGGGAAGATGTTTTTTCGCCAAAGGCTCAAAAACGGTATGTATGTAAAGTTTCATGCATCGTAAAGAACTGAATTACATACAGCTTATATATTACTTTCAAAACTATATAATATTACACACTTTGTTCAGCAAATATTACATCAATATTCCAAATGTTTTTACAACAATAGTTATTCTTCTTTTAAAACTACTTCCGCAGCTTCGTTTAGTAGTTGAAAAACAACTTTGTCCATAATAGCTTCGGCCATCTTAGTAATTTCATCTTCCTTTTTTGCTTCGGGGTCGGCCTGTGACTCAAAGGGCTCCGGGGGAGGAGATAATTCGACTGCGATATAAAACATGAATAAGTTTGAAGTCACAAGAATAAAACATAAAGTCAAAAGCAATTAGACAATACCTATCCGCCTTTCAAGTTCTGCAGTTTTCTCAGCTGCCTTTGCTGCTTCTCTAGCATCGTGGGTATCTTTTTCACTTTTCTTTATAATTTCGTGAGCCATCCCTCGACCACCACTTTCCCAGATGTCGGTGAAAAACTTTCCGCCAACAAAGCTTGCCTCGGTCGAGGGGTCTTTTATATCTTCAATAGAGAACGCAGCTTCGGCTTGGGCCAGAATCTTCACATGCTTGCATCATGCCTTCTCCAAAATAACCGCAATTCCCCTAGCACCTGAGAAGGCACAGACATCTCCACGGCCATTTAAAACTTCCTCAAAGGCTTCGGCTTCGCCGTTGATCCAGTCGATTGGACCTTCGGGATCGCCCAGTACGAAGTTGTTTTCATTCGAATATGCGCCGACGCTGGCGAAACTAGTCTTAATTTTTCCCACACATTCTATGGATTTTTCATAACATCTTTCTTTTGAAGACCGAAGTTCTGCAGTTGTTTTCTCCCAATGATTTTTCCAGTAATCACTGGCGTCTCGGTCAGCTTCGGCAATCGCATATTTTAATTTTGCTTCTGCCAGCTGTCTCCGAAGATCATCAATTTCGCATTTCTGGGCTTCGGCTTGGGCTTTTGAAGTAGCCTCGTCTTCTTTTATCTTGTTTATCAATGAGTTTAATATTTTGTATTTTTCAAGACCTTCGTTCCTTAGCTCAATTACTTCGGAATGAAGGTTATTCAAGGCCATGGTACATCCCTCGTCTTCAGCGCTTTTTTGCGCCCTGAGGGCGTTGCTAAGAATAAGGCCCTGCAAAAGGAGTGTGGTATTAAGTATAAGCAAACAGATTTTTTTTTGTTTTTAAATACAAAATCTTGTTCTCTCACCTTTAAGCTGTTGTATGCTAAGCTGTCGGCCAATTCATCTTTTGATAACACTGAAAGCCCGTCTTCTAGCGTCGGGAATCCGAAGCTTCTTGCCATCTCCCGGCAGACAGAGATCTCCTTGCTGTCTGGGAGACAATACAAGAAGTCTTCTTCTCCGCCGCCGTTGAATATCAATGCCCCTTTTGGATATTTTAATTTCTGAGCATAATGATGAGCTTCTCGTTTTTCCTCTTCAGATAGCCTTTTGCCCGAAGCATGTCGTACAATATAATCAGGTACCCTGGAAGATGCTTCGGGAGTTGAAGAGAGAGTTTTTTCAGGCAGAATTTGCTTCATAGCCTCCTTTGTCGTTTCTCCTCCGGTTTCCAAGGATTTCTCCTTGGCGGGCTCTGAAGGCCCAGCTTCGATTTCAGCCTGGTGCTTTGTAGCTTCGGCTTCAGAGGCTGTTGTCTCAATTTGTGCTTTTTGAGCTTCGGCAATTTTCCTCGGAGTAGAGCTTGAAGACTTTATTGTCTCCAGTACATCCAGAACGTTAAGCATCCTTTTTCTTTTGGGGGTCATTGCTGGACCTTTCTGGGTTTTTGGCACTTCAACTTCTGCTGAAGAACTTAAAATTTCTGATGTTTTTGTCCCTTCAGCTCTCGGCTCTTCAATTTTTTCAGCCTTCGGCGTTGCAGTCAGCTCTTCAATTTTCTGTGCAGGTGTAGGTTCTTTGGCTTCAGTAGCCGAAGAGATCTCACCGACAAACTCGGGCACTATGGTCGGTTCAATAAAGCACGGTCGGTGAGTAAGGACCTTCACCTTTTTCCTCTTCGGCGTAGGCTCACTTGGAGCAGCTGAAGCATCATCTTTCCCGGAAGTTGCATCTTTTCTTTTTCGCCCCCGTAGCGGGTAGCGGTAGTGAGAGTACCTAGAGGGGGGGGGGTGAATAGGTGATCCTGTGAAAACTTAAACTTATAGCCACAAAAACTTGTTAAGTGTTAGCGCAGTAATTGCCAAGTGGCTAGAGAGGAGTCACAACAAAACACAATACCACAAGAGATCAAGCACAGAGATGACACAGTGGTTTATCCCGTGGTTCGGCCAAGACCAACGCTTGCCTACTCCACGTTGTGGCGTCCCAACGGACGAGGGTTGCAATCAACCCCTCTCAAGTGGTCCAAAGACCAACTTGAATACCACGGTGTTTTGCTTTGCCTTTCAATATCCCGTTTGCGAGGAATCTCCACAACTTGGAGCCTCTCGCCCTTACACTTAAGATTCACAAAGAAATACAGAGCAAGGAGGGAATGAGCAACACACACAAGACTTCAAAAGATCAGAGCAACAACACGCACACAAGTCGCAACAAGAGCTCGCAACACAACTCAACGAGTTCGCAACTCAATAAGAGCTCTAGATGCTATCACAATGAAACGAATGCGTGAGATCGATGTCTTGGTGCTTAGGAATGTTGTAGGAATGCTTGGTGTACTCCTCCATGCGCCTAGGGGTCCCTTTTATAGCCCCAAGGCAGCTAGGAGCCGTTGAGAACAAATCCAGAAGGCCATCCTTGCCTTCTGTCGTCGGGCGCACCGGACAGTCCGGTGCACACCGGACACTATCCGGTGCCCGATTTCCTTCCTTAAACAGCGCAGTCGACCGTTGGAGATCTAGGAGCCGTTGGCGCACCGGACATGTCCGGTGCACACCGGACAGTCCGGTGCCCCCTTCCGACCGTTGGCTTGTCCACGTGTCCCGTGCAGATCGCGCGGCCGACCGTTGGCCCGGCCGACCGTTGGCTCACCGGACAGTCCGGTGCACACCGGACAGTCCGATGAATTTTAGCCGTAAGCCGTCAGCAAATTCCCGAGAGCGGCCTCTTCGGCCGAGGCAGCCTGGCGCACCGGACACTGTCCGGTGCACCACCGGACAGTCCGGTGCCCAGACCGAAACAGCCTCTTGGCTGTACACAGCCAACTCTCTTCTTTTCTTCTTCTTCCTGCTTCTAATACTTAGACAAGTATATTAGTACACAAAACCAATGTACTAAGACTTAAAAACATACTTTTGCTCTAGATTTGCACTTTGTTCATCCATGGGCATTGATTCACATTTAAGCACTTGTGTTGACACTCTAATCACCAAAATACTTAGAAATGGCCCAAGGGCACATTTCCCTTTCAATCTCCCCCTTTTTGGTGATTTATGCCAACACAACATAAAGCAACTGGAACAAGTGCAAAATCACTTCACATAAAACTTAAATTGATTTTGATTCAATTTTGGCATATATGGATCATCCTTTGCCACCACTTGGTTTGTTTTTGCAAATCAACCACAAAATCCTATCTCTAAGTCAAATCCACTTGTAGAGACATAAAAAGAGGTTTTCCAAAGAAAATTGATTCATGATTCAAAAACTCCCCCTTTTTCCCATAATCAACACTTCTCCCCACAAGAGGCCAACTTTTGACAAAAGAGACAATGCAAGAGTTTTGACAACACAAAAGCTCTAATCTACTTTTTCAAAATTTCTCAAGTGGTAGCTGATCCATTTATCACTTTGGCCTTTATTTTCTCCCCCTTTGGCATCAAGCACCAAAACGGGATCAATCTTGGCCCTATAACCCCATTGCCTCACCAAAATCTTCAATTAAGAGCAAATAGGCAATAAGAGTTTAAAGATGAACTTGGAATAAGTTACCCTCTCATCGAAGTGCAGTGGAAGTCTTGCATGGTCCAAGTCCACTTTTTCCCTTTCAATCCTCCTTCGAGACTAAATCATCAACTCAAGCACATGGTTAGTCTCAAAGGGTCAAGTTGTAACACATCTCCCCCTAAACATGTGCATCACTTTGCAACGGACTTGTGAGGTCCAGGGAGTGTTTGTACAACTTGAGCACCATAATAAGCAACAAAATGCAGAAAGGAACATGATCAAAAGCATAAATACAAGTATGCTACAATTCAATCCAAGTTCCGCGAATCTAAGACATTTAGCTCACTACGCAACCTGCAAAAGGTCTTCTCATCTAGAGGCTTGGTAAAGATATCGGCTAGCTGGTTCTCGGTGCTAACATGAAACACTTCGATATCTCCCTTTTGCTGGTGGTCTCTCAAAAAGTGATGCCGGATGTCTATGTGCTTTGTGCGGCTGTGCTCAACAGGATTTTCCGCCATGCGGATAGCACTCTCATTATCACATAGGAGTGGGACTTTGCTCAGATTGTAGCCAAAGTCCCTGAGGGTTTGCCTCATCCAAAGTAGTTGCGCGCAACACTGTCCTGCGGCAACATACTCGGCCTCAGCAGTGGATAGGGCAACGGAGGTTTGTTTCTTAGAGTTCCATGACACCAGGGACCTTCCTAAGAATTGGCACGTCCCTGATGTACTCTTCCTATCGACCTTACATCCAGCATAGTCGGAGTCTGAGTATCCAACCAAGTCAAAGGTAGACCCCTTTGGATACCAGAGCCCGAAGCAAGGCGTAGCAACTAAATATCTCAGAATTCGCTTCACCGCCACTAAGTGACACTCCTTAGGATCAGATTGAAATCTAGCACACATGCATACACTAAGCATAATATCCGGTCTACTAGCACATAAGTAAAGCAAAGAACCTATCATGGACCGGTATGCTTTTTGATCAACGGACTTACCTCCTTTGTTGAGGTCGGTGTGTCCGTCGGTCCCCATCGGAGTCTTTGCGGGCTTGGCGTCCTTCATCCCAAACCGCTTCAGCAAGTCTTGCGTGTACTTTGTTTGGGAGATGAAGGTGCCGTCCTTGAGTTGCTTCACTTGGAACCCAAGGAAGTAGTTCAACTCGCCCATCATCGACATCTCGAATTTCTGCGTCATCACCCTGCTAAACTCCTCACAAGACTTTTGGTTAGTAGAACCAAATATTATGTCATCGACATAAATTTGGCACACAAACAAATCACCATCACATGTCTTAGTGAACAGAGTTGGATCGGCTTTCCCAACCTTGAAAGCATTAGCAAGTAAAAAGTCTCTAAGGCATTCATACCATGCTCTTGGGGCTTGCTTAAGTCCATAGAGCGCCTTAGAGAGCTTACACACGTGGTCGGGGTACCGTTCATCCTCGAAGCCAGGGGGTTGCTCCACGTACACCTCCTCCTTGATTGGCCCGTTGAGGAAAGCGCTCTTCACATCCATTTGGAACAACCTGAAAGAATGGTGAGCGGCATATGCTAGCAAGATACGAATTGATTCTAGCCTAGCCACAGGAGCAAATGTCTCCTCAAAGTCCAAACCTGCGACTTGGGCATAACCTTTTGCCACAAGTCGAGCCTTGTTCCTCGTCACCACCCCGTGCTCGTCCTGTTTGTTGCGGAACACCCACTTGGTTCCCACGACATTTAGCTTGGGACGAGGCACCAGTGTCCAAACTTCATTGCGCTTGAAGTTGTTGAGCTCCTCCTGCATGGCCAACACCCAGTCCGGATCTAGCAAGGCCTCCTCTACCCTGAAAGGCTCAATAGAAGAGACAAAGGAGTAATGCTCACAAAAATTAACCAATCGAGATCGAGTAGTTACTCCCTTGCTAATGTCACCCAGAATTTGGTCGACGAGATGATCCCTTTGAATCATCGCTCGAACTTGGGTTGGAGGTGCCGGTTGTGCCTCTTCCTCCAACACATGATTATCTTGTACTCCCCCTTGATCACACGCCTCCTTTTGATGAACCTGTTCATCGTCTTGAGTTGGGGGTTGCACTGTTGTTGAGGAAGAAGGTTGATCACGTTCGTCTAGTTCCTGTGGCCGCACTTCTCCAATCGCCATGGTTCGTATAGCGGCCGTCGGAACATCTTCTTCATCTACATCATCACAATCAATAACTTGCTCTCTTGGAGAGCCATTAGTCTCATCAAACACAACGTCGCTAGAGACTTCAACCAAACCCGATGATTTGTTGAAGACTCTATACGCCTTTGTATTTGAGTCATAACCTAACAAAAACCCTTCTACCGCTTTTGGAGCAAATTTAGAATTTCTACCTTTCTTCACTAGAATGTAGCATTTGCTTCCAAAAACACGAAAGTAGGATACATTGGGTTTGTTACCGGTTAGTAGCTCATATGAAGTCTTCTTGAGGAGGCGATGTAGGTAGACCCTGTTGATGGCGTGGCAAGCCGTGTTCACGGCTTCCGACCAGAAACACTCGGGGGTCTTGAATTCTCCAAGCATCGTCCTCGCCATATCGATTAGCGTCCTGTTCTTCCTCTCTACTACACCATTTTGCTGTGGTGTGTAGGGAGCGGAGAACTCGTGCTTGATCCCTTCCTCCTCAAGAAACTCCTCCACTTGAAGGTTCTTGAACTCGGACCCGTTGTCGCTCCTTATCTTCTTCACCTTGAGCTCAAACTCATTTTGAGCTCTCCTGAGGAAGTGCTTGAGAGTCCCTTGGGTTTCAGACTTATCCTGTAAAAAGAACACCCAAGTGAAGCGGGAAAAGTCATCAACAATAACTAAACCATACTTACTTCCTCCTATGCTCAGATAGGCGACGGGTCCGAAGAGGTCCATATGTAGCAGCTCCAGGGGTCTTGATGTGGTCATCACATTCTTGCTGTGATGCGCTCCTCCCACCTGTTTCCCTGCTTGACAAGCTGCACAAGGTCTATCTTTTTCGAAATGAACATTGGTTAGACCTATCACATGTTCTCCCTTTAGAAGCTTGTGGAGGTTCTTCATTCCCACATGTGCTAAGCGGCGATGCCATAGCCAACCCATGCAAGTCTTAGCCATTAAGCATGCATCTAGACCGGCCTCTTCTTTTGCAAAATCAACTAGGTAAAGCTTGCCGTCTAATACACCCTTAAAAGCTAGTGAACCATCACATCTTCTAAAGACAGACACATCTATATTTGTAAATAGACAGTTATATCCCATATGACATAATTGACTAACAGATAGCAAGTTATATCCAAGACTCTCCACTAGAAACACATTAGAGATAGAATGCTCATTGGAGATTGCAATTTTACCTAGCCCTTTTACCTTGCCTTGATTCCCGTCACCGAATATAATTGAATCTTGGGAATCCTTATTCTTGACGTAGGAGGTGAACATCTTCTTCTCCCCCGTCATATGGTTTGTGCATCCGCTGTCGATAATCCAGTTTGAACCCCCGGATGCATAAACCTGCAAGGCAAATTTAGGCTTGGGACTTAGGTACCCAACTCTTGTTGGGTCCTACAAGGTTAGTGCAAATATCCTTAGGGACCCAAATGCAAGTTTTGTCTCCCTTGCATTTTGCCCCTAACTTCCTAGCAACTATCTTCCTATCCTTTCTACAAATAGCAAAGGAAGCATTTAGGGCATGATAAATTGTAGAAGGTCCATGAACTTTCCTATGAGCATTAACAACATTTCTCCTAGGCATATTGTGAATAACATTTCTTCTACCAACCTTTCTATCATGCACAACATGAGAACTAGAAGCAGTCATAGCATAAGACTCATAAGCATGTGAATCAAAAGCATCATAACTTCTAAAAGCATTTCTAGAATTTTTCCTATCATGATACAAAAAGGCATGGTTCTTTTTAGCACTAGTAGCCATAGGGGCCTTCCCTTTCTCCTTAGCGGGAATGGGAGCCTTATGGCTTGTTAAGTTCTTGGCTTCCCTTTTGAAGCCAAGTCCATCCTTAATTGAAGGGTGTCTACCAATCGTGTAGGCATCCCTTGCAAATTTTAGCTTATCAAATTCGCTTTTGCTAGCCTTAAGTTGAGCATTAAGACTAGCCACTTCATCAATCAATTTAGAAATTGAAACTAGATGTTTACTACAAGCATCAACATTAAGATCTTTACACCTATTGCATGTTTCAACAATTTCTACACAAGATGTTGATTTACTAGCTACTTCTAGTTTAGCATTTAAGTCATCATTAACACTCTTTAAAGTAGCAATGTTTTCATGACAAGAAGATAATTCACTAGAAAGCACTTCATTTCTTTTAACTTCTAAAGCATAGGATTTTTGTGCCTCTACAAACTTATCATGTTCATCATACAACAAATCCTCTTGCTTTTCTAAAAAGCCTATCCTTTTCATTCAAGGCATCAATCAATTCATTGATTTTATCAATTTTATTTCTATCCAATCCCTTGAACAAACTAGAATAATCTATTTCATCATCACTAGACTCATCGTCACTAGAAGAATCATAAGTGACATCATTACGAGTGATTACCTTCTTCTCTCTTGCCATGAGGCAAGTGTGACGCTCGTTGGGAAAGAGGGATGACTTGTTGAATGCAGTGGCGGCGAGTCCCTCATTGTCGGAGTCAGACGAGGAGCAGTCTGAATCCCACTCCTTGCCAAGATGAGCCTCGCCCTTTGCCTTCTTATAATTCTTCTTTTTCTCCCTCTTGTTCCCTTGGTCCTGATCACTATCATTGTCGGGACAGTTAGCAATAAAATGACCAAGCTTACCGCATTTGAAGCACGAACGCTTCCCCTTGGCTTTGGTCTTGCTTGGCTGTCCCTTGCGACCTTTAAGCGCCGTCTTGAATCTTTTGATGATGAGGGCCATCTCTTCATCATTAAGTCCGGCCGCCTCAATTTGTGCCACCTTGCTAGGTAGCGCCTCCTTGCTTCTTGTTGCCTTGAGAGCAAGGGGTTGAGGCTCGTTGATCGGTCCATTCAAGGCGTCGTCCACGTATCTTGCCTCCTTGATCATCATCCGCCCGCTTACGAATTTTCCGAGTACCTCCTCGGGCGTCATCTTCGTGTACCTGGGATTCTCACGAATATTGTTCACGAGATGAGGATCAAGAACGGTAAATGACCTTAGCATTAGGCGGACGACGTCGTGATCCGTCCATCGCGTGCTTCCGTAGCTCCTTATTTTGTTGATAAGGATCTTGAGCCGGTTGTATGTTTGCGTCGGCTCCTCTCCCCTTATCATCGCGAATCGTCCGAGCTCGCCCTCCACCAACTCCATCTTGGTGAGTAATGTGACATCATTCCCCTCATGAGAGATCTTGAGGGTGTCCCAAATCTGCTTGGCATTGTCCAAGCCGCTCACCTTGTGATACTCGTCCCTGCACAAAGAGGCTAGCAACACAGTAGTAGCTTGTGCATTTTTATGGATCTGTTCATTAATAAATGAAGGACTATCCGAGCTATCAAATTTCATTCCACTTTCCACAATCTCCCAAATGCTTGGATGGAGAGAAAATAGGTGTGTACGCATTTTGTGACTCCAAAATCCGTAATCCTCTCCATCAAAGTGAGGAGGCTTGCCAAGTGGAATGGGGAGCAAATGAGCATTTGAGCTGTGCGGAATGCGCGAGTAATCAAAAGAAAAGTTTGAGTTAACCGTCTTTTGTTTGTCGTAGTCGTCGTCCTTGTGGGAAGAAGTAGACTCGTCGCTGTCGTAGTAGACGATCTCCTTGATACGTCTTGTCTTCTTCTTCTTCCCATCTTTACGTCTGTGGCCCGAGCCAGAGTCATTGGATTTGTCATCTTTTGGCTCGTTGACGAAGGACTCCTTTTCCTTGTCGTTGATCACGATTCCCTTCCCCTTAGGATCCATCTCTTCGGGCGGTTAGTCCCTTTCTTGAAGAGAACGGCTCCGATACCAATTGAGAGTACCTAGAGGGGGGGGGGGGGTGAATAGGTGATCCTGTGAAAACTTAAACTTATAGCCACAAAAACTTGTTAAGTGTTAGCGCAGTAATTGCCAAGTGGCTAGAGAGGAGTCACAACAAAACACAATACCACAAGAGATCAAGCACAGAGATGACACAGTGGTTTATCCCGTGGTTCGGCCAAGACCAACGCTTGCCTACTCCACGTTGTGGCGTCCCAACGGACGAGGGTTGCAATCAACCCCTCTCAAGTGGTCCAACGACCAACTTGAATACCACGGTGTTTTGCTTTGCCTTTCAATATCCCGTTTGCGAGGAATCTCCACAACTTGGAGCCTCTCGCCCTTACACTTAAGATTCACAAAGAAATACAGAGCAAGGAGGGAATGAGCAACGCACACAAGACTTCAAAAGATCAGAGCAACAACACGCACACAAGTCGCAACAAGAGCTCGCAACACAACTCAACGAGTTCGCAACTCAATAAGAGCTCTAGATGCTATCACAATGAAACGAATGCGTGAGATCGATGTCTTGGTGCTTAGGAATGTTGTAGGAATGCTTGGTGTACTCCTCCATGCGCCTAGGGGTCCCTTTTATAGCCCCAAGGCAGCTAGGAGCCGTTGAGAACAAATCCAGAAGGCCATCCTTGCCTTCTGTCGTCGGGCGCACCGGACAGTCCGGTGCACACCGGACACTGTCCGGTGCCCGATTTCCTTCCTTAAACAGCGCAGTCGACCGTTGGAGATCTGGGAGCCGTTGGCGCACCGGACATGTCCGGTGCACACCGGACAGTCCGGTGCCCCCTTCCGACCGTTGGCTTGGCCACGTGTCCCGTGCAGATCGCGCGGCCGACCGTTGGCTCACCGGACAGTCCGGTGCACACCGGACAGTCCGGTGAATTTTAGCCGTAAGCCGTCAGCAAATTCCCGAGAGCGGCCTCTTCGGCCGAGGCAGCCTGGCGCACCGGACACTGTCCGGTGCACCACCGAACAGTCCGGTGCCCCAGACCGAAACAGCCTCTTGGCTGTACACAGCCAACTCTCTTCTTTTCTTCTTCTTCCTGCTTCTAATACTTAGACAAGTATATTAGTACACAAAACCAATGTACTAAGACTTAGAAACATACTTTTGCTCTAGATTTGCACTTTGTTCATCCATGGGCATTGATTCACATTTAAGCACTTGTGTTGACACTCAATCACCAAAATACTTAGAAATGGCCCAAGGGCACATTTCCCTTTCAGGTAGTCAGGGTACATGAACCCAATAGCATCAAAAACTCGGTTGAGCCTTTTCTTCTTCCGGCCTCCGAAGGCCGCAGATAACGCAGTATCTTCTGCCTTCGTGTATGGCCCAAGCAGTTCATCGCTTGTAGCTTCAATGCATTTCAGCCAATCATCATCTGGCTCAACAAACTTACCTTCGTACCTAAAGGTGAACTTCATCCTAATCAACCCACCTTCGTTAGATTTGGTGATAGTCTCCTTTGGCATTTCCCACTTTTCTACAAGTGGCCATACTCTGAAGGCTATGTGCTCCTGGATTAAATCCCTTGTCCCGATGAAAGAGCAAACTACGCCGAAGGCCCTCTGGCATTCTTCGGCTGCTTCGTCAATATCCACCTTCGGTTTCCGGAGGCCGAAGCGCTGCCAGATAGGGCGCATGATAATATCTTTAATATCTTCTCGTGCCTTCAGATCGTTTTTTACATAGAACCATTCCTTCATCCAATCTTCGGGCCATCTCTTCCGAAATGTTGGCACGGGACAGCTTGACCCAGAGCGGGCACCGAAGCTATAACAGCCAAAATTGTTATGATATTGCTCTTTGCCCCAAGGTTTCGTCTCATATAATAACTCGTGCATATTGCAGAAACTTTTTGCATTTGGCTCCAAGCCCTGGCTCCTCACAGCCCATACGAAGATTTCCATTCTTATGATTGCTTCGGGAGTAAGTTGATGAAGGTAGACTTGATATATCTTCAGAACTTCAACCACAAATCTGTTTAAGGGGAACCGAAGCCCAGCTTTAAAAAAACTTCGTAAGATCACCACTTCATTCTCTTCGGGAGTAGCACATTCCTCTCTCCATCATCTGCCCTCACAACACACATATCCCGAAAATATCTTCCTCTCATGTTATCAAGATGACTCTGTTTAATACTTGATTTTCCGAAAACTACATGGCTTGGTCGCCATGGTCGATCTTCGGAATCTTCGCCGCCACTTTCCACATCATAACTGTCACTTTTACCGGTATCTTCAGATAAGCCTTCTAAAATTTCTCTAGTAATCTTCTCTGTATTTGTTTTCACTATTGATTCAAGAAATTCCAAATTCTTCTCCTTAGAAAGGCTTAGTTTTATTTCAGCAACAACTTTCTTATCTTGAGACATCGCTTCGAAAATGCTGAAAATATGCTTTTAAGGCCGAAGCTAAAAAATCTAAAAAGCTAGGCAAGCGTTTGTAGGCAAGAGCTGTTTGAGCAGGCAAAGCAGATGGCAAAGAGCGTACCAAGTGAGCTCGCGGTGTGCTCATATTTATACGCCTACGGCGTTGCAAGTGGGAGGGTCCCGCTTGTCATTGACTGTTGCTATTCTAGCAAAGGGAAGGTGTTTTTTCGGACCTTTGGCTTAGGGCCTTCGTCCATATCGCAATCTGAATTTATCATCCTAACAAATTAATATTGCGAGGGGCTACTGTTGGGGGCCTTCGGCTTCCGAAGGTCCTCAAAAACATGATTTAACAATGTTTCTGGAGTATAATACATGAGCAGGTACCTTCGCACTTGGACCTTTCGGACTTGAGTCAAAATCACAGTGTGAAGAAGCACAAGGGATACGAAGGATGGAACGAAGCAGAAGCTGTGCGCAAGGGAGCTTCAGCGTGATAACAGAAAAGGAAACCGACTTAAAGGGGAAAAGGCTATCTAGACCTCGATGAATTACTGTAGAATTATTAGCAAATGTAAAGGGCATACATGTAATTTTACATAGGCTGTGTCCCGTGCCTATAAATAGATGAACAGTGCTCCAGTACTGTTCACGCTGACTTGGCATTTGCTTTTGCGTTACACTTGCACTCTTTACCTTCCCTCAAGTCGAAGGTACACTTGTAATGTGGTATCATTTCTATTTCTTCATAGTAATAAAATAGAAATGATTCAATAATAACAACATATTTAATTGTTCATGTTGTCTCTTATATTTCGTATGATTTCCTCTCTATTTTTATATGTCGTATTTACGAAGGTATGTCCTTCGTAACCTTCGTCCGAAAAATCGTTATATCCTAAGGGAAATAATGCTTCGTAGGATGAAGGACTTTAACATTTAACACTCTTTATGTTGCCTTGCTCTTAAGCCGAAGCATTTGAGAGCAAGTCCCCAACATCTAGTTTGGTAACAAAGAAATTAAATAATAAGAGATTTCATCTCCATAGATACTCTTCAATTCTCTTGCCATCAAACTAGCCCTTAGGGGCACTTGCCAAGCATTCACCTTAATTCTTATATAGAGCGTTAGAAAGACCAATACTAGAAATTCTTAGAAAATAGTCCTTAATTTGATAGACTCAAATCGTTATCGTCCGAAATAGCCATAAGATATATTCCATTTTTTTTTAAAAAATCATGTCTACCATTAAAAATACATAAAACCTATATTTACATCTGAAAATTACCACTTTGGAAGATAACACAAAGTAACATCTAGGTTTTATTTTGAATTACCCATTTTTCATATAAAAGCTAATCTAAAGCAATGTTTTAAATTAAAAGTAAGCATAAATTCTCTGTGAAAACATATAGACCAAGCAAACATGCATATATCTGGATAAATATTTACCTCAGTATATATCAACAATGAAACAATTTTCATTTGCCTATACCAATAGCACCGACAATTCTCTACGACAACAATTTTTTGTAGGTTTTTACTTTATGTAAATATATAAAATATGACATATCTATGTTGATAGTTTAATTTATAATTCTTCGATATAGAAAATTCTGCCTCTTAAATGTCACGATGCAAGCTGTAATAATTGATTATACACATCTATTTTTTTTATAAAATATAGAATGAAGAATATTAAATGAAAAGATAAATAAACATTAGAGTTTGAACTTAACATTTTTTGAAGAAAATATCGCAATGACTAAAATATCAAAATTTGAAAGTGAAAATATGGACTCATGATGTGATAAAAAAGGATATAACGAGAACTTATATAACTTATCCTTATATTTTAACTAAGTACATATTAAAGAAAATAGTCCTTAATTTGATAGACTCTGTTGGGTCTATGCTTCGTCGCCGAAGGTCTTCAAGGGAGAAGCGGCTTTCGGCTGAAGCTGTTTGTATGAGATGGCCGAAAGTTCCTTTCCATGAAGCTTCGACAGTATAAACCGACTTAAAGATAGAATGACTTTTTAGTCCATGAAGGTCTGAGTCAATGTTGTAAGCTTTTATAAGGGGCATACTTATAATTCCTCACAGGCTGCGTCCTGTGCCTATAAATAGTGAACAGTATCCCGTTGCTGAGGACGTATTCCTGTAATTGCAATCGCATCACTCGGGAATTAATCTTTGCCAAGGCAGAGGTATGAATGTATCTAATATGAGAATACATTAAGTTGATATAATATGAAAGTGATGTCGTTCATTTATAACTTATTTGTCTTTGATATTTCATATTTCGTGTTATTTCATATATAATCTTTTAGAGTTCAATTACGAAAATTCAACCTTCGTAATTGTATTATTCTTAACCTTCGTCTGAAGTCCATTAATCCTTAAAGGAATAATGCTTCAGCGGACGAAGGGCATTAACATTTAACATTTTATGTTGCCTTGTTCTTAATTCATAGCACTTGAGAACAAGTCCCCAACATTGGCGCCCACCTCCGGTGAACTCACTTCCACTTCTCGAACTGATGGCTTCGTTCAATGACCGAGCTGGAGCTGCTTCGGACCCGAAGCTGGTGCTCCCGATCACAGGTGGTTCGTCCTCAGAACCAGTTAACAAGAAACAAAAGAAGGAAGCGCAGAGAAGGGTACAGCATGTTGGGGTGCAAGGACCCTTCATCAAGTCAAGATGGTCTCACATTCCTATTACCTTCTCCCAAGAGGACCTTCAGCTCAAAGATTACCCACACAATGATGCCATGGTTATCTCTTGTGTTATCAAAGGATTTCTGGTCCATAATGTCTTGGTTGACACAGGCAGTGCAGCTGACATCATATTTGCTAAGGCCTTCAGACAAATGCAAGAGCCAGAAGATAAGATTCATGATGCTACACATCCTCTCTGTGGCTTCGGAGGAAGGCAGATTGTAGCATTGGGCAAGATCACCATGTCAGTGACCTTCGGGTTCATCAACAACACTAGAACTGAGCAAGTTATGTTTGACATTGTTGACATGGAATACCCTTACAATGCAATTATTGGTCGTGGTACCCTCAATGCCTTCGAAGCAATCCTTCATCCTGCCTATCTTTGCATGAAAATACCTTCGGATCAGGGACCCATTGCTATCCATGGAAGTCAGGAAGCTGCAAGAAGGGCCGAAGGCAATTGGACTGACTCAAAAGCAATCCATAACATAGATGGAGCTGAAGCTTGTGAACAGTACAAATTCAGAAGGGAGAAAGCAGCTTCAGCAGATCAGCCGAAGCCTATGCTCTTATGTGAGGACATAGCAGAGCAGAAGGTGCTGTTAGGCTCTCAATTATCCGAAGAGCAGGAGAAAACCTTGATAAGGTTTTTGTTCAACAACAAAGATGTTTTTGCATGGTCAGCTAATGATCTCTGCGGAGTAAATAGGGATGTTATTGAACATTCGCTTAATGTTGATCCATCCTTCAGAGCCAGAAAACAGAGGCTTCGGAAAATGTCAGATGATAAGGCCGAAGGTGCTCGTAACAAAGTCAAAAGACTCCTCAGTGCAGGAGTCATCAGAGAAGTAAAGTACCCAGAATGGCTAGCTAATACCGTTATGGTAAAAAAGGCTAATGGCAAGTGGCGAATGTGTATTGATTTTACAGATCTTAACAAGGCTTGTCCGAAGGATGAATTCCCATTGCCAAGGATAGACTCTTTAGTTGATGCAGCAGCTTCTTCAGAGCTCATGAGTCTGTTAGACTGTTATTCAGGCTATCATCAAATTTGGATGAAGAAGGAAGATGAGCCAAAGACTAGCTTCATAACTCCAAGTGGCACATATTGTTATCTTCGGATGCCTGAGGGGCTCAAAAACGCTGGAGGAAGTTTCAGCAGAATGACTGCGAAAGTTCTCCAGTCTCAGATAGGCAGAAATGTGCTAACTTATGTTGATGACATCATTGTCAAAAGCACGAAGCAGGAGAATCATATTGCTGACTTGCAGGAGACCTTCGCCAGTTTCAGACAAGCTGCTTTAAAGTTGAATCCAGAAAAATGCGTCTTCGGAGTAAAGAAGGGGAAATTTCTGGGATGCTTGGTTTCAACAAAGGGAATTGAAGCCAACGCAAGTAAGATTGAAGCTATACTTCGGATGGAGCCACCAACTACAAAAAAGGGGGCCCAAAGATTGACAGGAAGGTTGGCATCTCTCAATAGATTCATATCCAGATCAGCAGAGAGAAACTTACCATTCTTCGAAGTGCTGAAGTCAGCCGAAGTCTTTCAATGGGGACCAATCCAGCAGAAGGCCTTCGAAGAGTTGAAGCAGTATTTAATAGATCTAACAGCACTAACTCCACCTATGCCAGGGGCTCCTTTATTATTATATGTGGCAGCTTCGCACTCAGCGGTAAGTGCAGCACTTGTCCAGGAGAAGCTTGATGGCCAAGCCAGGAAACAGGTCCCAGTATATTTTGTATCTGAAGTTCTCAGTTTATCAAAGAAAAACTATACAGAATTAGAGAAGGTGTTATATGCTGTTTTGATGGCATCCAGAAAGCTTCGGCATTATTTTCAAGCTTACAACATAATTGTTCCTTCTTCACAACCTCTGAAGGATATTATGAGGAACCGAGAAGCTACTGGAAGGATTGGAAAATGGGCTGCAGAGCTCAATGAATTTTGTATTGAATATATTCATAGATCTTCAATTCAGTCCCAGGCGTTAGCAGACTTCATTGCTGACTGGACGCCAGGGGCTCAGGAGGAAGAAGCAAATAAAGACGCCGAAGCATGGATAGTGTTTTGTGATGGATCTTGGGGAACCTTCGGAGCAGGAGCGGCTGCTGTGTTGGTTTCACCTTCCAAGGTCAAAACCTGTTATGCGGCAAAGCTTGATTTTAGTTGCACAAATAATATTGCCGAGTACGAAGCCTTGCTTCTAGGTCTTCGGAAGCTAAAAGCAATGGGAATCAGAAGGGCTATACTTAAAACTGATTCCCAGGTTGTTTCGGGTCATATTGACAAGAGTTGCAAGGCTAAGGATCCGAAGCTTGAAAAATATCTGGATATGGTTCGAAGAGTTGAAGCTTCCTTCGAAGGATTTTCTGTCAAAAATATTCCTCGAGGACAGAATGAACATGCTGATTTGTTAGCTAAGTCAGCAGCACAGGGGCTGCCTTTACCTTCGGATGTATTCTTCGAAACAATAAAAGCACCTTCGGTGGAACTCCTTGAAAGAGCAGTCCTCAGTATATCTCCTGTGTATAGCAAAGATTGGAGAACTGAGATCATCTCTTATCTTCAGGGAAAATTCCTTTCAGATGACGAAGCTTATAACAGGAGGATAGAGGCAAGAGCTCGTCCATATGTCATGATAGAAGGGGAGTTGTACAAGCATGGAGTTTGTGCTCCGCTACTCAAATGTTTATCCAGAACCGAAGGTATAGAGTTGATGAAAGAGGTACATGCAGGCATGTGTGGATCTCACATTGGGTCTAGGCCGTTACTTGGAAAAATTTTCCGCCAAGGATTTTATTGGCCGAAGGCAGCTTCAGATGCGGCGGAATTAGTTCAAAAGTGCGAAGGTTGTCAGAAATGTGCACGAGATCAAAAACAACCTTCGTCCTTAACACAGCTCATACAACCCGTTTGGCCATTGCAAAGGTGGGGCCTTGATTTGTTAGGTCCGTTACCACCGGCCCAAGGGAACCTAAGATATGTTGTAGTGGCGGTGGAGTATTTTTCCAAATGGATTGAGGCAAAGCCTTTAGCCACAATAACTTCGGCCACCGTCCAAAAGTTTTTCTGGCAAAATATTGTTTGTCGTTTCGGGGTACCAAAGGCTATTACTGTGGATAATGGAACACAGTTTGATTCCGAAGCTTTTAGGGATTTCTGTGATCAAATTGGTACGAAGATCCATTTTGCATCAGTCAGACATCCGGAGTCAAATGGACTCGTTGAAAGAGCCAATGGCATCATAATGACAGGAATTATGAAGTTAATCTTTAATCAACCCAGGGGAAAATGGCCAGACCAGTTAACCAAAGTGGTGTGGAGCCACAATACAACAATATCAAGGTCTACAGGTTTTACTCCATTCAAGTTATTATTCGGTGACGAAGCAATAACTCCGGAAGAAGCTAAAACCGGATCAATAAGGGTAATAGCTTCGGCAGAATCAGGTTCCGAAGCTGCCTATTCTGTGGAAAAAGATGCTTTAGAAGGCATCAGGCTGCAAGCCGTGGAGAACATTAATAAATATCAAGCCGAAACAATTAAATGGCGAGATAGAAAGGTTCGGTTAAAGAATATTGAGCCAGGACACTTGGTGCTTCGGAGAGTGGCCAACCCAGAAACAGTGGGCAAGTTGCAGTTAAAATGGGATGGACCTTTCTTAGTAGCATCTTCGTCAAGACCCGGTTCATACAGACTGAAGAATATGGACGGCAACGACGTTCCTAGGTCTTGGAATGCGGATGAGCTTCGGCGATATTATGTATAACTCGGTGTAATTTCTCATATTTTTCTTTTATGGCACCCTTTTCCTTTCCGAAGGGGGAGAAAGGTTTTTAATGGGGCCAGCACATGTAATTTTCTTTTTTAGTTCTATAAGAGCAAAATCCCCCAAAGAATGTAAATGTAAAAGCTGAGAACGCACCATCGAGTGCCAAAAAGTAAAGGCGAAGAAGCTCCAAAGTCGTTCCTAAGGGAATGCAGAGCTTACAGCGAAAAGTCAACGCTGATTCCGCCAAAAGTAAAGGCGAAGAAGCTCCAAAGTCGTTCCTAAGGGAATGCAGAGCTTACAGCGAAAAGTCAACGCTGATTCCGCCAAAAGTAAAGGCGAAGAAGCTCCAAAGTCGTTCCTAAGGGAATGCAGAGCTGAAGTGCGATTGTTTTTAATGGCTATGAATATGGTTTCGGATACGTGTTTAGCCATTCATTTGCACATCGCATTACATCATAGCATTTGCATTCATAAACATTCATCTAGGCATCTGTAGGATAATCATCTTCATGGCATAAATGGTCGCTTCGGCAAAAAAAGAAAAAAAAGGGGGAAGAAAGAGCTTCGTGTACAAAAAGGAAAGCTTCGGAAAAAAGGAAAAATATTGTTTTTATGCTTTGCGGCGTACGAAAAGAAGGGAAGGTGTTTTTTCGCCTTCGGCTCAAAAGAAAATTTCGTCCACATCAAAGCATTTCTCATACATCAATGGAAGGACAAGGATATATAACAAGGTATGAACAAAAGTTATCTCAAAAAGTTTCTCAAGTATTGTCTACAGTCTACTATCTAATCTCCAAGGAGCTTCGGCTTCGGCGTCATTTTTGAGCTTCGGCTTCGACTTCGTCATCCTATAAGATTAAGATCGTCGTAAGTCAAAATCAAGCTTACAGGAAGAGGCAAGCACAAGGTATGGTTTCTTACTGGTTCAAGGTGGCTACGAGCTTCGTCTCCAGCTTTTTCTCGACCACCTTTTGTCCATATCATTTTTACAAATCTATTCGAGATACTCCGGGCGAGATCAGGAATGTCATCCAGGATTGATGGTGATAAAGTGAAATTTGGCCTATTGACAATCTTTGCATGATCGCAGCCAGCCTTCAGGAAAGCTGCAGCAGTGCCTCGAGAAGCCACCCAGGCACAGAAGTCACCATGCCCAGCTATGACTTCGTCAAGCTCGTCAATCTCCCCCTCAATATGTTCGAAGGTTTTCGGTAGATCTTCAGCTGAGGGGGTGAATTTTTCACTGCTGGCTCCAACTGAGTAAAAAATCTTTCTTAATCGTTGAATGCATTTATTGCTAAATTCCAAGCATTTTTCTTGAAGGCTTGTCAGTAGTTTCCTCAAATCCGAGTTTTGTTGAGCTTCGGCTTCAAGTTTTGCAGTAAGCTCTAGCTTTTCTCGCTCGAACTGTTCAGACTGGCGGAGAAGCTTCGTGTTTAGTTCTGATATTTTTGCTTCAGCTTCCGCCAATGAACCTTCGGCTGCCTGGAGTTCAAAGTTCTTTTTCTCAATAATATCCGATTGCTCCTTTATCCTGCTTTCCAAATTTTCAATTATAACTTCGTGCTTCTTATCTTCAATATCTTGCTGCATGTGCAAGGCTTTACTCAACAGCATACTCTGCATGAAAATGACCTTCGTCAGACATGTTTTTATTCTTAGAAACAATAGAGTTAAGGGACAAGTATCACCTTGAAGTTGGAATAAAATAAACTACCAACGACATGTTGTCGTCGGTAGCGACTGATGTCTGTTTCCAGCTTCGGGAAGCCGATACTCTTTGACAGAGTACTTATAATTTTGGCCCCAGTTTGATCTCGAATGCAATCTAATTTCTCATCATCAACGCCTCTGAAGAGGAGTGCCCCAGGTTTGTATCCACAGGATTGGGCATACTCTCTAAGCTCTTCTATTTCAGTTTTTGATAGTTGTTCTCCAACTAAATTCTGAAACATGAAGGTCTCGTTCTCTGAAGCTTCATCAGCAATTTCTTTTCCTTTTCTCGACGCTGCGGTCACGGCCTCTTCGGCGGCGGTGGTAGCTTCTTCCGCAGCCATGTCTAGCAGTATTTGGTCAATGTGTTCAATTGTGCTCTCCAAGTTCAAACCTTCAGCTGAGGCAGCTTCGGCAGCTGCGGCCTCCGAAGGTGCAATTTCAATATCTGTCTCCTCTGCGGCCGCTGGTGTTTTCTGGGCTGAAGCTCTTGGCGGCGTCTTGTCAATTACCTCAGTCACGGTAATAATTCTTTGTTTCTTTGCCCTGATTGTTTTCTTCGATTTTTCGGGCTCCTTGTCCTTCTGAAAAAACTTTGTCAGTTGAGGGCCCAGTGGACTTAGCTTCGCAGGTAAGGATTCAGTCATTACCTTCAGAATTTCCTCAATGGCAGCTGCAGAAGGTGATGCGGGGGTTTCTTCTGCTTCGGATATTTTTTGCTTCGGAGAAGAAGTTTTCCTCTTCTTCGGAATTTTCTTCTTTACTGTTTCTTTTTCTTCATTCATGGCCTCAGTTATCCTTTTTCTTTTCTGGCCCCCAGCACCTTTGTTCAGATTTTCATAATCAGGATAATCGAAGCCCAAGGCGTCCAACACTCGATTTAGCCTTCGCTTCGGGCGGGTGCCGAAGGCTGCGGTCATCAACTGATCTTCTTTTTTAGAATAATTGCCAAGTATTTCATTACACATCGCTTCAATCGTTTCCAACCACTCTTGGCAAGGTGCCTTAAAGTACTTTTTAAACTTGAAATAGTAAGGTAAACGTACGAGTTCACCTTCTTTCTTTTCCCCCTGTAGCTTCGGCATTTCCCATTCTTTCAAACTGGGAAAAACTTTGAATGCTAAAAACTCTTGAACCAGGTCCCTTGTGCTGATATGCTCTGCAATAATTCTGAATTCACTCATTGCTTGTTGTGTTGGACCTTCGGGTGTCATGTTGCAGCGAGGTCGGGTTTCTCCGAAGATTAATTCCAGCGGGCTTTGTACAAGCTTTTCTTTATCGTCATCAACTTTAACATAGAACCACTCAGATTTCCAGCCTGCTGCCCATTTGCTTCGGTAGCTAATTACAGAAAACTTTGTAGTTTTCCGATAGGCGAAGTTATAACAACCGAAATTGTCGTGTAAGCCATCCTTCCTAGCCTTCGTTTGATAATGCAACTCGTGAACCCGGCAGAAGCTGTCCGCAAATGGTTCCACTGCTTGGCTTCGGAGTGCCCAGATATAAACAATAAGCCTAACGATAGCGTTAGGGGTCAGCTGATGAAAATAGATACCGAACCTCTTCAGCACCTCTCCAATGATCCCATGTAGAGGGAATCTTAATCCAGCCTTTAAAAAGCTCTTGAAAATAACAATTTCATCTTTCTCCGGTTTTGGGGTAGTCTCTTCTCCCCCGAAGCGCAAAAGCTTCTTCTGATTTTCAGTGAAAAAGCCCGATTTTACCATCTTGGACAGATCAGCCTTCGAAACAGTAGATTTCCCGAAGTCCAAGTGGCTCGGCTTGCTTGGCATGGCAATGCGATAATCATCTTCGGAATCAGTTTCCTCAATATCTTCTTCCTCTGCTTCAGCGATTGCTTGTTCTGCTTGTTTTGCATCATCATGAGGGATCTTTTCCGAAGTCACTAGACCCGATCGTTGCATGGCTTCGGAGATAGGGAGAGTCTCCGAAGCTTCAGTTTCCTCCCCCTCGCACTCAACCCTGGCGGTAGAGCGGATTCTGGCCATTCAATTATGAACTTGTGAAACTTTAATATTTTCTTCCTCCGAAGCAGGTTTCAAACTGGAGCTTCGTTCGATTCTGACAGACAAGCTTCGGCGATGGTTAAAAATTTTGGCAGGAAAACAGTGCAAATAGCAATGAATGCTGTGGTAACTTCACATCTACTCGTCTGTTTATATAGTGCTGCAGGTAAGAAGGCGAAGCGCCAGAATTTTTACACCAGGCGGACACCCGCTTGCGCTCGCTGCGCGGTGGACCGCAGGGACAAACAGTAAACTCTGCAAGGTGGGACCGCTACGTGCTGGGAAATTAAATCGTTTCTCGACAACGAGCTCAGGGAAGGTGTTTTTTGGACCTTCGGCTCCCCGAAGCTTAAGAGACTTTTTTCACGGATCAAGCTCGTTACGAAAAACGATCTAGCACCGCGAAAGGGGCTACTGTTGGGTCTATGCTTCGTCGCCGAAGGTCTTCAAGGGAGAAGCGGCTTTCGGCTGAAGCTGTTTGTATGAGATGGCCGAAAGTTCCTTTCCATGAAGCTTCGACAATATAAACCGACTTAAAGATAGAATGACTTTTTAGTCCATGAAGGTCTGAGTCAATGTTGTAAGCTTTTATAAGGGGCATACTTGTAATTCCTCACAGGCTGCGTCCTGTGCCTATAAATAGTGAACAGTATCCCGTTGCTGAGGACGTATTCCTGTAATTGCAATCGCATCACTCGGGAATTAATCTTTGCCAAGGCAGAGGTATGAATGTATCTAATATGAGAATACATTAAGTTGATATAATATGAAAGTGATGTCGTTCATTTATAACTTATTTGTCTTTGATATTTCATATTTCGTGTTATTTCATATATAATCTTTTAGAGTTCAATTACGAAAATTCAACCTTCGTAATTGTATTATTCTTAACCTTCGTCCGAAGTCCATTAATCCTTAAAGGAATAATGCTTCAGCGGACGAAGGGCATTAACATTTAACATTTTATGTTGCCTTGTTCTTAATTCATAGCACTTGAGAACAAGTCCCCAACAGACTCAAATCGTTATTGTCCGAAATAGCCATAAGATATATTCCATTTTTTAAAAAAATCATGTCTACCATTAAAAATACATAAAACTTATATTTACATCTGAAAATTACCACTTTGGAAGATAACACAAAGTAACATCTAGATTTTATTTTGAATTACCCATTTTTCATATAAAAGCTAATCTAAAGCAATGTTTTAAATTAAAGTAAGCATAAATTCTATGTGAAAACATATAGACCAAGCAAACATGCATATATCTGGATAAATATTTACCTCAGTAGTGTATCAACAATGAAACAATTTTCATTTGCGTATACCAATAGCACCGACAATTCTCTACGACAACATTTTTTTGAGGTTTTTACTTTATGTAAATATATAAAATATGACATATCTGTGTTGATAGTTTAATTTATAATTCTTCGATATAAAAAATTCTGCCTCTTAAATGTCACGATGCAAGCTGTAATAATTGATTATACACATCTATTTTTTTATAAAATATAAAATGAAGAATATTAAATGAAAAGATAAATAAACATTAGAGTTTGAACTTAACATTTTTTTAAGAAAATATCACAATGACTAAAATATCAAAATTTGAAAGTGAAAATATGGACTCATGATGTCATAAAAAGGATATAACGAGAACTTATATAACTTATCCTTATATTTTAAATAAGTACATATTAAAGACAACTAAAATACAATACAAATGGTGACAACACATACCTTAATATTATTAACTTGGGATCCTACAATTCCATAATAATCAGAAGCATATACCTATTAATTTCATCACCTCTAATCATATAGAGATTAGACAATAGTAACAGTTTGATCTATTTTATTTTCTTAAAGAATCATCCACTTTGTCATTATGAAGAAAAACATAGTAGAACCAACAATGTGCATTTAAATTATATGCCTCTCTCATTATGTAAGATTAAAACACTGTCTAATTTTGTGGCTAAATTATTTGATTTGCCATACTAAAATATCCCTTAAAATCTATGTCTTACCTACCAATATAGGCTATTATTACATGAGCATATATAGAAATACATATTATTATACTTGTTTATAAACTACCTCTAGTTTTCACCACTCTTACACCCAAAGTAATCATGAATATCTATTTCCTTAATAAACCAATTCAAATACCAACGACATTGATAACTCATTTTAAATTATATCAACTCTCTTTAGCAATGGATTTTGTAAGTTGTTGGTTTGAATAAGTTAATATGGTTTGGATTTCTACTATGTAAAACGTCAGTTTCCAAGTGAGACTTTAACTTTGGTTATTGGCTCCAAATTCACATCTACCTAACTAATATAGCATATATATTTTTGTGTTTTATTAAAATAAAGTCTATCTATGTGATATATATAGAAACTTTAGTAATACATGGACATCTGACTTGTAAGTTAATATGTTTTGGTCTCAACCGTACTCACCATCCGACTTGTGTTTCAACAAAATCCTTTCTGAAGTCTAAAAAGAAAAAAAATCTCCAAGGATCAGAACTTTGACGTGTGGGCGTGGAATTTTTCATATGCGTTGGACGCTGGCCGCCCTTCGACGGATCGATCAGTTTTGCACAAGCGTCTCTGCATGTAATCTGGGATGAATTTGTCCGTGGCCAACCTCTTTCTTTCTAGTACCCGATCCATTTTGTTTAGGTGGCCCTCTTAGAATGTTGAACTTTAATTTGTCAATCAGTCAGCTGGGACTTCAAAAAAATTCCTCTCAAAGGCAAGCTTACACTTGGTCAAATATGCAATGACATCCTTTACTAGAGAAGCTAGATTGGTGTTTTGTTTCGCAGGCATGGTCTACCATTTTCCCTGCTACTTCTGCCCACTCACTCACTCGGGGAGCATCGGACCACGTCCCTTAGATGATCAATGTCCAAATTAATGTACCCAAACCGCCCATTTTCAGGTTTGAAAATTATTGGCTACAACTCGAAGACTTTCATTCAATCTTCCAAGACTCTTGGGCTCAGCCATTGTTTCAACCAGACCCAACTAAAAGGCTCATGGCTAAGCTTAAAAGGGCAAGAAAAGCGATTCATGGTTGGCATAAGTCACTCCCTAATTTAGCAAAATTGATTGACAAAGTCAAAATGGTTATCCATTTACTGGACTTCATTGAGGAGAGCAGAGATTTAACGATTCAGGAATGGAACTTTGCAAGATCTACTATCTAAATAGCGAACTTACTGGAAACAAAGAGGCCAAATCAAATGGGTTACCTTGGGTGATGCTGGCACTAAGTTCTTTCACGCTAATGCTACTGTCAAGCATCGGCATAACCTTATTTCGTCGCTCAAGGATGCTAACAGAAATATCGCCATCTCTCATGCGGAGAAAGCAGTCGTGCTTTTCCAAGCCTTCAAGAACAGGCTGGGTACTTCTCAGCAAACGTTCATGGTTTTTAATTTATCATCCTTGATTCAGCCGATTGATAATCTGTCAGAACTTGAGCACCCCTTTTCTCATCAAGAGATTGATCAGGTCATCGAAAACCTGCCATCAAATAAGTCGCCAGGTCCGAATGGATTTAATACGGACTTTGTGAAGAAGTGTTGGCCGGTGATTGCTCTTGAATTCTATGAACTATGTAATAAGTTCTTTGAAGGTTCAATCTGCATGCATAGCATCAATGGTTCCTATGTGACTCTCATCCCCAAAAATAGTTCTCCTGATTCAGTTGGCGACTATAGGCCCATCTACCTCCTTAACACAAGTGTAAAATTGTTGACAAAACTTCTAGCCAATCGCTTGTAGCTTGTGATTACCAAGTTAGTGCACCAGAATCAATATGGTTTTATAAAGGCAAGGTCAATTCAGGATTGTCTAGCCTGGGCTTTTGAATACATATCTCTTTGCCATATGTCAAGAAAAGAAATTGCCATTCTAAAGCTGGATTTTGAAAAAGCTTTTGATAAATTGGAGCATGCAACTATTATCGACGTTTTGAGGCACAAGGGTTTGGAGACAAATGGATTCACTGGGTCTCTATGATTTTAGACTCTGGTACCTCAGAAGTGCTTTTGAATGGCGTCCCTGGGAAACGTTTTCACTGCAAGCGTGGAGTCAGACAAGGGGATCCCCTGTCCCCCCTTCTCTTTGTTCTTGCGGCAGATCTCCTGCAGTCGATTGTTAACAAAGCTAGTGACTGTGGCATCCTCCAGCTTCCTCTTCCGAACACATGTGGATCTGATTTCCCTATTATTCAATATGCGGATGACACTATTCTCATAATGGAGGCTTGCACTAAACAACTTTTCTTTCTAAAGGCGATGCTTAATTCTTTTGCTGAATCTACAGGGCTACATGTCAACTATCACAAATCCAATATTTATCCCATCAATGTCTCGGACCAGAAAATGGAAATCCTAGCAAATACGTTTCATTGCAAGATTGGATCAATGCCGTTCACCTACTTTGGGCTCCCCTTGGGATTAAAAAGACCCAACCTAAGAGCTTTTCTTCCACTCATTCAGAAGATTGAAAAAAGACTTGCGTCAACCTCTGTTTTCTTATCTCAGGCTGGTAGACTGCAAATGGTTAACGCGGTTTTTTCCTCCCTACCAAATATTACATGTGCACCCTCAAGCTCCCAAAAATGGTGATTAAACATATTGATAAATTCAGAAGACATTGCCTTTGGAGAGGAGCAGATATAAATGCCAAGATACCTCCTCAAGTAGCTTGGAAAACAGTCTGCAAGCCAAAAGCTCAAGGGGACTAGGTGTAATAAACCTAGAACTACAAAACAAAGCCCTTCTTATGAAGAACCTTCACAAAATTTTCAACAAAACTGACACCCCGTGGGTCAACATCATCTGGGCCAACCACTACATCAATTCACTACCTTCAGATAAACCAGCTGGCTCTTTCTGGTGGAGAGACATTCTTAAAATTCAAGAATCTTATAAAGCGATAGCCCGGGTGGAGATTGGAGATGGAAAAACAGCTTTTCTGTGGCATGACAACTAGGATGGCATGTGCAAATCGGCAAGATACCTAGAACTTTGGTCTTTCGCCTCCAATAAAGACATCACTATTCTGCTAAAGCTTTGAGCAGTTTCAAACTCTACAAGACCTATTGGCAAATCTTCCGCAACATGATTAGAGAGACAAATGGCTCTGCAATGGTTCCTCTAGCATGTTTTCATCTCAGAAGGCCTATACTCATATGACCGGCAACCAGTGGATCCTCCCCATCTTCTCTTGGTTGTGAAAAACAAAATGCCAGCCTAAACACAAGGTCTTTTTCTGGTTACTGCTTAAAGATAGACTAAATACCCATTCATTCCTCAGACATCGCTCTATGCCACTGGACTCCTACACTTGTGACAATTGTATTCTCCAACTCGAAGAGACGGTTCTTCATCTTTTTTTTTTCAGATGCAACTTTGCTAGGAGATATTGGCTCTTAATAGGCATCACTCCGCCAAGATCAACTGATCTAATCAACACCCTCTTGAGGATTAGAATGAGATGGCAAGTTCCATGGAGATTGGAAACTATCATCATTATGACCTGGTGCATTTGGAAAAGCAGGAATAATTGGATTTTCAACGAGACCCCGGCAACGGTGGATGAATGTCGGGAAATGTTTAAAAGGGAAATGAGTCTAATGTGCCACCAAGTTAAACCAGAGATAGGGGATAGAATTAGCAATTGGGTTCAATGCTCTGTATCGTAATTTTCGCTTACTTTTCTATAAACTGTTCTTATTTGGCCAAGAAATAATAAAAATACTGTAGGTCCTCCCTACAGTAACTTAACTTCAAAAAAAAGCGAACACAGCTATACATACGACTAGTGGTAGGCTCAGGTACCATTAGTCATTTAATAGTTTAGAACAAAAGATAACAACAATAGTAGATTAATGTTGGCCATACTCCAGTTATACAGATGCGTCATACGTAAAACATGCATCACGATTAGCCACGTTCCCTACCCAAACCTAAACTCCTAAGGTAGTCTCCACTAGCTTCCTCATATTATTCTCTATTTTAAGCAAACATCGTATCCCCTATTTTACATGATCTATTGGAGACAGTCTAATACCAAGATCTCAGTCATTGCAATAGAGTTTGCAATTTCTATTGTCCACAATCTAACTAGGCAAGCTTTAGTTGGAAGGAGCTATCATATCTTAGGCTGATTCTAACAACCCCTCACATCCTTCTATCTGTACTTTCTATTCATTTTTAAATATCTCCCTCCTCTTTCGTTCTTTTCATATTTCTCCTCCTCTCCAACAATTTCCCCTATTCAACCCCCATTTTATACTTTAACTAAGCTATTTAACTTTTATACATCAGTTTTTGGAGTTTCAAAAAACTATACAATATTTTAGTATCGTAATACACATTTTTATTAATTAATTACATGTGAAAATGATTAATCTCCCAATTATGAACAAACTCCAAATTAAGAACACTAATTAGTGAAAGGGAGAGGTTGGAGCTCGCCTGTATCGGGGTGATTTCCTTCTCTCACCTTGAAGTCAGTTAACCGGAGGGGGCATTGTTGGAGCCGGGGGATGTTGTACACGAAAAACTCTAGGGTGAAACATCCGGTGAATGGTTGGAGACCGTCTTACATTAGGCTGATTTCAACAATTCCCCCCTCTCGTCTTCCTCTATTTGTACTTTCTATTCATTTTAAATATGTTCCCCTATTTTACCTCCTCTCCAACCATTCCCTCCTATTTAGCTCTCCTTTATACTTTAATTGGGCTATTTAACATTTACTAGTATATAGCCCATACTGATGCTATGATCCTGAGGAGAGGAGAGATCGTCGACGACGATGATATCGCGACTGAGGGGCAGAGAGAGGGGAGAGGCTAGGGCGACGGGGTCACGGGGGAGGGAGAGGGGATAGATAAGAGATGATCCAAATAACATTGTCTATTGGAGTTGAGTGAGTAAGGGAGAAGGGTTATATAGCGATATGAACCGTTGATTTTAATGGTGAGTTAAGTCTGAGTGCAATTTGTTTGGTAGATTTAGTGGATGTTATGGGTATAGGGGTGATTTGTTTGGGTGAGTCTTACAAAATTTAAACTAATGAATTATATAGTGGTATAGATGCATCAATTTTTTGGAGTTTTAAAAAACTGTACAATATTTGTAGTATCATACTACACATTATTATATGGTAATAAAACTAAAAAAAATTAATTTCATAATTATTATCACCGATTAGTAAAGGAGGGATATTAGAGCCCCCGCTTCACAAGGTGTTGGTCACTTGTTCTCAAATGCTATGAGTTAAGAACAAGGCAACACAAATATTAATGGTTAAAGACCTTCGTCCTTCGAAGCATTATCTCCCTTAGGATATAATGATCTTCAGACGAAGGTTATGAAGGACATACCTTCATCATCTCAATATGTAATGAAAAGCAGGAACATATGATACATATAAAGAATATGAATAATCATATTAAATCATTAGATTATCTATATTCTCATTATATAATCATGAATAAACATTAATAATATTGAATTACATTTATACCTCCGGTTTGACAGAAGGTAAGAATCCCAGAGTGATGTGCGAGTGAATGCAAGTCAGCGTGAACAGTACGGGGGTACTGTTCATCAATTTATAGGCACAGGACGCAACCCGAAAAATTATATTTATGCCCTTGTCAACTAATCATAATCATGATACGAACTATCAAGGACTATGCGGTCTTTTCCTCTTTAAGTCGGTGCCGCCCTTCGTGTCAAGCGTATCATCATGCCGAAGCTCTTTCGATTGTAGCTTCGGCATACAACTTCATGTCACGTCTGTTTGCATGTCATCTTGACGAATGTGTTTTTGCTTAGAGGACCTTCAGCGGAGAAGAAGGCCCCCAACAGTAGCCCCTTCGCGGTGCTAGATCGTTTTTTGTAACGAGCTCGATCCGCGAAAAAACTCGAAGGCTTCGGAATGTCGAAGGTCCGAAAAACACCTTCCTTGAGCTCGTTGCCGAGAAACGATTATAATATTCCGAGCTCTGAGTGGTCCACCGTTCAGCGAGTGCAGGCGACCTGGCGGTTCGTCTTCCCACCTGCAGCACTATATAAACAGACGGGTTGGTGAGGAGTTACCACAACATTCATTGCCATTGCGCTGTTGTGCTGTTAAAAAATTTAACCATAGCCGAAGCTTTCCGCATTGCGCTCTCAAGCGAGCACTTCATCATTTAAAGGTAATTTCGTCAGTCGAGTTAGCTTCGTCAAATTATAAAAACCATCAAAATGGCCAGAGTGCGATCAACTGCAAGGGTATCTCGTGAGGGAGAAGAGACCTAGGTCACTGATACATCACCAATTTTAGATGTCATGGAGCGATCAGATCTAGTTGTGACAAAGGGAGCAATTGACGAAGGTGCTCCTGATGTCGAAGCTGAACAGACTGTTGCTGAAGAAGAAAATGTTGATGAAAGTGAAGATTACAGTATTTTGATCCCAACAAAGCCCAGTCATTTAGATTTTGAGAAATCTACTATCTCCGAAGACGACATGCCCATGATGATGAAACTAGGTTATTTTGGGGAAGCTGAAAGCAAACTTGTCCGATTTGCCGGAGAAGAGACTACCCCAGCTCCTAAGAATGATGAAATGGTGGTTTTAAGAGCTTCTTCAGAGCAGGACTGTGATTTCCTCTTAACAAGATGATAGGGGAAGTCCTAAAGAATTTCGAAATATATCTTCATCAACTGACCTCTAACACCACTGTTAGGCTCAGCCTCTTTATTTAGGCCCTTCGAAGCCAAGTGATGAGCCCGGATGCTGAAGCTTTCTGCCGTGTGCATGAGTTGCACTATCAGACAAAGGCCAGGGCAGATGGTCTTCACGAAAATTTTGGTTGTTACAATTTTGCGTATCGCAAGGATACGAAGGCACCAGTCCTCAGCTACCGCACAAAGTGGCCAACCGACTGGAAAATGAATGGTTTTATATGAAGGCCGATCAGAAAAACAGGGAGAAGCTGACGACCATGGTCATGAGTCCGCTGTCTTTAAACTTCGGAATGACCAGGCCCCTATGCAACATGCAAATGGGGTCTCCATGCCAGTTGGCTGAAGTGGAGTTCAGAGTGGTAGCTGAACAAATCAGTACCAGGGACCTGGTACAGGAATATCTGGCCATCCGGACATATCCAACGTCAAGCGGCTGGGGAATGCAGAAGATGAAAGAAAAGAAGAAGAATCATAAACTTGTTCGACTAGCTTACCGTTTTAAGTTTGAAAAACAATTCAAAAAGCCGTGCAAAGAGTGGCTGGACATGATCGAGACAATGTGCAATGAAATACTTGGAAGTTATACCAAAAAGGAAGACCAACTGATGACCGCAGCCTTCGGTACCCGACCCAAACGAAGGTTAAACCGGGTGATGGATGCCTTGAAGTTTGAATATCCTGATTATGAAAGGCTTGATAAAGGTGCCGAAGGTGTGAAAAGAAAGAGAGTTGTCAGTATTCTGAGCAGGCAAGCTGCTAGAATGGTAAAGGAGGATGAAAAAGCTTTAAAGAAAAGAAAATCCACTCCTGAGCCAAAGGCTGCTGCTTCGAAGAAGAGGAAGGCTGAAAGTCCAGAGCCGAGAATAATTGAGGCAGCACAGGAGACTCCTTCGACACCTCCTGCTGCCGAAATAACAAAAATTTTAAAGATAATGACTGAATCTTTACCCATTAAGCTGCTAAGTCCTCTAGGGCCAGAACTGACGAAACTTTTACAGAAGAAGGATGAGCCTTCGGCTACAAAGAAGAAGGCGGATGGGTAGAAAAAACAAAGAATTGTTAATGTTATGCAAGCCATTGAACGAACACCACCGTCGGCCTCGACATCCAAAATAACACCCATTGCAAGCGCCAAGGCCGCTGCCGAAGCTAATACCTCTGCCGAAGCTGCAGCTGCTACCGAAGCTGCCAACCTTGAGAGTACGCTATCTGGGATTGATGAAATGCTCTCGGATATGGCTGCGGAAGAAACAACTGTGGCTGCAGAGAAGGCCGTGGCCACAGTGCCTGGCAAAGTGAAAAAGATTACCGATGCTGCTTCGGAAGACAGGGACTTCGACCTTCGGAACCTGGTCGGTCAAGAATTATCCGAGGCTGAAAAGAAGGAGCTACAGGAATATGGTATATCCTGTGGCTACCAGCCAGGAGCTATGCTCTTTGGTGGAATCGACGAAGGGGCCTTAGGATGTATTCGAGACCGCGCCGGGACAAAGATAATCAGCACTCTGTCGAAGAGTGTCGGTTTCCCGAAGCTTGAAGCTGATATCAGCGGCTACCGATGACAACATATCGTCGACAGTTTGTTTTACTCCAACTTCAAGGTAAAATTCTGCTCTCTGAATTTTTTTGTGATGAAGCAAGGTTTTTTTATGTCGACTTATTTCTACAGAGTATGCTGCTAAGTAAGGCACTGAGAATGCAACAAGACCTCGAAGACAAGAAGAATGAAATCATAATTGAGGACAATTTGATATCTTAGAAATCTACTTCAATCGATATCCATATGCTTCACACTGGATTGGATCACTAAGTTGTAAATTCCATGCATAACTTGTCCTCATTGGTTAAGATATGATATGAATGCCTGTGTGACTAACCTTGCTAAGATAGGTGCACTCAAGGTCAAGCTAGGTACATTATCAAGAAGACGTTCACCAATGATGATGTATCAATAAAAGTTGAAGCCAAGCATAAGTCCCTAAGAAACAACCATGGACGAAGGGCACTTGGCTACAACCCATCTAAGCATATAACATGATAAACATGGGTTGTTTGAAGAGCAAGTTAAGTGAAATGTAACAAAAGGAGAAAAGGCTCCTATTCTTAATTCTAGCTCTTATCTGTGTGATTACATATTGACTTGAAACCACGTAAGATGGTAGTCAAGTATATGTGGGTACTCTAGGCTCTGACTACTAATCTCAAAGGACCCAATTCAAATTGGGTACCAAGATATGAAGCTTAAACTTGTTTTGCAGGATCACTCCTTCAATGGATCAAGTTGGGTGCTCGATAATGAATGTATAAATCATATTTGGAGATAGTAGCAAGGGTGGTAACAACTGAATCTCAAGTGTATATTATTTTCAAATCTTATCTCTTTTGTGACTTGTGTAGCCACTAAGGAAAAAGAAGCACTTGAGGATATACATCAGTTGTTGATTATGAAATAAAGGTCCAATTGGAAGATGAATGAATATTATCATATGGTCAACAATCCAAAATTATGTGATGTATTATCTATCTAGTTAATTTGGATTTGATTCTTCTATATTAGACACTCACCATAATATGGATTAAGTCAGCCCTTTAGACTTCATTGAACAACCATGCATATTATCCATGTCATTCAAAATATATTGTGCATAAGGGCTCAAGGGAAATTTAGTCCATATTATGGGGTTTCTCTATTTTAGCAACTCGTTTGCCTTTCACATATAAAGGGTTGCTAAATAAGAAACTAGTGCTTGTGCTACTAATGCCATCTCTTGTGTTGAGTTTATCCATAGAAAATCTATGTTAAGAGATGGTGCTTATTATTAAATTGGATAAATCACAAGCTTAAAGGATATTATTCAACTAAAGTAAGATGAAGTTGATAAGAGGCCAAGGTATGAAAACTTCCTCTCCTTCAGTTGTTTTAGTATTCTATCCTTAGTGGGATGTACCATAGTATAGGTTAAACTCCTTGCAATATAAAATGTTCAATAGTGCATATAACTTTGACATCAACTATATGTGTGCACTAATTTAAAGGAATTTAGTCTATCCTTTTGGGTTTCAATAATGATGATTCATTTGCCATCCACATATAAGGATCATCATTTGTGAAACCCTCTCTTGTGTTTCTAATGCTCTCTTTTCTAAGTGTTTCAACAAGGTCCTCCCAAATTTTTTTAAGATGAATTCAAAATCTACAAATATAAGAGTCTTGGTTGTTTCAATCATTGAGCTTCAATTGATCTCATATCAAGTATGATCGAATCAAGAGAAGATGAAAGAAGTTCATGATCACTTGGTTGGATGAAATCGTAAAGAGAAAAGAGATCACAGTGATTCGAGAAGGGAGTTATATTTTTTGTCAACCAAATAATGAAGATGTAGTGACATATTTATATGATATCCTTCATTATGAGGTTTGAGGTTCATATTAGCATGCCTTAGCCTTCAAGATTTCAATTGATATACTTTTAGTTCTTAAACTTTTAATTGGTATAATTTTCATCATCTATGTAAGGCATGTTATGTTAAACCAAGATATAGTGCAAACATTTCCTTTAACCTCGTATTGTTGATGTGCATAAGTGTACTTTGTGTACTCTTGCATGCACAAATTGAGGGAGAGTTTAGCCTATATCTTGTGAGACTAATGATTTCTTTCAAGTTTATGTTGTGTAGTCTCACACCTTGGAGAACATCAAATGAGGATGAATGGTTCCATAGAAATGAAAATGAATTTCTCCTGATCGTTTGAAGAGGATAAGTTTCTCTTTGAAATGTCAAGCCTATCAAAAGCTAAGATGAAAATTCATGATTATAATGGAGACCATGTGGCGTAGAACAAAGGTGTGTCACTCCATGAACTATTGTATTACATTTGTGTATCTAGGCTCTTACATGCTAGTGTGTGCATGTATATGCAATATCTTAAGTCACATCATAAGGTTTCACTTGTGGTGACGATTAAAGAATCTCTAGATATTTGATTAATACCTCTTGTGGTGATGTCATAAGTTTGTCTTAAGTCATCTTAGTGAGGTATGAGTCAAAAATGCTAACTTCTCAAGTATCTTGTCTTAAAATATTGCATATCATGTCTATTAGTATATCTTTTGATTATGAGTAATTCCTTCAATTGGTACAATTTCATAGTTTATTTGTACCAAGGTTCAAATTGTAGAACTTAAATCCCCTGGCCTCACAAGTCCAAGTGCATAAGCTAAACAAGTATTCATCACTTGTATGCACACATTTAGGGGGAAAATAGTCTATAATTTGAATCTTTGAGACTAACTTCATTTTCAAGTCTATTATGTGTGTAGTTTCAAATTAGAAAGGAACTTTCGGGCAAACACAATCGCTTCCACTGCAAATTTTGATGGGTATCAAAGATTCTTTGCTCCAATAAATGTATCTTCTATACATTTTATAAGAGAATGAGTTTCTCTTGTATATGCTACTCCAACGTCATCCAAAATTGGTAAATATGTATCACATCCTTTTGGATTGCAAATGTCTAAAGTAGCATAGCTAATAAATTCTCCTGTATAGATCTTAATTGATTAAATAGTGCACATGTTTTTTATGTTGCATGATTATGTTCAATTGATACTCATTTTATGTCAGTGGTGCTTTAAATTACAAATAAGTACTCTCAACTGGTATCAATTTAATTCATATATATATATATATGTGCAATAAAACTTGAGTAGAACTTAGTGTAATATGCAATTAGTGATCTGTTTATCTATCAAATTGTTTCAATTGGTGTTTTTCAATTGGTACTCTTCTTACATGATCACTAGTTGTATAATCCATACATGTGCAATTTTCATGTTGCCTCTTGTTATGATAAGAAAGTGCTAGGTGACATCTAGACTCCAGGTATCAAGATTCACCATCGATTTAGTATGACAATCTTCATTTGATATCTTGGACCTATGTCACAATTATGCCAACAAGAGCTTGCAAATGAATTCTAAATCCAACAGAAGTCTGGAAACCCCTTGAAAAGGTAAAACACAAAGGTACATCACTTCATGACACTTATCCATTACCTTTGTGCCATCTAAGGACCCTCTTCATGATAGTGTGTTCACATCTTGCTTAATCATAATTTCTACCCTTTATATTCTTCGTATCCTTTTTGGAGATTTATGACAAAGGGGGAGAAATTTTGCATTAAAGCTTACCTTTAGTCTTATGTAACTAAGTGTTAGAAGACTTTAAAAAGGGGAGAAATAATTAACAAAAGGGGAAGTCATAAGAAAAACATAAGATGTAGAAAATTGATGAGTGCATACTATGTCATGAGCATCACGTTTATTTTATGACACACTGCACCCCATGAATAGTATGATATAAGTTGTCCATACTTTGACCCAAATATGTGCTTTTGGCATTTGAGTACAAAATTGGTATTTTCTGAAATGCACATATTTAGGGGGAGGAAACTATATCATAGGATTCAAAATCTTATATCAAATCTTATGTAAGCTTTAAATGTGTTGTCATCAATCACCAAAAAGGGGGAGATTGAAAGTGCATTCATCCCTTTTGTGAGTTTTGGTGATTTGGATGACAACACATTTAAAGGACTAACAAGTTTGCTAAGTGTTGAACAGGAAATTCAGTATGATGAACATACTTGAATAGTGTATAATGACAGTGAACAAAGGTTCAACACAAGGTTAAATAACTAGTGAGACAATGCAAATGGATATAATATGATCTCTATATTGGTTTGAATATATGGACAAGACCTGAGAAATCACTATGCATAAATATAATCATAATAGAGGTTTAAGTGATTAAGAGGATTGGTCAAGCCAAAGTGAATACGATATGAGGAACCGTGAATTGGCTTGACCATATTACTATTAGTCCATATATGAATATATATGAGAATCAAACTAGAGCTTGATTGATCTTAGCAGTTATATCTAGACGACATTCAAGCAAGGTTCACAATATTGAAGAAATGATTCTCTCAATGGATGCTCAATAGGATGTGACTCAAGAATGGCTTGATAGGGTGAAGATAGCAAGGAAAGGGCTTCGAGGAACTAAGCGAAGGTGAAGGCCAAGCGACGGCTTGTAGACCGAGGTACCATGGCTAAGGTGAAGAAGAGAGTACTTGCACTAAGTCGATGAACTAATCAGCTATGAAGAGTTACAACAAGTTGATGCATCAGTAAGGTGACTTGAAGCCATAATTTGAACTCATATATGGTGAAATGGCACAAGTCACATGCTCGATTTGTGTTTGCTTCAAAAGGTGAGACAAAGATGTTTGTGATCCTTATGAAGCAACACCATGGAGAAATCACACTTGAGACACCAATGACTCAAGGAGTCTACTTAATTATATTTTATCTAACTTGAGTATAGGAATCGTCGTACTATCAAGGGGGATCCATAAAGAAGGTTGGTGTTGGTACTAAAGCTCAAAATCCTTGATCTAAAACTTCCATTTTACCCTTGTTTCACTTCAGTTTTCTCAAAATCTGTGCAACAGTTTCAAAAATCGGTTCAACCATAATTAAAACCGGTTCAACCGGTTTCTGCATTGTTCCCCTCTGTCACTGTCTGACCTGCTAGTCTACCAGTCAGTCCTGTCAGAAAAAGTCGTTTGCAGATTTTTGGAAAAACGGTTCAACCGAATTTTGGCCCGGCTCAACCGGATTTGCAACCGGTTCAACCGAATTTTGGCCTGGCTCAACCGGATTTGCAGCCGGTCCAGTCTCCGGCTAAGTCCGCCAGTGAACTGAAAACCCCCTGGTGGAATCCGGTTCAACCGGTTTTAGAACCGGTTCAACCGTTTTTGAGTCAGATTTCCCCAACGGCCACCAGCTTTTGGGGGCACCTTTATATACACCTCCCACACTCTTCCCCATAGTAGAGCGCTTCGTGACTTGGACTTCGTGACTTGGACTCCATTTCTAACCTGAGAAACACCTCCCACTCTCTCTCACACACCTCTTGCCTCTCCCATTTCAAATCTTTGGAGAGAAATCTTTGAGTGAGATTGAAGAGCTGTGATTTTTGTGCTTCATCTCCTAACCCTTCTTGTTCTTCTTGATTCAAGCTTTGGTACTACATCGAGTTCTTTGTGGATTCATTACTCTTGGAGCTTCTAGCTCCTAGACGACTAGGTGTCTCTTGTGAGTCTCCAAATCTTGTGGAAGACCACAAGAAAGTTTGTATTACCCGCTCGTTTGAGCAAATATTAGTGTGTGGGCTTGACCTTTGTGGTCGGCAAAGGGATGATTAGGGTTGAAAGAGACCCGACTTTTGGTGGGTGCCTCAACGAGGAAGTAGGGCACCTTGGTGGTGTGACCGAACCTCGGGATAAATCTTGTGTCTCTTGTGTTCTTGCTCATTGTGTTTGTTCGTGTTCTTCGTTCTCTCACCATTGTATGGAAGATTTGTTTATATCTTTTTGGTGTGTGGATTTTGAGAAGTGCCCTTCTCAAATCTACTACTTTGAACCCTGTGGATCAACTAGAACATCTCATTTCCAAAGTTAACTGTGTGGATTTCGAGATCAATTCAGTTTTATATCTCATTCTTTAGTTGAGCTCGTGCAAACCAGTTGAACCGGTTTTGACACCGGTTGAACCGGTTTTACCCAGTTCGTTTCTAGTTTTTTTTTGAAAAAGTTTCAGTTTGCCTATTCACCCCCCTCTAGGCAACTTTCAATTGGTATCAGAGCCTAATCCTCGTTCTAACGCTTAACCGCGTGAGGAAAAGATCATGTCTGGGGGACTAAGAAACGAAAGTGCTTCTAAGCTTGAAAAAGTTGAGGTTGCCTCGACTTCATCTTTTGGTGCAGACGTTGATCCTAGGGCAATAGACCTTGCCATGAGAATCGCCGAAAGGATGTTCCTCAAAATGAAGGAAGATGAGGCGAAGAACAAGATTGAAGAAGAAGAAAATGATCGATGGAGACCAAACGACGAATCCATCTCTTCACAAGGTTCGTCTTTCAAATCCACTTCTCATATGTGCTTTGTCGCTAATGGGAGTGACAGTGAAAGCGAAAGTGAGGATGAGGATGAACATGAAAGTGATAGTGAAGATGAGAATGATCTTCAAAAATTCTTCGCTCAACTAAGCAAGAAGAACCGGATGAGCTTGCTCAAACTCATGAAAAGAGCGGAAGAACAAAAGGAAATGCTTCATAAGCAAGAAGATATCCTCATCGAAAAAATCAAAGACTTGGAGAAGTTGACCAAAGAGCATGAGAAGCTAAAGTGCTCTCATGATGATTTGGTCCAAAGGTATGAAGACATTTCAATCGAGCAAATTAAAGCTATTAATCATTCATCATATATTGCTTAATTAGAAAATAAAAATGCTATGTTCAAGAACACGATAGAAATGCTAAAGATTGAAAATCTAGCTTTGCAAGAAAAACATGATATGCTTGTGTGCTCTCATAATAAATTTATGGATTCACATATCATGTTAGAAATGGCTCATGAGGTTGTGTTAACTAATTTGAAATCATACCAACCTCACATATGCACATGTACTGAAGTAGAAACTATATTATCATGTGCTAACAAATGTTGCTCTCAAGAAAGCCAATCTTCTATTGAGCTAGAAATTTCAGGAATTAGTGATATTTCTATCACACAAGAAAATAAAGAGCTCAAGGAAGAAGTTGGAAGGCTAAGAAGGAGCTTAACACTTTTGAAGGGAAAGTGTCATGCTCAACCTTCTCAAGATAACCGTGATAATATGGTGGAAAAGCTTGAGAAGGGGACAACCGTAGCATGCACAAAACCCCTTCAAAAGAATACCAAGCTTTCCAAGAAGGGCATGAGCAAAATCCATGGTGAGAAAATTAATGCTCATATAATTTGCTCTAACAATGTACCTATGTGCTTCAATAAAGAAAGATCAAAGAGAAGCGATAGGAGGTTCTATGGATGCAAGGAGAAAGGCCATGAAATTGTTTCATGCCCCCACATGAAGAACCAAAACCTTGCACGATCAAGAAAGATGATCATCAATAAGGATGAAAGCAAAAGGCAAATGCATTGCAAGGACAAGCACCACATTTGTTACAATTGTGTGAAAAGGGTCATATATTCAAGGTTTGTCCAAAGGGTAAAAATCCTAAGCCTAATTTGGCAATACATTCAAATATGCTTAGGAGACCTAAATTTGACTCTTGTGCTAGAAAGGTAATTAGTTCACCAAAAACTAGAACAAAGGCCATTTGGGTGCCTAAGTCCTTATTGGCTAACTTTGATGGACCCATCATGAGATGGGTACCAAAATATGTTTGAAGGAACTTGTAGGTACCCAAAGATGATATGAAGCTTTGGGGTGCTTGAGCGGTTTAACTCAATTCTTATCTCAAGTTATCAATCTTACATTGTCTATCCTTTAAGATTGACCCAAAGATGAATTGAGTTGTTATATCACTAACTTCATATTCATCTCTAGCAAGAACTTGTGTTGAAGGGAATAAGGATTAACTTTTTGTGGGAATCAAGCAAAAGGCCTACAACCAAGTGATATCCAAAGGATAGTGACAATTAATTCTTAAGTGCACATTACTTTTAATTAGTATATTCTTTTGTGTCTTTTTTAGCCACATAGGAAAAATGAAGCACTTGAGAATGAACTTAAAAAATTTTACCTTTCCTTGGAAAAGATCCAATTATATGGCAGACTACAAGTTTATATGTTTATATTGTGACTATCTACATGCTTTAAATTGGTTGTATGTATCTTGTGGCATATTTCAAATTAATTATCGTATTATTGCCATGACCTAGACATAAAGAGAATTATCCCATGTTCTTAAATGAATAGAGTGCTAAGTAAGAAATTCAAATTCTTAAAGCACTTACCAAAAGGGGAATTCTCTATATGACTAGAGTTGTGAGACTAATGTTTCTATCTAAGTGTTTATGTAGTCTCACAACATGAGAATGTGTTTCTCAAATGGAAGATATCATTCAACATTCAAAGATCAATCCAATACTATGTGATGTATTCCCTCTTGTTTAAATTGGTTTTGAGTCTTCTATATTAATCACTCACCATGTTATGAATTAAACTTGCCATGTAAACTTAATTAAATAATCATGCTATTTTCACCTTGTTTAAATTGGTGTTATGCATGATGCTTGTAAGGGTAATTTAGTTCATATCATGTGGTTTCGTTATTTTAGTAACCTTCTTGTCATTCATATACTAGAGGTTGCTAAACAAGAAACTATTGCTTGTGTTTCTAATGCAATCTCTTTTAAGCTATTTCATGAAAAATTCATAAGTAGAGATTGTGCTCTTTCATTTGGTAAAATCACAAGCATTAAAGGTTAAACTTCACCTAAAAGAAAGATTAGGAATGCTCAAGGCAAAGGTATGGAACTAGTTGTTTCATTTGGTATGTGACCAATAATAGTTCCTTTCAAGTGGCATTCTTTCAATTGGTAATAATATATTCTATGGAAAGAAATGTCAATATGAAGGTTAAATTTCTTTTGGCTTAAATTTGTAAATTAGTGCATATTGTTAATTCACTCCTCCATGTGCATTAACTTAAAAGGAATTTAATTTATGCCTTTATGCCTCATAAATGATGATTTGTTTGCCATTCATATATAAATATCATCATTCATTAAATACTTCCTTATACCACTAATATCTCTTTTCAAAGTGCTTTTTCGACTAGTTTTAAAAGGAAAAGAGATAACAAGCTAAAGAAGGAAGTCTCCACAAATGAAGAAAAGAAGAATACTTAGATGACACCATCTCATATAGTAAGATCTTTCAATTGATATAACAAATGGTACTTTCTATATGGTGGTAAGTATTCTTAGGCATAAGTTAATTCACTGCAAATTTGTCATGTCTTGACCAATATATGTAATGTACTCTCATGAGACTCTTAACTGAATTGAAAGCGCATTTGGCAAGTCATTCGAATACTTGATGCACATATCTAGTGGGAGCACATTATATATGTCTTGTGTCATAGAGAATAAGTTTCCCTTGAGTAAGCTATACTAAGACAATCCATAATGGTAAATTTGTATCTCATTCATATGGATTGTAATCTTCGTTTTCCAAATAGCTACTCTTGATGTAGTTTAAAATTTCCATTTATCTTATGTCAAGTGCATAAGAATCCTTTTTGTTGATATTCATCATATGCATATGCACTAACATGGATATGATTTTTGAACTATAAAAGGTGAAATTAGTGATCCATACTATCTAAATTTTGGAAACTTACAAATTGATATCTTAGAAATTGTAACGCCCCGAATTTTGCAGTTGAATTTTTTCTTTTCTTTACTCGCCAAATTCGGGCGTTACCTTTTCTTTTTCTTTTTGCCCTCGCTAGACCTTGACTTTTTCCAAAGCTAGCGGGATTCGATTTGGAATTCCCGTGTAAAGAAAAACTCTAAAAAATACTTTATGTTGTTTGATGCACCATGCCGAGCTATGCATTCTTTGATTGTTTGAAAGTGCAAATGCATTCATCTAGGAAGATCGAATTTCGAAAACAGGGAAATAATCTTTTCTTTTTCTTTCTCTTTCTTTCTCTCTCCCTCTTCCCCTTTCCCTCTCTCCCGCGCCATGGGCTCCTTGGCCGGCCCAGCCGCCCCTTGGCCGGCCCAAGCCCCCTGCGCGCCCCCCTCTTGGGCCTTGGCAGGCCCAGCCGCCCCCCACCTCCCCTTTTTTTTCCCCAATTCCCTCTCCCTCTCTCTCTCCCTCTCATTTTCCCTCTCTCTCCCTAAGCCGCCGCCCCTACCCCTCTGCCCTAACCGCCGCCGCCCCCTGCTCGGCCGCCGCCCTCGCCGTCGGCCGCCCATCGCCGGTGAGCCCCCCCCCTTTTCCCTCTCCTCCCTCCCTCTCCCCTCTCCCCTCCTCCCTCCCCTTGGCAGCCCAGCCGCCCGGCCACCCCTGGCCGCGCCCCTGGCCGCCCCCAGCCCAGCCGCCGGCCGCGCCCTGGCCCCAGCCGCGCCTGGCCAGCCTCGGCCGCGCCCTGGCCGGCCCTGGCCGCGCCCAGCCGCGCCCCCGGCCGCGCCCAGCCGCGCCCTCGGCCGCCCCTGGCCCCTGGCCGCCCGCCAGCCGCCCCCTGCCCGCTGGTTCGGCCGCGCCCCTGGCCGGCCCAGCCGCTCGCCCAGCCGGCCGGTTCAACCGCCCTAGGGTCGGTTCAACCGCCCCCCCTGTTTTTTTTATTTTTATTTTATTTTATTTTATTTACTTTCTGTGATCATAATTACCTTATTTTGGGTAGACTAATCATGGTTCATGCTATGGAAATGAGAAGTTTAATTTAGAATTTTGTTGCGCTAGTTGATTCATTTAGTTAATTGTTTATCCCGTGCAATGTTAATCAACTTAAAATGATTAGGTTCCCACTAGTGCATATAACAGAATTCTTTTGTTAGGAACCTATTGAAACTAGAGTGCATAATTTAACTAATCATTAGTGCATAAACTTTAACCCCCCTGCGAGACCCTTTTCCCGTTTCTTTCTAACCATAACAAATGCAATGTCAAATGTCATACTTGATGCATATTCGCTTTATTTGTTCCCTTGTATGGTGTACTGTTCTTTTGTATTAAATATGTGGATGGATGTATGTATGTTTGCGCTCGCATAGAGAACGATCCGGTCGAAGAGCCCGAGGAATTCGCAGGAGAAGCCCCTGAGCAGCAGTCGGTTGGTGGAGGCAAGTGTCCTTTGACCTATCTCTGTCCTAATCATTCTTTAATTCACCTCCCGCATCACACATTTATACCTAAGGATTGACTAGCTTTTTGTTATCCATGTCCTTGTTTACCTATTTGGGTCGGATTATTACTGCTTAGTTTGATGCTATTGCTCAACTTTAATCAATGAACATGATGTGGTTATCTATGATACGCTGTTTTCCCGTTCTTATTTATGATTATACTTGTGGCATTTAAGGGGACTCGAGCGGTTTCTCGAGTGCCTCTCCGTAAGGACCTGTTCAATGGATGACCGCCCGGGAAAACAGTGCAACCATGAGGGTGGAATGGGGTGCCCTTAGCTGAATAATTAGAGGATCCGGGGTGTAGTTCGCTTCGCCGTCGTGCCGTTAATGGGGCTCGGTGTATGCGGCTCGCTCTGCCAAGGTTGATTTGTCCCTTGGGGAGGAGTGCGGTACATTTAGGAAACCTAACGGGTGGCTACAGCCCCGGGGAATCTTTGTAAAGGCTTCGTAGTGAATCCTTGGCCATTCACCTCGGGAGTGAATAAGGGTCTTGCAAGCCCGGGCCAGAGAGGGAATCACGGCTTGTGGGTAAAGTGCACAACCTCTGCAGAGTGTTATGAAACTGATATATCAGCCGTGCTCGCGGTTATGAGCGGCCAAGGGAGCTCCAGAGATTAGTGATACTTGATCAGAGATACTTTGGTACAGGTGACAATGAGATTGATGGTTCTGATTACGATTATGGTATTGGTAAGTGGTATTCTTTCCGTTTGGAAAGGATACATTGGGCTAATAACTTGGGTTAATGTTAAAACCTGGCTTTCTACTAGTAAGTAATAACCTGACCAACTAAAAGCAACTGCTTGACTTATCCCCACATAAAGCTAGTCCACTACAGCCAAACAGGATACTTGCTGAGTATGTTGATGTGTACTCACCCTTGCTCTACACACCAAACCCCCCCCAGGTTGTCAGCATTGCAACCACTGCTCAGGCGAAGATGAAGCTGTGGAAGGAGACTTCCAGGAGTTCCAAGACTACGACGAGTTCTAGGTGTGGGTTAGCGGCAACCCCCCAGTCGGCTGCCTGTGAAGGCCGCGTTATCTACGTTTCTTTTCCGCACTTTGATTTATTGTAAGAACTATATGGACGTCTCAGACGTATGATGTAATCGACTATTTCCCTTATTAATACTATTTTGAGCACTGTGTGATGATGTCCATATTATGTAACTGCTGTGTACGTGAATAACTGATCCTGGCACGTACATGGTTCGCATTCGGTTTGCCTTCTAAAACCGGGTGTGACATAAGTGGTATCAGAGCCCGTGCTGACTGTAGGACCGCTAACCTAGAGTAGAATGGTCGTTCTAAGGATTATAGACCTCTGTCCCTACCTTGACTTTGATATCTCTTCAAAAGTTGGTCCTACCGACCAAACCTATGTTCTACGATATATTATACCTTGCTAAAAAATTGTGTTTCATTCTGATCCTTCATTTACTTATTACTTGCTGGTCATATTAATTCTGTTCTCACCCTTTTGCTTGCGATGTCTTTTGTAGATGGCTCGACTTAGACACACTGCACGAAAGTCCGTCATCCCCTTCTTACCCTCCCGCCTTGCTGAGCGTCCGCTTCGCCGTCCCGTGGCCGGACAGTCCAGCCACTTGGAGAGACTACACCACCGCCTGCGTGAGGAGCAGGAACGTCGACGACAGGAGCAGCATGGCTCTTCTTTCTCGCTCCACCAGGAGATAGAGTCTGTGAGGAGCTGCTCTCCTGTGCTTCCTCTGGAGGCGCCCCCTGCACCACCACTGGGCGCCCCAGCTTCTGGAGTAGCTGCTGGAGGAGACCCAGACGACGGAGATGGCGACGACAGCTCGAGCCACGACACCGACTTCTCTGCTAACCCTGAGCCGGAAGGATGGGTTGCTCGACCCATCACTCGCGACGCTGCTCGCGGGTGTCACTTCCACGATGCGCTCGACACCCTGCTACGTCGGGCATTTGACCGGCATACTTGGTCCGTCGAGTATCGCTGTGTGGTCTACCAGCATAGTCGCGGGGTCTACCCGGACCGCTGGGAGGCGACTTGCTTGGTGCGCTGCCTGGAGGACAGTCTCCAGGGTGCAGAGGCCTGCTCAGAGCACTATTCTATCTCTGAACGGGACTCAGCTGAGGCAGCCATGCAAGATGCTGCACGGCGTGCGCTTTCGCACTACTGCTCGGTTTTCGGTGGGGCAGCTGACGGTCTTGACCTGAAGTATTACCCCCGCCGTCCATCTGGCAGCACAGGAGGCGTGATTGTCTCACCTGTCGGTGAGGGCAATCCTAGGTTGAGCAGCACAGTCAACCTAGCCGCCGTGCTAAACACGGAGCTGGACCATGCATTAGACGAGCTGAGTAGGGCTCGTGCTGAGATCGCCCTGCTGCGGGCTGAGCGCGCGGAACGTCGTCATCTGGATGGTGGTTCCCCCGCTCCCGTCGGGACTCAGCACCCGTACCGCTCACCTCAGCGTGGACACCAGCCTTATGGCAATCCCGACTGCAAGACCAAGATAAATCTAGAACCATAGATCGCTAGAGTTGGATCTTGTAATTAATACGAAATATATGCATAGAAGCTTCAGTCTTAGCGTTAATCTCGGTCTTAGTTAGTCTTAGTTAGACAGGGTAGTTTGCTATATCCTGTGCATTTATGTTTGTCATGATGAACTATGTTTGGTTTGGATCTTTGTAATGATTGTCACCAGAGTGTGGGTATCCCCTGCATTTTGGTTTACATATTATGTTAATGGAGTTAGTTATATAGTTGGGAAACCTTTTATTCCACTTTCCTCTTGATCTGAGAAGCTGTGTGGTCTGTGTTGGAGATTAGTGAAGATGCTCACCTGCTCAGTGCTGTTGAAGAATTCTATACTCTTTTCTTATGCTGCAAGATTTGCCAGATCAGTTCTGATGTGTGGTTGCATTCTGCAGATGTCAGAGAACAGGCGCAGAGGAGGAAGGCGTGCTCAGCAGCAGCAAGCCGGTCAACAAGATGAGGCGCCCCAGCAGCAGCAGCTGCCACCCCCGCCCCCGATGTCGATCGAGCAGATGTTTCTGATGCAGACTCAGGCAGTTCAGGCCATCAGTCAGACTCTGGCCGCCATTCAGCAGCAGCAGCAGCAACAGCAGCAAGCACCACCCCAGCCTCAGATGCCTCAGATGCCCAGAGACAAGCGTGCTGAATTCATGAGAGGTCATCCCCCAACGTTCGCTCACTCTTCTGACCCCATGGATGCTGAAGATTGGCTGCGCACTGTGGAGCGGGAGTTGCATACCGCTCAGTGTGATGACAGGGAGAAAGTCTTGTATGGTCCCCGTCTGTTGAGAGGAGCAGCCCAATCATGGTGGGAGTCTTACCTCGCCACCCATGCCAACCCCGACACCATCACCTGGGAAGAATTCAGAGGTAGCTTTCGTCAGTACCACGTGCCTGCAGGTCTGATGACAGTGAAGAAGGAGGAGTTCCTGGCCCTTAAGCAAGGGTCATCATCTGTCAGTGAGTATCGAGACAGGTTTCTGCAATTGTCTCGCTATGCTCCTGAGGATGTCAACACTGACGCCAAGCGACAATACCGTTTTCTGAGAGGCTTGGTCGACCCCCTGCAGTATCAACTGATGAATCACACCTTCCCGACATTCCAGCACCTGATTGATAGAGCGATCATGACAGAAAGGAAGCGTAAGGAGATGGAAGATCGTAAGCGCAAGATCAGTGGACCCCAGCCTGGAAGCAGCAGCCGCCCTCGTTTTTCAGGCAATCAACCTCAGTAGTTCAGGCAGAACCAGCGTCCACCTCAGCAGCGTCAGCAGCATCAGCAGTTCCAAAGGCAGTATCCTCAGCATCAGTACCAGAACCATCAGAGCAATCAGTCAGGAGGTCAGTTTCAAAGGCAGAATCAGCAAGCACCCCGTCTTCCTGCCCCAGCAAACCAGCAGAACAGTCAGGCAGCACCAGCTCAGGTTGGAAACAGGGCATGTTTCCACTATGGAGAGCAGGGCCATTGGGTGATGCAATGTCCGAAGAAGGCAGCCCAGCAGCAGTCAGGCCCCAATGCCCCAGCAAAGCAGAATGTGTCTCAGCCTAGAGCAGGCAACCGCCCTCAACAGCGCTATAATCATGGAAGATTGAATCACTTGGAGGCTGAAGCAGTTCAGGAGACCCCCGGCATGATAGTAGGTATGTTCCCAGTCGACTCCCATATTGCAGAAGTGTTATTTGATACTGGAGCAACGCATTCTTTCATTACTGCATCATGGGTAGAAGCACATAATCTTCCAACTACTACCATGTCAACCCCCATTCAAATTGACTCAGCTGGTGGTAGAATTCGAGCTGATAGCATTTGTTTAAATATAAGTGTGGAAATAAGGGGGATAGCGTTTCCCGCCAACCTTATAGTAATGGGTACTCAGGGAATAGATGTCATCCTAGGGATGAATTGGTTAGATAAGTATCAGGCAGTTATCAGTTGTGATAAAAGGACAATCAAGTTGGTGTCCCCACTAGGAGAGGAAGTGGTGACCGAGTTAGTCCCACCTGAGCCGAAGAAAGGAAGTTGTTATCAGATGGCTGTCGATAGCAGTGAAGCAGATCCAATTGAGAGTATCAAGGTTGTGTCTGAATTCCCAGATGTGTTTCCAAAGGATTTACCGGGTATGCCACCAGAGCGGAAAGTTGAGTTTGCCATAGAGCTTCTTCCTGGAACCGCCCCCATCTTTAAGAGAGCTTACAGAATATCCGGACCAGAGTTGGTTGAGCTTAAGAAGCAGATTGATGAGCTGTCAGAGAAAGGTTACATTCGGCCAAGCACCTCGCCTTGGGCCGCCCCTGTCCTATTTGTGGAGAAGAAAGATGGCACCAAGAGGATGTGCATCGATTATCGAGCTTTGAATGAAGTCACGATCAAGAACAAGTATCCCTTGCCCAGAATAGAAGATCTGTTCGACCAGTTGAGAGGAGCCAGTGTGTTCTCCAAGATTGATCTGAGGTCAGGTTATCATCAGCTCAGGATCCGACCTTCGGACATTCCGAAGACGGCATTCATTACCAAGTATGGTTTGTATGAGTTCACAGTGATGTCTTTTGGTTTGACCAATGCACCAGCGTTCTTCATGAATCTGATGAACAGTGTATTCATGGATTACCTTGATAAGTTTGTGGTGGTATTCATTGATGACATTCTGATTTATTCCCAAAGCGAAGAAGAGCACGCAGATCATTTGAGGATGGTATTGCAGAGATTGCGAGAGCACCAGTTGTACGCAAAGTTGAGCAAGTGTGAGTTCTGGATCAGCGAAGTCCTGTTCTTGGGTCACATAATCAACAAGGAAGGATTGGCTGTGGATCCGAAGAAAGTGGCAGACATTCTGAACTGGAAAGCGCCAACGGATGCTCGAGGAATCAAGAGCTTCATTGGAATGGCCGGATACTATCGGCGATTCATTGAAGGGTTTTCGAAGATTGCGAAGCCAATGACAGCGTTGCTAGGCAACAAGGTTGAGTTCAAATGGACCCAGAAATGTCAAGAGGCCTTTGAAGCGCTGAAAGAGAAGTTGACTACATCGCCTGTCCTAATCTTGCCTGATGTGCACAAGCCCTTCTCGGTGTATTGTGATGCTTGTTACATAGGTTTGGGATGCGTGTTGATGCAAGAGGGAAGAGTTGTGGCTTACTCGTCCCGACAGCTGAAGGTTCATGAGAAGAACTACCCAATCCATGATCTAGAGTTGGCAGCAGTGGTTCACGCACTGAAGACATGGAGGCACTATCTGTATGGACAGAAATGCGATGTTTACACAGATCACAAGAGTCTGAAGTACATATTCACTCAGACAGAGCTGAACATGAGGCAACGAAGATGGTTAGAGCTGATCAAAGACTATGAGTTGGAGATTCATTACCATCCAGGCAAAGCAAACGTAGTGGCAGATGCTTTGAGCAGAAAGAGTCAAGTCAATCTGATGGTCGCTCGCCCGATGCCTTATGAGTTGGCCAAGGAGTTCGACAGGTTGAGTCTCGGGTTTCTGAACAATTCGCGAGGAGTCACAGTTGAATTGGAACCTACCTTGGAGCGAGAAATCAAAGAAGGGCAGAAGAATGATGAAAAGATCAGTGAGATTCGGCGATTGATTCTAGATGGCAGAGGCAAATATTTTCGAGAAGATGCTGAAGGCGTGATATGGTTCAAAGACCGCTTATGTGTTCCCAATGTCCAGTCTATTCGAGAGTTGATCCTCAAGGAAGCTCATGAGACAGCCTATTCGATTCACCCTGGTAGTGAGAAGATGTATCAGGATCTGAAGAAGAAATTCTGGTGGTACGGAATGAAGAGGGAAATCGCAGAGCATGTGGCTAAGTGCGATAGTTGTCGAAGAATTAAGGCAGAGCACCAGAGACCAGCTGGATTGTTGCAACCGTTGCAGATCCCTCAGTGGAAATGGGATGAAATTGGTATGGATTTCATAGTCGGATTGCCTCGCACTCGAGCCGGCTACGATTCTATTTGGGTAGTGGTGGACCGTTTGACCAAGTCAGCCCACTTCATACCTATCAAGACCAGCTACAACAGTGCAGTATTGGCAGAGTTGTATATGTCTCGGATCGTTTGTCTTCATGGTGTGCCAAAGAAGATAGTGTCAGACAGAGGAACGCAGTTCACCTCTCATTTCTGGCAGCAGTTGCATGAAGCCTTGGGCACACATCTGAATTTCAGTTCAGCTTATCACCCGCAGACAGATGGCCAGACTGAAAGGACCAATCAAATTCTCGAAGATATGTTGAGAGCCTGTGCGTTGCAAGATCAGTCCGGATGGGACAAGCGATTGCCTTATGCAGAGTTTTCCTATAACAACAGTTACCAGGCCAGTTTGAAGATGTCACCGTTTCAGGCGCTTTATGGAAGGAGTTGTAGAACTCCGTTGCAATGGGATCAGCCTGGAGAGAAGCAAGTGTTTGGGCCAGACATTCTGCTTGAAGCCGAAGAGAACATCAAGATGGTCCGAGAGAATCTGAAGATAGCGCAATCGAGGCAGCGAAGCTATGCAGACACAAGAAGAAGAGAGCTGAGTTTTGAAGTCGGAGACTTTGTCTATCTGAAAGTGTCACCGATCAGAGGAGTCAGAAGATTCGGAGTGAAAGGCAAGCTAGCACCCCGCTACATTGGTCCGTACCAGATCCTCTCAAAGCGTGGAGAAGTGGCTTATCAGCTCAGCCTGCCAGAGAATTTGTCTGCTGTGCATGATGTCTTTCATGTGTCTCAGTTGAAGAAGTGCTTGCGTGTGCCAGAAGAGCAGTTGCCAGTGGAAGGTCTTGAGGTCCAGGAGGACTTGACCTATGTTGAGAAGCCAGCTCAGATCCTTGAGATTGCAGACAGAGTCACCCGAAGGAAGACCATCAGAATGTGCAAAGTCAGATGGAATCACCACTCTGAGGAAGAAGCAACCTGGGAGCGTGAAGATGATCTAGTGGCCAAGTACCCAGAGCTCTTTGCTAGCCAGCCCTGAATCTCGAGGGCGAGATTCTTTTAAGGGGGATAGGTTTGTAACGCCCCGAATTTTGCAGTTGAATTTTTTCTTTTCTTTACTCGCCAAATTCGGGCGTTACCTTTTCTTTTTCTTTTTGCCCTCGCTAGACCTTGACTTTTTCCAAAGCTAGCGGGATTTGGTTTGGAATTCCCGTGTAAAGAAAAACTCTAAAAAATACTTTATGTTGTTTGATGCACCATGCCGAGCTATGCATTCTTTGATTGTTTGAAAGTGCAAATGCATTCATCTAGGAAGATCGGATTTCGAAAACAGGGAAATAATCTTTTCTTTTTCTTTCTCTTTCTTTCTCTCTCCCTCTTCCCCTTTCCCTCTCTCCCGCGCCATGGGCTCCTTGGCCGGCCCAGCCGCCCCTTGGCCGGCCCAAGCCCCCTGCGCGCCCCCCTCTTGGGCCTTGGCAGGCCCAGCCGCCCCCCACCTCCCCTTTTTTTTCCCCAATTCCCTCTCCCTCTCTCTCTCCCTCTCATTTTCCCTCTCTCTCCCTAAGCCGCCGCCCCTACCCCTCTGCCCTAACCGCCGCCGCCCCCTGCTCGGCCGCCGCCCTCGCCGTCGGCCGCCCATCGCCGGTGAGCCCCCCCCTTTTCCCTCTCCTCCCTCCCTCTCCCCTCTCCCCTCCTCCCTCCCCTTGGCAGCCCAGCCGCCCGGCCACCCCTGGCCGCGCCCCTGGCCGCCCCCAGCCCAGCCGCCGGCCGCGCCCTGGCCCCAGCCGCGCCTGGCCAGCCTCGGCCGCGCCCTGGCCGGCCCCGGCCGCGCCCAGCCGCGCCCCCGGCCCGCCCTGGCCGCGCCCTCGGCCGCCCCTGGCCCCTGGCCGCCCGCCAGCCGCCCCCTGCCCGCTGGTTCGGCCGCGCCCCTGGCCGGCCCAGCCGCTCGCCCAGCCGGCCGGTTCAACCGCCCTAGGGCCGGTTCAACCGCCCCCCCTGTTTTTTTTTTATTTTATTTTATTTACTTTCTGTGATCATAATTACCTTATTTTGGGTAGACTAATCATGGTTCATGCTATGGAAATGAGAAGTTTAATTTAGAATTTCGTTGCGCTAGTTGATTCATTTAGTTAATTGTTTATCCCGTGCAATGTTAATCAACTTAAAATGATTAGGTTCCCACTAGTGCATATAACAGAATTCTTTTGTTAGGAACCTATTGAAACTAGAGTGCATAATTTAACTAATCATTAGTGCATAAACTTTAACCCCCCTGCGAGACCCTTTTCCCGTTTCTTTCTAACCATAACAAATGCAATGTCAAATGTCATACTTGATGCATATTCGCTTTATTTGTTCCCTTGTATGGTGTACTGTTCTTTTGTATTAAATATGTGGATGGATGTATGTATGTTTGCGCTCGCATAGAGAACGATCCGGTCGAAGAGCCCGAGGAATTCGCAGGAGAAGCCCCTGAGCAGCAGTCGGTTGGTGGAGGCAAGTGTCCTTTGACCTATCTCTGTCCTAATCATTCTTTAATTCACCTCCCGCATCACACATTTATACCTAAGGATTGACTAGCTTTTTGTTATCCATGTCCTTGTTTACCTATTTGGGTCGGATTATTACTGCTTAGTTTGATGCTATTGCTCAACTTTAATCAATGAACATGATGTGGTTATCTATGATACGCTGTTTTCCCGTTCTTATTTATGATTATACTTGTGGCATTTAAGGGGACTCGAGCGGTTTCTCGAGTGCCTCTCCGTAAGGACCTGTTCAATGGATGACCGCCCGGGAAAACAGTGCAACCATGAGGGTGGAATGGGGTGCCCTTAGCTGAATAATTAGAGGATCCGGGGTGTAGTTCGCTTCGCCGTCGTGCCGTCAATGGGGCTCGGTGTATGCGGCTCGCTCTGCCAAGGTTGATTTGTCCCTTGGGGAGGAGTGCGGTACATTTAGGAAACCTAACGGGTGGCTACAGCCCCGGGGAATCTTTGTAAAGGCTTCGTAGTGAATCCTTGGCCATTCACCTCGGGAGTGAATAAGGGTCTTGCAAGCCCGGGCCAGAGAGGGAATCACGGCTTGTGGGTAAAGTGCACAACCTCTGCAGAGTGTTATGAAACTGATATATCAGCCATGCTCGCGGTTATGAGCGGCCAAGGGAGCTCCAGAGATTAGTGATACTTGATCAGAGATACTTTGGTACAGCTGACAATGAGATTGATGGTTCTGATTACGATTATGGTATTGGTAAGTGGTATTCTTTCCGTTTGGAAAGGATACATTGGGCTAATAACTTGGGTTAATGTTAAAACCTGGCTTTCTACTAGTAAGTAATAACCTGACCAACTAAAAGCAACTGCTTGACTTATCCCCACATAAAGCTAGTCCACTACAGCCAAACAGGATACTTGCTGAGTATGTTGATGTGTACTCACCCTTGCTCTACACACCAAACCCCCCCCAGGTTGTCAGCATTGCAACCACTGCTCAGGCGAAGATGAAGCTGTGGAAGGAGACTTCCAGGAGTTCCAAGACTACGACGAGTTCTAGGTGTGGGTTAGCGGCAACCCCCCAGTCGGCTGCCTGTGAAGGCCGCGTTATCTACGTTTCTTTTCCGCACTTTGATTTATTGTAAGAACTATATGGACGTCTCAGACGTATGATGTAATCGACTATTTCCCTTATTAATACTATTTTGAGCACTGTGTGATGATGTCTATATTATGTAACTGCTGTGTACGTGAATAACTGATCCTGGCACGTACATGGTTCGCATTCGGTTTGCCTTCTAAAACCGGGTGTGACAGAAATCTACTTCAATCGATATCCATATGCTTCACAATGGATTGGATCACTAAGTTGTAAATTCCATGCATAACTTGTCCTCATTGGTTAAGATATGATATGAATGCCTGTGTGACTAACCTTGATAAGCTAGGTGCACTCAAGGTCAAGCTAGGTACATTATCAAGAAGACGTTCACCATTGATGATGTATCAATAAAAGTTGAAGCCAAGAATAAGTCCCTAAGAAACAACCATGGACGAAGGGCACTTGGCTACAACCCATCTAAGCATATAACATGATCAACATGGGTTGTTTGAAGACCAAGTTAAGTGAAATGTAACAAAAGGAGAAAATGCTCCTATTCTTAACTCTAGCTCTTATCTGTGTGATTACATATTGACTTGAAACCACGTAAGATGGTTGTCAAGTATATCTGGGTACTCAAGGCTCTTACTACTAATCTCAAAGGACCCAATTCAAATTGGGTACCAAGATATGAAGCTTAAACTTGTTTTGCAGGATCACTCCTTCAATGGATCAAGTTGGGTGCTCGATAATGAATGTATAAATCATATTTGGAGATAGTAGCAAGGGTGGTAACAACTGAATCTCAAGTGCATATTATTTTCAAATCTTATCTCTTTTGTGACTTGTGTAGCCACTAAGGAAAAAGAAGCACTTGAGGATATACATCAGTTGTTGATTATGAAATAAAGGTCCAATTGGAAGATGAATGAATATTATCATATGGTCAACAATCCAAAATTATGTGGCGTATTCTCTATCTAGTTAATTTGGATTTGATTCTTCTATATTAGACACTCACCATAAATGGATTAAGTCAGCCCTTTAAACTTCATTGAAAAACCAGGCATATTATCTATGTCATTCAAAATATATTGTGCATAAGGGCTCAAGGGAAATTTAGTCCATATTATGAGGTTTCTCTGTTTTAGCAACTCGTTTGCCTTTCACATATAAAGGGTTGCTAAATAAGAAACTAGTGCTTGTGCTACTAATGCCATCTCTTGTGTTGATTTTATCCATAGAAAATCTATGTTAAGATATGGTGCTTATTATTAAATTGGATAAATCACAAGCTTAAAGGATACTATTCAACTAAAGTAAGATGAAGTTGATAAGAGACCAAGGTATGAAAACTTCCTCTCCTTCAGTTGTTTTAGTATTCTATCCTTGGTGGGATGTACCATAGTATAGGTTAAATTCCTTGCAATATAAAATGTTCAATAGTGCATATAACTTTGACATCAACTATATGTGTGCACTAATTTAAAGGAATTTAGTCTATCCTTTTGGGATTCAATAATGATGATTCATTTGCCATCCACATATAAGGATCATCATTTGTGAAACCCTCTCTTGTGTTTCTAATGCTCTCTTTTCTAAGTGTTTCAACAAGGTCCTCCCAAGTTCTTTGAAGATGAATTCAAAATCTACAAATATAAGAGTCTTGGTTGTTTCAATCATTGAGCTTCAATTGATCTCATATCAAGTATGATCGAATCAAGAAAAGATGAAAGAAGTTCATGATCACTTGGTTGGATGCAATCGTAAATAGAAAAGAGATCACAGTGATTCAAGAAGGGAGTTATATTTTTTGTCAACCAAATAATGAAGATGTAGTGACATATTTATATGATATCCTTCATTATGAGGTTTGAGGTTCATATTAGCATGCCTTACCCTTCAAGATTACAATTGATATACTTTTAGTTCTTAAACTTTTAATTGGTATAATTTTCGTCATCTATGTAAAGCATATTATGTTAAACCAAGATATAGTGCAAACATTTCCTTTAACCTCGTATTGTTGATGTGCATAAGTGTACTTTGTGTACTCTTGCATGCACAAATTGAGGGAGAGTTTAGCCTATATCTTGTGAGACTAATGATTTCTTTCAAGTTCATGTTGTGTAGTCTCACACCTTGGAGAACATCAAATGAGGATGAATGGTTCCATAGAAATGAAAATGAATTTCTCCTGATCGTTTGAAGAGGATAAGTTTCTCTTTGAAATGTCAAGCCTATCAAAAGCTAAGATGAAAATTCATGATTATAATGGAGACCATGTGGCGTAGAACAAAGGTGTGTCACTCCATGAACTATTGTATTACATTTGTGTATCTAGGCTCTTACATGCTAGTGTGTGCATGTATATGCAATATCTTAAGTCACATCATAAGGTTTCACTTGTGGTGACGATTAAAGAATCTCTAGATATTTGATTAATACCTCTTGTGGTGATGTCATAAGTTTGTCTTAAGTCATCTTAGTGAGGTATGAGTCAAAAATGCTAACTTCTCAAGAATCTTGGCTTAAAATATTGCATATCATGTCTATTAGTATATCGTTTGATTATGAGTAATTCCTTCAATTGGTACAATTTCATAGTTTATTTGTACCAAGGTTCAAATTGTAGAACTTAAATCCCCTGGCCTACAAGTCCAAGTGCATAAGCTAAACAAATATTCATCACTTGTATGCACACATTTAGGGGGAGAATAGTCTATAATTTGAATCTTTGAGACTAACTTCATTTTCAAGTCTATTATGTGTGTAGTTTCAAATTAGAAAGGAACTTTCGGGCAAAGACAATCGCTTCCACTGCAAATTTTGATGGGTATCAAAGATTCTTTGCTCCAATAAATGTATCTTCTATACATTTTATAAGAGAATGAGTTTCTCTAGTATATGCTACTCCAACGTCATCCAAAATTGGTAAATATGTATCACATCCTTTTGGATTGCAAATGTCTAAAGTAGCATAGCTTATAAATTCTCCTGTCTAGAACTTAATTGATTAAATAGTGCACATGTTTCTTATGTTGCATGATTATGTTCAATTGATACTCATTTTATGTCAGTGGTACTTTAAATTACAAATAAGTACTCTCAACTGGTATCAATTTAATTAATATATATATATATATATATATATGTGCAATAAAACTTGAGGAGAACTTAGTGTAATATGCAATTAGTGATCTGTTTATCTATCAAATTGTTTCAATTGGTGTTTTTCAATTGGTACTCTTCTTACATGATCACTAGTTGTATAATCCATACGTGTGCAATTTTCATGTTGCCTCTTGTTATGATAAGAAAATGCTAGGTGACATCTAGACTCCAGGTATCAAGATTCACCATCGATTTAGTATGACGATCTTCATTTGATATCTTGGACCTATGTCACAATTATGCCAACAAGAGCTTGCAAATGAATTCTAAATCCAACAGAAGTCTAGAAACCCCTTGAAAAGGTAAAACACAAAGGTACATCACTTCATGACACTTATCCATTACCTTTGTGCCATCTAAGGACCCTCTTCATGATAGTGTGTTCACATCTTGCTTAATCATAATTTCTACCCTTTATATTCTTCATATCCTTTTTGGAGATTTATGACAAAGGGGGAGAAATTTTGCATTAAAGCTTACCTCTAGTCTTATGTAATTAAGTGTTAGAAGACTTTAAAAAGGGGAGAAATAATTAACAAAAGGGGAAGTCATAAGAAAAACATAAGATGTAGAAAATTGATGAGTGCATACTATGTCATGAGCATCATGTTTATTTTATGACACACTGCACCCCATGAATAATATGATATAAGTTGTCCATTCTTTGATCCGAATATGTGCTTTTGGCATTTGAGTACAAAATTGGTATTTTCTGAAATGCACATATTTAGGGGGAGGAAACTATATCATAGGATTCAAAATCTTATTTATCAAATCTTATGTAAGCTTTAAATGTGTTGTCATTAATCACCAAAAAGGGGGAGATTGAAAGTGCATTCATCCCTTTTGTGAGTTTTGGAGATTTGGATGACAACACATTTAAAGGACTAACAAGTTTGCTAAGTGTTAAACAGGAAATTCAGTATGATGAACATACTTGAATAGTGTATAATGACAGTGAACAAAGGTTCAACACATGGTTAAATAACCAGTGAGACAATGCAAATGGATATAATATGATCTCTATATTGGTTTGAATATATGGACAAGACCTGAGAAATCACTATGCATAAATATGATCATAATAGAGGTTTAAGTGATTAAGAGGATTGGTCAATCCAAAGTGAATAAGATATGAGGAACCGTGAATTGGCTTGACCATATTACTATTAGTCCATATATGAATATATGAGAATCAAACTAGAGCTTGATTGATCTTAGCAGTTATATCTAGACGACATTCAAGCAAGGTTCACAATATTGAAGAAATGATTCTCTCAATGGATGCTGAATAGGATGTGACTCAAGAATGGCTTGATAGGGTGAAGATAGCAAGGAAAGGGCTTCGAGGAACAAAGCGAAGGTGAAGGTTAAGCGACGACTTGTAGACAGAGGTGCCATGGCTAAGGTGAAGAAGAGAGTACTTGCACTAAGTCGATGAACTAATCAGCTATTAAGAGTTACAACATGTTGATGCATCAGTAAGGTGACTTGAAGCCATGATTTGAACTCATATATGGTGAAATGGCACAAGTCACAGGCTCGATTTGTGTTTGCTTCAAAAGGTGAGACAAAGATGTTTGTGATCCTTATGAAGCAACACCATGGAGAAATCACACTTGAGACACCAATGACTCAAGGAGTCTACTTAATTATATTTTCTCTAACTTGAGTATAGGAATCGTCGTACTATCAAGGGGGATCCATAAAGAAGGTTGGTGTTGGTACTAAAGCTCAAAATCCTTGATCTAAAACTTCCATTTTACCCTTGTTTCACTTCAGTTTTCTCAAAATCTGTGCAACAGTTTCAAAAATTGGTTCAACCATAATTAAAACCGGTTCAACCAGTTTCTGCATTGTTCCCCTCTGTCACTGTCTGACCTGCCAGTCTGCCAGTCAGTCCTGTCAGAAAAAGTAGTGTGCAGATTTTTGGAAAAACAGCTCAACCAAATTTTGGCCTGGCTCAACCGGATTTGCAATTGGTTCAACCGAATTTTGGCCCGGCTCAACCGGATTTGCAGCCGGTACAGTCTCCGGCTGAGTCCGCCAGTGAACCGAAAACCCCTGGTGGAATCCGGTTCAACCAGTTTTAGAACCGGTTCAACCGTTTTTCAGTCAGATTTCCCCAACGGCCACCAGCTTTTGGGGGCACCTTTATATACACCTCCCACACTCTTCCCCATAGTAGAGCACGACTTGGACTCCATTTCTAATCTGAGAAATACCTCCCACTCTCTCTCACACACCTCTTGCCTCTCCCATTTCAAATCTTTGGAGAGAAATCTTTGAGTGAGATTGATAAGCTACGATTTTTGTGCTTCATCTCCTAATCCTTCTTGTTCTTCTTGATTCGAGCTTTGGTACTACATCGAGTTCTTTGTGGATTCATTACTCTTGGAGCTTCTAGCTCCTAGACGACTAGGTGTCTCTTGTGAGTCTCCAAATCTTGTGGAAGACCACAAGAAAGTTTGTATTACCCGCTCGTTTGAGCAAATATTAGTGTGTGGGCTTGACCTTTGTGGTCGTCAAAGGGAGGATTAGGGTTGAAAGAGACCCGGCTTTTGGTGGGCGCCTCAACGAGGAAGTAGGGCACCTTGGTGGTGTGACCGAACCTCGGGATAATACTTATGTCTCTTGTGTTCTTGCTCATTGTGTTTGTTCGTGTTCTTCGTTCTCTCACCATTGTGTGGAAGATTTGTTTATATCTTTTTGGTGTGTGGATTTTGAGAAGTGCCCTTCTCAGATCTACTACTTTGAACCCTGTGGATCAACTAGAACATCTCATTTCCAAAGTTAACTGTGTGGATTTTGAGATCAATTCAGTTTTATATCTCATTCTTTAGTTGAGCTCGTGCAAACCGGTTGAACCGGTTTTGACACCGGTTGAACCGGTTTTACCCAGTTCGTTTCTAGTTTTTGTTGAAAAAGTTTCAGTTTGCCTATTCACCCCCCTCTAGGCAACTTTCATGTTGAAGCTTCTCTTTAGGCCTGCATGTGTAGAGCTTAGTAACATTTGTATTAAATTTGTAGAAAAAACTGTAATCGAGGATTGAACAATGCTATGTATAACTGTCCATACCTTGTAATATATTTTTACCTTTTCATCCATGTACAAATTGCTTTGCTGTGGACGAAACTTGCATTTTTTTAGCCAAAGGCGAAAAACACCTTCCCTTCTTTTCGTACACAACGAAGCTTGCTTTTGCGTCACATGTATTCGTTTGAAACGAAGCTTCTTTGCATTTATTGAAGCACTGCCGTCGAAGATGGAGTATTTCTGTTCGTGCTTCATGTTATGATGATGATGATCCTACAAATGTCTAAATGAATGTGTATGAATGCAATGAATGATGTAATGTAATGTGCGATGAATGTCCCGAACACACACGAAGCCACACCCAGACTCTGCATCCCCTTAGGAATGACTTTGGAGTCTTTAAGCTCTGCATCCCCTTAGGAACGACTTTGGAGCTTCTTTACCTTATATTTCGGTGGTATTTAAGTTCTGCATCCCCTTAGGAACGACTTTGGAGCTTCTTCACCCAATATTTCGGTGGTATTTGGCTCTGCATTCCCTTAGGAACGACTTCTGAGCAGAAAACTTACTCTGCGCTCCCTTAGGAACGACTTTTTGCAGCTTCGGAACTTACGCTGCGCTCCCTTAGGAACGACTTTTTGCAGCTTCGTCATGCTCTGCATCCCCTTGGGGACATCTTTTGAGCTTTTCCATGTTTTATTTTTGCACTCGATGGTACAGGCTCTGATTTTACATATTATATTTTTTGGGGGATTTTGGCCCTTGTATTGTGTAGGGCTAAATAAGAATGAAGAATTACAAGCTATGGCCCCATTAAAAACCTTTCTCCCCTCTTGAAAGGAAAAGGGTGCCATAGAAAGAATGAAAAAAGATTACATCAAATTACACATAGTACTGTCGAAGCTCATCCGCATTCCAAGATCTGGGTATGTCGTTGCCGTCCATATCCTTCAATCTATAAGAATCGGGCCTTGATGAAGATACTACCAGAAAAGGACTATCGGTACCCTGAATCAGGGGTACCCTCTTCTACAGTATGAAGGCGCTGCACCCGTACGACACCTCCAGGTCACGCGAAGAGCGGCACCTGACCCCACCACATGGGCAGGCCTAAGGGCACCACGTGGCGAGGAAGGATAATACATCCCAGGAAGCACTGTTGGATCCGAACCTCCGCAGAGGGACACCGGACCCCTATGAGTACGAGCCCGGAGCTCCCGAGGAGACATGTCGGGTCCCCCCCGAGTGAGGTCCGGGCCTTGGCAGGGTCCCAGGACGGAGAGGATCTCGGCACAAGCAAGGGTCCGGTGCCGACACGTGTCCAGGCCATGCCCTACGCTCCCCGCTCAGGTGGAAACCCGCCGCGGCCGCGTGGCTTGTGGCCCGTGACATAAGCCAATGGGTCGCGCCTGACATAAGGCCCATACGGCTGTGCAGTCTTTGCATTTATTGCGGAGAGGACGCGCCGCCTGCCACCATGCTGACGGGCGACACGCCCTCTCAGCATTTAATGCATCCTGTCCAATCCACCGGTAGACGGCGTCAGGGTCACCCAGTAGACGACGTGCCTGACCAGTCTGTTGGCGAACAGTGCGCCCGTGCCGAGCGGCGGGCGACGCACCCTCTCAGCATTTAATGCATCCTGTCCAATCCGCCGACAGACGGCGTCAGGGTCACCCAGCAGACGGCGCGCCTGACCAGTCTGTTGGCGAACAGTGCGCCCGTGCCGAGCGGCGCACGATACCCATCATCTCTTCTACAAGAAGCTTCCCCTACACACCGAGGATACGGAGATCTCGGGCGTCAGGGCACAAGAAGATTGCACCAGCAGCAAACATTGGTGGCTCCAAGCACTATATTCTTTATGTCCCAGGGCCCACATGTCGGGGCCTAGTACCTTTGTGCATGCCCCCCTTCAGTTATAAAAGGGGAGGCATGCGACGTTACACACAAGCCAATCTTTGAGACCCAACCTTAGTCTCACAAGTTCATACAAGCTCTCTAGCAATACATCACACAGTGGAGTAGGGTGTTACGCTCCGGCGGCCCGAACCACTCTAAACCCTTGTGTGTTCTTGTGTTCTTACCACTTTTCCAACTAACAAGCAAAACGCTTAGGCCCCCTCCTCATCTTAGGATTTAGGGCGGGTGCACTCCGCCACCCGGCCGGAGATTTGCTCTCCGACATTTGGCGCGCCAGGTAGGGGGCTAGACATTAGGTTTTTGCTTGTTTCCTTGTCCAAGCATGATGGTGCAGATCATTGAGCATCGCGCCGAGACTTTGGTGGATTTTGCGGTGGAGGGAGAAGCTACTTCCTCCACACCGTAGGTTCCCAATCGCCCAGTGCCAGGCACTGCTGCTGTGCATGCCGCACGGCAGCACACGGCTGCGCAAGCGTCCCGGACTCCGTCGAGGGAATCTCCAGGGGCATTGTCGGCAGCCACAGAGTTGTTGCGATACCCTCCAAGCTCCACGGCCTCATCAGGGGCCATGAAGCAATGGCGGGACGACGTCGACCGACTACTCGGTATGGCACATTCTACCTCGACCAGGTCGAGGACGCGGTCATCCCGGCGCCAACACGAGGCGTCAGCATCTGTGCGCTCACCCTCAGTAAGGGGCGCACAGAGCAACAACCTCCGGGCAGAACTCAACCGCAGGCGTGCGGGAGAGGATGCCTATGTCTCTTTGGAAAGGGCGCGCGAGCGCCGCCAAAACATCGATGGTCGCAACCTCGATCAAGACTTCACTACGGTTGCACCGCAGACACCAATGGGCACCCGGTCCCAAACGGATGTCCCCTTGGCCGGTGTGGGCTGCGCCGCTCTTGCGGATCATCTCTGCGCAGCGTCATGGCCACCCAAGTTCCGGCCGCACCTACCGGAAAAGTACGACGGAACATCGAACCCGTCGGAGTTCCTGCAGGTGTACGTTACCGCCATCACAACAGCAGGTGGAAACACCGCTGTGATGGCAACATACTTTCATGTGGCCTTGTCTGGACCTGCCCGGACCTGGTTCATGAACCTCACCCCGGGGTCAGTCTACTCTTGGGAAGAGCTCTACACGTGGTTCGTTGCGAACTTCGCCAGTGCTTACCAGCAACACGGTGTGGAGGCCCACCTCCATGCGGTGAGGCAGGAGCCCAGAGAGACTCTCCGGAAGTTCATCTCCCGCTTCACCAAGGTGCGAGGTACTATACCTCATATTTCTGATGCTTCCATCATCATGGCCTTCCGATAGGGAGTACGTGATGAAAAAATGCTAGAGAAGTTGGCCACACATGACGTGGAAACTGTCCCCACACTCTTCGCTCTGGCCGATAAATGAGCTAGAGCCGCCGAGGGCCGTGCATGGCACTCGGCCCCACAAACCGGAGCTGCCCAGTCTGGTGGCTCGGGTGCCGTCCCCCAGGACAGAAAGAAGAAAAAGAAGAAGGACCGCAACTACCAGAAGCCGCGGTCCACCGCTTTGGTGGTCGCAGCCACGACCGGGGGCCAGGGCGACCGCAACTGTCACACCCGGTTCTAGAAGGCAAACCGAATGCGAACCATGTACGTGCCAGGATCAGTTATTCACGTACACAGCAGTTACATAACATGGACATCATCACACAGTGCTCAAATAGTATTAAAAGGGGAATAATAGTCGATTACATCATACGTCTGAGACGTCCATATAGTTCTTACAGTAAATCAAAGTGCGGAAAAGAAACGTAGATAAACGCGGCCTTCACAGGCAGCCGACTGGGGGTTGCCGCTAACCCACGCCTAGAACTCGTCGTAGTCTTGGAACTCCTGGAAGTCTCCTTCCACAGCTTCATCTTCGCCTGAGCAGTGGTTGCAATGCTGACAACCTGGGGATGGGGGGGGGGTTTGGTGTGTAGAGCAAGGGTGAGTACACATCAACATACTCAGCAAGTATCCTGTTTGGCTGTAGTGGACTAGCTTTATGTGGGGATAAGTCAAGCAGTTGCTTTTAGTTGGTCAGGTTATTATTTACTAATAGAAAGCCAGGTTTTAGCATTAACCCAAGTTATTAGCCCGATGTACCCTTTCCAAACGGAAAGAATACCACTTACCAGCACCATAGTCATAACCAGAATCATCAATCTCATAGCCACCTGTACCATAATGTCTCTGATCAAGTACCACTAATCACTGGAGCTCCCTTGGCCGCTCATAACCGCAAGCACGACTGATATATCAGTTTTCAAACACTCTGCAGAGGTTGTGCACTTTACCCACAAGCCGTGATTCCCATTCTGCCCGGAGATCATGACTCTCCATTGATCACTACCAAGGTGACCCAGCAGGGCATCACTACGTAGCCTTTACAAAGATTCCCCGGGGCTGTAGCCGCCCGTTAGGTTTCCTAAATGTACCGCACTCCTCCCCAAGGGACAAATCAACCTTGGCAGAGCGAGCCACATACACCGAGCCCCATTGACGGCACGACGGCTAAGCGAACTACACCCCGGTTCCTCTAATTATTCAGCTAAGGGCATCCCATTCCACCCTCATGGTTGCACTGTTTTCTCGGGCGGTCATCCATAGAACAGGTCCTTATGGAGAGGCACTCGAGAAACCGCTCGAGCCCCCTTAAAGTCCACAAGTACAACATCATAATAAGAGAAGGGAAAACAGCGTATCATAGATAATCTCATCATGTTCATTGATTAGAGTTGAGCAATAGCATAAAGCTAAACAATAATAATCCAACCCAAATAGGTAAACAAGGACATGGATAACAAAGCTAGTCAATCCTTAGGCATAAATGTGTAATGTGGGAGGTGAATTAAAGAATGAATAGGACAGAGGTAGGTCAAGGGACACTTGCCTCCACCAACCGAATGCTGCTCAGGGGCTTCTCCTGCGAGTTCCTCGGGCTCTTCAACCGGATCATTCTCTATGCGATTGCAAGCATACATACATCCATCCATTCGAATTAGGAAACAAACAGCACACCATACAAGAGAGCAAATAAAGTAATTATGCATAGAATATCACATACGATAATGAATTTACCACGGTTAGAAAGAAACGAGGGAAGGTCTCGCAGGGGTTAAAGCTTATGCCCGAGACGCACCACGGGTAAACGAGTAACTAAACGCCACGTGCTCTAGTTCTAATTGGTTCTAACAAAAGAATTAGCTACATGCACTAATGTAAACGTGACCACTTTTAGTAGGTTAACATTGAATGAGATAGACGATTAGCTATACAAATTAACTAACGTAACCAATTTCTAAATTGAGACTCCTATCTTATTAATATAAACACGTGATTAGCGCGTATAGGACACGGGGGGGGGGGGGGGGGGTAGACGGGGCGTCTGGGGGTAGACGAAGGCACGACGGGTCGTGCCAAGGCACGCGCACTACGCGGGCACGCGCGCGAGGCCGCACCCATACACCACGAGCTAGCCGTGCACACGTCGGGGCCGTGCGTTAGCCGAGCTCAAAGCTGCGCGCCATAGGCACACTGGGCCGAGCTCGAGGCCACGCCGGGGCCGTCACGACGCGAGCAAGGCACGGCGGGGCGAGCGGGCAAGCACGCCGGGGCAAGCGAGCACAGGCGAGCGAGGACGCGGCCGGGCGAGGCCGGGCGCGGGGGCGGGCGGTCGAACTGGGGCACGGGGCGACCGAGCTCACGGGGGGGGGGGGGGAGCTCGCCGGGCATGGGGGCGGGGTCGAGGGGGCGCGGGACGGGGTGATTGAGGGCGACCGGGGGCGGGGCCGGGCGCGGCGGAGGCTGGCGCGGCGGGGCGGGCTCGCCGGACATGGGGGCGGGGCTCGCCGGGGACGGCCGAGGGCGGGGCGGACGGGCCCGCCGGGGGGCGGCCGAGCGCGGGACGGGGTGGCGCCGAGCGGGGCGAGGCGGCCGAGGCCGGGCGGCCGAGCCGAGCTCGCCGGAGAGCGGCGCGAGGAGGGCGGGCGCGGGACGGCCGAGGCCGGGGCCGGGGCCGAGCGCGACGGGGCGGCCGAGGCGAGGGCGGGGCGGCGCGGGGTGGACGGGCGCGGGCGGCCGAGGGCGGCCGAGCCGAAGGCGGCTGGGGCCGAGCGGGACGAGGCCGGGCGCGGCGGGGCACGGCCGCGGCAGGGCAGCCGGGGAGCGGCGCCGGCGGGCGGGGTCGGGGCCGGGGCCGAACTCGCCGGGGCGGCCGAGCTCGCCGGGGCCGGGGCCGAGCGCGCCCATGGCGTGGGGGAGGGCGCCGGAGGGAGGGGAGGGAGGAGAGAGGGGAGGAGAGGAGGGAGGAGAGCGGGTCTCACCGGAGGGGAGAACGGCGGCGGCGGCGCCGGGGAGCGGCAGCGGCGGCGCGGGGGAGGGGCGGTGGCAGCTAGGGTTAGGGTTAGGGTGAGGGAGAGAGAGAGAGGGATGACGGGCGGGGCCCACAGGAGGATTTTTGGAAAAAAGAAAAGGGGTGGGGGGGGGCGGTTGGGCCGGCTGGGCCCAAAGGGGGGGGCGCGCGGCTGGGCCGGCCGGGGGCGGCCCACGGCGGGGGGAGGGGAGGGGCGGTTGGGCCGGCTGGGCCCAAAGGGAAGGGGGCGGCTGGGCCAAAAATGGGAGAAGGGGGGGAGAGGAGAAGAAAAAGGTTTTCCTTTTTCTAAAATCTAATTTTCTCTAGATGAATGCTTTCACAATTTTAAACAATCAAAAAGTATGCATGGTTCGGCATGGTGCATCACAGAAAATAAAGTATTTTAGGGTTTCGCTTTACACAGGAATCCAAGCCGAATCCCGCTATAACTTTGGAAAGGATCAAGGTTTAGCGAGGGGAAAAGGGAAAAGGAAAGGGTAACGCCTGAATTTGGTGAGAGAAAAGAAGAAAAAAATCTACCCCCAAATTCAGGGCGTTACAAACCTATCCCCCTTAAAAGAATCTCGCCCTCGAGATTCAGGGTTGGCTAGCAAAGAGCTCAGGGTATTTAGCCATCAGATCATCTTCACGCTCCCAGGTTGCTTCTTCCTCAGAGTGATGATTCCATCTGACTTTGCACATTCTGATGGTCTTCCTTCGGGTGACTCTGTCTGCAACCTCAAGGATTTGCACTGGCTTCTCAACGTAGGTCAAGTCCTCCTAGACCTCGAGACCTTCCACTGGCAACTGCTCTTCTGGCACACGCAAGCACTTCTTCAACTGAGACACATGAAAGACATCATGCACAGCAGACAAATTTTCTGGCAGACTGAGCTGATAGGCCACTTCTCCACGCCTTGAGAGAATTTGGTACGGACCAATGTAGCGGGGTGCTAGCTTGCCTTTTACTCCGAACCTTCTGACTCCTCTGATCGGTGACACTTTCAAATAGACAAAGTCTCCGACTTCGAAACTCAGCTCTCTTCTTCTTGTGTCTGCATAGCTTCGCTGCCTCGATTGCGCTATTTTCAGATTCTCTCGGACCATCTTGATGTTCTCTTCAGCTTCAAGCAGAATGTCTGGCCCGAACACTTGCTTCTCTCCAGGCTGATCCCATTGCAACGGAGTTCTACAACTCCTCCCATAGAGCGCCTGAAATGGTGACATCTTCAAACTGGCCTGATAACTGTTGTTATAGGAAAACTCTGCATAAGGCAATCTCTTGTCCCATCCGGACTGGTCTTGCAACGCACAGGCTCTCAACATATCTTCAAGAATTTGATTGGTTCTTTCGGTCTGGCAATCTATCTACGGATGATAAGCTGAACTGAAATTCAGATGCGTGCCCAAGGCTTCATGCAACTGCTGCCAGAAATGAGAGGTGAACTGCGTTCCTCTGTCTGACACTATCTTCTTTGGCACACCATGAAGACAAACGATTCGAGACATATACAACTCTGCCAATACTGCATTGCTGTAGTTGGTCTTGACTGGTATGAAGTGGGCTGACTTGGTCAAACGGTCCACTACTACCCAAATGGAATCGTAGCCGGCTCGAGTGCGAGGCAATCCGACTATGAAATCCATACCGATTTCATCCCATTTCCACTGAGGGATCTGCAATGGTTGCAACAATCCAGCTGGTCTCTGGTGCTCTGCCTTAATTCTTCGACAACTATCGCACATAGCCACATGCTCTGCGATTTCCCTCTTCATTCCGTACCACCAGAATTTTTTCTTCAGATCCTGATACATCTTCTCACTGCCAGGGTGAATCGAATAAGCTGTCTCATGAGCTTTCTTGAGAATCAACTCCCGAATAGACTGGACATTGGGAACACACAAACGGTCTTTGAACCATATCACACCTTCTGCATCTTCCCGAAAATCTTTGCCTCTGCCATCTAGAATCAGTCGCCGGATCTCACTGATCTTCTCATCATTCTTCTGCGCTTCTTTGATTTCCCGCTCCAGGGTAGGTTCCAACTCGAATGTGACTCCTCGCGAATTGTTCAGAAATCCGAGACTCAACCTGTCAAACTCCTTGGCCAACTCATAAGGCATCGGACGAGCGACCATCAGATTGACTTGACTCTTCCTGCTCAAAGCATCTGCCACTACATTCGCTTTGCCCGGATGGTAATGAATCTCCAACTCATAATCTTTGATCAACTCTAACCATCTTCGCTGCCTCATATTCAACTCTGACTGAGTGAATATGTATTTCAGACTCTTGTGGTCTGTGTAAACATCACATTTCTGTCCATATAGGTAGTGCCTCCATGTCTTCAGTGCGTGAACCACTGCTGCCAACTCTAGATCATGGATTGGGTAATTCTTCTCATGAACCTTCAACTGTCGGGACGAGTAAGCCACAACTCTTCCCTCTTGCATCAACACACATCCCAAACCTGTGTAACAAGCATCACAATACACCGAGAAGGGCTTGTGCACATCAGGCAAGACTAGGACAGGCGCTGTAGTCAACTTCTCTTTCAGCGCTTCAAAGGCCTCTTGACATTTTTGGGTCCACTTGAACTCAACCTTGTTGCCTAGCAACGCTGTCATTGGTTTCGCAATCTTCGAAAACCCTTCAATGAATCACCGATAATATCCGGGCATTCCAATAAAACTCTTGATTCCTCGAGCATCTGTTGGCGCTTTCCAGTTTAGAATGTCTGCCACTTTCTTCGGATCCACAGCCAATCCTTCTTTGTTGATTATATGACCCAAGAATAGGACTTCATTGATCCAGAATTCACATTTGCTCAACTTTGCATACAACTGGTGCTCTCGCAATCTCTGCAATACCATCCTCAAATGCTCTGCATGCTCTTCTTCGCTTTGAGAATAAACCAGAATGTCATCAATGAATACCACCACAAACTTGTCAAGGTAATCCATGAATACACTGTTCATCAAGTTCATGAAGAACGCTGGCGCATTGGTCAAACCAAAAGACATCACTGTGAACTCATACAACCCATACTTGGAAATGAATGCCGTCTTCGGAATGTCCGAAGGTCGAATCCTGAGCTGATGATAACCTGACCTCAGATCAATCTTGGAGAACACACTGGCTCCTCTCAACTGGTCGAACAGATCTTCTATTCTAGGCAAAGGGTACTTGTTCTTGATCGTGACCTCATTCAAAGCTCGATAATCGATACACATCCTTTTGGTGCCATCTTTCTTCTCCACAAACAAGACAGGGGCGGCCCAAGGCGAGGTGCTTGTCCGAATGTAACCTTTCTCTGACAGCTCATCAATCTGCTTCTTAAGTTCAACCAACTCTGGTCCGGATATCCTGTAAGCTCTCTTAAAGATGGGGGCGGTTCCGGGAAGAAGCTCTATGGCAAATTCAACTTTCCGCTCTGGTGGCATACCCGGTAAGTCCTTTGGAAACACATCTGGGAATTCGGACACAACCTTGATACTCTCAATCGGGTCTGCTTCACTGCTATCAACAACTATCTGATAACAGCTTCCTTTCTTTGGCTCAGGCAGGACTAACTCGGTCACCACTTCCTCTCCTAGTGGAGACACCAACTTGATTGTCCTCTTATCACAACTGATAACTGCCTGATACTTATCTAGCCAATTCATCCCTAGGATGACATCTATGCCCTGAGTACCCATTACTATGAGGTTAGCGGGAAACGCTATCCCCCTTATTTCCACACATACATTCAAACAAATGCTATCGGCTCGAATTCTACCACCGGCTGAGTCAATTTGAATGGGGGTTGACATGGTGGTAATTGGAAGATTATGTGCTTCTACCCATGATGCAGTAATGAAAGAATGTGTTGCTCCAGTATCAAATAACACTTCTGCAATATGAGAGTCGACTGGGAACATACCTACTATCATGCCGGGGGTCTCCTGAACTGCTTCAGCCTCCAAGTGGTTCAGTCTTCCATGATTGTAGCGTGGCTAAGAGCGGTTGCCTGCGCCAGGCTGAGACACGTTCTGCTTTGCTGGGGCATTGGGGCCTGACTGCTGCTGGGCTGCCTTCTTTGGACATTGCATCACCTAGTGGCCTTGCTCTCCACAGTGGAAACATGCCCTGTTTCCAACCTGAGCTGGTGCTGCTTGACTATTCTGCTGGTTTGCCGGGGCAGGAAGACGAGGTGCCTGCTGATTCTGCCTCTGAAACTGACCTCCTGACTGATTGCTCTGACGGTTCTGATACTGATGCTGAGGATACTGCCTTTGGAACTGCTGATGCTGCTGAGGTGGACGCTGGTTCTGCCTGAACTGCTGAGGTTGATTGCTTGAAAAACGAGGACGGTTGCTGCTTCCAGGCTGGGGTCCACTGATCTTGCGCTTACGATCCTCCATCTCCTTACGTTTCCTCTCTGTCATGATTGCTCTGTCAATCAGGTGCTGAAATGTCAGGAAGGTGTGATTCATCAGCTGATACTGAAGTGGGTCAACCAAGCCTCTCAGGAAACGGTACTGTCGTTTGGCGTCGGTGTTGACATCTTCAGGAGCATAGCGAGACAACTGCAGAAACCTGTCCCGGTACTCACTGACCGACGATGACCCTTGCTTGAGGGCCAGGAACTCCTCCTTCTTCACTGTCATCAGACCTGCAGGCACATGGTACTGACGAAAGCTACCTCTGAACTCTTCCCAGGTGATGGTGTCGGGGTGGGCATGGGTGGCGAGGTAAGACTCCCACCATGACTGAGCTGCTCCTCTCAACAGACGGGGACCATACAAGACTTTCTCCCTGTCATCGCACTGAGCGGTATGCAATTCCCGCTCCATAGTGCGCAGCCAGTCTTCAGCATCCATGGGGTCAGAAGAATGAGCAAACGTTGGTGGATGACCTCTCATGAATTCAGCACGCTTGTCTCTGGGCATCTGAGGCTGAGGTGGGGCCTGCTGCTGTTGTTGCTGCTGCTGCTGAATGGCGGCCAGAGTCTGACCGATGGCTTGAACTGCCTGAGTCTGCATCAGAAACATCTGCTCGATCGACATCGGGGGCGGGGGTGGTAGGTGCTGTTGCTGGGGTACCTCTTCCTGTTGAGCGGCTCGCTCCTGCTGAGCACGCCTTCCTCCTCTACGCCTATTCTCTGACATCTGCAGAATGCAACCACACATCAGAACTGATCTGACAAATCTTGCAGCATAAGAAAAGAGTATAGAATTCTTCAACAACACTGAACAGATGAGCATCTTCACTGATCTCCAACACAGACCACACAACTTCTCAGATAAAGAGGAAAGTGGAATAAAAGGTTTCCCAACTAGATAACTAACCCCATTAACATAACAGGTAAACCAAAATGCAGGGGATACCCACACTCTGGTGACAGTCATTACAAAGATCCAAACCAAACATAGTTCATCATGACAAACATAAATGCACAGGATATAGCAAACTACCCTGTCTAACTAAGACTAACTAAGAGCGAGACTAACGCTAAGATTGAAGCTTCTACATATATATTTCGTATTAATCACAAGATCCAACTCTAACGATCTATGGTTCTAGATTTATCTTGGTCTTGCAGTCGGGATTGCCATAAGGCTGGCGTCCACGCCGAGGTGAGCGGTACGGGTGCTGAGTCCCGACGGGAGCGGGGGAACCATCATCCAGGTGACGACGTTCCGCGCGCTCAGCCCGCAGCAGGGCGATCTCAGCACGAGCCCTACTCAGCTCGTCTAATGCATGGTCCAGCTCCGAGTTTAGCACGGTGGCTAGGTTGACTGTGCTGCTCAACCTAGGATTGTCCTCACCGACAGGTGAGACAATCACGCCTCCTGTGCTACCAGATGGACGGCGGGGGTAATACTTCAGGTCGAGACTGTCAGCTACCCCACCGAGAACCGAGCAGTAGTGCGAAAGCGCACGCCGTGCAACATCTTGCATGGCCGCCTCAGCTGAGTCCCGCTCAGAGATAGAATAGTGCTCTGAGCAGGTCTCTGCACCCTGGAGACTGTTCTCCGGACGGCGCACCAAGCAGGTCGCCTCCCAGCGGTCTGGGTAGACCCCGCGACTATGCTGGTAGACCACACAGCGATACTCGATGGACCAAGTACGCCGGTTAAGTGCCCGACGTAGCAGGGTGTCGAGCGCATCGTGGAAGTGACACCCGCGAGCAGCGTCGCGAGTGATGGGTCGAGCAACCCATCCTTCCGGCTCATGGTCAGCAGAGAGGTCGGTGTCGTGGCCCGAGCTGTCGTCGCCACCTCCGTCGTTTGGGTCTCCTCCAGCAGCTACTCCAGAAGCTGGGGCGCCCAGTGGTGGTGCAGGGGGCGCCTCCAGGGGAAGCACAGGGGAGCAGCTCCTCACGGACTCTATCTCCTGTTGAAGCGAGAAAGAAGAGCCCTGCTACTCCTGCTCCTGTCGTCGACGTTCCTGCTCCTCATGCAGGCGGTGGTGCAGTCTCTCCAAGTGGCTGGACTGTCCGGCCACGGGACGGCGAAGCGGACGCTCGGCAAGGCGGGAGGGTAAGAAGGGGATGACGGACTTTCGTGCAGTATGTCTAAGTCGAGCCATCTACAAAAGACATCGCAAGCAAAAGAGTGAGAACAGAATTAATATGACCAACAAATAATGAACCATAAATAAATGAAGGATTAGAATAAAACATGATTTTCAGCAAGGTATAATATATAGTAGAATATAGGTTTGGTCGGTATGACCAACTTTTGAAGGGATATCAAAGTCAAGGCAGGGACAGAGGTCTATAGTCCTTAGAACGACCATTCTATTCTAGGTTAGCAGTCCTACAGTCAGCATGGCTTTGATACCACTTATGTCACACCCGGTTCTAGAAGGCAAACCGAATGCGAACCATGTACGTGCCAGGATCAGTTATTCACGTACACAGTAGTTACATAACATGGACATCATCACACAGTGCTCAAATAGTATTAAAAGGGGAATAATAGTCGATTACATCATACGTCTGAGACGTCCATATAGTTCTTACAGTAAATCAAAGTGCGGAAAAGAAACGTAGATAAACGCGGCCTTCACAGGCAGCCGACTGGGGGTTGCCGCTAACCCACGCCTAGAACTCGTCGTAGTCTTGAAACTCCTGGAAGTCTCCTTCCACAGCTTCATCTTCGCCTGAGCAGTGGTTGCAATGCTGACAACCTGGGGATGGGGGGGTTTGGTGTGTAGAGCAAGGGTGAGTACACATCAACATACTCAGCAAGTATCCTATTTGGCTGTAGTGGACTAGCTTTATGTGGGGATAAGTCAAGCAGTTGCTTTTAGTTGGTCAGGTTATTATTTACTAATAGAAAGCCAGGTTTTAGCATTAACCCAAGTTATTAGCCCGATGTACCCTTTCCAAACGGAAAGAATACCACTTACCAGCACCATAGTCATAACCAGAATCATCAATCTCATAGCCACCTGTACCATAATGTCTCTGATCAAGTACCACTAATCACTGGAGCTCCCTTGGCCGCTCATAACCGCGAGCACGGCTGATATATCAATTTTCAAACACTCTGCAGAGGTTGTGCACTTTACCCACAAGCCGTGATTCCCATTCTGCCCGGAGATCATGACTCTCCATTGATCACTACCAAGGTGACCCAGCAGGGCATCACTACGTAGCCTTTACAAAGATTCCCCGGGGCTGTAGCCGCCCGTTAGGTTTCCTAAATGTACCGCACTCCTCCCCAAGGGACAAATCAACCTTGGCAGAGCGAGCCGCATACACCGAGCCCCATTGACGGCACGACGGCTAAGCGAACTACACCTCGGTTCCTCTAATTATTCAGCTAAGGGCATCCCATTCCACCCTCATGGTTGCACTGTTTTCCCGGGCGGTCATCCATAGAACAGGTCCTTATGGAGAGGCACTCGAGAAACCGCTCGAGCCCCCTTAAAGGCCACAAGTACAACATCATAATAAGAGAAGGGAAAACAGCGTATCATAGATAATCTCATCATGTTCATTGATTAGAGTTGAGCAATAGCATAAAGCTAAACAATAATATTCCAACCCAAATAGGTAAACAAGGACATGGATAACAAAGCTAGTCAATCCTTAGGCATAAATGTGTAATGCGGGAGGTGAATTAAAGAATGAATAGGATAGAGGTAGGTCAAGGGACACTTGCCTCCACCAACCGACTGCTGCTCAGGGGCTTCTCCTGCGAGTTCCTCGGGCTCTTCAACCGGATCGTTCTCTATGCGATTGCAAGCATACATACATCCATCCATTCGAATTAGGAAACAAACAGCACACCATACAAGAGAGCAAATAAAGTAATTATGCATAGAATATCACATACGATAATGAATTTACCACGGTTAGAAAGAAACGAGGGAAGGTCTCGCAGGGGTTAAAGCTTATGCCCGAGACGCACCACGGGTAAACGAGTAACTAAACGTCACGTGCTCTAGTTCTAATTGGTTCTAACAAAAGAATTAGCTACATGCACTAATGTAAACGTGACCACTTTTAGTAGGTTAACATTGAATGAGATAGACGATTAGCTATACAAATTAACTAATGTAACCAATTTCCAAATTGAGACTCCTATCTTATTAATATAAACACGTGATTAGCGCGTATAGGACACGGGGGGGGGGGGGGGGGGGGGGGGGTAGACTGGGCGTCTGGGGGTAGACGAAGGCACGACGGGTCGTGCCAAGGCACGCGCACTACGCGGGCACGCGCGCGAGGCCGCACGCATACGCCACGAGCTAGCCGTGCGCACGTCGGGGCTGTGCGTGAGCCGAGCTCAAAGCTGCGCGCCATAGGCACACTGGGCCGAGCTCGAGGCCACGCTGGGGCCGTCACGACGCGAGCAAGGCACGACGGGGCGAGCGGGCAAGCACGCCGGGGCAAGCGAGCACGGGCGAGCGAGGACGCGGCCGGGCGAGGCCGGGCGCGGGGGCGGGCGGTCGAACTGGGGCACGGGGCGGCCGAGCTCACCGGGGGGGAGCTCGCCGGGGGGGGCGAGCTCGCCGGGCATGGGGGCGGGGTCGAGGGGGCGCGGGATGGGGTGGCCGAGGGCGGCCGGGGGCGGGGCCGGGCGCGGCGTGGCGGGCTCGCCGGACATGGGGGCGGGGCTCGCCGGGGACGGCCGAGGGCGGGGCGGCCGGGCCCGCCGGGGGGCGGCCGAGCGCGGGACGGGGTGGCGCCGAGCGGGGCGAGGCGGCCGAGGCCGGGCGGCCGAGCCGAGCTCGCCGGAGAGCGGCGCGAGGAGGGCGGGCACGGGACGGCCGAGGCCGGGGCCGAGCGTGACGGGGCGGCCGAGGCGAGGGCGGGGCGGCGCGGGGTGGCCGGGGCCGGGGCCGAGCGGGACGAGGCCGGGCGCGGCGGGGCGCGGCCGCGGCGGGGCAGCCGGGGAGCGGCGTCGGCGGGCGGGGTCGGGGCCGGGGCCGAACTCGCCGGGGCGGCCGAGCTCGCCGGGGCCGGGGCCGAGCGCGCCCATGGCGCGGGGGAGGGCGCCGGAGGGAGGGGAGGGAGGAGAGAGGGGAGGAGAGGAGGGAGGAGAGCGGGTCTCACCGGAGGGGAGAACGGCGGCGGCGGCGGCGCCAGGGAGCGGCGGCGGCGGCGCGGGGGAGGGGCGGTGGCGGCTAGGGTTAGGGTTAGGGTTAGGGTGAGGGAGAGAGAGAGAGAGGGATGACGGGCGGGGCCCGCGGGAGGATTTTTGGAAAAAAGAAAAGGGGTGGGGGCGGTTGGGCCGGCTGGGCCCAAAGGGGGGGGCGCGGCTGGGCCGGCCGGGGGCGGCCCACGGCGGGGGGGGGGAGGGGCGGTTGGGCCGGCTGGGCCCAAAGGGAAGGGGGCGGCTGGGCCAAAAAGGGGAGAAGGGGGGGAGAGGAGAAGAAAAAGGTTTTCCTTTTTCTAAAATCTAATTTTCTCTAGATGAATGCTTTCACATTTTTAAACAATCAAAAAGTATGCATGGTTCGGCATGGTGCATCACACAAAATAAAGTATTTTAGGGTTTCGCTTTACACAGGAATCCAAGCCGAATCCCGCTATAACTTTGGAAAGGATCAAGGTTTAGCGAGGGGAAAAGGGAAAAGGAAAGGGTAACGCCTGAATTTGGTGAGAGAAAAGAAGAAAAAAATCTACCCCCAAATTCAGGGCGTTACAGCAACAAACGCCCACGACCGTAGAGGGGTAACAGCGGCTCATGCCCTGTGCACCCCAACGGTCGCCAGAGCGCCACAGAGTGTCGCGAGATCATTGACCTCGCGAAACGTGTCAGTGATGAGCGGCGCGAGCAGTCTTCCAAAAATGGCTCTCCACCTCGCCACCGACCTGGCAAAGAAAAGGTGGACGATGGTGAGGTGGCCACGGCTGAGCGGGATCTCGGGTATCAATCGCCCGAGGGGGACCTGAAGGATGTCTTCGCCGGAGGCTCCTACTCCGGTGAAGACAACTAGGCGGACCCCAGGGGGACCCCGTGCTCCCCAGTCTACGGAGCTGAAGCATGCCTTCCTCCGGAAACCCCTCTGGGTCCCCCGCGGGTCCAGGCTTCCGACAGGTACATACAAGAACAGTCGCAGCCAAAGACGGGGGCTCCCTGTCAAATGCAGATGGGGACCCAGGGTCGGGACCTAGCCTTACGGCAAGTACCAAACCAAGAAGGGCTCCACAACTCTCCCCCAGCTGGGAAGGACCCGTCAAGGTAATAGGAACGCACCGACCCGAGGGTAACCATCTAGCTACGACTGAAGGAGTGCCTTACCCCGATGCTGAAACATCTCTGTAAGTTCTATCCATAGAGCAGGTCTGAGGGGTCGAATCTGTTTCCCTTTTTTGTAACCAGGTAATGCATACGTGTACGACAACCCGGTGGGGCCTGTCCCCATAAGCCCGGTCTATTGGTCTGCACACATGCATGACGAGTTATAAAGAAAAACTGCCCCCTCAGTTGTGCCCCTATGATAGATTCACCTCACTGCTCCATGGTCATACCTTGCAGTTTTTCAGATAATACTTTTTATCTAACCCACCCGTATGGTTCCTATCTGTCCTAATGTTCCGATGTCTGAATTGAGCAGCCAGGCTTGCAGTCTAGGGCCCCCGATACGAAAGTTGGGAGGTCCGACAGCCTGGGAGCCGACCCTAAAGAATGGACCCCGTTCCATGGGGTGGTCTGGAGCCCGTGTAGTTGCTCAGTCTGGTCCTGTACCATGGGCCTGCATGCTCCACCACTCTGTGACGGGTACTTAGTATTTGGGGCTATAAGTCCTGTGGGTCTGACAACCTCGGGACCGGAGATAGAGAATGGGCATTAGTCTTCTAGGGTGGTCCGGAGCCCGTGCAGCCGCTCAGCCTGGTCCCGTACCGTGGGCCTGCACGCTCCACCGCCCTGCGACAAATGTCCTAGTATCTAGAACCGCGACCCAAGGGGGTCCGAACACGCAACTTGGTCACCCGGACTAAAACCTGCGAGTCCCGAGCATGTATCAAAGGACGACTAATGTCAGACAGGGAACCCTATGAGGTGTACTGCTAATGCTTCCTAGCTAAAAGTTGTGTACAGATCCAGATCTCGACGAGTTTGCCTCCCGAGGGTTGTTGACAATCTTTTCAGATGCGCTGGTATCCAACCTCAACACGTTAAGCCTGCATCCCAGGCAGGGGGCCAGGTACCAGGGAGGAGTCAACAATATCACACACAGCAGGAACACATTGAAAATAGATAAGTGCTAATACTGCTTAATAAATAATACTCTTGAGTACCTTACAAAAAGAGAAAGTATTACATTTATCTTCAAGTGGAGCCCTAGTTCCATTTCTACTCTGCAGGTATGAACTACCTCCACACCAGTAAGGGCCGCGGGATAGCTAGCTCCGAGCAGCTCACCAGCGGAGGCGACGACATCAGCACCGACGGTGGCGGCCACCTCTGCACCGACAACTCGCCAAGCAGCGACGATCATCTCAGCATGTATGCCGCTGCTAAAGGGTCCTCGCCCATGTCTTCCTACGAGGGGCGACAACGAGGCCATTAAAGCCAAAGAGTTGGAGGCTCGGCGACAGGTGGCACTGATGGTCTCGCTAGCGGGGCAACCACCTCTGCAATGGTGGGCGATGGCTGCCTCAACGCGCGCAAAAAGGTCCTCGCTCTCGTCCTCACTAAGGAGTGAGGACATCCAAGAACGCAACCGCCACCCCTGTGATGCATGACATAATTTGCAACCCCTCAGTGCGACCGGCAGCGCGGGAGAAGCCGTGGGTGTGGCGGACCTGCGCACGGCGCGACCGTCGCGCGTGCGGGGAACAGACAGCCACGCCCCGATCCAGCGTCGGAGGCAGCGTCGGAGGCGGCGCCGAAGCCACCCAAGCCGAAGCACCGGGCACGCGATGGCTGGCGGCACCTGCAGTCGGCCAGCCCCGCATACCCGAAGTTCACCTCCTTCGCAAGGCAGGCAAACACCCTTCTCCCCCGGATACTGAGGGAAGAAGCGGGCCGCCAGCCCATGCGGAAGGCAGGGCCCCAACTCGGCACACCCTCCTCCCCAGCACGGATGATGAACATCCTTGAAGCTGAGGGCAGGGGGAGGCCACAGCCCGGCTCGCTTCTCTCCACCACAAGGCTAGTAGTCATCCTTGTGGATGACCACCGGCCGGAGGTTGAGACCGGGCTGCGTGATGAAAATCCTTGAAGCCGAGCGATGGCGGAAGGATGCCAACCCCCGTGAGGTTGCACTCCTCTATCAACAACAACAAGAAGACAAGATCGGCGGCACCACCACGAGCACGAGCTCTTCGGCGATGAGATCGCCGGAGGAGACGACCCTGACGCGGATCCCTCCAGAGAACACCGACGCACCCCATCTGGAGGCCCAGAAGGCGGAAGGGCGCGATGGTCGCAAGAGGAGCGAGGCATGTTTACTGCCCAGGAGATCGACCCCTTTTTAAAGGCAGATCTCCCCACTCGCGCCCCCGAAGCGTCACGGGCGAAGTCTCCCCCGATGTGCACCAAGGTTCCCACCTTATGACACGGGGACCAGGCCCCACATGTCATACATATTGACCCGAAGAAGGAGCGTGCAACTACCTCGCGGTTATGCGCCCCTTCATTTTGGGGGCAACCAGCGGTTAGGAAGGCGAACCGTCGCACAAGGGGCATGCAACCGCCCCACGGTTAAGCGCCCCATCATCTTCGCCGTAACCAGCGGACAAAAAGGCGAAACACCACGCAAGAAGCATACAACCGCCCCACGGTTATGCGCCCCTTAGCTTCGCTGCAACCGGCGGTCCAACACGGGGGCCCAGGCCCACATGTCATGCAACCGGCGTGTTAGTTACCGGGTGCGGAAAAATCGCACCGCCGCTTGCGCCAATGCCACGTCTTCTCGGGGCCGTCGCGGAAGTCTGAAAAGATAAGTTTTTCAGAACCAGTGCAGCGACTTGAGGCACCTCGCGCATGGCCCAATAGTGACATTAAGTACGAAGGTCACGGGCCAGTCAGTCGTGGGAATAGGCATGGCATACGGCATGACCATAGGCGGGCCGACAGTAATTACATCAACAGGCGCGCAGGAGCAGCAGGCCAACCACCAATCAGACTCTAGCCCCACCTACAGACTCACATCCTCCTCTAAGGCGGGCCCGGGGGCCACTGTCGGTACCCTGAATCAGGGGTACCCTCTTCTACAGTATGAAGGCGCTGCACCCGTACGACACCTCCAGGTCACATGGAGAGCGGCACCCGACCCCACCACATGGGCAAGCCTAAGGGCACCACATGGCGAGGAAGGATAATACATCCCAGGAAGCACCGTTGGGTCCGGACCTCCGCAGAGGGACACCGGACCCCTGTGAGTACGAGCCTGGAGCTCCCGAGGAGACATGTTGGGTCCCCCCTCGAGTGAGGTTCGGGCCTTAGAAGGGTCCCAGGACGGAGAGGATCCCGGCACAAGCAAGGGTCCGGTGCCGACACGTGTCCAGGCCATGCCCTACGCTCCCCGCTCAGGCGGAAACCCGCCCCGGCCGCGTGGCTTGTGGCCCGTGACATAAGCCAACGGGCCGCGCCTGACGTAAGGCCCATACGACTGTGCAGTCTTTGCATTTATTGCGGAGAGGACGCGCCGCCTGCCACCACGCTGATGGGCGACACGCCCTCTCAGCATTTAATGCGTCCTGTCCAATCCATCGACAGACGGCGTCAGGGTCACTCAACAGACGGCGCGCCTGACCAGTCTGTTGGCGAACTGTGCGCCCGTGCCGAGCGGCGGATGACGTGCCCTCTCAGCATTTAATGCGTCCTATCCAATCCACCGGCAGACGGCGTCAGGGTCACCCAGCAGACAGCGCGTCTGACCAGTCTGTTGGCGAACAGTGCGCCCGTGCCGAGCGGCACATGGTACCCATCATCTCTTCTATAAGAAGCTTCCCCTGCACGCTGAGGATATGGAGATCTCGGGCTTCAGGGCACAAGAAGATTGCCCCGGCAGCAAACATTGGTGGCTCCAAGCGCTATATTCTTTATGTCCCCTTCAACTATAAAAGGGGAGGCATGCGACGTTACACACAAGCTCAATCTTTTAGACCCAACCTTAGTCTCACAAGTTCATACAAGCTCTCTAGCAATACATCACATAGTGGAGTAGGGTGTTACGCTCCAGCGACCCGAACCACTCTAAACCCTTGTGTGTTCTTGTGTTCTTCCCACTTTTCCAACTAACAAGCAAAACGCTTAGGCCCCCTCCTCATCTTAGGATTTAGGGTGGGTGCACTCCGCCACCCGGCCGGAGATTTGCTCTCCGACAAGGACCTTCCCACTTCAGTTGTAACTTGCCCACTGTATCTGGGTTGGCCACTCTCCGAAGCACCAAATGTCCTGGCTTGATGTTTTTCAATCGAACTTTCCTATCACACCACCTTATTGTTTTGGCCTGATATTTATTGATGTGTTCTATAGCCTGAAGTCTGGTCCCTTCTATAGTATCTTTTGTTGTTTGATAATTAGCTTCGTCTTCCACCGAAGCTGTTGTTCTTATGGATCCTGTCTTTGCTTCTTCTGGTGTTATTGCTTCGTCACCAAACAAGTGCTTGAAGGGTGTAAATCCTGTTGACCTTGACACAGTTGTGTTGTGGCTCCACACCACTTTAATCAACTCATCTGACCATTTTTCTCTGGGATGGTTGAAGATTAACTTCAGTATTCCTGTCATTATAATGCCATTTGCTCTTTCTACCAGCCCATTTGATTCTGGATGCCTTACTGATGCAAAATGAATCTTTGTACCAATTCGGTCACAGAAATCTTTGAATGTTTCAGCATCATATTGTGTTCCATTGTCCATAGTTATTGCCTTCGGCACGCCGAAGCGGCAAACAATGCTTTGCCAAAAGAATTTTTGTACTGTGGCCGAAGTTATTGTGGCTAAGGGTTTTGCTTCGATCCATTTAGAGAAATATTCCACTGCTACAACGACATATTTCAAATATCCTTGTGCAGGTGGAAGTGGACCTAACAAATCCAGACCCCACCTTTGCAGTGGTCAAGTTGGCTGTATTAACTGAGTTAGAGACGAAGGTTGTTTCTAGTCCTTTGCACATCTTTGACAATTTTCACACTTCTGAACCAGATCTACTGCGTCCGAAGCTGCCTTCGGCCAATAAAATCCTTGTCTGAAAACCTTCCCCAGCAAATCCCTAGACCCAATATGAGATCCACATAAACCTGCATGTATTTCCTTCATCAACTCTTGACCTTTGGTTCTGGATAAACACTTGAGTAGTGGAGAGCAGACTCCATGTTTATATAACTCCCCTTGTATTATCACATATGGTCTTGTTCTTGCTTCCATTCTTTTATTATAAACTTCGTCATCCAAAAGACAATTACCTTGGATGAAAGATATAATTTCAGTCCTCCAATCTTCACTATGTACAGGTGATATTGCAAGCACTGCTCTCTCCATAAGTTCAACCGAAGGTGCTTTTATTGTCTCAAAGAATACTTCCGAAGGCAGAGGGAGCCCCTGTGCCGCTGACTTAGCTAGCAGATCTGCATGCTCATTTTCCCCTCTTGGAATATTTTTTACAGAAAATCCTTCGAAGGAAGCCTCCAATCTTCGGACTGTATCCAAGTATTTTTCAAGCTTCGGATCCCTTGCCTTGCTGCTTTTGTCTACATGGCCAGAAATAACTTGAGAATCAGTTTTAAGGTCTGCCCTTCTTATTCCCATTGCCTTTAGCTTCCGAAGCCCTAACAGAAGGGCTTCGTATTCAGCAATGTTATTTGTACAACTAAAGTCCAGCCTTGCTGCATAGCATGTCCTACCTTTAGAGGGTGCTACCAGAACAGCAGTCGCTCCTGCGCCGAAGGTTCCCCAAGAACCATCACAGAATACTGTCCAGGTGTCACACCCGGATTTTAGGGTCCAAAACCCGGGCGCGAACATAATCACCAGGTGTGCTGGGACCAAGTCTCACACATATGATGAATCATGGCACAGGATCGAATGTCACATCTTTACTACATAACAGGAGTTCTATACAAAATAAATAAATAATTACATTATAAGGAGACAACAGTCCAGCAACCCAAAGTTGACTGGGAGACGACGACCTAGACCTCTCACGAACACATCACATCATCCTCCACGCGCCTCATCCTGTGGTACCTGTTCTTGACCTTTGGGGGGGTGTGAGACAGCAAGAGTGAGCTCACATACGTTCATCGCTCAACAAGTTGTGGGGAATAATGTGCATGAACTCGCCAAAGGTGGGAGCTCACGTGAAGTGTAAGGCTTACCAAAGAGGATGGTTAGAGCTGAGCATTGCTTTTAAAGTTGGTCAAAATTTTATTAGCAATTACTAAGTATAAGTAAATACCAACCCAATTAAGTAGTAGAACAAAAGTAGCAACCTCACCTGCGATGCAATGCATATGACAAATTGAGTTTAGGTTCCATAATTTAATCATGTGAGTGTCCGAGCTGCTCATGACCGTGAGCACGGCTAGTATACCAGTTTTACACTCTGCAGAGGTTGCGCATCTTTACCCACAAGTCGTGTTACCCATTTGCCACGGAGTTGATCAGACTCCATACACCTCTACCAAGGAAGCGAGGCAGGGTACCACTACGAGGCCTTTACAAAGTTCCACTAGCTTCAGACTACCCGCTACAGTTTATAGGAAGCTCCAGTGCAGGGTTCTTGCCTGACCGCCATCGCAGCAAAATCAACCAAGGACCTCCCTGCACTGACCACTCCCCTACTGCCCTTGCCCCTTTCGGGTAAGGTAGCCCTCCACTAGCTTTCCTAGTTAATCAGCCAAGGGCGTCCCATTATACCCTTGTGGTAGCACTGTTTTCCCGGGTGGTTCTCCATGTTCCCATTAACATAATGATCTTATCATGAACAGTAAATAACAACTGATAACAAAAGTGTAATCATGAATAATGTATCTCCATACCCAAAACCACATATAGCACTAGCAAGTACTACCCAGAAAGTTCAGTGGTAAACAAGGTATAAAGATAGACAAACTAGGGTATCCTATTGGGTCCCATCAAAATTAACCTATGCAGATCATTATGATTAATTAGAACATGAGTGGGTAAAAAGAAGTGATCAAGGGCACAACTTGCCTGGGACTTGAGATTCCAGGTACCAGGATGATCTTCAGGTGGCTCGTAACCTCGCGCTAGTCGTAGCAATACAAACAAACATGACATGGACAAAATTAACATCACACCAAACATAAGAATAAACTGCGTAATAATAGTCTATGCGTTGCTATGAGAACGTGGGATCGAGAACCATTAACATCGGAGTTACGATTTAAGGAGTTAAAATGCCATAAAAGATCTGTTTGATTAAAATATTATATTATAATTTGGTTAATATAAATCATATGAGAGGTCATTATATAAATAATTATCTTTAAGTTATAAATTTACCATAAATCATCTTCTATTGCATTAATAAGCAGATTAACAAACTAATCAACATAAGTTAAATAAAGGTCTAATTATTAAAGAATGAGACATGGTATAATAAATGTTGTTATTGTATAGTAAATATTCATACGATACTAACGCAACTGGAACGGATCAAATCGGAGTTTTAGATTTTAAGTTATGAATTTCTAAAGATTATATGTGTCTTGCACAAGATTAAATGGGATCTAAATTTTAATGTGATTTTCATGTCCAAACAGAGACACTAGATGATAAACAATAATATTACAAAACTATAAAAACTGGAATGGATTAATTTGGACATCATATGAATTTTCTATGAATTAAACAAAATCTAGCATCTATTTTTTTACATTAAAATAATTTTCTAATTACTTTTACTGGGTTTTATAAATCTCTGGACTGGGCACACTAATATTAGGAAGTGCAGGGGCCCTGGCGCAAAGTGCACCAAGACACAGAGAACCCAGGCGATAGACCGCGGGTTGAATAGCAAGTTTTCCGGGGTCTCTTTTAGAAGTTTGCTCGGCTGAATCTATCTGGGCGAGTATGAGCCGTCAGATCCCGATCTGACGGATTCGTTATAACGACGAAGGGGTACGCGCTATTGACCGTCGATCCTGAGATCCACGATCACGAAGCCCTGACCGAACCGGTATGCAAGGTGCGATCACAGCCGTTGGTGACCAGATCAACGGACAAGGCGCACCAACCCGAAGTTGTAACCCTAATCCAGTCCCCACCGTGAATCAGCCGATCAAAGGCCCAGATTGAATCTGGCCGAAACGTTATCACCTTCTAATCGTGGCCACACGCCCGCAGATCAACGGCCAGGCCAGATGATCCCCATCTTACAATCGCAGACACCGGCGGTGGCGTTCACCAGGGCCGGCGGCGCCATGGCCGACGAGCAGGCATCAAGGTTTCGGGTGTTCGATTCCTAGTGGATCCTAGAGCAAAACGTCATGATGACCATAGGGAAGCGCGAGCGAGGCCTCACCGATGGAGAAGGCGGGAACAGGGCCAGTCATGGCGCAGGGCGGACCGGCGGCAGAGATTCATCAACGGCGAGAAATTCACAGTGCCCCATGGCTTGGAACAGGGTGAGCGGATGGAAGAGGGGCGGGTGCGGATCCGTTCTTATGCACCGAGGTCAGGAAGTCCGCGCGGGTATCACGCCATGGTTCACGGAGCTCGGAATCCAAGGGCGCCATGCGGGGTTGTTGTGATGAAGGGGATAAGTCTGACAAGTTGGCCCCACAAGTCAGTGGTTGAAGGAGGACAAGGCTGTACCCGGTGAGCAGCTGCCCAACGGGTCCCACACGTCAGTGGCACGAAAGAAAAGAAAAGGGGAGGGGATAGAGTGGGCTGGCGCGGTGAGTGAAGTAGAGATGGGCCAAAAATGAGGTGGTAGGCCCAGCACAGATGGTTTTCTCTTTTTTTTCCCTTATTTTCTAATTCTAATTTTCAAATTTAACTCAGATTTTAGGTTTAAAATTCAAAATAAATTTAAAGTCAAAACTCCAATATGAATGTGACAATATCTTATTAATTAATTAATTTCCCTATTTAGACAAATGCTTTCAAATATAAAGCTCATACACACTAAAATAGAGAATAGGTATTTGAAAAAAATTATCATTTATAGTTTGTACTTTTCTTTAGTGAATAGTTATAAATATATTTCAATAAAGTAACAAATTTATATGGAGATTATTTTAAATCTTTATTGGAAACATAATTATGTTATGTGGTGTTGTCCCACATGTAAGAAAAAATTTTATTGGAGGATTTTCTAGCACCAGAAACCTTTAGAGGGTTTATTTACTATTATTTCATTTATTAATTTATTTATTTTCAAATTTTTCAAAATGAGATTTTAGGTGCTACACCAGGCTTCGGCGTCTTTTATTACTTCTTCTCCCTGAGCCTCTGCGTCCAATCAGCAATGAAATCTGCTAATGCCTGAGACTGAATTGAGGATCTATGTACATAATCAATAGTGAATTCATTGAGTTCCGCAACCCATTTTCCAATTCTTCCCGTAGCTTCTCTGTTTATCATTATGTCCTTTAGAGGTTGTGATGAAGGTACAATTATATGATAGGCTTGAAAGTAACGCTGGAGCTGTCTGGAGGCCATTAGCACATCATACAACACCTTCTCCAATTCGGTGTAATTTTTCTTTGATAAACTGAGTACTTCGGAGAAGAAGTATACTGGTGCTTGTCTTTTTACTTGGCCATCTTGCTTCTCCTGTACAAGTGCCGCACTGACTGCAGAATGAGAAGTTGCCACAAACAGGAGTAACGGGGTCCCTGATGAAGGTGGAGTTAGAGCTGTCAAGTCTATCAAGTATTGCTTTAACTCTTCAAAAGCAATATGAAGGACATACCTTCATCATCTCAATATGTAATGAAAAGCAAGAACATATGATACATATAAAGAATATGAATAATCATATTAAATCATTAGATTATCTATATTCTCATTATATAATCATGAATAAACATTAATGATATTGAATTATATTTATACCTTCGGCTTGACAGAAGGTAAGAATCCCAGAATGACGTGCGAGTGAATGCAAGTTAGCGTGAACAGTACGGGAGTACTGTTCATCTATTTATAAGCACATGACGCAGCCCGGACAAAAGTACATTTATGCCCTTGACAACTAATCATAATCATGATACGAACTATCAAGGACTATGTGGTCTTTTCCTTTTTAAGTCGGTGCCGCCCTTTGTCTCAAGCGTATCATCATGCCGAAGCTCTTTCGATTGTAGCTTCGGCATACAGCTTCATGTCACAACTATTTGCATGTCATCTTGACGAAGATTTTTGCTTAGAGGACCTTCGGCGGAGAAGAAGGCCCCCAACAAAAGAGAAATTCTTCTCTCACTTGATAGAGATTGAGGAAGAGGGGGAATCATTGGATGAACTCAGGGAGGCGACATATACACCAAATATTCAGGGGGTGAAGGATCGAGTGATCTATCAGAGCACGCCTTAGATCTTGTTCCAAACCTCTAAAATTAACAGTTAGTAGCTAATATTAGCTGAGAGGTTTAGAAGGGATCAACTAATAGAGCAACTAATTATTAGTTATACCTATCAAATAGCTATTAATTGTTAGCCCTAGCTAATAACTTATTAACTGGTTAACAATTAGCTGTAGAGGTCTAGACCGGGGCCATAGAAGCATAGGACAGATTCCTATCCTTCGGGCTAAAGTTTAATCGAGGTTTTAAATACTAAATAAAATGACTAAACATGCTCTAATTATAAAATAATTACACATGTCATGGCTAATTCGCGAGACGAATTTATTAAGCCTAACCGATTCATGATTAACACATATTATATTTTACTATAGTTAAAACATGTTAATTATGCATTAATTAGACATAATAAACCCATCTCGCGAATTAGCTATAATTTATGCAATTAGCTTTATAATTAATTAGCGTATGTTTAGTCCTCTTATTGGCATGCATAACATAGACTAAACTTTAGTTTAGAGAAACCAAAGACCGTTTAAATTAATTATTTTATTTATTATCAGGAGGTGCTCCCTAATCGTCTGTTGGATCAAGAATAGCAGGTAAACTGCTTCCGCTGTTCATACCGCGCCTGTTCTACGGAATGCAGTAAAATACGCGGGCGGCGGGCCCATAGGACAGCGATTGGTTGATATATTATATGATATTTTATTTTATTTTAAACCCCGCCTGAGATCGGGTTTCCAGTATGTTCCTGCTCTGTTCACGTTTTCGTGTCCCACAACAGCCCAGAGTCTTCTTCTGAAAATGAAAAAAAAAGATTTCCCTGCTGTTGTGTTGCCCTTTCACTCACGTGCTCAATTTGACGACCACAGATTGGCTGCGTCCATAAACTCTGTACTCTGTAGCAATCTCACAGCACGACTCTCCCGGGAGTGATTGGCACGATATAAGGGGTTAGCTAATTCATGGTGAACAAAATATCGTATAATATTATCAAATTTAAACACTCGACATGAAATAAATTTTTAGTTTTTTAGTAAATTATTCAGTTTCATGAGTCTATTTTCTAGCTAATTAATATATTAAACTAAAGTTATGGTATATTAACAATACCAAAATAATAAAGACGATATAATAATGAATGTCTGGTTGATGAGATTCAACTTTTATATAATGACTCTAGTATTTATGAGATGGCTAACAAAATTTTAAGAGAATTCAAAAAAAAATCAAGTAACCTTGAAGATCCATGAAAATTTGTTAACTAGCACAGGTACATATCAAATTCGTCGTGTACACGATGACAACTTTAGTTGAAATTTGTAAATTTTATTATTAGCGACAGATTTGATATTTTACAGAGCACGTCGACTTTTTTTAATAAATTATTTTATTTTAATCAACGAAAAACTATAATTCATACATCATCTATCCCCCCTATATACACACACATGCACACACGAGAGGGTTAGGGGGCCAAACATTTTAGTTCTCTTCCTGTTTTAAAATAATTGATTTAGATTATAAGATATTTGGTTTTTATAGATAGTTCTATTTCCGTTCAAAAAAGAGTTGATGATTTTTTTTAAAGTTTAGATAGTTTATTTATTATAAAATATTAGCAACATTTACTCCCTCCCATCTCCGCTCTAGTGCTCTAATACCATAGGAGGTAAGCGAAAATTAGCCGTCCCGTTTGGATTGCTAACGGACACACATTTGGAGGTAAGTGCCCATATGAACACAGAGTCTCTGTAAACATAAGATCAGTTTCCATAATTATATTATTTATCGAAATTTGGTCATAAATATCCAGAATAACAAATGACATGCATGTAAAACATATTTTCCTTGAACTAAAAAATATCCAGAATTTAGACACACATGCACACCCAAGAATGCAGGTGGCGTGGTGAGGAGGAGATGCAGCCGCAGGCAGTCAAAGACAGACTGTTGCTGCTGTAATGCAGATTCCTGAGATCAAAGAGGGATCGCCGTCCTAAATTTAGACACAGGAGATCCGGGAGAGGCGTGGACTGCCTGCGCCAAGACCAAGTGGATGGGAACAAGGCCGTGACGTGCCTCTCCTCCACTCCACGCCTCTGACCGATTCTCTCTCGCCAACTACCCTCTCAAAACGGCTTCACTCTCCCCTTTTTATTTCCCATCGTTTCCCTTGCCCCCCGCCGTATCTGCAGTTCTCGACCTCTCCTCCTACCTCCTCTTCACTCCCCCCCCCCCCCCCCCCCCCCCCCCCCCCCCCTCCCTCCCTCTTGCATCACTATCACCACCAACAACAAGGCTAACGCACACCAATCCAACAAGGAGAACAAAAAACAATTAATCGTGTTTTGAGCTTTTGATATCATCTCGTTCCAGTTAAGTGCGTGAAGAGGCAATAATGGTGGCAGTGGAGGTTGTGCCGGCGTCCGCGGAGTCCCCGATTCCGATCGAGGCTAAGGCCGCGGTGACGTCGGAGGCGGAGGCGGAGGCCGAGGGCGAAGTGGAGGCGGAGATGAAGGGTGATGCGGCAGCTACGGCGGGAGAAACGGAGGAGGAGGAGGAGGAGGAGGAGAAGGTGTACAAGAGCGACCTGAAGAAGCTGGAGAACCTCATGTCCAAGCTTAACCCCTGCGCGCAGGAGTTCGTGCCGTCGTCGCGCCGCACGGCCCCAGCCGCCGTGGCGGCGGCGAAGCCGGCGGGAGGAAGGGTGCTCTCAGCCGACGCGCCCGTGTTCGTGTCCGCCGCCGAGTACTACGGCGCTGCCGGCGGGCACCTGGAGATAGGCGGCGGCGGCGGCGGCGGCAAAGTCGTCGTTGGCGGCGGGGGCAGGGACTCCAGCAGCGACGGATCCAGCAACGGCGGCGGCGGCGGCAGTCGCCACCAACCGAATCGCCGGGTCTGTGAGCTGTTAATTTTGCGTCTTTTACGGCTCTATCTAACACGTCTCGATTTGGGAGGTTTTGGTATTTGTCTGACCTTTCCCTCCTTCCTGTGATCGCTGGAAGATTTGGGTTGATCACTTCCTTCTTTCTTCTTCCTTTTCCTGTCGCTTTTCCCCCCCTCTTGTTTTATCTCTTGAAAAATCAAGTCTCCGAGCAGCGAGGGAGGGTTTATAATTTCGTTCTGTTTTTATGATTCTCCTCTAAATCATTTGCGGAATCATCTTATATATTACAAATATGATACAAAGAACCCCTCCCTTTATAAGGGAGAGAGTCGACGGCTCCATCTTGTTTGTTTCTTAAGAAACAATTTGATGGGTGCAAACCTGCTAACCAGATATCGACGAATGGTCGGTGCTAGTGGTACTACGGCAATTGCCAAGAACTTGATACGTGGATCCATGTGATAGCGATGGGCACTGTGCTTGATGCCAACTATTCGTCTCCGTGGGCCTCCCGTTTAGCTCTTTCACAACTTCCAGAACAAAAAAAATGTGTTCATTTAATAATTCTGGTGGTACGACGACAAATTGACTTTGCCCTCGTGATTGGCATCAGAGGAGGAACAGCTTCAACCACGGGAGGCGGAGGGGGGCCGGAGGCCGGCCCCGGCGGGGTGATAGGGAGGACAGCGTGCGGCGGACCGTCTACGTGTCCGACATTGATCAACATGTATGTGAGCTTAACTAGACAGCTGTGGTGGCCTTTTGCAGCGCCGATTCTGTGTCATCGCTGTCACATTATCTTCTTGTTACTGCTTTGCAGGTGACCGAGCAGAAGCTCGCTGAAGTGTTCTCCAACTGCGGGCGAGTGAGTCCTGTGGTTCTTTTGCCGAAAGCATTTTCCTCTTGATCATGTGATGGCTGATTACAGCATCTAGGCGACCTTTTTTCGCCTTTCCATTCGCTTGAGAAGTGAAATGTTGATGATCTAGTAGCTGCTCTGTCTAGGTGGTGACAATGCAGCTTAATTGTAACATTATGTCTACTACTGTTGACCTGTAGGTGGTAGATTGCCGTATCTGTGGCGACCCCCACTCTGTCCTACGCTTTGCGTTCATCGAGTTTTCTGACGATGGTAGCATCCCTGAGACACTATGCATTTACTGCTGTTGTATTGGTAACAATGAAACAGTGATGTGATGGTGAAGTTTCCCTTTTGTCTGCAGGTGGCGCAAGAGCGGCGCTAACACTCGCGGGAACCATACTTGGCTGCTATCCTGTCAGAGTTTTGCCTTCTAAAACAGCAATTCTACCTGTCAACCCGAAATTTCTTCCTCAGGTAAGTCAATGACGAATGATGGCAACCCTTTTATTTATATCACACCCTTTTCATGTGTAAAGGTTTGAGAACTGCTCCAGTGCGACCCTTTCTCAAAAAAAAAAACACGGATCTTAAAGCAGCACATTTGATTATGTACCTTCTACTTATGTTCAAACCATAGTACACGTTTTGGGCCCCGATGGCTTGTATGGCTATTTTTGGCCTCTCGTGACTTATAAGACATGTTTTCATCGGTAAACAGCGATTTCATGTCTCGTCCGCCACCCATGTTTTGGTCACTAACACTGGTGGAAAGGCTATTTTTGGCCTCCCATGAGCTATAGCACACGTTTTCATGGCCGAATGATCATTTTTATGTCCGTGTTCCACCACCCGCATTTTGGTCCTCGAAGCATCGTAGCACAATTTTTTGGCCGAACCATGGTTTGTTTAGGATTTGGAGGTTCATGGTTTAGGGTATAGGGTTTGGGGTTTAGTGTTTTGGGGTTTGGGGCTCAAATAATATTTTACTATGGTTTGGACTTTAAAATCTTTTAGTTTTTTGTGTTTAGGGTTAGGGTTTAGGTAAAGGATTTAGGGTTTAGGTCTTCGTAAAAACGTGTTCTATTGCTCCTAGTTGGCAAAAAATGACATAACGGCCTTCACGGACTAAATCGTATACATGAAATTGGTTATTTGGCCACGAAAACATGTGCTATAGTTCACTGGAGGCCAAAAAATTGTGTTATGATGCTTCGAGGACCAAAATGCGGGTGGTGGAACATAGACATAAAAATGATCATTCGACCATGAAAACGTGTGCTATAACTCATGAGAGGCCAAAAATAGCCTTTCCACCGGTGTTAGTGACCATAACATGGGTGGAGGATGGGAGACATGAAATCGCTGTTTAACGATGAAAACATGTCTTATAAGTCACGAGAGGCCAAAAATAGCCATACAAGCCATCGGGGCCCAAAACCCTTTTCATGTGTAATAAAGGTTTGAGAACTGCTCCAGTGCGACCCTTTCCCAAAAAAACACGGATCTTAAAGCAGCCCATTTGATTATGTATTGTTTACTTATTTGATCTCAGAACTCGCAATGCATATGTACCAATTGTAAAAATGCATTTAGTACCAGAAAATTACCATCTGCACAGATCCTCAAAACTCCGAAATCGCCATTGTTCTTTTAAAGGCAGAAGTATGCTATACTGTAGCCTAAAATTGTCTGCGGGGGTTAGTTGAATGGCGATCTCAGTTCTGAGAATGACAGTCAGATGTAGCGACCCTGAAACAATCCATGCATCAGAATGTCCAGCCAGAGAAACGTGCGGAAACACCAACACGTACAGAAAACACACTTATGGAACTCAGGTTAGCGAAAATGATTTGAAATACAAAATGTGTGTGCCTATGTTGTAGAATTTGTTGAACTCCATAAAAATTGATGTAGAAGCCAAAATGGCTAGGCGGCGCGGGAGACATGCTGGCTCCTGTGCCGGAGACAGCTCCCATGGCAGCACAGCGCGTGAATTCATGCGGGCACCCGATTCTTTCTTTTTTTCCTCCCATGGACGCTGCAAGCACACAGGGACAGGGACAATGCACCTGTCTCCGTCGAGGAAAGGAAACGAGCGGCCAACGAAGATGAGTTTAGCTTGGGTCAGGACTGGACACGGGTTGGGTTGGACACCACAGCCCAGCGGGACCCTAGTGATTTTTTTATTAAGAAATAAGAATAATTAATTAGATGGGCTGTTTTGATATCCATATGATTTGTAGAAACAGGAGTATGGAAGCAGTAGTTTTGCTAACATTAGTTCTAATGCTTTATTTTTTACAGACTGATGATGAGAAAGAAATGGTATCAAGGACTGTATATTGTACTAACATAGACAAGAAGGTATGTAAGCCCTCTTCTCTGGTTGGGTGTGTGTGTGTGTGTTTGCAAACTTGGATTCGGATTACACAAGATGCCTGTCATCAGATTCAGAGTTCACCATTCTATTTAATAGTGCTTCTACTATCTCTTAAAAACTGAATTTGCGTAGCTTCTAGCTGTACTTCTAACTGATGCACATAATCTCTTAATAAAACTTGAATTTCGCAGCTCCTGATTTGCTTTAGATTAGTTGCTTTGTTAACAAGCTTTTCCATCCTGGGATTTGTGTACTACTCTGTCATGATTGGTGGATGCTCAAATTCCATACATAAATGATTAACAGTGAAGATGAAATGTCTTGAAAAGTTGAAAGTTTGCAGCTTATGTGTTCTGTCCTCTACTTGTGTAGGTTACGGAGGAGGATGTAAAGGGTTTCTTCCAGCAAGCCTGCGGGAAGGTATGCCATAAAACTGTTGGTATAGGGTGTCTCTCCTAGAATATTTATATTCTTTTCTTAAATGGTTGCCATCTAACACTTTATTTAGGTTTCTCGGCTGAGGCTCCTTACTGACATAGTACACTCCACATGCATTGCTTTTGTTGAGTTTGCTCAGGTAAGTAAAACAAAGTCTGTTATTGGTATATTATGATGGAATTAAGATTTTAGTTAATTTCAAGTGCTATCGGTACACAATAAGTGTGTCTAGCAATGGGCATTATGTGAGTCAAGCGAAACAAAGTCTTTTATTGATATATTATGATGCAATTAAGATGTTAATTATTCTTCAAGTGATGCTGGTGAAGGACATGCTGGTACAGTGGTGAGAGATGTCTCACCACTCAGGTTGCGGGTTTGAAGTAGCTTCTCCGTATTTGTGTGGTGTACCTTTTTTCGAGTGCTGATGTTACATAATAATGGGGCCTAGGAGTGAGAATTATGTGAATCAGCTTGGTTTCTAATTGGCGGCGTCGAAAAGTTTTTTTTCACAAACATTACCAATTTAAAAGACGTGCTCAAAGGATGAGATTTCTTAATGGACATATTTGATTATACTGAAGTCGCACAGTTGCTATGTGTATTGCTCGAAATTTCGTTATTTTGTGTTCAATCCAGGTTGGTGTTCCTTTTAGCTATGTTTCATTATATTTCTCTTTGCTTTAATGTTCATCAAAACTTAGTTTAAATTAATGGAAAATTCCATTCATCAAGACTTGTGTTAATAATGTCCCTAAATTAGAAGAACTTTGTTATTGTTGCTCTGTTCTAGTAGCTTGGAAACTTGTAATAATTCTAGATGTGATGTAGTGACAATACATACCAATAATATTGTTAACTTGTCGAAACAGGACGGTCCTTTGTCAATTTTTGAAAAACATGATACTCCATAGAGTAAATTTATCATTGGCAAAGACTTAAAAATCGGAGTTTTCTGTAGTCCACCAAAACCTACTTTTATAGATGAAAGAATTACATTTATTTCAAGTTACTATCCTTTTTAAAGTATTTGGGTAAAGATTTGATTAGAGAGGTTTCTAATCCATCCTTTTGTGATCTTTCTTCCTTTTTTATTCAGTAAGTATGCCCAATCAGTCGCATTGGTAGATAGCCTAAGCAATTTGTAGCCATAATTAGTCAACTTATACATTATTTGTACTCTTGTTTTGCTGTTTTTTTTTCAGGCTGAAAGTGCAATTATGGCATTAAACTTTAGTGGTATGGTCCTTGGCTCACTTCCTATCAGGTAAAACTCATATTCGTGAATTTATGGAAGTGTATCGTGAAATACCGTGAATCTGTGATAGGTATGGTAAAGAATGTCCTTGATTGTGCAGGGTGAGCCCTTCCAAAACTCCAGTCCGTCCACGTTCTCCTCGTGTGATGTCCAATTGATCAGGCTGCTACCAATAGCAAATCATCCTAGGCAGAGCTTATTGTAGCTATGATCGCCCTAGAACCCACTTCACGGATCAATGACGTCGTTGTCCTGAGAGTGTCCAAGTCAGTCATAGGAAACCAACTTGTTGCCAAATGCTAATGTTTTTCTGTTTGCCAGATCCATGCACCATTTCCCTTCTTTTTTTCATTCCCCCTTATGTTAATTATGAACATAATTGTTTATAATCGCCTTTCTCAGGCATCAGAATAAGAATGAATAACTCTGGTATTTTTTTGTTGTACGGGAGATCGTATATTTTTATTGTATTTTTGTTTTTTTACCTCATTTTGACTGATAGGCATGTGCAGTTTATTTGTGTTGGTCTGCACTCTGCGTGGATACATAGGACATGTGTTTCTGCCGTTGTTTTGGCTCAAAAAAGTGGCGAGTTTTGGCAATCTGTTCCCAAGTGCAAGTGTTGTTGCCTACGATTTCTGCATCGTTGTCCTTCCCTGCTGGAGGAGTGTTTCTGTTGTTAATCATGCACTGGAGTTTGACTGCACGACAACGTCTGCACGATTGGTTGGTGGAGGCGACGGATCCAGCAATGCCGGTGGCCACCCACTGAATCGTGGGGCGGTATTTGTTTCCTCTTCTGTTCATCTCTGAGACTCTGACGCAGTGTTCCATTGGTTATGGATACCAGCCGCGTAGTACTTCCTACATCCTAAAATAGCAGTCGGTTTAGTTCTGCTTTTGTATGTTTATATATTCAAATAGATGAAGATGAATCTAATTACACATATAAAACAAATACACTTAGTAAGCATATAAATCTAGTATTGTATGAATATATTAATTAAGTATAACAAATTTTAATTTGGCGCTGAGGTAGTATTTCTTTTTTTTTTTCAAACACAAAGAACACACATAACATTATATTAAAAAAAATGAGTCGTACAATTCATGAAAAGAATATGGCCACTTATCAAAAGGAAGATATGAGCAACGACCAACAGACCAGTGATAACCATAAGACGCATCATCTAGATTTTCATTTTCGTCTTGTAAGTCATTTGATTTGTTGAACTCAACATCATGTTTTTTTCAACTGTCATTGGTTTTGTTGAAGACTCTATAAGCTTTGATACATAGAGTATCCAAAGAGAAAACATTAATCACATTTTTTTTTTCAAATTTACTCAAACTAGTTCCGTTCTTAAGAAAATAATATTTACCACCAAAGATCTACATGAACCAATATTTGTCTTTCTTCCATTCAATAGCGCTCATATGATGTCTTCTTTAATAGTCATGACAATAGAAGCTATTGTTTGCATGTCCTGTTAATTTTTTTTGACGAGAACATGAGGGGATGAGGATTCTCCTACTGTAAGTTTATTTAAAATTGAGGCAAACTAGTGTACAAACTATTGGCGAAGTTGGGTACATATGTTAGGAGTTAGGAAGCAGAGATGGGATGGTTGGCCTCCGAGGCGCCAAGCCAGATACGGATGGAAGCCTGAAAATGTTATTGATCCCTAGAGATGAGTTTTTCATTTCCAGCTTGAAAGAAGTGATTCAGTCTATCATAACCGAAGGTGTATGCTAAAAAAACCACTTGTTTCTGACCTTCCAAATACTCCACATCATTAGGATGATGATTTCCAAGGAAAATGGACATAAAATTATCCTTTTGAGCATACTCGTGCTAATTGCTTTTGCCTAAAATATATCACTCACATTTTACTCACTAAGCATGGATCTCGCCATATCAATAGGTGTTCAATCCTTTCTTTTGACAAGTCCACTTGATTCAGGAGTATACTTAGCCAAAATCTTGTGCTTAATTCCCCGTCATCATAAAATTCATCCATTATTACTTTCTAAACTTACTTCCATAGTCACTTCTTAGTTTCTTGATTTTTTTATTCAAATTCATTCTCGCTTTCCTTAACAAATGATTTGAACATGTTGAAGACTTTTTTTGTCATTGAGGTAGAATGTCCACTTATATCTTGAGAAGACATCCACTTTTATAAAGCCATATATATTTCCTCCAATGCTTGTGTATGAAGTAGGTCCAAATAAATCCAGATGCAATAACTCTAATGGCCTATTAGTGATCATCATGCTCTTGTTGGGATAGGTGTTTCCAACTTTCTTCCTAGCTTGTCAAGAGCTACACAATTTACTCCTCTCAAATTTAACATCTTTCAAACCTTTAACTAGCTAATGTTTGATGAGTCTATCCAATTGCTTCATTCCAACATGTACCAATATCTTTGCTAAAGCCAACCCAAACTTGATTTGAAGAATAGACACATTGATAGTTGCGCTTCTTTTGAATCAAAATCTACTAGATGTTAGTTCTCGTATTGAAATCCCTTGAATATGAGATTTGATCCATCAACACACATTATTTCCACACCATCAACTCCAAATATTTACTTGAAACCTAAATCACATAATTGTGCAACTGAGAGTAGGCTAAAGTTGAGAGACTCTACTAACAACACATTAGATATACTCTTCTCTTGGCTTTACCATTGTCACAAAATTTTATGCCCTTAGATTTATCCTTGCCATTTGAATCAATTGAATTGGAGTGCATCCACTATCAAGCACCCAATGCATTTCTCTGACCTTATAATTCACCTACAAAGAAAGTTAAATTCTTTTAGGTAGCCAAACTTTCTTAGGTTCTAAGGTTAGTTACTATGCTCTTGAGCATCTAAATTGTCTTCTTCTTTGGGCCAACAATAGGTGCACCAATGAACATAGCCTTTACTCCATTAGTGTGATTGATAAGTAAATAACGAGAATAAAATTTTATGGAAGATATGGCCTTGTTCTTATTTCTACATTGTTGCTCTAGGTGCCCTACTAGCTTACATTTTGAACAGAACTAGTATTGTGAGTGACAAGGGTCGCCTTGCCATTCTTGGGGGTATAGACCAACCTCTCTTTGTCTAGAAAACCTTTGCCTACCTAATCACTTTATTAAGCGGGCCTCACCACTATAGACTTTATCTAAGGCATGAGTGAGCTCATTTACATCTTTCTTAAGTTTTTTGTTTTTAATTCCAAGTGAGGTATCCTTTGTGATAGATTTGCTCATAGATGATGAATTTTTAGTAGAAATAATAATGATAGTTGCACAAGTTGTATCATCAATAATATTGTATGAAACACTTGTACTTGTTATCCCAATAGACCCCTTATTTTGACCAAGGAGGGAGCAATGAGCTTATTTTAGTTCCTCATGAGTTTCTATGAGAGCCTCAAGAGTAGTTAAATGCTCTTCAAAGTATTGCTCAAGAATTGTATGCTTCTTGTGTAATTCTTTGTAGTCTTCTTATTCAAGAATGAATGAGCCTCTTGTAGTAGCTCAATGAGTTTGTCCGTAGAGGACTCCTCTTCATCCTCACTATTAGTCTCACTATTACTCTCATGGGGCGTTTGGATCCCTTCATTTTAGAGGAATTGGAATTCACTCAATAAAGTAACTTATTTAGTTTGGAATTTGACATTCCACCACTTTCCAAAGTTCATATATAAGCCTATATCAAATTCATGGGTTGGAGGATGGGAAATGATTTTATACATTAGTAGAATTTGTTTTTACTCTGTAACTTACGTGACACTCTTCGTCTCACTCCTCTATAGTAAAAATGTAGCACATAAATATCTCCAGCATCTTGCTAATAATAGTATACAAATATATTTTGCATAAAATGGAATTAGCGTAATTGATATATGCCTAGATTATTATTATTAGAATGAAATTCAATTCCAACGATCCAAATGGGGCGTCATTGTAATGTAACTTAGGGTCCTTGGCCATGAAGCATGATGTAGTGTCAAAGAGTGATGGTTTATTGTTGATGGTGATGCTTGCTAGAGCTTTATAAGTTGTGCTCCTCTTATCATCATACTCATCTTCGCTACCACTTGATGATACATTAGAGTCCCATTAAACATAATAGGCATACCCCTTCCTTTTATGAATGCCATCCTTTTGCCTTTTGTCCTTTTTTGTTTCTTCTCTTCTTCACCATGTGGACACTCAGTAATGAGATGTTCTTGACTTCCACACTTGTAGCATCTAGTTTTTATGATGAATTTCTTCTTCTTGTGCCATATCATTTCTTCTTCATGAAGTTGCCAAATAGGCGCACAAAGAGAGCCATTTCTTAATCTCATCAATTGAGCTTGAGCTTTCATCTTCACTTGATTCTTCTTTATTCTTTCTCTTGCCCTTAGATGAGGTGGCTTTGAATGCTACACTTTTCTTCTTCTTCTCATCTTCATTGTCTTCCCCATCCCATTTCACGCGGTATGTTTCTTAACTGATAACATCACCTAATACACGATATGTATATTTCACCAATTACTGTGCTTACTGATAATTTCTAAAATTGAGCGATGAATTATTGCAAGAGCACAACATTAGTAATTACTGAACATTTAATTGTTCTTTTTGCACTAATAATTACTGTGTTTATTGATACTTACCGAAATTGAGCAATGAATTACTGAAAGAGCATAAATTACTGAAAGATAATGTGGCACATGAGTGGGCGCGCATGGCTCGCGACATGTTAGTGGATTGTGGACCTGGAACAATTCGGTGGGCTACCTGGTTCGCTTGGTGGTCGTTTGGCTAGTTGGTTGGGTCTAGGGTGAAGCTTCACCCTAAGTGACACATAGCATATATATAGGGTCTGGTTATTTGGAGCCCATGGCTTCAAATAGTTATAGGAAGCCCTGATCGGCTCCCTACCCCCATGACCTGTACGACCCCACCATCCCGCATCCCACATCCAGATCACGTGGGCGCGCTATTTTAGGGATCCTTTTTTATGGAAGTTATATACGCGATGCCAGGTTTTCAACGTAAAAGTCATCATGTTTGAGCGTAAAATAGTATCAGACATAACATAAAATCCTATTTCTGTCACCTCGCATGCAGGGTCCTATTTTTATGGAAGGTACAATCATCACCCACCAGATGTGCATGCATTTTCGATTTTTATGGCTGGTGCGGTTTCAGATCCGAAAATTATGGTAGGTCCAAAATTATAGCACCTCCAAAAATTATTGTGCGTGTGAAAATTTTGCATGCGGGACACTGTGTGGGTGCAACTCAGATTTGAGCGTAAATATTCTCATGTTTGAGTGTAAATACTGTCAGATATAGCGTATATGTTGACTCACTCCCAACAACAGCCCTCCCGTCCATGCAACCACCATAAATCAAGAGATTTGATTGGGGAGTTGATTAGGAAATTTATTTAGTTGAGTTGATTAGGGAATTTGTTTTTATGGTAGTCATGGACACCATAAATCAAGTGACTTCCTTTTTCAGTGTGTTGACGAAAAATATGCATGTGGTACACTGGTGGATGCACTCCAGTTCGAGCATGAAATGGTTCAATTATCATAAAACTCCTAGGTTTTGGTCATAAATACCAAACTAACGTGAGAGACGTTAACAACTCTGATACGTTGTATTTATGATCGTAAAAATTCTAAAGTCTAAGCATAAAATAATGTTAGATACAACGTGAACGTCGATTCAATCCCAACCAATAGCCACCACGTCCATGTAGCCACCATAAATCAAGGGATTTGATTAGAGGAGTTGATTATGAGATTTGATTTTTTATGGCAGTTACATATACCATAAATTAAGAGGTTTCGTTTTTTCACTGTGCACGTGGTAAATATGCATATGGGATATTGGTGGCACATCCCATATTTGCGTAAAACCCTTTAACTTTTAGGTCCCATTTGTTTTCTTTCATTTTGTGGAATTGGAATCTTACTAATGGAATAGGCTATTTTTTAGAATGTCATATTCCACCACTTTCTAAAGTTATCATATAAGCCTATCTCAAATTCATAGGGTGAGAGATGGAAATTGATTCTATAGATTTACATACTATTTTTTCGATGTACAACTTATAGCACACTCTTCTACTTGCTTCGCTATAATATAAATGTAGTATATAACTATCTTTCTCATATGATTTAGGATAATATAAAAATATATTACATATATAAATATATGAACTTAATTAGTTTTGTCTAAATTATAATTATTAAAATGGAATTCAATTCCAATGAAACAAACGGGACCTTAGTGTAAATTTCCTCAGTTTTGACCGTAAAACCGTGCCAAAGTCAGAGATGTTGATAACCCAGATGTGTTGTATTTATGATCATAAAAATCATCAAGTTTGCACATAAAATAATGGTAGATGTAGCGTACATGTCATTCTTGTAGAAATACCAAAGCCACATATGAGATGACATATTAACCATCATAAAATCCTCAAATGGAATGCATAAAAATTGCAGCGGTAGGCATAAAACTATCATGGAATGCATAACACATGGATCAGATGAGGTCGTCGTCAGAGGATGCCCCAAAGCCACCGAATTTGAGGAGATCGTCGTCGGACGATCCACGCTGTCGTAGAGGCATCCGACTCGTTAGAGCTCGAAGAATAGTGGGAGGTAGGAGGGCCTTGTTGTCACACGCACATCAGGGGGGTGCCACTACCCGTGCATGACTCTGGCTGCCGCTACCTCTCGCGCCTCCCGAGACTTTCACCACGTGCCTGGGGGAGCCACCACCACTACGTGCCCTGTAGGAAATGGTGACGCCTAAGAGGGATGAATTAGGACATCTAAAAATTCTTTCTAAACTAGGCCACAATTAAATCCCTAGAACAAAACCTATGCAAATAAACAATCTAGAATGTACAAACTAGGTTTAGTCTATGTGTTGCTATCTCTACCGCAAATCCTAAGTTTCAATCCTAAATGATCTAACTAGAAAGGAGAGATTGAAACTTAAGTACTTAATGTAAATGCGGAAGATAAAGAGTAAGGGTAGAGGTGCAAACTCCCATGGACGACACTAGTATTTTTTATCGAGGTATCCGGAACCACACAAGGTCCAATGCCCTGGCCATGTCTACTGACCATTGAGGTTTGTAGTAGTCGACCGTTGGCTAGACTGTCTGGTGCACACTGGACAGTCCGATGATACAGCGCCCGAGAGTCCTCAGTTGCGGACCTCTCTGCATAGACTGTCTGGTGCACACCAGACATGTCCGGTGCGCTACCAGAGAGCTGGCTGACTGCCGTATTCTTGGATTTCCTCACTATTTCCTTGGGCTTCTTTTGATCTTGAGTCTTGGACTTCTACGCATCTTTTAGGTCTTCTTTTAAGGTGTTGCATCCTTAGAGCCTCAGTCCAATCCTCTTCGCATCTCGTGGACAACAAACACCAACACTAGCAAACACATTATTTCATAGGCTATGTTGATCATCAAACACCAAAATCATTTAGACAAATGGGTCGGGTCCATTTTCCTTACAATCTCCCCCTTTTTGGTGATTGATGACAACACAACCAAAGCAAGAAAATTGAAAGTCGCCTAGAGGGGGGTGAATAGGCGAAACCTGGAAATTATAAACTTTGAACACACACTTCACCTAGGGTTAGGGTTAGAAATCATAGTGAATTTGGAGTGCGGAAGATAGTTCTCCTTGCTATGAGTTGCTCAATCAATGCGGGTAACTTTGGAAGCAAACTCAAATCAATGTGAGCAAAGGAACTTAAGAAAGAAAGGCGAGGGAGGAAACAAATAGAGTGATGAAGATCAACACAAATGAACACGGTGATTTGTTTCCCGAGGTTCGGTTACAATGAACCTACTCCCCGTTGAGGAGGCCACAAAGGTCGGGTCTATTCCAACCCTTTCCCTCGCTCAATCGGTCACTTAGACTAGTTGAGTGTTTCTTCTCAATCTCATGGGTCACTAAGAACCCGCAAGGATCACCACACAATTAGGTGTCTCTTGCAAACTTTACAAAACACTTAGAAGGTCTAGAGAGAGATGAAGAAAGAACCAAGCAACAAGAGCAACAAAGGGAACACAAGTCACCCTCTCTCAAGTTACTAAATACTTTTGATTACTTGACGTGATTTTGGAGCTTGGAGAGGATTGAAGGCTTTGATTGTGTATTTGGAGTGTATTCTTTGCTCTTATATTGAATGAAGAGTGTGGGATGCTTGGATGGCTTGAATGGTGGTGGTTGGGGGTATTTATAGCCCCCAAACACTATTCTAGCAGTTGGTCGACTGTTCTGTCGATGGGCACACCGGACTCTCCACTGTTCATTGTCCGGTGAGTGCCACGTCAGCCGACCGTTGGGGTTTGGAGCGCTTGACCGTTCAAGTAGTCTATTCTTTTGCTGCACCGGACAGTTTGGTTGCACACCGGACAATCCGGTGTGACCTGTCGTCGTAGACTGTCTTCTAACTTCTAACGCTTCAGACTGCGCGCGCAGTCACACAGTTGACCATTGGGCGAAGTTGACCGTTGCTCGTTGTCTCACCGGACAGTCCGGTGGCACACCGGACAGTCCGATGATTTTTAGTGGACGAGCGCCGAGAATTCCCGAGAGCGGCCAGTTCGCGGAGCGCTCCAGCCAAGGCACCAGATAGTGTCTGGTGCGACACAGGCTGCATCAATTTTGTTTTGCTCCAAACATGTAGAATTCCCCCAAGGTCATTTTCTTTGTATGTTTATGTGAACTTTATGCACCAGAGGAAAATATCCACTAGACAAACTAGTTAGTCCACATGGTTTGTGATGGACGTCGAACACCAAAATCGATTATAGGCAATGTTGGGTCCATTTCCCTTTCATAAATATAACAAACATTTTGTTGAAAATATGCAATCCACTTGCTAGGATACATGAATGTCCCCCATAAAGTGAGATTATTTACTTAAGCCTCCACCTAACTCTATAATCCACATACTTCCTATTTTAGATCAAAAACACTTGTAGAATAAAAAACAATTGTAAGTTCAAGATTTTAATTTTTAAATTGGGTGGTATTTGGTGTTTGATATATTTTGAATTGCTTTGGTCCCAAGTCCATTTTCCTTACACGCCCCTTAGAGAGCCGCCGTCGCGCACCTCGGGAACCGCCACTGCCAAGCGCCTCTTAGGAATCGTCTCCGCTTGTGCATCGGGGTGGGGCGTCAAAACTGAACCCTAGTGTCGGCGTTTCGAGACCGGGGGGTCCCTGGGCCGACGAGTGAGATGTCGCCGCGTGCCCCAGCCCAGATGGGTCGGCGCGAGGCCGAGCGCGAAGGGGGGAAGAAAGGCTGCCGGAGACGGGCGTGAGAGAGGTGGAAATCCCGCGGCCTTCGTGTTCGTCCCGCGCCCAGGTCGGGTGCGCTTGCAGTAGGGGGTTACAAGCGTCCACGCGGGAGGGGGAGCGAGCGGCCTCACGCGAGCGCCTCTCCCGTCCTCTTCCCCGCGCGGCCAACCCTCTGTAAGAGGGCCCTGGTCCTTCCTTTTATAGGCGTAAGGAGAGGATCCAGGTGTACAATGGGGGGTGTAGCAGAGTGCTACATGTCTAGAGGAGGAGAGCTAGCGCCCTAAGTACATGCCGTCGTGGCAGCCGGAGAGGTTTTGGCACCCGGTTCGTGTGGTGTCGTGGCCGTCGGAGGAGCGCTGGAGCCTGGCGGAAGGACAGCTGTCGGAGCTGTCGAGTCCTTGATGACGCCCTCTTGCTTCTGTAAGGGGGCTGAGAGCCGCCATCGTCATAGAGCGCGCGGGGCGCCATCATTGCTTGTCTAGCGGAGCGAGCCAGATGGGACGCCAGTCTTGTTTCCCGTAGCCTGAGCCAGCTTGGGGTAGGGTAATGATGGCGCCTCCTGTTGACGTGGTCGGCCCGCGCCCTAGGTTGGGCGATGTGGAGGCTCCTCCGAGGTCGAGGTCGAGTCTGTCTTCCATGGCCGAGGTTGAGTCCGAGCCCCTGGGTCGGGCGAGGCGAAGACCGTCGGCTGAAGCCAGGGCTGAGTCCGAGCCCTGGGGTCAGGCGAAGCGGAGTTTGTCGTCTTCTGGGGCTGAGCCCAAGTCCGAGCCCTGGGTCGGGCGGAGCAGAGTTTGTCGTCTTCTGGGGCTGAGCCCAAGTCCGAGCCCTGGGTCGGGCGGAGCGGAGTTCGCCGTCTTCCGGGGCTGAGCCCAAGTCCGAGCCCTGGGTCGGGCGGAGCGGAGTTCGCCGTCTTCCGGGGCTGAGCCCAAGTCCGAGCCCTGGGTCGGGCGGAGTGGAGTTCGCCGTCTTCCGGGGCTGAGCCCGAGTCCGAGCCCTGGGTCGGGCGAAGCGGAGCTTCCTATGGTGCCTGAGGCCGGGCCTGACTGCCTGTCAGCCTCACTCTGTCGAGCGGCACAGCAGTCGGAGCGGCGCAGGCGGCGCTGTCCTTCTGTTAGGCCGGTCAGTGGAGCGGCGAAGTGACTGCGGCCACTTCGGCTCTGTCAACTGAAGGGCGCGCGTCAGGATAAAGGTTGCAGACCACCTTTGCATTAAATGTTCCTGCGATCTGGTCGGTTGGTGCGGCGATTTGGTCAGGGTTGCTTCTTGGCGAAGACAGGGCCTCGGGCGAGCCGGAAGTATGTTCGTCGCTGGAGGGGGGCCTCGGGCGAGACGGAGATCCTCCGGGGTCGGCTGCCCTTGCCCGACGCTAGGCTCGGGCGAGGTGTGATCGAGTCCCTCGAATGGACCGATCCCTGACTTAATCGCACCCATCAGGCCTTTGCAGCTTTATGCTGATGGGGGTTACCAGCTGAGAATTAGGAAACTTGAGGGTACCCCTAATTATGGTCCCCGACACCTAGCGACCTAGGGATCCTTTTATAGACGCACAGAACCTGGTGCAGCTGAAGATGCAGCATTGGGCCAGGGCTTGTAATATATATATATATATATATATATATATAGTATTGGAAGCCCTGGGCTTCCAAATGGTAGAGGAAGCCCTGGCCGACCACCCTACGACCTGGTTGGACCGCACAGGCGTGCCCACCCACATCACATGTCTGTGGGCACCAGGTCAAACCTCTCCCTCGTGCGTCAGTCAAACCCTCGGCCCAACATCCCAACCCCCGTGTGGGACGCACGCCATAAATTGCGGTTCTATTTTTTTGCGCAAATAGCATAAATGCTTCACATAAATAGCGTAAATAGTTCAAAGATATATAATAAAAACCTCGCCCAGCCACTAGACCACGTGCACACGCGCAGGCGCATGCATGCAGATCCTGTTTTATGGTAGATCCGATAATTATGGCAGATCATGGGAAATTACATTGCATGTGCGAAAATTTTGGAAGAATTTTTTTGTTTCCACTTCATAAGCTAAAAATTGGATGATTTCACAAATATAGGATCACTCCAACATTCATGCAGCTAGGCTCGTTATAACCAATTTATGATATATATATTGATACTAATTATGCTACACAATGTAGGCATTTATACAACTTGGTACACTACGTAAAAATTTGGCATGAGGTTCACTGGTGAATGCATCGACATGTTCAAGCGTAAAAACCTTCAATTATGAGCATAAAACCCTAAATTATGATCGTAAATACCGAGCTAAAGTGAGAGGCATGGGTAACTGTGATGCCTTGTATTATTGATCATAAAAATCCTCAAGTTGGAGTATAGATAGTGATAGATAACAACGCAAATGTTGATTCACTCTCAACCAACAGCTCCCATGTCCATGTGACCACCATAAATCAAAGGATTTGATTAGGGGGTTGATTAGGAGAGTTGATTAGGGAGTTGATTAAGGGACTTGATTTTAATGGCTGTTACGGACACCATAAATTAAGTGATTCCATTTTTACTGTGCATGCGAAAAATATGCATGCGAGACATTGGTGGGCGCATCCACATGTTCGAGCATAAATGTCACACCCTGTTTTGGAAGGCAAACCGAATGCGAACCATGTACGTGCCAAGATCAGAAATTCACGTACACAGCGATTACATAATTGGACATCATCACACATTGCTCAAAATAATAGCGGAAATACTACTTTATTACATCAAGATGTCCAAGACATCCACAAAGTCATTAACTTAAGTCATAATCATAATCAAAGTGCGAATACAAAATGTAGTACGATAAGGCCTTCAAAGGCAGCTGACTGGGGGTTTGCCACTAAACACAACTAGAACTCATCGAAGTCCTAGAACTCCTGAAAGTCCTCCATGTTGCCTTCAACTTCTCCTGAGCATAAATTGCAATGGGGACAACCTAGGATTGGGTGGTTTTTAAAGCAAGGGTGAGTACACATCAACGTACTCAGCAAATGTCCCGTTTGGCTAAAGTGGACTAGCTATATGTAGAGTTAAGCTTAACTCAGTTGCTTTTAGTTGGTCATGTATTTATTACTAGTAGAAAGCCATGTTTTAGTAATAAACCCAATTTATTACCCAAGTGGCACTCCCTCCAAGAGGAAATACCAAAATACCATAAAGATAATCATCATCATTAATCATCATCATAAAAGTAAACTAGAGTAACTCTAATCAAAGTAGCTCCCAAGGCTGCTCATAACCGCGAGCATGGTTGATATACTAGTTTCTAACACTCTGTAGAGGTTGCACATTTTACCCACTAGCTGTGATTCCCTTTCTGTCCGAGGAGCGCTACTCTCCATTGACCACTACCCAGGTGGCCTGGCATGATATCACTATGTAGCCTTTACAAAGATTCCTCTGGTGTGCAGTTGCTCGTTAGGTTTCGCTAGTCGTACAAACACAATACTCCTCCCTAAGTTGGGTTACTAACAAAACCAAATCGAAACAACCTCGACACCCACCATTAGTAGAGCTAGCACTATGCCCCGACCCCCATTAACGACACAACAACAAAGCCAACTACACCCCAAGTTCATCTAATTAATCAGCTAGGGGCGTCCCATTCCACCCTCATGGTTGTACTGTTTTCTCGGGTGGTCATCCAACGAACATGTCCTTATGGAGAGGTACTCGAGAAACAACACGAGCCCCTAAAATATCACATGATCATCATCAAAATCAAAATAGCATCATCGTGTCAGAAATGTTCTCATCATGTTCATTGATTAAAGTAAAGCAATAGCATGGAGCTAACCATAGTAACCCAAAAGGTAATCAACGACAAGGTAAATAGGAAGCTAGTCAATCCTTCAGTTGATCATGGTATGCGGGACAGTGAATTATAAAGTAAATAGGACATAATGGGTCAGAGGACACTTGCCTTCACCAGGTTGCTTCTCAGGGAAGTCTCCTGCAACACACTCGGAAACCTCGGACTGCTCGTTGTCTATGCAAAGCAATCATTCATTCAACACATTTGGGAAAATGACAAAGGAACAACACACCAAACATATGCAACAAAGTGAACACAAGTTCAATAGAAAATTATAAACACAAAAGTGAATTCTAGGCTCTAGAACAGATAAATATACCTAGAGGTCTATTGTTCTCTAAGTACTGCCTATCTCACTAGATTACATTACTTAGGGTCTGTTTGGTTGGGCTGTGGCTGTGAAAAAAGTTGTTGTGGGCTGTGAGCTGTGGAAAAAGCTGCTGTAGGCTGTAAGCTGTTAAAAAGCTAAAAACCGTTTGGTGGAAACCACTAAAAGTCGTTAAAAATTCTTCGATATATGTTTTCACAGTTCCATCCGAAAAGCCACTAAAAGCAGGTCTAGGAGTGCTTTTAGATTTGCACTACGAGAAAGTCGGCTTTTAGAAAAAGCTGCTTCCTGGATCCAGCCCTTTGGTTGGCTTTTGGCTTTTAGGGGGGCAAAAGCCAAAGCCAAAAGTCAAACCAAACACACGCTTAACTACATCTACCTTAATGAATTACTTACTTAACTAAAGTGATTTTAGAGATGAGATCATATATTACATGGGATTAATTTCACAAAGTTAACCACTTAACTATTCATTAGGGTTTCACTTTCATTCTCCCTTTAATAAATAATCCATCACTTTAAATTAACCTATTGACTAGTCATAAAATTAATACCTGAAAACAGTGATAGATTATAACTTAAACAGATAGGGAATAATTTTATGAGCATTTTGCAATTTGAACCACTCAATTTGGAGTTCATATGCAAAAGATATGAAATAAACAAGTTTTAGAATTTAAAAACACTAAATTAAACCTATTTCTGTGATTAAAACAAAGACCAGGGGCTTCTCTGCTAGAAATCAGGGGCTTGAGTGCAAGAAACAGGACCGCAGGTTCTATTTCTAGGAAACCGGGGGTCACGTTTACAAAACAACCAACCGAAGGGGTATCGAGCGCCCTCGGCCGTTGCATCTCAGACCAACGACCGAGATTAGATCCGAGCGTGAGTGCACGCGCGTGGGCGCGGGCGAGCGCTGATAAGCGGGTCAGGGAGGTTAGCGGCTCGGGGGTGAGGCGGGCTGAGTGGTCGGGCCCAGTGGCAGGGGTGTGGGTGAGGGAACGGATCCGAGCGACCAAAACTCGAGCGGACGGTTAGGATTAGATATGCTCTATTTAAATTTGGGCCGCCAGATCTCAAGTGGATGCCTGAGATCCCTAGACCGCTCGGAAGGGCCTAGGTGGTTTCAGGGCGACATGGTGAACGCGACCGTTGGCACGACACCAGCCCAGAAGCAGCGGAGGTGGCAGTCCCCGGTGAGATGGCTCGACGGCGGCGCAGCTCAACTCCGGCGAGGGATTGCGCACACATAAGTGCAGGAAACGAGAAATCAGGGGCAGGGGGAGGTTGGTTACCTCGAGAGAGGGCTCTGAGACCTTTGAACGGCGGCAGGGACGCGGTGAGGCCTCAAGTCGACGACATCGAGACTCTGACTGCACGGTGGAGGTCTGGTGAGCGCGAGTAGAGAGAGATAGAGGGGGAAGGGGCGAACCGAGGGGCGTCCTGGGTTACTGGCTTTGAGGCAAAGCTTATCGGGGCAAAGGACACGGCGGGGACTCGACATCGGCCACGGAACAAGCCCGAGACCATGGCCTACGGCGGTGGGGTTTCTCTAGTGCGTGCGCGGTGCGAGGCAGGTGCTGAAGTTCTGCGAGTGCGCGAGTGAGGGAGGGGGAGAGCGAGTGGGGTGCGGGCAGCTAGAAATGGCCGGGATGGGGCGGGCGCGGCCTCGGTGTGCGTCGTGGGCATGGAGTCCACAGCGTGCGCGCGGGTCATGCGTGCGGCGGTTGGGGGACGGTTCTGACGGGCGGGGTCCACGGGCCAGCGAGAGAGGGTGCGCGAACGGGCGGTCAGCGCTGACGGGCGGGGCCCGCTGTACAGAGAGAGGATGGGGCGCGCACGCGAGGGGAAATGGTGCCGATAGGTAGTCCCCACCAGGGCAGAGGGAGAGAGGGAGCGGGGATGTGCGGGCGCGGTTTTGCGCTGGCAGGTGGGGTTCGCCTGTTAGGGAGAGGGTGAGCGCGCGCGTGGGCACGCGGGGCTGGGCCGAGCTGGGCCAAACTGGGCTAAAATGGTTTTCCTTTTTCTATTGAATTTCTAATTCCTTTTCTTTTTATTTTCTCTATTGAATTCAACTCAAATCAAACTACAAATTCAAATTCAAATATTTCAAACATGTGCATCAATCAAAAACAAAGTTTGAGCTCAGCATGATGCAAACATTCATATCTCTCCTAGGTTTTAATATTCTAAAGAAATTAATACACATCTCACAAAATTAACCAAAATTCTATTAAAAGGAAGGGAAGGGGAAATCTGTAGAAGTGAGAAAAGGAGTAACACCTTAATTTGGTAGATAATAGAGAATAAATTTTATACCCCAAATTCAGGGTGTTACAATAAACATCCTAATTTTAAGCATAAATATTGACGTGGTAAGCATAAATATCCACAATGTTATTACAATGGTCAGCGTGATATCACGTGTGACATCCCCATAACAAATGTGCGTGAATCCTAGTGGTTACCTTAAAAAAACCGAAGCCACATGAGTGACGTCGTATTCATCATCATAAAAAACTTCAATAGAATGCATAAATAGTGTAAGTAGTAGGAATAAAACGTAATCATGGAACGCATAAACATGGATCGGTGGGAGGATGTCGCTAGAGGATGACCCTAAGGCCACCGGATCGACGAACGCATCTGAAGCCACCAGATCGGATGTGGTCTTCGTCGAAGGACGTCTGAGATATGCCAGATTGAAGGAGATCATTGCCTTCAGATGCTGCCACGAGCGGTCACCGCCACCATCGCCGCTCGGTGTTGGACGGTTGCCGCCGCAGACGCTTGTGCTGCCGCTCGTGCCTTGTGCAGTCACGGTCGCCGTGTCGCTCGAGTCTTGGGTCGTCGCTCGCCGACGTCGCCTGGGGCCGCCACTCATGCCTCATGCCGCCGCTCGTGTCTCACGCCACAGGAAGCCATCGTCAATGTCCAGCCACCGGTCGCCGTCGCTCGCACCTCAAGCAGTTGCAGCCGCCACCAAACCCCGAAACCCTAATTCCTAGGGGTCTGGGCTGCTTTTATAGACGTCCAAGCCTGGTCCGGCTCAACCAGATGGCACCGTCTTGCTTGGGCTTCCTCTAGTTATTGGAAGTCCAGTGCTTATAATATATAAACTATATATATATAACAAGTAGACAAAACTAGTGTTTAAAGTATAAATAAATCAGAGACACCTAATATTCAAAATTTAAAAAAACATACAACTATCTTTGCCTATGATTGTGTAGAAAGTCCACTAACTTGACATGTTTTGAGCCAACTGAGATATGTCTAGGACATTTGACATCTAAGAGGGGGGATGAATTACACAATCTATTTGTCTAACTAAGACCTATATTTTTCGTCTGGTCAAACGTATGCAATAAATAAACTATATGTGTGCCACTATGATTTTGAGTAAATGTTGTTATTTCAACCGCAAAAAGTTATCCAACCTAGGTTTCAAATCTATCAACTAAGAAGCTATTCGACTGCATCGTCAAGCTGCGGCCGACTGCAACTGGAGCAAGTCTTTTGCTGCTTCCAAGTATTGTAGCTTGGTATGGAAATGCCACAGTCGTAGCAGCTTTTAGCTGAGCGAACAACGTTTCATGGGTGCCTCCGATATTTTTATAAAGGTATTGGGAAGCATGCAAGCTTTAACTTAGTCCTCGTAAGAGCTTCTCGCAAGAATGTCCACGCAAGAGCTAAGTTCCCTATCGAGTAATTCTACCGATAGCCTCGAACCTTCCTCACACGCAAGTGGGTATCTGGTGTAACCTCTCTAGAATGCTCTTTGTCATCTTCACTAATGAGTTTTCGACTAGTAGAAATGATGATGCTCAATTCCTATTGCTCATCTTTTTTTGCCACAGGTAGCCATTGGGTTTTAATTTGTAATAACATTACTAAGGGCCTTGTTAGTTTTTGGCTAACTACGCCACACTTTGATTAAGGTTAATCGTCCAAATTGAAGAACTACTTTAGGCATAAAAAGTTAAACAAAGTGTGCTAGGTTTGGTAGCGAAACAAATCGACCATAAATCTCTCTTTCAAAAATAAGTTCATACACAAGTCTTGTGTTGATAAATTGTTTTCTCATTGTTTATTTTGTATTATAAAATATTGTCGTGGTGTTAGCAAGCAGCTGGGATGTGCGATGGCGATTTCAAGCAACTTCGGCTCGGCGTTTGACTGAGATGATAGGAGCAACCTTCGATCCCCGATCCACTCTACCAATTGCTCTAGGTTTGTGTCACTACCAGAATCTCCTCTTTGTCGAGTGTCCAGATATTTGTCGAGTGTATTTTATCGGGCACTCGGCGAAACAAGCTTTGCCGAGTGCCACCCTCAGCGAACATAGACCCTCGGCATAGACCTTCTTTGCCAAGTGCAAAACACTCGACATATTCCAACTCTCGGCAAAGGAGGCTTTGCCGAGTATTAAGCTCTCGGCGAAACATGGCGCTCTGCAAAGGGACATCAGTAGCCATCTATGGTTGACGACCGTTAAATATGCCGAGTGTCAGGTGTTGACACTCGGCAAACTATTTTCTTTGTCGAGCGTCCCCTAGCAGATACTCTACAAAGTAAGCCTTCGTCGAGTGTATTTCTTGACACTCGGCAAAGTATATTGTTGCTTTTTTCTTTTTTCACCAAAGTTTTTGTGGCGTGTTCCTACAGTATATAGACCTACATGTTCAATTTTGGCACAATTATCAAAGTGTTTGCTATAATTATTAGATTTAGTTTGTTTATTTGAATTTCTTCGGATAGTTTAGATTGAACTGCAAGTCACTCGAAAAATGGAAAACCGTGAATCCAAAAATGATATTCATGTTATTTAGCACAAGTTCAACATATTTCACGAATAGACCGGAATTTTCAAACACCATGCTCACGAAACATGATTGTAAACTTGTGATCCAATTGTTTTAAAATTGTATAGAACACAAATAAAGTCAAAAAATTATTAAACTTGTCTACATGTTATGATATCACATATAGAGACTCTAATAAAAATTTGACACTGTTTCGTTAAAGTTGTCACGGACTATGGTAGAAACCTAGCTGACCTCCATATTCATGATTTTATGTGAAGGCCGGCTAGGTTTCTACACATAGTGTGTGATAGCTTTCAGCATAGAGGCTCTTTGCCAAGAGCCAATTTGCGGCTTTCGGCACAGTGGCTGCTATGGGGGCTCACTGGAGCTTTCTTTGCCGAGAGCCAAGCCAGAAGACACTCGACAAAAGCTCCCTCTTTGCCGAGTGTAATTGAGTACACTCGACAAAGTTGTTGTCGCCATCACTTGTCGCCGTCACGACGACTTTTCTTTACCTAGCACCAGACGACATTCGGCAAAGACTTTGTTGAGTGTCCGATAGAATGCACTCGACAAAAAGACCGTTGCTGATGTACAGTACACCAAATCCTCTTCACCGAGTGCCACACTTGGCAAAAAGTTTGCCAAGTGTTTTCGAGGTTTTGCCGAGTGTTGCGTCACTCGACAAAGTAGTCTGTTCCGGTAGTGTGTCCAGCACTGACTCCTCTCTCCATGAGGTAAATCCTTTATATTATAATTTCTTTCTTGTTTGGAGACAAGATTCGTGCTTCTGGTATTATTGAATTGTATAGGAACAAATTTGACTGCTACACTCACATGAGCCAACTCAACTTGACGTGTTGCTAATTTTGGGCTTAAAATAGAATTTCGCCTCGTGCTAAAAAATACGAAATTTCTACGAATCAATCAGCGTATGTGTTTGTCTGATTTTGCTGAGTTTGTTTGACTAGTGGATCACTGTTTTTTCAGTCATTGCCAATCTGTTTATTGGTCAGCCTCATTCTCTGATGGAACAAGACTAATGTGTCATAATCTTTGTTACTACTATCACTGTGCTGACTTGTCTTTGCTTATGAACTGACATTATGATTTGTGCAATTTTTTAATTATTGTTGCAGGGGAGGGAGGGGCTAGGCCGATTTTGACAAGTACATGTTTGAGGAAGGTACATAGCGAAAGAGTTCCTAGCTGAGTTAGTTAGATGGTCTAAATAGCACTCCTCAAATTCTGAGTTCAACTGCCCGTGGGAGTCCTTCCACGCCAAAGATGAGTGAGGCAAAATTGTCTGTTTCACGTTGAAGATGGGGGGATCAGAGGCTTTCTTGACCTATATGAGAAGGTCGGTCTTGTTCTTAATACGATATTCGGGGGTTGTCTTACTCTCCACATGTCGAGTTTTTTTAGGAAGGTACATAAGAGTTTAAGCTGGATATAGTTGCTTCATTTCCACATATTTCAGCATTGAACAATTGAGTTTGTTTTATTTCCACCCAGCAGCTGATCAATGTGGTATGTTGTTACCATCCTACCTTGATTTCGTAGATAAATAAATTTTGTTCTTGCTGGTCCTGAGCAAGTGATGAGAGTTGGGATGAGAAGTGATAGCTCATATATTGGTTGAGTTGCAAATGGTGTATCGGTCATCTCATGCTAGATAGCTGCACAGAAGATTTTGGTAGGAACGTGCTCCTCACACGGTCACACCCCTTGCTGAACCTTTACCACGACGATCATTGCGACCAAGACATGCTTATTTAGGCCTTTGTATCTAGGGTAGAGAAGAAGATTGGCAAAAAATGTACTTACTGAAGTTCTAATTGTCCTGTGAGGTTATCGATGTGTTTCAAATGAGATCAGTGTTATTATATCTAACTCTATGAATCATTGTTTCATAGTGAATCTTAAACCTACCACATCTAAGCTTTATTATCGACGCATATCTTATCTTTTGAACGTTTGATTTGTATTATCTCCGTTCTCGAATATTTGTCGTCGGCTAGGTCATTTTTCCACTAAAACACGACAAATAAAAAAGAACGGAGGGAGTAATACCAAAGGTCAACGCAGCATTAACATGTGTAAAATACTTATCGAAATAGTTAACATGATCATGACATATAACTTGGATCCACAAGTTATCTAGCACTACCGGAATTAGCTTCTTTGCTGAATGTCTGAAGCACTCGGAAAAGTCGGGAAAACACTCGGCGAAGGCTTTGCCGAGTGTAACACTTGGCAAAGAAAGCTCGGCGAACTGTACATCGGCAACGACTTATTTGCCGAGTACTTTTTATCGGGCACTCGACAAAGACTTTCCCGAGTGTCAGCCGGTACTTGGCAAAGAAAAGTCGTCGTCACGACGACTGGTAACGGCGATGGAGCCTTTGCCGAGTGTATTAGGTGACACTCGGCAAATAGGAACCCTTTGCCAAGCGTATCAGGTGAGACTCGGCAAAGAGGATCCATCTTTACCGAGTGTCCGCCGGACTACCTCTCGGCAAAGAGATCGCCAGCGGGCCTCTTTGTCAGTACCTTTGCCGAGTGTCGAGACCACATCACTTGGCAAAGAAGCTTTACCGGTGCCCAGGTGTGCCTTCTTTGTCGAGTGTTATGACCTAGGCACTCGGCAAAGTACCTCTTTGCCGAGTGTTACACTCGACAAAGTGACCAGTATATCCCTTTTTTATTTGTTTTTGCTATTCTATCCAAACAAACAAAAGATATCACATAATTAGCACATATATCACATAATCATCACAGATATCACATATACATCACATATCTCACAAAGACCATAAATCAAACAAGTTCTCACAAAGCATTACAACATGTTCGAACACAAACATAAGTATCCAACACTCAAGAACATAAGTCTCAAGTATCTCACAAAGCATTACCAACATCAAACAAGTTCAAACCGGGTTATCTCACAAAGTATTAACAACACTAACAAAGATAATATCTCATTGAGTCGTGCGGCTGGACTCGTGCGGCGATGGGCTGGGCGATCCATGAGGGTTGTTGGATGCCACCTCAAATTGTCCCTGCATAGAGAAGAGATTGCATGTGTTATACCAGATGAATATATATCATGAAGAATTAGAATTTTGATACTCACAGGAGTATGGAACTGAGCAGGGTCAACTGGAGGGAACAATGGAGGTGGTAGAGCGAAACCATGTGCGGCACCAAGGCTCTACATGTACTGGAACATCTCCGCCATCCTCTACTGATCTGCCAAGCGGGCCTCCCGCTCCGCTATCATCCTCGCCTCCATCTCCTGACGTTCCCTCCTCTCTTCTTCTAGCTGGGTCTGTAATATCCCAAGCCAATGTTATAATAACTCAAAGAGAAGGTATATAACTCAAGGAATGACGAGTTAAAGAAGCACTAACCTAGAGTTGTTGTATGCGATGATGTGGTCTGTCCTGCCGAGGTCGTATGGATGGGCTTGAGCTCGTGCTCCTTGCTCGCACCTGAGACAGAGTAAGAGTGGATGACGAGTCGATTGCCCAGTCGGCAATCCAGTACCGCCCAGGCCTCGCTTGCCTCCCCTGACCCTCATGAGGACATCTCCGTCGATGTCCTCGGTCCTTGGATTGTAATCTGACCCATAGACCTCCTGAGTCATGGCAGTGTACTCACTTAGGCGGCTATAGATGGCGGGGTTGCTATACACCTCAGGTCCACCATCAGGGTTGTAGGTGACGTCGGACATCGCCTTGCCCTTATGGGCCATAGCATAAGCCAAGAAGATGGAGCAAGGCTGGCCACCATGTGATGTCGACTGCAAGAAAATCAATGAGATAGTTAGAAATCACATATAATCCAGTGTTATATACCTAAATAAAAAAGAGGGCGTACCTATGCTTCTGCATATTTGTTGAAGCTGTGACTGCCTTAGTGGTGGGAGGGACCTTGCATCATCAGACGCCGTTCCCGGCTAGCGTTGTGCGCCTCGTCCCACTCAGGCGAGCACCACCTATCCACCATCTGCTCCCAGCACTGAGGATGCGCGACGCACCAATAAGGAATCATCTACAAAACAAAACAAGTACAATGCATATCAGAAGATAAAATTAAGGAAAAAATTTGTCACGAATATTAAAGTGTTGTATTTACCTGCAAGTATTGGTCCCTAGTCAACGACATGGTTCGGGCGTCCTGCTTGGTCACATTCTCCCTAAGGATGGAGCCGTGGTAGCTGACGATGGCCTAGATTCGCGTCTCATAGTGCATGTCCACGACGAGCTTCTTACAGCTCGTGGTGGCCACCACATCTGCCCTGGCCTCGTATCTAGCCTCGCATCTGAAGAAATCCTGCATACAAAGACTTATTTCAAGAATGTGCAATGAATGCGACATATATTACAATATAGTAAGACTTACCCACAACTCTTGCTTCACCCACTCTGCCTTGTTGTTGAATTCCCTGTCGTCCTGGTCTACTGCATCAAGGGCGACGGCGTAGTGGTCAAAGGTGTAGGCTGGGCCCATCACTCCAACGTACTCAACCAGTCCAGGGAAGTGTTCGCTTCACATAAGGCCGAGGATGCCATTGGGGTTGCGGTCGTGACCCCTGCATTGTCCACAACCTTACAAGACCTGCCCAAGTGATAAATAAAAAGTATTAGTTTATATTATGAATTTGAACACATAATATGAACAAGCTGCGAGAATATCTAGAGTTAAGTGCCTCTCCCCATCGGGTCAAATCAGTGGCCGCCTGTCATGAAGTATGGGACACTGAGGGAGACTCACGGGACCTCGCAGGTAGATGTTCCTCGAACCTGAGGCGCGAAAACCTGAGGCGTCCTGCTGAGCATCATCATCATCATCATCCTATAGCACCGCATCGACAGCGGCCTGCTGCTCCACCTGCTGCTGTACGTCGTCGTCCTGCTGTGTCTCCTCTGCCATCCTGCGGGCGCTCCTTATCCCCCTCCTCATCCTCATCCCACCGCCCACCATGTTTGTCCAACAACTTGCAATTAAGATTAAGGAAATAAGCACATATAAAAAAGATGTTTTAGAAACAGGTGCGAAATAAAAAATATAGCATATGGGAGATAATACACTTATGTGGTCTAAGTTATAATCTTCATCATTTGGAACAGGTAATTTACCGTGCGGCGAAACCTTATACACAACATCCCAACCCTTAAGATGTTCTTTCGTTTGGCACGCATATGGGAGATAATACACTTGTGTGGCCGGTAGGGCCACGATATAGACATTGTCTCCTGGTAAGGTGGAATCTTGTCGAATTTCAACTATCCCTAGATTAGAATGTGTTCGTCTCATCACTTGAGGGTCAAACCAATGACATTTGAATATCACTAGAGTAAGAGGTTTGGAACCATGAAAATTGAGTTCATATATTTCTTCAATTTATCCAAAATAATCGACCTTGTCAAGGACGGGCGTAAAGACTCCAGAACACGTTGTTTTTCGATTGGGCCGACTTTGGTCGTAGCTTATTGTGCTAAAACAATATCCATGTCATACCCAGAATATTTCTTGACCCTATAAGCAAAGTTGTTGTGTACTTGTCTCAACTCGGCACTCATCGATGGATCTCTTTGGCCCTGCAAGTATTCACAAGTTAAAAAACGTAAATTGAGTTCATAGACGGATCTCTTTGACAAACTAAGCATGTACCTTACGTTTGAACCAGGAAATGAAATCAGCCAATCCATTTCCCGCACCCTTTCTAAGAAGGGTATCATATTCATGTGGAGTTGGGTCCCTTGATCGACGCTAGAATTCAAAATTGTTCCATATATGGCATCACCTCTTCAAGGTTGGTCAATACATATAGCATGATATGACGCCACTCTTCATGTCTCAGGTTCTTGGTGGTCGAACCACTTGAGCTTCCAAGTTGGCCTCGAAATATGATGAGGTTCGATTCATTGCCGCCATCATTGTAACGAGGGGGTGGATTATGCACGCTCGACATTTTGTCACCATAGTAAGTTGTTGTGAAGTTTGACACCTCCTCTATAATGTATGCCTCTGCAATGGAAGCCTCGATTTTTCATTTATTTCTACATTTCTTTCGAATAGTCTTTAGACATCTCTCGATTGGATAGCACCAACGTCCCTACACGGCCTCCCATTTGTGCCTCATACGGGAGATGAAGAACCAAATGTTGCGTTGGATTGAAGAAGCCGGGTGGAAATATCTTCTTAAGCTTACACAATAACATGGGTGTCAATCTTTCCAAGTCTGCAATCATGGTCCGAGATAACTCTTTTGCACAAAGCTGGAGGAAGAAATAGCTCAACTATGTAAGCGCTAGCCAAACATGCTCAGGGACATAGCCTCGAACCATCACAAGAAGAATTCGTTCAATCCATATGTGGAAGTCATGACTCTTCATCCCTAAGACTCGCAGAGTAGATAAGTTCACCCCTACTCAGGTTAGCTGCATACCCATCGGGGAACATCAACGCCTTGATTCACTGAAGTACTTCCTTCCTCTGGGCCCTGCTTAGGACGAAATCAGCATTAGGCCTTCTCCATGTCTTTCCACCACTAGGCGGGTTTGATCTATCACATAACGCTGTCAGATCCACTCTTGCCTTCACATTATCCTTTGACTTATCAGGAATGTCCATAATTGTTGCCCAATGTGCCTCGGCAACATTATTTTCAGTGTGCATCACGTCAATGTTGTGTGGAAGGAGTAGGTCGTCATAATAGGGGAGCTGAGTCAAGCCCAACTTATGTGTTCACATATGCTGCTCACCATATCCCACAAAACCACCTTTTGGATTGGCCACGAGCCCATCTATCTCTTGATGAATTTCGGCACCAGTCATCATTGCAGGTGGGTGGTTTGTCACTATGTCTAGGCGGAATGGATAGTCAGAAGTGAGAAATTGTCAATGTTTATCGAACGACGAATATTTGCCACCCTTCTTCAACCAAATGAACCTAAGAGATTCCTTTCAAACTGGGAATGGGAACTTACCGTGAACACACCAAGCATAGAATAGCCCATACGTCAGTAAGTCATGCATGGAGTACTGGTACCAAACATGCATTTTGAAGTTTGTCTTCATAGCTCGGTCATACGTCCATACCCCTTCCTCCCAAGCACATACCAATTCATCAATCAAAGGCTCCATGTACACACCCATTTTATTCCCCGGGTGTCCGGGAATTATCAACGACGCGAATATGTTCTGCCTGTGAAAGCATAAACTGGGGGGAAATTGATTGGGATAACAAACAAGGGCCAATATGTGTACGGGGCAGCACTCATTCCATAGGGATTGAACACATCTATGGCCAGCGCAACACGTACATTACGAGCCTCCTCGGCTTTCTCACGGTGAATGGCATCAAAGTGTTTCCATGCTTCACCATTGAATGCGTGCACCATCTTGTCAGAATTGTATCGTTTGCCATTTGTGTGCCATGTCATTTGTTTCGTGGATTCCTCGATCATGTATAGACGTTGGATCCTCGGTATGAACGGAAGGTGGCATAGGATTGTCACAGAGATGTCGAGCTGCCTCTTCTGTCTGTCACCAGAGTCTACCTCCATGAACCTAGACGATTTACACTTCAGACAATACTTTGCATCCACGTATTCTTTCCTAAATAGCACACAGCCCTTCAGACAACCATCCATCTGCTCATACGTCATCTTGAGTGCACAAAGGAGTTTCCATGTCTCGTACATGCTCTTTGGCAGAACGTGATCCTTCGGAAGCAGACTGCTATTGGGGACTTGTTCTCAAATGATATAAGTTAAGAACAAGGCAACACAAAATGTTAATAGTTAAAGTCCTTCGTCCTTCGAAGCATTACCTCCCTTAGGATATAATGATCTTAAGATGAAGGTTATGAAGGATGTACCTTCATCATCGCAGTATATATATTAATGAAAGAAGAAGCATATGAAACATGAAAGATAACATGAATAATCATATGACATCATTAATATATCTTTATTTTATATCATCATGAACGAATGTGAACAATATTGAATTACATTTGTACCTTCAGCTTGACAGAAGGAAAAAGTCCAAGCGTGACACACAAGTGAATACAAGTCAGCGTGAACAGTACGGGGGTACTGTTCACCTATTTATAGGCACAGGGCGCAGCCTGTGTAAAATTACATTCATGCCCTTTATGTTTACTATTGACTTAAGGACAATCTATCGAGGACTAGATAGCCTTTTCCTCTTTAAGTCAGTTCCTTTTTCTGCTGCTGAGTCGAAGCTTCCTTGCGCGTAGCTTCGAAACCGGTTCAACCTTCGTCCCGACCATGCTTTTCATATTGTGTACAACTTCACTCCGAGTCTGAAGGTTCCTGTACATATATTATACTTGGGAAACATTGTTAATCGTGTTTTTGAGGACCTTTGAAAGACGAAGGCCCGCAACAGTAGCCTCTTGCAGTATTAATTTGTTATAACAACGAATTCAGACTACGACGTGAACGAAGGCCTTAAGCCGAAGGTCCGAAAAAACACCTTCCCTTTGCTAGAATAGCATCAGTCAATGACAGTCAGGGCCCACCAAGTTGCGACACACTGGGCGTATAAATATGAACCATAGCGGCAGCATTTGATACGCTATTTCTGTCGTTTGCATTATTTTCTCAAATTTCTAGCTCTTGTTCACTAGCTCTCACATGATTTTCAAGCTTTTTGAGCTTCGGTTTAAAGACGTGTTTTCGCCATGTTTGAGGAGAAAAAGATGACTGAGGAGACGAAGATAACTGAGGACTCGAAGCTGTTTGAAGAGAGAAAAGCCGCGGATCCCTTCATCGCTGGATTTTTCGAATCCATGGCAAAAATGAACATAGAAAAAATTACAAGAGAAATACTGGCGGATCTGTCTGAAGACTCCGACGACAGTGATGAGTATGATGCAGAAAGTGGAGACAAAGATTCTGAAGATCGGTCGTGGCGACCAAGCCATACCATCTTCGGAAAATCGACTATTAAACAAAGTCATGTTGATGCTATGAGAGGAAGATACTTCCGCGACATGACTATTGTGAGGGTTGGAGGAGACAGCGCTGCTCCTACTCCTGAAGTAAATGAGGTGGTTATTTACCGAAGCTTTTTAAAAGCAAGGCTTCAGTTCCCGTTGAGCAGATTCTTGGTTGAAGTACTGAAGATGTTTCAATTCTTTCTTCATCAACTTACCCCTAAAGCTATAATCAGGATGGGTTTGTTTATTTGGGCTGTGAGAAGCCAAGGATTGGAACCAAGCGCAAGATGTTTTTGCAGCATGCATGAACTTTTGTACGAGACGAAGGCTACCGGCAAGGAGCAGTACCACAACAACTTCGATTGTTACGGCTTCATTGCTCGATCCAATGTAAGCCATCCAGTTCCTACATTCCGAAAAAGATGGTCTGGGGCCTCGATGGAAGAATGGTTTTATGTCAAGAATGATCTGATTGAAAGAGAGGACATTAAGGAAATCATCCAACGCCCCATCTGGTCTCGATTCGGCCTTCGAAGGCCGAAGGTGACAATCGATCAGAATGACGAAGCATGCCAAAAGGCTTTTAGCAACGTCTGTGCCTTTATTGGCACAAGGGATATAGTTCAAGAGCACATAGCGTACAGAATATGGCCACTTGTAGGAAACTGGGATATGCCGAAGGATACTATTGCCGAGTCAACTGAAGGTGGGTTGGTCCGATTGAAGTATACCTTCAGATTCAGAGATCGGTTTGATGAGCCAAATGATGATTGACTAAAAAATATTGAGGCTATTAGCGATGAGCTACTTGGAGCATATAGCAAAACCGAAGATGATGCCTTGTCCGTAGCCTTCGGGAGCCGGGGGAAGAAAAGATTAAACAGAGTATTTGATGCCATTGGCTTTGTATACCCTGATTACCGCTACCCGCTGCGAGGGCAAGGAACAAAGAGAAAGACTGTCGCTTCAGCCACCACAGTTGTTCCGAAGGGCAAAAAGGTGAAGGTTCTAACCCACCGGCCATGTTATATTGAACCGGCCGTGGTGCCTGAATTTGGCGAAGAAGCCTCTTCAACTGTCGAAGCAAGACAAGGTGCTCCGATTGTGCATGGCGTTGAAGAGCCAACTGTAGTGCTGAAGATGCCTACAGTCGGGCCGATCGAAGCTAAGGATGATAAGGCCAAAGAGCCAAAGGTGGAGGAAATAATAAAAATGCTAGAAATTCTGAGCCCATCAGCAGGAGCAGAATTGCCAAAGGTACAAAAAGTTGCTACCGCAACTCCTAAAAGGAGGAGGATGGCCAGCGTACTAGACACTGTCATAGAGACCACGAAGGCCTTAGCCCCTGCTTCTACCAAGAAAACTATCGAAGCTGCCAAAAATCAAGTCGAAGCCGAAGTTGGGCCTTCAGCGCCTACTAAGACGAAGGCCACCGTGCCTGAAGATAAGGTGAGTCAGCAAAGTTCAGATACCGGCAAGATGACAGAGCAAGTCATGACAGAAAAAGAAAAATCTCCTGTCCCCGAAGCCTTAGCTGAAGATACTGATTACATTGTTCGATATGCTTCGGGGAAGAAATTATCTGAAGAAGAAATCTTGGAGGCCAAACACTACACCCAAAGACTGAAATATCCGAAGGGGGCCTTAGTGTTCAATGGTAGTAACGAAGATGATTTCCTGTACTGTCTCCCGGATAACAAAGAAATATCCGTTTGCCGGGAGATAGCTAAGAGTATGGGATTTCCTAAGCTTGAAGAAGGCCTTTCGGTCTTATCGAAGGATGACCTTGCCGACAGCCTCGCGTACAACATTATAAAGGTATAGAGGTTAACTTTGAAGCTAGAAAATGAAATATTTTATTGCCATGCTCAACTCTTTCTTCTTCTTTTGTAGGGCTTAATTCTTAGTAATGCCTTGAGGGCCCAGAAGAGCGCCGAAGACGAAGGCTGTACAATGGCTCTTAACAACCTTCGTTCTGAGGTGATTGAACTGAGAAACGAAGGTCTGGAGAAAGACAAAATTTTGATTTCATTGATGAACAAAGCAAAGGAAAACGAAGCTAATTACAAAGCTCAGGCCGAAGCCCAGAAAACCGAAATTGAAGACCTTTGGAGACAACTAGCCGAAGCTAAAGAGAACTGCGCGCTCGCACAGGCTAATCAAGAGATCTGTGAATACTGGAAAAATAAGCTAAACAAAAATGTTGAAGAACTTCGCGAATCCAAGGAAAGGTGCTTTGAGAAATCCTTGGATTGTGTGAAGAAATTAAAAACTAGCTTCGCCAAAGTGGGCGCCTACTCTGCTGAAGAAAACTTCATACGAGGCGACCCCTAGGGCGTCGTTGAATGGATAAGTGGAGAAGCCGAAGCCTTCGAAGAAATTTTGAGTGATCGCGGGGATATTTGCGAGTTTTCCGGTGCGTGGGGAATCTCAGCTCTTCTGGAGAAGGCCAGATGTGATCACGTTAAGGCCATAGCCCAGGCCGAAGCTGCCGTCTCCGTAGATGATATGAAGGATCCTTCAGCCGAAGTAACTTTAATGGAGGGAAATTTTATAACGATGTCTGGGTGAACGGTGGCCGAGAGCTGGCCCACGAGATTATAAAAAAGAGTGAAAAAGGCACCCACGATGCCCGGGCAGAAGCAAAGCAAGCTGAAGAAGTTGCAGAACGCGAAAGGCGTATAGGTATTATTTCTTGATTATTTTAGCTTCGGTACTTGCTTTGTGGCTTCGATCTAATCTGTTTACCTACGTCAACTGAACTGTCCCCGCCTCTGGAGCCATACGATCCCCTTGCTGATCCAGAAATGAAGGAAGCATTGGAAATTATAAGCATGGCAGACTCCATTATCGACGAAGTCGTCGACAAACTCTTGAATGAAGTTGCAGAAAAAGTCCTTAGAGAGGAATAGATTTTATTGTAATAATATTTTGAAATGCTGGAATATATGAAACAATTGAAGGAAGATTAGGCTTCTATTGTAACAAAAACTATGTGACATTTGATGTATGTAACATTGAATCGAATATGTAAATTATTGTAACTTATTTCTTTGCGATGCATGAAATTTACACACATACCGTTTTTGAGCCTTCGGCGAAAAAACACCTTCCCTTCTTTTCATGCTTCGTAAAGAAAGAGATCCCTTCTTATGACAAGGCTGATAAAAGTGTATTTCCCGAAGCTTACTTTGTGCCTTAGCACATTTTCAATTTGACGAAGCATTCGCCGAAGATTGGCTTCGTATTCGATTCTTGTGCCGGTAATGCAATATGATGTATGATGTAACGTTATGCGAAATGATGTGATGATATGATGCAAAATGATGAGGATGCCGAAGACACACACCCACATGCCCACACTAGAATACACAAGCTCTGCATCCCCTTAGGAATGACTTTTGTGCTTCTTCACCTTCTATTTTGGTGATATAAGTTCTACATCCCCTTAGAAACGTCTTTTGAACTTCTTCGCCTTCTATTTCGGCGGTATAAGTTCTGCGTCCCCTTAGGAACGACTTTTGAACTTCTTCACCTTATAATTTGGCGGTATTTGGCTCTGCATTCCCTTTGGAACGACTTTTGAGCAGAAAACTTACACTGTGCTCCCTTAGGAACGACTTTTTGTAGCTTCGTCAATTTTGGCTCTGCATTCCCTTAGGAACGACTTTTGAGCAAAAGACTTACGTTGCGTTCCCTTAGGAACGACTTTTGTAGCTTCGTTTATGTTGGCTCTGCATTCCCTTAGGAACGACTTTTGAGCTTCGTAAACCTATGAAGAAGATGTATTTCATTCTGGTATAGGCAGAATCATTACAAGAAAATAAAACTAAGTTTTCATTGCTCGTTTCTTGTACAGAAAGTAAAATGGCATAGAAAATAAAAACATAGAAAATAAAAACATTTCAAGAGTAGAATATTGTTCAGTATATGTGCTTTGATTCTGGTACAGTGCTGTTGATTATACGAGCTTCGGACTCCTCTCTGAAGTCACGTTGTTGTTGGGGGTGCTGGCGCCCTTCTGGCTGCTGGCTTCGGGTATAAGTAGGTTGCAATGGTGGTGGCGGTGGAAGGTGAGGCCAAGAAGCTTGTGAATGGCTTGCCGAAGCAACAGAAGCTGCAGGTTGATTGCCCACATACTCTGGTATGTAGGGAGAGTGGCACGAAGCAGTATGTAAGACCTGCTTCGGCTGATTCTGCCGGGCTTCTGCTTCGGCGATCTCTTTTTGCTTTTGAATGGTAATCTGACACGTTCTCGTCGTGTGGCCCTTGTCTTCACCACAGAATAAGCAATAGATTTTCCTGGGCTGATCCCCATATCTTCCTCTGAAGTCCCTACCGCCTCGGCCCCTTGGAGCTAGTGGCCTGAAGGAGCTTTGCTGCTGTCCTAAAGACTGTGAGCTGTGTTGTGGCCTCTGAAACTGGCCTCCTTTGTCATCGTTCTGACTGAAGATGTGGATTGATCTGACATGCCTAGGGTGAATTCTTCCTCCGAAGCCCCTAGTCATCTCAGAAAATCTATAAGCTTCCTCCCTTCTTTGCCGGAAGTCATTGTCAGCCCGGATGTACTCATCCATTTTCTAAAGCAGCTTCTCCAGAGTCTGGGGGGGTTTCCTGGCGAAGTATTGAGTCGTAGGCCCTAGCCGAAGACCTTTGATCATGGCCTTAATGACGATTTCATTGGGCACCGTGGGCGCTTGTGCTCTCCGACGCAAGAACCTTCGGACATATGCCTGAAGGTACTCCTCATGGTCTTGAGTGCACTGGAACAAAGCCTGAGCAGTGTCTGGCTTCGTCTGAAACCCTTGAAAGCTGGTGACCAGCATGTCCTTAAGCTTCTGCCATGACGTGATTGTCCCTGGCCGGAGAGAAGAGTACCATGTCTGGGCCACACTTCGGACTACCATGATGAAGGACTTCGCCATGATTGCGGTATTGCCCCCATACGAAGATATAGTTGCTTCGTAGCTCATTAGAAACTGTTTTGGGTCCGAGTGCCCATCATACACGGGCAACTGGGGTGACTTGTAGGATTGTGGCCATGGAATAGCCTGTAATTCTGCTGCGAGGGGAGAAGCATCATTAAAAGTAAAGTTACCATGATGAAAGTCACTGTACCATTCATCTTCGTCGAATGGATTGTCTTGATGAAGCTCCCTGTGCTGAGGCCTTCGGTCCTGGTCATCTTGAGTGAGATGACGCATTTTTTCAGAGGCCTCATCGATCTTCTTCTGAAGATCAGCAAGACGAAGCATCTTCTCCCTTTTCCTCTGGACCTGTTGATGAATAGCTTCGAGGTCCCTGATCTCTTGGTCCAGCTCTTCCTCCTATGGTGTCAGACTAGTAGCCTTCCTTTTCTGAATTCTGGCTTCGCGCAGAGTGTCCTGATTGACGTCTAGTGGCTGCAGTGCAGCCCTTAGTCCTGACGAAGCTTTTTTCGGTGGCATGACGAAGGTTAGAGCTTGCCAAAGGTGGTCGATTGAGTTCACCGGAGGTGGGTGCCAATGTTGGGGACTTGTTCTCAAATGCTATGAGTTAAGAACAAGGCAACACAAAATGTTAATAGTTAAAGTCCTTCGTCCTTCGAAGCATTATCTCCCTTAGGATATAATGATCTTAAGACGAAGGTTATGAAGGACGTACCTGAGAGCACCTAGAGGGGGGGTGAATAGGTGATCCTGTGAAACTTAAACTTATAGCCACAAAAACTTGTTAAGTGTTAGCACAATAATCGCCAAGTGGCTAGAGATGAGTCTCAACAAAACACGATACCACAAGAGATCAACACAGAGAAGACAAAGTGGTTTATCCCGTGGTTCGGCCAAGTACAAAACTTGCCTACTCCACGTTGTGGCGTCCCAACGGACGAGAGTTGCACTCAACTCCTCTCAAGTGATACAATGATCAACTTGAATACCACAGTGTTATGCTTTTCCTTTCAATATCCCGTTTGCGAGGAATCTCCACAACTTGGAGTCTCTCGCCCTTACACTTGAGATTCACAAAGAAATACGGAGTAAGGGAGGGAAGCAACACACACAAATCCACAGTAAATATGCGCACACACACGGCCAAGACTCGAGCTCAAAAGACTATCTCAAAGTTCTCAATAGAACGGAGCTCGAATCACTGAGAATGACAAACGAATACGCAAGGACTGAGTGTGGATGATCAAGAATGCTCTAAGGTTGCTTGGTGTACTCCTCCATGCGCCTAGGGGCCCCTTTTATAGCCCCAAGGCAGCTAGGAGCCGTTGAGAACAATTCTGGAAGGCTGATCTTGCCTTCTGTCATCGGGCGCACCGGACAGTCCGGTGCACACCGGACACTGTCCGGTGCCCGATTTCCTTCCTTAATTAGCAAAGCCGACCGTTGGCAGACTTGGAGCCGTTGGCGCACCGGACATGTCCGGTGCACACCGGACAGTCCGGTGCCCCCTTCTAGCCGTTGGCTCGGCCACGTGTCCCGCGCAGATCGCGCGGCCGACCGTTGGCCCGGCCGACCGTTGGCTCACCGGACAGTCCGGTGCACACCGGACAGTCTGGTGAAATATAGCCGTACGCCGTCGGCGAATTCCCGAGAGCGGCCACTTCGCTCGAGGCAGCCTGGCGCACCGGACACTGTCCGGTGCACCACCGGACAGTCCGGTGCTCCAGACCGAACAGCCTTTTGGCTGTACACAGCCAACTTTTCTCTGACTTGATTTCTCCTGTTTCAAGCACTTAGACACAATACATTAGTCTTCAAAACAATGTATTAAGGCTTAGAAACATACCTTTACTCTTGATTTTCACTTTGTCCATCCATGGGTATAGATTCACATTTAAGCACTTGTGTTGGCACTCAATCACCAAAATACTTAGAAATGGCCCAAAGGCACATTTCCCTTTCAATCTCCCCCTTTTTGGTGATTTATGCCAACACAACATAAAGCAACTAGAACAAGTGCAATATCACTTCAAATAAAACTCAAATTTATTTTGATTCAATTTTGGCATATATGGATCATCCTTTGCCACCACTTGGTTTGTTTTTGCAAATCAAACTCAAAATTCTATCTCTAAGTCAAATCCACTTGTAGAGACATAAAGAGAGGTTTTCCAAAGAAAATTGATTCAAGATTCCAAAAACTCCCCCTTTTTCCCATAATCAACACTTCTCCCCACAAGAGGCCAACTTTTGACAAAAGAGACAATGCAAGAGTTTTGACAAACCAAGAGCTCTACTATTTTCAAAATTTCTCAAGTGGTAGCTGATCCATCTATTGCTTTGGTCTTTATTTTCTCCCCCTTTGGCATCAAGCACCAAAACGGGATCAATCTTGGCCCTTTAACCCCATTGCCTCACCAAAATCTTCAAATAAGAACACAAAGGCAATAAGAGTATAAAGATGAACTTGGAAAAGTTACTCTCTTCATCGGAGTGCAGTGGAAGTCTTGCATGGTCCAAGTCCACCTTTTTCCTTTCAACTCACCTTGGAGACTAAAACAACCAAACTCAAGTACATGGTTAGTCTCAAAGGGTCAAGTTGTAGCACAGCTCCCCCGAAATATGTGCATCACTTGCAAACAGGACTTGTGAGGTCCAGGGAGTGTTTGTACAACTTGAGCACCACATTAAGCAACAAAATGCAGAATGAATATGATCAAAGGCATAAACACATGTATGCTACAATTCAATCCAGGTTCCGCGAATCTAAGACATTTAGCTCACTACGCAACCTGCAAAAGGTCTTCTCATCTAGAGGCTTGGTAAAGATATCGGCTAGCTGGTTCTCGGTGCTAACATGAAACACTTCGATATCTCCCTTTTGCTGGTGGTCTCTCAAAAAGTGATGCCGGATGTCTATGTGCTTTGTGCGGCTGTGTTCAACAGGATTTTCCGCCATGCGGATAGCACTCTCATTGTCACATAGGAGTGGGACTTTGCTCAGATTGTAGCCAAAGTCCCTGAGGGTTTGCCTCATCCAAAGTAGTTGCGCGCAACACTGTCCTGCGGCAACATACTCGGCCTCAGCGGTGGATAGGGCAACGGAAGTTTGTTTCTTAGAGTTCCATGACACCAGGGACCTTCCTAAGAATTGGCACGTCCCCGATGTACTCTTCCTATCGACCTTGCATCCAGCATAGTCGGAGTCTGAGTATCCAACCAAGTCAAAGGTAGACCCCTTTGGATACCAGAGCCCGAAGCAAGGCGTAGCCACCAAATATCTAAGAATTCGCTTCACCGCCACTAAGTGACACTCCTTAGGATCGGATTGAAATCTAGCACACATGCATACACTAAGCATGATATCCGGTCTACTAGCACATAAATAAAGTAACGACCCTATCATTGACCGGTATGCTTTTTGATCAACGGACTTACCTCCTTTGTTGAGGTCGGTGTGTCCGTCGGTTCCCATCGGAGTCTTTGCGGGCTTGGCATCCTTCATTCCAAACCGCTTTAGCAGATCTTGCGTGTACTTTGTTTGGGAGATGAAGGTGCCGTCCTTGAGTTGCTTCACTTGGAACCCAAGGAAATAGTTCAACTCGCCCATCATTGACATCTCGAATTTCTGCATCATCGCCCTGCTAAACTCTTCACAAGACTTTTGGTTAGTAGAACCAAATATTATGTCATCGACATAAATCTGGCACACAAACAAATCACCATCACATGTCTTAGTAAAAAGAGTTGGATCGGCTTTCCCAACCTTGAAAGAATTAACAATTAGAAAGTCTCTAAGGCATTCATACCATGCTCTTGGGGCTTGCTTAAGTCCATAGAGCGCCTTAGAGAGCTTACACACGTGGTCGGGGTACCGTTCATCCTCGAAGCCAGGGGGTTGCTCCACATACACCTCCTCCTTGATCGGTCCGTTGAGGAAAGCGCTCTTCACATCCATTTGGAACAACCTAAAGGAATGGTGAGCGGCATATGCTAGCAAGATACGAATTGATTCTAGCCTAGCCACAGGAGCAAAAGTCTCCTCAAAGTCCAAACCTGCGACTTGGGCATAACCTTTTGCCACAAGTCTAGCCTTGTTCCTTGTCACCACCCCGTGCTCGTCTTGTTTGTTGCGGAACACCCACTTGGTTCCCACAACATTTTGCTTGGGACGAGGCACCAGCGTCCAAACTTCATTTCTCTTGAAATTGTTGAGCTCCTCCTGCATGGCCAACACCCAGTCCGGATCTAGCAAGGCCTCTTCTACCCTGAAAGGCTCAATAGAAGAGACAAAGGAGTAATGCTCACAAAAATTAACTAATCGAGATCGAGTAGTTACTCCCTTGCTAATGTCACCCAGAATTTGGTCGACGGGATGATCCCTTTGAATCATCGCTCGAACTTGGGTTGGAGGTGCCGGTTGTGCTTCTTCCTCCATCACATGATCATCTTGTGCTCCCCCTTGATCACACTCCTCCTCTTGATGAACCTGTTCATCGTTTTGAGTTGGGGATGCACCATTGTTGAGGAAGAGGGTTGATCTCGTTCATCTTGTTCCTGTGGCCGCACTTCTCCAATCGCCATGGTTCGTATAGCGGCCGTCGGACCATCTTCTTCATCTACATCATCACAATCAACAACTTGCTCTCTTGGAGAGCCATTAGTCTCATCAAATACAACGTCGCTAGAGACTTCAACCAAACCCGACGATTTGTTGAAGACTCTATACGCCTTTGTATTTGAGTCATATCCTAACAAAAACCCTTCTACAGCTTTGGGAGCAAATTTAGAATTTCTACCCTTCTTCACTAGAATGTAGCACCTGCTCCCAAATACACGAAAGTAAGATACATTGGGTTTGTTACCGGTTAGTAGCTCATACGAAGTCTTCTTGAGGAGGCGATGAAGGTAGACCCTGTTGATGGCGTGGCAAGCCGTGTTCACGGCTTCCGACCAAAAGCACTCGGGGGTCTTGAATTCTCCAAGCATAGTCCTCGCCATATCTATGAGCGTCCTGTTCTTCCTCTCTACCACACCATTTTGCTGAGGTGTGTATGGAGCGGAGAACTCGTGCTTGATCCCTTCCTCCTCAAGGAACTCCTCCACTTGAAGGTTCTTGAACTCGGACCCGTTGTCGCTTCTTATCTTCTTCACCTTGAGCTCAAACTCATTTTGAGCTCTCCTGAGGAAGCGCTTGAGGGTACCTTGGGTTTCAGACTTATCCTGCAGAAAGAACACCCAAGTGAAGCGGGAAAAGTCATCAACAATAACTAAACCATACTTACTTCCTCCTATGCTCAGATAGGCGACGGGTCCGAAGAGGTCCATATGTAGCAGCTCCAGAGGTCTTGAAGTGGTCATCACATTCTTGCTGTGATGCGCTCCTCCCACTTGTTTACCTGTCTGACAAGCTGCACAAGGTCTATCTTTTTCGAATTGAACGTTAGTCAAACCTATCACGTGTTCTCCCTTTAGAAGCTTGTGAAGGTTCTTCATCCCTACATGTGCTAAGCGGCGATGCCACAGCCAGCCCATGCTAGTCTTAGCTATTAAGCATGCATCTAGACGGGCCTCTTCTTTTGCAAAATCAACTAAATAAAGTTTGCCGTCTAATACACCCTTAAAAGCTAGTGAACCATCACTTCTTCTAAAGACAGACACATCTACATTTGTAAATAGACAGTTATATCCCATATTGCATAATTGACTAACCGATAGCAAATTATATCCAAGAGACTCTACTAAAAACACATTAGAGACAGAGTGCTCATTAGAAATTACAATTTTACCTAACCCTTTTACCTTGCCTTGATTCCCATCACCGAATATGATTGAATCTTGGGAATCCTTATTCTTGACGTAGGAGGTGAACATCTTTTTCTCCCCCGTCATATGGTTTGTGCATCCGCTGTCGATAATCCAGCTTGAACCCCCGGATGCATAAACCTGCAAGGCAAATTTAGGCTTGGGTCTTAGGTACCCAACTCATGTTGGGTCCTACAAGGTTAGTGCAAATATCCTTAGGGACCCAAATGCAAGTTTTGTCTCCCTTGCATTTTGTCCCTAACTTCCTAGCAACTATTTTCCTATCCTTTCTACAAATAGCAAAGGAAGCATTTAAAGCACAATAAATTTTAGAAGGTTCATTCACTACTTTCCTAGGAGCATGAAAAAAATTCTTTTTAGGCACATGATGAATAGCATTTCTCCTAGACATATTTCTACCATGCATATAGGAAGAACTAGAAGCAAACATGGCATGAGAGTCAAAATCATCATAAGCATTATAATTCCTATAAGCATTTCTAGTTTGTCTCCTATCATGATACATAAAAGCATGGTTCCTTTTAGTACTACTTGCCATAGGGGCCTTCCCTTTCTCCTTGGCGGAGATGGGAGCCTTATGGCTTGTTAAGTTCTTGGCTTCCCTCTTGAAGCCAAGTCCATCCTTAATTGAGGGGTGTCTACCAATCGTGTAGGCATCCCTTGCAAATTTTAGCTTATCAAAATCATTCTTGCTAGTCTTAAGTTGAGCATTAAGACTAGCCAATTCATCATTAAGCTTGGAAATTGAAACTAGGTGTTCACTACACGCATCAATGTCAAAATCTTTACACCTAGTACAAATTACAACATGTTCTACATAAGAATTAGATTTATTTGCCACTTCTAATTTAGCATTTAAATCATTGTTGACACCTTCTAAAGTAGAAATGGTTTTATGACAAGTAGATAATTCACCAGAGAGCATTTCATTCCTTTTAATTTCTAGAGCAAGAGAATTTTGTGCACTAACAAATTTATCATGCTCCTCATATAAAAGATCTTCTTGTTTTTCTAGTAATCTATTCTTGTCATTCAAAGCATCAATCAACTCATTAATCTTATCTATCTTAGATCTATCTAAGCCCTTGAATAAGCATGAATAGTCTATGTCATCATCATCACTAGACTCATTATCATTAGAAGAAGCATAAGTGGAGTCTCGAGTACTCACCTTCTTCTCCCTTGCCATAAGGCATGTGTGACGCTCGTTGGGGAAGAGGGATGACTTGTTGAAGGCGGTGGCGGCGAGTCCTTCATTGTCGGGGTCGGAAGAGGAGCAGTCCGAGTCCCACTCCTTGCCTAGATGCGCCTCGCCCTTTGCCTTCTTATAGTTCTTCTTCTTCTCCCTCTTGTTCCCTTGATCCTGATCACTATCATTGTCGGGACAGTTAGCAATAAAATGACCAAGCTTACCACATTTGAAGCATGAGCGCTTCCCCTTTGTCTTGGTCTTGCTTGGTTGTCCCTTGCGGCCTTTTAGTGCCGTCTTGAATCTCTTGATGATGAGAGCCATCTCTTCATCATTAAGTCCGGCCGCCTCAATTTGTGCCACCTTGCTAGGTAGCATTTCCTTGCTTCTTGTTGCCTTGAGAGCAAGAGGTTGAGGCTCATTGATTGGACCGTTTAGAGCGTCGTCGACGTATCTCGCCTCCTTGATCATCATCCGCCCGCTTACGAATTTTCCGAGTACCTCCTCGGGCGTCATCATCGTGTACCTGGGATTCTCACGAATATTGTTTACGAGATGAGGATCAAGAACGGTAAAGGACCTTAGCATTAGGCGGACGACGTCGTGGTTCGTCCATCGCGTGCTTCTGTAGCTCCTTATTTTGTTGATAAGGGTCTTGAGCCGGTTGTAAGTTTGGGTTGGCTCCTCTCCCCTTATCATTGCGAATCGTCCAAGCTCGCCCTCCACCAACTCCATTTTAGTGAGCATGGTGATGTCGTTCCCCTCGTGAGAGATCTTGAGGGTGTCCCATATCTGCTTGGCGTTGTCCAAGCCGCTCACCTTATTGTACTCTTCCCTGCACAAAGATGCTAATAGAACAGTAGTAGCTTGTGCATTTTTATGGATTTGTTCATTTATAAGCATAGGGCTATCCGAGCTATCAAATTTCATTCCATTCTCTACAATCTCCCATATGCTTGGATGGAGAGAGAATAAGTGACTACGCATTTTGTGACTCCAAAATCCGTAGTCTTCCCCATCGAAGTGTGGAGGTTTGCCAAGAGGAATGGAAAGCAAATGCGAATTCGAACTATGTGGAATACGAGAATAATCAAATGAAAAGTTCGAATTGACCGTCTTCCTGTAGTCGTTGTCGTCGCCCTTTTGGGAAGAAGTAGACTCATCGCTATCGTCGTAGTAGACGATCTCCTTGATGCGCCTTGTCTTCTTCTTCTTCCCATCTTTACGCTTGTGGCCCGAGCCCGAGTCAGTAGGCTTGTCATCCTTCGGCTCGTTGATGAAGGACTCCTTCTCCTTGTCGTTGATCACGATTCCCTTCCCCTTAGGATCCATCTCTTCGGGCGATTAGTCCCTTCTTGAAGAGAACGGCTCTGATACCAATTGAGAGCACCTAGAGGGGGGGGTGAATAGGTGATCCTGTGAAACTTAAACTTATAGCCACAAAAACTTGTTAAGTGTTAGCACAATAATCGCCAAGTGGCTAGAGATGAGTCTCAACAAAACACGATACCACAAGAGATCAACACAGAGAAGACACAGTGGTTTATCCCGTGGTTCGGCCAAGTACAAAACTTGCCTACTCCACGTTGTGGCGTCCCAACGGACGAGAGTTGCACTCAACTCCTCTCAAGTGATCCAATGATCAACTTGAATACCACAGTGTTATGCTTTTCCTTTCAATATCCCGTTTGCGAGGAATCTCCACAACTTGGAGTCTCTCGCCCTTACACTTGAGATTCACAAAGAAATATGGAGTAAGGGAGGGAAGCAACACACACAAATCCACAGTAAATATGCGCACACACACGGCCAAGACTCGAGCTCAAAAGACTATCTCAAAGTTCTCAATAGAACGGAGCTCGAATCACTGAGAATGACAAACGAATGCGCAAGGACTGAGTGTGGATGATCAAGAATGCTCTAAGGTTGCTTGGTGTACTCCTCCATGCGCCTAGGGGCCCCTTTTATAGCCCCAAGGCAGCTAGGAGCCGTTGAGAACAATTCTGGAAGGCTGATCTTGCCTTCTGTCATCGGGCGCACCGGACAGTCCGGTGCACACCGGACACTGTCCGGTGCCCGATTTCCTTCCTTAATTAGCAAAGCCGACCGTTGGCAGACTTGGAGCCATTGGCGCACCGAACATGTCCGGTGCACACCGGACAGTCCGGTGCCCCCTTCTAGCCGTTGGCTCGGCCACGTGTCCCGCGCAGATCGCGCGGCCGACCGTTGGCCCGGCCGACCGTTGGCTCACCGGACAGTCCGGTGCACACCGGACAGTCTGGTGAAATATAGCCGTACGCCGTCGGCGAATTCCCGAGAGCGGCCACTTCGCTCGAGGCAGCCTGGCGCACCCGACACTGTCCGGTGCACCACCGGACACTGTCCGGTGCACCAGACCGAACAGCCTTTTGGCTGTACACAGCCAACTTTTCTCTGACTTGATTTCTCCTGTTTCAAGCACTTAGACACAATACATTAGTCTTCAAAACAATGTACTAAGGCTTAGAAACATACCTTTACTCTTGATTTTCACTTTGTCCATCCATGGGTATAGATTCACATTTAAGCACTTGTGTTGGCACTCAATCACCAAAATACTTAGAAATGGCCCAAAACATTTCCCTTTCAGCAATATATATATTAATGAAAGAAGAAGCATATGAAACATGAGAGATAACATGAATAATCATATGACATCATTAATATATCTTTATTATATCATCATGAACGAATATGAACAATATTGAATTACATTTGTACCTTCGGCTTGACAGAAGGCAAAAGTCCAAGCGTGACGCACGAGTGAATACAAGTCAGCGTGAACAGTACGGGGGTACTGTTCACCTATTTATAGGCACAGGGCGCAGTCTGTGTAAAATTACATTCATGCCCTTTATGTTTACTATTGACTTAAGGACAATCTATCGAGGACTAGATAGTCTTTTCCTCTTTAAGTCGGTTCCTTTTTCTACTGCTGAGCCAAAGCTTCCTTGCACGTAGCTTCGGAACCGGTTCAACCTTCGTCCTAACCATGCTTTTCATATTGTGTACAGCTTCACTCCGAGTCCGAATGTTCCTGTACATATATTATACTTGGGAAACATTGTTAATCATGTTTTTGAGGACCTTCGAAAGACGAAGGCCCCCAACAACTGCCAATAACCGTCAACAGGCCATCGAATGCGTCTCGACTCATGTTGTACTGCGACTTGAACGCCATTACACGCCCAATGGCATCAAGTTGAGAAACCTTTGTCTGATCGTGAAGGGGCTTCTGTGCCGTGTCAAACATGTCGTAGAACACCTTTGCGGTCGGCTCTGGCTTGTCCTCCGTACATCCTCCGGTGAACTATGCCTCGTGAAAGTCGTTCAACATATCTGCTACCCTGGCTCAACATCATAATCCTCGACGCGTTGTCTCACCACCTCCTCTCTCGTACGATGCGCTTCACCATGGAAGATCCATCGAGTATAGTCCATCATAAATCCATTCTTCCAAATATGTTCTACCATGGCCTTCTTTGATTTTATTTTCCTGTTGGCACATTTTTTGCACGGGCGTGGGACTAGACTCGCTCCTTTAGCAGCTTCGCCAAATGCCCGTTCCATGAAAGCATCGATCTTTCTAATCCATTCAGAGGTGACATTGTTCCTTCCTACACGGCCTGTGTACATTCACTCATAGTCCTCCATCCTCTAACATATATAACCGAGTATAGTTTAATATAAACATGTAATGCATGTATATTACGTTCCTACCTTCTAATATGTGAGGATAGGTCCTAATCCCACCCGCAGTTGTGTAGGTGGTGTTAGTTTCCATGCTCTACTCCGATCAGAGACAGAGTTTCGACAACACCTGCCCGTTGTTCTCTAGATACACATCCGGGCAAGGAGAGTGTACTGTTCGGAGAACAATAGGGAGGTGACGACGAAACTCTATCTCGGACCAGAGTAGAGCATGGAAACTAACACCATCTACGCAACAGCGGACTGTCCAAAAAGGTGGACAATTTGAAACATATACATTTGTGGATATGAAAAGATCTATATATCTACATCGTATCTCTTTCGAACGGGAGACGCCTAACTGGTTTACGTGATCTACGACCATGATGCGAAAATAGAGGTTATACCTAGGGTGGCGATGGAGTCAAGCTAGCGGGCAGTGGTGGGTCGGTGCAGTGGCGACGTCAAGCGGTGCAGGCAGACTCGCAACGATTAGGAAGACCTCTGCAAAAAATAAACAATTTTATCAACAAAAAAATTTCGGCAGCACCTCCCCGACACAGGGAGGTTTCCAAAACCTGCAAATAAAACTAGCAGCACGATGGCTGACATTCACACATATTTCAACGACACCTTTGCCAACATCACATTATGCCGACAATTAGCATCCATATCCACCATCACATTATGCTGAATTGACACACATAGTATAAACTCACTAAACACACATACTAAACTAATTAAACTCACTAAAGTCACTAAATTCACTAAAACATATAGTATAAACTCACTAAACACATATACTAAACTAATTAAACTCACTAAAGTCACTAAATTCACTAAACACGTATTCTATAAACCCAATAAACACACATACTAAACTAATTAAACTTATTATACTCACTAAATTCATCGGGGCGAGACCGGGGTAGAAGACGGGGCGGTGTCAGGCTGGCGCCGCGGCGGTGGGTGCGGACGGCGGCGCGACGGTGGTGGGAGCGGGCGCGGGGGGGCAGCGGTGGGCGAGGGCGTGGTGGTGGTCGGCGCGGGCGTGGGCGCGGGTGGGCGGCGGCGCGACGACGTGGCGGGGCGCGGCGGCGAGCTAGTGAGTGAGAGTGAGAGAGATAGTGAGTGAGGGCGTCGTCAGTAACAACTATTAAAACGTTCTTTGCCGAGTGCCAGATCGCGGGCACTCGGCAAAGAGCGTTGTGCCGAGTGCCCACTGACAAGCACTCGTCACAGATTATTTTTGTGGCGGAACTGCCCGAATTATTCCAACTTAAGTGCCTAAGCCCCGCCTTAGAGGCTAGACCACACTTAAATGGGAATAACCCGTCAATCCCTCGGATCTAGTTCGACACGACCACTGACAGGATCAAGTACCACAATCTCACTCGATGGTGAGTCACAGAGCAAATACAATAAAGCATAAAACCATGCATGTAAGAGTATTAAAATTATTACATCACCATCGGAGTTTTGCAAAAGTAGTCATCATTGTTCGAAGTGCAGCAGAATAAAACTAACGGTAAATAAATAGAGAGATGGGGAAGCCTGTCCCATCACTCCTCATGCTCCTCCTCAGCCGAGGTACGGTCCCACTCGACAGTCCAACCCGGTGGCAATATGGATGGCCAAGTCACTCCAGCAACCATGTCCTCCAAAGAACCTGAAAAATTATGCCACAAGCAAGGCTGAGTATACTAATACTCAGCTAGACTTACCCGGTGTGAGCAGTCTACTCCTCTACCTCTAGACATGCAGCTGTTTGGCTGTGGGGTTTGGTTGCCAAAAGCACTAGCTGAGTTTCTAAGTCAAGTTTTAACTTTGTCAATTTAAGTGTGACTCTCTTAAGGCTAAATGTGTACTATCTACTCATACATAGTAGCAAACATTATTAGCAATCAACATCTTATATCAACTCATCATATTTCCACTTGTTACTCAATGCAGTACAATGGATCAAGCAGTCTCATTAGCTGCGAGAAGCAGACGATACGAATCGAGTTTTTATCCTTGCAAGGTAAACCTAAACACACGACATGCAGGGGCACTCCGTCCCCACACACATCAACCGTCCCCATCGATCCCCTGGCAACAGATCAGGGCTCACCGCCTTGGCGTACAATGCCTCACTGACCCCGACTGCCGTCGTGCAGTGACCGCACTTGTACCCACCATAACCGGAATGGGAGACCACGTCTCAGGTCGCGTGAGGGGTAAAGTCTGCGGGCAGGTTCACTCAAGTACTAGGCTTACCGATTTACCATATTTCTCGGTATGTGTTTAGTACGTTCAAACGCTTGACACAGGTATCCACACGTTAATCCTTATTCCAATTTCACCTCGTAGACCATGCATCCCCATGGATCCGTGTCCACCAACCAGCTATCAATATGATATGAAAGTGGATACAACCAATTCCTGATCTCGCGCGAGTGCTAGAAAAATCACTCGTCTTCTACCGAGATCCTAGTTAAGTAAAGCAACTACTCGACCTAGCATACTAGTATCCATCTCAAAAGGAAATCTTGAGTTCATGCAACTAGGGTTTCATTCAACTCCTACACTTAAGTGCACAGTACAAGCCTACAAACATTAAGTGTAGTAAAATAGCATATATAAACGGTTATGCATAAAACCGGGGCTTGCCTTCCAAGGCTGTGGCAGGCAGATCCTCTGGTACAGACTCGGGTGCTGGATCCGGGGCTACCTCCTGAGCAGCTCCTTGCTCCGGCACGAGGATGTACTCTCCGTCAGCAAGGTTACAGTCTATCGGAATGCAATGAACATGTATGTTATGATTATGCAGGATTTAATAACATTATGCTAAGAGAAGAAAAACTAAGTTAATGAGCAATTTAGGGTTTCTGGGTCATACGTGGCTTTTAATGGTTTATGCTTATCACTTCTAGGTTTAGGTTTTGCTAGGGATAGGCATAGGGAATTGGTATTGCCTTTATATATTTCAGTGGACAAGTTATAAAGAGTTTTAGGATGACACTAATTTCCTAGTATTCATTTTTCCCTTTCTTTATTTTCTACTTATGGTTTCTAGTGTAGGTTTGATCTACGACAGTGGTTTAAGATTTTCCAAAAATTCTATAAAAATTACAGTGGGTTGCCATTGGTCATTATAGCCTGTTCTAGGAATTTGAGGTTTAAAATAAAAGGCTATGCTTTAGACAAAAATAGCAAAAAATGTGTAAAATGGGCCACTTGCACTACATCTCTTAATTAGAGGTGAGTTCTGTCCTAAGGGTTATTTTTGTTGGCATCTTACAGTAATAATAGACTTTTGTGCCAAAAATCACAGAAAGCTAAGGGATGGTCATTTAGTTATGATTTTCTAAAGTTAAATGCCAAAAAGGCACTTTCTACTACATTGTTATTTGAAAAATGTCAAACAACAGATTTCATATTTTTCCTAAGTTCATAATAACCAAACATGAGTTATCCCAAGGGTTGTGGTGTTTTCACCTTGGGGTTATTTTTGTAGGGTTTTTCTAAGTTTTCCTTGTTTTCTTAAAATAAAAGGGATCCTACTTATTTCATACTAAACTAGGGTATAATAGATTTTTCTAGTAAACTTCATTGAATAAGTACTCTAGCAAAAATAGGGGTGCCCTCTGGTTCATCATTTTAATCACCTTTTCTATTTTTCTTAACCTTAAGCATATTGTAAAATAATTGGTAAAAACTAACTTAATGGGTTGGACAGAGAAGTTTAGCATTTTTAAACAGGTCAGTACGTGGATATAAACTTCTCTAAATTTTTCTAACCCTAGTCAAATAGTGCAATTATTTTTATCCCTATTATTTAGCTTTTGGTCAAAACAATAATTAAATCAGAACTGTAAAGTTTTCTGTAGCACATAGGGGTTTTATATTTTTCCTAAGTAGTTTACATTATTTAGAGTCTGACAAAATTGGTTTGACTAAATTTGGATGAATAAAACAGAAGTTATGAATTAGTAAAGTTCTGTTCAAATTTAAAATCAGATTTAATAAAGGTTTTCTGGAAAAGCAGTTTACACCGAGGATCCTGGGTTATTTCCAAACTAACTCTCTCAGTTATACCCCCGCGCTACTATTCATTTGAGTCTCTGACATTTCACAAAACCCCCCAGACTTCTTTCCTTCTCCCCCGCGGTCCTTCCCTAGGTTTAAACAGTGCCCGCAAGAAAGAAAAGGGTGGCGCGGCTTACCGGCGGCGAGATAGGTCCGGTGAGGGGCGGGGTTGGCTCGGGGAGGCTCTGGCGGTCACAGCGATGTACGGCTCGACGGCGGGGATGGCCGGAATCGCTCGGTCCACGTGCGCAGGCGGGTGTCCTCGTCGGCGGCGGGTGTGCCAGCCAAATCAAGGTGATCTGGTTCAATCCAACGGCACGGTGAGCTTCACGGGGTGACGTAGAGACTGTGTGCACAAGGAATCGGAAAATGGTTCAGTGGATTACCCGGTCCACGCACTCCGGTGGGGTTGTGAACTCCGGCGACCGTGGACTGGCCTCTCTGGCGAAGCAGACTCCGATTCCTCGCTCGGGGAGCTTCACCGAGGTGTGCTCACTCGTCTCCGAGGGTTGGACGGGGTTGGGAAAGGCTGGGCTGGCCGGTCTACGGCGGCAAGGGCTCGGGTGGCCGCGGACACGCCGCGCACGGGCAAACGACGGTGAGTTGAGCTCCGGTGAGGTTTGAGCGTGCGCGGAAGAGTGTGGTCGACGCCTGAGCGGGCTTTATAGGCGCGGGCGCGGGCCATGGCGTCGGCTGGCCTTTGGCGCGACGCGGGGCGCGCGCGGACGTGCTCTGGCGTGCACAGAGCGCGTCGAACACGTGGAGCTTTTCTTCTGCCCGTGTTCTACAGCTCACCCAAGTCGCAAACGTGCGAATCTTGGCAAAAATCCGGCGCGAGTCTTTTCCTAGCACCTAGGGCTATCTCTCATCCGTGAGTTGCCATGGCAGATATGGCATAGGTAGGGAGATCTTCGGTTGCCAAATCAGGTATGTCACTCTGCCCACCTCGCAACAAAAACCATGCCAAGGCATGTCAAACGTCAAGGTCTCGGGCTCAACTTTTTCCAGTGGGTGCCCTAGGTGGTATGCCACATTTTTGGTATAGAACATAGGTGGTTTTGGTGCCATCTCCAAGGTGAACACGGCTGATCTTTAGTGTAGGTGTAGTTTTTGACTTAGAGAGAAATAGAGAGCTCTAGCTCTCTCTCCACTTAAGGAATGGATTTGGGGTTTTTCCAGGGGTCCTTTTGCAACATTTCCTTCCCACAATTGCTGGTTAAAAGTTACTTAAAGTTTGGTTAAAGATTAACTCATGGTTTGCACAATTGCTTATTCTCTCCCCCTCTTAACCATGGTTTTGGAAGATAGGGTTCAAGAGAGGTCTAGGGTTTTCCCCCCTCTTGCCCAAGGTAGCAAGTGCACAAAAGTTTGAGTGATGCTTCTTAGGTCATTAGAAATCTTGGTTAACACATGGTCTCCAAGGTTCTTATGTTCTCCTTAAGTTTTTACCACATGTGATCACATTCCTTAGTACCAAGGTGTGCTCTAGCCATGGTAACACCTGAGGTGTTACAGCCCTCCCCCCTTAAAGGAATCTCGTCCCGAGATTTTAGGCAGAGTCCTCTAGAGGGTGCTATGAGGCACGCTGGTGTGCTACTCTTTCTTATACTCAAGTTTCCCTTATTAACTGCTCTTCGAATGTCATTCTCTTTGCAACTTCAGAAGGAAGCCCTTTTTAAGCTAAATCCACAACTTAGACTATCCTTGTTATCTAAGTTTTTCTCATAATTGTATTCAAAGGGCAGGTGGGGTGGGGTTTTGGGGTTACGTACCGACTCCTTTGGGCAGAAAGTCGGGGAAGCGGGAGCGTAGAAAATCTTCAGTCTCCCATGTAGCTTCTTTTGCTGAATGGTGACTCCACTGAACTTTATACATTCTGATTGACCTTGCCCGTGTTGATCTCTCCTTCTGATCCAATACCTTGACTGGGTACTCTTGATAAGATAAGTCTGGTTCTATCTCAAGATCTGGTTCAGGTAGCACTTCAGTGGGTAGGCGGACACATTTCCGCAGCTGAGATACATGAAACACATTATGAATGGCTGACATGTGAGGTGGCAATTCCAATTGATAGGCTACGGGTCCACAACTTGCTTTGATCCTCTAGGGTCCAATGTAGCGAGGAGCTAACTTGCCCTTGATCCCGAATCTCTGGACACCCTTGGTGGGTGACACCTTAAGATAAACATGATTTCCTACTTCAAATTGTAGAGGCTTCCGCCTCTTGTCATGATAGCTCTTTTGCCTGGCCTGAGCAGCTTCTAAGTTCTTTGTAATAACTCTGACCTTTTCATCTGCCTCAAGTACCAAATCTGGCCCAAATATCTCCCTGTCTCCTGCTTGAGACCAATTCAGCGGGGTTCTACATCTTCTCCCATACAAGGCTTCAAAAGGTGCCATCTTTAGACTGGACTGATAGCTGTTATTAAAAGAAAACTCTGCCAAGGAAAGACACTTGTCCCAATCTTTTCCGTAGTGTAGTGCACATGCCCGCAACATGTCTTCTAAAATCTGATTTACCCTTTCCGTCTGGCCATCTGTTTGGGGATGGTATGCTGAGCTTCGTATGACATGGGTCCCAAGTGATTCTTGCAGCTGCTCCCAAAAGCGTGCCACAAACAGTGCTCCTCTGTCAGATATAATGGTCTTTGGAATACCATGCAATCGCACTATTTGATCAATATAAATTTCTGCATACTTCTCTGTCTTGTGGGTGGTATGCACTGGTAAGAAATGAGCAGTCTTGGTCAATCTGTCCACAATAACCCAAATGGAATCATGGTGCCTGGAGGTATTGGGCAATCCTACGATAAAGTCCATGCAAATGTCCTCCCATTTCCAAGATGGTATGGGAAGGGGTTGCAAAGGGCCTGCTGCCTTCAAATGTCTAGCTTTGATCCTCTGGCAGGTGTCACACTCGGATATATACTTGGCAATTTCCCTCTTCATTCTGGTCCACCAATATAAAGATCTGAGATCATGGTACATCTTGTTGCTACCAGGGTGCATGGAGAATTTGGAAAGGTGAGCTTCATCTAATATCTTCTTTCTGAGCTCCAGGTCCTTGGGAACAACCAATCGATCTCCAAACCATAAAATTCCCTTGCTGTCCTGACGGAAGCACTTGTATTTCTCTGCCTTCTGCTTGATCATTTCCTTGATAACCTGAACACCCTTATCTTCAATCTGGGCCCTGACTATTTGCTCTTGTAATGTGGGCTCTACCGAGATATAATTTAAATCACTCGAAGAAACAACTTCCAGGTACAACTTGCACAACTCATCACACAAGGTGGTAACTCTTGCATCCATGCTCATACAATTGCACTGGGCCTTTCTGCTCAAGGCATCTGCCACAACACTGGCTTTACCAGGGTGGTAATGCACCTCCAAATCATAGTCCTTGATTAATTCTAACCATCTCCTCTGCCTCATGTTAAGATCTGCCTGAGTGAAAATGTATTTGAGGCTCTTGTGATCAGTGTAAATGTTACAGTGAGCTCCCATCAAGTAGTGTCTCCATATCTTGAGAGCATGAACCACAGCTGCCAACTCCAGATCATGCGTAGGGTAGTTCTGCTCATGGGGTCTGAGTGTTCGGGAAGCATAAGCAATGACTCTGTTCTCTTGCATCAAGACACATCCCAATCCAGTACCGGAAGCATCACAATAAACTTCAAATGGCTTGGTGTTGTCAGGTTGAGCCAGCACTGGGGCTGTTGTCAGATGCTGCCTCAAAGTATGAAAGGCATCTTCGCACTTTTGGCTCCAGTCATACTTGACTCCCTTCTTTAACAGTTCAGCCATTGGTTTGGCAATTCTGGAGAAATCCGGAATAAATCGTCGATAATACCCTGCCAATCCCAGAAAACTCCGAATTTGCCTCACTGTAGTCGGGGGTTTCCAATCCATCACCTCTTGTACCTTCTCAGGATCAACTGATATCCCATCCTGAGAAATTGTGTGACCCAAGAATTTAATCTCCTTCAGCCAGAATTCACATTTAGACAGCTTAGCATAAAGACGATGATCGCGCAGTCGCTGAAGCACGATGTGCAGGTGCTTAGCATGCTCATCATCATTCTTTGAATAGACTAGAATATCATCAATAAAAACGACCACGAACTTGTCCAATTCTGGCATAAACACTGAGTTCATCAGGTACATAAAATAAGCCGGGGCATTGGCAGCCCAAAAGACATCACCAAAAATTCATAAAGCCCATATCTGGATGAGAAGGCCGTTTTGGGAATATCGCTGGCACGGATCTTGATCTAATGGTATCCTGAGCGAAGATCTATCTTGGAGAATACCTTGGCTCCTACCAACTGATCGAACAGAATGTCAATGCGGGGCAGTGGGTATTTGTTCTTGATAGTCACCGCATTGAGAGGGCGGTAGTCAACACACATTCTCAAGCTCTCATCCTTTTTCTTCACAAATAAGGCTGGGCATCCCCATGGTGAAGTACTTGGGCGAATGAACCCCTTGTCCAACAACTCTTGCAATTGCTTTTTCAGCTCTGCCAATTCCGCGGGAGGCATCCTATAGGGTCTCTTGGAGATAGGAGCAGTCCCGGGTTGCAATTCGATTGCGAACTCAATGTCTCGGTCAGGTGGCATCCCTGGCAATTCATCGGGGAAAACATCTGGGTAGTCACAGACCACTGGGATCTTTTCCACTGGGGATTTTATCATAACGAAGGCACAAGAACGGGTACATCCCTGGTCGGGCAAATATAGTGTAGTTTCACCACAAGTTGGTGAGTGCACCTCAATGGCCCTAGCTGCAATATCAATAACTGCTTGGTGCCTGGTCAACCAGTCAGTTCCCAATATAATGTCCATGCTATCCAAACCCAAAATGAGGAGGGTGGTTTTAATTATTAGACTACCAAACTTTATGGGCACATGTCTGTTGACTTGATAGGTGGCAACCCTGCCCCCTGGTGTTGAAATTGTGATACCCCATTGGTGTGGTGAAAAGGCAACTGGCACTTGGCACTAAATTTGGCACTGATAAAACTATGCGATGCACCAGAATCAAAAAGAATAATAGCAGGATGATTCAAAACTGTAAAGATACCAGTCATGACAGGTGCTCCCTCTGGAATATCAGCCATGGTGGTGAAGTTCAGCCTGCCCTGTCTCACTTGCACCTTCTGTCTCTTGCCTTGATTCTGATTAACATTCTGCCCTTGCCTCTGCTGGTTCTTGGGGCAATTCTTGGCATAGTGTCCGGTGTTGCCGCATGTGAAACACCTATTGTCATTTGCCTGGCGATACTGCTGATGCTGCTGATTGTTCCTCTTAGCTGGAAACTGAGTGCGGTTGGGTGCCTGCTGCTGCTGCTACTGCGGTCGGATCACCCATCTCCCTTGCTGATGCTGGGGTCCCCTGTTCTGAGTGTCAGACACAATCCTGAAGCGCTGTGGCTGAGCTGAGGGTCCTGCCACAGGGGTCTTCCTCTTCTTTTCGGCCTGACGAGCTGTGATACAGTCCTCCTGGGAGATAGCCATGTTGACCAACTCATTGTAGCTGTTGGCCCTGACGGTGTTGAGACGGTCACGGAGCTTAGTGCTGAGCCCCCTCCTGAACCTGTCTCTCTTCTTCTCGTTCGTATCTGCATGATACCCAGCATACTGGCATAGGTCATTAAAAGCCTGAGCATACTGCAATACTGTCCTGTTGCCCTGAGTAAGTGCCAGAAACTCGTTGAGCTTTCGGTCCATAATCCCGGCTGGTATGTGGTGTCCCCGGAAAGCTGCCTTGAACTCTCTCCATTCCACCTCTCGATCCTCTGGCTGCATGGCAAGGAAATGGTCCCACCAAGTCCTTGCGGGTCCGCGAAGCTGCTGGGTGGCGAACCTGACTTTAGTGACCTCTGAGCAAGCTCCATGGAGTAGCGGGAATTTGGATTCCACTACTCTTAACCACACATCTGCATCAAGTGGGTCCTCTTCCCTTGTGAACAATGGAGGCTGGGTACTGAGGAACTCCTGGTAGGTAGCTGCCGCTGGGTGACGCTGATGGTCTCCACCACCATAATGCTGAGGTGGTGGCTGACGCTGAGCTAGCTGCCTCAAGATCTCATTCTGCTGAGCCATTAGCTCCTGCAGAGTGGGAGGCGGTGGCGGCGGTGGAGGAACGCGCTCATTCTGGCCACGACGCTGTCTCACGGCTATCTGAAAAACCACATATATACTTAATACCATATCTCCAAGTTCAAGGTTTAATCACGGCGAAAGAGTCAAACGCAAATTGATAGATTCCGACATAAACTAAAAAGGATTTAAAAAGGCATAAACTTTCCTTCCAAATTTAAAACTAACAGCATCATCAATCATGCTTCCAAAAGAGTTTATCACGGTTACATCAATGGCCCCAAAAAGACTCAACTCTTATCTAGCCTAGTACCTCAAGGGTGCAAAAGCTAAGCTAGCTGTGAGGAGTCCTACCATCACCGACTTCTGACTCTATCCCTGACACCTAGTGAGCGAACGAGGCAACACTCGACTCGGGGGAAGGTGGTCCCCCGGAACCAGTAGTGTCTACGCTAGAGGCAGGCTCCTCTCCTCCCTCGATGTCGACGTCCTCGTTGGCCTCCATATCCTGGATCTCCTGGTGATGCATATCCAGGTGCTCATTAGCCTCAGCTAGTTGCTGCTGAGTGTTAAGGAGCTGATCCTTGAGAACCTCAATGGTGTTCTCCCTGGTCCCCACTAATTCCTCCAGCTCTTGGATCTCATTGGATAGCTGCTCCACCTGTAAGTCCTTTTCCACCATCTTAGTGGACAAATCAACCACGAGCTCCTCTCTGTTGTCCAGGGTGATCTTTGTTGCCTCCAACAATGCCATTAGATGGGACATCGCCTCACCGCGCATCACTTGCAGACGGTACAGAGCATTCATGCACCGTACAGTCAAGTGCGTGGTCTGACCTGGGTAGATGGCCCAGATGTCCTTGGCATGCTCCACCCGATCCTTCCACATTGGGTCGTCCTCCCTCTCGGCGGGGAACAAGCCAATGGGGTGGGTAGCCAGCTCCAAGGGATGGAATCCGCAGAAAGTGGTTAATCCGTGCAGAGCAATCGCCTCTATCGTGTCCTCAGCCCGGTATCCAAAAGACTCAGAGTCCAATGAACGCCAGCCTGGCTGTAGGGGATGAGGCTCCAGGGTCATCCTCACCCTACAGCGGGGCACTCGATGCTTCTCGAACTGCTGCACTGCGTACTGAGGAGGCGTCGTGTATCCGGCCCCCTGAAGTACCTCCCACAAAATGCGGGGAAAGCCCTCCCGTGCAAGCCCGTCAGTGTGGGACAGTGCATTTCCGTCGTCTGAGGATCCGTGGGAAGCCATCTGTGTACGGTTAAGCGTAAGTAAAAGAAAAAGAATTATAAAAAGAACAATCAAAATAAAACTCAGCTTCTCTCCAACTAAAAAATGGTATTAGGATACTTAGTTGGTCATCATTTTGTTTTTAAGTGTTTACTTAATTATCCATTTGCTTAATTAAGAATGCATGCATGCTCGTCCTGAACGACCTCACATTAATGTAAAGGGAATGGGGAAGAACTCCCATCCTTTAAAGTGGCCTGTAGGGCCTAACCACTTAGCCACCTAGCTACCCTTCTATCATCCTAAGGCTTCACGTCCTAGGTCTATCCTGCTCGTCCTACTATCTATCCAACATTGTTTCTATCAAGTTTTTACTTCGGAAAAGGATGGTATTTATATTTTATTGATTCCTCTGTGGTGGTACAAGCTCCGATACCAGTTGTGGCGGAACTGCCCGAATTATTCCAACTTAAGTGCCTAAGCCCCGCCTTAGAGGCTAGACCACACTTAAATGGGAATAACCCGTCAATCCCTCGGATCTAGTCCGACACGGCCAATAACAGGATCAAGTACCACAATCTCACTCGATGGTGAGTCACAGAGCAAATACAATAAAGCATAAAACCATGCATGTAAGAGTATTAAAATTATTACATCACCATCGGAGTTTTGCAAAAGTAGTCATCATTGTTCGAAGTGCAGCGGAATAAAACTAACGGTAAATAAATAGAGAGATGGGGAAGCCTGACCCATCACTCCTCATGCTCCTCCTCAGCCGAGGTAGGGTCCCACTCGACAGTCCAACCCGGTGGCAATATGGACGGCCAAGTCACTCCAGCAACCATGTCCTCCAAAGAACCTGAAAAATTATGCCACAAGCAAGGCTGAGTATACTAATACTCAGCTAGACTTACCCGGTGTGAGGAGTCTACTCCTCTACCTCTAGACATGCAGCTGTTTGGCTGTGGGGTTTGGTTGCCAAAAGCACTAGCTGAGTTTCTAAGTCAAGTTTTAACTTTGTCAATTTAAGTGTGACTCTCTTAAGGCTAAATGTGTACTATCTACTCATACATAGTAGCAAACATTATTAGCAATCAACATCTTATATCAACTCATCATATTTCCACTTGTTACTCAATGCAGTACAATGGATCAAGCAGTCTCATTAGCTGCCAGAAGCAGACGATACGAATCGAGTTTTTATCCTTGCAAGGTAAACCTAAACACACGACATGCAGGGGCACTCCATCCCCACACACATCAACCGTCCCCATCGATCCCCTGGCAACAGATCAGGGCTCACCGCCTTGGCGTACAATGCCTCACTGACCCCGACTACCGTCGTGCAGTGACCGCACTTGTACCCACCATAACCGGAATGGGAGACCACGTCTCAGGTCGCGTGAGGGGTAAAGTCTGCGGGCAGGTTCACTCAAGTACTAGGCTTACCGATTTACCATATTTCTCGGTATGTGTTTAGTACGTTCAAACGCTTGACACAGGTATCCGCACGTTAATCCTTATTCCAATTTCACCTCGTAGACCACGCATCCCCATGGTTCCGTGTCTACCAACCAGCTATCAATATGATATGAAAGTGGATACAACCAATTCCTGATCTCGTGCGAGTGCTAGAAAAATCACTCGTCTTCTATCGAGATCCTAGTTAAGTAAAGCAACTACTCGACCTAGCATACTAGTATCCATCTCAAAAGGAAATCCTGAGTTCATGCAACTAGGGTTTCATTCAACTCCTACACTTAAGTGCACAGTACAAGCCTACAAATATTAAGTGTAGTAAAATAGCATATATAAACGGTTATGCATAAAACCGGGGCTTGCCTTCCAAGGCTGTGGCAGGCAGATCCTCTGGTGTAGACTCGGGTGCTGGATCCGGGGCTACCTCCTGAGCAGCTCCTTGCTCCGGCACGAGGATGTACTCTCCGTCAGCAAGGTTACAGTCTATCGGAATGCAATGAACATGTATGTTATGATTATGCAGGATTTAATAACATTATGCTAAGAGAAGAAAAACTAAGTTAATGAGCAATTTAGGGTTTCTGGGTCATACGTGGCTTTTAATGGTTTATGCTTATCACTTCAAGGTTTAGGTTTTGCTAGGGATAGGCATAGGGAATTGGTATTGCCTTTATAACGAGTTTTAGGATGACACTAATTTCCTAGTATTCATTTTTCCCTTTCTTTATTTTCTACTTATGGTTTCTAGTGTAGGTTTGATCTACGACAGTGGTTTAAGATTTTCCAAAAATTCTATAAAAATTACAGTGGGTTGCCATTGGTCATTATAGCCTGTTCTAGGAATTTGAGGTTTAAAATAAAAGGCTATGCTTTAGACAAAAATAGCAAAAATTGTGTAAAATGGGCCACTTGCACTACATCTCTTAATTAGAGGTGAGTTCTGTCCTAAGGGTTATTTTTGTTGGCATCTAACAGTAATAATAGGCTTTTGTGCCAAAAATCACAGAAAGCTAAGGGATGGTCATTTAGTTATGATTTTCTAAAGTTAAATGCCAAAAAGGCACTTTCTACTACATTGTTATTTGAAAAATGTCAAACAACAGATTTCATATTTTTCCTAAGTTTTTAATAACCAAACATTAGTTATCCCAAGGGTTGAGGTGTTTTTACCTTGGGGTTATTTTTGTAGGGTTTTTCTAAGTTTTCCTTGTTTTCTTAAAATAAAAAGGGATCCTACTTATTTCATACTAAACTAGGGTATAATAGATTTTTCTAGTAAACTTCATTGAATAAGTACTCTAGCAAAAATAGGGGTGCCCTCTGGTTCATCATTTTAATCACCTTTTCTATTTTTCTTAACCTTAAGCATATTGTAAAATAATTGGTAAAAACTAACTTAATGGGTTGGACATAGAAGTTTAGGATTTTTAAACAGGTCAGTAGGTGGATATAAACTTCTCCAAATTTTTCTAACCCTAGTCAAATAGTGCAACTATTTTTATCCCTATTATTTAGCTTTTGGTCAAAACAATAATTAAATCAGAACCCTAAAGTTTTCTGTAGCACATAGGGGTTTTATATTTTTCCTAAGTAGTTTACATTATTTAGAGTCTGACAAAATTGGTTTGACTAAATTTGGATGAATAAAACAGAAGTTATGAATTAGTAAAGTTCTGTTCAAATTTAAAATCAGATTTAATAAAGGTTTTCTGGAAAAGCAGTTTACACCGAGGACCCTAGGTTATTTCCAAACTAACTCTCTCAGTTATACCCCCGCGCTACTATTCATTTGAGTCTCTGACATTTCACAAAACCCCCAGACTTCTTTCCTTCTCCCCCGCGGTCCTTCCCTAGGTTTAAACAGTGCCCGCAAGAAAGAAAAGGGTGGCGCGGCTTACCGGCGACGAGATAGGTCCGGCGAGGGGCGGGGTTGGCTCGGGGAGGCTCTGGCGGTCACAGCGATGTACGGCTCGACGGCGGGGATGGCCGGAATCGCTCGGTCCGCGTGCGCAGGCGGGTGTCCTCGTCGGCGGCGGGTGTGCCGGCCAAATCAAGGCGATCTGGTTCAATCCAACGGCACGGTGAGCTTCACGGGGTGACGTAGAGACTGTGTACACAAGGAATCGGAAAATGGTTCTGTGGATTACCCGGTCCACGCACTCCCGCGGGGTTGTGAACTCCGGCGACCATGGACTGGCCTCTCCGGCGAAGCAGACTTCGATTCCTCGCTCGGGGAGCTTCACCGAGGTGTGCTCACTCGTCTCCGAGGGTTGGACGGGGTTGGGAAAGGCTGGGCTGGCCGGTCTACGGCGGCAGGGGCTCGGGTGGCCGCGGACACGCCGCGCACGGGCAAACGACGGTGAGTTGAGCTCCGGTGAGGTTTGAGCGTGTGCGGAAGCGTGTGGTCGACGCCCGAGCAGGCTTTATAGGCGCGGGCGCGGGCCATGGCGTCGGCTGGCCTTTGGCGCGACGCGGGGCGCGCGCGGGCGTGCTCTGGTGTGCACAGAGCGCGTCGAACACGTGGAGCTTTTCTTCTGCCCGTGTTCCACAGCTCACCCAAGTCGCAAACGTGCGAATCTTGGCAAAAATCTGGCGCGAGTCTTTTCCTGGCACCTAGGGCTGTCTCTCATCCGTGAGTTGCCATGGCAGATATGGCCTAGGTAGGGAGATCTTCGATCGCCAAATCAGGTATGTCACTCTGCCCACCTCGCGACAAAAACCATGCCAAGGCATGTCAAACGTCAAGGTCTTGGGCTCAACTTTTTCCAGTGGGTGCCCTAGGTGGTATGCCACATTTTTGGTATAGAACATAGGTGGTTTTGGTGCCATCTCCAAGGTGAACACGACTGATCTTTAGTGTAGGTGTAGTTTTTGGCTTAGAGAGAAATAGGGAGCTCTAGCTCTCTCTCCACTTAAGGAATGGATATGGGGTTTTTCCAGGGGTCTTTTTGCAACATTTCCTTCCCACAATTGCTGGTTAAAAGTTACTTAAAGTTTGGTTAAAGATTAACTCATGGTTTGCACAATTGCTTATTCTCTCCTCTTAACCATGGTTTTGGAAGATAGGGTTCAAGAGAGGTCTAGGGTTTTCCCCCCTCTTGCCCAAGGTAGCAAGTGCACAAAAGTTTGAGTGATGCTTCTTAGGTCATTAGAAATCTTGGTTAACACATGGTCTCCAAGGTTCTTATGTTCTCCTTAAGTTTTTACCACATGTGATCACATTCCTTAGTACCAAGGTGTGCTCTAGCCATGGTAACACCTAAGGTGTTACAGCTTTAATATTTTTAAAAACTCTTTGCCGAGTGTCGGTCCCGCCGACACTCGACAAAGCATGCTTCGCAGAGTGTCTTACTTAGACACTGGGCAAAGTATATTTCTATTTTTTTCCTTTTTCCAGCTAAACTTTTTGTGGTTTGTTCCTACACTGTGTAGACTTACATGTTCCATTTTTGGCACAATTATACAAGTGTTTGCTATAACTATTAGATTTTGTTCGTTTCATTGAATTTTCTCTGATAATTCAGATTTGAACTGTAAGTCGCTCGAAAAATGGAAAATCGTGAATGCAAAAAATGATATTCATGTTACTTAGCACAAGTTACACTCAATTTAAGGAGCAGACCAGAATTTTCGAGCACCATGCTCACGAAACATGACAGTGGACTTGTAATCCAGGTGTTTAAAATTGTATAAAACACAAACAAAGTCAGAAAATTATGAAACTTGTCCACATGTCATGATATCATATGTAGAGCCTACGATAAAAATTTGAGAATGTTTCGAGAAAGTTGTCACGCACTATGCGTATAAACCTAGATGAGCTACACATAAAATCTTAAAACTTCAGTGTAGACCGGCTAGGTTTCTACACATAGTGTGTGACAACTTTCTCGAAACATTCTTAAATTTTTATCATAGGCTCTACATATGATATCATGACATGTGGAGACGTTTCATGATTTTCTGACTTTGTTTGTGTTTTATACAATTTTTAAACACCTGGATGACAAGTTCACGGTCATGTTCCGTGAGCATGGTGCTCGAAAATTCCGGTCTGCTCCTAAAATTGGTCGTAACATGTGCTAAATAACATGAATATCATTTTTGCATTCACGGTTTTCCATTTTTCGAGTGACTTGCAGTTCAAATATGAATTATCTGAGGAAATACAATTAAACAAACAAATCTAATAGTTATAGCAAATACTTTTATAATTGTTCCAAAAATGGAACATGTAAGTCTATACAGTGTAGGAACAAACCACAAAGAGTTTGGTTGGAAAAAGAAAAAATGAAAATAAACTTTACCGAGTATCCAAGTAAGGCACTGTCGCCTGGCCCGACACTCGGCAACGTACCATCTTTGCCGGGTGTCAGCGTCTAGCGCTCGGCAGAGATAACGGCCGTCAGCTATAGATGGCTGCTGACAGTCCTTTGCCGAGCGTCACCCTTCGCCGAGTGTTTGACACTCGGCAAAGAAGTCTTCGTCGAGTGTCTGGCTATGCCGAGTGTGCTACCCTCGGTAAAGGTTGTCGGTACCGAGAGTCTTCCTTTGCCGAGGGTGGCACTCGGCAAAGAAGTCTTTGCCGAGTGCCCGACAAAAAGCACTTGGCAAAGCTCTGAGCACTCGGCAAAGAGTTGGATTCCGGTAGTGTAGATGACTACACAAAAATAGATGTTAGTTTCAATGGGATCGAAACATATTTGCTAGTTATTAGATAAAAAAACTTAGGCCATGTTTTTTACCCTATAGATTATATAATCCAGCTTAAATAAATTAAGAGCCAAACAAACAACACAGATTATTAGATAAATTATATAATTTAGATATGTCACACCCGGATTTAAGGGGCAAACCCGGAAGAGAATCAAATGTGCGCTAGGATCAAGTCTCACACATATAATGACTCATGGTAAAGAAACGAATGTCACATCTTTACAATATAATAGGAGTTCTGTACAAAAATAGCTAAATAATTACATTATATGAAGACAACGATACTCTACAACCATACTTGACTGAGAGACGACAGCCTAGACATCTCACGAACTCATCGTGGCATCCTTCATGCTCCGCATCTTGCGGTACCTGTCCTTGACCTGGGGGTTTGAGTACAGCAAGGTTGAGCTCACATATGTTCATCGCTCAACAAGTTGTGGGGAACAATGTGCATGAGCTCATTTACAGTGGGGGCTCATGTGAAGTGTATGGTTTACTAAAGAAAATGGTTAATGCTGAGCGTTGCTTTTAACAAGTTGGCCAAAATTTTATTAGCAGTTACTAAGTATAAGTAGATACCATCTCAATAAAATAAGAGAACACAATTAATAGAAAATCCCACAATGCAATGCAAATGACAGATTAAATTTAATTTCATAAATTAATCATGCGAGAGTTCTGAGTCGCTCTTGACCGTGAGCACGACAAATATACCAGTTTTACACTCCACAGAGGTTGCGCCCTTCACCCACAAGTCGTGTATCCCGTCTAGCCAGGATTTGCAAGGCCCTTAGACACTTCCAAGGTGAATGGCTACGGATCCACTATGATGCCTTTACAAAGTTCCACTAGCTTCAGAAAACCCGCTACGATTTCGTGAGAAGAGCGATATAGGAATCTCTCGTCTGAAAAGCCATTGAAGCATGATCGACCCAAGAACCCCCCCTATACCGGCAACTCCTATATCGCCCTTGCCCTTTTTGGGTAAGGTAGTCCTCCACTAGCTTTCATAATTAGTTAGCCAAGGGCGTCCCATTTCACCCTTATAGTAGCACTGTTATCTCATGTTAAGCTCCATGTTCCAATTAACACAATAGTCTTATCATGAACAATAATTAAACACCAATAATAATGGAACATGATTCTAATTCAGATATAATATTAATCCCAAACCAGGTAGAGCAATATCATGTCTACCCAATACTTCATTTGTTTGCAAGGTGTGGGATAAACAAAACTAAGGTAGCCTATTATGTCCCATCAAATTAACCTGAACATGTCACAGTGATTAACAGGAACATTATTGGGTAAAGAAGAGTGATGAAGGACACAACTTGCCTTATACTTGCGATAACCTGTTGTCCAGATGCTGACCCAAAAGTTGGGCTTCTGATTCCTCGTCACCTTACCTCTACTCGTAGCAATACATACCATCAAGCAAATAATTGATATGATAACAATACACTAAATCATATGAACAAATAACTTAGGAATATCCTACGTGTCTCTACAAGATCGTAGGTTCGAGAACCATTAAAATCAGAGCTAAAACAAAGAATTTATGGATAAAACAATATTTTAGGCGCAATAAATCTAATTGATGGATCTAATAGATATTGCGTTTAAACTAAGCAGGTTTTAAATTAAAATATTTGAGTTGGTATTTATCATTGACAATTATTTATAAAATGTGTAGGTTAGAATTATAAATTAGATTAACTAAATTATCTAGCTAATTAACATTAATTAAATAAGTAATTAATTAATTAATTAAAACATGTGGCATAATTAAAACAATGTTATTACTACCTATGCAAAATTAATATGAACCTAACAGAACTTGAACATTTTAAAACAAATTATTTGACCTAGAAGATATCATATTTTTAATAAATTATTAGGTTTGCATAGAAATAGTTGACATGACAGTGGTAAAGAGTTTTTTACAAATACATGACCTAGCTGTTATCAACTTATCATGATTATATCTAATAGTAAATTCATGCTGCATGAGAGTCTTGCATGTAAAAGGGCATATGACGGTGGCTATATATTAGGCGGTAAGCGTCAAGCATATTTTATGGGAAAGACCTCTAACCTAACACTAACTTACCTTCCAATCAAGCCCTTCAAACTCGCGTTGCTACTGGTCATCTCGGTTTTTGACGATGAATCAGAGATCTGATCGACGAACCGGAAGGGCAGTGATGAAGCTCTCGTCGAGCTGGTCACGACGATGTTCTAGGTTACCCCGAAAGATGAACGGACGGAGAGAAATTTCTCACTGGAGTTGTCGCTAGAGTTTGGGTGGGAGTCAAACTTCGACGAGCTGATCATGGAGGTTTATGGCTACGAGCTTAGCTGGCGGCGAGCTGTTGTGGCTAGGATGGCGGCGGCACTGCTTCGAGTTTATAGATGAGATGAGTCTATGATTGATGGCTTGAGTTGTTATGGTGGCATGTATTTATATATGCTGGGAGGTGAGTGGTTACGTGATAGATCTAATCTTGTACTTATCTGTTACAATCCTATCATAGGTGGGTGGTTACATGACAGATCTAATCTGGTACTTATCTGTTACAATCTTATCCTATTTGTAGGAACTCTAACTTATCTTTTTTATTCCAATAATATTGTTATTAATTTATACTAATTATATTAGACCTTCAATTTAAATAAATTTTAGAATATATTTTTATTTAAAATTTTAAATTAAACTTTTGTGTGTTATATGCGAGCTGAAATGAGTATTTTCTTAAATATATTATTACGATATGCTAATTTGTATCGACTTTACCTAAAAAAAAGTCTTAAAGGACGTCGTGTAAAAAAACCAACCAAACACATACTAATCCATTATATTAGTTTATATTTCTAATTTCTGTTTTATATTTTAAATTTAAAATTTAAGTCTAATTTAGAGCTAAGTTAAATTTTCTATTTCAAACATAAATTGCAACATTAAATCAGCATGAAAACAAAACAATTAAATTAATTAATTTATCCATTTAAGCAAATGAAAGTCAATATTCATGTAATATGTTTTATAATAATTATTATTAAAGAAAAATAATTCAAATATATAGCCATATTTAGAAGTATAATAAAATAAATATATAATCTTCATATATTTATTTCAGATGATATAATTTTTTATATAAACTCTATATTAAAAGATAGTTTAATTTAATTCTTTTTTTAAAGAATAGTTCTTTAGTAAAAAGGATAGTTTACACATAATCTTTTAGATAATCTATTATTTGAAAACATATTTATTTAAATAATGAAATAAATTTTCTAATTTATTTAGAATATGATTTTGAAGTGTTACAAAATATCTAGATTATATGATTTTGGAATGTTACAAGATATCTAGATTATAATAATCCATAAACAGATTATTAGGTGCTTATATAATCTATAAGCTGGATTATATAATCATGGAGAATGGAGAGAAACAAACAATGCCTTAGTTCCATAGTTTATTTTGCATCAGGCTTCAACAGCCAGTAAAAACTCCCCATGGCATCTACATCAAGCACACGAGAGAAAGGCTCTGACATAAAAATTCCTCCGCAACACGCCGACGAACTGTCTGCTTACAGGCTACACATATCGCCTACCATCTCATGGGAGACGGGTTATTCGCAAACCGAGTATGTATCTTGGCCTAGCCGGTGTTCTGCATGCCGGCAGCGATGCCCTTCATGGTCAGGATCAGCGTGTCCTCCAGGCCCGGGGCGTACTCGCTCTGCTCGTTCAGCTGCACCAGCTCCGCCGGCTGACTCTCGTCGGTGAACTCCTTGGACAGTGGCGGCTGCGGGCTCACCTGGAAGCTCGGGTCACGTATCCGCTTCAGCGTGTAGGCCTGGCACACGTTCAGGGTGGTGATGTAGGATTCGCGCAGCCGCAGACGCTGCTTCAGGTAAGGATCACCTTCAAGGACGTCCTTGTGACCGGCAACCTGCAGCGAAATGGCAACAGTTAGCAGTGTTATTAAAACTACGTTTAAACGTTAAAACTCTAATTAGAGGTTGAAATTACGTTTTAGCATTTTGGCGTTCTAAACTGTAAAACGCAGTGTTTTATGCATTTTAGACCATTAGCTATTTTTGGGCCCGGTCTATTAGTTATTTTTGGGGTTCAATCCAGCTCATGGGTGAAGTTTTGGTAATCCACTAACCAATCTGTTTTGGTATTTAACTTCATATTATTGTCTGAAATTATGATATATTGGTATTTTTCCTATGTTGTTTAAAACTACGTTTAAACAAAGTTTAAACGTTTAAAAGTCAAAATTTCATCCATGAGCATTTCAACGTTTTATCGTTTTAATAAGCTTGACAGTTAGAATCACAATGCAACTAAACTCATGAAATTTCACGGCCACATAGATCTTGGAACTTTGAGAGCCTCTAATTGGCTACATAAGTAAATACAAAAATAACTGAAATGCAAGCAAAACCGTATCTTTGGAGTGTGAGCTATTAGAGCACTTTACCTGGAGGAGTAGTTCCTTTGTCTCCTCATAGTTCTTCCTCAGTTGCTCGCCGAAGGATTGCAAATCATCAGCCACAAGCAATTTGTCATACACAGCTGCGATTCCTGGATCACCCTTGGCGAAAACCATCTCGAGCAGATCAAGGGTGACCCTGAAGAATGGCCACTCATTGTACATCTCTTTCAGTATATGGATGTTCCTGATGTCCTTCTGCATGATGTGCTTGATCGCCGCGCCAAATCCAAGCCAAACAGGCAGATGGAACCTTGTTTGTGTCCAAGCAAAGATCCATGGGATTGCGCGGAGCGATTCTATTCCCCCACTAGGCTTCCTCTTTGATGGACGGCTGCCAATATTCATCCTGCCATATTCAGTCTCAGGCGTAGCCTGAAAGAATATAAGATTTGGTTAGTTCGCATGCTCACCCAACAACTTCTATAACAAGTTTAATAGCAGCCCATTGAATCATCATGCAGTGAGACACACGATGCTTAATAAGATAAAAAAATGCTTCAAGTTCTTATTGGTCAATGCATACAGTTCAGTGCATTGACTTGTATTCCACCAATGCCTTAGTAAAAATGGTATCCTACCTAGAAAAGAGCATTTGTCTCAGATTTTTCAAAAATCGGTCTATGTCCACTTAATAGTGTTCTAGCATGTTTCAGTCAAAATGGATTTGCAGAAAACTACATATGTTTAAATTTTCTAAAGAACCAAATAGTAGGTTGATAAAAAGGCAGCCTTGCTTTAAGTGCACTCTTCTAAGGCTTTTAGCAGCTTTGAAACAAGTCGACATCATACTTGCACTGGTGCAAAGTGTTATGCTTGTAAGAATACTGGATACAGTTGAAACCTACCGATCTGAAGTATTCAACGAAGCGTGGCTCTTGAAAGACAATTGATCGATATTCTTTAGTTGCTACAACAGCCATTTCATCCATCAGAGCACGCCATTCTGGCTTGGGGGAAATTGGAGGATGCATGCCATGCTCAAGAGTAGCTGCAGTGTAGCGTTGTAAAGTTCTAAAGCACAAGTGCTCCTCTCCAAAGGAGTGCTCAATAACTTCGCCTTGAACTGTTACACGAAGCGATCCATGTATCGTGTCTGGTGGCTGAGATAATATAGCCAGATGGGTTGGACCACCACCTCTGCCAACTGTTCCACCTCTTCCATGAAACATTGTCAGCTTCACTCCATAATGCTTTGCCACCTTGATGAGCTCTTCTTGTGCTTTATACATTTGCCATGCTGCAGAGAGACGCCCTGCATCTTTGCCAGAATCTGAATATCCGATCATGACCTCCTGCTTACCATTAATCCTATTCATGTACCAGTCAATTGAAAAGAGTCGTGCTACAGCTGCTGGAGCTGCTTCAAGGTCTGCAAGTTTCTCGAAGAGTGGAACAACTCTCAGTGGTTGCTTTACATGGCACTCTCGCTGCAAAAGCTCCACCGCAAGCACATCAGATGGGGCAGTTGCCATCGAGATGATATATGCACCAAAGCAATCTGCTGGAAGCTCTGCAAGGACATGAAATGTGCCTAAAACATCAGCAGTCTCTTCAGTCTGAGGAAGATCAGAACCAAACAATGGACGTTTGCCCCTCAGTTCAGACAACAACCAATCCTGGCGTTTCTCCTCAGACCATTCAGCATAGGAGCCAATTCCAAGATGTGTCGTTATCGAATCAAGGACATCTGTGTGTCGATCAGATTCCTGCCTGATGTCAAGCTTCACAAGGGCAAGCCCAAAAGTTGATACTTGACGCAAGAAATCAAGAAGACTTCCGTCAGCTATAGGTTTGTCACCACAAGCACATAATGATCTATAACATAGCTCAAGAGGTTCCAGAAACTGCAATGTAGAAGGTGGTAATTAGATGACTATAAGTATGATGGCTGCAGTCACTAATATGTATATCACAGAAAAAAGAGCAAAACCTGTTCAACGTTAGTAAAAGTTGCCTCCTCTGGAATCTCAGAAATTCCAGATGTCAATAGATGACGAGAACGTTCACGTGTGTAGTACAATTTATCCCTGACATCACCAAGTATGACACGATATGGTTCATTTGGAGGAACTTGCTTCCAGAATTCTGCGAGTGTTGACACTCGATTAGTGATCTAAACCTTGAACAAATGCAGTAAGCCTCTTTGCAATGAAAAATGTAATAAATCATTCACTCTATATGAGAATGTAGGGTGTTGCATCCAAGTTGCTTATTAGGGCTATGTTTGGTATTGTGGTGTTGGATCTAATAAGACACTTAGTTTTAATTTTGGATGTTGTTAATTTGAAAGTCTATTTGAACCTGTAACAGTAAAACCCCACAGATTAGACACCACGTGCAAAGCCTCATAGCACAACCACCACCAGCACACCTAAAAGGAGTAACCAAACTTTAACTGAGGGCACAAATATCGAGATTATACTAGTCAACAGAGTTATGCATCCATGTTAGGACAAAAAATATATTTAAGTCTATTGAAGAACTATAGTACAATAGCTTAATGATTCAAATGAAAGAGGTTTGCAGCTTCTAGAACATATTTCGAACCTTCCCTCACCTAGCTTTGCTAGGTACTCCCTCTATTCTAAATTATAAAATGGTTTGTCTTTTTTAGATACATAGTTTTTGCTATGCACATAGATGTACACTGTCTAGATACATAATAAAAACAGTGTATCTAGAAAAGCCGAAATTTCTTATAATTTGGAATGGATGGAGCAGTATAAAATTGAAATTATTTTCTACAATCTCAAAAATTTAGCTGGTTTGACCTAACATATGCAGTTTCTAAATATCTCATGAATTCAAGCTTGGTTGTGTATCGAAACCATATATGAATTATAAATGGCATTAGCATGCATACTTTTCTCAAATTAGCATGCATACTTTTTTGTAGTGCATATGCACTAAGAGCATCTCCAACAAGGAGATCTAAAATAGAGCCCTAAAATTAAAATAGGACTACATTTAAAGTATTTAGGGCCTCAAAAGAAAATTTTACTCCAACAACTAGGCCTTAAATAATGCTATTTAGGAAATAAATCATGTTATTAGGAAATAAATAGTTGTAGATTAAGAGGAAATGAGGATAGAAATCCAATATGAGGTACTATATTTAGGACCCAAGGGAATGAGCACTATAATCGTTTGATGAATTTTAATGAAATAGGGCTACTGTTGGAGGATGTTTTATGGTCTCGAGCCCTATATTTCAAAATACAACCTAATTTAGGGCCCCTCTTGGAGATGCTCTAATGCATATTAAGTGCAAGCAGAGTTTTCGAGAATTCAAAAGGTATAGAGAACCAAGATGTGGTTAGCCATTATACATAATCCTATAGAGAAGCATACACAACAAGAATAAAAATACAAAAATTGCATACTTAAAGGTTATTATCCACACAGGCATAGCAATGGCATCCTTTAGAGTAAATTGTTTGTACAGTTTTCAGATCAGAACTCTCATTTAAGGGCTATTTGGGAACCTCATTTTCCCAAAGGATTTTCATTTTCCCAAGGGAAATTAGTTCATTTTCCCAAAGGAAATTAGAAGTCCCTTGGAAAAATGGAGTTCCCAAACTAGCCCTAAGTGAATAACTTAACATGGCCAAAAAAAACAAGAACAATAAGCTAATCAACAGATATGCAATCCAGATTCCCTTGTTAGATTACAATTCTGGACTCTGGTACCTATATAGTGTTTTGCAGCTTTTTTTGAAGAGCGGTGTAGTTCGTCTGCACGGATCCGAAGCTCATCACTGCAACGCCACATCGAGAGCTAGAATAGAATATTGTGTTTTAGCACCAGGGAACAAACAATGTCGTAGCTCTTAACATGTAAGGGAAGTACTTATATTGGAGTACCTCAAACATTAGATCTTCGATCTGAGAGAAATACAAGTTAGCAGCCATCATTCTCGCCAACAAGCATACATCCCGTGTAACCTCTGGTGTTACTCTTGGATTTCCTACAAAACCAATACAGCATGGAAAGTTTTAGCTTTTCTTTCTACAGTTGGTCAGCAAAACAACAAAAAGGTTCTACTCAAAATAATTGGAACTGTAATACAGTTTTCAGTGCAAAAAGGAATCTCAATAGAATCTGGAACATTTTAGAACTATTCAAACTGTTTTCTGTACAAAAACTCTTCAACAGAGTATTATATTTTTCAGACAAACACTTAAGTATACAGTGGGTCAATGGCATATGAAAACAAGAAGTTACCATCTCGATCACCACCCATCCAGGAAGAGAACTGAATAAGAGGAGCATTGTAAGGGAGACGTTCATTGATCCCAATATTTTTCAGAGCAGTGTCAATACGGCGCAAGAATTTAGGTACACCCTTCCAGATAGTTTCATGGAAGTAACTCAGTCCAGCACGCATTTCATCTTGAGGAGTAGGAGGGGTTCTGCGGATTTCATCAGTTCTAAAAGCAGCTTGAATCTGTGAAGGGTGTCAAACAACAAATCAGCAAAACATATGTTTCACTGCAATTGACTGAAAATGGATGCATGACCATGACTCGTTTTTTATGTTATCAAACTGAACTCTCTGATGCATTTTATTCAGCTGTCCTGTGAACAAAGACTATAACTCACATAATTGAACGGCATTGTCAACAAAAAAACTACAGTAATATAGAATCAACTGCAGCATATGAACTACCTTTGTTGTGCACAATTGACTGTTTTTGTCCTTTCACCTTGTCAGCTTGTCATGTGCAAGCATACATGAGTTAAACAAAGTAACATTTTTAGAGAGAAAAGTGTTGGTACAACCAAGGTGAAGTTTCATTGGAAACATCTAATAGGATCTAATATAACCTCAAAAACAAGTTAGTAAAAACTACAAAAATATGTGCTCTTCACCAGATTAATTTCAAAAAGTTTGGTGCCCACTACTGATAACAATAATTTGTGTGTGTTTAAGAGTTGGCTTGACATAAGGTTAGTTATTTCCAAAGGTTTGACAGCTACTTCTGATAACAATAACCTTGAGGTAGAAGTCTGTAGCACAAATAACAATGACTATAATTTCACACACAGGAAATATTTGTTGTGCACAGCACACCCAGAGAACCTTCCAACTTTCTCAGATAACTAGACTTCTGTCAGTGCTATTATCAACTAATCTCCATTGCCCATTGGGTATATCTTCTTGGTTCTTTCTCAAGGAAGAAACTGCCCTAGTGTATATGCTTTACTGCTTTCTTCCTAAGTTCATATCACCTTGTCTTGTTCAAGTTATTACGTATCCTACTATCAAAAGAACGGTATATAGACAATAGATATAGCATTCTAGCCCAAAGAACGGTATACAGTCTCAGAATCTGACAGGCATCACTCACATAAAGAGGCCAAAAAATGCAACATAAGCTAACTTGTCTTTCAGGAGTGGGACAAAGTTCTAATAACACTAATGTGGAGATGCCTATGCTCTGGATCCGCACGTTAAAACCCCGAAGCCCCTGGCTCCATCAAGGACAAAAGGGCCTAGGAGATGATCAGCTAAATAATGAACACCTATTTTCCAACTAGAAATGTTAACGAAAGGTTGTGGTGCGCTTAATCTGCAGTAAATCATCAAAGTGATCTTTTTAATAAAACATTTTCAGCTCAAGTGGTGAAGTCAATATATTTTACCTCCCTCTGAAGTGCCTCATCAAGCTCCTGCTTGTCGTCAGCAGTGATGTCCTTGGCATAGAGCTGCCGCAGGCAGTTACGGATCCTAAACAACAACAAAACAAACAACACCACGGGGCAGGGGAGCATTCAGCATTTGCTTCCGCACGCATGGACTTCAACCAAAGCAACCACAGTCCACAGTAACGCTACGACTACGATCATTCTCACCTGCCGTGCTTCTGGAGAAGAGACCTCCTCACGGATTGTGTAGGGTGGGCGGTGAAGACGAGGTCGACGGTCTGGCTCTTGAGCGCGTCGAAGACCTCCTCCCGCGACTTGCCGAGCTGCGAGACGAGGCGCTTGAGCGTCTCCTCGATGTCCGACTCTGTCGGCGCGGAGGCCTCGTCGGCGAAGTCCCCACGCTTTAGCTTGATCCGGCGGCGGTGCGCGATCTGCACTTCCTCGGCAAGGTTAGCGAGGTTGAGCATGTGCGAGAAGGAACTAGCGACGACGATGGAGTCCCCCGGCGGCAGGCTGGTGAGCTTGCTCCCGAGCTCGCCAAGCCGAGCCTCATCCCGGTCGTTCTCGTACTCCGCCGAGAGCTCGTAGCACTCCTGCACCTGCACACGCGAAGAGAAGCCACCTGATCAGCACGTGCACGGCTTCGTCGAAACATGCGGATCTGGGGGTGAGGAGGAAGGCGGTACTGATCGGGGCGTACGAATTCGCGTAGGTGGGGGCCGTGCAGGTCCTGGAGGATGTCAAGGAAGCGGTCGACGAGGAGGGCGTCGTACTCGACGAGCTTGTCATCCTCGGAGACCTTCCCGGGGGCCAGCAGCCGCAGCTGCGCGTCGATCGACTGGTGCCGCTCCGGCATCGCGGCGCAGCGAATCGAACGAATCAAATTCCCGCCCGGCGGCACAGACAATCCCCTCTCGCCCGCGAGCCCGCAGCGGGCGTGGGAAATGGAGAGTGGTGGAAGCCTCTGCTCGCCTGAGCGGGGCGCAGGTGGAGGCGGAGATTGGGCGGTGCGCGCGGCGGAGATGGGGTGGGAAGTTCGGAGTGTGCGTGCCTATTCTATTTGTACGGGGGGACGGGAGCCCGGGTTGATGGTGATCGTGTGCGGGCCCGTCTGGAGAATTTTATGTTCCTGAGCCCGTGAGCCGTGCGTCTCCCTCGTTGTCGGGACTCATGCTAGTTTTGCAGATTGGTCCTGCGGACTTTGCGATTATTCATAGTTAGGCAAGTGTTAGGGCTTGTTTGGTTAGCTCTCAATTCATATGGATTGGGTGGGATTGGATGGGTTTGAATCCCAGACAAGTCAAATTTCTTCTCAATTTTTTCCAATCTCATTCAATCCATGTGTATTGGGAATAACCGAACAAGCCCTTAGTGGGGTTATAAGGTCTTTTTTATTCTCGCCTCTAAGCACTCTAGAGTACTTTAGCTCAGTTATCTAGAGTTCTAGTACTAGATCTGATGGACTAAAGTTTAAATCTAACTTTATACTTTTTAAAAGTTTAGAGTTTTAGAGGAGCATCATGAGGGTATTTGGCAGAGCTCGACTTCACAAAAGTTAGGTCAACGTTATAAACTTCATAGTTGAGCAGCTCTACTTCAAATTTGCGGAGTTTCTAAAAGTGTTTGCCTTACAAACAAATTTAAGCTTCACTAAAATAGGATTTTCTTTAGAAAAGTCACTTGTACCCTTGAATGGTTGTTTGAGATTGTTTATTTACATGTTTTTTATAAAAACTTTAATAGAAAATAATAGTATGCCATAGATATAATAAAAATATTTATAAGGCATACTAATATATAGTGAGTATAATCTATGATTTTATAAATATTCCAAAATTGTACCATTATAAATTTGAATCACAATAATCTACTTCCAAAAATAGTACCATTATAAATTTGAATCACAATAAACTACTACCGCTATATACTAGTTCTAACATTGGGCGATAGCAGTCGCTAACTTATCTACAAATAGATATTTATTTTTAAAGTAAAGGTAATGAAGCAACTCAAGTCACCATAAGTCACCTCAACTTCTTAGGCCATCTCCAGCAGGTCGTGTAAACGACCGTATAAAGTACTGTTTTGCACTGTAGATTGTACTGTTTATAGAGTGAAGTTTGAAATAGGGTGTGAGATAGAGAGTGGGTTAGGAAGTCTGCTAGAGATAGTCTTATAGTGACAATATAGACCTAGCTTTATAATCACAAGTATCACGAGTTCGACCGACAAGGAATCACACGCAGTAGATCAAAAAGATTACATGCCTTAGACTTATATTTATAGAGCATGTTTGATTGGCTGGTACACACCAACATCCACGGTTGCGCGCCTCTAGGCGGGTAGCGAACGCGCTCAGGCTCTGATATACTCCTGAAGCTCCTGCATTCTCCCTAGTTCTTCACTCTTTTTTGCATCTCTATTGTTTCTCAGCGGGGGATCTTTTGTCGAAGGGGGATGTTTAGGGGGAGAAAATCTGGACCATTTTAGGGAGAAATTCTTGTCTGGATTGTTGGGGAGAGATTTTGGATTTTTGGAGCTCCTTCCTATCAAGGGGGAGTTGTAATACCCAAAAAAGGAATACAATGAGTATATAGTTGATATTCTTATATTGTGTGCCATAACTTCATCATAAAAGGAGCATGCCTATAATTAAGAGTGATGAATAAATATATATATATAATGTTCAAATGGAATACACATCATGTTGAGGTTTTTTGTGTGCATTTTATGATGATATAAATATGTAAAAAGAAATCTGTTAAATATCCAAATGGGGATTTAAATCCTAAAGGAAATCCTAGAATGGAGAAAAAGAGAAGAAAACACTAAACAAATAGGATAAAATAAAAATATAAATGAACTAAAATTCAGTTCATATTGTTATAGACATTTAACCTGAATTTGAACTTCACGCACATGGATTCAAATTGGAAATTCAAATTCAAAAGAGAAGAGAAGAAAAGAAAATATAAAATAAAAAGAATAAAAGAAAAGAGAGAGCACTATAGCGTCTGGGCCCAATCAGGTCGGCCCATTTCCCCAATCCCTCTCCCGCGGCCCGTTCTCCTACCTTCTCACCCGCACGGTGGTGTCTCTGGTGCAGCGGGCCCACTCGAAAGCGGCTGTCCTCGGTTCCGCGCGCGGTATGGCCGATCCTCTGACTGTCTGGTGGGGCCCGCATTTCGGTCGTTGGCTCCGCGCGGACTCGCTCGAGCTGTCGGTCACAGACGCATGGACCCCTCCCTGTCAGCCGTTTCTTCCCCAGCGCAACAGAACCGCGCGGGATTGCCGCCGCACGGCGCGGAGCGTGGCGAATACCTCTCCCTCCTCCCAGGCCTGGACTTCGGGAGTTAAATAGGAATCCCCGTGACTCGTTCCGCCCCAAGTTACCTTCTCGCGTGAACCCTTATCCGGGATAGAATCCACTATTTGGCTGGAGCGCCATTGGGGGCTCGGCGGAGCACTCTGCGCGCGATTCTCACGCCCGCGGCCGCCCGGTGGTCAAGAAGGTGCGCGTGGAGGTTCATCTGTAGCCGTGGATCGGACTCAGGCAAGCAATTGGACGTTGTGTCGCGTGTGGGAGTGGAATTGCTCGTCGGAGGCCAGTAAACCCGTCGGATCCTCCCCTTTCCATGGACTACACGCGTCACACCGTCACCTTCGGTAAGAATCGGTTGCCCGCCCTCGCCTTTGTCCACTCATCGCATGGCGCGCGTTTGATCGAGGCTTACGTCCCGGAATCGCGGCCTGGCCATCGTCGGCCATGGTCGCCGCCGTGAGGGTGGGCGGCGCCATTGTGCGCATCGGTCAGGTTGGGGAAAGGTTACCAGCCGTAGATCTCGGGTTCGATGGTTGTGATTAGATGTCAGCTTACCCACCCGCGAGATTATTTTAGGGCCGTAGTTCTTCGGATGTGCGGGTGCGCCGGTGTCGTTGGATCCCGGCCCTTGGATGGCGATCTGACGGTCCGTCTCCGATACCAGTTCTGGGAGTCGTTGGTCTAATTTGTTCCGCTAGTTTCCAATCCAACGACTGAGAAACATCGATACCCCTTCGCCGAGCCTGTTTGTAAAAGAGCCCCTCGCCTTTTAGCGAATCAACCCGCCGTCCACGCTCGTAGCTTTCTGTGTCTTAGGCAAACTTACCCCGGGGCCCCCTGGACTCTCTGGAAATTGATGCGAGGTCCAGACAGTGAATAATATTCATAAAATCAATTAGAAAACGAATTTTAGTATTAAATTAATTGCAGAAACTTGCTAAATTCATAGAAAATCCATATGAACTCCGAATTTATCCATTCCAGTTTTTAAAATTTTGTAATATTATTCTCTATCACTTAGAGTCTCTGTTTTGACATGAAAACAGTAAGAAAAATAATTTCTCACTTAAACCTATTTCAAGCATATAAAACTTTTGAAAATTCATATCTTAAAATCTATAACCCCAAAATTAATGATTCATGTTCCTAGGATTTTATTTTAATGTGTAGATTATTATTATGTATTTTGTTTACCTGTTTGTTGTGATGTTAATTTTCTCCATATATTGTGCTTGTTTGTATTGTGACGAGTAGAAGAACATGTGACTGAGGATCCTGGTGACCAACAGATAGAAGTAGCTGAGCAGGAGCTCATTGACGGCAAGTTGTGCCCTTGTCCACTTTTATACCCAATAATGTTCTTTAATGTCATTATTCATGCATAGGTTTAATTTTGATGGGACCCAATAGGTCACCCTAGTCTGTTTATCCATATTACCTTGTTATCCCTGAATCACTTGGGTAGTTTTGCTATTGCTTTACATGGTTTTGGGATAATCTTTCATTATATCCATGTTTCAGTTATTTTGTTATTCTATTTATGTTCATGTCAAGATCATTAATGTTAATTGGAACATGGAGCTTAAGTTGAGAAACACGTGCCACCACAAGGGTAGTATGGGATGCCCTTGGCTGACTAATTAGGAAAGTTAATGGAAGACTACCTTACCCGAAAGGGGCAAGGGCAGTAGGGGAGTTGCATGCAGTGATGTTCTCGGGTTGATTTTGCTGCGATGGCAGTCAGACGGGGGATTCTTGCAAGTGCTCTTCCCATAACTGTAGCGGGTTTTCGGAAGCTAGTGGAACTTTGTAAAGGCCTCATAGTGTTATCCTGCCTCGCTTCCTTTGTAGAGGTGTATGGGGCCCGTACAACCCCGTGGCAGATGGGTAACATGACTTGTGGGTATAGGGTACAACCTCTGTAGAGTGTAAAACTGGTATACTAGCCGAGCTCACGGTCATGAGCAGCTCAGGACTCTCGCATGATTAATTTATGGAACTTAAATTCAATTTGTCATTTGCATTGCATGGGATTATTTATTAATTTTGTTCTATTACTTTATTTAAGGTTTGGTATTTACTTACATCTAGTAACTGCTAATAAAATTTTGACCAACTGATTAAAAGCAATGCTCAGCTTTAACCCCTGTTGTTGATTAGCCTTACACATCACATGAGCTCCCACCTTTTGGTGAGTTCATGCCCACTGGTTTCCCCACAACTTGTTGAGCTATGGTCATGTGTGAGCTCACCCTTGCTCTCTCACACCCCACATGAGAAGAATAGGTGGTTTAGGAGGAGCCACACAGCGAGGAGTTTGATCTGATCTAGGTGGCGTTTCCCAGTTGACTTTATTGGCGCCGAGGATGATCCTTAGTTTGTTTATATTTATATTTTATTTTTGTAATAAGACTTCCGCTATGTAATAAATAATCTGATGTTATTGTGACATTCATCTCTATACACTCTGTTATTATGTATGTTGTCTTCTGGCGCATGTATGAGATGCACCCGGCTTTGTCCCTTAAATCAGGGTGTGACAGGAGTCTTTTGAGTGTTTGCTAGGTGTGTTGAGTGGTTTGCCTCTTTCTAGATGAACTGGTTTTGATTTCAGCATTCCTGCTGATTTTGCGCTCCGATTTGGTTTTTATGTTTAGCTAGTGGTGTTGAGCCCTTCTTTTGGCTCTTCTTGAGTACTAGATTCTCTTGCTTAGTCGTGTTGACCATTTGCCCATTTCTTTAGGGACCAAGCTTTCTTACTCTAAATGACATATTTTGCCTTTTGGTCAATCGAGTGAGTTCTTCTTTCTCTTTTTACTGTTTTTTGAGCTCTTATAACGGTGGTGTTTACAATGCACTCATCAAGGGGGATATTGCGAACACAAGGTTGACTTATCTCTTGTGGTTCGAGTGGATGATGAGTGATTGTCAACATGGGTAGTACTTTGGTGTAGTTGGTGGACCAACCAGAGTATGAGATTATGTGTTGTACAACCATGTCTGTCGGCTTGTGGTGTGCAAGTGTGGAGTGTAAGGAAAATGGAATCTGGGCCATTTAGCTAAAGGAATTTTGGTGTTTGATGATCAACATAACATGTGGAATAATGCGTTTGCTAGTGTTTGTATTTATAGTTCAAAGGATGCGAAGAGGATTAGACTAAGGCACTGAGGATGCAACACCTCAAAAGAAGCATAGAAGTCCAAGACTCGAGAACAAAAGAAGCCCAAGGAATCAGCAAAGAAATCCATGAAGTGGGCAGTCAGCCAGCACACTGGTGGTGCACCGGACAGTGAATAGTAACCTATCCGGTGTCCACCGGACTGTTCGGTGGGACACCGGGCAGTCCGCGTAGAGAGGCCTACAACTAGGCGCTCTCGGGCTGTAGCACCGGACTGTTCGGTGTGCACCGGACAGTCTGGCAACGGTCCGATCCAACGATTGACTACTGGAGACCCCAATGGTCAACTAACGTGGCCAGGGCACCGGACATTGAACAGTGCATGTCCGGTGTGCACCGGACTGTCCGGTGCGCCCATCGACAGAAAGCTGCTGCTTCTGTCCAACAGCTATAATTGAGGGGGAAGGATATAAATACCCGCCATCGGGATTTGAATGTGTGGGAGCCCAAGCAACATATCAAGGCATATTATAGACATTTCCAAGAGCTCAAACACCCAAGTGCTTAATAGAATCACTCGGTGATTAGCGTAGGTGCTCTGCGAAGTGCTTAGGTTTGTTAGACTGCATTAGCGCTTGCTCTAGGTGAATCCTAGTTAGTTGATTAAGTTTGGAAAAACCACGCAACCCCTCAGCTCTTGCGCGAGCCGTTGTAATTGTACCGAGTGGGGCGAGTCTTGCAAGACCGTGACAACCGCGTTTGTGTCACGACCACCGTGTACCAGAGGGAATGAGGCCTGCAGCGTTTCGACCGGAAGCTCGATAGTGGAGATGACGGGGAGCGTCTGAGAGGAGCCGGAAGCGGAGCCCCACTTGCGCGTGGAGAAGACCCACAGCTCTCTACGGAGTTACTCGACCGAGGTGCTTGGCCCTTACGTGGGCTTCCCTTTACGTAGGGGCACCAACGAGAATTAGTCAGAACCTTGTGTGGTTCCGGATACGTTGGTAAAATACCAGCGTCATCCACGAGAGTTTGCATCTCTAGCTTACTCTTTACCTTCCGCGTTTACATTAAGTATTTAAGTTCCAATCTTGTCTTTCTAGTTAGATTATTTAGGATTGAAACTTAGGCTGCGGTAGAGATAACAACACTTAGACGAAACCTAGTTTGCACATTCTAAATTGTTTATTTGCATAGGTTTTGCTCTAGGGATTTAATTGTGGCCTAGTTTAGAGGTAGTTTTTAGAAGTCCTAATTCACCCCCCTCTTAGGCGTCACTGTTTCCTACAAGTGGTATCAGAGCCTGGTTTGGCTCATTTGAAACGTTTTAGTTTCACCGCTAATCGAGTCGGTTCTTTTTAGATGAAAGGGATGGATACCCATAGGCCACCACACTTCGACGGCAGTAACTTCCCATATTATAGTGCTAGAATGGCTTGTTACCTAGAGGTCGTTGATCTAGGTGTTTGGAGAGTCACTCGTGACGGGATGAAACCACCTAAGAATCCTGAGAAGCTCACCACGAGTGAAGAAAAAGAAGTTCATTTAAATGCTAGAGCCAAAAATTGCTTGTATGAACCTCTTAGCATGGAAATTTTTAATCAAGTTTTTACTTTAAAACTGCTAATGAGATTTGGCTTAAACTGCATGAGCTCTATGACGGCACATCCAATATCCGTGAGCAAAAACATTTCCTAGCCTTAAATGATTATAATTCTTTTGCTATGAAAGATAATGAGCTTGTTAGATATATGTATTCTCGTTTGAATCTAATCATCAATGAGCTCAATTCTATTGGAATTAATAAGCTAGGTGATGCGGACATTGTGAGGAAGATTATCTCTCTACTACCACAACAAAGATATGGAAGCATCATCACCATTCTTCACAGCCTGCAGGACTTGAGTCAAATGACCCCGACCATTGTGATTGGAAAAATTGCGGCATTTTAGATGTCGCTGAAAATGGGTCGACAAGCGGAGCCAACTTACTCAAGACCATATGCTTTTGCATGTGATGAAAGAAAAGGCAAAAGGAAGGCTCCCACTCCAAGTTCCTCAAGTGAAGAAGAGGAAGAAGAAATAAGTGATGATGATGAAAATAATCAACCATCTGCATCATCCTCCAAGGACGAAGAAATGATCCGACGTGTCGAAAAGGTAATGGGGATGATCCGTAAGATTAATCTAATGGGTGTGCCCCTGCAGGTCGAGGATCTTCTCTTTAACATTGACAGGAAAAAGCAAAGAAAGAGAGGATGCTTCACATGCGGGGAGAAGGGTCACTTCAGGGATAGCTGTCCAAATATGGTCAAACCCAAAAAGGGGAGGAACAAAGGCAAGGCACTTACAAGTGTCAAAACTTGGGGTGACTCTTTAAGCGAAGAAGAACCTCCAAGGACGTGCAGTGTAACGCCCTGAATTTGGGGGTAGAATTTTTTCTTCTTTTCTCTCACCAAATTCGGGCGTTACTCTCTTTTCTCTTTCCCCGTTTTGCTCATTCTTCCCAATTTCAAACCAGTATAGTGACAGGTGTTCGTGTCATGTATAAACCAAAACCTAAGTGTCATGGGTGTTGCATCATGCCGAAGCACATTTCTTGGTCTGATGTTGAGTGTTCGTCTCGTTCCGTTCCGGATTTCGATTTGCGATTTAATTCCGTTTATTGGTCCGCGCGCGTCGTGGGTTTTCGATCCGCGAAGTGGCCCGACCCAGCCCAGCCCAGCCCAGCCCTGCCCGGCCCGATCCGGCCCGGCCCTGCGCGCCCGTGGCGCCCCACCCCCCCATGCGCCCCCCTTCTCTCTCTCTCATTTGGATCTCCCGCGCAACAACCTCTCCTCTCCCTCTTCCACCTCTCTCTCCCCGTGGTGCCCTAGGAATTGGAGACGGCGATCACCGGATTTTGGACCCCGAGGTGAGCTCCCCTCCCCTCCCCTTCTCTCTCTCTCTCTCTCCCTCCTCTTCTTCCTCCCCACGCGCGCCCCCCCCCCTTTCTTCCCCTGCTCGCGCGCGCCCCTGCCCGCCCCTGCTCGCCGGCGGCACGGCGCCCCCCGCCCTCCCCCGGCCCCACGCGGCGGCGCCCGCCCCTCCCCCGGCCGCGGCGGCGCTCGCCCGCCCTCCCCCGGCGGCGGCGGCGCTCCCCGCCCCTCCCCTCGCGCGCGGCGGCGGTGCCCGCCCCTCCCCCGGCCGCGGCGGCGTTCGCCCGCCCCTCCCCCGGCCCGCGGCGGCGCTCCCCGCCCCCTGCCCGCCCGTGCGGCGGCCCCCGCCCCTCCCCGGCCCGCGGCGGCGATCCCGCCCGCCCCTGCTCGCCGGTGCGCGGACCCGATACGGCCCCCGGCGCGGCCCCGGCCGGCCCAGCCGCCCCTGGCCGGTTCAACCGCCCCCCCCCCCCCGGTTCAACCGCCCCGGCCCCGGCTCGGCCGCCCGTTCCCGCGCTCGGCCTCGTCCGACCGTGTCCCCGCTCGCCCGCGCTCGTGGTGATTATTTTTGTTAGTTGATGGTTAATGTCAAACTCCATTAGTTAGCGTGCTGCGTCGCGCGCTTCGCGCGCGACAGATTGTCTAATTTCAGATTCTATCTGTGTGTTGCATCGTGCGCTTCGTCGCGCGACGATCCATTTTAATTTCAGGTTGTTTAAGGTGTAACGCCGCGTGTGTATTCACGCGACGTTCCACTTTGGACTCAGTTTAGTCGACGTATGCCGTCGTGCGTTTCGTCGCGTGATGCTTAGCGTCTCCTCATAACCAAGGCGAAGTGTCTCGTTGCGTGCCCGGTCGCGCGACGAGTCGTTAACTTCTTAATTTGTTTTAGAGTGCTATGTCGCGCGTCTCGCCGCGCGACCATCCTTTTTATTTATCTCCACCTGCTTATAATGATTAGACATGAAACATGACTTTACTTTACGCTAAACATAGTGTCTACATTAAATTTCCTTCCATTAAGCGAGTGGTTAATTTATAATCATGTAACGTGATCGTTTCTCGACTGTCTTTTCCTCTTTCTCTCTTAACCATACTCGCGAGCCCGCGTGAAACGTCTGTTTACTTATTGCATTCTATTGAATGGTGTACTGTTCTTTTGTATTAAATATGTGGATGTATGTATGTTTGCGCTCGCATAGAGAACGATCCGGTTGGAGAACCCGAAGAACCCGCAGGAGAAGCCCCTGAGCAGCAGTCGGTTGGTGGAGGCAAGTGTCCTTTGACCTATCTCTGTCCTATTCATTATTTAATTCACCTCCCGCTTTACATATTTATACCTAAGGTTTGACTAGCTTTTGTTATCCATGTCCTTGTTTACCTATCTGGGTTGGATTATTATTGTTTAGCTTTATGCTATTGCTTAACTCTAATCAATGAACATGATGAGATTATCTATGATACGCTGTTTTCCCTTCTCTTATTATGATGTTGTACTTGTGGCTTTAAGGGGGCTCGAGCGGTTTCTCGAGTGCCTCTCCGTAAGGACCTGTTCTATGGATGACCGCCCGGGAAAACAGTGCAACCATGAGGGTGGAATGGGGTGCCCTTAGCTGAATAATTAGAGGATCTGGGGTGTAGTTCGCTTCGCCGTCGTGCCGTCAATGGGGCTCGGTGTATGCGGCTCGCTCTGCCAAGGTTGATTTGTCCCTTGGGAAGGAGTGCGGTACATTTAGGAAACCTAACGGGCGGCTACAGCCCCGCGGAATCTTTGTAAAGGCTACATAGTGAAACCCTGCCTATTCACCTTGGTAGTGTTTAAGGGTTTGATCGGCCCGAGGCAAGAGGGAATCACGGCTTGTGGGTAAAGTGCACAACCTCTGCAGAGTGTTTGAAAACTGATATATCAGCCGTGCTCGCGGTTATGAGCGGCCAAGGGAGCTCTAGTGATTAGTGGTACTTGATCAGAGACATTATGGTACAGGTGGCAATGAGACTGATGGTTTTGGTTATGACTATGGTGCTGGTAAGTGGTATTCTTTCCGTTTGGAAAGGGTACATCGGGCTAATAACTTGGGTTAATGCTAAAACCTGGCTTTCTATTAGTAAATAATAATCTGACCAACTAAAAGCAACTGCTTGACTCACCCCCCCACATAAAGCTAGTCCACTACAGCCAAACAGGATACTTGCTGAGTATGTTGATGTGTACTCACCCTTGCTCTACACACCAAACCCCCCCATCCCCAGGTTGTCAGCATTGCAACCACTGCTCAGGAGAAGATGAAGCTGTGGAAGGAGACTTCCAGGAGTTCCAAGACTACGACGAGTTCTAGGCGTGGGTTAGCGGCAACCCCCAGTCGGCTGCCTGTGAAGGCCGCGTTTATCTGTGTTTCTTTTCCGCACTTTGATTTATTGTAAAGACTATATGGACGTCTCAGACGTATGATGTAATCGACTATTATTTCCCTTTTAATACTATTTGAGCACTGTGTGATGATGTCCATGTTATGTAACTGCTGTGTACGTGAATAACTGATCCTGGCACGTACATGGTTCGCATTCGGTTTGCCTTCTAAAACCGGGTGTGACATAAGTGGTATCAAAGCCGTGCTGACTGTAGGACCGCTAACCTAGAATAGAATGGTCGTTCTAAGGACTATAGACCTCTGTCCCTGCCTTGACTTTGATATCCCTTCAAAAGTTGGTCATACCGACCAAACCTATGTTCTACTATATATTATACCTTGCTGAAAAATTGTGTTTTATCCTAATCCTTCATTTATTTATGATTCATTACTTGCTGGTCATATTGATTCTGTTCTCACCCTTTAGCTTGCGATGTCTTTTGTAGATGGCTCGACTTAGACACACTGCACGAAAGTCTGTCATCCCCTTCTTACCCTCCCGCCTTGCTGAGCGTCCGCTTCGCCGTCCCGTGGCCGGACAGTCCAGCCACTTGGAGAGACTGCACCACCGCCTGCATGAGGAGCAGGAACGTCGACGACAGGAGCAGCAGGGCTCTTCCTTCTCGCTCCAACAGGAGATAGAGTCCGTGAGGAGCTGCTCCCCCGTGCTTCCTCTGGAGGCACCCCCTGCACCACCACTGGGCGCCCCAGCTTCTGGAGTAGCTGCTGGAGGAGACCCAGACGACGGAGGTGGCGACGACAGCTCGAGCCACGACACCGACCTTTCTGCTAACCCTGAGCCGGAAGGATGGGTTGCTCGACCCATCACTCGCGACGCTGCTCGCGGGTGTCACTTCCACGATGCGCTCGACACCCTGCTACGTCGGGCACTTAACCGGCGTACCTGGTCCATCGAGTATCGCTGTGTGGTCTACCAGCATAGTCGCGGGGTCTACCCGGACCGCTGGGAGGCAACCTGCTTGGTGCGCCGTCCGGAGAACAATCTCCAGGGTGCGGAGGCCTGCTCAGAGCACTATTCTATCTCTGAGCGGGACTCAGCTGAGGCAGCCATGCAAGATGCTGCACGGCGTGCGCTTTCGCACTACTGCTCAGTTTTCGGTGGGGTAGCTGACGGCCTTGACCTGAAGTATTACCCCCGCCGTCCATCTGGCAGCACAGGAGGCGTGATTGTCTCACCTGTCGGTGAGGGCAGTCCTAGGTTGAGCAGCACAGTCAACCTAGCCGCCGTGCTAAACACGGAGCTGGACTATGCACTAGACGAGCTGAGTAGGGCTCGTGCTGAGATCGCCCTGCTGCGGGCTGAGCGCGCGGAACGTCGTCACCTGGACGATGGTTCCCCCGCTCCCGTCGGGACTCAGCACCCGTACCGCTCACCTCGGCGTGGACACCAGTCTTATGGCAATCCCGACTGCAAGACCAAGATAACTCTAGAACCATAGCTCGTTAGAGTTGGATCTTGTAATTAATACGATATATATATATACATAGAAGCTTCAGTCTTAGCGTTAGTCCCGCTTTTAGTTAGTCTTAGTTAGACAGGGTAGTTTGCTATATCCTGTGCATTTATGTTTGTCATGATGAACTATGTTTGGTTTGGATCTTTGTAATGACTGTCACTAGAGTGTGGGTATCCCCTGCATTATGGTTTACCTATTATGTTAATAAAGTTAGTTATATAGTTGGGAAACCTTTTATTCCACTTTCCTCTTTATCTGAGAAGTTGTGTGGTCTGTGTTGGAGATCAGTGAAGATGCTCATCTGTTCAGTGCTGTTGGAGAATTCTATACTCTTTTCTTATGCTGCAAGATTTGCCAGATCAGTTCTGATGTGTGGTTGCATTCTGCAGATGTCAGAGAACAGGCGCAGAGGAGGAAGGCGTGCTCAGCAGGAGCGAGCCGCTCAACAGGAGGAGGTGCCCCAGCAGCATCTACCGCCCCCGCCCCCGATGTCGATCGAGCAGATGTTTCTGATGCAGACTCAGGCAGTTCAAGCCATCGGTCAGACTTTGGCCGCCATTCAGCAGCAGCAGCAGCAGGCCCCACCTCAGCCTCAGATGCCTCAGATGCCCAGAGACAAGCGTGCTGAATTCATGAGAGGTCATCCACCAACGTTTGCTCATTCTTCTGACCCCATGGATGCTGAAGACTGGCTGCGCACTGTGGAGCGGGAGTTGCATACCGCTCAGTGCGATGACAGGGAGAAAGTCCTGTATGGTCCTCGTCTGTTGAGAGGAGCAGCTCGGTCATGGTGGGAGTCTTACCTCGCCACCCATGCCCACCCTGACGCCATCACCTGGGAAGAGTTCAGAGGAAGCTTTCGTCAGTACCATGTTTCTGCAGGTCTGATGACAGTGAAGAAGGAGGAGTTTCTGGCCCTCAAGCAAGGGTCATCATCTGTCAGTGAGTACCGGGACAGGTTTCTGCAGTTGTCTTGCTATGCTCCTGAAGATGTCAACACCGACGCCAAGCGACAGTACCGTTTCCTGAGAGGCTTGGTTGACCCTCTTCACTATCAGATGATGAATCACACCTTCCCGACGTTTCAGCACCTGATTGACAGAGCAATCATGACAGAAAGGAAGCGTAAAGAGATGGAGGATCGTAAGCGCAAGATCAGTGGACCCCAGCCTGGAAATAGCAGTCGTCCTCGTTTCTCAGGCAATCAACCTCAGCAGTTCAGGCAGAACCAGCGTCCACCTCAGCAGCATCAGCAGTTCCAGAGACAATATCCTCAGCATCCGTATCAGAACCGTCAAAGCAATCAGTCAGGAGGAGGTCAGTTTCAGAGGCAGAATCAGCAGGCACCTCGTCTTCCTGCCCCAGCAAACCAGCAGAACAGTCAAGCAGCACCAGCTTAGGTTAGAAACAGAGCATGTTTCCACTGTGGAGAGCAAGGCCACTGGGTGATGCAATGTCCGAAGAAGGCAGCCCAGCAGCAATCAGGCCCTAATGCCCCAGCAAAGCAGAATGTGCCTCAGCCTGTAGCAGGCAATCGCTCTCAGCTGCGCTACAATCATGGGAGACTGAACCACTTGGAGGCTGAAGCAGTTCAGGAGACCCCCGGCATGATAGTAGGTATGTTCCCAGTCGACTCCCATATTGCAGAAGTGTTATTTGATACTGGAGCAACGCATTCTTTCATTATTGCATCATGGGTAGAAGCACATAATCTTCCAATTACTACCATGTCAACCCCCATTCAAATTGACTCAGCCGGTGGTAGAATTCGAGCCGATAGCATTTGTTTGAATGTAAGTGTGGAAATAAGGGGGATAGCGTTTCCCGCTAACCTTATAGTAATGGGTACTCAGGGAATTGATGTCATCCTAGGGATGAATTGGCTAGATAAATATCAGGCAGTTATCAGTTGTGATAAAAGGACAATCAAGTTGGTGTCCCCACTAGGAGAGGAAGTGGTGACCGAGTTAGTCCCGCCTGAGCCAAAGAAAGGAAGTTGTTATCAGATGGCTGTCGATAGCAGTGAAGCAGACCCAATTGAGAGGATCAAGGTTGTGTCCGAGTTCCCAGATGTGTTTCCAAAGGACTTACCGGGTATGCCACCAGAGCGGAAAGTTGAGTTTGCCATAGAGCTTCTTCCTGGAACCACCCCTATCTTCAAGAGAGCTTACAGAATATCCGGACCAGAGTTGGTTGAGCTTAAGAAGCAAATTGATGAGCTGACAGAGAAAGGTTACATCCGGCCAAGCACCTCGCCTTGGGCCGCTCCTGTCTTGTTCGTGGAAAAGAAAGATGGCACCAAAAGGATGTGTATCGATTATCGAGCTTTGAATGAAGTCACGATCAAGAACAAGTATCCCTTGCCCAGAATAGAAGATCTGTTCGACCAGTTGAGAGGAGCCAGTGTATTCTCCAAGATTGATCTGAGGTCAGGTTATCATCAGCTCAGGATCCGACCTTCGGACATTCCGAAGACGGCATTCATTACCAAGTATGGTTTGTATGAGTTCACAGTGATGTCTTTTGGTTTGACCAATGCGCCAGCGTTCTTCATGAACTTGATGAACAGTGTATTCATGGATTACCTTGATAAGTTTGTGGTGGTATTCATTGATGACATTCTGGTTTATTCTCAAAGCGAAGAAGAGCATGCAGATCATTTGAAGATGGTATTGCAGAGATTGCGAGAGCACCAGTTGTATGCAAAGTTGAGCAAGTGTGAATTCTGGATCAATGAAGTCCTGTTCTTGGGTCACATAATCAACAAAGAAGGATTGGCTGTAGATCCGAAGAAAGTGGCAGACATTCTGAACTGGAAGGCGCCAACAGATGCTCGAGGAATCAAGAGTTTCATTGGAATGGCCGGATACTATCGGCGATTCATTGAAGGGTTTTCGAAGATTGCGAAACCAATGACAGCGTTGCTAGGCAACAAAGTTGAGTTCAAGTGGACCCAGAAATGTCAAGAGGCCTTTGAAGCGCTGAAAGAGAAGTTGACTACAGCACCTGTCCTAGTCTTGCCTGATGTGCACAAGCCCTTCTCGGTGTATTGCGATGCTTGTTACACAGGTTTGGGATGTGTGTTGATGCAAGAGGGAAGAGTTGTGGCTTACTCGTCCCGACAGCTAAAGGTTCATGAGAAGAATTACCCAATCCATGATCTAGAGTTGGCAGCAGTGGTTCACGCACTGAAGACATGGAGGCACTATCTGTATGGACAGAAATGCGATGTTTACACAGATCACAAGAGTCTGAAGTACATATTCACTCAGTCAGAGTTGAACATGAGGCAACGAAGATGGTTAGAGTTGATCAAAGATTATGAGTTGGAGATTCGTTACCATCCAGGCAAAGCAAACGTAGTGGCAGATGCTTTGAGCAGAAAGAGTCAAGTCAATCTGATGGTCGCTCGTCCGATGCCTTATGAGTTGGCCAAAGAGTTCGACAGGTTGAGTCTCGGATTTCTGAACAATTCGCGAGGAGTCACAGTTGAGTTGGAACCTACCTTAGAGCGCGAAATCAAAGAAGCGCAGAAGAATGATGAGAAAATTAGTGAGATCCGTCGACTGATTCTAGATGGCAGAGGCAAAGACTTTCGAGAAGATGCAGAGGGCGTGATATGGTTCAAAGACCGCTTGTGTGTTCCCAATGTCCAGTCCATTCGGGAGTTGATTCTCAAGGAAGCTCATGAGACAACCTATTCGATTCACCCTGGCAGTGAGAAGATGTATTAGGATCTGAAGAAGAAATTCTGGTGGTACGGAATGAAGAGGGAAATCGCAGAGCATGTGGCTATGTGTGATAGTTGTCGAAGAATTAAAGCAGAGCACCAGAGACCAGCTGGATTGTTGCAACCGTTGCAGATCCCTCAGTGGAAATGGGATGAAATTGGTATGGATTTCATAGTCGGATTGCCTCGCACTCGAGCCGGCTACGATTCCATTTGGGTAGTAGTGGACCGCTTGACCAAGTCAGCCCACTTCATACCTGTCAAGACCAACTACAGCAGTGCAGTATTGGCGGAATTGTATATGTCTCGGATCGTTTGTCTTCATGGTGTGCCAAAGAAGATAGTGTCAGACAGAGGAACGCAGTTCACCTCCCATTTCTGGCAGCAGTTGCATGAAGCCTTGGGCACGCATCTGAATTTCAGTTCAGCATATCATCCGCAGACAGATGGCCAGACCGAAAGGACTAATCAAATTCTTGAAGACATGTTGAGAGCCTGTGCGTTGCAAGATCAGTCCGGATGGGACAAACGATTGCCTTATGCAGAATTTTCCTATAACAACAGTTACCAGGCCAGTTTGAAGATGTCACCATTTCAGGCGCTCTATGGAAGGAGTTGCAGAACTCCATTGCAATAGGATCAGCCTGGAGAGAAGCAAGTGTTTGGGCCAGACATTCTGCTTGAAGCCGAAGAGAACATCAAGATGGTCCGAGAGAATCTGAAGATAGCGCAAACATGACAGCGAAGCTATGCAGACACAAGGAGAAGAGAGCTGAGTTTCGAAGTCGGAGACTTTGTCTATCTGAAAGTGTCACCGATCAGAGGAGTCAGAAGGTTCGGAGTGAAAGGCAAGCTAGCACCCCGCTACATTGGTCCGTATCAGATTCTTGCAAGACGAGGAGAAGTGGCCTATCAGCTCAGTTTGCCAGAGAATTTGTCTGCTGTGCACGATGTCTTTCATGTGTCTCAGTTGAAGAAGTGCTTGCGTGTGCCAGAAGAGCAGTTGCCAGTGGAAGGTCTTGAAGTCCAAGAGGACTTGACCTACGTTGAGAAGCCAGTGCAAATCCTTGAGGTTGCAGACAGAGTCACCCGAATGAAGACCATTAGAATGTGCAAAGTCAGATGGGATCACCACTCTGAGGAAGAAGCAACCTAGGAGTGTGAAGATGATCTGATGGCTAGATGCCCTGAGCTATTTGCTAGCCAACCCTGAATCTCGAGGGCGAGATTCTTTTAAGGGGGATAGGTTTGTAACGCCTTGAATTTGGGGGTAGAATTTTTTCTTCTTTTCTCTCACCAAATTCGGGCGTTACTCTCTTTTCTCTTTCCCCGTTTTGCTCATTCTTTCCAATTTCAAACCAGTATAGTGACAGGTGTTCGTGTCATGTATAAACCAAAACCTAAGTGTCATGGGTGTTGCATCATGCCGAAGCACATTTCTTGGTCTGATGTTGAGTGTTCGTCTCGTTTCGTTCCGGATTTCGATTTGCGATTTAATTCCGTTTAGTGGTCCGCGCGCGTCATGGGTTTTCGATCCGCGAAGTGGCCCGGCCCAGCCCTGCCCGGCCCGATCCGGCCCGGCCCTGCGCGCCCCTGGCGCCCCACCCCCCCATGCGCCCCCTTCTCTCTCTCTCTCATTTGGATCTCCCGCGCAACAACCTCTCCTCTCCCTCTTCCACCTCTCTCTCCCCGTGGTGCCCTAGGAATTGGAGACGGCGATCACAGGATTTTGGACCCCGAGATGAGCTCCCCTCCCCTCCCCTTCTCTCTCTCTCTCTCTCCCTCCTCTTCTTCCTCCCCAAGCCCCCCCCTTTCTTCCCCTGCTCGCGCGCGCCCCTGCCCGCCCCTGCTCGCCGGCGGCGCGGCGCCCCCCGCCCTCCCCCGGCCCCGCGAGGCGGCGCCCGCCCCTCCCCTGGCCGCGGCGGCGCTCGCCCGCCCTCCCCCGGCGGCGGCGGCGCTCCCCGCCCCTCCCCTCGCGCGCGGCAGCGGCGCCCGCCCCTCCCCCGGCCGCGGCGGCGCTCCCCGCCCCCTGCCCGCCCGCGCGGCGCCCCCCGCCCCTCCCCGGCCCGCGGCGGCGATCCCGCCCGCCCCTGCTCGCCGGTGCGCGGCCCCGGCCGGCCCAGCTGCCCCTGGCCGGTTCAACCGCCCCCCCCGGTTCAACCGCCCCGGCCCCGGCCCCGGCTCGGCCGCCCGTTCCCGCGCTCGGCCTCGTCCGACCGTGTCCCCGCTCGCCCGCACTCGTGGTGATTATTTTTGTTAGTTGATGGTTAACGTCAAACTCCGTTAGTTAGCGTGCTGCGTCGCGCGCTTCACCGCGCGACGGATTGTCTAATTTCAGATTCTATCTGTGTGTTGCGTCGTGCGCTTCGTCGCGCGGCGATCCATTTTAATTTCAGGTTGTTTAAGGTGTAACGCCGCGTGTGTATTCACGCGACGTTCCACTTTGGACTCAGTTTAGTCGACGTATGCCGTCGTGCGTTTCGTCGCGCGATGCTTAGCGTATCCTCATAACCAAGGCGAAGTGTCTCGTTGCGTGCCCGGTCGCGCGACGAGTCGTTAACTTCTTAATTTGTTTTAGAGTGCTATGTCGCGCGTCTCGCCGCACGACCATCCTTTTTATTTATCTCCACCTGCTTATAATGATTAGACATGAAACATGACTTTACTTTACGCTAAACATAGTGTCTACATTAAATTTCCTTCCATTAAGCGAGTGGTTAATTTATAATCATGTAACGTGATCGTTTCTCGACTGTCTTTTCCTCTTTCTCTCTTAACCGTACTCGCGAGCCCGCGTGAAACGTCTGTTTACTTATTGCATTCTATTGAATGGTGTACTGTTCTTTTGTATTAAATATGTGGATGTATGTATGTTTGCGCTCGCATAGAGAACGATCCGGTCGGAGAACCCGAAGAACCCGCAGGAGAAGCCCCTGAGCAGCAGTCGGTTGGTGGAGGCAAGTGTCCTTTGACCTATCTCTGTCCTATTCATTATTTAATTCACCTCCCGCTTTACATATTTATACCTAAGGTTTGACTAGCTTTTGTTATCCATGTCCTTGTTTACCTATCTGGGTTGGATTATTATTGTTTAGCTTTATGCTATTGCTTAACTCTAATCAATGAACATGATGAGATTATCTATGATACGCTGTTTTCCCTTCTCTTATTATGATGTTGTACTTGTGGCTTTAAGGGGGCTCGAGCGGTTTCTCGAGTGCCTCTCCGTAAGGACCTGTTCTATGGATGACCGCCCGGGAAAACAGTGCAACCATGAGGGTAGAATGGGGTGCCCTTAGCTGAATAATTAGAGGATCTGGGGTGTAGTTTGCTTCGCCGTCGTGCCGTCAATGGGGCTCGGTGTATGCGGCTCGCTCTGCCAAGGTTGATTTGTCCCTTGGGGAGGAGTGCGGTACATTTAGGAAACCTAACGGGCGGCTACAGCCCCGAGGAATCTTTGTAAAGGCTACATAGTGAAACCCTGCCTATTCACCTTGGTAGTGTTTAAGGGTTTGATCGGCCCGAGGCAAGAGGGAATCACGGCTTGTGGGTAAAGTGCACAACCTCTGCAGAGTGTTTGAAAATTGATATATCAGCCGTGCTCGCGGTTATGAGCGGCCAAGGGAGCTCCAGTGATTAGTGGTACTTGATCAGAGACATTATGGTACAGGTGGCAATGAGACTGATGGTTTTGGTTATGACTATGGTGCTGGTAAGTGGTATTCTTTCCGTTTGGAAAGGGTACATCGGGCTAATAACTTGGGTTAATGCTAAAACCTGGCTTTCTATTAGTAAATAATAATCTGACCAACTAAAAGCAACTGCTTGACTCACCCCCCCACATAAAGCTAGTCCACTACAGCCAAACAGGATACTTGCTGAGTATGTTGATGTGTACTCACCCTTGCTCTACACACCAAACCCCCCCATCCCCAGGTTGTCAGCATTGCAACCACTGCTCAGGAGAAGATGAAGCTGTGGAAGGAGACTTCCAGGAGTTCCAAGACTACGACGAGTTCTAGGCGTGGATTAGCGGCAACCCCCAGTCGGCTGCCTGTGAAGGCCGCGTTTATCTGCGTTTCTTTTCCGCACTTTGATTTATTGTAAAGACTATATGGACGTCTCAGACGTATGATGTAATCGACTATTATTTCCCTTTTAATACTATTTGAGCACTGTGTGATGATGTCCATGTTATGTAACTGCTGTGTACGTGAATAACTGATCCTGGCACATACATGGTTCGCATTCGGTTTACCTTCTAAAACCGGGTGTGACATGCAGCTACCGATCCTCATCACGGTCATCACGCAAGTGCCTTATGGCAAGAGGTAAAATGAGTATTTCATCCTCTAATGATGATAGCAGTAGTGATGATGATGAAGCTGAGGGAAAGCCCTTCTTAGATGAGTTTGCGGAAGCCATTAAATTTTTTTGAGGATGTATGCATTAAACAAAAAGCTCAAATTAAAACATTGAAAAATAAGTTGATTAGCTCTCAAGATGATTATAAATGTTTGCTAGAAAAAATTGAAACATTTGTAAATTTAAATTGTGAGCTATCAACTAAAATTGAGCAATTAAAGTCTAATGCTCCATCCTCAGCTACCGATGATGGCCTTATTAAAAAGAATGAAAAACTTAAGGCTAAGTTAGCTAACTCTCAAGAAGCCATTGAAAACTTGCTAGGAAAAATGGAAATTCTTAGCATACACAATAAGGAGCTAACTACTAAGATAGAAAACATTGGTAGCACCCCAGGAGTATCTTTGGTTGAAATACCTAAAATTATTAAGAAAGATGCTTCTACTTCTTGCTTTGATTTAATTGATGACTCTAACCCCTGCAATCAAGTTCTTGTTAAGAATGTTGTTATAGAAACTTGTTCGGATGAGATTGCAATGGAGAATGAGCAATTAAAGTAAGAGGTGGCTTGCCTTGGCAAGACTTTGTATGTCAAGAAAGGCAAAGCCAAACAAATCCAACCTCCTCAGGATAACACCACTGCGGGAGTGAACAAGCCTATGAAGGAAGAAACTGTGATTTGTAGGTTATGCCACAAGTAAGACCACAAGTCTTATCAATGCCAGGCAAAGACCGAGGATAAGCAAAAGCCAACAAGCAAAACCTCCAACACCTACATCAACAAGGTGGATAAAAAGGCTACTACACCATATTTGATCAAGAAGAAAAATAATGGAAAGGTGGTAGCAATCAAGGCCAACAAGCAAGCCAACAAAGGAAAAGGGGCCAAATGCATCTGGGTTCCAAAGGAGATTATCTCAACCATGAAAAACACAAAGAAGGTTTGGATCCCAAGAGAGAAGTGAGAAGTTCAAAGGACCTTGGGGAATTTGGTGACTAGGCAAAATTGGGATGTATATCATGGGATGCATCATATTGTGTCAAGTCTATTGCCAAGTGGGTTAGTGAATACTTTGAACCCAAATTCCTCACTCATGACAGAGGTAACTAGATTTATTGTATTTCTTGTTCTTAGATATGCGTATCTATTCTCATGTATCTAGTTTTACCTTCATGCTTAGTTTTACATGATGTATTTGTCTTAAATTGCATGCATCCTAGGTTAATCATATGGTAGGAATGCTCGATTTCAATTCACATTCTTGAGCAAACCTACATGGTTTAAAATGATTAAGTTAAGCACAACACATAGCTTATTCAACATTCCTAAGCAAATGATACTTCAATTAGTATTTTCATATCCTTAAATTGGTATCATTTAACTTATATGTGCCAAAGTTTAGATTATGGATAATCTGCTCCTCTTGATGTCAAAAATCAAAGTGCAAGGCTCCTACAAGTATTCAAAACATGTATGCACACTTTCAGGGGGGAGGTTACTCTATAATCTAAGTCTTTGAGACTAATACCTGTTGTCAAGTCTATTATGTGTAGTAGTCTCATTGAAGGAAACTGTGAAAGGAAAATGTGCCCTTGGGCCATTTCTAAGTATTTTGGTGATTGAGTGCCAACTCAAGTGCTTAAATGTGAATTTATGCAATGGATGAACAAAGTGCAAATCACAAGTAAAGGTATGTTTCTAAGCCTTAGTACATTGGTTTTGTGTACTAATATATTTGTCTAAGTGTTAGAAACAGAGAGAAGAAGAAAAGGAGAATGTTGGCTGTGTACAGCCAACAGGCTGTTTCGGTCTGGGGCACCGGACTGTCCGGTGGTGCACCGGACAGTGTCCGGTGCGCCAGGCCGCCTCGGCCGAAGAGGCCGCTCTCGGGTTTTTCTCCGGCGACTTCGGCTAAAATTCACCGGACTGTCCGGTGTGCACCGGACTGTCCGGTGAGCCAACGGTCGGCCGGGCCAACGGTCGGCCGCGCGATCGGCGCGCGACACGTGGCCGAGTCAACGGTCGGAAGGAAGCACCGGACTGTCCGGTGTGCACCGGACTGTCCGGTGCGCCAGATCTGCAACGGTCTGCAACGGTCGGCTGCGCTGTTTATGGAAACAAATCGGTCACCGGACAGTGTCCGGTGTGCACCGGACTGTCCGGTGCGCCCGACGACAGAAGGCAAGGATAGCCTTCCAGATGTGTTCTCAACGGCTCCTAGCTGCCTTGGGGCTATAAAAGGGACCCCTAGGCGCATGGAGGAGTACACCAAGCATTCCTACAACTCTTCTAAGCACCAAGACATCAATCTCACGCATTCGTTTCACTGTGATAGCATATAGAGCTCTTGTGGAGTTGTGAACTCTTTGTGTTGCATTGCGAGCTCTTGTTGCGACTTGTGTGCGTGTTGTTGCTCTGATTTTCGAGTCTTGTGTGCGTTGCTCATTCCCACCTTACTCCGTATTTCTTTGTGAACTCAATTGTAAGGGCGAGAGACTCCAAGTTGTGGAGATTCCTCGCAAACGGGAAAAGATCAAAGGAAAGAAAAACACCGTGGTATTCAAGTTGATCATTGGATCACTTGAGAGGAGTTGAGTGCAACTCTCGTCCGTTGGGACGCCACAACGTGGAAGTAGGCAAGTTTTGTACTTGGCCGAACCACGGGATAAATCTCTGTGTCTTCTCTGTGATTGTCATTTTGTGCAAGATCTCCTCCTTAGCCACTTGGCAACTATTGTGCTAACCTCTAACAAGTTTTTGTGGCTATAAGTTAAGATTTTACAGGATCACCTATTCACCCCCCCTCTAGGTGCTCTCAATTGGTATCAGAGCCGTTCTCTTCAAGAAAGGGACTAACCGCCCGAAGAGATGGATCCTAAGGGGAAGGGAATTGTGATCAACGACAAGGAGAAGGAGTCCTTCGTCAACGAGCCAAGGGATGACAAGTCCAATGACTCGGGCTCGGGCCACAAGCGAAAAGATGGGAAGAAGAAGAAGTCAAGGCGCATCAAGGAGATCATCTACTACGACGATAGTGATGAATCTACTTCTTCCCAAAAGGATGGTGACAACGACTACAAAAAGACGGTCAATTCGAACTTTTCATTTGATTATTCTCGTATTCAACATAGTTCGAATTCGCATTTGCTTTCCATTCCTCTTGGCAAACCCCCACACTTTGATGGGGAGGACTACGGATTTTGGAGTCACAAAATGCATAGTCACTTATTCTCTCTCCATCCAAGCATATGGGAGATTGTGGAGAATGGAATGAAATTTGATAGCTCGGATAATCCTATGCTTATAAATGAACAAATTCATAGAAATGCACAAGCTACTACTGTTCTCTTAGCATCTTTGTGCAGGGAAGAGTACAATAAGGTGAGCGGCTTGGACAATGCCAAGCAGATATGGGACACCCTCAAGATCTCTCATGAGGGGAACGACATCACCATGCTCACCAAGATGGAGTTGGTGGAGGGCGAGCTTGGACGATTCGCCATGATAAGGGGAGAGGAGCCAACTCAAACTTACAACCGGCTCAAGACCCTTATCAACAAAATAAGGAGCTACGGAAGCACGCGTTGGACGGACCACGACGTCGTCCGCCTACTGCTCAGGTCCTTTACCGTTCTTGATCCTCATCTCGTGAACAATATTCGTGAGAATCCCAGGTACACGATGATGACGCCCGAGGAAGTACTTGGAAAATTCGTAAGCGGGCGGATGATGATCAAGGAGGCAAGGTACGTCGATGACGCGTTGAACGGTCCAATCCACGAGCCTCAACCCATTGCTCTCAAGGCATCGAGAAGCAAGGAGGCACTACCCAGCAAGGTGGCGCAAATTGAGGCAGCCGGTCTTAATGATGAAGAAATGGCCCTCATCATCAAGAGATTCAAGACGGTGCTAAAGGGTCGCAATGGACAGCCGAGCAAGACTAAGACCAAGGGGAAGCGATCATGCTTCAAATGCGGTAAGCTTGGTCATTTTATTGCTAACTGTCCTGATAATGAAAGTGACCAGGAAAAGGGAAACAAGAGGGAAAAGAAGAAGCATTACAAGAAGGCAAAAGGCGAGGCGCATCTAGGCAAGGAGTGGGACTCGGATTGCTCCTCAACAAATCTGCCCTCTTCCCCAACGAGCGTCACACGTGTCTCATGGCTAAGGAGAAGAAAGTAAGTACTCAAAACTCTACTTATGCTTCTTCTAGTGATAATGATTCTAGTGACGATGATGAAATAGACTATTCTAGTGTATTTAAAGGTCTAGATAGAATTACAATTGGCAAAATTAATGAATTAATTGATGCATTGAATGAGAAGGATAAACTCTTAGAGAAACAAGAGGATTTATTGTATGAAGAGCATGATAAATTTGTTGAGGCACAAAAATCCTATGCTTTAGAAGTTAAGAGAAATGAAATGCTGTCTTTTGAACTATCTACTTGTCATGAAACCATTTCTACTTTGAAAGGTGTCAACAATGATTTAAATGCTAAATTAGAAGTAGCAAATAAATCCAATTCTTGTGTAGAACATGTTGAAATTTGTACTAGGTGTAAAGATTTTGACATTAATGCTTGTAGTGAACACCTAGTTTCAATTTCCAAGCTTAATGATGAACTGGCTAGTCTTAATGCTCAACTTAAGATTAGCAAAAGTGAATTTGATAAGTTAAAATTTGCAAGGGATGCCTACACAATAGGAAGACATCCCTCAATTAAGGATGGACTTGGCTTCAAGAGAGAAGCCAAGAACTTAACAAGCCATAAGACTCCCATCTCCACCAAGGAGAAAGGGAAGGCTCCTATGGCTAATAGTGTTAAGAAGAATCATGCTTTCATGTACTATGATAGGAGATATTCTAGAAATGCTTTTAGAGGTCATGATGTTTTTGATTCACATGCTTATGACTCTTATGCTATGACTGCTTCTAGTTCTCATGTTATGCATGGTAGAAATAGGCTTAGAAGAAATGTTGTTCATCAAATGCCTAGGAGAAATGTTGTTAGGAAAGTAGTGAATGAATCTTCTACAATTTATTGTGCTTTGAATGCTTCCTTTGAAATTTGTAGAAAGGATAAGAAAATTGTTGCTAGGAAGCTAGGGGCAAAATGCAAGGGAGACAAAACTTGCATTTGGGTCCCTAAGGATATTTGCACTAACCTTGCAGGACCCAACATGAGTTGGGTACCTAAGACCCAAGCCTAAATTTGCCTTGCAGGTTTATGCATCCGGGGGTTCAAGCTGGATTATCGACAGCGGATGCACAAACCATATGACGGGGGAGAAGAAGATGTTCACCTCCTACGTCAAGAATAAGGATTCCCAAGATTCAATCATATTCGGTGATGGGAATCAAGGCAAGGTAAAAGGGTTAGGTAAAATTGCAATATCTAATGAGCACTCAATTTCTAATGTGTTTTTAGTTGAGTCTTTAGGATATAATTTATTATCTGTAAGTCAATTATGCAATATGGGATATAATTGTCTTTTTACAAATGTAGATGTGTCTGTCTTTAGAAGAAGTGATGGTTCACTAGCTTTTAAGGGTGTATTAGACGGCAAACTTTATTTAGTTGATTTTGCAAAAGAAGAGGCCGGTCTAGATGCATGCTTAATGGCTAAGACTTGCATGGGCTGGCTGTGGCATCGCCGCTTAGCACATGTGGGGATGAAGAACCTCCACAAGCTTCTAAAGGGAGAACATGTGATAGGTCTAACCAATGTTCATTTCGAAAAAGATAGACCTTGTGCAGCTTGTCAAGCAGGGAAACAGGTGGGAGGAGCGCATCACAGCAAAAATGTGATGACGACATCAAGACCCTTGGAGATGCTGCATATGGACCTCTTTGGACCCGTCGCCTATCTGAGCATAGGAGGAAGTAAGTATGGTTTAGTTATTGTTGATGACTTTTCCCGCTTCACTTGGGTGTTCTTTTTGCAGGATAAGTCTGAAACCCAAGGAACCCTCAAGCGCTTCCTCAGGAGAGCTCAAAATGAGTTTGAGCTCAAGGTGAAGAAGATAAGGAGCGACAACGGGTCCGAATTTAAGAACCTTCAAGTGGAGGAATTTCTTGAGGAGGAAGGGATCAAGCACGAGTTCTCTGCTCCCTACACACCACAGCAAAATGGTGTGGTAGAAAGGAAGAACAGGACGCTAATCGACATGGCAAGGACTATGCTTGGAGAGTTCAAGACCCCCGAGTGCTTTTGGACGGAAGCCGTTAACACTGCTTGCCACGCCATCAACAGGGTCTACCTTCATCGCCTCCTCAAGAAGACGTCGTATGAACTTCTAACCGGTAACAAACCCAATGTATCGTACTTTCGTGTATTTGGGAGCAAGTGCTACATTCTAGTGAAGAAGGGTAGAAATTCTAAGTTTGCTCCCAAAGCTGTAGAAGGGTTTTTGTTAGGTTATGACTCAAATACAAAGGCGTATAGAGTCTTCAACAAATCATCAGGTTTGGTTGAAGTCTCTAGCGACGTTGTATTTGATGAGACTAATGGCTCTCCAAGAGAGCAAGCTGTTGATCTTGATGATGTAGATGAAGAAGATGTTCCAACGGCCGCTATGCGCACCATGGCGATTGGTGATGTGCGACCACAGGAACACTTGGAGCAAGATCAGCCTTCTTCCTCAACCTTAGTGCATCCCCCAACCCAAGATGACGAACAGGTACCTCAAGTGGAGGCGTGTGATCAAGGGGGAGCACAAGATGATCATGTGATGGAGGAAGAAGCGCAACCGGCACCTCCAACCCAAGTTCGAGCGGTGATTCAAAGGGATCATCCCGTCGACCAAATTCTGGGTGACATCAGCAAGGGAGTAACTACTCGATCTCGATTAGTTAATTTTTGTGAGCATTACTCCTTTGTCTCTTCTATTGAGCCTTTCAGGGTAGAGGAGGCCTTGCTAGATCCGGACTGGGTGTTGGCCATGCAGGAGGAGCTTAACAACTTCAAGCGCAATGAAGTTTGGACACTGGTGCCTCGTCCGAAGCAAAATGTTGTGGGAACCAAGTGGGTATTCCGCAACAAACAGGACGAGCACGGGGTGGTGACGAGGAACAAGGCTCGACTTGTGGCAAAAGGTTATGCCCAAGTCGCAGGTTTGGATTTCGAGGAGACTTTTGCTCCTGTGGCTAGGCTAGAGTCCATTCGTATCTTGCTAGCATATGCCGCTCACCATTCTTTCAGGTTGTACCAAATGGATGTGAAGAGCGCTTTCCTCAACGGGCCAATCAAGGAGGAGGTGTATGTGGAGCAACCCCCTGGCTTCGAGGATGAACGGAACCCCGACCATGTGTGTAAGCTCTCTAAGGCGCTCTATGGACTTAAGCAAGCCCCAAGAGCATGGTATGAATGCCTTAGAGACTTTCTACTTGCTAATGCTTTCAAGGTTGGGAAAGCCGATCCAACTCTTTTTACAAAGACATGTGATGGTGATTTGTTTGTGTGCCAAATTTATGTCGATGACATAATATTTGGTTCTACTAACCAAAAGTCTTGTGAAGAGTTTAGCAGGGTGATGACGCAGAAATTCGAGATGTCGATGATGGGCGAGTTGAACTACTTCCTTGGGTTCCAAGTGAAGCAACTCAAGGATGGCACCTTCATCTCCCAAACGAAGTACACGCAAGATCTACTAAAGCGGTTTGGGATGAAGGACGCCAAGCCCGCAAAGACGCCGATGGGAACCGACGGACACACCGACCTCAACAAAGGAGGTAAGTCCGTTGATCAAAAAGCATACCGGTCAATGATAGGTTCTTTGCTTTATTTATGTGCTAGTAGACCGGACATTATGCTTAGCGTATGCATGTGTGCTAGATTTCAATCCGATCCTAAGGAGTGTCACTTAGTGGCGGTGAAGCGAATTCTTAGATATTTGGTTGCTACGCCTTGCTTCGGGCTCTGGTATCCAAAGGGGTCTACCTTTGACTTGGTTGGATACTCAGACTCCGACTATGCTGGATGTAAGGTCGATAGGAAGAGTACATCGGGGACGTGCCAATTCTTAGGAAGGTCCCTGGTGTCATGGAACTCTAAGAAACAAACATCCGTTGCCCTATCCACCGCTGAGGCCGAGTACGTTGCCGCAGGACAGTGTTGCGCGCAACTACTTTGGATGAGGCAAACCCTCAGGGACTTTGGCTACAATCTGAGCAAAGTCCCACTCCTATGTGACAATGAGAGTGCTATCCGCATGGCGGAGAATCCTGTTGAACACAGCCGCACAAAGCACATAGACATCCGGCATCACTTTTTGAGAGACCACCAGCAAAAGGGAGATATCGAAGTGTTTCATGTTAGCACCGAGAACCAGCTAGCCGATATCTTCACTAAGCCTCTAGATGAGAAGACCTTTTGCAGGTTGCGTAGTGAGCTAAATGTCTTAGATTCGCGGAACTTGGATTGAATTGTAGCATACATGTGTTTATGCATTTGATCAGGTTCATTCTGCATTTTGTTGCTTATTGTGGTGCTCAAGTTGTACAAACACTCCCTGGACCTCACAAGTCCGTTGCAAAGTGATGCACATGTTTAGGGGGAGATGTGTTACAACTTGACCCTTTGAGACTAACCATTTGCTTGAGTTTGTTTGATTTAGTCTCGAAGGAGAATTGAAAGGGAAAAGGTGGACTTGGACCATGAAAGACTTCCACTGCACTCCGATGAGAGGGTAACTAATTCCAAGTTCATCTCATGAACTCTTATTGCCATTTGTTCTTAATTGAAGATTTTGGTGAGGCAATGGGGTTAAAAGGGCCAAGATTGATCCCGTTTTGGTGCTTGATGCCAAAGGGGGAGAAAATAAAGGCCAAAGCAATAAATGGATCAGCTACCACTTGAGAGATTTTGAAAATAGTAGAATAGAGTTTTTGTTGTGTCAAAAGCTTTTATTGTCTCTATTGTCAAAAGTTGGTTTCTTGTGGGGAGAAGTGTTGATTATGGGAAATAGGGGGAGTTTTTGAAATTTTTGATCAATCTCTTTTGGAATGACTCTCTTTATGCCTCAACATGTGTGTTTGACATAGAAATAGAGATTTGAGTTTGATTTGCAAAAACAAACCAAGTGGTGGCAAAGGATGATCCATATATGCCAAATTTGAATCAAAACCAATTTGAGTTTTCATTTGAAGTGATTTTGTACTTGTTCTAGTTGCTTTATGTTGTGTTGGCATAAATCACCAAAAAGGGGGAGATTGAAAGGAAAATGTGCCCTTGGGCCATTTCTAAGTATTTTGGTGATTGAGTGCCAACTCAAGTGCTTAAATGTGAATTTATGCAATGGATGAACAAAGTGCAAATCACAAGTAAAGGTATGTTTCTAAGCCTTAGTACATTGGTTTTGTGTACTAATATATTTGTCTAAGTGTTAGAAACAGAGAGAAGAAGAAAAGGAGAATGTTGGCTGTGTACAGCCAACAGGCTGTTTCGGTCTGGGGCACCGGACTGTCCGGTGGTGCACCGGACAGTGTCCGGTGCGCCAGGCCGCCTCGGCCGAAGAGGCCGCTCTCGGGTTTTTCTCCGGCGACTTCGGCTAAAATTCACCGGACTGTCCGGTGTGCACCGGACTGTCCGGTGAGCCAACGGTCGGCCGGGCCAACGGTCGGCCGCGTGATCGGCGCGCGACACGTGGCCGAGCCAACGGTCGGAAGGAAGCACCGGACTGTCCGGTGTGCACCGGACTGTCCGGTGCGCCAGATCTGCAACGGTCTGCAACGGTCGGCTGCGCTGTTTATGGAAACAAATCGGGCACCGGACAGTGTCCGGTGTGCACCGGACTGTCCGGTGCGCCCGACGACAGAAGGCAAGGATAGCCTTCCAGATGTGTTCTCAACGGCTCCTAGCTGCCTTGGGGCTATAAAAGGGACCCCTAGGCGCATGGAGGAGTACACCAAGCATTCCTACAACTCTTCTAAGCACCAAGACATCAATCTCACGCATTCGTTTCACTGTGATAGCATATAGAGCTCTTGTGGAGTTGTGAACTCTTTGTGTTGCATTGCGAGCTCTTGTTGCGACTTGTGTGCGTGTTGTTGCTCTGATTTTCGAGTCTTGTGTGCGTTGCTCATTCCCACCTTACTCCGTATTTCTTTGTGAACTCAATTGTAAGGGCGAGAGACTCCAAGTTGTGGAGATTCCTCGCAAACGGGAAAAGATCAAAGGAAAGAAAAACACCGTGGTATTCAAGTTGATCATTGGATCACTTGAGAGGAGTTGAGTGCAACTCTCGTCCGTTGGGACGCCACAACGTGGAAGTAGGCAAGTTTTGTACTTGGCCGAACCACGGGATAAATCTCTGTGTCTTCTCTGTGATTGTCATTTTGTGCAAGATCTCCTCCTTAGCCACTTGGCAACTATTGTGCTAACCTCTAACAAGTTTTTGTGGCTATAAGTTAAGATTTTACAGGATCACCTATTCACCCCCCCCCTCTAGGTGCTCTCAAACTGGAGTCCTCGGAGAAAGAAAATAAGCTTCCACTAAAAATCTACAAGCATTTTCATATCACACAAGACTACAATTGGTATCATTTACATGTCTTCTCCAGACTTTGATTAGACAAAAATTCATATCTTATGCTTCCCATGTTGCTATAACTGCATATGTTGTCAAAATATATCTTTTACCTATGCATAGGGGGAGTTAGTCTAATCAAACTATCTCTTGCACCTCTCTTTCTCATGTGCTTTTCTTGAGTAGAGGATCTTCGTCACGGGGAGTATTTCTTCGTCCATGACAAAGGGGGAGAATATTCTTTTAAAAGGGAGAACACTCTTTTAGGGGGAGTAATCTTTTAGAACTTCAATTGATAAACCTTTTAGAGCGCAAGTCTTTTTGCTTCCTATATGCTTTTAATGTCTTCCTTTTCGGTGGTTGATGCCAAAGGGGGAGAAGTTTTAGGGACCAAAGCATGAAAAATACACCAAACACCACCGCACCACCAAATTTAATTTTTTTATGCTTTGATCTTACAAGTGTTTTTGGTTCTTCAAGTATCTTTTCTATAAAATAGGAAGTAAGTGAATTATGGAGTTAGGGGGAGGCTTCAGTCCATAATCTCACCTTATGGAGATTTTCATGCATCCTAGCAAGTAGATTGCATGTTTTCATTGAAATGTTTGTTATATTTGCTTTCTTTGGTCATGTTGTCATCAATCACCAAAAAGGGGGAGATTGTAAGGAAAATGGGCCTCGGACAATTTGGCTAAAGGGATTTTGGTGTTTGATGATCAACATAACCTGCAGACTAATCCGTTTACTAGTGTTTGTATTTATAGTTCATAGGATGTGAAGAGGTTTGGACTAAGGCACTAAGGATGCAACACCTCAAAATAAGACATAAAAGAAGCGTAGAAGTCCAAGACTCAAGAACAAAAGAAGCCCAAGGAATCAACGAAGAAATCCATGAAGTGGGCAGTTAGCTAGCGCACTGGTGGTGCACCGGACAGTGAACAGTAATATGTCCGGTGGGACACCGGGCAGTCTGCGCAGACACGCCTGCATCTGGGCGCTCTCGGGCTGTAGCACCAGACTGTCTGGTGTGCACTGGACAGTCTAGCAACGGTCAGATCCAACGATCGACTGCTGCAGACCCCAATGATCGAATGACGTGGCCAGGGCACCGGACAATGAACAATGCATTACCGGTGTGCACCGGACTGTCCGGTGCGCCCATCGACAAAAAGCTGTTGCTTCTGTCCAACGACTATAATTGTGGGGGAAGGCTATAAATACCCTCCCAACCAACCATTTGAATGTATGGGAGCCCAAGCAACATACCAAGGCATATTATAGACATTTCCAAGAGCTCAAACACCCAAGTGCTTAATAGAATCACTCGGTGATTAGTGTAGGTGCTTTGCGAAGTGCTTATGTTAGTTAGACCGCATTAGTGCTTGCTCTAGGTGAATCCTAGTTAGTTGAGTGAGCTTAGAAAAACCACACAACCCGTTGGCTCTTGTGTGAGCCGTTGTAATTGTACCGAGTGGGGCGAGAGTCTTGCGAGACAGTGACAACCGTGTTTGTGTCACAACCGCCACCGTGTGCCGGAGGGAACGAGGCCCGCGACATTTTGGCCGGAAGCTCGATAGTGGAGATGACGGGGAGCGTCCGAAAGTAGAGCATCACTTGCGCGTGGAGAAGGCTCGTGGCTCTCTATGGAGTTACTCGACCGAGGTGCTTGGCCCTCGTGTGGGATTCTCTTTGCGTAGGGGCACCAACGAGGATTAGTTGGAACCTTGCGTGGTTCCAGATACCTCGATAAAAATACCAGCGTCATCCACGAAAGTTTACATCTCTACCTTACTCTTTACCTTTCGCATTTACATTAAGTATTTAAGTTTCAATCTTGTCTTTCTAGTTAGATTATTTAGGATTGAAACTTAGGCTTTATGGTAGAGATAGCAACACTTAGACAAAACCTAGTTTGCACATTCTAGATTGTTTATTTGCATAGGTTTTGCTTTAGGTATTTAATTGTGGCCTAGTTTAGAGGTAGTTTTTAGAAGTCCTAATTCACCCCCCTCTTAGGCATCGCCATTTCCTACATGGAGCGCATGGACGGTGATCAACGACGAATGTGAAGGTCATGCGGGTTAGGGATGGCAATTTCAACCCGCAAACCCAAAATCCAACAGGTGTGGGTATGAGTGAAGATTTTGAACCACGAGTTCACCCCGTACTCGACCCAAAGTTTTGCGGGTGTGGGTGTGGGTTTCTATTTCAACCCATGGGTAACCCGCACCCGATCTAAAATTTGATCCATTCATTATTTTGCGCAAAAATAATTAAGATACAATAGTAATTATTTTGAATAAGTAACTTGGCTAATAATTCATGAATTTTTGTTGTTGTTGCTCAATGTAAAAAGGGTTAAAATTTGTACATTTAACTCAACTATTGCTGCTACTTAATTGTTTATCGCTAAATTATTATTTAAAAGTGTACACTTAGTTAAACCCGCGGGTGAACCGAAACTCGACGGGTTCAGGTGCGGGTTTGGAGTTGCACCCGCGGGTGTGATCGTGAGTGGGTTTGGGTAGTCTTCGCGGGTGTGATCGCGGGCAGATTTTTGGTTCACCCGAACCGAACCCGACCCATTGCCATCCCTAATGTGTGTTCGTGTCGATGGACCAGAAGCGGTGAAGGATGAGCGCTAGGACTTGACTGAGGGACCAGAGAAGCCAGGCATAGCTATGGTGGCTGACACCTAAAACACGCACTGGTGTGTGGATGCGGCGGAGCGGATCGTGCTACCGGTGCAGTCAAGGATTGGCAGGACAAGTGTACAGGACGTGGGGGATGCGCATGCGGTACTGAAAGGGAATTAGGCTTACACCTACCTCCTAATTGATTTTGGTGGTTGAATTGCCCAACACAAATAATTGGACTAACTGGTTTGCTCTAGTCTATAAGTTATACATGTGCCAAAGGTTCACAATAAGCCAATAAAAAGACCAAGAAAAGGGTTCAAACAAAGAGAGCAAGGGATAACCGAAGTGCTCCCTGGTCTGGCGCACCGGACTATCCGGTGTGCCACCGGACAGTGTCCGGTGCACCACCGGACAGTGTCCGGTGCACCAGGGGACTCCAAGCCCAACTCTTCACCTTCGGGAATTTTCAGAGGGCTCCGCTATAATTCACCGGACTGTCCGGTGCACCACCGGACAGTGTCCGGTGCCCCAGGGAAGAGCAACTCTAAACTCGCCAGCTTCGGGAATCCGCTCCGCTATAATTCACCGGACATGTCCGGTGAGCCAGCGGAGCAACGACTACTTCGCGCGCAACGGTCGACTGCAACGCATTAAATGCGCGCCTGCGCGCGCAGAGGACAGAGCACGCGCGGGTGGTACACCGGACAGTCTACAGGACTTGTCCGATGCGCCACCGGACAGCGAGGCGGTGTCACACCCGATTTTAGAAGGCAAACCGAATGCGAACCATGTACGTGCCAGGATCAGTTATTCACGTACACAACAGTTACATAACATGGACATCATCACACAGTGCTCAAAATAGTATTAAGAAGGGAAATAGTCGATTACATCATACGTCTGAGACGTCCATATAGTCTTTAAAATAAATCAAAGTGCGGAAAAGAAACGTAGATAAACGCGGCCTTCACAGGCAGCCGACTGGGGGTTGCCGCTAACCCACGCCTAGAACTCGTCGTAGTCTTGGAACTCCTGGAAGTCTCCTTCCACAGCTTCATCTTCTCCTGAGCAGTGGTTGCAATGCTGACAACCTGGGGATGGGGGGGGGGTTTGGTGTGTAGAGCAAGGGTGAGTACACATCAACATACTCAGCAAGTATCCTGTTTGGCTGTAGTGGGCTAGCTTTATGTGGGGATAAGTCAAGCAGTTGCTTTTAGTTGGTCAGATTATTATTTACTAATAGAAAGCCAGGTTTTAGTATTAACCCAAGTTATTAGCCCGATGTACCCTTTCCAAACGGAAAGAATACCACTTACCAGCACCATAGTCATAACAAAAAACCATCGATCTCATAACCACCTGTACCAAAGTATCTCTGATCAAGTACCACTAATCACTGGAGCTCCCTTGGCCGCTCATAACCGCGAGCACGGCTGATATATCAGTTTTCAAACACTCTGCAGAGGTTGTGCACTTTACCCACAAGCCGTGATTCCCTTTCTGCCCGGAGATCATGACTCTCCATTGATCACTACCAAGGTGACCCAGCAGGGCATCACTACGTAGCCTTTACAAAGATTCCCCGGGGCTGTAGCCACCCGTTAGGTTTCCTAAATGCACCGCACTCCTCCCCAAGGGGCGAACCCAAACTTGGCAGAGCGAGCCGCATACACCGAGCCCCATTGACGGCACGACGGCTAAGTGAACTACACCCCGGATCCTCTAATTATTCAGCTAAGGGCACCCCATTCCACCCTCATGGTTGCACTGTTTTCCCGGGCGGTCATCCATAGAACAGGTCCTTACGGAGAGGCACTCGAGAAACCGCTCGAGCCCCCTTGATGACCACAAGTACAACATTATAATAAGATAAGGGAGAACAGTGTATCATAGATAATCTCATCATGTTCATTGATTAGAGTTTGAGCAATAGCATAAAGCTAAACAATAATAATCCAACCCAAATAGGTAGACAAGGACATGAATAACAAAAGCTAGTCAATCCTTAGGCATAAATGTGTAATGCGGGAGGTGAATTAAATAATGAATAGGACAGAGATAGGTCAAAGGACACTTGCCTCCACCAACCGACTGCTGCTCAGGGGCTTCTCCTGCGAGTTCCTCGGGCTCTTCGACCGGATCGTTCTCTATGCGATTGCAAGCATACATACATACATCCATTCAAATTAGGAAACAAACAGTACACCACACAAGGGGACAAATAAAGTAAATATGCATCAAGTATGACATTCGATGTCGCATTCGTTAAGGTTAGAAAGAAACGTGGAAAGGTCTCGCAGGGGTTAAAGCTTATGCACTAACGGAAACCTAGCCCCTTTTTAGTTGATCGACCTTAAGCGAAATGAACAATTGACTATATGAATTGACTAATGTAACGAAATTCTAAATTAAGTTCCATATTTCATTAACATGAACGATGATTAGCTTGCCCAAAACAAAATAAAATAAATAACAATAATGAAAGAAAATAAAATAGAATAAAATAAAAAATAAAAAAGGGGGGGCGGTTGAACCGACCGGGGGGCGGTTGAACCGGCCAGGGGCAGGGGCAGGGGCGGGGGCGGCCAAGCCGGCGACGGGCGGCCGAGCTAGGGCAGGGGGCGGCCGAGCTGGGCGCGCAGGGGCGGCCGGGCAGGGGCGGCCGAACCGGCGAGGGGGCTGGGCCGGCCGAGCCGGCAGCCGAGCCGGCGGCCGAGCTGGGCGGGCGGGCGGCCGGACTAGGGGCACGGGGGCGGCCGAGCGGTGGGGGCCGAGCCGGGGCAGGGGAAGGGGAGGGGAGATGGGGGAGGGAGGAGAGGGGGAGGGGGACCTCACCGGGGACGGGGACGGGCGGCCAAACCGGCTATGAGCAGGGGCGGCGGCTGGGGTGGGGGAGAGGGAGAATGGGAGGGAGAGAGAGGGATTTGGGGAAAAAGGGGGGGGCGGCTGGGCCAGCTGGGCCCAAAGGGGGCGCGGGGGGGGGGGGGGGGCTAGGCCGGCCAGGGGCGGCTGGGTCGACCGGGGCGGCCCACGGCGCGGGAGAGAGAAAAAGGGAGGAGAGAGAGAAGGGAAAAGAAAAGGAAAAAAAGAAAAAGAAAAAGAAAGGTTTTCTCCTTTTCGAAATCCGTTTTTTCCTGGATGAATGCACTTACATTTTTAAGCAATCGAAAGAATGCATGGTTCGGCATGATGCATCAAACAACATAAAGTATTTTAAGGTTTTGCTTAACACGGGAATTCCAAGCCAAACCCCGCTAAAACTTTGGAAAAGGTCAAGGTTTAGCGAGAGAACGAGAAAAGAAATGAGTAACGCCTGAATTTGGTGAGAGAAAAGAAGAAAAAATTCTACCCCCAAATTCAGGGCGTTACAAACCTATCCCCCTTAAAAGAATCTCGCCCTCGAGATTCAGGGTTGGCTAGCAAAGAGCTCAGGGTATTTGGCCATCAGATCATCTTCACGCTCCCAGGTTGCTTCCTCCTCTGAATGGTGATTCCATCTGACTTTGCACATCCGGATGGTCTTCCTTCGGGTGACTCTGTCTGCAACCTCAAGGATCTGCACTGGCTTCTCAACGTAGGTCAAGTCCTCCTGGACTTCAAGACCTTCCACTGGCAACTGCTCTTCTGGCACACGCAAGCACTTCTTCAACTGAGACACATGAAAGACATCATGCACAACAGACAAATTCTCTGGCAGGCTAAGCTGATAGGCCACTTCTCCACGCCTTGAGAGAATTTGGTACGGACCAATGTAGCGGGGTGCTAGCTTGCCTTTGACTCCGAACCTTCTAACTCCCCTGATCGGTGACACTTTCAGATAGACAAAGTCTCCGACTTCAAAACTCAGCTCTCTTCTTCTTGTGTCTGCATAGCTTCGCTGTCTTGATTGCGCTATCTTCAGATTCTCTCGGACCATCTTGATGTTCTCTTCGGCTTCAAGCAAAATGTCTGGCCCAAACACCTGCTTTTCTCCAGGCTGATCCCATTGCAACGGAGTTCTACAACTCCTTCCATAGAGCGCCTGAAATGGTGACATCCTCAAACTGGCCTGGTAACTGTTGTTATAGGAAAACTCTGCATAAGGCAATCTCTTATCCCATCCGAACTGATCTTGCAACGCACAGGCTCTCAACATGTCTTCAAGAATTTGATTGGTTCTTTCGGTCTGGCCATCTGTCTGCGGATGATAAGCTGAACTGAAATTCAGATGTGTGCCCAAAGCCTCATGCAACTGCTGCCAGAAATGAGAGGTAAACTGCGTTCCTCTGTTTGACACTATCTTCTTTGGCACACCATGAAGACAAACGATCCGAGACATATACAATTCTGCCAATACTGCACTGTTGTAGTTGGTCTTGACAGGTATGAAGTGGGCTGACTTGGTCAAGCGGTCCACTACTACCCAAATGGAATCGTAGCCGGCTCGAGTGCGAGGCAATCCGACTATGAAATCCATACCAATTTCATCCCATTTCCACTGAGGGATCTGCAACGGTTGCAACAATCCAGCTGGTCTCTGGTGCTCTGCCTTAATTCCTCGACAACTATCACACATAGCCACATGCTCTGCGATTTCCCTCTTCATTCCGTACCACCAGAATTTCTTCTTCAGATCCTGATACATCTTCTCACTGCCAGGGTGAATCGAATAGGCTGTCTCATGAGCTTCCTTGAGAATCAACTCCTGAATGGACTGGACATTGGGAACACACAAGCGGTCTTTGAACCATATCACGCCCTCTGCATCTTCTCAAAAGTCTTTGCCTCTGCCATCTAGAATCAGTCGCCGGATCTCACTGATTTTCTCATCATTCTTCTGCGCTTCTTTGATTTCGCGCTTTAAGGTAGGTTCCAACTCAACTGTGACTCCTCGCGAATTGTTCAAAAATCCGAGACTCAACCTGTCGAACTCTTTGGCCAACTCATAAGGCATCGGACGAGCGACCATCAGATTGACTTGACTCTTTCTGCTCAAAGCATCGGCCACTATATTTGCTTTGCCTGGATGGTAATGAATCTCCAACTCATAATCTTTGATCAACTCTAACCATCTTCGTTGCCTCATGTTCAACTCTGACTGAGTGAATATGTACTTCAGACTCTTGTGGTCTGTGTAAACATCGCATTTCTGTCCATACAAATAGTGCCTCCATGTCTTCAGTGCGTGAACCACTGCTGCCAACTCTAGATCATGGATTGGGTAATTCTTCTCATGAACCTTCAGCTGTCGGGACGAGTAAGCCACAACTCTTCCCTCTTGCATCAACACACATCCCAAACCTGTGTAACAAGCATCGCAATACACCGAGAAGGGCTTGTGCACATCAGGCAAGACTAGGACAGGTGCTGTAGTCAACTTCTCTTTCAGCGCTTCAAAGGCCTCTTGACATTTCTGGGTCCACTTGAACTCAACTTTGTTGCCTAGCAACGCTGTCATTGGTTTCGCAATCTTCGAAAACCCTTCAATGAATCGCCGATAGTATCCGGCCATTCCAATGAAACTCTTGATTCCTCGAGCATCTGTTGGCGCCTTCCAGTTCAGAATGTCTGCCACTTTCTTCGGATCCACAGCCAACCCTTCTTTGTTGATTATGTGACCCAACAACATGACTTCATTGATCCAAAATTCACATTTGCTCAACTTTGCATACAACTGGTGCTCTCGCAACCTCTGCAATACCATCCTCAAATGATCTGCGTGCTCTTCTTCGCTTTGAGAATAAACCAGAATGTCATCAATGAATACCACCACAAACTTATCAAGGTAATCCATGAATACACTGTTCATCATGTTCATGAAGAACGCTGGCGCATTGGTCAAACCAAAAGACATCACTGTGAACTCATACAACCCATACTTGGTAATAAATGTCGTCTTCGGAATGTCCGAAGGTCGGATCCTGAGCTGATGATAACCTGATCTCAGATCAATCTTGGAGAACACACTGGCTCCTCTCAACTGGTCGAACAGATCTTCTATTCTGGGCAAGGGATACTTGTTCTTGATCGTGACTTCATTCAAAGCTCGATAATCAATACACATCCTCTTGGTGCCATCTTTCTTCTCCACAAATAGGACAGGGGCGGCCCAAGGCGAGGTGCTTGGCCGGATGTAACCTTTCTCTGACAGCTCATCAATTTGCTTCTTAAGTTCAACCAACTCTGGTCCGGATATTCTGTAAGCTCTCTTGAAGATAGGGGCGGTTCCAGGAAGAAGCTCTATAGCAAACTCAACTTTCCGCTCTGGTGGCATACCCGGTAAGTCCTTTGGAAACACATCTGGGAACTCGGACACAACCTTGATACTCTCGATCGGGTCTGCTTCACTGCTATCAACAGCTATCTGATAACAACTTCCTTTCTTTGGCTCAGGCGGGACTAACTCGGTCACCACTTCCTCTCCTAGTGGGGACACCAACTTGATGGTCCTTTTATCACAACGGATAACTGCCTGATACTTATCTAGCCAATTCGTCCCTAGGATGACATCTATTCCCTGAGTACCCATTACTATAAGGTTGGCGGGAAACGCTATCCCCCTTATTTCCACACTTATATTCAAACAAATGCTATCGGCTCGAATTCTACCACCGGCTGAGTCAATTTGAATGGGGGTTGACATGGTAGTAATTGGAAGATTATGTGCTTCTACCCATGATGCAGTAATGAAAGAATGTGTTGCTCCAGTATCAAATAACACTTCTGCAATATGGGAGTCGACTGGGAACATACCTACTATCATGCCGGGGTCTCCTGAACTGCTTCAGCCTCCAAGTGGTTCAGCCTTCCATGATTATAGCACGGCTGAGAGCGATTACCTGCTCCAGACTGAGGCACATTCTGCTTTGCGGGGGCATTGGGGCCTGACTGCTGCTGGGCTGCCTTCTTCGGACATTGCATCACCCAGTGGCCTTGCTCTCCACAGTGGAAACATGCTCTGTTTCCAACCTGAGCTGGTGCTGCCTGATTGTTCTGCTGGTTTGCTGGGGCAGGAAGACGAGGTGCTTACTGATTCTGCCTCTGAAACTGACCTCCTGACTGATTGCTCTGACGGTTCTAGTACTGGTGCTGAGGATACTGCCTTTGGAATTGCTGATGCTGCTGAGGTGGACGCTGGTTCTGCCTGAACTGCTGAGGTTGATTGCCTGAGAAACGAGGACGATTGCTGCTTCCAGGCTGGGGTCCACTGATCTTGCGCTTACGATCCTCCATCTCCTTACGCTTCCTCTCTGTCATGATTGCTCTGTCAATCAGGTGCTGGAATGTCGGGAAGGTGTGATTCATCAGCTGATACTGAAGAGGGTCAACCAAGCCTCTCAGGAAACGGTACTGTCGCTTGGCGTCGGTGTTGACATCTTCAGGAGCATAGCGAGACAATTGCAGAAACCTGTCCCGGTACTCACTGACAGACAATGGCCCTTGCTTGAGGGCCAAGAACTCCTCCTTCTTCACTGTCATCAGACCTGTAGGAACATGGTACTGATGAAAGCTACCTCTAAACTCTTCCCAGGTGATGGCGTCAGGGTGGGCATGGGTGGCGAGGTAAGACTCCCACCATGACTGGGCTGCTCCTCTCAACAGACGGGGACCATATAGGACTTTCTCCCTGTCATTGCACTGAGCGGTATGCAACTCCCGCTCCACAGTGCGCAGCCAGTCTTCAGCATCCATGGGGTCAGAAGAATGAGCGAACGTTGGTGGATGACCTCTCATGAATTCAGCACGCTTGTCTCTGGGCATCTAAGGCATCTGAGGCTGAGGTGGGGCCTGCTGCTGTTGCTGCTGCTGCTGAATGGCGGCCAAAGTCTGACCGATGGCTTGAACTGCCTGAGTCTGCATCAGAAACATCTGCTCGATCGACATCTGGGGCGGGGGCAGCAGATGCTGCTGCTGGGGCACCTCCTCCTGTTGAGCGGCTCGCTCCTGCTGAGCATGCCTTCCTCCTCTGCGCCTATTCTCTGACATCTGCAGAATGCAACCACACATCAGAACTGATCTGGCAAATCTTGCAGCATAAGAAAAGAGTATAGAATTCTTCAACAACACTGAACAGATGAGCATCTTCACTGATCTCCAACACACACCACACAGCTTCTCAGATAAAGAGGAAAGTGGAATAAAATGTTTCCCAACTATATAACTAACTTTATTAACATAATAGGTAAACCAAAATGCAGGAGATACCCACACTCTGGTGACAGTCATTACAAAGATCCAAACCAAACATAGTTCATCATAACAAGCATAAATGCACAGGATATAGCAAACTACCTTGTCTAACTAAGACTAACTAAAAGCGAGACTAACGCTAAGACTGTAGCTTCTACGTATGTATATTTCGTATTAATTACAAGATCCAACTCTAACGAGCTATGGTTCTAGAGTTATCTTGGTCTTGCAGTCGGGATTGCCATAAGACTGGTGTCCACGCCGAGGTGAGCGGTACGGGTGCTGAGTCCCGACGGGAGCGGGGGAACCATCTTCTAGGTGACGACGTTCCACGCGCTCAGCCCGCAGCAGGGCGATCTCAGCATGAGCCCTACTCAGCTCGTCTAATGCATGGTCCAGCTCCGTGTTTAGCATGGCGGCTAGGTTGACTGTGCTGCTCAACCTAGGACTGCCCTCACCGACAGGTGAGACAATCACGCCTCCTGTGCTGCCAGATGGACGGCGGGGGTAATACTTCAGGTCAAGGCCGTCAGCTACCCCACCGAAAACCGAGCAGTAGTGCGAAAGCGCACGCCGTGCAGTATCTTGCATGGCTGCCTCAGCTGAGTCCCGCTCAGAGATAGAATAGTGCTCTGAGCAGGCCTCCGCACCCTAGAGACTGTTCTCCGGGCGGCGCACCAAGCAGGTTGCCTCCCAGCGGTCCGGGTAGACCCCGCGACTATGCTGGTAGACCACACAGCGATACTCGATGGACCAAGTATGCCGGTTAAGTGCCCGACGTAGCAGGGTGTCGAGCGCATCGTGGAAGTGACACCCGCGAGCAGCGTCGCGAGTGATGGGTCGAGCAACCCATCCTTCCGGCTCAGGGTTAGCAGAAAGGTCGGTGTCGTGGCTCGAGCTGTCGTCGCCACCTCCGTCGTCTGGGTCTCCTCCAGCAGCTACTCCAGAAGCTGGGGCGCCCAGTGGTGGTGCAGGGGGCGCCTCCAGAGGAAGCACAGGGGAGCAGCTCCTCACGGACTCTATCTCCTGTTGGAGCGAGAAAGAAGAGTCCTGCTGCTCCTGTCGTCGACGTTCCTGCTCCTCATGCAGGCGGTGGTGCAGTCTCTCCAAGTGGCTGGACTGTCCGGCCACGGGACGGCGAAGCGGACGCTCAGCAAGGCGGGAGGGTAAGAAGGGGATGACGGACTTTCGTGCAGTGTGTCTAAGTCGAGCCATCTACAAAAGACATCGCAAGCAAAAGGGTGAGAACAGAATTAATATGACCAGCAAATAATGAATCATAAGTAAATGAAGGATTAGAATAAAACCCAATTTTCAGCAAGGTATATTATATAGTAGAACATAGGTTTGGTCGGTATGACCAACTTTTGAAGGGATATCAAAGTCAAGGCAGGGACAGAGGTCTATAGTCCTTAGAACGACCATTCTACTCTAGGTTAGCGGTCCTACAGTCAGCCTGGCTTTGATACCACTTATGTCACACCCGGTTTTAGAAGGCAAACCGAATGCGAACCATGTACGTGCCAGGATCAGTTATTCACGTACACAACAGTTACATAACATGGACATCATCACACAGTGCTCAAAATAGTATTAAGAAGGGAAATAGTCGATTACATCATACGTCTGAGACGTCCATATAGTCTTTACAATAAATCAAAGTGCGGAAAAGAAACGTAGATAAACGCGGCCTTCACAGGCAGCCGACTAGGGGTTGCCGCTAACCCACGCCTAGAACTCGTCGTAGTCTTGGAACTCCTGGAAGTCTCCTTCCACAGCTTCATCTTCTCCTGAGCAGTGGTTGCAATGCTGACAACCTGGGGATGGGGGGGGGGTTTGGTGTGTAGAGCAAGGGTGAGTACACATCAACATACTCAGCAAGTATCCTGTTTGGCTGTAGTGGGCTAGCTTTATGTGGGGATAAGTCAAGCAGTTGCTTTTAGTTGGTCAGATTATTATTTACTAATAGAAAGCCAGGTTTTAGTATTAACCCAAGTTATTAGCCCGATGTACCCTTTCCAAACGGAAAGAATACCACTTACCAGCACCATAGTCATAACAAAAAACCATCGATCTCATAACCACCTGTACCAAAGTATCTCTGATCAAGTACCACTAATCACTGGAGCTCCCTTGGCCGCTCATAACCGCGAGCACGGCTGATATATCAGTTTTCAAACACTCTGCAGAGGTTGTGCACTTTACCCACAAGCCGTGATTCCCTTTCTGCCCGGAGATCATGACTCTCCATTGATCACTACCAAGGTGACCCAGCAGGGCATCACTACGTAGCCTTTACAAAGATTCCCCGGGGCTGTAGCCACCCGTTATGTTTCCTAAATGTACCGCACTCCTCCCCAAGGGGCGAACCCAAACTTGGCAGAGCGAGCCACATACACCGAGCCCCATTGACGGCACGACGGCTAAGTGAACTACACCCCGGATCCTCTAATTATTCAGCTAAGGGCACCCCATTCCACCCTCATGGTTGCACTGTTTTCCCAGGCGGTCATCCATAGAACAGGTCCTTACGGAGAGGCACTCGAGAAACCGCTCGAGCCCCCTTGATGACCACAAGTACAAAATTATAATAAGAGAAGGGAGAACAGCGTATCATAGATAATCTCATCATGTTCATTGATTAGAGTTTGAGCAATAGCATAAAGCTAAACAATAATAATCCAACCCAAATAGGTAGACAAGGACATGGATAACAAAAGCTAGTCAATCCTTAGGCATAAATGTGTAATGCGGGAGGTGAATTAAATAATGAATAGGACAGAGATAGGTCAAAGGACACTTGCCTCCACCAACCGACTGCTGCTCAGGGGCTTCTCCTGCGAGTTCCTCGGGCTCTTCGACCGGATCGTTCTCTATGCGATTGCAAGCATACATACATACATCCATTCAAATTAGGAAACAAACAGTACACCACACAAGGGGACAAATAAAGTAAATATGCATCAAGTATGACATTCGATGTCGCATTCGTTAAGGTTAGAAAGAAACGGGGAAAGGTCTCGCAGGGGTTAAAGCTTATGCACTAACGGAAACCTAGCCCCTTTTTAGTTGATCGACCTTAAGCGAAATGAACAATTGACTATATGAATTGACTAATGTAACAGAATTCTAAATTAAGTTCCATATTTCATTAACATGAACGATGATTAGCTTGCCCAAAACAAAATAAAATAAATAACAATAATGAAAGAAAATAAAATAGAATAAAATAAAAAATAAAAAAGGGGGGGCGGTTGAACCGGCCAGGGGCAGGGGCGGGGGCGGCCAAGCCGGCGGCGGGCGGCCGAGCTAGGGCAGGGGGCGGCCGAGCTGGGCGCGCAGGGGCGGCCGGGCAGGGGTGGCCGAACCGGCGAGGGGGCTGGGCCGGCCAAGGCGGCGGCCGAGCTGGGCGGGCGGGCGGCCGGACCGGGGGCGCGGGGGCGGCCGAGCGGTGAGGCCGAGCCGGGGCAGGCGGGCGGCCGAGCGGCGGGGGCCGAGCCGGGGCAGGGGGAAGGGGAGGGGAGATGGGGGAGGGAGGAGAGGGGGAGGGGGACCTCACCGGGGACGGGGACGGGCGGCTGAACCGGCGATGAGCAGGGGCGGCGGCTAGGGCAGGGGCGGCGGCTGGGGTGGGGGAGAGGGAGAATGGGAGGGAGAGAGAGGGATTTGGGGAAAAAGGGGGGGGCTGGGACAGCTGGGCCCAAAGGGGGCGCGCGGGGGGGCGGCTGGGCCGGCCAGGGGCGGCTGGGTCGGCCGGGGCGGCCCACGGCGCGGGAGAGAGAAAAAGGGAGGAGAGAGAGAAGGGAAAAGAAAAGAAAAAAAGAAAAAGAAAAAGAAAGGTTTTCTCCTTTTCGAAATCCGTTTTTTCCTGGATGAATGCACTTACATTTTTAAGCAATCGAAAGAATGCATGGTTCGGCATGATGCATCAAACAACATAAAGTATTTTAAGGTTTTGCTTAACACGGGAATTCCAAGCCAAACCCCGCTAAAACTTTGGAAAAGGTCAAGGTTTAGCGAGAGAACGAGAAAAGAAATGAGTAACGCCTGAATTTGGTGAGAGAAAAGAAGAAAAAATTCTACCCCCAAATTCAGGGCGTAACAGGCGGGCCCACAAGACAGAGCTCCAACGGTCGGAACCCAACGGCCTGGTGACGTGGCTGGCGCACCGGACACTGTCCGGTGGCGCACCGGACTGTCCGGTGCGCCATGCAACAGCAGCCTCCACCAAACGGCTAGTTTGGTGGTTGGGGCTATAAATACCCCAACCACCCCCACATTCATGTCATCCAAGTTTCCCACTTCAACTACTTACAAGAGCTCTAGCATTCAATTCTAGACACACCCAAGTGATCAAATCCTCTCCCAATTCCACACAAGGCTTTAGTGATTAGTGAGAGAGATTTGTTGTGTTCTTTTGAGCTCTTGCGCTTGGATTGCTTCCTTCTTTCATTCTTTCTTGCGATCATCTCATTTGTAAGCAAGGCAAGAGACACCAATTGTGTGGTGGTCCTTGCGAGAAGTTTGATTCCCAATTGATTTGAGAAGAGAAGCTCACTCGGTCCGAGGGACCGTCTGAGAGAGGGAAAGGGTTGAAAGAGACCCGGTCTTTGTGACCACCTCAACGGGGAGTAGGTTTGCAAGAACCGAACCTCGGTAAAACAAATCCGCATGTCACACTCTTTATTCGCTTGCGATTTGTTTTGCACCCTCTCTCTCGGACTCGATTATATTTCTAACGCTAACCTGGCTTGTAGTTGTGATGAAGTTTGTAAATTTCAGATTCGCCCTATTCACCCCCCATCTAGGCGACTTTCAATTGGTATCAGAGCCCGGTGCTTCATTAGAGCCTAACCGCTCGAAGTGATGTCGGAAGATCACGCCAAGAGGGAGATGGAGACCGGCGACAAGCCCACTACAAGCCACGGGAAGGCTTCATCGGAAGAGTCCCGCAACAAAGGGAAAGGGAAGGAGAAGAAATCCTCTTCCCACAAGTTGCATCGGAGTGGCGACAAGAAAAAGAAGATGAGGAAGGTGGTCTACTACGAGACCGATACTTCATCACCTTCCACCTCCGGCTCCGACGCGCCATCCATCACTTCTAAGCGCCATGAGCGCAAGAAGTTTAGTAAGATCCCCCTACGCTATCCTCGCATTCCTAAACATACGCCTTTACTTTCCGTCCCATTAGGCAAACAACCAACGTTTGATGGTGAAGATTATGCTAGGTGGAGTGATTTGATGCGATTTCATCTAACCTCACTCCACAAAAGTATATGGGATGTTGTTGAGTTTGGTGTATAGGTACTATCCGTAGGGGATGAAGATTATGATGAGGATGAAGTGGCCCAAATCCAACACTTCAACTCCCAAGCCTCAACTGTACTCCTCGCCTCTCTAAGTCGAGAGGAGTATAACAAGGTGCAAGGGTTGAAAGGTGCCAAGGAGATTTGGGACACGCTAAAAACCGCACACGAAGGAGATGAGGTGACCAAAATCACCAAGCGGGAAACGATCGAGGGGGAGCTCGGTCGCTTCCTACTTCGCCAAGGGGAGGAGCCACAAGACATGTACAACCGGCTCAAAACCTTGGTGAACCAAGTGCGCAACCTCGGGAGCAAGAAATGGGCTGACCATGAAATGGTCAAGGTTATTCTAAGATCCCTCGCTTTTCTTAATCCTACGCAAGTTCAATTAATTCGAGGGAATCCTAGATATACACTAATGACTCCCGAGGAAGTAATCGAGAATTTTGTGAGCTTTGAATTGATGATCAAAGGATCAAAGAAGATCAACGAGCTTGACGGCCACTCCACGTCCGAAGCACAACCAGTCGCATTTAAGGCGACGGAGGAGAAGAAGGAGGAGTCTACATCGAGTAGAACACCCATCGACGCCTCCAAGCTCGACAACGAGGAAATGGCGCTCATCATCAAGAGCTTCCGCCAAATCCTCAAGCAAAGGAGGGGGAAGGATTACAAACCTCGCTCCAAGAAAGTTTGCTACAAGTGTGGTAAGCCCGGTCACTTTATTGCAAAATGTCCTATTTCTAGTGACAGTGACTGGGGCGACGACAAGGAGAGAAGAAAGAAGAAGAAGTACTACAAGAAGAAGGGCAGCGATGCCCATGTATGTCGCGAGTGGGACTCCGACGAAAGCTCTAGCGACTCCTCCGACGACGAGGATGCCGCCAACATCGACGTCACCAAGGGTCTTCTTTTCCCAAACGTCGGCCACAAGTGCCTCATGGCAAAGGACGGCAAAAAGAAGAAGGTAAAATCAAGATCCTCCACCAAATATGAAACCTCTAGCGATGAGGATAATGCTAGTAATGAGGAGGATAACTTACGCATTCTTTTTGCCAACCTAAACATGCAACAAAAAGAAAAAATAAATGAATTGATTAGTGCTATTCATGAAAAGGATGATCTCTTGGACACCCAAGAGGACTTCCTTATTAAAGAAAATAAGAAGCATGTTAAGGTTAAAAATGCTTATGCTCTAGAAGTAGAAAAATGTGAAAAACTATCTAGTGAGTTAAGCACTTGCCATGAGACTATAGACAACCTTAGAAATGAGAATGCTAATTTGTTAGCTAAGGTTGATTCAAATGTTTGTGATGTTTCAATTCCAAATCTTAGAAATGATAATGTTGATTTGCTTGCTAAGATTGAAGAATTGAACATTTCTCTTGCTAGCCTTAGAAATGAAAATGAAAAATTGCTTGCTAAGGCTAAAGAATTAGATGTTTGCAATGCTTCAATTTCCGACCTTAGAAGTAAAAATGATATATTGCATGCTAAGGTTGTAGAATTAAAATCTAGCAAACCCTCTACATCTACCGTTGAACATACTTCTATTTGCACTAGATGTAGAGATGTTGATATTGATGCTATTCATGATCATATGGTATTAATTAAGCAACAAAATGATCATATAGCAAAATTAGATGCTAAAATTGCCGAGCATGAACTTGAAAATGAAAAATTTAAATTTGCTCGTAGTATGCTTTATAATGGGAGACGCCCTGGCATTAAGGATGGCATTGGCTTCCAACAGGGAGGCAATGTCAAACTTAATGCCCCTCCTAAGAAATTGTCCAACTTTGTTAAGGGCAAAGCTCCCATGCCTCAGGATAACGAGGGTTACATTTTATACCCTGCCGGTTATCCCGAGAGCAAAATTAGGAGAATTCACTCTAGGAAGTCTCACTTTGGTCCTAACCATGCTTTCATGTATAAGGGTGAGACATCTAGTTCTAGGCAACCAACCCGTGCTAAGTTGCCTAAGAAGAAAACTCTTAGTGCATCAAATGACCATAGCATTTCATTTAAAACTTTTGATGCATCATATGTTTTAACTAACAAATCTGGCAAGGTAGTTGCCAAGTATGTCGGGGGCAAGCACAATGGGGTCAAAGACTTGTGTTTGGGTACCCAAAGTTCTTGTGTCTAATGCCAAAGGACCCAAAACCATTTGGGTACCTAAAGTCAAGAACTAAACTTGTTTTGTAGGTTTATGCATCCGGAGGCTCAAGTTGGATAATCGACAGCGGGTGCACAAACCACATGACAGGGGAGAAGAAGATGTTCTCCTCCTACGAGAAAAACCAAGATCCCCAACGAGCTATCACATTCGGGGATGGAAACCAAGGTTTGGTCAAAGGTTTGGGTAAAATTGCTATTTCACCTGACCATTCCATTTCCAATGTTTTTCTTGTAGATTCTTTAGACTACAATTTGCTTTCCGTTTCTCAATTATGTCAAATGGGCTACAACTGTCTTTTTACTGATGTAGGTGTCACTGTCTTTAGAAGAAGTATTGATTCAATAGCATTTAAGGGAGTGTTAGAGGGTCAGCTATACTTGGTAGATTTTGATAAAGCTGAACTCGACACCTGCTTAATTGCTAAGACTAACATGGGTTGGCTCTGGCACCGCCGACTAGCCCATGTTGGGATGAAGAATCTTCATAAGCTTCTAAAGGGAGAGCACATTTTAGGATTAACAAATGTTCATTTTGAGAAAGATAGGATTTGTAGCGCATGCCAAGCAGGAAAGCAAGTTGGTGCTCATCATCCACACAAGAACATCATGACGACTGACAGGCCACTCGAGCTCCTACACATGGATCTATTCGGCCCGATCGCTTACATAAGCATCGGCGGGAGTAAGTACTGTCTAGTTATTGTGGATGATTATTCTTGCTTCACTTGGGTATTCTTTTTGCAGGAAAAATCTCATACCCAAGAGACCTTAAAGGGATTCTTGAGACGGGCTCAAAACGAGTTCAGCTTAAGGATCAAGAAAATTAGAAGCGACAACTGGACGGAGTTCAAGAACTCACAAATTGAAGGCTTCCTTGAGGAGGAGGGCATCAAGCATGAGTTCTCTTCTCCCTACACCCCACAACAAAATGGTGTAGTGGAGAGGAAGAATAGAACTCTATTGGACATGGCAAGAACCATGCTTGATGAGTACTAGACGTCGGATCGGTTTTGGGCCGAGGCGGTCAACACCGCCTGCTACGCCATCAACCGATTGTATCTACACCGAATCCTCAAGAAGACATCATACGAACTCCTAACCGGTAAAAAGCCCAATATTTCATATTTTAGAGTCTTTGGTAGCAAATGCTTTATACTTGTTAAAAGAGGTAGAAAATCTAAATTTGCTCCTAAGACTGTAGAAGGCTTTTTACTAGGATATGATTCAAACACAAGGGCATATAGAGTCTTTAACAAGTCCACTGGACAAGTTGAAGTTTCTTGTGACGTTGTGTTTGATGAGACTAACGGCTCTCAAGTAGAGCAAGTTGATCTTGATGAGATAGGTGATGAAGAGGCTCCGTGCATCGCGCTAAGGAACATGTCCATTGGGGATGTGTGTCCTAAGGAATCCGAAGAGCCTCCAAATGCACAAGATCAATCATCCTCCTCCACGCAAGCATCTCCACCAACTCAAAATGAGGATGAGGCTCAAGTTGATGAAGGAGAAGATCAACAAGATGAGCCACCTCAAGATAACGGCAATAATCAAGGTGGAGATGCAAATGATCAAGACAAGGAGGATGAAGAACCAAGACCGCCACACCCAAGAGTCCACCAAGCAATCCAACGAGATCACCCCGTCGACACCATCCTCGACGACATTCATAAGGGGGTAACTACTAGATCTCGTGTTGCACATTTTTGTGAGCATTACTCTTTTGTTTCCTCTATTGAGCCACACAGGGTAGAGGAAGCACTACAAGATTCGGATTGGGTGGTGGCGATGCAAGAGGAGCTCAACAACTTCACTAGGAACGAGGTATGGCATTTGGTTCCACGTCCTAATCAAAATGTTGTAGGAACCAAATGGGTCTTCCGCAACAAGCAAGACGAGCATGGTGTGGTGACAAGGAACAAAGCTCGACTTGTGGCCAAGGGATACTCCCAAGTCGAAGGTTTGGATTTCAGTGAAACCTATGCACCCGTAGCTAGGCTTGAGTCAATTCGTATATTATTAGCCTATGCTACTTACCATGGCTTCAAGCTTTACCAAATGGACGTGAAGAGTGCCTTCCTCAATGGACCAATCAAGGAAGAGGTCTATGTTGAGCAACCTTCCGGCTTTGAAGATAGTGAGTACCCTAATCACGTATACAAACTCTCTAAGGCGCTTTATGGGCTTAAGCAAGCCCCAAGAGCATGGTATGAATGCCTTAGAGATTTCCTTATCACTAATGGCTTCAAAGTTGGAAAGGTCGATCCTACTTTATTTACTAAAACTCTTGACAATGATTTGTTTGTATGTCAAATTTATGTTGATGATATTATATTTGGGTCTACTAACGAATCTACATGTGAAGAATTTAGTAGGATCATGACACAGAAATTCGAGATGTCTATGATGGGGGAGTTGAAGTACTTCTTGGGATTTCAAGTGAAGCAACTCCAAGAAGGCACCTTCCTAAGCCAAACGAAGTATACTCAAGATATTCTAAGCAAGTTTGGGATGAAGGATGCCAAGCCCATCAAAACACCCATGGGAACAAATGGGCATCTCGACCTCGACACGGAAGGTAAATTCGTAGATCAAAAGGTATACCGGTCGATGATAGGCTCTTTACTCTATTTATGTGCATCTCGACCGGATATTATGCTTTCCGTATGCATGTGTGCAAGATTCCAAGCCGACCCTAAGGAAGCTCACCTTACGACCGTAAAACGAATCTTGAGATATTTAGTTTATACTCCTAAGTTTGGGCTTTGGTATCCTAGGGGATCCACATTTGATTTAATTGGTTATTCGGATGCCGATTGGGCGGGGTGCAAAATTAATAGAAAGAGCACATCGGGGACTTGCCAGTTCTTGGGAAGATCCTTGGTGTCTTGGGCTTCAAAGAAGCAAAATTCTGTAGCTCTTTCTACCGTCGAAGCTGAGTACATTGCCGCAGGCCATTGTTGCGCGCAACTACTTTGGATGAGGCAAACCCTTAGGGACTATGGTTACAAATTAACCAAAGTTTCTCTTCTATGTGATAATGAGAGTGCAATCCGCATGGTGGATAATCCCGTTGAGCATAGCCGCACTAAACACATAGCCATTCGGTATCATTTCTTAAGGGATCACCAACAAAAGGGAGATATCGAGATTGCATATATTAACACTAAAGATCAATTAGCCGATATCTTTACCAAGCCACTTGATGAACAAACTTAGGCATGAGCTAAATATTCTTGATTCTAGGAACTTCTTTTGATGTTTTGCACACATAGCTCATGAATATACCTTTGATCATGTCTCTCTTATATATGCTATGACTAATGTGTTTTTCAAGTGAATTTCAAACCAAGTCATAGGTATATTGAAAGGGAATTGGAGTCTTCGGCGAAGACAAAGGCTTCCACTCCACTCCATAACTCATACTTCGCCGTCGCTCCGAGCAACTCTCCATCTTTGGTATAATCTTCACTCATGTTTTATTTGCCAAAGGGGAGAAAGTAGTTAGGAAAGGGCTCTAATGATTCCGTTTTTGGCGATTTATGCCAAAGGGGGAGAGAGCATGAGCCCAAAGCAAAAGGACCGCACCACCACCAATTTCAAAAATTTTAGTCTTTCATTTGGTCTTAAAGAAGTATTTTCAAATTGGTATCTTATTTGTGATATAATTTCAAATTGGTATACCCTCTTGAACACTAAGAGGAGGATTTTATCAAGGGGGAGTTTTGTCTAGTCAAAGGAAAAGCATTTGGAACAGGGGGAGAAAAATTTCAAATCTTGTAAATGCTTCTCAAGAATCTTATTCATTTACCTTTGACTCTTTGCATAGACTTTGTAAAGAATTTCCAAAACCTTTGCAAAAACAAAACATGTGCTGCAAGCGTGGTCCAAAATGATAAAAATATAAAGAAACAATCCATGCATATCTTATGAATTTATATTGGCTCAATTCTAAGTAACCTTTGCACTTATAATTATGCAAACTAGTTCAATTATGCACTTCTATATATTGCTTTGGTTTGTGTTGGCATCAATCACCAAAAAGGGGGAGATTGAAAGGGAATTAGGCTTACACCTACCTCCTAATTGATTTTGGTGGTTGAATTGCCCAACACAAATAATTGGACTAACTGGTTTGCTCTAGTCTATAAGTTATACAGGTGCCAAAGGTTCACAATAAGCCAATAAAAAGACCAAGAAAAGGGTTCAAACAAAGAGAGCAAGGGATAACCGAAGTGCTCCCTGGTCTGGCGCACCGGACTGTCCGGTGTGCCACCGGACAGTGTCCGGTGCACCAGGGGACTTCAAGCCCAACTCTTCACCTTCGGGAATTTTCAGAGGGCTCCGCTATAATTCACCGGACTGTCCGGTGCACCACCGGACAGTGTCCGGTGCCCCAGGGAAGAGTAACTTTGAACTCGCCAGCTTCGGGAATCCGCTCCGCTATAATTCACCGGACATGTCTGGTGCACACCGGACTGTCCGGTGAGCCAGCGGAGCAACGGCTACTTCACGCGCAACGGTCGACTGCAACGCATTAAATGCGCGTCTGCGCGCGCAGAGGACAGAGCACGCGCGGGTGGCACACCGGACAGTCTACATGACTTGTCCGGTGCGCCACCGGACAGCCAGGCGGGCCCACAAGACAGAGCTCCAACGGTCGGAACCCAACGGCCTGGTGACGTGGCTGGCGCACCGGACACTGTCCGGTGGCGCACCGGACTGTCCGGTGCGCCATGCGACATCAGCCTCCACCAAACGGCTAGTTTGGTGGTTGGGGCTATAAATACCCCAACCACCCCCACATTCAAGTCATCCAAGTTTCCCACTTCAACTACTTACAAGAGCTCTAGCATTCAATTCTAGACACACCCAAGTGATCAAATCCTCTCCCAATTCCACACAAGGCTTTAGTGATTAGTGAGAGAGATTTGTTGTGTTCTTTTGAACTCTTGCGCTTGGATTGCTTCCTTCTTTCATTCTTTCTTGCGATCATCTCATTTGTAAGCAAGGCAAGAGACACCAATTGTGTGGTGGTCCTTGCGGGAAGTTTGATTCCCAATTGATTTGAGAAGAGAAGCTCACTCGGTCCGAGGGACCGTTTGAGAGAGGGAAAGGGTTGAAAGAGACCCGGTCTTTGTGACCACCTCAATGGGGAGTAGGTTTGCAAGAACCGAACCTCGGTAAAACAAATCCGCGTGTCACACTCTTTATTCGCTTGCGATTTGTTTTGCACCCTCTCTCTCGGACTCGATTATATTTCTAACGCTAACCCGGCTTGTAGTTGTGATTAAGTTTGTAAATTTCAGATTCGCCCTATTCACCCCCCCTCTAGGCGACTCTCAGGTACACTACTCGCAAAGGTTTAGTGGTTGAGCCTCAAAACCACCCAACGCTACAAATGGCGGGTTTTGACCGAGTTTGGGCCTCAAAACTAGGTGGTGTGGTTCTGGGGGAATCAGAGGCGGCACGTGGCATCATTGCGAAGGGTGTTTCGAAGCGAAGCAATTTCGTGTGGAGCACGTGACATCATAAGCAGTATATTGTATTTAATCCGTACGTAAGATCTCCAATATATGCCACTTTGATGAATCGTGTCTATTAAAATAGTCTATACAAAAAATATTTATGGATGTATGCTATCTTGATGAGGACATCCTCCATTATTACCCATTGGCAAAGACACAATTGGCCAAGTTGGCCTAATTGTAGTCGGACGGCGACCGTGTGAGCCTCAGAATTATCCCACCTCGCTTAACTTGGACGGAGGAAACCACCTTAAAATGGAGAGCTACCCTTTCCCATCGGACTAGTCTTTTAGGGCGATTGGACCTCTCCCTGAGTTTGGTGTGCTTAATGAACTATTGAGCTCCGAGCAACCCTAATTTGTTGGGCCTCGGCCAACCCTACTTGGGCTAGGTGTATTATCATATCTTAAATAATAATCCCTCAATTCTACAATATACTTGTCCATAGCCTTGGGGCGAAAATGGGCAGGGTTAGTAATGTATCACGATATAAATGTTTCTTTATAATAAGTTAGGACCCTTAATTAATTTTAGGTCAAAAATGAATGTTAATAGAGCTCGATTATAATCTGATTTGATTTTTAAATTTTATAGTGTAAAATCTAGAGCACATTACCACCCCTAACATGGGTCTAATTATTGTAATGTTCTCACTCTCACCCATAATTATATAAGACATAAGACTTACTGTATAACTACATTTAATAGGCCTATAGGTGGCCATTTAGTAATTTTTTATCATTTTTTCTTGAAAATCAGTACTTGTTTTGGCTCATGGTGCTCTACGCATAACTATTATAGAGCAGACGTTAAAGAAAGGGATTATATCTATTATTGATGGTCAAAGTAAAGAAAAAGGCTTCGCCAATAACAACAGTCCAACTTTCGCTTGACTTCCTCTTTATATGTAATTTCATGATAAACATACCATGTTGAAAAATTATAGGAAAATGAATATTTAAACATGCTTGTTGGACAATTTCGTCTTCTCGTTCTCTTGTTTTAATTTGTTGACTTCATAAAATCAAGATGAAGTTATGCGAATGGCATTTGATGATGATCAGGTAGAGAAAAATAATCATGGGGATGTGGCTAAACTTGGCCATTTTTCTATTCTCTTCCCTTGATTTTCATAAGTTTGTTTGCTTTAAAATTTGAGGAGCTAGTAGTGCAGCAGAATGAGTGGTTGACTAGTGGGTGTACGTACGTGCTAAATCATTTCTTAAAGAATCTTTCCTAATGGACTAAGGAACTCTCACCCATGGATTTGTTATTACCAATACTTTAATTTATGCAGGTCAGAGTACAAGGCTGACGCATCATAATTTGCAACAATTATAAAGAAGTAAAGAACTTTCTTTTTGTATGAGGTAATGTAAGGGCATCCACAATTTCTATATATGAAACGCGGACGCGAAGCTCGCATCCCGTTTGTCCACGTCGGCTCTTCATGTTTTTGCCGCACGATGCTCCTCCAACGGCCAGCAACACACGTCAGCAAGCGCAGCGGTCTTCTTCACAGTTTATCTGCTCCAAGCGTCTGGCGGTTTCTAGATGGGGCACGAAGTGGAGCTTCAAGAAGGAAAAACTCCCTTGTCGCTGCTAGAAAGCGGACGCCACCGTCACAGACTCACAGCCGACGAAAGCTACTCTAGGTACGGTCCCTCTTCACCGACTCCCTCCCCATGCGCTGTCAGGAGCAGACAGGAGGCACCGAGAGCCCAGCATCGGAGATCTCCGCCACCATGGAGACGCTGGCCAACTTTGTACATGTTGCAACTTTTACCGGATCAGGAATGATCTCCCAGAAAAAAATGTATCTTGCTTTTTTATATTACTTGCTAATGCACCCAACTATTCTACCATTTGCATATATATTACTTGCACTGCTTATAAATTACTTAGTTAGAAAGATATAATATTCTTATTGTTTATATTACAAGATGTTTTATACGCGCGCTGTGGGCGCGCGTAGATTACTAGTAATGGTATAGATAGCACACTCTCTATAGTAGCATCCATGTTATCTATATATATATCATCGTACAATGAATCTTCACAATGGTGTATTTGTATAGATATCTATATTTGTCTTTAATAATTGCATACCCTCCATATACCATATCGGTTTTTACGTATAACTTACTCCAGGTTCATAGATAACAGCACCCTCTCTTTTCTTCTAATTCCTTACCGCATAGGATAGAAGATGACATAGGGTCTGTTTGTTAAGCCGTGGCTGCAAAAAAAAAAAAAGTTGCTATGACCTGAACTGTGAAAAAACTGCTATGGGTTGTGAGTTGTGGAAAAGCTAAAAATCGTTTGGTGGAAGCAGCTAAAAGTCGCTAAAGTTCTTCCACATATATTTGCACAGTTCCATCTAAAGGCCACGAAAAAAGATCTAGAGATACTTTCAATTTTGGACTGCAAGAAAGCCACCTTTTAGAGAAAAAAAATCTGCTTTATGGATCAGGCTATTTAGTTTAGCTGTTGGCTTTTGGAAGCCAAAAGCTAAATCAAACACACCCATAAACTTCTTATAGAGAGCTCACATGTTACTATTGTGGCTGACCTAATCTCTACTACTCTATATGTTACTAATGTAGGCGTCCACACCTATGTTCTGCCGCCGCGCGCACCCCGCATCCACTCCGCCCGTGGCCGCACCCCCGCCAGTAGCCCCGCCGCCCTCCCGCGCTCCCTCCGCTGGAATTTCTTCACCCGCGACACCGTGCCCCCGCCCCCGCTTCCGTCAATCACGCAAGCTCTGTCGTCAATGTCGCCCGACCGCCCCATCCTCAGCGCCCCCACCCCAGATCCGGATCCCGCCCCATCGTCGGTGCCTCCTCCCCTGCCCGCCCGAGACCCGTATCCCGCCGCTCCCCCATCAAGCTCCTCAGTCTCCCTGTTCCCGGCTCCCCCTCCAAGCACACGCCCGCTCTCCCACCTCCAAGCACGCGCCACCGTCCTCCTCGGCGCCTGCGTCCCCACCCCCGTCCGCCCCAGATCCGGATCCCGCCCCATCGTCGGTGCCTCTTCCCCCGCCCGCCCGAGATCCGTATCCCGCCGCTCCCCCGTCAAGCTCCCCAGTCTCCCTGTTCCCCGTCTCCCCGTCCAAGCACGCGCCCGCTCCCCACCTCCAAGCACGCGCCACCGACCTCCTCGGCGCCTGCGTCCAATGCCGGGGCCTACGCCAGCCGGAGCCCCACCCTCATCCGCTTGGCGCCAGCGCTCGCTAGGGCGGACCTCCTGGCCACGATCGGGCTACCCCATGTTTCTGGTAAGCGGAACAGCGAACCTTTGAAACTTCTTGCAGTCATGTTTGTCTGTTTCTTGGTACCAGGAGCATGTGTTTTGTGTCAAAACCCAAAAGGTTGCCTCCTTTGCTGTCGGATCCGCATGCCCTGCCTTTCCGTGCCGTTGTTTTTTCGTAGATTTCGTGGCTGTTAGATAATTGTGACGGTGTTCTTTTGAGAGCGAGGTTAACCTTGCCTCCAGTTCGGTCGATGGGGTTTGGTTTGAGTCATGCTACAAGCGTTAACTATGTGGTGGCCTATCAAGTATTGCTTTTTATTTTTGGTCCAATCCATGAACATAATCATTAATCTTCTGTATATATTGTGCGCTCTGTTTACAAATGTTGGTTCTAGGCTATTAGAACACAGTACTCATTTGTTCGCTTTTCAGCTAACAGTTTAGCTCATTAAACTACTTGTGGTCCTGCTGGTCATAATAGCTTTTTATTTTAGCAAGCCCTGTTAGTGGGTGTCTGTGATTTATTGTTCCTGTGTACAAGGTGTTCCTATGATATTTGTGATTTTCTTTAATATATGAATTTGACATTTATGCAGGTTGAACACGAATTAGAGAACAAAAGTTTATGACAGCCAATGAGGTCATTGAGTTCTTTTGTGAGTTAATTGTTACACGCATTCCCATCATCGTAAAACAGATGTTTGTCTTTCACTATGATCACTTAGCTTCCTAAAATATTTGTTCTCGTAAATAAAGAAAATAAGATCCCAATCTTATGCGAACCTTTTATTCAGGGAATGTCCAGTCGATCTTAGTATTATTTTTATTTTTCTTTTTTTGTTGTTGCTCTTGTGCCTAGATACTCAATATCAAGACTAAGATGTTACCTCATAAACGGAGAACTGATTTAGGTGGAAGCAATGAAGTGAGGAGGTCCCGTGAGGATATGTGTTAGCAACGCATATCTTAGGAACGCATATCTTAGGATTGTCTCCAGTCTATTCAGTTTGGTCAAGTGCAGTTTGGTCAGTTTCAGGTAGTGTCGCCGTGCTGCCGGCAATAGTTTGATACATGATTTCTAATAATGTTGATGGTATAAAAAATATGTCTAATATTTGCATTGTTTCTTTTTGCAGTTCCTCGAATAATGCCTTACACCACCAAAACATTGTAGAAGTATGGTGAGTTCTATAGAAAGCATCTCTCCTGATAAATCTTTATACATAGATAAAAGGTAGTTGTTTAATCCATCATTAGTTTGTTAGCATGACTATCTAAGTCACACGAGAGATGATTTATATAGACCTGAAAACTAACTTCTCTCCATGAAACATACGATATCTGTTTCTCCTCATTTTTTATAGCAACTTCAGACCTAATTTCCACATAAAAACTTGTGACTACAGAACATAGAACATACTCTTATTATTTCTTGGATATTTCATATAAATGTAATCTTGAGAGTTGAGAAGGAAACTTGGTTAAGTGTTATTACAATTTGTACATCCAATCAAGTGCGAAGAAGTACTTATTCACATATGACAGATAAGGATGTGCTAACAGTTAAATCTTTGTATGTCTTTTAGGATTATTTTGAAACTGCAAAATCTTGGTCTCCTGCTACACGAAGGCCATCGCCTAGATGGAGCCCTCTCCTCCCTTGACACATCAGCTCATTGCTGGCCTATTAGTGGCACCATAAAAATTAAAATCACTGCATCGCATTTTCTTTGCTTGCTTTTAATTTAAAACATCTTATGAGAAATGAAGAGACATTGGCAAATTGAGATTTCAAACCTATCACACAGAGTTAAAATGTTATGGTCATAACGATCATAATGTGGTGGTCTCAGGTAGCATTCCATCTCTCATTTCTGCTGCTAATTAGATGACAGAGAGTTAGAGATTCTGGATGCCTTCTTTTAAAGAATGATTTTATGTTTGTCTGTAGCCTCAGTTATTTGTTGGCAGAGGGATGCATGAAGGTGCATTCTCCCTCTTCATCTATGTTAAATTGCTAACCCATCTTTCGTATTGCCTTGTCTTGTGTTACATGTTTTTCGATTACTAAACATTGTTGTCCTGACATGTATACCATGTATTCTATGCTGTTTATTTTCCCGTTCATGAGAAGATTCCTAGAGAGTTCAAATGTTATGGTCGTTGTAGAATGGCGAATAGACATTTCATTCAGATGTAGTGGTGGACATTGTATGCTACCAGCGATTTGGCCATAATGAAATTGATGAGCCGTCCTTCACCCAACTTAAGATGTATAAGGTACACACTCTTCTTTGTTTCACTTTGTTGTTAAGATTTGGCACAAATTTAAACATACTTTTTTCTTCACATATTTATTTCTATCCTGATTCATGCTTTACCATTTGAATAGTGATATCTTTAGTACCCCATCTAGCTAAAGATATCACTATTCAAATAAAGTATATAATCGTGTCTATTTTGTTGTGGTGCACGATGCCTAAATGTGTGGTGCACGATATCACTCTCACACTGATTCCTTCAACATGTGTGGTGCACGATGCCTAAATGCTTGCAGTGCTAAAAACGTGATAGTTCTCCTCCTGATGACATATTTGTGGTTTCTAGAATACGTGTAAATTAAATACAAAGGTAGTGATGTGGCGCCTCTATTGCTGCAATTGCCAAGTGGATGGAACAAATCAGTGTGAGAGTGGTCATGTCAAGGCCACAACCAACAAAATCGACGGTATGTTCATTTCAATGTACTTGTACCATCTGTTCATACGTTCATAACCTATTGGCAGTTATTAAAAATGTGAAACATCCTTGTGCTGCTATATTTAAAATTCCATCTTCTAAAGTCTATAGAAAATTTGATGTCATTGTATCCTTTTCACTAGGGGTGACGAAGGGTTTGAGGGATTCTGCTACTGCAAAAGTCAAGCCACACGATGATGCTACAAAAGGACTCGATATTTTCATGGGAAAGTTCATCATTCCATTGTCCATATGGGTAATAGATCAATAATAACATCTTGTTTGAAGACTTCAAGGCAAAGATAGCAGACTTCAGTCTCGAACCAGACTTAAGATATGTCTGTCCACTTGCACTTGAACTCATGTCAAGCCTTTGCATATCATGCCCTAGAGTAAGAATCCTTTTATTAAAGTTACTATTTGTGTTACTTAACTTTATTTGTGCTTTCTGTTTTTGCATGTATTGTCCGATTAATTTTCGAGTAGGACAGCAAGATGGATGGTGTTTGTTTCTAAACTGTCTGATAATTTTTTATAAAAGTATGCCTTTTATTGCTGAAGTTGAACATAAAGGAACACATTATGATTTGTTTTCCCTTCGATAGAATTTCTTATGCTGTTAGATGTAGGCAATCCAGCTATTCAAGTAGGTGCTAGAAGCAAACATTACTATATTGCAATGTGGTATTACCTATATTCAGTGAAAGCCCCATTTATGTTGGGCAAGGGCTTTGGCAGTAACCCCTCTAACACCCTAACCCCTCACCAATGTCACCTCTATGACCAAAAGTAGTAGATAAAAAAGATTTGGACACTGGCAGAACTGCAATGACATATTTTAAATAAAAACCAGTCTAAATCTTGGTGAATAGTTGCTTTAGGAACAGCTCTAGGTGCTCAAATGATGCGCACTGCCCATGGCCCTTTCTATTTTCCTTATAACTCAATAAATGTCAGTTTTTTATGGTTCCCAAGCTCTAATGATTTCTTGTACAATTGGCTTGGCTAAACTGATTGCCTTGTGTGCAAGGAGACACTATTTTTACTAATATCATCATTTAACCGTTGCAAGCATTGAGTTAATTTGGTTCATTGATTTTTTTCTTTTAACTAGGGGACACGGACAAAAGGATCGTGATTTCCATCACCACGCTCCCACAGGTTACAATTATTTTCTTGAATTTTCCATTCGACTCTGTTAATTGAATTACAAATATTGCATTTAACCCTTTCACAAAACATAAGTATTGTTGCTGGGAGGTGGTCTGTTTTTGCCAACTGAATGGTCTCTGTTGTGTGCTCCATGGCACTGCAGCTGTCTGTTGTATTTTGGATCTCTGAAAATTTTGGATGTGATCTGCCAGTTAACTGCTTGAACTTTATATTTGTGATAGGGTAATAAGTGCTACTGGTTTATGTGCTACTGGTTTATCATTGTATGTGTAATAAATATGTTTAAAGTGAATATCTGCGCGCTCTTATATTTTTACTTTTCAATATGGGCTCTTATCAGTTGTGAAAACTAGCTGATGTTGTCGGGGACCATAATTAGGGGTACCCCGAAGACTCCTAATCTCAGCTGGTAACCCCATCAGCACAAAGCTGCAAAGGCCTGATGGGCGCGATTAAGGTCAAGGCTCGGTCCACTCAAGGGACACGATCTCGCCTCGCCCGAGCCCAGCCTCTGACAAAGGCAACCGACCCCGGAGGATTCACGTCTCACCCGAGGGCCCCCTCAAGTGACGGACACACCTTCAGCTCGCCCGAGGCCCAATCTTCGCGGAGAAGCAACCTTGGCCAGATCGCCACGCCAACCGACCGTATCGCAGGAGCATTTAATGCAAGGATCGCCTGACACCTTATCCTGACGCGCGCTCTTCAGTCGACAGAGCCGAAGTGACCGCAGTCACTTCGCCGCTCCACTGACCGACCTGGCAGGGAAACAGCGCCGCCTGCCCCGCTCCGACTGCTGTGCCACTCGACAGAGTGAGGCTGACAGCAGCTAAGTCCAACCTCGGGCGCCATGGGAAGCTCCGCCTCGCCCGACCCCGGGGCTCGGACCCAGCCTCGGCCTCGGAAGACGAACTCCGCCTTGCCCGACCCCAGGGCTCGGACTCAGCCTCGACCCCGGAAGACGGACTCCGCCTCGCCCGACCCCAGGGCTCGGACTCAGCCTTGGCCTCGAAGACGAACTCCGCCTCGCCCGACCCCAGGGCTCAGACTCAGCCTCGACCTCGGAAGACGAACTCCACCTCGCCTGACCCCAGGGCTCGGACTCAGCCTCGACCCCGGAAGACGAACTCCGCCTCGCCCGACCCCAGGGCTCGGACTCAGCCTCGGCCTCGGAAGACGAACTCCACCTCGCCCGACCCCAGGGATCGCACTCAGCCTCGACCCCGGAAGACGGACTCCGCCTCGCCCGACCTCGGGCTCGGGCCCGCCACATCACAGGGAAGGCCATCATTACCCTACCCCTAGCTAGCTCATGCTACGGGGAACAAGACCGACGTCTCATCTGGCTCGCCCCGATAGACAAGTAATGATGGCACCCCGCGTGCTCCATGACGACGGCGGCTCTCAACCCCTTACGGAAGCAAGGAGACGTCAGCAAGGATCCGACAGCCCCGACAGCTGTACCTCCACAAGGCTCAAGCACTCCTCCGACGGCCACGACATCATATGAACAAGGCGCCAAAACCTCTCTGGCTGCCACGACGGCATGTACTTAGGGATCTAGCTCCTCTCTGCTAGACACATTAGCACACTGCTACACCCCCCAGTGTACACCTGGGCCCTCTCCTTACGCCTATAAAAGGAAGGTCCAGGGCTCTCGTACGAGGAGGTTGGTCGCGCGGGAGAACGGGCTGCCGGACAATCTCTCTCACTCTCCCTCGCGGACGCTTGTAACCCCCCTACTACAAGCGCACCCGACCTGGGCGCAGGACAACACGAGGCCGCGGGTTTCCCCTTCGCCGTTTCTCACCCCCTTTCATGCTCCATCTCGCGCCGACCCATCTGGGCTGGGACACGCGGCGACAATTTACTCATCGGTCCAGGGACCGCCCGGGGTGGAAACGCCGACAGTTGGCGCGCCAGCCAGCTGCGTGTTGACGAACAGCTTCCCGTCAAGCTCCAAATGGGTAGTCTCCAGCAACCTCTTCAACCCGGGACGATGCTTCGTTTTGGGAGTCTAGAGTTCATGTCCCTCGACGGCAGCTACGACATGATACTCCTTCCTCCGCCGCGCGACAACGACAATGGCGGCCGTCAGCCCGCCCGCGGGCGGTGGAATCGACGACGTCTTCCCCTCGTGGTGGAAGAGCAACATCCGGGTCTGTCCCGTCACCTTCCTCGTCGATGGAGGAGGAGGCGGGGCAGGCATGGCCAAGCAGGAGGCGGCACCTCGTCGGCTGTCGAGCGAGACGACGGTGTCGGTGCCCTAGCGGGGGACACGTCGGGCGTTGACCTCGCGTCTGAGACGAAGACGAGCGTCGTTTCCCCGCAACACGCCAACTCCAAGCAGACGGACGACGCCAGCACGCTCGCGAAGGACATGTTGGGCGTTAGCCTTGTACCTGAGACAACGGTGCAGTCCGTCCCTGACGCGACTTCGTCACCACCCGTCGATCAAGAGGTACCGTCCGTTTCCCGTTCCATGCCTTTTAGATCCAGCTGCGACCCACCAAGCGACCCTGCTTCGGTGGATGCTTTCGTAAAGGCATGTCTAAACCCTCCGGGGTATCATATGCGGTCACCCTGGGACCGACTGACGACCGTATCGACCTACGGGCCTCTGGGTACCGAGGAAGATGACGAGACCGACTCTGGTTGGGATTTCTCTGGGCTCGATAACCCCAGTGCCATGCGGGACTTCATGACCGCATGTGACTACTGCCTCTCTGATTGCTCCGATAGCAGCCACAGCCTCGGCGACGAGGACTGTGGCCCAAGTCGTGAATGCTTCCACGTCGATCTAGGGGGTCTCGACGAAGGCAACCATCTTGGTATGCCGGAGGACGGTGATCCCCCTAGGCCTGCGCCTCGCGTTGACATCGTTCGGGGAGCTAGCTGTGGTCCCAGTCCCTGCGGGGAGTCAGGACGCATAGCTCGAGCAAATCCGCGAGGTACAGGCCAGGCTCGACGGGGAAGCAGGACAACTTGTGCAGCTTCGGCAAAATATCGGGCAGGAGTGGGCAGGCCGAGCACCGGCCGAAGAAGCGCGTCACCTGGCCCAGGACGTCCAGCACCGCATCGCCGATGATGCCAGGGCAAGGCTGCCTCCGGCTTCCAGTGGGGTCGGCCAAAACCTGGCCGCAGCAGCGATGCTACTCCGAGCGATGCCGGAACCGTCCACCACCGAGGGGCGGCGTATCCAGGGAGAGCTCAAGAATCTCCTTGAAGACGTCGCGGTCCGACGGGCCGAGAGCTCTGCCTCCCGAAGGCAGGGGTACCCCCCCAGAGCATCACGCCATGACTTCCCGGTTCACGCGGGAAGCCTCGGTTCACACCGGGCACATGCGGAACACCGCGCCTGCGGCCTCGGGTCGCCTCGGCAACGAGCACCACCGCCGCGACCGTCGAGCCCACCTCAACGAGAAGGTGCGCCGAGGCTACCACCCCAGGCATGGGGGACGCTACGACAGCGAGGAGGATCGGAGCCCTTCGCCCGAACCACCCGGTCCGCGGGCTTTCAGTCGGGCCATACGACGGGCGCCGTTCCCGACCCGGTTCCGAACCCCGACTACCATCACCAAGTACTCGGGGGAGTCAAAGCCGGAGCTGTGGCTCGCGGACTACCGGCTGGCCTGCCAGCTGGGTGGCACGGACGATGACAACCTCATCATCCGCAACCTTCCCCTGTTCCTCTCCGACGCTGCCCGAGCCTAGCTGGAGCATCTACCTCCTACGCAGATCTCCAATTGGGACGACCTGGTCAAAGCCTTCGCCGGCAACTTCTAGGGCACATACGTGCGCCCTGGGAACTCCTGGGATCTCCGAAGCTACCGCCAGCAGCCGGGAGAGTCCCTCCGGGACTACATCCGGCGATTTTTGAAGCAGCGCACTGAGCTGCCCAACATCACCGACTCGGATGTCATCGGCGCGTTCCTCGCCGGCACCACTTGCCGCGACCTGGTGAGCAAGCTGGGTCGCAAGACTCCCACTAGGGCGAGCGAGCTGATGGACATCGCCACCAAGTTCGCCTCTGGGCAGGAGGCGGTCGAGGCCATCTTCTAGAAGGACAAGCAGCCTCAGGGGCGCCAGCCGGAAGACGTCCCCGAGGCGTCTGCTCGACGCGGCGCGAGGAAGAAGGGCAAGAAGAAGTCGCAAGCTAAACGCGACACCGCCGACGCAGACCTTGTCGCCGCCGCCAAGCACAGGAACCCGCGGAAGCCTCCCGGAGGCGCCAACATGTTCGACAAAATGCTCAAGGAGTCGTGCCCCTATCATCAGGGTCCCGTTAAGCACACCCTTGAGGAATGCGTCATGCTTCGGCGCCACTTCCACAGGGTCGGGCCACCGGCGGAAGGTGGCCGAGCCCACGACAACGACAAGAAGGAGGATCACAAGGCAGAGGAGTTCCCCGAGGTCCACGACTGCTTCATGATCTACGGTGGGCATGTGGCGAATGCCTCGGCTCGGCACCGCAAGCGAGAGCGCCGGGAGGTCTGCTCGGTAAAGGTGGCGGCGCCAGTCTACCTAGACTGGTCCGACAAGCCCATCACCTTCGACCAGGACGACCACCCCGACCGCGTGCCGAGCCTAGAGAAGTACCCGCTCATTGTCGATCCCGTCATCGGCAACATCAGGCTTACCAAGGTCCTCATGGACGGAGGCAACAGCCTCAACATCATCTACGCCGAGACCCTCGGGCTCCTGCAGATCGATCTATCCTCGATCCGGGCCGGTGCGGTGCCTTTTTACGGGATCATCCCCGGGAAACGCGTCCAACCCCTTAGGCAACTCGATCTGCCCATCTGCTTCGGGACTCCCTCCAACTTCCGAAAGGAAACCCTCACGTTCGAGGTGGTCGGGTTCCGAGGAACCTACCACGCAGTGCTGGGGAGGCCATGCTACGCCAAGTTCATGGCCGTCCCCAACTACACCTACCTCAAGCTCAAGATGTCGGGCCCCAATGGGGTCATCACCGTCGACTCCACGTACCGACACGCGTACGAATGCGACGTGGAGTGCGTGGAGTACGCCGAGGCCCTCGCCGAATCCGAGGCCCTCATCGCCGACCTGGAGAGCCTCTCCAAGGAGGCACCAGATGCGAAGCGCCACGCCGGCAACTTCGAGCCAGCTGAGACGGTCAAATCCGTCCCTCTCGACCCTAACAACGACGCCTCCAAGCAGATACGGATCAGCTCCGAGCTTGACCCCAAATAGGAAGCAGTGCTCGTCGACTTTCTCCATGCGAACGCCGAAGTTTTTGCGTGGAGTCCCTCGGACATGCTTGGCATACCGAGGGATGTCGCCGAGCACTCGCTGGATATCCAAGCTGGAGCCGGACCCGTGAAGCAGCCTCTGCGCCGATTCGACGAAGAAAAGCGCAGAGCCATAGGCGAGGAGGTCCACAAGCTGATGGTCGCAGGGTTCATCAAAGAGGTATTACATCTCGAATGGCTTGCCAACCCTGTGCTTGTGAGAAAGAAAGGAGGGAAATGGCGGATGTGTGTAGACTACACTGGTCTAAACAAAGCATGTCCGAAGGTTCCCTACCCTCTGCCTCGCATCGATCAAATCGTGGATTCCACTCCTGGGTGCGAAACCCTGTCTTTCCTCGATGCCTACTCAGGGTATCACCAAATCAGGATGAAAGAGTCCGACCAGCTCGCGACCTCTTTCATCACACCTTTTGGCATGTACTGCTACGTTACTATGCCATTCGGTTTGAGGAATGCGGGTGCGACATACCAAAGGTGCATGAACCACGTGTTCGGAGAGCACATTGTTCGAACGGTCGAGGCTTACGTCGATGACATCGTAGTCAAGACGAGGAAAGCCTTCGACCTCCTCTCCGACCTTGAAACGACATTCCGGTGTCTCAAGGCGAAAGGCGTAAAGCTCAATCCCGAGAAGTGTGTCTTCGGAGTCCCTCGAGGCATGATCTTGGGGTTCATCGTCTCCGAGCGGGGCATCGAGGCCAACCCGGAGAAAATCGCGGCCATCACCAACATGGGCCCCATCAAGGACTTGAAAGGAGTATAGAGGGTCATGGGATGTCTTGCGGCCCGGAGCCATTTCATCTCGCGCCTCGGCGAAAGAGGCCTACCTCTGTACCGCCTCTTGAGGAAGACAGAACGCTTCACTTGGACCCCCGAGGCCGAGGAAGCCCTCGAGAACCTAAAAGCGCTCCTTACCAGCGTGCCCATCTTGGTGCCCCCCGCTGCCGGAGAAGCCCTCTTGATCTACGTCGCCGCTACCACTCAGGTGGTCAGCGCCGCGATCATGGTTGAGAGATGAGAAGAGGGGCATGCATTGCCCGTCCAGAGGCCGGTCTACTTCATCAGTGAAGTACTGTCCGAGACCAAAATCCGCTACCCGCAAATCCAGAAGCTACTATACGCGGTAATTCTGACGCGGCGAAAGTTGCGACACTACTTCGAGTCTCATCCGGTGACTGTGGTGTCATCCTTTCCCCTGGGGGAGATCATCCAGTGCCGAGAGGCCTCGGGTAGGATTGCAAAGTGGGCGGTGGAGATCATGGGCGAGACAATCTCGTTCGCCCCTCGGAAGGCCATCAAGTCCCAAGTCTTGGCGGACTTTGTGGCTGAATGGGTCGACACCAAGCTTCCAGCGGCTCCGATCCAGCCGGAACTCTAGACCATGTTTTTCGACGGGTCGCTGATGAAAATAGGAGCGGGCGCGGGCCTGCTCTTCATCTCACCCCTCGGGAAGCACCTCCGCTACGTGCTGCGCCTCCATTTCCCGGCGTCCAACAATGTGGCCGAGTACGAGGCTCTGGTTAACGGGTTGCGCATCGCCATCGAGCTAGGGGTCCGACGCCTCGACGCTCGTGGCGACTCGCAGCTTGTCATTGACCAAGTCATGAAGAACTCCCATTGCCGCGACCCAAAGATGGAAGCCTACTGCGATGAGGTTCGATGCCTGGAGGACAAGTTCTATGGGCTCGAGCTCAACCACATCGCCCAACGATACAATGAGACTGCGGATGAGCTGGCTAAGATAGCCTCGGGGCGGACAACGGTTCCCCCGGACGTCTTCTCCTGAGACCTACATCAACCCTCAGTCAAGACCGACGACACGCCCGAGCCCGAGAAAGTCTGGGCCCTGCACGAGGCACCCTCGGCTCAGCCTGAGGCACCCTCGGCCCCCGAGGGTGAGGCACTGCACGTCGAAGAAGAGCGGAATGGGGTCCCGCCTAATTGAGACTGGCAGACCCCGTACCTGCAATATCTGCACCAAGGAGAGCTGCCCCTCGACCGAGCCGAAGCTCGGCGACTGGCGTGGCGCGCCAAGTCGTTCATCTTGCTGGGGGACGGGAAGGAGCTCTACCACCGCAGCCCCTCAGGCATCCTCCAGCGATGCATATCCATCGCCGAAGGTCAGGAGTTATTACAAGAAATACACTCAGGGGCTTGCGGTCACCACGCGACACCTCGAGCCCTCGTTGGGAACGCCTTCCGACAGGGTTTTTATTTGCCAACCGCGATGGCCGATGCCACTAGGATTGTACGCACCTGCCAAGGGTGTCAATTCTACGCGAAGCAGACCCACCTGCCCGCTCAGGCTCTGCAGACAATACCCATCACCTGGTCGTTTGTTGTGTGGGGTCTGGACCTCGTCGGTCCCTTGCAGAAGGCACCCGGGGGCTACACACACCTGCTGGTCGCCATCGACAAATTCTCCAAGTGGATCGAGGTCCGACCCCTAAACAGCATCAGGTCCGAACAGGCGGTGGCGTTCTTCACCAACATCATCCATCGCTTTGGGGTCCCGAACTCCATCATCACCGACAACGGCACCCAGTTCACCGGCAGAAAGTTCCTGGACTTCTGCGAAGATCACCACATCCGGGTGGACTGGGCCGCCATAGCTCACCCCATGACGAATGGGCAAGTGGAGCGTGCCAACGACATGATTCTACAAGGACTCAAGCCACGGATCTACAACGACCTCAACAAGTTCGGCAGGCGATGGATGAAGGAACTCCCCTCGGTGGTCTGGAGTCTGAGGACAACGCCGAGCCGAACCACGGGCTTCACGCCGTTCTTTCTAGTCTATGGGGCCAAGACCATCTTGCCCACAGACTTAGAATATGGTTCCCCGAGGATGAGGGCGTACGACGACCAAAGCAATCGAACCAACCGAGAAGACTCACTGGACCAGCTGGAAGAGGCTCGGGACATGGCCTTACTACACTCGGCGTGGTATCAGCAGTCCCTGCGACGCTACCACACCCGAGGGGTTCGGTCCCGAGACCTCCAGGTGGGCGACTCGGTGCTTCGGCTACGACAAGACGCCTTGTAATATCCTAAAAAATGTTGCCAAAGGTTGATCTTCGGTGCGTGGATGTAGGGAAAGAGTTGTGGGCCGTTGGATGCAAAGTCAAGAGACATCTGAGGCGTCGTTTCTTTCTCCCACAAAACCCTAGTGGTCGCCCCCCCTATTTTCCCTTTTCTTGGCCGCCAACCCCCCCTTTTCCCCACCCTTGGCCACCCCTCCCCCTTCCCCTTGCAGCCACCCTCCACTACTTCCTCCTCCCTCTAGATCTCCCCCCACACGCAAGGATCGAGAAGAGGAGGAGCAAGATGGATTGAAGAGGAAGAGAGGATCAAGGAGATGTTCTACCCCCATCTCTTGCAGATTTTCTTGGGGAAACCCTAGGTAAGGATGGGATCCTTGTTCCTCCCTATAATTATATGCTTTTGGAGGTTGTGGATCATGTGGATTGAAGGATTAGAGGTTGGATTAGATGTGGGGTTAGGTTTTGATCTCGAATTTAATTTCTCCAGAATGGCAGATTCGACAGTTTCTGTTCATGTCAGTTTTCCGTGGTCTTAGTGGCCTCAAAAAAATAAAAAAGTCTATATATGAGTCGTAGATAATTTGTAGATCTTTCCGTGGCCATGAAGAACACCTCAATCGGACATCAGAACAGAAAGTTATTGCAGTTTGATTATAGCAGTTTTTCAGTCTCATAATTCTGTGCAGAATCTGTTCTCTTAAGAGTTAGGCAATTTTATCAACAGAATTAAACTGTGGGTTGGTAAAATAAGTTGTAGATAATTTCATAAGCTTTCCAGATTGTTAAAGAGTGCATTCATATGATTTATAAAACTCCAGTTATGCTTGTTTTACTGTGGCTGTTCCTGTTTGCCTGACAAAAATGAGCGGGTCTGCTCACTGGTGGGTTTCATCTAGTAAATGGCCGAATTGGGTCTTCCAACTGTGGCGACTTTTGTGGAGGGATAAAAGTTCTTAGTGCCAGCAGAATTTCATAATTTTTGGTTCAGTAGTTTGGAAGATATCGAATTTTGAAGTTAACTAGGCTGCTGTCTAAAACAGATTCAGTCAGTTATCTTGTCAGATGTTTTAGAATTTATTGATGGCAGAATTTAATTATCCATTGAATACCGAAGTTGTAGATTGTTTTGTGTAGATACTCTTAGAGTATTTGTTTGATATCACCAATGTTTTAATTTTAAAGATACAAAATTAACAAACAGCGCTGCTGCTGTATAGCATGTGGTTCAGGGTGAGAGTCTTTCCACTAGGTCTTGGTTTCAAGTGTAGGAGTGTTTTGTTGATTGTTGGCAAATGTTTGTGAAATATTTGTACTAAGTTTTATGCCCGCTAGCAGGTGGCTACACTCCAGATCATGCCTAGTACATTTTTCTTCTTCGATGAAGGCAAGTGAATATAGCGGTGGTTGCTATCGTTTTGACCTGTTATATCTATCACCTACACTCTAATATGCAGAATTATTGGATTCTTTCATAATTGAACTCTATGATGATGTTTTACTTGATTGTATTATGTTGATGCTCTATCATATATTGATGATTATTGTGGTTCAAGTATGACCCATGAGATTAATTCACACCCCTGAAGGCAGATGAAGTCTTATTTGAGGTTTGCATTGTATCTAAAGGCATACGAAGTATTATTTGAGGATTGCATTGTATCTGAAGGCAGATAAAGTATTATTTGAGGTTTGTATTGTATCTAAAGGAAGTGAAATTTATTGATAAATGCAGCATGCCATATACATTGCATGACTCATTTGCATCTGAAGTTTTGTCGTGACCTATGGTCCGACCGTACTGGTACAACTTAGCATCGTACGTTGCCCGAGGAGGGGTACGATGCGGCTTCATACCCTTAGAGGTATGAAGGCAGAGGACATATGCATTGCATTCATATACATACATTGAAGTGATATTTGCAGATGATGTGGTTTTATACCCTCAGAGGTATGAAGATAGAGGACCTACACATTGCATTCCTATGCATACATTGAAGTGATATTTGCAGGTATTGTTGATGCAGAGAAGTGTTATACAACCTATTGTGGTTGTTCGAGGAAATGAGATGGTATTGGTTATATTGTGACTACTGAGTTCTATATCTACAAGTATTTCTGATCTTGATTGTGATTCTTTTAAAATGTTGATTAATTCAATGTGGTTTAAATATCTCGTCAAAACAATTAGCTTGCTGAGATGTTTCATCTCACTCTTGCATTACTCAATGCAGGTGCTTGTTGCTCATCAAGGGGAGTGGGAAGTAGCAACACATACACCTTCACTCTCATAATAATGCTGGCCAGGCGCAATCATGATTCAATTAGAAACTTCTTGTCAAAGGATGTTTGTTTTTAACTAGTCGTGCGCACTGGTTAATTCAGTTCATGTCGTTATGGTCGTCTTCCCATTGCTAGCAGATTATTAATGTCTATTATGTTTTCTTAACATGATATCTATTTATACTTTGTTGCTTCCCCGTTTATGCAATTTTCAAAGGAGACGCTGTCGAAATTTTATATATGAATGTTAGATGTGTAGTTTAGTAGCATTCTGGGGTGTTTGTGGATCCCGGGGTGTTACAGTTGGTATCAATGCCAGGTTTTAGATTCTTGGCAATTTGAAGATAAATTTGACACACTTGCACATATAGGAAGGGTATGGGTTCAAGTATCTTTGATATATATTAGTGACTTTGAAGTGCAGATGACAATAATTTCACCCCTCCCGATTCCTTTACGGTGATGTGGTAAGTTGTTTATGGCTTAATGCTTGATATAATTTATTTCTGAAATTTTGATATTGTTTTATTAATGCGGTAGATATCGCTGGTCATTTGTGAGAATGAAGTTGTTATTATGCTTGTGATATACAAGTATGCCTATGTTGTTTTCACTATGTTTTTCATGGTTGAGTTTTATTACAACAATATTGTTATATATGCTTGACTGATGATGTTTCTAAGAGGAGTGTGAATTGCGTGTTTTGGGGTACAAGGTAATCATCAATTTGAATTTAAGTTGTTAAGCTGTTGGTGGATAGTTCCAACTATCTTTGCAAAGAATGATTGTTTATGTTGAGAAACCAGTTCTGAAAGAAATGAATATTGGTACTTGTATATGGATTTTGGGGGAAGTCTTTACATAGCCACAATGGCTTACATGTCTCTCTTCTATCGTGTGTTTTAGTAGCCACAAAGCCTAGATGTGGTTTAAAGTGGTTGCATGTTAGTCATGATAATTGTAGAATAAATCTTTGATTTTTCTTGATCCATTGATTATGTATTAATACGTTGAGGATTTGATGGTTCTCTTCCTTATGCATGTTTGTGGAGCCATTGTTGGACCACTTATCTATTGGTTTGAATGAAGTCATTGCCTAGCCTAGAGTTGGTTGTGTGTGGTTATTCACCTATTCCTAAATGATGTGGTTTTTACATCAGCTTGGGATGTTTGCCAAATATGTGAAGGATTACGGGGTTAGTATTGGCCCTTTATGTCCGGTACTCTGAGTGCATCATATGATAGAATGAAATGTAAGTTTCTGAACTACAATAGATGAAGACTCATATTATGTGTAGGTTAACTTTAGTAGTTGGATATTTTTCTTAGTTGAGATGCTGAATGAAGTATAGTGACATGGGTTAAGCAAGTATTGTGTTGTTGTTGGGCTGTCAGTGCTCTATGTAGAGTTTTTGACATTTCTTCGATGAACTGTGCCGCGCAAGATTTTATTGGCTTCTTGTCGGCTTTATTGCTCCATTAGTTCTGTAGATTTTCTCCATTTTGGTGGGGTGCAAAGTATGTTAGATTACATGATTATCTTTTCATTATGGCAAGAGCAAGGTTTAGGAAGATTAGGAGTTTTGTTTCAATAGAACTACTTGTTTCGTGGTGCTGTGAGGTGAGGTGTTTGATCTTCTTATACATTCATCTAGTGTGGATGTTTCACCATTGAATTAAAATGAATTGTTAAAGTTGGTTAAGGTTGTGCTTAGTGCATATTACCCCTTCATAAAAGAGTGTCGTTTAAGACATTGATGCTGATGTATGGCTGCATCCAAATTCGATGTTGTGAAATCGTAGTGTTGATTGCATCTATGACTTGGTTTGAGCTTCATTACATGTTGGTTCATGCTTGATGTCAGGTTGTGTAGTTTCCTTAGACAATTAGTCCAAGGTAGAAGTTCTTGTGTTAATTAAGACCAATAATGGACCCATGTTTCGAATGATGGTGCTATATGGGGTACCTTGGGTGTTTTGGTTGGAGTGGTCGAATTCGAGGACGAATTCTTTTTAAGGGGGGTAGAGTGTAATATCCCAAAAAAATGTTGCCAAAGGTTGATCTTCGGTGCGTGGATGTAGGGAAAGAGTTGTGGGCCGTTGGATGCAAAGTCAAGAGACATCTGAGGCGTCGTTTCTTTCTCCCACAAAACCCTAGTGGTCGCCCCCCTATTTTCCCTTTTCTTGGCCGCCAACCCCCCCTTTTCCCCACCCTTGGCCGCCCCTCCCCCTTCCCCTTGCAGCCACCCTCCACTACTTCCTCCTCCCTCTAGATCTCCCCCCACACGCAAGGATCGAGAAGAGGAGGAGCAAGATGGATTGAAGAGGAAGAGAGGATCAAGGAGATGTTCTACCCCCATCTCTTGCAGATTTTCTTGGGGAAACCCTAGGTAAGGATGGGATCCTTGTTCCTCCCTATAATTATATGCTTTTGGAGGTTGTGGATCATGTGGATTGAAGGATTAGAGGTTGGATTAGATGTGGGGTTAGGTTTTGATCTCGAATTTAATTTCTCCAGAATGGCAGATTCGACAGTTTCTGTTCATGTCAGTTTTCTGTGGTCTTAGTGGCCTCAAAAAAATAAAAAAGTCTATATATGAGTCGTAGATAATTTGTAGATCTTTCCGTGGCCATGAAGAACACCTCAATCGGACATCAGAACAGAAAGTTATTGCAGTTTGATTATAGCAGTTTTTCAGTCTCATAATTCTGTGCAGAATCTGTTCTCTTAAGAGTTAGGCAATTTTATCAACAGAACTAAACTGTGGGTTGGTAAAATAAGTTGTAGATAATTTCATAAGCTTTCCAGATTGTTAAAGAGTGCATTCATATGATTTATAAAACTCCAGTTATGCTTGTTTTACTGTGGCTGTTCCTGTTTGCCTGACAAAAATGAGCGGGTCTGCTCACTGGTGGGTTTCATCTAGTAAATGGCCGAATTGGGTCTTCCAACTGTGGCGACTTTTGTGGAGGGATAAAAGTTCTTAGTGCCAGCAGAATTTCATAATTTTTGGTTCAGTAGTTTGGAAGATATCGAATTTTGAAGTTAACTAGGCTGCTGTCTAAAACAGATTCAGTCAGTTATCTTGTCAGATGTTTTAGAATTTATTGATGGCAGAATTTAATTATCCATTGAATACCGAAGTTGTAGATTGTTTTGTGTAGATACTCTTAGAGTATTTGTTTGATATCACCAATGTTTTAATTTTAAAGATACAAAATTAACAAACAGCGCTGCTGCTGTATAGCATGTGGTTCAGGGTGAGAGTCTTTCCACTAGGTCTTGGTTTCAAGTGTAGGAGTGTTTTGTTGATTGTTGGCAAATGTTTGTGAAATATTTGTACTAAGTTTTATGCCCGATAGCAGGTGGCTACACTCCAGATCATGCCTAGTACATTTTTCTTCTTCGATGAAGGCAAGTGAATATAGCGGTGGTTGCTATCGTTTTGACCTGTTATATCTATCACCTACACTCTAATATGCAGAATTATTGGATTCTTTCATAATTGAACTCTATGATGATGTTTTACTTGATTGTATTATGTTGATGCTCTATCATATATTGATGATTATTATGGTTCAAGTATGACCCATGAGATTAATTCACACCCCTGAAGGCAGATGAACTCTTATTATTTGAGGTTTGCATTGAATCTAAAGGCATACGAAGTATTATTTGAGGATTGCATTGTATCTGAAGGCAGATAAAGTATTATTTGAGGTTTGTATTGTATCTAAAGGAAGTGAAATTTATTGATAAATGCAGCATGCCATATACATTGCATGACTCATTTGCATCTGAAGTTTTGTCGTGACCTATGGTCCGACCGTACCGGTACAACTTAGCATCGTACGTTGCCCGAGGAGGGGTACGATGCGGCTTCATACCCTTAGAGGTATGAAGGCAGAGGACATATGCATTGCATTCATATGCATACATTGAAGTGATATTTGCAGATGATGTGGTTTTATACCCTTAGAGGTATGAAGATAGAGGACCTACACATTGCATTCCTATGCATACATTGAAGTGATATTTGCAGGTATTGTTGATGCAGAGAAGTGTTATACAACCTATTGTGGTTGTTCGAGGAAATGAGATGGTATTGGTTATATTGTGACTACTGAGTTCTATATCTACAAGTATTTCTGATCTTGATTGTGATTCTTTTAAAATGTTGATTAATTCAATGTGGTTTAAATATCTCGTCAAAACAATTAGCTTGCTGAGATGTTTCATCTCACTCTTGCATTACTCAATGCAGGTGCTTGTTGCTCATCAAGGGGAGTGGGAAGTAGCAGCACATACACCTTCACTCTCATAATAATGCTGGCCAGGCGCAATCATGATTTAATTAGAAACTTCTTGTCAAAGGATGTTTGTTTTTATCTAGTCGTGCACACTGGTTAATTCAGTTCATGTCGTTATGGTCGTCTTCCCATTGCTAGCAGATTATTAATGTCTATTATGTTTTCTTAACATGATATCTATTTATACTTTGTTGCTTCCCCGTTTATGCAATTTTCAAAGGAGACGCTGTCGAAATTTTATATATGAATGTTAGATGTGTAGTTTAGTAGCATTCTGGGGTGTTTGTGGATCCCGGGGTGTTACACGCCTGAGGGCGTCACAAGCTCGCGCCTCCCTGGGAAGGGCCATTCATCATCGCCAAGATTTTGAAGCCTAGAACACACAAGCTGGCCAACAGTCAAGGCGAGGTCTACAGCAACGCTTGGAACATCCGATAGCTACGTCGCTTCTACCCTTAAGATGTTTTCAAGTCATTCATATACCTCGCTTACATACAAAGTCTAACCATCAAGGAAGGGTCAGCCTTGCCTCGGCAAAGGCCAACCCTCCCTCGGGGGCTAGAAGGGGCGAACCCCCTCTGCGTCAAAATTTTCCTCGAAAGAAGTCTTCCACCAAAACGACTTTCGCGTCTCCCAGCTATATCAGTAACAGGACCCCGAGAAACGAATAAGAGTGCATGTAAGTGGCAAGGCCGACCGAGCCGAGGGACTCCTACGCCTCCGAGATACGGAAACCTCACTCGTCACCTACCGCGAAAAATAACTCTTACTTGGGTAAGCAATCCTGCTACTAACGAATGAGCCCGGACACACAAAACAGGAGGAAAAGAGACACGGCTTTATATTATGACGACAAAGTGTTCGGGCCTCGGCGGCCGCAAAAGACACATACGCACTACGCATTCAAAATAAACTGCTCCGGCAGAATCAGGCGTCGCCCGGAGAAGGAGCCGCGCCCTCGGCTTCGTTTCCACCCTCGGCAAGATCCGCCCCGGCCTCGGACGACGGCGCAAGCGGAAGGATCTCTGCTTCGAAGGTGGTCGCCAGCACCGCGCTCGGGCCCATGGCGTCAAGCCTCTGGACTTCGGCCAGGGCAGCTTCATCTTCGTCGGGAAGGCAATACCCCTCGCTGACCCGCTCCAGATCCACGTCGTAGTGGGAAGCGAGCACGGCGAAGGCCCGCCTGACGTCGTGATGCAGCGCCTCGCGGAGTCTGCCGCGAGCGTGGTCACTCAAGGCCTGTAGGCGACTCTGAGGGGAGCTTCCTGAGGGGACGTCATCGAGACCAAAGACCCGACAGAAGGCCGAGATAGCCTCGGACATGGCCACGTGGTCGGCCTCCCTCTGCTCGACCGCCTGGGCAAGTGCCTTGGTGGACTCATCGAGGGCAGACTCGAGTTCTGCAAACAGCCAAAGCAGAAGTCTTCAAACACGAGTTGAAGAATGAAGCTGAATCAAAATCTTAAAATAGCCAAGACATACCTTTGGCTCGGGCACGCTGCTCCGAGGATGCGACTTGGGCCACGGCTAGGTCTGCCGCAAGGGCTCCGGCCCGAGCAGACGCCTCGGCTAGCTGGTCTCCAAGGGCCTCAGCCCAGTTTTCAGCCTCGACGGCCCGGCCCCGAGATTGGTCCCGCTCGCCGATGACCTGGCCAAGCTCCAACTGCTGCCGCCGCGCCTCTGCGCGTGCCGCCGCTGCCTCCGCTCCCAGATCGACGCAGAGCAACCGAAGGTCCGCCACCTCGGCGCTCCGTTGGGAGAGGCGCTCGGTAGTCTCGACAAGCGTGGTCCTCAGGAACCGCAGCGAACCCCAGACATCGGCCTCGCGGCGGCTGAACGACGACTTGGCGGCGCTCAGATCCGTCAGGTCCTGAGGAAAGGAAGCGGGGCGTCAACAAAAAATGCCTTGATCACGTGAAAGGTATGCCTGAAATCCTTACCTGGAGAATCTTGGGAACGTCCCTGCAAAGGACCTTCAGGGTCGACCGAAGCGACCCCACCGTCGCCTCGGCACACTCACGAAGCCCATCCCAAGACTGTTCCTCTAGCTCATCGTCGAGAACGAAGAGGGGATCCAAAGCACCACGGGTCCAGAACCGGAGCGACTGACGCCGCCCATCGGGACTACGCCGCGCGGGGATGAGGCTGCCGCTCCCCAGGACGGGTTGCGATTCCGCGCCCCCCTCCTCCGAGGCATCAGGTAGCGACGCCTCGGCCATCTCAGTATCGGCGGCGACGGGTGACTCCACGGCCAGAACGGCAACGGCCTCGGCAGAAGCCGGTGCCAGCACCGGCAACACGTCTGGTGGGCTCGAGGCCGCATCCGTGCCAGCAGTCTCCCTCAGCACGATGGCCGCCTCGACGGAGGAGTCAGCCTCGGGAGCTCGCCCCACGGCAACTTGTGCCGCCTGAGCCCCCCGTTTTGGGGCATCTTGCGAGGAGGTCAGCTGGCCGGCGAGGCCCGGCGCGGCACTAGCTGCAGAAGCCGACGCCGTCTTGAGGACCTTCCGGGGAGCCAGACCGGTCGAACTGTGCCTCCGCTTGCTGGGGAGAAAGGGAAGACCAGGATCAGGACATACGAAGGAGGAGCCGGGACGGAGGTATCCTAAGATACTTACCCACTCTGGGCTACGACCAATCGTGTCGGCGGGGAGGTCCCTCGAGCCTCGGTCCCCGAAGGTACCACCGAGGTTAGCCCCGCTGCCGGCTTCGGCACCATCCTTGCCTAGGGCGCCCGAGGCACCAGAGGGATGGACTGCCCAGGCGCAGCCACGGTGACTCGAGGATCACCCTCCTGTGCAGTCGGCACGGGCAACATTTCTTGGGGAACAGGCGGGTCGGCCTCACTCCCCGGGGTCACCTCAACTACCTCGACCAAGGGGTCAAGTACCCCCTCGGCCTACCCCCATTCTTCGGACCGGGACCCCAACGTCCCGGCCCCGGATACCGATGGCGCCTGCCCGCTCGGGGGCTGGCTCAACAACCCCTGGCCCAGCCTCAGATCCGGGCTGAGGCCGAGGCGAGCAGCCATGTCGTCGTCTTCATCATCATCTTCATCGTCGTCGTCGTCATCGTCAGGCGTCTCCGGCGACGGCTCCCTCGGGAGCCCATCCCTCTCCTGCCGACGACGAAGCCTCTCCAAGGCGTCCCGAGCCCGCATCCGCTCGCGGGCCCGAGCCTTCTTCGCGTCCTTCTTCTCCTTCCTCTTCTCCGCGGCGACCCTCCGTGCGGCTCGGTCCACGGCGTCCTCCGAGACCGGTGGCAGGGAAGGCTTGTGAAACCCCACCTCCTGGAGACGGACGAAAAGTCTCGGCTGTGAGAACCAAGGGCAATCCGACACAAGAAGGAAGAAGGAGCGGACACTCATCAGGGACACACACCCGCGATAGGGACGCATCGAGAGCTGGGAAAAGGCGCCGGCGTCTAACTTCCCTACCGTGCCAGCTACCCGCCTGTGGAGGTCGTCGTCATTCCGGAGATAAAACCACCGACGCTACCACCCCTTGTTCGAAGACGCGAGGATGGCAGGGATGTACTACTGCGCTCGTGCCTGCCTCAACTGGAGGATGCAGCCACCGACCCGCACCGCCATGCGAACTCGTCTTTCCCCTGTCGTCGAGGCAAAAAGCTCCGCAGAGAAGAGATGGGTCCACAGGTCCCAGTAGGGGGCAATCCCCAAAAATCCTTCGCAAACCGCCGCGAAGATGGCTGCTTGCGCGATGGAGTTGGTACTAAGATTGTGCAGCTCCACCCCGTAGACGTGCAAAATCGCTCGCATGAAACGACTTGCCGGCACACCGAACCCCCGCTCGTGAAAAGAGACGAAGCTCAGCACATACCCCGGCGGCAGGGACAGGGCAGCTCCGCTCGGAGGGGCCATCCACTCCGGCTGCGAGTCACCGGAGAGAGGGCGAAGCAAACCATCAGCAACAAGGGCCTCCAGATCATCCGCTGTGACGGTGGAGAAAGGCCACGGGTCGCGGCGAAACAACGGTCACCCGGTCGGCCATCACCAAGCAAAAGAGGTGGCGACGGAGAAGACAGGGTGCACGGTTTCCTTTCTCTGGCTATTCCCTCAGGTTGCGAAAACCTAAGTGGGAGGCGAGCAGCAGAGTAAAGAACCGTCTCCGGTCCCTCTCCCGAATATATAAAGGCCCAGGCGAGACCCGTTCAACACTTCGCCCGAACCCGCCGCGAGATTCAAAACTCAAAGGCGAGATGCCCGTTCCTCGAACGGCTCGCGCGCGCACAACGGCTGCCCCGCGAACCTCTCGTCCCGTCGCATTAACGCTGCGGCGGGACAGGCGACGCCTTTGGCAGGCGAAGCAGGCGACGCTTCACCTCCGCCATGATGACCGCGTCAAAAAGGTACGCCACGTCGTTCAAATTCATATCCCTTTTTCTCTTCCCCTTTCTCTCTCTTGCTACAGGGACCAGGAAAGGGGATACTCCGAAAGGGATCCTTCTCTGTGAAGAAAGCGGGCCCCGAGCCCTCCTACTGATCAGAGGTTCGAAGGCTGGCCCCTCGGAAGGGTTCGGCAGCCGCCTCAGAGCACTCAGGCTCCGCGCCTACTACTGATCAGAGGTTCGAAGGCTGGCCCCTCGGAAGGGTTCGACAGCCGCCTCAGAGCACTCGGGCTCCACGCCCACTACTGGTCAGAGGTTCGAAGGCTGGCCCCTCGGAGGGGTTCGACAGCCGCCTCAAGCCACTCGGGCTCCGCGCCCACTACTGATCAGGGGTTCGTAGGCTGGCCCCCGAAGGGTTCGACAGCCGCCTCAGAGCACGTAGAGCGAGGGATGACTCTGGGTACGTTCGATACCCAACAAAGGCTCAGGCTACGCTCCCGAGGTACCCTAGGACATTTTCAAGACCAGCGGGAGCAATTTTGTAACGGAATCCCATCAGAGGGAGGCATCGAGCCCTCGGACCCTATCAAACGGGACCGGGTCCGGCAAATCACCTGCAGGTACTATCGAACGGGGCACGGGCGTCCACTCGGATCACCCGCTAGCAACTCACTGGAGACACCATGTTCGGCGCCCTCCGAGGGCAACATGGTGCTTTCCCCCCCCTCCTCCTTGCGGAAAGGCGAAGCGAGGGCGTATGAAAAAAGCCGAGTCTGTCCTTGACCATCCTCTTGCTCTGTGCGGAGGCTCGGGGGCTGCTCTCGCAAACCCGGCTCCGGCCAAACCATTGACAGCGTCAACATACCAGCCCGAAAACATGGAACCTGACTATGCACCCGGGCTACGGCCAGTTCGCATGAGGGAACAACCAGACCGGCCGAAGCATCACGAAACGGGCTAAGACCTCGAAGGAGTCAAACCACTCCTCCGAGGCCTCGGGGGCTACACCCGGCGGGTGCGCTCGCGCGCACCCACCTGAACGAAACGCAACCGAGAAAGGCTGGTCCCCTTGCAAAAAAGTGCGACAAAAGCCTCCAAGCGAGTATCCACACTCCCTTCGAGGCTCGGGGGCTACTGTCGGGGACCATAATTAGGGGTACCCCAAGACTCCTAATCTCAGCTGGTAACCCCCATCAGCACAAAGCTGCAAAGGCCTGATGGGCGCGATTAAGGTCAAGGCTCGGTCCACTCAAGGGACACGATCTCGCCTCGCCCGAGCCCAGCCTCGGACAAAGGCAGCCGACCCCGGAGGATTCACGTCTCGCCCGAGGGCCCCCTCAAGTGACGGACACACCTTCGGCTCGCCCGAGGCCCAGTCTTCGTGGAGAAGCAACCTTGGCCAGATCACCACGCCAACCGACCGTATCGCAGGAGCATTTAATGCAAGGATCACCTGACACCTTATCCTGACGCGCGCTCTTCAGTCGACAGAGCCGAAGTGACCGCAGTCACTTCGCCGCTCCACTGACCGACCTGACAGGAAAACAGCGCCGCCTGCCCCGCTCCGACTGCTGTGCCACTCGACAGAGTGAGGCTGACAGCAGCTAAGTCCAACCTCGGGCGCCATGGGAAGCTCCGCCTCGCCCGACCCCGGGGCTCGGACCTAGCCTCGGAAGACGAACTCCGCCTCGCCCGACCCCAGGGCTCGGACTCAGCCTCGACCCCGGAAGACGAACTCTGCCTCGCCCGACCCCAGGGCTCGGACTCAGCCTCGGCCTCGGAAGACGAACTCCACCTTGCCCGACCCCAGGGCTCGGACTCAGCCTCGACCCCGGAAGACGAACTCCGCCTCGCCCGACCCCAGGGCTCGGACTCAGCCTCGGCCTCGGAAGACGAACTCCACCTCGCCCGACCCCAGGGCTCGGACTCAGCCTCGACCCCGGAAGATGGACTCCGCCTCGCCCGACCTCGGGCTCGGGCCCGCCACGTCACAGGGAAGGCCATCATTACCCTACCCCTAGCTAGCTCAGGCTACAGGGAACAAGATTGGCGTCCCATCTGGCTCGCCCCGATAGACAAGTAATGATGGCACCCTGCGTGCTCCATGACGACGACGGCTCTCAGCCCCTTACGGAAGCAAGGAGACGTCAGCAAGGATCCGATAGCCCCGACAGCTGTACCTCCACAAGGCTCAAGCACTCCTCCGACGGCCACGACATCACATGAACACGGCGCCAAAACCTCTCCGGCTGCCACGACGGCATGTACTTAGGGCTCTAGCTCCACTCTGTTAGACACGTTAGCACACTGCTACACCCCCCATTGTACACCTGGGCCCTCTCCTTACGCCTATAAAAGGAAGGTCCAGGGCTCTCGTACGAGGAGGTTGGCCGCGCTGGAGAACGGGCTGTCGGACAGTCTCTCTCACTCTCCCTCGTGGACGATTGTAACCCCCCTACTGCAAGCGCACCCGACCTGGGCGCAGGACAACACGAAGGCCACGGGTTTCCCCTTCGCCGTTTCTCACCCCCTTTTGTGCTCCGTCTCGCGCCGACCCATCTGGGCTGGGACACGCGGCGACAATTTACTCGTCGGTCCAGGGACCCCCCGGGGTCGAAACACCGACAGATGTGTTCCAAGGTATTAAAGTGAATAACTTGCTCATTGAAAGTCGCCTAGAGGGGGGGTGAATAGGGCGAATCTGAAATTTACAAACTCAAGCACAACTACAAGTCGGGTTAGCGTGAGAAATATAAACGAGTCCGAGAGAGAGGGCGCAAAACAAATCGTAAGCGAATAAAGAGTGTGACACAAGGATTTGTTTTACCGAGGTTTGGTTCTCGCAAACCTACTCCCCATTGAGGTGGTCACAAAGACCGGGTCTATTTCAACCCTTTCCCTCTCTCAAACGGTCCCTCAGACCGAGTGAGCTTCTCTTCTCAATCAAATGAGAACCAAACTTCCCGCAAGGACCACCACACAATTGATGTCTCTTCCCTTGATTACAATTGAGATGATCGCAAGAAAGAATGAGAAAAAGAAGCAATCCAAGTGCAAGAGCTCAAATGAACACAACAAATCTCTCTCACTAATCACTAAAGCTTTGTGTCGAGTTGGGAGATGATTTGATCTCTTTGGTGTGTCTTGTATTGAATGCTAGCTCTTGTAAGGTGTAGAAGTGGGAAAACTTGGATGCCATTGAATGTGGGGTGGTTGGGGTATTTATAGCCCCAACCACCACAAAGTGGTCGTTGGAAGTGTGCTGTCGCATGGCGCACCGGATAGTCCGGTGTGCCACCGGACACTGTCCGGTGTGCCAGCCACGTCAGCAGACCGTTGGGGTTCGACCGTTGGAGCTCTGACTTGTAGGCCCTCTGGGCTGTCCGGTGGTGCACCGGACAGGTCCTGTAGACTGTCCGGTGCGCCTTCTCGCGCGTGCCTGACTTCTGCGCGCTCTGGCGCGCATTAAATGCCTCTGCAGGTGACCGTTGGCGCGGAAGAAGTCGTTGCTCCGCTGGCACACCGGACAGTCCGGTGTGCATCGGACACTGTCCGGTGACTCACCGGACAGTCCGGTGAATTATAGTGGAGCGCCCTCTGAATTTCCCGAAGGTGAAGAGTTCAGCCTTGAGTGCCCTGGTGCACCGGACAGTCCGGTGCGCCAGACCAGGGTGCCTTCCAGGTTGTCTTTTGCTCTCTTGTTTGAACCCTTTTCTTGGTCTTTTTATTGGCTTATTGTGAACCTTTGGCACCTGTAGAACTTATAGAAGCAAACTAGTTAGTCCAATCATTTGTGTTGGGCAAATCAACCACCAAAATCAATTAGGAAATAGGTGTAAGCCTAATTCCCTTTCACTCATACGTTTAAAGTGAATAACTTTCTCATGCTCCTTTTACACACATCCACCTTTGCCAAAGGGCTGGAGTGTTCCAAGGTATGTACCTTTCCATCTCACTTGTGAAAACTAGCTGACGAATATACACTTCCATAATATCACCATGGTGGCTGATGTCGTGTTGTTTCTGTCAGTTTGGTGAAGTTCTTAACACCTGCGTCTAGGCTCCAAGGGTACTGAGATCCTTTCCCGATCGACATGGAGTTCCGACTGCCATGCATGGTCTTGTCGACCATTGGCATCTCAAAGCCTGAGAAGCTAGAAGGGAAGAGCACCCAGCAATGCTCCATGCACCTCCACCAGGTCCACGTCTGCTTGCCCTCCTCTAGGAACAAAACTAGGCTGCTGTACCAGATGTCGCTAGACTTCGCTCCGTGGCTCAAGCACGTACCGCTCATGCACCTGCTGTGGTCACATTTCACAGAGAAGGCACGTCAGTCAATGTGATAAAGTAATTTATAGGAATTAGTGTAGAATGCGGCTGGAATTGGTTCAGAAAATGTTCTTGACAAATCTAATATCTTTTCATGGTGGTCTTGTGCAGGTCTTGAATGAGGACCTCCGGCTTGTTCTTGGTCAGCAAGAACGGATGATCAATGGCGCCAACGTCTAGAACTGGCCGGTATCATATGACAAGCTCGGGGTACGGTACCAGTTGTGGAGAGACACTGTTGAGAGGGGCTCTGAACGGTTGCCATTCAGTAACCAAGCTGAGAGTGGATCATAGCCGGCCGGTGGGCCTCTTAATTTCTTCCTCGTCACATTTATTCGCGAGACGACAACCATAATTAGTTACCTAGGCGTGCGTCTCTGTGCTCTGCTCCCTGATGCTGCTGCGTCTATCTGGAAGGCGAAGGTTGATGGGCAACATCATCGTCTCTCTCTCTCTTCTCTGGTGTTTGAATGTACACTAGCGTCGGCATCATGAGATGCAATTGTAATCTGAGGTTGATATTTTCTTTCTTTCTTTCTTTTTTTTCTTTTCGCTTTCTTCTTTTCTTCGCCCTTTTTGTGTAAAGATTAAGCGAATGTTACTCTGTCAAAGCATGTATAATCAATCATACTACTAACTACGGAGACATGTTCATATGAGAAATGGCAGCAGCACATCTTTGCTTATATTCACCATCCGTTCCTAGCGTGTATGCCACAACAGACACAAAGTCGTCTAAGCTATGCACATCGGAAAACAAAACAAAAACCAGGAAAGAGCAGTTGGTTTGCGGCTGCTTGTGGGCCAGGTCTGTCAGTGACCATACAAGGAATGATATGCACCAGAGCTCCATGCCAAATGGAAATGAACATTGAAAGTCGCCTAGAGGGGGGTGAATAGGGCGAAACTGAAATTTACAAACTTAAACACAAACTTCAAGTCGGGTTAGCGTTAGAAACATAAATGAGTCCGCGAGAGAGGGCGCAAAACAAATCGCAAGCAAATAAAGAGTGTGACACGCGGATTTGTTTTACCGAGGTTCAGTTCTCGCAAACCTACTCCCCGTTGAGGTGGTCACAAAGATCAGGTCTCTTTCAACCCTTTCCCTCTCTCAAATGGTCCCTCGGACCGAGTGAGCTTTCTCTTCTCAAATCAACCGGGAACAAAACTTCCCCGCAAGGACCACCACACAATTGGTGTCTCTTGCCTTGGTTACAATTGAGTTTCGATCACAAGCAAAGAATGAGAAAGAAGAAAGCAATCCAAGCGCAAGAGCTCAAAAGAACACAACAAATCACTCTCACTTAACACTAAAGCTTTTGTGGAATTTGGAGAGGATTTGATCACTTGGGTGTGTCTTGTGTTGAATGCCTAGCTCTTGTAAGTGGTTGGAAGTTGAGAAACTTGGATGACTTGAATGTGGGGTGGTTGGGGGTATTTATAACCCCAACCACCCAACTAGCCGTTTGGTGGAGGCTGTCTGTCGCATGGTGCACCGGACAGTCCGGTGCACACCGGACAGTGTCCGGTGCGCCAGCCACGTCACCAGGCCGTCGGGTTCTGACCGTTGGAGCTCTGACTGCTGGGCCCGCCTGGATGTCCGGTGGCACACCGGACATGCACTGTAGAGTGTCCGGTGCGCCACTTCGCTCGTGCCTGACTTCTGCGCGCTCTGGCGCGCAATAAATGCTGTTGCAGGTGACCGTTGGCGCCGAATAGCCGTTGCTCCGCTGGCTCACCGGACAGTCCGGTGTTCACCGGACATGTCCGGTGAATTATAGCGGAGCGAATTCCCGAAGCTGGCGAGTTCCAGAGTCGCTCTTCCCTGGGGCACCGGACACTGTCTGGTGTACACCGGACAGTCCGGTGAATTATAGCGGAGCACCTCAGGATTTTCCCGAAGGTGAAGAGTTTGGCTTGAAGTCCCCTGGTGCACCGGACACTGTCCGGTGGTGCACCGGACTCTGTCCGGTGGCACACCGGACAGTCCGGTGCGCCAGACCAGGGCACTCTTCGGTTATCCCTTTGCTCTTTTGTTGAACCCAATTCTTGGTCTTTTTATTGGCTAAGTGTGAACCTTTAACACCTGTATAACTTATACACCAGAGCAAACTAGTTAGTCCAATTATTTGTGTTGGGCAATTCAACCACCAAAATCAATTAGGAAATAGGTGTAAGCCTAATTCCCTTTCAATCTCCCCCTTTTTGGTGATTGATGCCAACACAAACCAAAGCAAATATAAAAGTGCATAATTGAACTAGTTTGCATAATGTAAGTGCAAAGGTTGCTTGGAATTGAGCCAATATAAATACTTATAATATATGCATGGATTGTTTCTTCATTTTTGACATTTTGGACCATGCTTGCACCATATGTTTTGTTTTTGCAAATTCTTTTGTAAATCCTTTTCAAAGTTCTTTTGCAAATAGTCAAAGGTAAATGAATAAGATTTTGCGAAGCATTTTCAAGAATTGACATTTTCTCCCCTATTTCAAATGCTTTTCCTATGACTAAACAAAACTCCCCCTAGATGAAATCCTCCTCTTAGTGTTCAAGAGGGTTTTGATATATCAATTTTGAAATACTACTTTCTCCCCCTTTGTAGCATAATAAGATACCAATTTGAAATTTCCAATTGAAAATCATTTTAAAATAGGTGGTGGTGCGGTCCTTTTGCTTTGGGCTAATACTCTCTCCCCCTTTGGCATGAATCGCCAAAAACGGAGTCATTAGAGCCCTAAGAATTACTCTCTCCCCCTTTGGTCATAAATAAATGAGTGAAGATTATACCAAAGACGGAGTCCTTTTCTCCCCCAAAGATGGAGAGTTGCTTGGAGTGACGGCGAAGGATGAGTTACGGAGTGGAAGCCTTTGTCTTTGCCGAAGACTCCAATTCCCTTTCAATATACCTATGACTTGGTTTGAAATAGACTTGAAAACACATTAGTCATAGCATATGAAAGAGACATGATCAAAGGTATATGAATGAGCTATGTGTGTAATTTAACAAAAGAAGTTCCTAGAATCAAGAATATTTAGCTCATGCCTAAGTTTGTTAAAAGTTTGTTCATCTAGTGGCTTGGTAAAGATATCTGCTAATTGATCTTTAGTGTTAATATATGAAATCTTGATATCTCCCTTTTGTTGGTGATCCCTTAGAAAGTGATACCGAATGGCTATGTGTTTAGTGCGGCTATGCTCAACGGGATTATCCGCCATGCGGATTGCACTCTCATTATCACATAGAAGAGGAACTTTGGTTAATTTGTAACCATAGTCCCTGAGGGTTTGCCTCATCCAAAGTAGTTGCGCGCAACAATGGCCTGCGGCAATGTACTCGGCTTCGGCGGTAGAAAGAGCGACCGAATTTTGCTTCTTTGAAGCCCAAGACACCAAGGATCTTCCCAAGAACTAGCAAGTCCTCGATGTGCTCTTTCTATTAATTTTACACCCTGCCCAAGCGGCATCCGAATAACCAATCAAATCAAATGTGGATCCCCTAGGATACCAAAGCCCAAACTTAGGAGTATAAACTAAATATCTCAAGATTCGTTTTACGTCCGTAAGGTGAGCTTCCTTAGGGTCGGCTTGGAATCTTGCACACATGCATACGGAAAGCATAATATCTGGTCGAGATGCACATAAATAGAGTAAAGAGCCTATCATCGACCGGTATACCTTTTGATCGACGGATTTACCTCCTTCGTCGAGGTCGAGATGCCCATTGGTTCCCATGGGTGTCTTGATGGGTTTGGCATCCTTCATCCCAAACTTGCTTAGAATATCTTGGGTATACTTCGTTTGGCTTAGGAAGGTGCCCTCTTGGAGTTGCTTTACTTGAAATCCTAAGAAATACTTCAACTCCCCCATCATAGACATCTCGAATTTATGTGTCATGATCCTACTAAATTCTTCACATGTAGACTCGTTAGTAGACCCAAATATAATATCATCAACATAAATTTGGCATACAAACAAGTCATTTTCAAGAGTTTTAGTGAACAAAGTAGGATCGGCCTTCCGACTTTGAATCCATTAGTGATAAGGAAATCTCTAAGGCATTCATACCATGCTCTTGGGGCTTGCTTCAGCCCATAAAGCGCCTTAGAGAGTTTATAAACATGGTTAGGGTACTCACTATCTTCAAAGCCGGGAGGTTGCTCAACCTAGACCTCTTCCTTGATTGGTCCATTGAGGAAGGCACTCTTCACGTCCATTTGATAAAGCTTGAAGCCATGGTAAGTAGCATAGGCCAATAATATTCGAATTGACTCAAGCCTAGCTACGGGTGCATAGGTTTCACCGAAATCCAAACCTTCGACTTGGGAGTATCCCTTGGCCACAAGTTGTGCTTTGTTCCTTGTCACCACACCATGCTTGTCTTGCTTGTTGCGGAACACCCATTTGGTTCCTACAACATTTTGGTTAGGACGTGGAACTAAATGCCATACCTCGTTCCGAGTGAAGTTGTTGAGCTCCTCTTGCATCGCCACCACCCAATCCGAATCTTGAAGTGCTTCCTCTATCATGTGAGGCTCAATAGAGGAAATAAAAGAGTAATGCTCACAAAAATGTGCAACACGAGATCTAGTGGTTACCCCCTTATGAATGTCACCGAGGATGGTGTCGACGAGGTGATCTCGTTGGATTGCTTGGTGGACTCGGGTGTGGCGGCCTTGGTTCATCATCCTCCTTGTCTTGATTATTTGCATCTCCCCCTTGATCATTGCCGTTATCTTGAGGTGGCTCATTTGCTTGATCTTCTCCTTCATCAACTTGAGCCTCATCCACATTTGAGTTGGTGGAGATGCTTGCGTGGAGGAGGATGGTTGATCTTGTGCATTTGGAGGTTCTTCGGATTCCTTAGGACACACATCCCCAATGGACATGTTCCTCAGCGCGATGCACGGAGCCTCTTCATCACCTATCTCATCAAGATCAACTTGCTCTACTTGAGAGCCGTTAGTCTCATCAAACACAACGTCACAAGACACTTCAACTTGTCCGGAGGACTTGTTAAAGACTCTATATGCCCTTGTGTTTGAATCATATCCTAGTAAAAAGCCTTCTACAGTCTTAGGAGCAAATTTAGATTTTCTATCTCTTTTAACAAGAATAAAGCATTTGCTTCCAAAGACTCTAAAATATGAAATATTGGGCTTTTTATCGGCAAGGAGTTCATATGATGTCTTCTTGAGGATTCGGTGTAGATACAACCGGTTGATGGCGTAGCAGGCGGTGTTGACCGCCTCGGCCCAAAACCGATCCGATGTCTTGTACTCATCATGCATGGTTCTTGCCATGTCCAATAGAATTCGATTCTTCCTCTCCACTACACCATTTTGTTGTGGAGTGTAGGGAGAAGAGAACTCATGCTTGATGCCCTCCTCCTCAAGAAAGCCTTCAATTTGAGATTTCTTGAACTCCGTCCCGTTGTCGCTTCTATTTTTCTTGATCCTTAAGCCGAACTCGTTTTGAGCTCATCTCAAGAATCCCTTTAAGGTCTCTTGGGTGTGAGATTTTTCCTGCAAAAAGAATACCCAAGTGAAGCGAGAATAATCATCCACAATAACTAGACAGTACTTATCAAGCCGATGCTTATGTAAGCGATCGGGCTGAATAGATCCATGTGTAGGAGCTCCAATGGCCTGTCAGTCGTCATGATGTTCTTGTGTGGATGGTGAGCACCAACTTGCTTCCCTGCTTGGCATGCGCTACAAATCCTGTCTTTCTCAAAATGAACATTTGTTAGTCCTAAAATGTGCTCTCCCTTTAGAAGCTTATGAAGATTCTTCATCCCAACATGTGCTAGTCGGCGATGCCAGAGCCAGCCCATGTTAGTCTTAGCAATTAAGCAAGTATCGAGTTCAGCTCTATTAAAATTCACTAAGTATAGCTGACCCTCTAACACTCCCTTAAATGCTATTGAATCATCACTTCTTCTAAAGACAGTGACACCTACATCAGTAAATAGACAGTTGTATCCCATTTTGCATAATTGAGAAACGGAAAGCAAATTGTAATCTAATGAATCTACAAGAAAAACATTGGAAATAGAATGGTCAGGTGATATAGCAATTTTACCCAATCCTTTGACCAAACCTTGATTTCCATCCCCGAATGTGATAGCTCATTGGGGATCTTGGTTTTTCTCGTAGGAGGAGAACATCTTCTTCTCCCCTGTCATGTGGTTTGTGCACCCGCTGTCGATTACCCAGCTTGAGCCCCCGGATGCATAAACCTACAAAACATGTTTAGTTCTTGACTTTAGGTACCCAAATGGTTTTGGGTCCTTTGGCATTAGAAACAAGAACTTTGGGTACCCAAACACAAGTCTTTGACCCCTTGTGCTTGCCCCCAATATATTTGGCAACTACCTTGCCGGATTTTTTAGTTAAAACATAAGATGCATCAAAAGTTTTAAATGAAATGTCATGGTCATTTGATGCACTAGGAGTTTTCTTCTTAGGAAACTTAGCATGGGTTTGTTGCCTAGAACTAGATGTCTCACCCTTATACATAAAAGCATGATTAGGGCCAGAGTGAGACTTCCTAGAGTGAATTCTCCTAATTTTGCTCTCGGGATAACCGGCAGGGTATAAAATGTAACCCTCGTTATCCTGAGGCATGGGAGCCTTGCACTTAACAAAGTTGGACAATTTCTTAGGAGGGGCATTAATTTTGACATTGCCTCCCTGTTGAAAGCCAATGCCATCCTTAATGCCAGGGCGTCTCCCTCTATAGAGCATGCTTCTAGCGAATTTAAATTTTTCATTCTCTAAGTCATGCTCGGCAATTTTAGCATCTAATTTTGCTATATGATCATTTTGTTGTTTAATTAAAGCCATGTGATCATGTATAGCATTAATATCAACATCTCTACATCTAGTACAAATAGAAGTTTGCTCAACGGTAGATGTAGAGGGTTTGCAAGATTTCAATTCTACAACCTTAGCATGCAATATATCATTTTTAGTTCTAAGGTCCGAAATTGTAGCATTGCAAACATCTAATTATTTAGCCTTAGCAAGCAATTTTTCATTTTCAATCCTAAGGCTAGCAAGAGACATGTTTAATTCTTCAATCTAAGATTGGGAATTGAAACATTACAAGCAATAGAATCAACCTTAGCTAACAAATTAGCATTCTCATTTCTAAGGTTGTCTATAGTCTCATGGCAAGTGCTTAGCTCACTAGATAATTTTTCGCACTTTTCAACTTCTAGAGCATAAGCATTTTTTACTTTAACATGCTTCTTGTTTTCTTTTATAAGGAAGTCCTCTTGGGAGTCCAAGAGATCATCCTTCTCATGGATAGCACTAATCAATTCATTTAATTTCTCTTTTTGTTGCATGTTTAAGTTGGCAAAAAGAGTACGTAAATTATCTTCCTCATCACTAGCATTATCATCGCTAGAAGACTCATATCTAGTGGAGGATTTAGATTTAACCTTCTTCTTTTTGTCGTCCTTTGCCATGAGGCACTTGTGGCCAACGTTGGGGAAGAGAAGGCCCTTGGTGATGGCGATGTTGGCGGCATCCTCGTCGTCGGAGGAGTCGCTAGAGCTTTCGTTGGAGTCCCATTCCCGACAAACATGGGCATCGCCGCCCTTCTTCTTGTAGTACCTCTTCTTCTCCTTTCTTCTCCCCTTCTTGTCATCGCCCCTGTCACTGTCACTTGAAATAGGACATTTAGCTATAAAGTGACCGGGCTTACCACATTTGTAGCAAACCTTCTTGGAGCGAGGTTTGTAGTCTTTCCCCCCTCCTTTGCTTGAGGATTTGGCGGAAGCTCTTGATGACGAGCGCCATTTCCTCATTGTCAAGCTTGGAGGCGTCGATGGGTGTTCTACTCGGTGTAGACTCCTCCTTCTTTTCTTCCGTCGCCTTGAATGCGACCGGTTGAGCTTCGGACGTGGAGGGGCCGTCAAGCTCGTTGATCTTCCGTGAGCCCTTGATCATAAATTCAAAGCTCACAAAATTCCTGATTACTTCCTCGGGTGTCATTAGTGTATATCTTGTATTACCACGAATTAATTGTACTTGAGTAGGGTTAAGGAAAATAAGTGATCTTAGAATAACCTTAACCACCTCGTGGTCATCCCATTTCTTGCTCCTGAGGTTGCGCACTTGGTTCACCAAGGTTTTGAGCCGGTTGTACATATCTTGTGGCTCCTCCCCTTGGCGAAGACGGAAGCGACCGAGCTCCCCCTCGATCGTTTCCCTCTTGGTGATCTTGGTGAGTTCATCACCCTCGTGCGCGGTCTTGAGCACTTCCCAAACTTCCTTGGCGCTCTTTAGTCCTTGCACCTTGTTGTACTCCTCCCTACTTAGAGAGGCGAGGAGTATAGTTGTGGCTTGGGAGTTGAAGTGCTCGATGTGGGCCACCTCGTCCTCATCATAATCTTCATCCCCTACGGATGGTACCTGTACACCAAACACAACGACATCCCATATACTTTTGTGGAGTGAGGTTAGATGAAATCGCGTTAAATCACTCCACCTAGCATAATCTTCACCATCAAAAGTTGGTGGTTTGCCTAATGGGACGGAAAGTAAAAGTGTATGTTTAGGAATGCGAGGGTAGCGTAGGGGGATCTTACTAAACTTCTTACGCTCATGGCGCTTAGAAGTTACGGAGGGCGCGTCGAAGCCGGAGGTGGAAGGTGATGAAGTGTCGGTCTCGTAGTAGACCACCTTCCTCATCTTCTTTATCTTGTCACCACTCCGATGCGACTTGTGGGAAGAGGCTTTCTTCTCCTTCCACTTTCCCTTTTTGCGGGACTCTTCCGATGAAGCCTTCCTGTGGCTTGTAGTGGGTTTGTCGCCGGTCTCCATCTCCTTCTTGGCGTGTTCTCCCGACATCACTTCGAGCGGTTAGGCTCTAATGAAGCACCGGGCTCTGATATCAATTGAAAGTCACCTAGAGGGGGGTGAATAGGGCGAAACTGAAATTTACAAACTTAAACTCAAACTTCAAGTCGGGTTAGCGTTAGAAACATAAATGAGTCCGCGAGAGAGGGCGCAAAACAAATCGCAAGCAAATAAAGAGTGTGGCACGCGGATTTGTTTTACCAAGGTTCGGTTCTCGCAAACCTACTCCCCGTTGAGGTGGTCACAAAGATCGGGTCTCTTTCAACCCTTTCCCTCTCTCAAACGGTCCCTCGGACCGAGTGAGCTTTCTCTTCTCAAATCAACTGGGAACAAAACTTCCCCGCAAGGACCACCACACAATTGGTGTCTCTTGCCTTGGTTACAATTGAGTTTCGATCACAAGCAAAGAATGAGAAAGAAGAAAGCAATCCAAGCGGAAGAGCTCAAAAGAACACAACAAATCACTCTCACTTAACACTAAAGCTTTTGTGGAATTTGGAGAGGATTTAATCACTTGGGTGTGTCTTGTGTTGAATGCCTAGCTCTTGTAAGTGGTTGGAAGTTGAGAAACTTGGATGACTTGAATGTGGGGTGGTTGGGGGTATTTATAACCCCAACCACCCAACTAGTCGTCTGGTGGAGGCTGTCTGTCGCATGGTGCACCGGACAGTCCGGTGCACACCAGACAGTGTCCGGTGTGCCAGCCACGTCACCAGGTCGTCGGGTTCTGACCGTTGGAGCTCTGACTGCTGGGCCCGCCTGGAAGTCCGGTGGCACACCGGACATGCACTGTAGAGTGTCTGGTGCGCCACTTCGTGCGTGCCTGACTTCTGCGCGCTCTGGCGCGCAATAAATGCTGTTGCAGGTGACCGTTGGCGCCGAATAGCCGTTGCTCCGCTGGCTCACCGGTCAGTCCGGTGTTCACCGGACATGTCCGGTGAATTATAGCGGAGCGAATTCCCGAAGCTGGCGAGTTCCAGAGTCGCTCTTCCCTGGGGCACCGGACACTGTCCGGTGTACACCAGACAGTCCGGTGAATTATAGCGGAGCACCTCTGGATTTTCCCGAAGGTGAAGAGTTTGACTTGAAGTCCCCTGGTGCACCGGACACTGTCTGGTGGCACACCGGACAGTCCGGTGCGCCAGACTAGGGCACTCTTCGGTTATCCCTTTGCTCTTTTGTTGAACCCAATTCTTGGTCTTTTTATTGGCTAAGTGTGAACCTTTAACACCTGTATAACTTATACACTAGAGCAAACTAGTTAGTCCAATTATTTGTGTTGGGTAATTCAACCACCAAAATCAATTAGGAAATAGGTGTAAGCCTAATTCCCTTTCAAACATCACAAGGTTTTCCTATTTGCCAAATTGCCAGTACCAACATCAGATCAAGGAGTGGTTCCCGTCAACGTTAAAGATCTATACAAAACTAAATCAGTATTGAGCTGTGCGTTGCAACGACATACAAAATATTGAATAAAATGGTAATGCACAACTAAATCAGTTCAAAAAGATATGTAATGCTCAAAGGATAGTGTTTGTGGATGTTAGAGAGCGAGCGGACGCTCCTGGATAGCGAAGCGTGGAGAACGAGCGAGCGGGTGGGGGCGCGACGCACAAAAACCACGACTGGAACTATTAAAAGTAGTGCATTATAGTAGTAAAGATAGTAGATAAAATACCCCCACCCAGTTGTTAACATGTCGATCTAATAATTTAAAATACCACTTTTAAAGATGGGATAAATATATTAGTCCAGATTTTTAGATAACAAAACCACATTAAATTAGCCAAAGAGACTATATGGTTCTACACTTCTACATAAAATAAAATAAAAAAGAAAATTCTCGTTGAAAGAGAAGTGATAACAATAATGGGAAATGAGAAGAGAAAGAAATACTCTACAGTAGGGTCTATCATAGTGATGTTTGTCGTTCGGTATCAATGTTTCATACAAATCTTTTACTTCTGTCGCAACGCACGGGCACATTTCTATAACAATATAACACACATATGTACATAAGTTATCGTGTCATTATACGGTTCCATTGCAACGCACGGGCACTCATCATCGTATTATCATAGAACTAAATGATTGCTGCTACCGTAAAAAGTTAGATATTTGTTTTTCTCGAGTAATTATTAACTATACAGGTACGTATAGATATGATTGCATTGAGATGAATTGTTGCTCCATTCGTGTGTCCATAATTACTCCTACGTTAGTCTAAGTTAGGACTGGATTTTTTCTAAGAAAAATTGTTTAGGGGGTGTTTGGTTTCTAGGGACTAATGTTTAGTCCCTTCATTTTATTCCTTTTTAGTGTATAAATTGCTAAATATGGAAACTAAAATAAAGTTTTAGTTTCTATATTTGGTAATTTTAGAACTAAAATGGAAATAAAATCTAGGGACTAAACATTAGTCCCTAGAAACCAAACACCCCCTTAGATAAAGATAAAGTCTACCTAAAAATAATAATGATGGAATAGCTACAGTAGTTTGAAATGGAGTCTCGCATCGCGTGGAAGGAACTTGAATTTCCTTGCTCCGTCCTTGATGAATTTCTTTCCGCGCGACTGCGATTGCCGCCTCTAGTGGACCATCGTGTCGAGATGACGCCAACTGTCACGCCCAGCAAGCTATTTGGTTACTGTGTCATATGGGGCTGTCTACATCGGCGGTTTCTAAATTTTATCCTTTAAAAAAATATTTACTGTTATTTACTGTACTCTTTAAAAATTTTCGTCTTCTATATCTTTTTCATTTCCAATAACTTTCTTTAAATTTTATCCTCTATAAGAATTCTTATTCTAAATCGCCTTTCTTATCCAACCCATACAAAAAAAGATCATTCGTATATCTAGATTTTAAAATACGCTACATATTACATCATTGATTTTTGTGGGAAAATTACTCGTTGTTTTTATTTAGCGGACAGGAGGTCCGACAATTGTATTCTAATTTTTTTTTTCTGCATCAGAAACGCAAACAACGATGGTTCATACGTGCCAAAATACATGTCGAAGGGATGAAAACGGTCGGAAACAGTATTTATTCGGTAATCGGTTTTTTGGTCGTTTTTCTTTGATTGCGAATAAATAGGATATATACTGCACTATACAAATTTGTATTCTTGTTTATAACATTGAGATTGTAAAGATTCATAAAAGTTAATCCTCAAATTCAATCATATATTTTCTCAAATGATAGATATAAAATTCGGTATGGATTCGAAAACAAATTCGGTAATTTTTTCAGCTTTTTTTTGTTGTAAGGAGCAAATAATATATAAAACAATTTATGTAATATTTTATTCTTATTTGTAATAATGTGCTTGAGAACATAGCACAAAATCACCATCAAATTTCATACATATATATTTTAAAATATTAAATTTCTCCTAACAGTTCAGATTACCACTTTCATCTTGTATATTTTAATAGTAACATGAAAGTATATATCATACATTTATCAGTCAAAAAAAATGTAGAAAAATATAGTTCTTTCTTGCCTCATGAACCATATCCTATCAAAGTCTAACAACACAACTAATTCGGTTATTTTTGCTATATACTCTCTCCGTCTCAAAATATAGTTCTTTCTAGTCCTTTTTTCCGTCCGTATTAATTATTTCGAATGATATATATATAATATATATATATATATATAATATTTTGACACGGAGGAAACATTTGAAACATCGTTGCAGAGTCTGAAGCAAAATACAGATAGTACCAAAATGAGGTGGCTATTCAAACTGATAAGTATTGATATGTTTTTAGATGGTCTAAAAAAGTCTGTCGAAGAATAATGATGAAAACAGCTACACTAGTTTGGGATGATGGAGTCGTGTGGACGAGAGAACCTTGAATTTCCTTGCTCCTCGACGAATTTCTTTTCGCACGACCTCCGGCTCCGACCAATTATTTGGTCTACTATGTGACATGGAGTAATAATAAAAATAAAAGCTAGCTTTCTTCAAATGATCCCAAAGAAACAAATGTTATTATCTACTCTATTCGTGACACCTCATCCCACACGACAATACCAGCAGCAGCGGCAGCAGTTCTTTGGTCGGTCGGCTGGTGAAGTTGGCAGGGAGTGTTGTTTTATTTGCATTCCCGTACTCTACCCCAACGTTCTGGTTGCCATATCTCCAGTAAGGTTTCTCAATGATGCAAGGTAAAGTATAAATATAAACAAGTTTTAAAAAAAAGCCCAACCAATGCTTCCTGTCGGTAGTGTCGAGAGGAACTAAGGCCGCGATGAGTTTTATGAAAAGGTTTTAGAATATGACGAGGAGGGGTTTCATGCAAAATGAGCTTAGGGTCTCCAACCATTCTTCCAATACCTCTCTTTTCCCTCGACGGTGCTTTCTAATATAATTCAGGACCTCTATTTAAAAGACTCTCCTCCTACATACAGGAGTCTCCACTAGGGCTTGAAAATTAGCTCGAGGCTCGCGAGCCGGCTCGAGCTCGGTGCGGCTCGGCTCGGCTCGGAGCGGCTCGTGAGCCTCGAACGAGCCGAGTCGAGCCTCTTCTTCGAGCTCGTTTTTGCAGCGAGCCGAGCCGAGCCAGCTCGCGAGCCTTGCAAAAATGATCAATTTATGGAATAATAATGAATATCAGATAATTTTATGGATAATAGATCATTTTTTAGTCTTTGATGGTGAATATATAATGTTAATTCACCAAATAATGCAACGATAAGTACCAGAATATGGCTCGCGAGCCGAGCCGAGCCGGCTCGCGAGCCAAGGTCGAGCCGAGCCGAGCCTCTTTCGCCAGCTCGTGAAATGGACGAGCCGAGCCGAGCCGAGCTCGTTCAGTCACCGAGCCGCACCGAGCCGAGCCGAGCTCGGCTCGGCTCGTTTCCAGCCCTAGTCTCCACCCATTTCCTCTATACAATATACCCTAGCTCTATAACATTTATTTATCATTATTTATTTTTTAAAAAAAGTATATAATATTTATACTAACATAATAAATATTATTATCATATTATGGTGTTTAAACAGAATTAATATTGTAAAAATACATAATTAAAGTATAGAGAGAGTGTAGGGCACACACATGTCCTTTCTTTCTCTATAAATAGAGTGTATGGAGGAAACCTTCGGAGAATTGTGCTCTTTATATATATATATATATGTCGGGGACCATAATTAGGGGTACCCTCAAGACTTCTAATTCTCAGCTGGTAACCCCCATCAGCATAAAGCTGCAAAGTCCTGATGGGTGCGATTAAGTCAGGGATCGGTCCATTCGAGGGACTCGATCACGCCTCGCCCGAGCCTAGCCTCGGACAAGGGCAGCCGACCCCGGAGGATCTCCGTCTCGCCCGAGGCCCCCCTCCAGCGGCGAACATGCTTCCGGCTCGCCCAAGGCCCTGTCTTCGCCAAGAAGCAACCCTGACCAAATCGCCGCGCCGACCGACCAAATCACAGGAGCATTTAATGCAAAGGTGGCCTGACACCTTTATCCTGACGCACGCCCTTCAGTCGATAGAGCCGAAGTGACCGCCGTCACTTCGCCGCTCCACTGACTGGCCTGACAGAAAGACAACGCCGCCTGCGCCGCTCCGACTGCGGTGCCACTTAACAGAGTGAGGCTGACAGGCAGTCAGGCCCGGCCGCAGGCACCATAGGAAGCTCCGCTCCGCCCGACCCAGGGCTCGGACTCGGGCTAAGCCCCGGAAGACGGCGAACTCCGCTCCGCCCGACACAGGGCTCGGACTTGGGCTCAGCCCCGGAGGACGGCGAACTCCGCTCCGCCCGACCCAGGGCTCGGACTCGGGCTAAGCCCCGGAAGACGACGAACTCCGCTCCGCCCAACCCAGGGCTCGGACTCGGGCTAAGCCCCGGAAGACGGCGAACTCCGCTCCGCTCGACCCAGGGCTCGGACTTGGGCTCAGCCCCGGAAGACGACGAACTCCGCTTCGCCCGACCCAAGGGCTCGGACTCTGCCCCGGCCTCAGCCGACGGTCTCCGCCTCGCCCAACCCAGGGGCTCGGACTCGACCTCGGCCACGGAAGACAGACTCGACCTCGACTTCGGAGGAGCCTCCACATCGCCCAACCTAGGGCGCAGACCAGCCACGTAAACAGGAGGCGCCATCATCACCCTACCCCAAGCTGACTCGGGCCACGGGGAACAAGACCGGCATCCCATCTGGCTCGCTCCGCCAGATAGGCAATGATGGCGCCCCGCATACTCTGTGACGACGGCGGCTCTCAGCCCCCTTACGGAAGCAAGAGGACGTCAGCAAGGACTCGACAGCTCCGACAGCTGTCCCTCCGCCAGGCTCCAGCGCTCCTCCGACGGCCACGACATCACACGAACCGGGCGCCAAAACCTCTCTGGCCACCACGATGGCATGTACTTAGGGCGCTAGCTCTCCTCCGCTAGACACGTAGCACTCTGCTACACCCCCCATTGTACACCTGGATCCTCTCCTTACGCCTATAAAAGGAAGGACCAGGGCCCTCTTAGAGAGGGTTGGCCGCGCGGGGACGAGGACGAGACAGGCGCTCACGTGAGGCCGCTCGCTCCCTCTCCCGCGTGGACGCTTGTAACCCCCTACTGCAAGCGCACCCGACCTGGGCGCGGGACGAACACGAAGGCTGCGGGATTTCCACCTCTCTCACGCCCATCTCCGGCCACCTCACTTCCCCCCTTCGCGCTCGGCCTCGCGCCGACCCATCTGGGCCGGGGCACGCGGCGACATTTCACTCGTCGGCCTAGGGACCCCCCGGTCTCAAAACGCCGACAGTTGGCGTGCCAGGTAGGGGCCTGCTACGTGTTGACGAACAGCTTCCCGTCAAGCTCCAGATGGGTAGTCTCCAGCAACCTCTCCAACCCGGGACGGTGCTCCGTTTCGGGAGCCTTGAGTTCATGTCCCTCGACGGCAGCTACGACATGATACTCCTTCCACCGCCGTGCGACAGCAACAATGGCGGCCGACAGCCCGCCCGCCGGCGGTGGAATCGACGACGTCTTCCCGGCGTGGTGGAAGAACAACATTCGAGCTCACCCCGTCCTCTCCCCCGCCGACGGAGGAGGAGGCGGGGTAACCAAGGCCAAGCGGGAGGCAGCGCCTCATCGGCTGTCGAGCGAGTCGACGGCACCAGCGCCCCAACGGGGGGCGCGTCGGGCATCGACCTCGCGTTTGAGACGAAGACGAGCGCCGTCTCCCCGCGACACGGCAATTCCGAGCAAACAGATGACGCCACCACGCTCGCGAAAGGCTTGCTGGACGTCACCCTCGTACCTGAGACGACGGTGCAGTCAGTCCCCGACGCGACTTCATCGTCGCCCGTCGACCAAGAGGTACCGACCGATTCCCATCTCACGCCCCCTGGATTCAGCCTCGACCCGCCAAGCGGCTTCGCTTTGGCGGACGCTCTCGTAGAGGCGAGTCCGAACCCTCTGGGGTTTCGTATGCGGTCACCTTGGGACCGGCTGACGGACGTCTCGACCTATGGGCCCTCTGGGTCCGAGGAAGACGACGAGCCCGACTTCTGTTGGGATTTCTGTGGACTTGGCAACCCCAGTGCCATGCGGGACTTCATGACCGCATGCGACTACTGCCTTTCCGACTGTTCCGACGGTAGCCGCAGCCTCGACGACGAGGACTGCGGCCCAAGCCGCGAATGTTTCCACGTCGATCTAGGGGGTCCCTCCGAAGGCAACCATCTCGGCATGCCAGAGGACGGTGATCTCCCTAGGCCGGTGCCTCGTGTTGAAATCCCACGGGAGCTAGCTGTGGTCCCCGTTCAGGCGGGGGGCCATGACCCATAGCTCGAGCAAATCCGCGGGGTGCAGGCCAGGCTCGACGAGGGAGCAGGAGCACTTGAGCTGATCCGCCAGAACGTCGGGCAGGAATGGGCGGGCCAACCTCCGGCCGGAGAAATGCGTCATCTACCCCAGGGCTTCCAGCACCACATCGCCGACGATGTCAGGGTCAGGCTGCCACCCGCATCCAGTGGGGTCGGCCAGAACCTGGCTGCAGCAGCAATGCTCCTCCGCGCGATGCCGGAGCCATCAACCACCGAGGGGCGCCGCGGTCCGACGGGCCGAGAGCTCCGCCTCCCGAAGGCAGGGGTACCCCTCGGAACATCATGCCGAGACTTCTCGATTCATGCGGGAAGCCTTGGTCCACACCGGGCGCACGCGCAACACAACGCCTGCGGCCCCGGGTCGCCTCGGCAACGAGCACCATCACCGCGACCGTCGGGCCCACCTCGACGAGAGGGTGCGCCGAGGCTACCACCCCAGGCGTGGAGGACGCTACGACAGCGGGGAGGATCGGAGTCCCTCGCCCGAACCATCCGGTCCGCAGGCTTTCAGCCGCGCCATACGACGGGCGCCGTTCCCGACCAGGTTCCGACCCCCGACTACCATCACAAAGTACTCGGGGGAGACGAGACCGGAGCTGTGGCTCGCGGAATACCAGCTGGCCTGCCAACTGGGTGGAACGGACGATGACAACCTCATCATCCGCAACCTCCCCCTGTTCCTCTCCGACACCGCTCGCGCCTGGTTGGAGCACCTGCCTCCGGGGCAGATCTCCAACTGGGACGACCTGGTCCAAGCCTTCGCCGGCAATTTCCAGGGCACGTACGTGCGCCCTGGGAATTCCTGGGACCTCCGAAGCTGCCGACAGCAGCCGGGAGAGTCTCTCCGGGACTACATCTGGCGATTCTCGAAGCAGCGCACCGAGCTGCCCAACATCACCGACTCGGATGTCATCGGCGCGTTCCTCGCCGGCACCACCTGCCGCGACCTGGTGAGCAAGCTGGGTCGCAAGACCCCCACCAGGGCGAGCGAGCTGATGGACATCGCCACCAAGTTCGCCTCTGGCCAGGAGGCGGTCGAGGCTATCTTCCGGAAGGACAAGCAGCCCCAGGGCCGCCCACCGGAAGATGCCCCCGAGGCGTCAACTCAGCGCGGCGCCAAGAAGAAGGGCAAGAAGAAGTCGCAAGCGAAACGCGACGCCGCCGACGTGGACCTTCTCGCCGCCGCCGAGTACAAGAACCCTCGGAAACCCCCCGGAGGTGCCAACCTCTTCGACAAGATGCTCAAGGAGTCGTGCCCCTATCATAAGGGGCCCGTCAAGCACACCCTTGAGGAGTGCGTCATGCTTCGGCACCACTTCCACAGGGCCGAGCCACCCGCGGAGGGTGGCAGGGCCCACGACGACGACAAGAAGGAAGATCACCAGGCAGGAGAGTTCCCCGAGGCCCGCGACTGCTTCATGATCTACGGTGGGCAAGCGGCGAACGCCTCGGCTCGGCACCGCAAGCAAGAGCGTCGAGAGGTCTGTTCGGTGAAGGTGGCGGCGCCAGTCTACCTAGACTGGTCCGACAAGCCCATCACCTTCGACCAAGCCGACCACACCGACCACGTGCCGAGCCCGGGGAAATACCCACTCGTCGTCGACCCCGTCATCGCCGACGTCAGGCTCACCAAGGTCCTCATGGACGGAGGTAGCAGCCTCAACATCATATACGCCGAGACCCTCGGGCTCCTGCGTGTCGATCTGTCCTCGGTCCGGGCAGGCGCTACGCCTTTCCACGGGATCATCCCCGGGAAGCGCGTCCAGCCCCTCGAACAACTCGACCTCCCCGTCTGCTTCGGAACACCCTCCAACTTCCGAAGGGAGACCCTGACGATCGAGGTGGTCGGGTTCCGTGGAACCTACCACGCGGTACTGGGAAGGCCATGCTACGCGAAGTTCATGGCCGTCCCCAACTACACCTACCTCAAGCTCAAGATGCCGGGCCCCAACAGGGTCATCACCGTCGGCCCCACGTACAAACACGCGTTCGAATGCGATGTGGAGTGCGTGTAGTACGCCGAGGCCCTCATCGCCGACCTGGAGAGCCTCTCTAAAGAGGTGCCAGACGTGAAGCGTCATGCCGGCAACTTCGAGCCAGCGGAGACGGTTAAGTCCGTCCCCCTCGACCCCAGCAACGACGCCTCCAAGCAGATCCGGATCGGCTCTAAGCTCGGTCCCAAATAGAAAGCAGTGCTCATCGACTTTCTCCGCGCGAACACCGACGTCTTCGCGTGGAGTCCCTCGGACATGCCCGGCATACCGAGGGATGTCGCCGAGCACTCGCTGGATATCCGAGCCGAAGCCCGACCCGTCAAGCAGCCTCTGCGCCGATTCGACGAAGAAAAGCGCAGAGCCATAGGCGAGGAGATCCACAAGCTAATGGCGGCAGGGTTCATCAAAGAGGTATTCCATCCCGAATGGCTAGCCAACCCTGTGCTTGTGAGAAAGAAAGGAGGGAAATGGCGGATGTGTGTAGACTACACTGGTCTAAACAAAGCATGTCCGAAGGTTCCCTACCCTCTGCCTCGCATCGATCAAATCGTGGATTCCACTGCTGGGTGTGAAACCCTGTCTTTCCTCGATGCCTACTCCAGGTATCACCAAATCAGGATGAAAGAGTCCGACCAGCTCGCGACTTCTTTCATCACACCCTTCAGCATGTACTGCTATGTCACCATGCCGTTCGGTTTGAGGAATGCGGGCGCGACATACCAGCGGTGCATGAACCATGTGTTCGGCAAACACATTGGCTAGACGGTCGAGGCCTACGTCGATGACATTGTAGTCAAGACGAGGAAAGCCTCCGACCTCCTTTCCGACCTTGAAGTGACATTCCGATGTCTCAAGGCGAAAGGCGTGAAGCTCAATCCCGAAAAGTGTGTCTTCGGGGTACCCGAGGCATGCTCTTGGGGTTCATCGTCTCCGAGCGGGGCATCGAAGCCAACCCGGAGAAGATCGCAGCCGTCACCAGCATGGGGCCCATCAAGGACTTGAAAGGCGTGCAGAGGGTCATGGGATGTCTTGCGGCTCTGAGCCGCTTCATCTCACGCCTCGGCGAAAGAGGTCTGCCTCTGTACCTCCTCTTAAGGAAGGCCGAGTGCTTCACTTGGACCCCCGAGGCCGAGGAAGCCCTCGGGAACCTGAAGGCGCTCCTCATGAATGCGCCTATCTTGGTGCCCCCAGCTGCCGGAGAAGCCCTCTTGGTCTACGTCGCCGCGACCACTCAGGTGGTTAGCGCCGCGATTGTGGTCGAGAGGCAGGAAGAGGGGCATGCATTGCCCGTTCAGAGGCCAGTCTACTTCATCAGCGAGGTACAGTCTGAAACCAAGATCCGCTACCCACAAGTTCAGAAGCTGCTGTACGCGGTGATCCTGACACGGCGGAAGTTGCGACACTACTTCGAGTCTCATCCGGTAACTATGGTGTCATCCTTCCCCCTGGGGGAGATCATCCAGTGCCGAGAGGCCTCGGGTAGAATCGCAAAGTGGGCGGTGGAAATCATGGGCGAAACAATCTCGTTCGCCCCTCGGAAGGCCATCAAGTCCCAGGTCTTGGCGGACTTCGTGGCTGAATGGGTCGACACCCAGCTCCCAACATCTCCGATCCAGCCGGAGCTCTGGACCATGTTCTTCGACGGGTCACTGATGAAGACAGGAGCCGGCGCAGGCCTACTCTTCATCTCGCCACTCGGGAAGCACCTACGCTATGTGCTACGCCTCCATTTCCCGGCGTCCAACAATGTGGCCGAGTATGAGGCTCTGGTCAACGGGTTGCAGATCGCCATCGAGCTAGGGGTCCGACGCCTCGACGCTCGCGGTGACTCGCAGCTCGTCATCGACCAAGTCATGAAGAACTCCCACTGCCGCAACCCGAAGATGGAGGCCTATTGCGATGAGGTTCGGCGCCTGGAAGACAAGTTCTACGGGCTCGAGCTCAACCACATCGCCCGGCGCTACAACGAGACTGCGGACGAGCTGGCTAAAATACCCTCGGGGCGAACAACGGTTCCCCCGGACGTCTTCTCCCGAGACCTGCATCAACCCTCCGTCAAGATCGACGACACGCCCGAGCCCAAGGCACCCTCGGCCCAGCCCGAGGTACCCTCGGCTCAGTCTGAGGCACCCTCGGCTCGGCCCGAGGCGCCCTCGGTTCAGCCCGAGGTACCCTCGGCCCCCGAGGGCGAGACGTTGCACGTCGAGGGGGAGCAAAGCGGGGTCACGCCTGATCAAAACTGGCAGACCCCATACCTGCAATATCTCCACCGAGGAGAGCTACCCCTCGACCGAGCCGAAGCTCGGCGGTTGGCGCGGCGCGCCAAGTCGTTCATCTTGCTGGGAGATGGGAACGAGCTCTACCACCGCAGCCCCTCAGGCATCCTCTAGCGATGCATCTCCATCACCGAAGGTCAGGAACTCCTCCGAGAGATACACTCGGGGGCTTGCGGCCATCACGCAGCACCTCGAGCCCTTGTCGGAAATGCTTTCCGACAAGGTTTCTACTGGCCGACGGCGATGGCCGACGCCACTAGAATTGTCCGCACCTGCGAAGGGTGTCTGTTCTACGCAAGGCAGACCCACCTGCCCGCTCAGGCTCTGCAGATGATACCCATCACCTGGCCTTTTGCTGTGTGGGGTCTGGACCTCGTTGGCCCCTTGCAGAAGGCACCCGGAGGCTACACGCACCTGTTGGTCGCCATCGACAAATTCTCCAAGTGGATCGAGGTCCGACCCCTAAATAGCATCAGGTCCGAGCAGGCGGTGGCGTTCTTCACCAACATCATCCATCGTTTCGGGGTCCCGAACTCCATCATCACCGACAACGGCACCCAGTTCATTGGCAGAAAGTTCCTGGACTTATGTGAGGATCACCACATCCGGGTGGACTGGGCCGCCGTGGCTCATCCCATGACGAATGGGCAAGTAGAGCGTGCCAACGGCATGATTCTACAAGGACTCAAGCCTCGGATTTACAACGACCTCAACAAGTTCGGCAAGCGATGGATGAAGGAACTCCCCTCGGTGGTCTGGAGCCTGAGGACAACACCGAGCCGAGCCACGGGCTTCACGCCGTTCTTTCTAGTCTATGAGGCCGATGCCATCTTGCCCACAGACCTGGAATACGGTTCCCCGAGGACGAGGGCCTATGCCGACCAAAGCAACCAAGCTAGTCGAGAAGACTCGCTGGACCAGCTGGAAGAGGCTCGGGACAAGGCCTTACTACACTCGGCGCGGTACCAGTAGTCCCTGCGACGCTACCGCGCCCGAGGGGTCCGGTCCCGAGACCTCTAGGTGGGCGACCTGGTGCTTCGGCTGCGACAAGACGCCCGAGGGCGGCACAAGCTCACGCCCCCCTGGGAGGGGCCGTTCGTCATCGCCAAAGTTCTGAAGCCCGGAACGTACAAGCTGGCCAACAATCAAGGCGAGGTCTACAGCAACGCTTGGAACATCCAACAGCTACGTCGCTTCTACCCTTAAGATGTTTTCAAGTTGTTCATATACCTCACTCCCACGCAAAGTTTAGTCATCAAGGAAGGGTCGGCCTTGCCTCGGCAAAGCCCGACCCTCCCTCGGGGGCTAAAAGGGGGGAACCCCCTCTGCGTCGATTTTTTTCCTCGAAAAAAGATCCTTTCTGCCAGAATGTCTTTCGTGCTGTTCGACTACTTCGAAAGTGGATCCTGAAAACGACGAAGTACACGTAAGAAGCCAAGGCTGACCGAGCCGAGGGACTCCTACGCCTCCGGGATACGGATACCTCACTCATCACCTTCTGTGATAAGTAACTCACGCTCGGATAAGTGATTCCGTGGACCGAACAAGTCTTCACGTTCGAAAGCTCCTCTGCCGAAGTGGTTCTTCGGGCCTTCTCGACTGCGTCGGTGACAGAACCCCATGGACGGGCAAGAGCACGCGTAAGCGGCAAGGCCGACCGAGCCGAGGGACTCCTACGCCTCCGGGATACGGATACCTCACTCATCACCTTCCGTGAGAAGCAACTCTCGCCCGCACAAACAATTCTGTTACCGACAAAAAAGTCCAGATACTCGAAACAAGAGGAAAAGAGACGCAGCTTTACAACACGGCGAGGGTGTGTTTGGGTCTCGGCGGCCGCAGAAAACACACACTACAAGATAATCCGATCCTGCAGGCTCGGATCTTGACGGTTGAAGGGAGCAGCAGCGCCCTCGGCGTCGGCTACACCTTCGGCGAGGTCCGACCTAGCCTCGGACGGCGACACGGTCCGAGGGTCTCCACTCTGAAGGACGACGTCATCATCTCGCCCGGGCCATCGCCGCCCAGGTCTCCTCCAAGAATCCGGCTCGAGCAGGCGGCTCGGCTGGTCACCCCGAGGCCTCAGCCAGCTGTCCCCCAAAGACATCAGCCCGGCCCGAGGCCTCGGCATATCAACTCCGGCGTCGGTCCCGCTAACGGATAGCCCGGCCAGGCTCCGGCCGACCAGGTCTTCTTTTCGAGCCAACTCTGCCTCTGTTCGCGCTGACACCGCTACCCCTGGCTTCGGCTCATCGAAGAGCGGCCGAGGGGTTCCTTTAACTAAGCAAGAGAAGCCTCGGACAGCAAGGCCGACCGAGCCGAGGGACTCCTACGCCTCTGTGATACGGATACCTCTCTCGTCACCTTTACATGGGGCAACTCACGCTTGGTGAAGCGGTTCAGACAACCAACAGGCGAGTCCTAGTGCTCGAAAATGAGGAAAGACACGGCTCCGTGCCAAAAATACATACATGTTCAGGCTTCGACAGCCACAATGAACAAAACACTGGCATTCAAAGTGCCATTACAAACGGAACTCCGGTTCCACCTCTGCAGGTACGAACAACCCAACTCGATGGGGGGGGGCCTGCGGAGCAACAGAAGACCGACGAACGGCACGCCGTCACCCGCTCTAGTAGCGGCGACGACGACGACTTCTGCTCCGAAGGGCCGAACAGCGGCAGCAATGACCTCAGGGCGGATGCTGCTGCCAGGAGGCCCCCGCCCATGCCCAAACTCGTGAGGCAAGGACGAGCAGAAGGCCGTAGAGTTGGAGGTCGGTCCATAGGCGGCCCCGGCTATCTCGTCGGCGGAAGAACCTCTTCCAGCTGCCGTGGCGGAAGCCGGCACCGAAAGCGGCTCCGAAGCCACTCGGGTCCGAGAGCCAGGCACGCGGCAGCTGCCAGCGCCACGGACAGCAACCGCCCTTCCCCCTGATAACTGAGGGAAGGAGCGAGCCACTGCCCACGCAGGGGCCGACCCCAACTCGACACTCTCCCCTCCCCAGCACTGGTGATGAAAATCCTTGAGGCTAAGGGAGGGGCAGAGGCCGCGGCCCGGTTTGCTTTCCCCCGCCATCGAACTGGAGGTCACCATCTTGGGTGACCGCCGGCGAAGGGGTGCAGCCGGGCTGCATGATGAAAATCCTTGAAGCCGAACGATGGCTGAAAGGTGCCAACTCCTACGGAGTTGCGTTCCTCCAACGGCAAGGCGGAAGGACCGCGGACATCCCCCATCCGGGGGCTCGGAAGGTGGAAAGACACGATGCATAAGGGAGCACGAAGACATGGTCGCCTTTCAAGGGGTCGCCCTCCTTTTAAAGGCGACTCTCCCTACTCGCGTCCCCAACCGTCGTGGGTTGAGTCTTCTCCACCACGCTCCAAGGTCCTCCCCCTACGGCGCGGGGGCTGGGTCCCACACGTCATGCAAGCCGGCCCAAAGCAGAAGAAGCCAAACCGCCGCGCGCGGTGCATGCAACCGCCCAGCGGTTACAAGCGGCCCTCCACTTTTGCCCAGACCAGCGGGCGAGAGGGCGGGCAGCCATGCAAGCGGCATGCAACCGCGCCAAGTGGGCGCACCTCTCCAACTTCCAACGCGCCCAGCATGGAGGCCCAGGCCCACGCGTCATGCAACCGGCGCGCCGGATGCTGCACGCGAGCAACTGCACCGCCACCCGCGCCACTGCCACGCCTCCTCGACTGCAGAACCAGTACCGCGACTCGAGGCAACCCTACGCACGACCCAGCAGCGCCAGCCTGGCGCGACGGTCAATGCGGCCAAAAATGGGCCGGCAGTAATGGCGGTGGCAGGCGGGCAGGAGCAGCGGTCACGTCGTTAGCCAGGCTTACGTCCCATCCGGGGGCAGCGAGAGAACCCTCCCTCACGGCGTGAAGGCGACACGCCCGTGTTCCGTTCCTCGAACGACTCGCGCACGCACAACGGCCGCCCTGCGAACCGCACGCCCCGTCGCATTAACTCCACGGCGAGAAAGGCGGCGCCTCTGGCAGGGGAAGCGAGCGACGCTTCGCCTTCGCCATAATGACCGCGTCAAAAAAGGTACGCCACGTCGTTCGATTTCGAATCCTTTTCCTTTTTTCCTCTTTCTCTCTCTTACAACAGGGACCGGGAAAGGGGGATACCCCGAAAAGGATCCTTCTCCGTGAAGGAACCAGGCTCCGAGCCTCCTTACTGATCAGAGGTTCGAAGGCTGGCCCCTCGGAAGGGTTCAACAGCCGCCTCAGAGCGCGTGGGCTCCACACCCACTACTGGTCAGAGGTTCGAAGGCTGGCCCCTCGGAAGGGTTCAACGACCGCCTCAGGCTACTCGGGCTCCGCGCCCACTACTGATCAGGGGTTCGAAGGCTGGCCCTCGAAGGGTTCACAGCCGCCTCAGACACAGAGCGAGGGATGACCATGGGTACGTTCGATACATAACCAAGGCTCGGGCTGCGTTCCCGAGGTACCCTAGGACATTTCCGAGACCAGCGGGAACGATCTTGTAACGGAATCCCATCAGAGGGAGGCATCGAGCCCTCGGACCCCGTCGACAGGGGACCAGGTCCGGTAGATCACCCGCAGGTACTTTTGGGCGCGCCTCTGGGCCTCTAGCCGACCCCTAGCAAATGGGGCACGGACGTCCGCTCGGATTACCCGCCGGCAGCTCACCGAAGACACCATGTTCGGCGCCCACTGAGGGCAACATGGCGCTTTCCCCCCTCCTCCTTGCGGAAAGGCGACGCAGGGGCGTATGTAAAAAAGTCGAGTCTGTCCCTGATCGTCCTCTTGCCCTGTGCAGAGGCTCGAGGGCTGCTCTCGCAAACCCGGCTCCGGCCAAACCGTTGACAGCGTCAACATACCAGCCCGAGAACTTGGAACCCGACCGTGCACCCGGGCTACGACCAGTTCGCATGAGGGAACGACTAGACCAGCCAAAGCATTGCACGAGGCATTAAGACCTCGGAGGAGTCAAACCACTCCTCCGAGGCCTCGGGGGCTACACCCGGCGGGTGCGCTCGCGCGCACCCGCCGGAACAAAACGCAACCGAGAGAGGCTGGTCCCCTTGCAAAAAAGTGCGACGAAAGCCTCCAAGCGAGTGCTAACACTCCCTTCGAGGCTCGGGGGCTACTGTCGGGGACCATAATTAGGGGTACCCTCAAGACTCCTAATTCTCAGCTGGTAACCCCCATCAGCATAAAGCTGCAAAGGCCTGATGGGTGCGATTAAGTCAGGGATCGGTCCATTCGAGGGACTCGATCACGCCTCGCCCGAGCCTTGCCTCGGACAAGGGCAGCCGACCCCGGAGGATCTCCGTCTCGCCCGAGGCCCCCTCCAGCGGCAAACATGCTTCCGGCTCGCCCAAGGTCCTGTCTTCGCCAAGAAGCAACCCTGACCAAATCGCCGCGCCGACCGACCAAATCGCAGGAGCATTTAATGCAAAGGTGGCCTGACACCTTCATCCTGACGCGCGCCCTTCAGTCGACAGAGCCGAAGTGACCGCCGTCACTTCGCCGCTCCACTGATCGGCCTGACAGAAAGACAGCGCCGCCTGCGCTGCTCTGACTGCGGTGCCACTTGACAGAGTGAGGCTGCCAGGCAGTCTGGCCCGGCCGCAGGCACCATAGGAAGCTCCGCCCGACCCAGGGCTCGGACTCGGGCTAAGCCCCGGAAGACGGCGAACTCCGCTCCGCCCGACCCAGGGCTCGGACTTGGGCTCAGCCCCGGAAGACGGCGAACTCCGCTCCGCCCGACCCAGGGCTCGGACTCGGGCTAAGCCCCGGAAGACGACGAACTCCGCTCCGCCCGACCCAGGGCTCGGACTCGGGCTAAGCCCCGGAAGACGACGAACTCCGCTCCGCCCGACCCAGGGCTCGGACTTGGGCTCAGCCCCGGAAGACGACGAACTCCGCTTCGCCGACCCAAGGGCTCGGACTCCGCCCCGGCCTCAGCCGACGGTCTCCGCCTCGCCCAACCCAGGGGCTCGGACTCGACCTCGGCCACGGAAGACAGACTCGACCTCGACTTCGGAGGAGCCTCCACATCGCCCAACCTAGGGCACAGACCAGCCACGTCAACAGGAGGCGCCATCATCACCCTATCCCAAGCTGACTCAGTCCACGGGGAACAAGACCGGCATCCCATCTGGCTCGCTCCGCCAGATAGGCAATGATGGCGCCCCGCATACTCTGTGACGACGGCGGCTCTCAGCCCCCTTACGGAAGCAAGAGAACGTCAGGAAGGACTCGACAGCTCCGACAGCTGTCCCTCTGCCAGGCTCCAGCGCTCCTCCGACGGCCACGACATCACACGAACCGGGCGCCAAAACCTCTTTGGCCGCCACGATGGCGTGTACTTAGGGCGCTAGCTCTCCTCCGCTAGACACGTAGCACTCTGCTACACCCCCCATTGTACACCTGGATCCTCTCCTTACGCCTATAAAAGGAAGGACCAGGGCCCTCTTAGAGAGGGTTGGCCGCGTGGGGACGAGGACGAGACAGGCGCTCGCGTGAGGCCGCTCGCTTCCTCTCCCGCGTGGACGCTTGTAACCCCCTACTGCAAGCGCACCCGACCTAGGCGCGGGACGAACACGAAGGCCGCGGGATTTCCACCTCTCTCACGCCCATCTCCGGCCACCTCACTTCCCCCCTTCGCGCTCGGCCTCGCGCCGACCCATCTGGGCTGGGGCACGCGGCGACATTTCACTCGTCGGCCTAGAGACCCCCCGGTCTCGAAACGCCGACAATATATATATATAGTATATTTGAAGTCCCGAGCTTCCAATAACTAGAGGAAGCCCTGAGTCAATAGTGTCATCTGGTTCAGCCGCACCAGGTTCGGGTGACTATAAAAACACTCCGAGGTCGCCAGGGATTAGGTTTTAGCGAGGGCGGCTGCGGCAGTTTCCTCGGGCGTGTGAGCGACGGCGATCCCGACGGCCGGCGGCGGTGCCGCCCCAAGGAGGGCGACCAGCGGTGGTGCTCTCCCAGGATTGAGCGACGGTGACGCTCCTAAAGCAGACGAGCGGCGGCGATGGACCCCAGGCCCAGTGGCGACAACGGTTGCGTGAGGCACGGTAGGTGGCGCTGGCCCTAAGGGAGCGCGACGACAGCGGATCTGGGAGGCCCGCACGCGGCAGCGGATCCTAGAGGCGCGCCTCGGAGTGGTGTTCGCTGGCGTCCCACCTCCAGCGACGACGACGACCTTCCCTAGGCCGTGAGCGACGATGACGGACTTCCATAGGCACGAGCGGTGGTGGATCGACGTCCCTATTTTTATGCGATTTTGTATACATATTTATGTCAACGTCAATAGGTTTTTATGATACATTGTTACTTTGTGCCTCTCCTTACATCTTTTGTATGTTTATGATATTTATATTCACATTTTATGCAAACGTTTATTGATTTTTATATAGTGTACCACAATGCATAAATAACTTCCACATGTAACATAATTAATATTAGTATATATCATAAACTAGTTCTAACAAGACTAACTGCATGACTGTTGGAGAGATCCTATATTTATGGACGAAATAAAGCATTGAAAATCAGATTTTTATTTCCATGCATGCCAATTCATTTCCTTTCAACTCACATTCTTGTCATCTTAAATTTGTGCGCATGCAACAGAAAACAAATTTTTTACACAGTGTACCACAGTGCATAAATACCTTCACCGTGTACTATAATTAGTATCAGTATATATCATTAATTGGTTCTAACGAGGCTAGATGTATAACTGTTGAAAAGATCCTATATTTATGGAGTAAATTAAGCATTTAAATCAGAATTTTTGTTTCCATACATGCCAATCAATTTCCTTTCAACGCACATTCTTGTCATCCTAAATTTATGCGCATGCAGTAGGAAACATATATTTTTACGCGGTACCACACTGCATAAATATCTATACTGTGTAGCATAATTAGTATCAGTATATGTCATAAACTGGTTCCAACAATTCTAGCTACATGGTTGTTATAGAGATCATACTTTCATGAACGAAATAAAGCATTTAAATCAAATTTTTTATTTTCATGCATACCAAACCATTTTCTTTGAATCCACGTTCTTGTCATTCTAAATTTGTGCGCATGCAGTAGTAAACAAAATTTTTACATAGTGTACCATAATGCATAAATATCTACAGCGTGTAAAATAATTAGTATCAGTATATGTCATAAACTGGTTTCAACGAGCCTAGTTGTATTGTTGTTGGAGAGATCCTATATTTATGGGGAAATAAAGCATTTAAATCATATTTTTTGTTTTCATGCATGTCAATCCATTTTCTCTCAACACACGTTCTTGTCATCCTAAATTTGTGCACATGCAGCTGGAAACTGATCTTCTACGCAGCATATCGTATTGTATAAATATCTACACTGTGTAGCATAATTAGTATTAGTATATATCATAAAATGTGGGAGCGGCGATGGTGGACTTCCCTAGGCACGAGCGACGACGGCAGCCTCCCCTAGGCACGAAGTGGTGGCGCATCCCAGATGTGAGGCGACGGTTCCGCAGGGCGACGGTCCTGTTTTTATGCTATTTTGTATACATATTTATGCCAATGTTAATAGGTCTTTACGACCTATATTTCAGTTCATGTCTCCACTTCCATCTATTTGTCTGTTTATGATATTTCTATTCACATTTTACGCAAACGATTTATTGATTTTATGCATTATCTCGTTTACTTAATCCAGTGTGTATTGAGTTCCTACCATTTATGCCATATGTATAAGATATATTTACGATATACACATTTATGCAACAAAATAGAAATTTTGAAAAAGGTAACCACTCTAAAAAATGAGGTCATTTGTCACGATTCCATAAATCCCGAATATGCTGATCCATTTCCTTTTCAACTCACATTCTTGACATCCTAAATCTGTGCACATGCAATAGAAACCATATTTTTTACACAGTCTACCATAGTGCATAAATAACTTCACCGTATAGTATAATTAATATCAGTATATATCATAAACTAGTTCTAACGAGCCTTGATGTATGGATGTTGGAGATATCCTATATTTATGGAGGAAATAAAGCATTTAAATCAGTTTTTTTGTTTCCATACATGTTTTCGTTATGAAATAGATCGATGATTTTTGAAAGGGAATTAGGCTTACACTTATTTCCTAATTGATTTTGGTGGTTGAATTGCCAACACAAATAATTTGACTAACTAGTTTGCTCCAGTCTATAAGTTATACAGGTGCCAAAGGTTCACACTTAGCCAATAAAAAGACCAAGAAATGTGTTCAACCAAAAGAGCAAGGGACAACCGAAGGCAGCCCTGGTCTGGCGCACCGGACTGTCCGGTGCACCACCGGACAGTGTCTGGTGCACCAGGGGACTCCAAGCCAAACTTCGGACCTTCGGGAATTTTCAGAGGCGCTTCGCTATAATTCACCGGACATGTCCGGTGCACACCGGACAGTGTCCAGTGCTCCAGAGGAGAGCGACTCTGAACTCGCCAGCTTCGGGAATCCGCTCCGCTATAATTCACCGGACTGTCCGGTGAGCCAGCGGAGCAACGACTACTTCGTGCCAACGGTCGTCTGCAACGCATTAAATGCGCGCCAGCGCGCGCAGAGGAGCAGAGCACGCGCGGGTGGCACACCGGACAGTCTACAGGACTTGTCCGGTGCACCACCGGACAGCCAGGCGGGCCCACACGTTAGAGCTCCAATGGTCGGAACCCAACAGCCAGGTGACGTGGCTGGCGCACCGGACACTGTCCGGTGGCGCACCGGACTGTCTGGTGCGCCATGCGACTGCAGCCTCCACCAAACGGCTAGTTTGGTGGTTGGGGATATAAATACCCCCAACCACCCCACATTCAAGTCATCCAAGTTTTCCAACTTCCAACCACTTACAAGAGCTAAGCATTCAATACAAGACACACCCAAGTGATCAAATCTTCTCCCTATTCCACACAAGGCTTTAGTGATTAGTGAGAGATATTTGTTGTGTTCTCTTGAGCTCTTGAGCTTGGATTGCTTCCTTCTTTCATTCTTTCTTGCGATCATCTCATTTGTAAGCAAGGCAAGAGACACCAATTGTGTGGTGGTCCTTGCGGGAAGTTTGATTCCCAATTGATTTGAGAAGAGAAGCTCGCTCGGTCCGAGGGACCGTTTGAGAGAGGGAAAGGGTTGAAAGAGACCCGGTCTTTGTGACCACCTCAACGGAGAGTAGGTTTGCGAGAACCGAACCTCGGTAAAACAAATCTGCGTGTCACACTCTTTATTCGCTTGCGATTTGTTTTGCACCCTCTCTCGCGGACTCGTTTTTATATTACTAACGCTTACCCGGCTTGTAGTTGTGATTAATTTTGTAAATTTCAGTTTCGCCCTATTCACCCCCCTCTAGGCGACTTTCAATTGGTATCAGAGCTCGGTGCTTCATTAGAGCCTAACCGCTCGAAGTGATGTCGGGAGAACACGCCAAGAAGGAGATGGAGACCGGCGACAAGCCCACTACAAGCCACGGGAAGGCTTCATCGGAAGAGTCCCGCAAAAAGGGAAAAGGGAAGGAGAAGAAAGCCTCTTCTCACAAGTCGCATCGGAGTGGCGACAAGAAAAAGAAGATGAGGAAGGTGGTCTACTACGAGACCGATACTTCATCACCTTCCACCTCCGGCTCCGACGCACCCTCCGTAACTTCTAAGCGCCATGAGCGCAAGAAGTTTAGTAAGATCCCCTTACGCTATCCTCGCATTCCTAAACATACGCCCTTACTTTCCATCCCATTAGGTAAACCACCAACTTTTGATGGTGAAGATTATGCAAGGTGGAGTGATTTAATGCGATTTCATCTAACCTCACTCCACAAAAGTATATAGGATGTCGCTGAGTTTGGTGTACAGGTACCATCCGTAGGGGATGAGGATTACGATGAGGACGAACACAAGCCACAACTATACTCCTCGCCTCTCTAAGTCGAGAGGAGTATAACAAGGTGCAAGGGTTGAAGAGCGCCAAGGAAGTTTGGGACGTGCTCAAGACCGCGCACGAGGGAGATGAGCTAACCAAGATCACCAAGCGGGAGACGATTGAGGGGGAGCTCGGTCGCTTCCGGCTTCGCAAAGGAGAAGAGCCACAAGACATGTACAACCGGCTCAAAACCTTGGTGAACCAAGTGCGCAACCTCGGGAGCAAAAAGTGGGATGACCACGAGATAGTTAAGGTTATTCTTTGATCACTTATTTTCCTTAACCCTACTCAAGTTCACTTAATTCGTGGTAATCCTATATATACACTAATGACTCCCGAGGAAGTAATCGGGAATTTTGTGAGCTTTGAGTACATGATCAAGGGCTCAAAGAAAATCAATGAGCTAGATGATCCCTCCACATCCGAAGCACAACCGGTCGCATTTAAGGCGACGGAGGAGAAGAAGGAGGAGTCTACACCGAGTAGACAACCAATCGACGCCTCAAAGCTCGACAACGAGGAAATGGCGCTCGTCATCAAGAGCTTCCGCCAAATCCTCAAGCAAAGGAGGGGGAAAGACTACAAGCCCCGCTCCAAGAAAGTTTGCTACAAATGTGGTAAGCCCGGTCATTTTATTGCAAAATGTCCTCTATCTAGTGACAGTGACAGGTGCGACGACAAGAAGGGGAGAAGAAAGGAAAAGAAGAAGTACTACAAGAAGAAGGGCGGCAATGCCCACGTTTGTCGTGAGTGGGACTCCGACGAAAGCTCTAGCGACTCCTCCTCCGACGAGGACGCCGCCAACATCACCGTCACCAATGGACTTCTCTTCCCCAACGTCAGCCACAAGTGCCTCATGGCAAAGGACGGCAAAAAGAAGAAGGTTAAATCCAAATCCTCCACTAGATATGAGTCTTCTAGCGATGATAATGCTAGTGATGAGGAAGACAATTTGCGTACACTTTTTGCCAACTTAAACATGCAACAAAAAGAGAAATTAAATGAATTGATTAGTGCTATACATGAGAAGGATGATCTCTTGGACTCCCAAGAGGACTTCCTTATTAAAGAAAACAAAAAGCATGTTAAGGTAAAAAATGCTTATGCTCTAGAAGTAGAAAAATGCGAAAAATTATCTAGTGAGCTAAGCACTTGCCATGAGACTATTGACAACCTTAGAAATGAGAATGCTAATTTGTTAGCTAAGGTTGATTCAAATGTTTGTGATGTTTCAATTTCCAGTCTTAGAAATGATAATGATAATTTGCTTGCTAAGATTGAAGAATTAAACATTACTCTTGCTAGCCTTAGGAATGAAAATGAAAATTTGCTTGCTAAGGCTAAAGAACTTGATGTTTGCAATATTACAATTTCCGATCTTAGGGATAAAAATGATATATTGCATGCTAAGATTGTTGAACTTAATTCTTGCAAACCCTCTACATCTACCGTTGAACACACTACTATTTGCACTAGATGTAAAGATGTTAACATTGATGCTATTCATGATCACATGACTTTAATTAAACATCAAAATGATCATATAGCAAAATTAGATGCTAAAATTGCCGAGCATGAACTTGAAAATGAAAAATTTAAATTTGCTCGTAGTATGCTTTATAGTGGGAGATGCCATGGCATTAAGGATGGCATTGGCTTCCAAAAGGGGGACAATGTCAAACTTAATGCCCCTCCTAAAAAATTGTCCAACTTTGTTAAGAGCAAGGCTCCCATGCCTCAAGATAACGAGGGTTACATTTTGTACCCTGCCGGTTATCCTGAGAGCAAAATTAGGAGAATTCATTCTAGGAAGTCTCACTCTGGCCCTAACCATGCATTTATGTATAAGGGTGAGACATCTAGTTCTAGGCAACCAACCCGTGCTAAGCTGCCTAAGAAGAAAACTCCTAGTGCATCAAATGATCATGACATTTCATTTAAAACTTTTGATGCATCCTATGTTTTAACTAACAAATCCGGCAAGGTAGTTGCCAAATATGTTTGGGGCAAGCACAAGGGGTCAAAGATTTGTGTTTGGGTACCCAAAGTTCTTGTGTCTAATGCCAAAGGACCCAAAACCATTTGGGTACCTAAAGTCAAGAACTAAACTTGTTTTGTAGGTTTATGCATCCGGGGGGTCAAGTTGGATCATCTATAGCGGGTGCACAAACCACATGACAGGGGAGAAGAAGATGTTCTCCTCCTACGAGAAAAACCAAGATCCCCAACGAGCTATCACATTCGGGGATGGAAATCAAGGTTTGGTCAAAGGATTGGGTAAAATTGCTATATCTCCTGACCATTCTATTTCCAATGTTTTTCTTGTAGATTCATTAGATTACAATTTGCTTTCCGTTTCTCAATTATGTCAAATAGGCTACAACTGTCTATTTACTGATGTAGGTGTCACTTTCTTTAGAAGAAGTGATGATTCAATAGCATTTAAGGGACTGTTAGTGGGTCAGCTATACTTAGTAGATTTTGATAGAGCTGAACTCGACACTTGCTTAATTGCTAAGACTAACATGGGTTGGCTCTGGCACCGCCGACTAGCCCATGTTGGGATGAAGAATCTTCATGAGCTTCTAAAGGGAGAGCACATTTTAGGATTAACAAATGTTCATTTTGAGAAAGACAGGATTTGTAGCGCATGCCAAGCGGGAAAGCAAGTTGGTGCTCATCATCCACATAAGAACATCATGACGACTGACAGGCCACTGGAACTCCTACACATGGACCTATTCGGCCCGATAGCTTACATAAGCATCGGCGGGAGTAAGTACTGTCTAGTTATTGTGGATGATTATTCTCGCTTCACTTGGGTATTCTTTTTGCAGGAAAAATCTCATACCCAAGAGATCTTAAAGGGATTCTTGAGACGGGCTCAAAATGAGTTCGGCTTAAGGATCAAGAAAATTAGAAGCGACAACGGGACGGAGTTCAAGAACTCACAAATTGAAGGTTTCCTTGAGGAGGAGGGCATCAAGCATGAGTTCTCCTCCCCCTACACGCCACAACAAAATGGTGTAGTGGAGAGGAAGAATAGAACTCTATTGGACATGGCAAGAACCATGCTTGATGAGTACAAGACTTCGGATCGGTTTTGGGCCGAGGAGGTCAACACCGCCTGCTACGCCATCAACCGGTTGTATCTACACCGAATCCTCAAAAAGACATCATATGAACTCCTTACCGGTAAAAAGCCCAACATTTCATATTTTAGAGTCTTTGGTAGCAAATGCTTTATTCTTGTTAAAAGAGGTAGAAAATCTAAATTTGCTCCTAAGACTGTAGAAGGCTTTTTACTAGGATATGATTCAAATACAAGGGCATATAGAGTCTTTAACAAGTCCTCTGGACAAGTTGAAGTTTCTTGTGACGTTGTGTTTGATGAGACTAACGGCTCTCAAGTAGAGCAAGTTGATCTTGATGAGATAGGTGATGAAGAGGCTTCGTGCATCGCGCTAAGGAACATGTCCATTGGGGATGTGTATCCTAAGGAATCCGAAGAACCTCCAAATGCACAAGATCAACCATCCTCCTCCACGCAAGCATCTCCACCAACTCAAAATGAGGATGGGGCTCAAGTTGATGAAGAAGAAGATCAAAGAAATGAGCCACCTCAAGATGACGGCAATGATCAAGGGGGAGATACAAATGATCAAGACAAGGAGGATGAAGAACCAAGACCGCCACACCCAAGAGTCCACCAAGCAATCCAACGAGATCACCCCGTCGACACCATCCTCGGCGACATTCATAAGGGGGTAACCACTAGATCTCATGTTGCACATTTTTGTGAGCATTACTCTTTTATTTCCTCTATTGAGCCACACAGGGTAGAGGAAGCACTTCAAGATTCGGATTGGGTGGTGGCGATGCAAGAGGAGCTCAACAACTTCACTAGGAATGAGGTATGGCATTTGGTTCCACGTCCTAATCAAAATGTTGTAGGAACCAAGTGGGTTTTCCGCAACAAGCAAGATGAGCATGGTGTGGTGACAAGGAACAAAGCTCGACTTGTGGCCAAAGGATACCCCCAAGTCGAAGGTTTGGATTTCGGTGAAACCTATGCACCCGTAGCTAGGCTTGAGTCAATTCGTATATTATTGGCCTATGCTACTTACCATGGCTTCAAGCTTTATCAAATGGACGTGAAGAGTGCCTTCCTCAATGGACCAATCAAGGAAGAGGTCTATGTTGAGCAACCTCCCGGCTTTGAAGATAGTGAGTACCCTAACCATGCATATAAGCTCTCTAAGGCGCTTTATGGGCTCAAGCAAGCCCCAAGAGCATGGTATGAATGCCTTAGAGATTTCCTTATAGATAATGGCTTCAAAGTCGGAAAGGTCGATCCTACTTTATTTACTAAAACTCATGACAATGATTTGTTTGTATGCCAAATTTATGTTGATGATATTATATTTGGGTCTACTAACGAATCTACATGTGAAGAATTTAGTAGGATCATGACACAAAAATTCGAGATGTCTATGATGGGGGAGTTGAAGTACTTCTTAGGATTTCAAGTGAAGCAACTCCAAGAGGGCACCTTCCTAAGCCAAACGAAGTATACTCAAGATATCCTAAGCAAGTTTGGGATGAAGGATGCCAAACCCATCAAGACACTCATGGGAACCAATGGGCATCTCGACCTCGACACGGAAGGTAAGTCCGTGGATCAAAAGGTATACCGGTCGATGATTGGGTCTTTACTCTACTTATGTGCATCTCGACCGGATATTATGCTTTCCGTATGCATGTGTGCAAGATTCCAAGCTGACCCTAAGGAAGCTCACCTTACGGCCGTAAAACGAATCTTGAGATATTTAGTTTATACTCCTAAGTTTGGGATTTGGTATCCTAGGGGATCCACTTTTGATTTAATTGGTTATTCGGATGCCGATTGGGAGGGGTGTAAAATTAATAGAAAGAGCACATCGGGGACTTGCCAGTTCTTGGGAAGATCCTTGGTGTCTTGGGTTTCAAAGAAGCAAAATTCCATCGCTCTTTCTACCGCTGAAGCCGAGTATATTGCCGCAGGCCATTGTTGCGCGCAACTACTTTGGATGAGGCAAACCCTTCGGGATTACGGTTACAAATTAACCAAAGTTCCTCTTCTATGTGATAATGAGAGTGCAATCCGCATGGCGGATAATCCCGTTGAGCATAGCCGCACTAAACACTTAGCCATTCGGTATCACTTTTTAAGGGATCACCAACAAAAGGGAGATATCGAAATTTCATATATTAACACTAAAGATCAATTAGCCGATATCTTTACCAAGCCTCTTGATGAACACACCTTTAACAAACTTAGGCATGAGCTAAATATACTTGATTCTAGGAATTTCTTTTGACGTCTTGCATGCATAGCTCATAAATATACCTTTGATCATGTCTCTTTCATGTACTATGACTAATATGTTTTCAAGTGAATTTCAAACCAAGTCATAGGTGTATTGAAAGGGAATTGAGTCTTCGGCGAAGACAAAGGCTTCCACTTCGTAACTCATCCTTCGCCGTCGCTCCGAGCATCTCTCCGGCTTTGGTATAATCTTCGCTCATGTTTTATTTGCCAAAGAGAGAAAGTAGTTAGCAAAGGGCTCTAATGACTCCGTTTTTGGCGATTCATGCCAAAGGGGGAGAGAGTATTAGCCCAAAGCAAAAGGACCGCACCACCACCCTAATTTTAAAGATTTTCAATTGGCAATTTCAAATTGGTATCTTATTGTTCAAAAGGGGAAGAAGTTAGTATTTTCAAAATGATATCTTAAAACCCTCTTGAACACTAAGAGGAGAAATTTACTGAGGGGGAGTTTGTTTAGTCAAAGGAAAAGCATTTGAAACAGGGGGAGAAAATTTCAAATCTTGAAAATGCTTCGCAAAATCTTATTCATTTACCTTTGACTATTTGCAAAAGGACTTTGAAAAATTTACAAAAGAATTTGCAAAAACAAAACATGTGGTGCAAGCGTGGTCCAAAATGTTGAAATAAAAGAAACAATCCATGCATATCTTATAAGTATTTATATTGGCTCAATTCTAAGTAATCTTTGCACTTACATTATGCAAACTAGTTCAATTATGCACTTCTATATTTGCTTTGGTTTGTGTTGGCATCAATCACCAAAAAGGGGGAGATTGAAAGGGAATTAGGCTTACACCTATTTCCTAATTGATTTTGGTGGTTGAATTGTCCAACACAAATAATTTGACTAACTAGTTTGCTCCAGTCTATAAGTTATACAGGTGCCAAAGGTTCACACTTAGCCAATAAAAAGACCAAGAAATGAGTTCAACCAAAAGAGCAAGGGACAACCGAAGGCAGCCCTGGTCTGGCGCACCGGACTGTCCGGTGTGCCACCGGACAGTGTCCGGTGCACCAGGGGACTCCAAGCCAAACTTCGCACCTTCAGGAATTTTTAGAGGCGCTTCGCTATAATTCACCGGACATGTCCGGTGCACACCGGACAGTGTCCGGTGCTCCAGAGGAGAGCGACTCTGAACTCGCCAGCTTCGGGAATCCGCTCCGCTATAATTCACCGGACATGTCCGGTGCACACCGGACTGTCCGGTGAGCCAGTGGAGCAACGACTACTTCGCGCCAACGGTTGTCTGCAACGCATTAAATGCGCGCCAGCGCGCGCAGAGGAGCAGAGCACGCGCGGGTGGCACACCGGACAGTCTACAAGACTTGTCCGGTGCACCACCGGACAGCCAGGCGGGCCCACATGTCAGAGCTCCAACGGTCGGAACCCAACGGCCAGGTGACGTGGCTGGCGCACAGGACACTGTTCGGTGGCGCACCGGACTGTCCGGTGCGCCATGCGACAGCAGCCTCCACCAAACGGCTAGTTTGGTGGTTGGGGCTATAAATACCCCCCAACCACCCCACATTCAAGTCATCCAAGTTTTCCAACTTCCAACCACTTACAAGAGCTAAACATTCAATACAAGACACACCCAAGTGATCAAATCCTCTCTCAATTCCACACAAGGCTTTAGTGATTAGTGAGAGATATTTGTTGTGTTCTCTTGAGCTCTTGCGCTTGGATTGCTTCCTTCTTTCATTCTTTCTTGCGATCATCTCATTTGTAAGCAAGGCAAGATACACCAATTGTGTGGTGGTCCTTGCGGGTAGTTGTGATTAATTTTGTAAATTTCAGTTTCGCCCTATTCACCCCCTCTAGGCGACTTTCAATTTTCACTAAAATTCATACCCATTTACGTTGTTTTAGTTCACGTTTTACGTTGAAATCCGCCTGAGCTCCCACGCACGATCGACTCCATATCTTCTGTTCCGATGTATACGGTAACTTCCAGCTTCGTTGGCGCGCTAATCACGGTGGTGTGTGGACCCACCTAAACGAACCAATGAAATGTTTGTTGCCGCTCTCCTGTTATGCAAGTCTGAACCATTAAATATGCTAGCATAAACATGAGTACGAACCAACTACTCGACCAGCGAACACGACGCTGGCCCACCTTCGTCCATCCCAACTGGACCCCACTACGTGTGCACCTTATGTTTACACAAAACATAACACATGTTTACACATGCATACACGTGCCCACAATCGCGCTAACGCACGCGCCCCACTCACCCGACCTGACCATGCACGTGACCACTACCCTGGCTGAGGTTTTCCATGCCTATCGAAAGCTCTAAGCTTCCATTACCAACAACCTTATATATATAACAACCTTATATATATAATTGATACAACTTTAAATGCTAGTTTGAAAACTTACGTCTACTATTTAATCCTTTCGGACTCTAAAGGGCAAAACGCTCTAGTTTGCAGAGTTTGACGTTCCAATGGGCGGCCCTCGTGGGCGGGACTGCGGGATGCCGGGATCTTTGGTGTAATCTTTTTGATTCATATAGTTGTGTGTGTCAGTATGGGCCCTTCCAAATTTCCAATCTCACTGGGCAACTATTGCGAGGTGCGAGCTCCAGACTCCAGGTCCAGGACACATGGTCACATGCATGCATGTAAAAGGACGAACCGATCTGGATTCGAAATGAATAGGGTGTCTCGTTCAAGTAACGAGCTAGTTCGTATCTTCTCACTTTTCACTATTTTTCACTATTTTTGTTAGGTTTGTAGAATAGATTGAGTTGATCCATCACTACCTTATTTTTTATAGTTAGTTATTTAGTACTAATATAAGAATGAAATCATTCCACCAAATTTAATCAATGAACACACGACACATCACCTTAAATTGGATGAAGAGATTCTTAAAACAAACACTCCCTAAATAAATATAGACACAAGGGATTCGTTTTTAAGTCGTCCAACGATTACAACTCTAACTAATAAACCTTGGGACCGAGGACCATATGATTCAGAGACAAATATGGATGAAAATGAAATCGACGCTTTCCAAGTTCGCCAGGTTGGTCGTGTGAGTGAGGGCTCAAACTGTTGCGTCCAAATATCCCTAGCTCCTGGCCTCTGGGTGAATCCACCATCAATAACAATTAGATCAACTTTTACCGAGTTTTATTGGCATTAAATAAGCTGATGTATAAAGCACCCACAGGCCACATTTCAATGGTAAAAAAGCAAAAAACGTACATAAATAAACGAGGACTCGAACTATGGTTGTCGGCTTCAAATGCACATTTCCATCTATCCCGTCAATAAAACACATATGTCTTTATGTTTTATACTCTTTGCTTAAAAACATAAACGGAAACCATAGCCATGCACAACCAATTTGCTATAATCTATAACAGTATATAATTCATCAGTTTAAACTTTGGAAAACTCATCCAACCAAATTACACTTACACTCATAACCTCCATTAAATCCACCAAACAAATTGCACGTATATTTAACACACTATTAAAATCAATGATTCATATCGCTAGACAACCTCATCTTTCTTACCCCACTCAAACCCACTGGATAATATTTGTCGGCGTTTCGAGACCGGGGGGTCCTTGGGCCGACGAGTGAAATGTCGCCGCGTGCCCCAGCCCAGATGGGTCGGCGCGAGGCCGAGCGCGAAGGGGGGAAGAAAGGCGGCCAGAGACGGGCGTGAGAGAGGTCGAAATCCCGCGGCCTTCGTGTTCGTCCCGCGCCCAGGTCGGGTGCGCTTGCAGTAGGGGGTTACAAGCGTCCACGCGGGAGAGGGAGCGAGCGGCCTTCACGCGAGCGCCTGTCTCGTCCTCGTCCCCGCGCGGCCAACCCCCTGTAAGAGGGCCCTGGTCCTTCCTTTTATAGGCGTAAGGGGAGGATCCAGGTGTACAATGGGGGGTGTAGCAGAGTGCTACGTGTCTAGCGGAAGAGAGCTAGCGCCCTAAGTACATGCCGTCGTGACAGCCAGAGAGGTTTTGGCACCCGGTTCGTGTGGTGTCGTGGCCGTCGGAGGAGCGCTGGAGCCTGGCGGAAGGACAGCTGTCGGGGCTGTCGAGTCCTTGCTGACGTCCTCTTGCTTCCATAAGGGGGCTGAGAGCCGCCGTCGTCACAGAGCGTGCGGGGCGCCATCATTGCCTATCTGGCGGAGCGAGCCAGATGGGACGCCGGTCTTGTTCCCCGTAGCCTGAGTCAGCTTGGGGTAGGGTAATGATGGCGCCTCCTGTCGACGTGGTCGGTCCTCGCCCTAGGTTGGGCGATGTGGAGGCTCCTCCGAGGTCGAGGTCGAGTCTGTCTTCCGTGGCCGTGGTCGTGTCCGAGCCCCTGGGTCGGGCGAGGTGGAGACCGTCGGCTGAGGCCAGGGCTGAGTCTGAGCCCTGGGGTCGGGCGAAGCGGAGTTCGTCGTCTTCTGGGGCTGAGCCCAAGTCCGAGCCCTGGGTCGGGCGGAGCGGAGTTCGTCGTCTTCTGGGGCTGAGCCCAAGTCCGAGCCCTGGGTCGGGCGGAGCGGAGTTCGCCGTCTTCCGGGGTTGAGCCCGAGTCCGAGCCCTGGGTCAGGCGGAGCGGAGTTCGCCGTCTTCCGGGGATGAGCCCGAGCCCGAGCCCTGGGTCGGGCGGAGCGGAGTTCGCCATCTTCCGGGGCTGAGCCCGAGTCCGAGCCCTGGGTCAGGCGGAGCGGAGCTTCCTATGGTGCCTGAGGTCGGGCCTGACTGCCTGTCAGCCTCACTCTGTCGAGCGGCACAGCAGTCGGAGCGGCGCAGGCGGCGCTGTCCTTCTGTCAGACCGGTCAGTGGAGCGGCGAAGTGACTGCGGTCACTTTGGCTCTGTCGACTGGAGGACGCGTGTCAGGATAAAGGTGTCATGCCACCTTTGCATTAAATGCTCCTGCGATCTGGTCGGTTGGCGCGGCGATTTGGTCAGGGTTGCTTCTTGGCGAAGACAGGGCCTCGGGCGAGCCGGAAATATGTTCGTCGCTGGAGGGGGCCTCGGGCGAGACGGAGATCCTCCGGGGTCGGCTGCCCGTGTCCGAGGCTAGGCTCGGGCGAGGCGTGATCGAGTCCCTCGAATGGACCGATCCCTGACTTAATCGCACCCATCAGGCCTTTGCAGCTTTATGCTGATGGGGGTTACCAGCTAAGAATTAGGAGACTTGAGGGTACCCCTAATTATGGTCCCCGACAGTAGCCCCCGAGCCTCGAAGGGAGTGTTAGCACTCGCTTGGAGGCTTTCGTCGCACTTTTTTGCAAGGGGACCAGCCTTTCTCGGTTGCATTTTGTTCCGGTGGGTGCGCGCGAGCGCACCCACCGGGTGTAGCCCCCAAGGCCTCGGAGGAGTGATTTGACTCCTCCAAGGTCTTAATGCCTCGCGTAATGCTTTGGCTGGTCTGGTCGTTACCTCATGCGAGCTGGCCGTAGCCCGGGTGCACGGTCGAGTTCCAAGTTCTCGGGCTTGTATGTTGACGCTGTCAACGGTTTGGCCGGAGCCGGGTTTGCGAGAGCAGCCCCCGAGCCTCTGCACAGGGCGAGAGGACGATCAGGGATAGACTCGACTTTTTTACATACGCCCCTGCGTCGCCTTTCCGCAAGGAGGAGGGGGGAAAGCGCCATGTTGCCCTCTGTGGGCGCCGAACATGGTGTCTCTGGTGAGCTGCTGGCGGGTAATTCGAGCGGACGTCCGTGCCCCATTTGTTAGGGGTCGGCTAGAGGCCCAGAGGCGCGCCCAAAAGTACCTGTGGGTGATCTGCCGGACCCGGTCCCCTGTCGACGGGGTTCGAGGGCTCGATGCCTCCCTCTGATGGGATTCCGTTACAAGATCGTTCCCGATGGTCTCAGAAATGTCCTAGGGTACCTCGGGAGCGTAGCCCGAGCCTTGGTTATGTATCGAACGTACCCATGGTCATCCCTCGCTTTGTGTCTGAGGCGGCTGTGAACCCTTCGAGGGCCAGCCTACGAACCCCTGATCAGTAGTGGGCGCGGAGCCCGAGTGGCCTGAGGCAGCCGTTGAACCCTTCCGAGGGGCCGGCCTTCGAACCTCTGACCAGTAGTGGGTGTGGAGCCCACGTGCTCTGAGGCGGCTGTTGAACCCCTCCGAGGGGCTAGCATTCGAACCTCTCATCAGTAGGGAGGCTCGGAGCCTGGTTCCTTCACGGAGAAGGGTCCTTTTCGGGGTATCCCCCTTTCCCGGTCCCTGTTGTAAGAGAGAGAAAGAGGAAAAGGAAAAGGATACGAAATCGAATGACGCGACGTACCTTTTTTGATGCGGTCATTATGGCGAAGGCGAAGCGTCGCTCGCTTCCCCTGCCAGAGACGCCGCCTGTCCTGCCGCGGAGTGAATGCGACGGGGCGAGTGGTTCGCGGGGCGGTCGTTGCGCGTGCATGAGCCGTTCGAGGAACGGAACACGGGCGCGTCGTCTTCACGCCGTGAGAGAGGACTCTCTCACTGCCCTAGGATGGGACGTAAGCTTGGCTGACGACGTGACCGCTGCTCCCGCCCGCCTGCCACCGCCATCACTGCCGGCCCATTTTTGGCCGCATTGACCGTCGTGCCTGGCTGGCACTGCTGGGTCGTACGCAGGGTTGCCTCGAGTCGCGGTACTGGTTCCGCAGTCGAGGAGGCGTGGCAGTGGTGCGAGTGGCGGTGCAGTTGCTTGCGCGTAGCGACCGGCGCGCCGGTGGCATGACGCGTGGGCGTGGGCTTCCATGCTGGGCGCGTTGGAAGTCGGAGAGGTGCACCCACTTGGCGCGGTTGCATGCCGCCTGCATGGCTGCTCGCCCTTTCGCCCGCTGGTCTGGGCAAAAGTGGAGAACTGCTTGTAACCGCTGGGCAGTTGCATGCACCGCGCGCGGCGGTTTGGCTTCTTCTGCTCTGGGCCGGCTTGCATGACTTGTGGGACCCTCGGACCGTGTCGCCGTCGGAGTCTAGGTTGGACCTCGCCGCCGAGGGTGCTGCTGCTCCCTTCAATCGTCAAGATCCGAGCCTGCAGGATTGGATTATCTTGTAGCGTGTGTTTTGTGCGGCCGCCGAGGCCCAAACACACCCTCGTCGTGTTGTAAAGCTGCGTTTCTTTTCCTCTTGTTTCGAGTATCTGGACTTTTTCATCGGTAACAGAATTGTCTGTGTGAGCGAGAGTTGCTTCTCACGGAAGGTGATGAGTGAGGTATCCGTATCCCGGAGGCGTAGGAATCCCTCGGCTCGGTCGGCCTTGCCGCTTACGCGCACTCTTACCCGTCCATAGGGTTCTGTCACCGACGCAGTCGAGAAGGCTCGAAGAATCGCTTCGGCAGAGGAGCTTTCGAACGTGAAGACTTGTTCGGTCCGCGGAATCACTTATCCGAACGTGAGTTACTTATCGCAGAAGGTGATGAGTGAGGTGTCCGTATCCTGGAGGCGTAGGAGTCCCTCGGCTCGGTCAGCCTTGGCTGCTTACGTGTACTCCGTCGTTTTCAGGATCCACTTTCGAAGTAGTCGAAAAGCACGAAAGACATTCTAGCAGAAAGGATCTTTTTTCGAGGAAAATTTTGACGTAGAGGGGGTACCCCCCTTTTAGCCCCCGAGGGAGGGTCGGGCTTTGCCGAGGCAAGGCTGACCCTTCCTTGATGACTAAACTTTGCATGGAAGCGAGGTATATGAACAACTTGAAAACATCTTAAGGGTAGAAGTGACGTAGCTGTTGGATGTTCCAAGCGTTGCTGCAGACCTCGCCTTGACTGTTGGCCAGCTTGTACGTTCCGGGCTTCAGAACTTTGGCAATGACGAACGGCCCTTCCCAGGGAGACGTGAGCTTGTGCCGCCCTCGGGCGTCCTGTCGTAGCCGAAGCACCAGGTCGCCCACCTGGAGGTCTCGGGACCGGACCCCTCGGGCGTGGTAGCGTCGCAGGGACTGCTGGTACCGCGCCGAGTGTAGTAAGGCCTTGTCCCAAGCCTCTTCCAGCTGGTCCAGCGAGTCTTCTCGATTAGCTTGGTTGCTTTGGTCAGCATAGGCTCTCGTCCTCGGGGAACCGTATTCTAAGTCTGTGGGCAAGATGGCCTCGACCCCATAGACTAGAAAGAACGGCGTGAAGCCCGTGGCTCGGCTCGACGTCGTCCTCAGACTCCAGACCATCGAGGGGAGTTCCTTCATCCATCGCTTGCCGAACTTGTTGAGGTCATTGTAGATCCGAGGCTTGAGTCCTTGTAGAATCATGTCGTTGGCATGCTCTACTTGCCCATTCGTCATGGGGTGAGCCACGGCGGCCCAGTCCACCCGGATGTGGTGATCCTCGCAGAAGTCCAGGAACTTTCTACCGGTGAACTGGGTGCCGTTGTCGGTGATGATGGAGTTCGGGACCCCGAAGCGATGGATGATGTTGGTGAAGAACGCCATCGCCTGCTCGGACCTGATGCTGTTTAGGGGTCGGACCTCGATCCACTTGGAGAATTTGTCGATGGCGACCAACAGGTGCGTGTAGCCCCCGGGTGCCTTCTGCAAGGGGCCGACGAGGTCCAGACCCCACACAGCAAAAGGCCAGGTGATGGGTATGGTCTCCAGGGCCTGAGCGGGCAGGTGGGTCTGCCTTGCGTAGAACTGACACCCTTCGCAGGTAGGGCTGGAAAAAAAGCTCGAGGCTCGCGAGCCGGCTCGGGCTTGATCAGGCTCGGCTCGGCTCGGTGAGGCTCGTGAGCCTAAACGAGCCCGAGCCGAGCCTAATTCCACGGCTCGCTACACTAACGAGCCGAGCCGAGCCGGCTCGGTGAGGCTTGCGAGCCGGCTCGAGGCTCAGTCCAAACTACTGTAGCTATCACTTGTCAGTTTGTTTACTAGTGTCCAATCATCTAGATCCAGTGACCAGTGTGTTGTTTTGGTCACAACTCACAAGGAACTAGAGTGCAGGGACATAATTTTTTATTATATGGAACATATTGTGATTCAAATTTGAGCTAATGACTGTACTTAGTGTTGTTGAGTACTTGAGTGTACAGGCTCGCGAGCCGAGTCGAGCCGGCTCGCGAGCCTATATCGAGCCGAGCCGAGCCTCATTACCGAGCTCGTGAAGTGACCGAGCCGAGCCTGGCTCGACTCGCTATTCCACCGAGCCTCACCGAGCCGAGCCGAGCCTGGCTCGGCTCGGCTCGTTTCTAGCCCTATTCGCAGGTGCGGACAATTCTAGTGGCGTCGGCCACCGCCGTCGGCCAGTAGAAACCTTGCCAGACAGCATTTCCGATAAGGGCTCGAGGTGCTGCGTGGTGGCCGCAAGCCCCCGAGTGTATCTCTCATAGGAGTTCCTGACCTTCGGTGATGGAAATGCATCGCTGGATGATGCCCGAAGGGCTGCGATGGTAGAGCTCCTTCCCATCTCCCAGCAAGACGAACGACTTGGCGCGTCGCGCCAACCGCCGAGCTTCGGCTCAGTCGAGGGGTAGCTCTCCTCGGTGGAGATATTGCAGGTACGGGGTCTGCCAGTTTTGATTAGGCGTGACCCCGCTTCGCTCCTCCTCGACGCGCAGTGTCTCGCCCTCGGGGGCCGAGGGTACCTCGGGCTGAACCGAGGGTGCCTCCGGTCGAGCTGAGGGTGCCTTGGGCCGAGCTGAGGGTGCCTCGGACTGAGCCGAGGGTACCTCGGGCTGGGCCGAGGGTGCCTCGGGCTTGGGCGTGTCGTCGATCTTGATGGAGGGTTGATGCAGGTCTCGGGAGAAGACGTCCAGGGAACCGTTGTTCGCCCCGAGGCTATTTTAGCCAGCTCGTCCGCAGTCTCGTTGTAGCGCCGGGCGATGTGGTTGAGCTCGAGCCCGTAGAACTTGTCTTCCAAGCGCCGAACCTCATCGCAGTAGGCCTCCATCTTCGGGTCGCGGCAGTGGGAGTTCTTCATGACCTGGTCGATGACGAGCTGCGAGTCACCGCGAGCGTCGAGGCGTCAGACCCCTAGCTCGATGGCGATCCGCAACCCGTTGACCAGAGCCTCGTACTCAGCCACATTGTTGGACGCCGGGAAATGGAGGCGTAGTACGTAGCGTAGGTGCTTCCCGAGGGGCGAGATGAAGAGTAGGCCTGCGCCGGCTCCTGTCTTCATCAGCGACCCATCGAAGAACATGGTCCAGAGCTCCGGTTGGATCGGAGCTATTGGGAGCTGGGTGTCGACCCATTCAGCCACGAAGTCCGCCAAGACTTGGGACTTGATGGCCTTCCGAGGGGCGAACGAGATTGTTTCGCCCATGATTTCCACCGCCCACTTTGTGATTCTACCCGAGGCCTCTCGGCACTGGATGATCTCCCCCAGGGGGAAGGATGACACCACAGTTACCGGATGATACTCGAAGTAATGTCGCAGCTTCCGCCGCGTCAGGATCACCGCGTACAGCAACTTCTGAACTTGTGGGTAGCGGATCTTGGTTTCAGACAGTACCTCCCTGATGAAGTAGACTGGCCTCTGAACGGGCAATGCATGCCCTTCTTCTCGTCTCTCGACCACAATCGCGGCGCTAACCACCTGAGTGGTCGCGGCGACGTAGATCAAGAGGGCTTCTCCGGCAGCGGGGGGTACCAAGATGGGCGCGTTCATGAGGAGCGCCTTCAGGTTCCCAAGGGCTTCCTCGGCCTCGGGGGTCCAAGTGAAGCACTCGGCCTTCCTTAAGAGGCGGTACATAGGCAGGCCTCTTTCGCCGAGGCGTGAGATGAAGCGGCTCAGAGCCGCAAGACATCCCATGACTCTCTGTACGCCTTTTAAGTCCCTGATGGGCCCCATGCTGGTGATGGCTGCGATCTTCTCCGGGTTGGCTTCGATGCCCCGCTCGGAGACGATGAACCCCAAGAGCATGCCTCGAGGCACCCCGAAGACACACTTTTCGGGATTGAGCTTCACGCCTTTCGCCTTGAGACATCGGAATGTCACTTCAAGGTCGGAAAGGAGGTCGGAGGCTTTCCTCATCTTGACTACGATGTCATCAACGTAGGCCTCGATCGTCCGGCCAATGTGTTGGCCGAACACATGGTTCATGCACCGCTGGTACGTCGCGCCTGCATTCCTCAAGCCGAACGGCATGGTGACATAGCAATACATGCCGAAGGGCGTGATGAAAGAAGTCACAGCTGGTCAGACTCCTTCATCCTGATTTGGTGATACCCGGAGTAGGCATCGAGGAAAGACAGGGTTTCGCACCCAGCAGTGGAATCCACGATTTGATCGATGCGAGGCAGAGGGTAGGGAACCTTCGGACATGCTTTGTTTAGACCAGTGTAGTCTACACACATCCGCCATTTCCCTCCTTTCTTTCTCACAAGCACAGGGTTGGCAAGCCATTCGGGATGGAATACCTCTTTGATGAACCCTGCCGCCATTAGCTTGTGGATCTCCTCGCCTATGGCTCTGCGCTTCTCTTCGTCGAATCGGCGCAGAGGCTGCTTGACGGGTCGGGCTCCGGCTCGGATGTCCAGCGAGTGCTCGGCGACATCCCTCGGTATGCCGGGCATGTCCGAGGGACTCCACGCGAAAACGTCGGCGTTTGCGTGGAGAAAGTCGACGAGCACTGCTTCCTATTTGGGATCGAGCTCGAAGCCGATCCGGATCTGCTTGGAGGCGTCGCTGCTGGGGTCGAGGGGGACGGACTTAACCGTCTCCGCTGGCTCGAAGTTGCCGGCGTGACGCTTCACGTCTGGCACCTCCTTAGAGAGGCTCTCCAGGTCGGCGATGAGGGCCTCGGATTCGGCGAGGGCCTCGGCGTACTCCACGCACTCCACGTCGCATTCGAACACGTGTTTGTACGTGGGGCCGACGGTGATGACTTCGTTGGGGCCCGGTATCTTGAGCTTGAGGTAGGTGTAGTTAGGGACGGCCATGAACTTCACGTAGCATGGCCTCCCCAGTACCGCGTGGTAGGTTCCTCGGAACCCGACCACCTCGAACGTGAGGGTCTCCCTTCGGAAGTTGGAGGGCGTTCCGAAGCAGACGGGAAGGTCGAGTTGTCCGAGGGGCTAGACGCGCTTCCCGGGGATGATCCCGTGGAAAGGCGCAGCACCTGCTCGGACCAAGGACAGATCAACACGCAGGAGCCCGAGGGTCTCGGCGTAGATGATGTTGAGGCTGCTGCCTCCGTCCATGAGGACCTTGGTGAGCCTGACGTCGCCGATGACGGGGTCGACGACGAGCGGGTATTTCCCCGGGCTCGGCACGTGGTCGGGGTGGTCAGCTTGGTCGAAGGTGATGGGCTTGTCGGACCAGTCTAGGTAGACTGGCGCCGCCACCTTCACCGAACAGACCTCCCGACGCTCTTGCTTGCGGTGCCGAGCCGAGGCGTTCGCCGCTTGCTCACCGTAGATCATGAAGCAATCGCGGACCTCGGGGAACTCTCCTGCCTGGTGATCTTCCTTCTTGTCGTCGTCGCGAGCCCTGCCACCCTCCGCGGGTGGCCCGGCCCTGTGGAAGTGGCGCCGAAGCATGGCGCACTCCTCAAGGGTGTGCTTGACGGGCCCCTGATGATAGGGGCACGGCTCCTTGAGCATCTTGTCGAAGAGGTTGGCACCTCCGGGGGGTTTCCGAGGGTTCTTGTACTCGGCGGCGGCGACAAGGTCCGCGGCGGCGGCGTCGCGTTTCGCTTGCGACTTCTTCTTGCCCTTCTTCTTGGCGCCGCGCTGAGTTGACGCCTCGGGGGCATCTTCCGGTGGGCGGCCCTGTGGCTGCTTGTCCTTCCGGAAGATAGCCTCAACCGCCTCCTGGCCAGAGGCGAACTTGGTGGCGATGTCCATCAGCTCGTTCGCCCTGGTGGGGGTCTTGCGACCCAGCTTGCTCACCAGGTCGCGGCAGGTGGTGCCGAGGAGGAACGCGCCGATGACATCCGAATCGGTGATGTTGGGCAGCTCGGTGCGCTGCTTCGAGAATCGTCGGATGTAGTCCCGGAGAGACTCTCCCGGCTGCTGCCGGTAGCTTCTGAGGTCCCAGGAGTTTCCAGGGCGCACATATGTGCCCTGGAAATTGCCGGCGAAGGCTTGGACCAGGTCGTCCCAGTTGGAGATCTGCCCCGGAGGCAGGTGCTCCAACCAGGCGCGAGCGGTGTCAGAGAGGAACAGGGGGAGGTTGCGGATGATGAGGTTGTCATCGTCCGTTCCACCCAGTTGGCAGACCAGCCGGTAGTCCGCGAGCCACAGTTCCGGTCTCGTTTCCCCTGAGTACTTTGTGATAGTAGTCGGGGGTCGGAACCGGGTCGGGAACGGCGCCCGTCGTATGGCGCGGTTGAAAGCCTGCAGACCGGGTGGTTCGGGCGAGGGACTCCGATCCTCCCCGCTGTCGTAGCGTCCCCCACGCCTGGGGTGGTAGCCTCGGCGCACCCTCTCGTCGAGGTGGGCCCGACGGTCGTGGTGATGGTGCTCGTTGCCGAGGCGTCCCGGGGCCGCAGGCGCTGTGTTGCACGTGCGCCCGGTGTAGACAGAGGCTTTCCGCATGAATCGGGAAGTCGCGGCGCGATGTTCCGAGGGGTACCCCTGCCTTCGGGAGGTGGAGCTTTCGGCCCGTCGGACCGCGGCGCCCTCCAGGAGATTCTTGAGCTCTCCCTAGATTCGCCGCCCCTCGGTGGTTGATGGCTCCGGCATCGCGCGGAGAAGCATTGCCGCTGCAGCCAGGTTCTGGCCGACCCCACTAGAAGCGGGTGACGGCCTCATCCTGACATCGTCGGCGATGCGGTGCTGGATACCCTGGGGTAGATGACGCATTTCTCCGGCCGGAGGCTGGCCCGCCCATTCCTGCCCGACGTCCCGGCGGATCGGCTCAAGTGCTCCTGCTCCCTCGTCGAGCCTGGCCTGCACCCCGCGGATTTGCTCAAGCTGTGGGTCATGACCCCCCGCCTGGATGGGGACCACAGCTAGCTCCCGTAGGATGTCAACGCGAGGCACATGCCCAGGGAGATCACCGTTCTCCGGCATACCGAGATGGTTGCCTTCGGAGGGACCCCCTAGATCAACGTGGAAACATTCACGACTTGGGCCGCAGTCCTCGTCGCCGAGGCTGCGGCTACCGTCGGAACAGTCGGAAAGGCAGTAGTCGCATGCGGTCATGAAGTCCCGCATGGCACTGGGGTTGCCAAGTCCAGAGAAATCCCAACAGAAGTCGGGCTCGTCATCTTCCTCGGACCCCAAGGGCCCGTAGGTCGAGACGTCCGTCAGCCGGTCCCAGGGTGACCGCATATGAAACCCTAGAGGGTTTGGACTCGCCTCTACGAGAGCGTCCGCCGAAGCGAAGCCGCTTGGTGGGTCGAGGCTGAATCCAAGGGGCGTGAGATGGGAATCGGTCGGTACCTCTTGGTCGACGGGCGGTGATGAAGTCATGTCAGGGACTGACTGCACCGTCGTCTCAGGCACGAGGGTGACGCCCAACAAGCCTTTCGCGAGCGTGTTGGTGTCATCCGTTTGCTCGGAATTGGCGTGTTGCGGGGAGACGACGCTCGTCTTCGTCTCAAACGCGAGGTCGATGCCTGACGCGCCCCCAGTTGGGGCGCCGGCGCCGTCGACTCGCTCGACAGCCGACGAGGGGCCGTCTCCTGCTTGGCCTTGGTTGCCCCGCCTCCTCCTCCGTCGGCGGGGGAGAGGGCGGGGTGAGCTTGAATGTTGTTCTTCCACCACGCGGGGAAGACGTCATCGATTCCGCCGCCGGCGGGCGGGCTGTCGGCCGCCATTGTCGCTGTCGCACGGCGGGGGAAGGAGTATCATGTCGTAGCTGCCGTCGAGGGACATGAACTCAAGACTCCCGAAACGGAGCACCGTCCCGGGCTGGAAAGGTTGCTGGAGACTGCCCATCTGGAGCTTGATGGGAAGCTATTCGTCAACACGCAGCAGGCCCCTACCTGGCGCGCCAACTGTCGGCGTTTCGAGACCGGGGGGTCTCTGGGCCGACGAGTGAAATGTCGCCGCGTGCCCCAGCCCAGATGGGTCGGCGTGAGGCCGAGCGCGAAGGGGGGAAGAAAGGCGGCCGGAGACGGGCGTGAGAGAGGTGGAAATCCCGCGGCCTTCGTGTTCGTCCCGCGCCCAGGTCGGGTGCGCTTGCAGTAGGGGGTTACAAGCGTCCACGCGGGAGAGGGAGCGAGCGGCCTCACGCGAGCGCCTGTCTCGTCCTCGTCCCCGCGCGGCCAACCCCCTGTAAGAGGGCCCTGGTCCTTCCTTTTATAGGCGTAAGGGGAGGATCCAGGTGTACAATGGGGGGTGTAGCAGAGTGCTACGTGTCTAGCGGAAGAGAGCTAGCGCCCTAAGTACATGCCGTTGTGGCAGCCGGAGAGGTTTTGGCACCCGGTTCGTGTGGTGTCGTGGCCGTCGGAGGAGCGCTGGAGCCTAGCGGAAGGACAGCTGTCGGGGCTGTCGAGTCCTTGCTGACGTCCTCTTGCTTCCGTAAGGGGGCTGAGAGCCGCCGTCGTCACAGAGCGTGCGGGGCGCCATCATTGCCTATCTGGCGGAGCGAGCCAGATGGGACGCCGGTCTTGTTCCCCGTAGCCTGAGTCAGCTTAGGGTAGGGTAATGATGGCGCCTCCTGTCGACGTGGTCGGTCCGCGCCCTAGTTTGGGCGATGTGGAGGCTCCTCCGAGGTCGAGGTCGAGTCTGTCTTCCGTGGCCGTGGTCGAGTCCGAGCCCCTGGGTCGGGCGAGGTGGAGACCGTCGGCTGAGGCCAGGGCTGAGTCCGAGCCCTGTGGTCGGGCGAAGCGGAGTTTGTCGTCTTCTGGGGCTGAGCCCAAGTCCGAGCCCTGGGTCGGGCGGAGCGGAGTTCGTCGTCTTCTGGGGCTGAGCCCAAGTCCGAGCCCTGGGTCGGGCGGAGCGGAGTTCGCCGTCTTCCGGGGCTGAGCTCGAGTCCGAGCCCTGGGTCGGGCGGAGCGGAGTTCGCCGTCTTCCGGGGCTGAGCCCGAGTCCGAGCCCTGGGTCGGGCGGAGCGGAGTTCGCCGTCTTCCGGGGCTGAGCCCGAGTCCGAGCCCTAGGTCGGGCGGAGCGGAGTTCGCCGTCTTCCGGGGCTGAGCCCGAGTCCGAGCCCTGGGTCGGGCGGAGCGGAGCTTCCTATGGTGCCTGAGGTCGGGCCTGACTATCTGTCAGCCTCACTCTGTCGAGCGGCACAGCAGTCGGAGCGGCGCAGGCGGCGCTGTCCTTCTGTCAGACCGGTCAGTGGAGCGGCGAAGTGACTGCGGTCACTTCGGCTCTGTCGACTGGAGGACGCGTGTCAGGATAAAGGTGTCAGGCCACCTTTGCATTAAATGCTTCTGCGATCTGGTCGGTTGGCGCGGCGATTTGGTCAGGGTTGCTTCTTGGCGAAGACAGGGCCTCGGGCGAGCGGAAATATGTTCGTCGCTGGAGGGGGGCCTCGGGCGAGACGGAGATCCTCTGGGGTCGGCTGTCCGTGTCTGAGGCTAGGCTCGGGCGAGGCGTGATCGAATCCCTCGAATGGACCGATCCCTGACTTAATCGCACCTATCAGGCCTTTGTAGCTTTATGCTGATGGGGGTTACCAGCTGAGAATTAGGAGACTTAAGGGTACCCTTAATTATGATCCCGACAATATTATTTGGAGCAACTATCCTCCTTTCCTGCCGTCCCCTCCCTCTTGAGGACTGTATCATGAGATATATGCTAATAATAAAAGTACTGCTTTGAACGCATAATTTTTTTTAGATAACTGTAGGACGAAAGTATCACTGAAACCGACGTAACCGGCCTCGCTCTCCAACAATATATAATCTCAATCTCATCAAGGCCACATGATCATGACGCTTTTGTCTACTGCCTGCGAGTTGTTTATAATCATGAAGTGGGAGATGACAACTGACAATATTTGGTCAATATCACATCGCTGTCACGGTTAGCAAAAACATTTTTTTATAAGGGTTAGTATATGGAAACTCACATCTCATTGGAAACTGAAGGGAATTAAGGTATAAACGAACTATTTTTTTCATTCTTAACCCCATTTTTTAAAGGGGATTTACAAACTATCCATAAGGGCTAGTTTAAAAACTTATTAAAGGCTTGCTCGGTTAGAGGTAAATTGAGAAGGATTGAGGTGGATTAATAAACTCCCTTCCTATTCAAATTTAATATTAGATGATTTAACTCACTCCTATCCCTCCCAATCATCTCTATCCCAACAAGCTTCGAAGGGATTCAATCATAATCTTAATCTGATCTAATACTTATATTTTATAGTGTAAAATTTAGAGCACATTGTCATCTCTACACATGATTCAACCCGTGTTCTCCTGTCCCGATTGTTCTGAGCCGCAGATTTCCTCCCTCTATGTTGTGTGGACCGTGGACGGGCGTGCGTGCTTGCGTTGAAGAGACCACTTTTTTTCCAAATAGATAGAGCGCGAGAGAGAAAAAAAATGGCAAACGAAAGAAGGGGAGACGGCATGCAATGCACATGTCGCTTTCAATCCCCCGCCCGGTCACTCGGAGCGACATATCACATATGCATAGATGAAAAAAAACGGAGAGGTGACGTGGAATTCAGGCTGAGAAGCGTGCTTCTACGCGTCACGGCATTTCCTTTCATGTCATCCCCTAATAAGAAAGCAGCCCAAGTAGTCAACTGGACAGAATATGCCTCCCGCCCTTTCCTGCGCTGCAAGAAGGGGAACAGTTAAGGGGTGTTTGGTTACACCCCGCTAAAATTTAGCTCCTGTCTCATCGAATGTTTGAACCTCCGTTCCGGGTATTAAATGTAGTCGGATTATAAAACTAATTTGTCAGCCGAAGATTAAAAGACGAGACGAATCTAGTCCAGTTGGTTGGGTCTATATTTCATACTCCTATTTAAAAGTCAAACACTTGATGTGATCCGGGCTAAACTTTAGCAGGAGCAACCAAACACCCCCTTAGTGGTCCTCTCATGATTAGCTCACCGCTATTATAATAGGCCACTAGCTTTACTTCAAAAACTCCAGCTTTAATTTTCTATCTTTAACATAAAACAACTTCAGTCAAGGACAAAGCCAGAATTGCAATGTAAGGAAGGTCGACCAATTCATTAATACTATATGATAAAAAATATTGTATAATATTATCAAGTTTAACCACTCGACATGAAATAAGAATTCTAGATCTTTATAAATTATCTTAGTCAATAAGTCAATTTTCTAGCTAATTGATATATTGAACTAAAGTTGTGACGCAAGAACAATACCAAAATAATAAAGACAACATAATGATGAATATCTGACCGATGAGATTCAACTTTTATATAATGACTCTAGTATTCATGAGGCGGCTAACAATTTTTTGATAGAACTCAAAAATCTAACTAGCCTTGAGGTTCCATGAAAATTCGTCAACCTACGCAGGTACACGTCAAATTTGTCGTGTACACATCAACTATCAGGTGACAACTTCATTTGAAATTTGTAAATCTATTGTAGTATATATATAATTTGCTGACGATTATCTGTTGCTTCACGTGATCACCTTCTTTGGACTTTGGTTGTGGGGCTATGGCAGAGGCAAGTCAAGTGGTCAGTGGCAATCGGCAGCTGCCTAGCCAGACGATAGGGTGAATTATAAAGAGGTAAGGTTCAGATATCAGTGTCTGCATGCGAATTAGGTTTGACGTTTTATGCATCGATTGGTCATTCAATGAATATTTTATCTTATATATTTTTTTTGTCTCTTTTAGACTTTGGTTGGCATACTACAACAGAGTTATGTGTCATGTATTACTAACCACTATATTAAACCTTTGATTAATTGCGTTGCACAAAATTTAGAATATATATATTTAGACACAACATTTCGAATATATATATATATATATATTCTCTTCTCTGTGTCCTAGCCTTGGGAGGGGCCATGGCTCCCACCGACCCCCCTTGCTCTGCCCCTGACTCCAGCAAATTGTTAAGGTGGGTTCCAGGAGCGTTTGGCTCCTATAGTTTCCTTAATTATCCTTGATGATTAGTGGGCTATCGCGAGAGAGAACATAAGTTGTATGTTGCGTAACCAGTGACATGGTGGGTAATTTTTGTACAGCTTCATGAGTAGTTATAAAAACCATGTTTTTGAAGCACCCTCTAAGGAGCTTCATGAATTTTATGAAACTGGACTCTAGTTTCGATTTGTTTTTAAAAGTTAGATCTCGTGGAGCTGGACCTGTTTGAGTGGAAGAAGTTGGAACGAAGTTGAAATTCTTGAAGTGAAGCATTCCTAAACAGGGCCTTAAACAAAACCTACTTGATTCAGATAGCTACAACTCACTCCGTTTTATTTGTCACATTTTAGTTCAAAAATGAACTAGTGGGCGACAAATATTCAAGAATGGAGGACGTACATTTTTCTAAATTGTAAGATGTTCTATTTCTCTCTCTCTCTCTAGGTTTACAACTTCTACTATGTATTCTGTGAATGACCGAATTCGCTTTCTGGTTTGATTATAGATGGCAATGGGTAAATACCCACCGTGTATTACTATCTCATACCCATACCCACGAGAAAAAATAACCCCGTCGGGTCACCCATATCCACTGGTGGGTATGGATTTATCACCATACCTGTACCTATGTGGGTACATGTTACCCATCAGGGTACCCAGTACCCACAAAGATTAAGCATCTATCAAAATAATATATTGTACGAATATTGTAATATCCCAAAAAAATGTTGACCAAAAGTTGATCTTCGGTGCGTGGATGTGGGAAAATGGTTGTGGGCCGTTGGAAGTTCGGAGTCCGCAGATGTGAAGATCTCATTTAAACGATATCATTTGAGTATTCATTTGTCTGAATCAGGGCATGGATGGGGGATTTGGTTGTGAGCCGTCGGTTTCGCATCAAGGGCATCGTTTCCTCCTCTTCTCAAAAACCATAGCCGCCCCTCCCCTTCCCTCATTTTTGCAGCAGCCGCCCCCCTTCTTCCCCATTGCAGTCGCTCCTCTCCTACCCAAGGTGCTGCACCCACCTCCCTCTAAACTCTAGTCGCCCCCTAGTTCCTCCTTTGGTGTGCTGCATTCTCCATTGGTGGATTGGTGGGAGGAAGAAGAAAGAAAGAAAAGGAGTCCAAGGTGATATTGTTTTCCTTTTGGTAATTGTGCTGCAATTTTGTTGGATTGGATGTGGGGGTTAGATTTTGATCTCGAATTTAGTTTCTGTAGAATGGCAGATTCGACAGTTTCTGTTCATGCTAGTTTTCCGTGGTCTTAGTGGCCTAAAAGTCTATCTATGAGTCGTAGATAATTTGTAGATATTTTTGTGGCCGTGAAGAACACATCAATCAGACATCAGATCATAAAGTTATTGCAGTTTAATTATAGCAGTTTTTCAGTCTCATAATTCTGTGCAGAATCTGTTCTCTTATGATTTAGGCAAATTTATCAATAGAATTGAACTTTAGAATTGTAAAAGAAGTTGTAGACAATTTCATAAGATTTCCAGATTGTTAAAGAGTGCATCCATATGAATTATGAAACTCCAGTTATGTTTGTTTTACTGTGGCTGTTCCTGTTTGCCTGACAAAAATGTGCGGGTCTGTTCAATAGTGGGTTTCATATAGTAAATAGCCAAATTGGTTGTTCCAACTATGGAGACTTTTGTAGAGGGAAAAGTTCTTACTGCCAGCAGAATTTCATAATTTTTGGTTGAGTAGTTTGGGAGATATCGAATTTTGAAGTTAACTATGCTCCTGTCTGAAACAGATTTAGTCAGTTATCTTATCAGATGTTTTAGAACTTATAGATGGCAGAATTTAATTATCCATTGAATACCGAAGTTGTAGAGTATTTTGTGTAGATAATCCTAGAGTATTTGTTTGATATCATCACTGTTATAATTTTAAAGATACAAAATTAACAAACAGTGTTGCTGCTATTTGGCATGTGGTTCAGGGTGGGAGTCTTTCCACCGGGTCTTGGTTTCAAGTGTAGGAGTGATTTGTTGATTGTTGGCAAATGTTTGTAAAATATTTGTACTAAGTTTTATACCCGCTAGCAGGTGGCTACAGTCTGGATCATGCCTAGTACATTTTTCTTCTTCGATGAAGGCAAGTGAATGTAGCGGTGGTTGCTACCGTTTTGACCTGTTATTTCTATCGCCTACACTCTAATATTCAGAATTATTGGATTCTTTCATAATTGAACTTTATGATGATGTTTTACTTGATTGTATTATATTGCTTCTCTATCATATATGGATGATGATTATGGTTCGAGTATGACCCATGAGATTAATTTACACCCCTGGAGGAAGATGAAGTATTATTTGAGGTTTGTATTGTATCTGAAGGATGTGAAGTATATTGATAAATGCAGCATGCCATATGCATTGCATGATTCATTTGCATCTGAAGTTTGGTCATGACCTATGGTCCGACCGTACCGGTACAACTTAGCATCGTATGTTGCCCGAGGAGGGGTACGATGCGGCTTCATACCTTAGAGGTATGAAGGCAGAGGACATATGCATTGCATTCATATGCATTCATTGAAGTGATATTAGCAAATGATGTGGTTTTATACTCTCAGAGGTATGAGGGCAGAGGACCTACACATTGCATTCTTATGCATACATTGAAGTGATATTTGCAGGTATTGTTGACGCAGGGCAGTGTTATACAACCTATTGTGGTTGTTCGAGGAAATGAGATGGTTTTGGTTATATTGGGACTATTGAGTTCTATATCTACAAGTATTTCTGATCTCAATTGTGATTCCTTTAAAATGTCGTTTAATTCAATTTGTGGTTTAAATATCTCATCAAAACAATTTGCTTGCTGAGATGTATCATCTCACTCTTGCATTACTCAATGCAGGTACTTGATTCATGTTGGGAATGAGGGAAGTAGCAGCATGTCTACCTTCACTATTATAATAACGATGCTCAGTTGCAGCCATGATTTAATTAGAAACTCGATGTCAAATGATGTTTGTTTTTTTCTAGTCGTGGGAACTAGTTAATTCAGTTCATGTCGTTATGTTTAACTTCCCTTTGCTAGCAGATGAATAATGCTTAGTATGATTTTTTGTCATGATATATGTTTATACACTGTTGCCCCTCGTTTATGCAATTTTTCAAAGGAGATGCTGCCGAAATTTTATATATGAATGTCAGATGTGTAGTTCAGTAGCATTCCGGGGTGTTTGTGGACTCCGGGGTGTTACAGTTGGTATCAAAGCATAGGCTTTAGATTCTTGGCAATTTGAAGATAAATTTGACACGCTTGCACATATAGGAAGGGTATGGGTTCAAATATCTTTGGTATATATTAGTGTCTTTAAAGTGCAGATGACAATAATTTCACCCCTCCCCATTCCTTTACGGTGATGTGGTAAGTTGTTTATGACTTAATGCCTAATATGATTTATCTCTAAATCTTTATATTGTTTTATTAATGCGATTGATATCGCTGGCCTTTTGTGAGATTGAAGTTGTTATTATGCTTGTGATATACAAGTATGCCTATGTTGTTTTCATCATGTTTTTCATGGTTGAGTTTTATTACAATAATATTGTTATATATGCTTGATTGAGGATGTTCCTAAGAGGGGTGTGAATTGCGTGTTTTGGGTAACAAGGTAACCATTAATATGAATTTAAGTTGTTGAGCGGTTGGTGGATAGTTCCAACTATCTTTGTAAAGAATGATTGTTTATGTCGAGAAACCAGTTCTGAAAGAAATGAATATTGATACTTTTATATGAATTTTGGGGAAGTCTTTACATAGCCAGAATGGCTTACATGTCTCTCTTCTATTGTGTGTTTTAGTAGCCACAAAGCCTAGAGGTGGTTTAAAGTGGTTGCATGTTAGTCATGCTAGTTGTAGAATAAATCTTTATTTTTCTTGATCCATTGATTATGTATTAATATGTTGAGGATCAGATGGTTCTCTCCCTGATGCATGCTTGTGGAGCCATTGTTGGACCACCTATCTATTGGTTTGAATGAAGTCATTGCCTAGCCTAGAGTTGGTTGTGTGTGGTTAGTCATCTATTCCTAAATGATGTGGTTTTTACATCAACTTGAGATGTTTGTCAAATGTGTGAAGGATTATGGGGTTATTATTGACCTCGTATGTCTGGTACTTTGAGTGCATCGTATGATAGAACGAAATGTAAGTTTCTGAACTACAGTAGATGAAGACTTATATTATGTGTAGGTTAACCTTACTAGTTTGGATATTTTCTTAGTTGAGTTGTTGGATTAAGTATAGCAACATTGGTTAAACAAGTATTGTGTTGTTGTTGTGATGTCAATGCTCTTTGTGGAGTTTTTGGCATTGCTTCGATGAACTGTGCCACACAGAATGTTATTGGCTTCTTGTCGGCTTTATTGCTCCATTAGTAGGGATGGATCCGGATATTTATTCGGATGTCAAATTTTTGGTCTTTTTTCTTCGATTATGAACAAATAACATGTAGAATTTGCTATGTAAATTTATATTCTTGTTTTTAGCATTGAGGTTATTAATCTTCACAAAAAATAAACATTAAATTCATTCTATATATTTTTAAATAATTGATATAAAATTCGGATGTCTATTCGAATACGGATTCAGATGTTTTTCACCTTTTTTGTTGTAGGGAGAAAATAATATACATAAAAAATTATATAAAAATTTATTTAAATACTTCATAATATTCTTAATAACATAGCCAAAAATTAGCTTTAAATTCTATGTATATCTTTGCTAAAATATTAGATTTGTGATAAAGTCGGATGTTTTAGGAACATCCCTATCCATTAGTTTTGTAGACTTTCTCCCTTTTGTGGGGTCCAAAGAATGTTAGATTACATGATTATCTTTTCATGATGGCAAGAACGGGGTTTAGGAAGATTATGAGTTTTGTTTCAATAGTACTACTTGTTTTGTGGTGCTGTGAGGTGAGGTGTTTGATCTTCTTATACGTTCATCTAGTGTGGATGTTTCACCATTGAATTAAAATGAATTGTTGAAGTTGGTAAGGGTTATGCTTAGTGCATATTACCCCTTCATAAAAGAGTGCCGTTTTAAGACATTGATACTGATGTATGGCTGCATCCAAATTCGATGTTGTGAAATCGTAGTGTTGATTGCATCTATGACTTGCTTTGAGCTTCATTGCATGTTGTTTCATGCTTGTTGTCAGGTTGTGTAGCTTCCTTAGACCATTAGTCCGAGGTTGTGTATATTGATAAATGCAGCATGCCATATGCATTGCATGATTCATTTGCATCTGAAGTTTGGTCATGACCTATGGTCCGACCGTACCGGTACAACTTAGTATCGTACGTTGCCCGAGGAGGGGTACGATGCGGCTTCATACCTTAGAGGTATGAAGGCAGAGGACATATGCATTGCATTCATTGAAGTGATATTAGCAAATGATGTGGTTTTATACTCTCAGAGGTATGAGGGCAGAGGACCTACACATTGCATTCTTATGCATACATTGAAGTGATATCTGCAGGTATTGTTGACGCAGGGAAGTGTTATACAACCTATTGTGGTTGTTCGAGGAAATGAGATGGTTTTGGTTATATTGGGACTATTGAGTTCTATATCTACAAGTATTTCTGATCTCAATTGTGATTCTTTTAAAATGTTGTTTAATTCAATTTGTGGTTTAAATATCTCGTCAAAACAATTTGCTTGCTGAGATGTATCATCTCACTCTTGCATTACTTAATGCAGGTACTTGATTCATGTTGGGAATGAGGGAAGTAGCAGCACGTCTACCTTCACTATTATAATAACAATGCTCAGTTGCAGCCATGATTTAATAAGAAACTTGATGTCAAATTATGTTTGTTTTTTCTAGTCGTGGGAACTGGTTAATTCAGTTCATGTCGTTATGTTTAACTTCCCTTTGCTAGCAGATGAATAATGCTTAGTATGTTTTTTTGTCATGATATATGTTTATACACTGTTGCCTCTCGTTTATGCAATTTTTCAAAGGAGATGCTGCCGAAATTTTATATATGAATGTCAGATGTGTAGTTCAGTAGCATTCTAGGGTGTTTGTGGACCCCGGGTGTTAAAAATATCAAGTATATCCACCTTAATATCATTACAAAAAATCTAGCATTATTTAATCATCCATTCAACAACACCACTGATAATTGATAAAGTAGCAACACTATGATAGTACCACATAACACAATACATGTTCCATTACATGGTCGTCGAATAGTGGTTAAGCCTTCCATGACATTATTGCTCAAAAGGTTGTTGAAAATAGTCAAAAGAAGATGGATGATTGTAGCCCAAGTTCATGTTTTTGGGCCAAGTTTGTACTGGGTATTTTATACCCATAGGTTAAAGGGTATAGATGACGGCGGAACGTTATAATACCGGTTTACCCATTGGGTGAAGGCTTTTACCCAATAAGAGACCCATAGGTATAATATTTAGCCCATATACATACCCTAATGGAGTAAATATCCATCGGGTATCGGGTCGCGGGTACCCATTGCCATCTCTAGGTTTGATGGTTGCAGCATTCCTCTCAGAAAACAAAGTGACGGCTACTGTACATGCATTTGTGTCTATCTATATATACTAGGTGTGTGCCCGTGCGTTGTAATGGAAATATATAATACCACCAGGGGCGGAGCCAACCCTTATTTTGGGGTCAGCTGACCCCGATAATTTTTTGAATATCTAATAGAAAACAGTGTTAATAACAAAAGTTCTATAGTAAAAATCAAGTAGTTAATACTGATGACCCCGATAAAATATTTGCTAGCTTCGCTACTGAATACCACGATAACTTATGTACAAATGTGTGTTATAAAGTTACGAGAAAATGTTTTGTAATCCATTTATGATCCTAATCATACACAAATTTTGTTATTTTAATCTAGTTATTTCACCACTATATAGGTACGTTCCCATGCGTTGCAACGACATACAAAATATTTGGCAAAATGATAGTGCACAATGATTACATAGTATCGTAATGTGATACTTGTAGAAGGTAATTCAAAACCTTGGATAACTTAAGGCCAATGATTTGGTCAAAGAAATAACAAGCAAGCTATAAAATTTGGAAAGTCAAAGTGCAAACATCATGCCTGATAAAATAATGTTTCATGTAACGATGAAAGCTACTTCATATTCTGGAAATGTATGATGTCCCAATGGACCTGGAATATAAGAGATTTGCACAGCGTCAAAATCCTAAAAACATGTCCCGGCTTTGTCATCACACCAACAATGGAAACATACCTCCCTTGCTATTTTCCTCTATAACCATGTCTGCTATTATTCGCACCTTTGTCATGTCTTGCTTTGTTGGCAGCATTGTCTGCATAGTGGCACCATTGCACCGGCATCATGTAACTAACCATAGCATCAAGCTCTTGAATCGCTCACCTCTTTCTCCTCCGATAACCCGACAAGGAACTTAGTGTACCTGATAATAGCTTTTGGTACCTTCTCCACCATCTCGACATCTTCATTATTGTCTGGTTCAAGTGAATAATTCAGATTCGTTAGTTAGAAAGTTTATCTATTAAAGTATGAATGCAAAGGGACCGTAGAGATTACTATGAAGCACAAATGGGTAAAACATATTGTGTTTTCTTTTTTCTGAATGCTCTTATATCTTGGTCATGTAGGTACAACAAACACAATATAGAGAGGACACGATAAGCATTTTGAAAAGAAAAAAAGAGTCAAAACAAATTTATGTGTCACCTTCAGAAAGTAGGGGTTTAGGGTCATAAACTGAGAGAATGAAGTCCAAACAAGTATTAAAAAGTGGCATTAAATAGAAAGTGAAAATATGGAATAGCAAGAGATTAACATCACCTTATCATCAACTTCGACATCAAATATCTCCGCCACATTGTATAAATATATTATTATGTTATCAAATGTCATAAAACACATTTTGGGTATGTATCTCATGCTATCAACCTCACGGCACAAGAAATATATACTGATAGAAAAATTGTTGGCGGGATATACGAAATGAGCATTGTATTTTCCAGTGTGGGAGTACCATTTACAGACAATTAGCTGAGAAATACAGTTCCAGTAATTACTTTGTGGATAGAGTAAGACACACCGAGTTTATAACACACATAATGTTGCAAGCATCCATGATATTTAGCACAAAAAGATTGGCTTCATTTCAATCAAAGCAAATAAGAAATCCTCTACATATGAAGGATCGTTCATTATCACTCACAATATAACAAATTCTAGTTTTCCATGTACCAGTAAATAAAGGGAAGTCAAGACAACTTCAGCTACATCACACAGCCTTAGACCGTCAATATGTTCCTTCATTTGTTCTGGAGTGAATAATTCAGTCTTTGAAATGCCTTTTATTTTTTGCTTTCCTGATTTATGAAAGGGAAATGTGCCCTTGGGCAATTTCAATAATGTGTTTGGTGATTAAGTGCTCAACACGGTTAATTAAGTTCTTATGTGCCAAGTTAAGTGAGAAGTGCAAATTAAAGAAAAAGGTATGTTTCTAGACTTAGTACATTGTTTTGAGTACTAATGTGTTTTGTCTAAGTGCTAGAAACAGTGAAAAAAGAATTGTAAAACGAGTTGGCTATGTGCAGCAAACTCCAGTTCGGCTTGGTACACCGGACAGTGTCCGGTGCACCCGGCCAGTCCGCGTGAACTCGCCGCTCTCGGGAATCAACGACGCGTACGACTATAATTCACCAAACTGTCCGGTGAGCCAACGGTCGCCAGCGCCAATGGTTGGCCACGCAATCCGCGAGCGACACGTGGCAGCTCCAACGGTGGGCAGGGGGCACCGGACAGTGTCCGATGCGCCAACGGGCCCAGAGCTGCAACGGTCGTCTGTGCCCGATTTGGAAGGCAATCGCGCACCGGCAGGCTATAGTAGTTGTCCGGTGGCGCACCGGACTGTCCGGTGCGCCACTCGACAGAAGGCAAGGATGGTCTTCCAAGTTTGTCTCCAACGGCTCCTAGCTGCCTTGGGGTTATAAAAGGGATCCCTAGGCGCATGGATGAGTCACCCAAGAATTCACTAATTATTCTAAGGCATCCAGACTCTGCTCCCGCGCATTCGCTTTGTTGTGTTAGAGAATTGAGCTCCATTCGAGTCGCGAACTCCCTGTGTTGTCATTTGAGCTCGAGTCTTCACTTGTGTGCGTGAGTGTGCTGCGTATTTGAGTCTTGCGTGTGTTGCTTCTCCCAACCTTACTCTGTGCCTTCATTGTGATCCTTGTTGTAAGGGCGAGAGACTCCAAGTTGTGGAGATTTCTCACAAACGGGAAAATACTCTAAGGAAAATACCGTGGTATTCAAGTTGATCATCGGATCACTTGAAAGGGGTTGAGTGCAACCCTCGTCCATTGGGATGCCACAATGTGGAAGTAGGCAAGTGTTACTTGGCCGAACCATGGGATAAAAATCGTGTGTCTTGTATTGATCTCTGTGTGATTGTTTGTGTTCACAAGAACTCGCTTCAAGCTACTTAGCCGTACTAACACTCATAACTAAGTTTTGTGGCTATTAGTGTTTGATTTTTATAGGATCACCTATTCACCCCCCCCCCCCTCTAGGTGCTCTCAATTGGTATCAGAACCGTACTCTTCATCTAAGGGACTAACCGCCCGAAGAGATGGATCCTAAGGGAAAGGGGATGGTGGTCAACGACAAGGAGAATGAGTCCATCTTCAACGAGCCAAGAGATGACAAGCCCACTAACTCAGGCTCAATTCACAAGAAGAAGGACGGGAAGAAGAAGAGGCACATCAAGAAGATCATCTACTACGACAGCGATGCATCTTCTTCTTCACCAATAGACGACGACGACTCTTCGTCGAAAAAGAGAACGGTTAATCAAAACTACTCTTTTGACTATTCTCGCATGCCATACAATTCGAATGCACATTTACTTTCTATTCCTCTAGGAAAACCTCCACACTTTGATGGAGAGGACTACTCATTTTGGAGTCATAAAATGCGTAGTCATCTATTTTCTCTCCATCCTAGCATTTGGGAAATAGTGGAAAATGGAATGCATTTCGATAGTATGGATAACCCTGTGATTATTAATGAGCAAATCCATAAGAATGCCCAAGCTACTACTATGTTGTTAGCATCTCTTTGCAGGGACGAGTATAATAAAGTAAGTGGCTTGGACAATGCCAAGCAAATCTGGGACACCCTCAAGATCTCACATGAGGGAAATGATGCTACAATGATCACCAAAATGGAACTGGTGGAAGGCGAGCTAGGAAGATTCGCCATGATCAGGGGAGAAGAGCCAACACAAACCTACAACAGGCTCAAGACCCTGGTCAACAAGATTAGAAGCTATGGAAGCACAAGATGGACGGATCACGACGTCGTCCGACTCATGCTCAGGTCCTTTACAGTTATTGACCCCCATTTTGTGAATCTTATCCGTGAAAATCCTAGGTACACAAAGATGACGCCCGAGGAGATACTTAGAAAATTTGTAAGCGGGCGCATGATGGTTAAGGAGGCAAGATATATAAATGACGCCTTAAACAGCCCTCCGCCCATCTAGGAGCCGCAGCCCGTTGCGCTCAAGGCAACTAGCAGCAAGGAGGCACTACCAAGCAAGTAGCTCAAGTGGAGGCTGTCGGCCTCAACGAAGATGAGATGGCGCTTATCATCAAGCGCTTCAAGACCACACTTAAAGGACGCAGGGAGTACCCCAACAAGAACAAACAAAGGGAAAGTGCTCCTGCTTCAAATGCGGTAAGACTGATCACTTTATTGCAAATTGTCCCAATAATGATAGTGACCAGAGACAAGAAAAGAGCGGGAAGAAGGAGAAAAAGAAGAGCTACAGAAAGGCAAAGGGCGAGGCGCACCTTGGAAAGGAATGGGACTCAGACTGCTCCTCTTTCGACTCCGACGACAAAGGACTCGCTGCCTCGGCCTTCAACAAGTCTTCTCTCTTCCCCAACGAACGCCATACATGTCTTATGGCCAAGGAAAAGAAGGTACATGTTCGAGATACCCCTAAGTACACTACTTCTAGCGATGATGATTCTTCCGATGATGAAGTAGATTACTCTAGTTTATTTAAAGGTTTAGATAGAGCTAAAATAAAAAAATTAATAAATTAATTGATGCTCTAAATGAAAAGGATAGATTGTTAGAAAAACAAGAGGATATTTTATATGAGGAACATGACAAATTTGTTAGTGTGCAAAAATCCCTTGCCTTAGAAATTAAGAGAAATGAAATGTTATCCTCTGAATTGTCTGTTTGCCATGAATCGGTCTCTAGTTTAAAGAGTTTAAATGATGAACTAAATACTAAGCTAGAGGAAGTCAACAAAACTAGTTCATGTGTAGAGCATGTTGTTATTTGTAATAGATGTAAGAATTTTGATGTTGATGCTTGTGATGATCACCTTATTTCTATTACCAAATTAAATGATGAGGTGGCAAGTCTCAATGCTCAACTTAAGACTTGCAAAATTAATTTTGATAAATTAAAATTTGCTAGGGATGCCTACACCGTTGGTAGACACCCCTCAATTAAGGATGGACTTGGTTTTCGAAAGGAAGCCAAGAACTTAACAAGCCAAAGGGCTCCCATTCCCAACAAGGAGAAAGGGAAGGCTCCTATGGTTAGTAATCCTCAAAGGAACCATGCTTTTATTTATGATAGGAAAATTGATAATTGTGCTCATCATAAAAGGAGTTATGATCATGATGCTTTTAATTCACATGCTATGTTTGCCTCTAGTTCTACTTTTGTTAATGGTAGAAGTAGGCCTAGGAGAAATCATGTTGTGCATCATGTGCCTAGGAAAATGTGCAATGAATCTACTACTGTTTTCCATGCTTGCAACACTTCTGTTGTTCTTTCATGTAAGAATGCAAAAGTAGTGGCTAGGAAATTGGGATCCAAATGCAAGGGAGACAAAACCTGCATATGGGTTCCAAAAACTATTGTGACTAACCTTGTAGGACCCAACAAGAGTTGGGTACCTAAAACCCAAGCTTAAATTCCTTGCAGGTTTATGCATCCAGGGGCTCAAGCTGGATTATCGACAGCGGATGCACAAACCACATGACGGGGGAGAAGAAGATGTTCACCTCCTACGTCAAGAACAAGGATTCCCAGGATACGATTATCTTTGGAGATGGGAATCAAGGCAAGGTCAAGGGTTTGGGAAAGATAGCCATCACCAACGAGCACTCAATATCAAATGTATTTCTAGTAGAGTCGCTTGGTTACAACCTTCTGTCTGTAAGTCAATTGTGTCACATGGGGTACAATTGTCTTTTTACAAATGTTGATGTATCTGTCTTTAGAAGGAGTGATGGTTCATTAGCTTTTAAGGGTGTATTAGACGACAAACTCTACTTAGTTGATTTTGCGAAAGAGGAGGCCGATCTAGATGCATGCTTAATAGCTAAGACTAGTATGGGCTGGTTGTGGCATCACCGTCTAGCACATCTTGGGATGAAGAACCTTCATAAACTTCTAAAGGGAGAACATGTGTTAGGACTAAACAATGTTTGTTTCGAGAAAGATAGACCTTGTGCAGCTTGTCAGGCAGGGAAATAGGTGGGAAGCACTCATCACAGCAAGAATGTGATGACAACATCAAGACCACTGGAGCTTATTCACATGGACCTCTTCGGACCCGTCGCCTACCTTAGCATCGAGGGAAGTAAGTATGGTGTTGTAATTGTTGATGATTTTCCCCGCTTCACTTGGGTGTTCTTTTTGCAGGATAAATTAGAAACCCAAGGGACCCTAAAGCGCTTTCTAAGGAGGGCTCAAAACGAATTTGAGCTCAAGGTGAAAAAGATAAGAAGCGACAACGGGTCCGAGTTCAAGAATCTGCAAGTGGAGGAGTATCTTGAGGAAGAAGGCATCAAGCACGAGTTCTCCGCTCCCTACACACCACAGCAAAACGGTGTGGTAGAGAGGAAGAACAGGACGCTTATCGACATGGCGAGAACGATGCTTGGAGAATTCAAGACGCCCGAGCGGTTTTGGTCGAAAGCTGTGAACATAGATTGCCATGCCATAAACCGGCTCTACCTATATCGGCTTCTCAAGAAGACCTCATATGAACTCCTTACCGGTAACAAACCCAACATTTCTTACTTTCGTGTATTTGGGAGCAAATGTTACATTCTGGTGAAGAAAGGTAGACATTATAAATTTGCTCCCAAGGTAGTAGAAGGGTTTTTACTAGGGTTTGACTCAAATACAAGGGCGTATAGAGTCTTCAACAAATCATCGGGTTTGGTTGAAGTCTCTAGCGACATTGTATTTGATGAGACTAATGGCTCTCCAAGAGAGCAAGTTGATCTTGATTACATAGATGAAGATGATGTTTCGACGGCCGCAATGCGCATAATGGCGATAGGTGATGTGCGACCACAGGAACAACAAGAGCAAGATCAGCCATCTTCCTCCACAATGGTGCATCCTCCAATTCAAGACAGTGAATAGGTACCTCAAGAAGAGGGACAGGATCAAGGGGGAGCACAGGAAGAACAAGTGATGGAGGAAGAAGCACCACGAGTCCTTCCAACTCAAGTCCGAGCGACGATCCAAAGAAATCACCCCGTCGATCAGATTCTGGGTGACATAAGCAAGGGAGTAACAACTCGCTCACGTTTAGTTAATTTTTGTGAGCATTACTCGTTTGTCTCTTCTATTGAGCCTTTCAGGGTAGAAGAGGCCTTGCAGGATCTGGACTGGGTGTTGGCCATACAGGAAGAGCTCAACAACTTCAAGAGGAATGAAGTTTGGAGCCTGGTGCCACGTCCAAAGCAAAATGTTGTGGGAACCAAGTGGGTGTTCCGCAACAAGCAAGACGAGCACGGGGTGGTGACAAGAAACAAGGCTCGACTTGTGGCAAAAGGTTATGCCCAAGTCGCAGGTTTGGATTTCGAGGAGACTTTGGTCCTGTGGCTAGGCTAGAGTCTATTCGAATTTTATTAGCCTATGCCGCTCACCACTCTTTCAGGTTGTTTCATATGGACGTAAAGAGCGCTTTCCTCAACGGGCCAATCAAGGAGGAGGTATACGTGGAACAACCCCCTGGCTTTGAGGATGACAGGTACCCCGACCATGTGTTCAAGCTCTCTAAGGCGCTCTATGGACTTAAGCAAGCCCCAAGAGCATGGTATGAATGCCTTAGAGATTTCTTAATTGCTAATGCTTTCAAGGTTGGGAAAGCCGATCCCACTCTTTTTACTAAGACTTGTGATGGTGATCTTTTTGTGTGCCAAATTTATGTCGATGACATAATATTTGGTTCTACTAATCAAAAGTCTTGTGAGGAGTTTAGCAGGGTGATGACACAAAAGTTCGAGATGTCGATGATGGGCGAGTTGACCTACTTCATTGGGTTCCAAGTGAAGCAACTCAAGGACAACACCTTCCTCTCCCAAATGAAGTACACTCAAGATCTTCTCAAGAGGTTTGGGATGAAGGACGCCAAGCCCGCGAAGACACCGATGGGAACCGATGGGCATGTCGACCTCAACAAAGGAGGTAAGTCCGTTGATCAAAAAGCATATCGGTCTATGATAGGGTCATTACTTTATTTATGTGCTAGTAGACCGAACATTATGATTAGTGTATGCATGTGTGCTAGATATCAATCCGACCCTAAGGAATGTCACCTTGTGGCCGTTAAGCGAATTCTTAGGTATTTAGTTGCTACGCCTTGCTTCGGGACCTGGTATCTAAAGGGGTCTACCTTTGACTTGATTGGATATTCAGACTCCGATTATGCCTGGTGCAAGGTTGATAGGAAGAGCACATCGGGGACGTGCCAATTCCTAGGAAGGTCCCTAGTGTATTGGAGTTACAAGAAACAGACATCCGTTGCCCTATCCACCGCTGAGGCCGAGTATGTTGCCGTAGGACAGTGTTGTGCGCAACTACTTTGGATGAGGAAAACCCTCCGGGACTTTGGCTACAATCACAACAAATTCCCACTCCTATGTGACAATGAGAGTGCAATCTGCATGGCGGATAATCCTGTTGAACACAACCGCACTAAGCACATAGACATCCGACAACACTTTCTGAGAGACCACCAGCAAAAGGGAGATATCGAGGTGTACCATATTAGCACCGAGAACCAGCTAGCCGATATCTTTACCAAGCCGTTGGATGAGAAAACTTTTTGCAGGTTGCGTAGTGAGCTAAATGTCTTAGATTCGCGTAACTTGGATTGATTTATAGCATACATGTGTTCTATGCCTTTGATCATGTTACTTTATGCATTTAAATCCATTATTGTTTATTTATGGTGTTCAAGTTGTACACGTGATCCCCGAACCTCACAAGTCCATATGCAAGTGATGCACATATTTAGGGGGAGATGTGATACAACTTGACCTTTTGAGACTAACCTAGTTGTTTGAGTATACTTGAGGTAGTCTAAAAGGTGCATTGAAAGAGAAATATGGACTTGGACAATGCAAAGACTTCCACTGCACTCCGGTATTAGTGTAATTACTTCCAAGTTCATTCTTATGCTCTCATTGCCTTTTTGCTCTGAATTGACATTTTTGGTGAGGCAATGGGGTTAAAGGGCCAAAAAATGATCCTGTTTTTGTGCTTAATGCCAGAGGGGGAGAAATTAGGGCCAAAGCAAATGGATCAGCCAACCACTTGTGAATTTTGAAAATATTAGAGTTAGAATTTTTGATTTGTCCAAAATACTCTTATTGCAAAATTTGGTCTCTTGTGGAGGAGAATTTTGATTATGGGAAAAAGGGGGAGTTTTTGGTACTTGATCAATCCTTCTCTTGGAATATCTCTCGATTTGCCCAAACAAGTGTGTTTGACTTAGAGATAGGAAAATGAATTTGATTTGCAAAAACAAACCAGGTGGTGGCAAAGAATGATCCAAATATGTCAAATCTTGTGCAAAAACAATTTGGTCCTCAATTGCATTGATGTTGCACTTCTTTTGGTTGTTGTTGGGGGTATGCTTCATAGCCGAAGATCCTAAAAGAAAGAGAACACCTTCGGCAGACCCTCTCAGAAGTAGCGCCAAAGCTATCACCTATAAAGCTTCAGCACAGTGACAGATCTCAAGACGAAGGGGTGAACCAACTTAAAGATGAAATGACTTAAAGACCCATGATGTTTTGTGTCATTATTATAGTCAATTGTAAAGGGCATACATGTAATTTTACACAGGCTGCGCCCTGTGCCTATAAATATGTGAACAATACCCCTGTACTATTCACGCAATCGTGTAATCACTAACACATTACGCTGGAATTATTGCTTTCTGCCAAGGCGAAGGTATAAATATACCTAAATATTATGTTTTAATATTTAAGTTTGTATAATAAAATATGTGAATAATATTATTATCTGTTTTTGGTATATCTTTCTATAATGTTTTATGTTTTATATTTCATTTTACGTTGTTTTATAAGTCTGATCACGAAGGTGTGACGTTCATGATATTTTGCTCATGGCCTTCGTCCGAAGTTCATTAAATCCTTAGGGAGATAATGCTTCAGCGGACGGAGGGCATTAATATTTAACATTTTATGTTGTCTTGTTCTTAATTCATAGCATTTGAGAACAAGTCCCCAACATTGGCGCCCACCTCCGGTGAACTCACTTCCACTTTTTGAGCTAATGGCTTCGTTCAAAAACCAAGCTGGAGCTGCTTCGGCTACGAAGCTGGTGTTGGATTACGGGGAGGCTACACTAGCGCAAAACAAAATTTTCAACCCCATAATACCAAGAACTACTGCGGTTATAGGTCATGGAATTACCACTAGACGCGCAGAGCAGCGGAAGACGTCTCGATGTAGACGAACGCGTCGAGCAGTGTCGTGCAGTCGCCGGCGTCCTTCACGTCCTCGCACGGTCCGTCCAAGTGCTCCAGATGCAGCACCTCCGAGGTATCCACACGTACAGGGAGGAAGCGCCGCGTACCGAACTGCTAGGTTCGCGACGGCGGCTTGGCGAGGGCGAGAGGTGGGCGGCGGCTGTTAGTTCGCTGGTGGCGAATTAGGTTATCTCTTAACCGCGCCCCCGCCCCTCATTATATAGGCGTTATGGTGGGCTTCTGACGCCGAGGCCCATCATTAACCCTAAAGCCCAGTCTAATTTCGGATCTAATCCGAATTAGGCTTCCTTCCCCTTAAGTGTGTGACCCTATAGGTTCACGTACAAATAGACATAGTCCGAGTACTCTTACTTGGCCTAATAATTGGCAGCGGCCTCTAGCAAGACATGTCAACTCCTATGTGTACGTAAAGATCATATCAGACGAACCATTGCGACATTAAGTACATGCTGTTCCCTTTGTCTCACGATATTTGGTCTGGCTCTAAGCTGACCTCTCTTTCTCGATACTGTGAATTGGAATCCTTTCAATGGTTAACTCTTAACCCTAGCACGGCCATGCATTTCTTGATCCAATCACTCGAGGGGCCCAGAGATATCTCTCTCACAAAGAGAGGGACAAATTCCATCTTGACTGACCATGCCTCATAGCATGCTTCCTAACAAACCCAAAACTACCTTTATAACTACCCAGTTACGGGATAGCGTTTGATAGTCCCTAAGTAAGTCAATTCACATCTTGAGAACATGCGACAATCTCAGGTCTAAGGATACAATATTTATGTTGCAAGAAGAGAACTATATTACAATATCTCACGTTGGGTCGGTCCAGCCTCATGTCATACATGCGCCCACATTATTAATTTAACATCTCCATGTTCATGACTTGTGAAATGTAGTCATCAACTAATACATGTGCTAGTCATCGACTCTGACTAGGGACATCATTTAGAATAACCATATAAGTAAAGAATCTCACAAACAATTCACATAATTGCTAATCAATACAAGGTGCCTTCCATGGATATTCAATTAAGCAATATATATATCATGGATACAAAGAAATATGCTCATCTCTATGATTATCTCTAGGGCATATTTCTAACAGCTGGTACTCCCGATAACAGGCGTTTCATGCTCAGAGCCGGCCAACAAGAAGCAAAAGAAGGAGGCACAGACAAGGGTACAGCATGTCGGGGTGCAGGGACCCTTCATCAAGTCAAGATGGTCACACATCCCAATTACCTTCTCCCAAGAAGACCTTCAGCTCAAGGATTACCCTCACAATGATGCTATGGTTATTTCTTGTGTTATCAAAGTGTTTCTGGTCCACAATGTTCTGGTTGATACATGCAATGCAACAGATATTATATTTGTCAAGGCCTTCAGACAGATGTAGGAGCCAGAGGACAAGATTCATGATGCTACACACCCTCTTTGTGGCTTCGGAGGAAGGCAGATTGTAGCGCTCGGCATGATCACGATGCCAGTGACCTTCAGATTTGTCAATAATACAAGGACTGAGCAAGTTTTGTTTGATATTGTCGACATGGAGTACCTCTACAATGCAATCATTGGTCGTGGGACACTCAATGCTTTTGAAGCAATTCTTCATCCAGCATATCTTTGCATGAAGATACCTTCGGATCAAGGGCCTATTGCTATTCATGGAAGTCAGGAAGCTGCCAGAAAGGCTGAAGGAAACTGGACAGATTCAAAAGAAATCCATAATATAGATGGAGCCAAAGCTTGTGAGCAATACAAGTATAGAAGGGAGAAGTCTGCTTCGGCTGATCAGCCGAAGCCCATGCTCTTATGTGAAGATATAGCAGAGCAGAAGGTGCTGCTGGGATCTCAATTGTTTGAGGAGCAGGAGAAAACCCTAATAAGGTTTCTGTTCAACAACAAAGATGTCTTCGCATGGTCAGCCAACGATCTCTGTGGTGTCAACAGGGATGTCATTGAACACTCACTCAATGTTGATCCATCCTTCAGACCCAGAAAGCAGAGGCTTCGGAAAATGTCTGATGACAAAGCCGAAGGTGCTCAGAATGAAGTGAAAAGACTTCTTAGCGCTGGAGTCATCAGAGAAGTAAAATACCCAGAATGGCTAGCTAACACTGTTATGGTGAAGAAGGCCAATGGTAAATGGAGAATGTGCATTGATTTTACTGATCTCAACAAGGCTTGTCCGAAGGATGAGTTTCCATTACCAAGGATAGATTCTCTAGTAGATGCAGCAACTTCGTCAGAGCTCATGAGTCTACTAGATTGTTATTCAGGCTATCATCAAATCTAGATGAAGAAGGAAGATGAGCCAAAAAACAGCTTCATCACCCCCAGTGGTACATATTGTTATCTTCGGATGCCTGAGGGGCTCAAGAATGCTGGAGGAAGCTTCAGCAGAATGACATCGAAAGTCCTTCATTCTCAGATAGGCAGAAATGTGCTAACATATGTTGATGATATCATAGTAAAAAGCATGAAGCAAGAAAATCACATTGCTGATCTGCAGGAAACATTTGCTAACTTTAGGCAAGCTGGCCTGAAGTTGAATCCAGAAAAATGTGTCTTCAGAGTAAAGAAGGGCAAATTCCTTGGTTGTCTAGTTTCAACAAAAGGAATCGAAGCTAATCCGAATAAAATCAAAGCTATTCTTCGGATGGAGCCGCCAAGCACAAAGAAGGGAGCTCAACGGCTGACAGGAAGGCTGGCATCTTTGAACCAATTCATATCTAGATCAGCAGAGAGAAATTTACCATTCTTTGAAGTGCTGATGTCAGCCGAAGTCTTTCAATGGGGATGAGCTCAGCAGAAAGCCTTCGAAGAGCTGAAGCAGTACCTGATAGACCTAACGATGCTAACTCCACCCGCGCCAGGGGCTCCTCTGCTGTTGTATGTGGCAGCTTCGCACTCTGCAGTGAGTGCGGCACTTGTCCAGGAGAAACTTGAAGGACAAACTAAGAAGCAAGCCCCAGTATACTTTGTCTCCGAAGTCCTCAGTTTATCAAAGAAAAATTATACATAATTGGAGAAGGTGCTATATGCTGTCTTAATGGCCTCCAGGAAGCTTCGGCATTACTTTCAAGCATTCCATATAATTGTTCATTCATCACAACCTTTGAAGGATATTATGAGGAACAGAGAAGCTACTGGAAGGATTGGAAAGTGGGCTGCGGAACTCAACGAATTCAGCATTGATTATGTGCATAGATCCTCGATCCAGTCCCAGGCATTAGCAGACTTCATCGCTGACTGGACGCCAGGGGCTCAGGAAGAAGAAGCAAGTAAAGATGCCGAAGCTTGGACAGTGTTTTGCGACGGTTCCTAGGGAACCTTCGGGGCAGGTGCAGCTGCTGTTTTAGTTGCACCTTCCAAAGTCAGAACATGCTATGCAGTGAAACTTGATTTCAGCTGCACAAATAATATTGCTGAATACGAAGCTTTGCTTTTGGGGCTTCAAAAGTTAAAGGCAATGGGGATAAGAAGGGCGGTACTCAAAACCGATTCCCAAGTCATTTCTGGTCATGTGGACAAGAGTTGTAAAGCAAGAGACCCGAAGCTTGAGAAATACTTGCACACAGTTCGAAGGCTTGAAGCTTCTTTCGAAGGGTTTTCTGTCAAGAATATTCCACGAGGAGAAAATGAGCACGCTGATCTGCTAGGCAAGTCAGCGGCACAGGGGTTGCCTTTACCTTCGGAAGTATTCTTTGAGACAATAAGAGCACCTTCGGTGGAACTTCTTGAAAGAGCAGTGCTCAATATATCTCCTATTCATAGTGAAGATTGGAGAACTGAGATTATATCTTTTCTCCAGGGCAATTACCTTTCAGATGACGAAGCTTATAATAAGAGAATAGAGGCAAGAGCCCGACCATATGTAATAATAGAGGGGGAGTTATACAAACATGGAGTCTGCTCTCCATTGCTCAAATGTTTATCCAGAGCTGAAGGTATAGAATTGATGAAGGAAATACACGCAGGTCTGTGTGGATCTCACATCAAATCTAGGCCCTTGCTGGGAAAAGTTTTTCGTCAAGGATTTTATTGGCTGAAGGCAGCTTCGGATGCAGCAGAATTAGTCCAAAAGTGTGAAGGCTGTCAAAAATGTGCAAGAGATCAAAAACAGCCTTCATCTCTGACTCAGTTAATACAGCCCGCTTGGCCGTTGCAAAGGTGGGGCCTTGATTTGTTAGGCCCACTTCCACCAGCACAAGAAAATTTAAAATATGTTGTGGTGGCGGTAGAATATTTTTCCAAATGGATTGAGGCAAAGCCTTTAGCCACAATAACTTCGGTCACTGTTTAGAAATTTTTCTGGCAAAATATTGTTTGTCGCTTCGGAGTGCCGAAGGCAATTACTGTGGACAATGGAACACAGTTTGATGTCGAAGCTTTCAAAGAGTTCTGTGAACAAATTGGCACGAAGATCCACTTTGCTTCGGTTAGACATCCGGAGTCAAATGGACTTGTCGAAAGAGCTAATGGCATTATAATGACGGGAATAATGAAGTTAATCTTCAATCAGCCCAAGGAAAAGTGGCCAGATGAATTAATCAAAGTGGTGTGGAGCCACAACACAACAATTTCAAGGTCAACAGGCTTTACACCATTCAAATTGCTGTTTGGTGACGAAGCAATAACCCCAGAGGAAGCAAAAGCCGGATCAATAAGAACAGTGGCTTCGGCAGAGGACGAAGTTGATTATTCTGTGGCAAAAGATGCTATAGAAGGGATCAGACTTTAGGCTGTGGAGAACATCAATAAATATCAAGCCGAAACAATAAAATGGCGTGACAGAAAAGTCCGGTTAAAAAAATATCAAGCCAGGGCACTTGGTACTTCGGAGAGTTGCCAACCCAGAAACAGTAGGCAAGCTACAGTTAAAGTGGGAAGGACCTTTTCTGGTAGTATCTTCGTCAAGACCCGGTTCTTACAGATTGAAAGATATGGACGACAACGACATTCCTAGATCTTGGAATGCGGATGAGCTTCGGCGATATTATGTGTAGCTTCATGTAATCTTTTTATTTTTTCCTATGGCACCCTTTTCCTTTCTAAAGGGGGAGAAAGGTTTTTAATGGGGCCATAGCATGTAATTTCTCTTTTTATTATTTCAGCTCTACAAGAGCAAAATCCTCCAAAAAATGTAAATGTAAAAGCTGAGCATGCACCATCGAGTGCAAAAAGAAAAGGAAAAAAACAGGGAGAAGCTCGAAAGACGTCCCTAAGGGGATGCAGAGCACGACGAAGCTACAAAAAGCCGTTCCTAGGGGAGCGCAGTGTAAGTTTTCTGCTCAAAAGTCGTTCCTAATGGAATGCAGAGCTTACAGCAAAAAGTCAACGTTGATTCCGCCGAAATATAAGGCGAAGCGAGAAAAGTCAACACGATACCGCCGAAATAAAAGGCGAAGAAGTTCAAAAGACGTTCCTAAGGGAATGCAGAACTTACAGCAAAAAGTCAGCGCTGATAAACCGAAAAATAAGCGGTGAAGCCGAAAAATAAACGGCAAAGAGACTTTAATCATTCCTAAGGGAATGAAGGCTTTGGTTGTGGCTTCGTATGCGTGTGTTTGGACATTCATTTGCACGGAACATTACATCATACATTTGCATTCATAAACATTCATTTAGACACACATAGGATCATCATCATCATAACACAGACATTCGCTTCGGATTTAAAGACAAGGCTTCGGAAAAAAAGAAAAAGAAGCAGTTTTATGCTTCGCTGTGTACGAAAAGAAGGGAAGGTGTTTTCCGCCTTCGGCTCAAAAATGCTAATTTCATTCACACCAAAGCACTTTATACATTGATGGAAAGGTAAGAATGTATTACAAGGTATGGACAAAGTCCACAAAGTAAAATTTAATTACATTATTCTTTACACAAGTTATTACAAGAGTTTTTAGAGATTTTTCTACAAACATCTATTCAAGCTTCATCAGTATCCATGGAGCTTCGGCTTAGGCTTCGTCATCCATTAAGCTTCGGCTTCGACTTCTTACTCCTCAGCTTCGGCCTCGGCTTCGTCATCCTGTATGTATTAAAGTATTGTAAGCAAAATTCAAGCTTGAGGGAAGAGGTAGGCACGAGGTATGATTTTGTTACCGGCTTAAGATGACTCCGAGCTTCATCACCAGCTTTGCTTCGTCCACCCTTTGTCCTTACCAGCTTTATAAATCTATTTGCTATGCTTCGGGAAAGGTTGGGAATATTATCTAGATCTGCTGGTGATAAGCTGAAATTGGGTCTATTGATAACCTTTCCATGTTCGCAGCCAGATTTTAGGAAGGCGACAGCTCTGCCCCGAGAAGCTACCAGGGCACAAAAGTCACCATGTCCAGCTATAACTTCATCGAGGTCATCAATTTCACCTTCGATATGTTTGAAGGCCCCTGGCAGGTCTTCAGACGAAGGAATAAATTTTTCGCTGTTGGCTCCAACTGAATAGAAGACCTGTTTCAGCCGTTGAACACATCGATTACTAAACTCCAGACATTTGTTTTGAGGCTTGTCAATGATTTTTTCAAATCTGAACTTTTCTGGACCTCGGCCTCAAATTTTGCATTAAGCTTCTGCTTTTCTTGTTCGAAGCTTTCTGACTGGGAGAGAAGCTTCGTATTTAATTCTGCTATTTTAGCTTCAGCTTCTGCCAATAAGCCTTCGGTGGTCTGAAGCTCGAAGTCTTTCTTCTCAAGAGCAGCTGATTGATCTTTTATTTTGCTTTCTAAATTCTCAATTATAACATCGTGTTTTTTATCTTCCAAATCTTGCTGCATTTTCAAAGCTTTGCTCAGTAGCATACTCTGCACATAAACAACCTTCGTTAGAAAACATCTTCGTTATTAAAAATAATAAAAATTAGAGAAAAGTTGTTTACCTTGAAATTGGAATAAAATAAACTACCGACGATTTGTTGTTGTCGGTAGCGGCTAATATCTGTTTCGAGCTTCAGGAAACCAATACTCTTTGATAGAGTACCGATAACCTTCGCTCCGGTCTGATCTCGGACGCATCCCAACCTTTCGTCATCAATGCCACCGAAGAGAAGTGCTCCTGGCCGATATCCGCAAGATATAACATATTCTTTTAGCTCTTCTTTTTCAGCCTTTGTCAGCTCATGGCCAACTAAGTTTTGAAAGTTAAAAACGTCATCTTCTGAAGTGTCTTCGGCTATTTCTTTCTCCTTCTCGGGCTCTGGGGCCATAGTCACTTCGGTGGCTGCGGCAACTTCTTCTGCGGCCATGTTTAGCAGTATCTTATCAATATCAGCAATCGTGCTTTCTAAATGAATATCTTTGGCTGTGGCAGCTTCGGTAGCTGTGGCTTCTGAAGTTGCAACTTTGGTAGCTGTAGTGCTCTCAACAGCTGGGGCCTTCGGAGCTGAAGCTTGTGGTGGTGTCCCTTCGATGACTTCTGTCACTGTAATGATTCTTTGCTTTTTTGGCCTAGCTGCCTTCTTTGTTTTTGCGGGCTCCTTTTCCTTCTGAAAAAGCTTCGTCAGATGTGGCCCCAGTGGACTTAGCTTGACAGGCAAAGATTCAGTCATTACCTTTAGAATTTCCTCCACGTCGGTTGACAGGCAGAGGGTGTTGCAACAGTTTCTTCTTCTTCGTCAATTGCCTTCTACTTCGGAGCTGTAGCTTTTCTCTTCTTCGAAGCATCTGTTTTTGGCTCAGGCTTCAACTTTTTCTTTTTTAATTGTTCTTCATCGTCTTTATTAAGAGCACCAGCCACTCTCTTTCTCTTTTGCCCTTCGGCATCCTTGTCTAACCGCTCGTAGTAGGGATACTTGAAGTCCAGAGCATCCATTACTCGGTTTAACCTTCGCTTCAGATGGGTGCCGAAGGCCGCAGTCATCAATTGATCTTTTTTTAGAGTAATTGCCGAGTATTTCATTGCACATTACTTCGATCGTGTCCAGCCACTCTTGGCAAGGCACTTTGAAATGTTTCTTGAATTTATAATGGTAAGGCAACCGAATAAATTCCCCCTTCTTCTTTTCCCCCTTTAGCTTCAGCATATCCCACTCCTTCAAAGTTGGGAACACTCTGAAGGCCAAAAATTCTTGCACTAAGTCCCTAGTGCCGATATGATCTGCAATAACTCGAAATTCAGCCAGGGCGATTTGGCTCGGACTCCCTGGTATCATGTCGCACCGGGGTCTGGTCTCTCCGAAGATCAATTCCAACGGACTCTGGACTAGCTTCTCCTTCTCTTCGTCAACTTTAACGTAGAACCACTCAGACTTCCAGCCAATTGGCCACTTGCTTCGGTAGCTAATCACTGGAAATTTTGTATTCTTGCGATAGGCAAAGTTGTAGCAGCCAAAATTTTCATGTAGCCCATCTCCTCTAGCCTTCGTCTGATAATGAAGCTCGTGTACTCGGCAGAAGCCTTCGCCAAATGGCTCCACCCCTTGGCTTCAGAGAGCCCAGATATAAACACTAAGCCTAACGATAGTGTTAGGAGTTAGCTGATGAAGGTAGATCCCAAACTTTTTCAATACATCAGCAATCATCTTGTTCAAAGGAAATCTTAAACCAGCTTTAAAGAAACTTTTGAAGACCACTACTTCATCCTTTCCTGGCTTCGGAGTAGTCTCTTCCCCACCAAAACGAACCAGCTCTTTATTCGCTTCACTAAAATAGCCCAAATTCAACAGATTAGGCAAATCATCTTCGGAAATGGTGGATTTCCCGAAATACAGGTGGCTGGGTTTACTTGGCACCACGCTGTAATCATCTTCAGACTCAGTCTCCTCAACATCAGCCTGTTCTGCTTCAGCGGCAGGTGCATCCTCCGATGCTACCAACCCTGAGCGCTTCATCACTTCCGAGATTGGGGCAGTTTCAGCACTTTCGGCTTCCTCTCCGTCGCGCGTAACCCTAGCTGTGGAACGCACTCTGGCCATCTGATGCTTGAATTTCTTGTTTTTTGAATGAAGTTGAAAATTTTTCTTTACTTTGTCGAAGCTCTTTCTTGTTACGAAGCTTGAGCAAAGTAAATAGCTTCGGTTAAAAATGCAGCAAACAAGCTTCGGCTTTGGTCAATATTTTGGCAGCAAAACAGTGCAATAGCAATGAATGCTGTGGTAACTTCACACCTACCCGTTTGTTTATATAGTGCCTCATGTGGGAAGGTGAATTGTCAAGGTCTTCCGCACCGGACAAACAGCCACCCGCACTCACTGAACGTTGGGCCACATGGTCCGAGAAGGTGAATCGCCAGAGCGCGCGTAACTGCTGCAAGATGGGGCCACCTCGCGCGTGGATTATTTTAATCGTTTCTCGCCAACGAGCCCAGGGAAGGTGTTTTCAGATCTTCGGCATCCCGAAGCCTAGAAGACTTTTTCACGGATCAAGCTCGTTACGAATAACGATCTAGCACCGCGAAGGGGCTACTGTTGGGGGTATGCTTCGTAGCCGAAGATCCTAAAAGAAAGAGAACACCTTCGGCAGACCCTCTCAGAAGTAGCGCCGAAGCTATCGCCTATAAAGCTTCGGCACAGTGACAGATCTCAAGACGAAGGGGTGAACCAACTTAAAGATGAAATGACTTAAAGACCCATGTTGTTTTGTGTCATTATTGTAGTCGATTGTAAAGGGCATACATGTAATTTTACACAGGCTGCGCCCTGTGCCTATAAATAGGTGAACAGTACCCCTGTACTGTTCACGCAATCCTGTAATCACTGACACATTACGCTGGAATTATTGCTTTCTGCCAAGGCGAAGGTATAAATGTACCAAAATATTATGTTTTAATATTTAAGTTTGTATAATAAAATATGTGAATAATATTATTATCTGTCTTTGGTATATCTTTCTATAATGTTTTATGGTTTATATTTCATTTTACGTTGTTTTATAAGTCTGATCACGAAGGTGTGACCTTCGTGATATTTTGCTCATGGCCTTCGTCCTAAGTTCATTAAATCCTTAGTGAGATAATGCTTTAGCGGACGGAGGGCATTAATATTTAACATTTTATGTTGCCTTGTTCTTAATTCATAGCATTTGAGAACAAGTCCCCAACAGTTGCTTTTGGATGTGTTGACATAAATCACCAAAAAGGGGGAGATTAAAAGGGAAATGTGCCCTTGGGCAATTTCAATAATGTTTTGGTGATTAAGTGCTCAACACAGTTAATTAAGTTCTTATGTGCCAAGTTAAGTGAGAAGTGCAAATCAAAGAAAAATGTACATTTCTAGACTTAGTACATTGTTTTGAGTACTAATGTGTTTTGTCTAAGTGCTAGAAATAGTGAGAAAAGAATTGGAAAAAGAGTTGGCTATGTGCAGCAAACTCCAGCTTGGCTTGGTACACCGGACTGTCCGGTGGTGCACCGGACAATGTCCGGTGCGCCAGGCCGGTCCGCGTGAACTCGCCGCTCTCAGGAATCAACGGCGGCATACGACTATTATTCACCGGACTGTCCGGTGGTGCACCGGACTGTCCGGTGAGCCAACGGTCGGCCGAGCAATCCGCGAGCGACGCGTGGCAGCTCCAACGGTCGACAGGGGGCACCGGACTATCCGGTGTGCACCGGATAGTGTCCGGTGCGCCAACGAGCCATGAGCTGCAACGGTCGTCTGTGCCCGATTTGGAAGGCAATCGCGCACCGGACAGGCTACATTAGCTATCCGGTGGCGCACCGGACTATCCGGTGCGCCACTCGATAGAAGGCAAGGATGGCCTTCCAAGTTTGCCTCCAACGGCTCCTAGCTGCCTTGGGGCTATAAAAGGGACCCCTAGGCGCATGGAGGAGTCACCCAAGCATTCACTAAGTATTCTAAGGCATCCAGACTCTGCTCCCGCGCATTCGCTTTGTTGTGTTAGAGAATTGAGCTCCATTCGAGTCGCGAACTCCCTGTGTTGTCATTTGAGCTCGAGCCTTCACTTGTGTGCGTGGGTGTGCTGCGTATTTGAGTCTTGCGTGTGTTGCTTCTCCCAACCTTACTCTGTGCCTTCATTGTGATCTTTGTTGTAAGGGCGAGAGACTCCAAGTTGTGGAGATTCCTCGCAAACGGGAAAATACTCTAAGGAAAATACCGTGGTATTCAAGTTGATCATTGGACCACTTGAAAGGGGTTGAGTGCAACCGTCGTCCATTAGGACGCCACAACATGGAAGTAGACAAGTGTTACTTGGCCGAACCACGAGATAAAAATCGTGTGTCTTGTGTTGATCTCTCTGTGATTGTTTGTGTTACAAGAACTCGCTTCAAGCTACTTAGCCGTACTAACACTCATAACTAAGTTTTGTGGCTATTAGTGTTTGATTTTTACATGATCACCTATTCACCCCCCCTCTAGGTGCTCTCAATTTAGACATAGTAGCATTAGTTAGACACTAAAATACCTTTAATCATTATGGATGAAAAACATGATAAGCATGAGTTTGTAGGGTATAGTCTAAGCTTAGTGGAAGCTAAAAGCTCAGAAGAAAAAATTATGTACGTGCAGACTCAAAATTGCCATATATGCAAACTGAACCTACCCACTTTCAATTTTATAGACTTCTCATACTTCTCTCTAGCACTTTGCCCTTTCAGTGAGCTGCTTGCTACCATGAAAACATATTTTAAATCCTTTTGGTTAACTGGATCATTCCTAAAGGGTAACCCTTGTCATGTTTGACTTCTTTCCAACTATAGGCTACACGAATAATCAAAACTGCATGCATGCATGCTACTATTTGTAAACATAGTTTGTACACAACAGACCAGGGAAAATGGTACCTTTCTCCAAGTATTGGGCACTCAGGGACTGGAGCTCCTTTTCCAATATTTATTGTGATGTCGCTTAGTAGAATGTGACGGTTCCGCTTTCCCATCTGAAATAGAGTAAGATAAGCAGCACATACAAAAAAGTTGTTAGTTTTCTTGACTAAAATGATGCTTCAAATTCTTAAACAAGAATTCAGTTTCAGCTATGCATATGCAATAATGCCAGCTAAATTAAACTTCTGCCACAGACACCACTCCATAACATATTTGATCATGCTTCGGAAAATATAGAGTATAATATGTATGTAGTCCCATTCTAAATTCAGCTTAGGTGAAAGCAAGTATGCAGTCCGTTCACTTGTTTTAATCTCAGGATTGATGGGGGAGCCATCATCTTTCTTTAGCTACAACCCTGGACCTCCCCGCCTGGAAAATATCGTCCCGAGGGTACAACTTATCCAACTTCACATTGCAACAATTGGCTAATCAGATGTATAAACAAATGATACTACCAATCTTGAACTGGAAAAATAAATGATCAAAGAAGGAATTAGAGCAAGTACCTTGATGGTGTGGAGGATCTTGAGGTGTGAACAACAGTTGTCGAAGAAGGAATGAGAGTGACCTGAAGAATGTTAGTAACATCATGACAGAAGCTAGAATAATCAAGTATTAAGCAAACAATACCAATATGACTTGAAACAATCAACAATGTATGGGTTCAATAACTGGTTAGAAAAAGAGGAAAATACATTGTTTTGTCTGTTAAAGTTATTCCTTTCCAGACCGTTTTTATCCTGCATATCATGAGCATCACCTGTAAAATTTTAAATTACCAGATAAGTACTTTCACTTTGTAAACAAACCAATTAACAGTATCAGTTCAAGAATAGTACATAACATCTCAACTCTAGTATTTTCATATGATAGTTGTAGATATGACAACTAAATTAGCCTTAGAGCTTATGTGGTCTGATGTTGCCAAGACATTATGGGGTACAACCAAGAGTTCTTCAAAGGTAGGAATGGCATGGGTTTAGCTATACATGTCTGTAACTTTGAAGCTTTGTGGATTATGATTTATACTCATGTGCATCAATGTTTGTTCATAGTTATTTGAATATAATTAAAGAAGTCTTGAAATTTTGTAAGGCATTAAAGGCACCCTGATCCTATAAATGTATTTTTATAACATTCAAAATGCCAAACAAATAGCTTTGTATTTGATACACTTAAGCAACATGGTCGGTATAGGTTGAGTAGATAATTCAGAATAAGAAAAAACATATAGTATCCAAAATTTCAGCTATCATCATTAGCATGCACACATAAAATTTATCATCCTTGTTTTTATTGGCATATCATTTGCAACATTTCATAGTCCTATTTGCGGTTTTTGTTCAAAAAAATACAAAAAACTTTTTTGTCTACTTATGAAAGTGTCCAATGTAATAGAGCTAGAGATTACTAGTTTCCTCCTTGTAATTCAATATCTTTGCAGAAGTGGACATGCAAGGGTTGAGATGGAACAGTTGGAGGAAAATCTTTAGCTAGCATTGCAAATGGGCGAGCCGTTTTATCAATTTTGTCTAAGGTGATATATTTCCCAACTTCCTGCAATCTCTGGCTCCATAATCGGCATTGTGTGGTCTTCAGGCAACAAAAATTCTTTGCCTCTACTCCGCATGGAAACATCAAAAATAGCGTGATCATGCAAAAAATTTATTCATGCAAGTCATCAGAAATATTGAAACGACACCTTCCAAGCATTTAAAACGAATAAATATTACCTCCAAGGAACTTATTATTTGCACCATGGCTAAATGTCATCTCTATATATAATCTCTTTGGGTGCTCCAAAGGTACTTGGGATGGATGTTCCATTGACAAAAGAAGCAAATTAAGTCGACATAGATCAAAGAACACAAGTAGGAAAAGACAAATCACCCTAATCAATCCTGGTCCAAACATAATACCTACTGAGCTCAACGCCAAGGATCACACATACACGTGTACCCCTTCTTTCCTGTCGCAACAACCTCAAGCAAGGTGGAGGTGGCCGGCTAGCGCAGGAGTGGCGTACTGAAAAAGGATTCAGTCGATTGGTATAATTCAAGAATAATAAATTAATAAATAGGGGAAACAACTCACTCAGACCCTCAACTTCATCCAGAGTAGTGAAGTGTTCCTAAGTCTTGTTGAATCTTAACCCAAATCCATACAAACAATGGTCGTTAGGAGCTTGATAGAAAAGAATCTCTTTTCTTACATAGAACAGAGAGATTGCCTTTCCACTTATATACTCATCCAAATTACAGACAAGGTTTTAGTGCTTCCACCACCCTGGATAGAGAAATCCCAGTATCCAAGAAAATGTGATCATTCTGGTTGCTAGATGATTGACCAAAATGCTTCTCAAACTCGCATGCATTCATTATCTACAATATATCAAGCATCATGAGTATGCAAGAAAATGTGATCATTGATGCAACACAAACAGTACGAGAAAGCTTACATTACTACTATACTTACACTTTGGGAAGCCAGAAGAATAACCATGTCCATTTATCTGTCCAACCTTATCCACCTAAAGATAATAAAAATGAAGCATAAATATTGTCCTGGAGATATCAAACCCTATGTTTCAATCAGTTTACTCAATCGACAATCTTAATGCCAGCAGGAACAACACACCCCTCATTCTTCATGTAGGTCACCCTGTCTAACCCTTCGCTACAAAACTACACCATAGCAAAGATAGTTGCCATAACAAATCGATCAGTGGAATCACTCACTTCAAATCAAGCAAACACAAACATGCTAGCTTTCTAATCCTCGGTCAGCTTCACCATGTCCCCCGTACAGGCGAAGGTGCCTCCATGCTGTCAACCTAAACCCCTTTGGGTTCCAAGCTTGGAGGTGTGCCTGCTTGCTGCCTCTAAGGCACAGATAAGGCTTCGATGGAGGCACGACGGGCATAGTCATGAATACTCTAGCAGTCGCCTGGAACTCCTTCGCAAATGCCTCTGCGGGAAAATTCCTAAACTTGTGGAACAGATCGTAGAGCAACTTGTCATTGGCAAGGATGATGTGACCATTCTGGTTCTTAGACTAAGCCCTCGTGTGCTTCTTGAACTACAACAAGGACAACACATGTGCAGCCCAAAGAAGAAAATACTGAGAAGTTGGAGCAAAACCATAGAACCAATGAAGTAGCTGACAAACCTTGCCGCGGTAGCCGCCATGTATTGTGCGTCGAGTCACGGATCTCGGCCTCGAACTTGCCCCACGGCCGCTTCCACACCCCGATGAAGGCCGCCACTCGCTTCTCGTCACCTCCTACCAAGGCGGTGACGGCGTTCGCCACGTGCGACCACTGCTCGGACCCCATGCTCACGAAGCGCAAGCCATAAGCATCCGCTTGGACCCCATGCTCGCGAAGCGTGACGTGGGGCGAGGGGGAAGCGAGGCAAGGGAGCGCTCGGCGCTGAGCATCGAGGTAGCGGATGCGAAAGGCTAGGGTTTACATACGATGAGTGAGGTACTTACTGCGGGTTGATAGAACTAAGTTGGACGACCCAGATGGACGGTAGGTAGAACCAGATCGACAGTCCAGATCAACGGGAGGCAGAACCAGGGATGGCAGGCTACCCCCTTGCAGCCTTAATATAGTAGTATAGATATAGATTACAAAGAAGCTAGTTTTGTGAGTGAAAGCATGTACAATGCCGAACAAACACACATGCAGGCGCGTGTGGGCATCGGATGCAGCCCATTCCATCGCCACTCCTGGTATTAAGTTTGATTGGGCCGTGCTACACAGCCGTCCGTTGCATTTTCTGCAGCGACCATTAATGCGCTTTCGACTATCGAGTGCAAAAGCATGAAAAAAATAAATAAAGAGGAGCGAAAGCGGCACTGCGTAGCATACTGAGGTCATAGTTTAAGTGAATGATACCTTCAGCAAGTCTCGTAAACCATATATATATGGAGGACGATATTTCCTGAATGCGGATGCTTTGAGATAGGATAAGAAGATTGCAACTGAGTTACTCGGCCCAGGCAGACACACGAGCTTTTTTTCCTTGAGGAAGCCAATTCTTACCCGGCACCGGTTCACATCTAGTGGAGTTCCATTAGCTCGGAAGCATTGTTCGATCGGTTTGAGCTTTACGACGTAGCGCCACGGTTGAGGGTCTTCTTCTTTGCCGAGGACGAAGAAATTGGTTATAAGCAACGAGAATAAATGTCGAAGCTACAACAAATATACGTGAAGCGCCGAAGGATGGCAGCTTTGGCTCAAGATGGTTACAAAGGTTAAACATGATGTTGATCTAAAGAGAAAAAAACTAATTAATCCCTGATGTTTGTATTAGGATTATGTGCATATGTTAGGGTCATAAATGTATTTTTGTCCGGACTTTGTCCCATGCATATAAATAGATGAATAGTACCTCCGTACTATTCATGCTTAATTGAGATTGCACTCTCATTTTCTCCTTCGAACAAGCCGAAGATATATATATATATATATTACTATGTTGAGATACGAGATAAACTTCGATGTTATTCAATGTTTAATATGATATAAATAATTATTAATAATGCAAAAGTTCGAGATGTCGATGATGGGCGAGTTGAATGACTTCCTTGGATTTCAAGTGAAGCAACTCAAGGAAGGCACCTTCATCTCCCAAACGAAGTACACTCAAGATCTTCTCAAGAGGTTTGGGATGAAGGATGCTAAGCCCGCGAACACACCGATGGGAACTGACGGACATCTAGACCTCAACAAAGGAGTTAAGTCCGTTGATCAAAAGGCATACCGGTCAATGATAGGTTCATTACTTTATCTTTGTGCTAGTAGACCGGACATTATGCTTAGTGTATGCATGTGTGCTAGATTTCAATCCGACACCAAGGATTGTCACCTTATGGCCGTTAAGCGAATTCTTAGATATTTAGTTTCTATGCCTTGCTTCGGGATCTAGTATCAAAAGGGGTCTACCTTTGACTTAATCGGATACTTAGATTCCGACTATGACAGGTGCAAGGTTGATAGGAAGAGCACATCAAGGACGTGCTAGTTTCTAGGAAGGTCCATGGTATCCTGGAGCTCCAAGAAACAAACATCCATTGCCCTATCCACCACTGAGGCCGAGTACGTTGTCGTAGGACAGTGTTGCGCGTAACTGCTTTGGATGAGGCAAACCCTCCGGGACTTTGGCTACAATCTGACTGTGACAATGACAGTGCAATCCGCTTGGTGGATAATCCTATTGAACACAGCCGCACTAAGCACATAGACATCCGGCATCACTTCCTGAGAGACCACCAGCAAAGGGGAGATATCGACATTTACCATATTAGCACCGAGAACCAGCTAGCCGATATCTTCACCAAGCCTTTAGATGAGAAAAGGTTTTGCAGGTTGCGTAGTGAGCTAAATGTCTTAGATTCGCGTAACTTGGATTGATCTACAACATACATGTGTTTTATGCCTTTGATCATGATACTTTAAGCTTTACTGTCTCATTTGCTTATATTTGATGCTCAAGTTGTACAAATCATCCCCAGACCTCACAAGTCCCTATGCAAATAATGCACATGTTTAGGGGGAGATGCGCTACAACTTGACTCCTTTGAGACTAACCTGTTTGTTTGAGTGCACTTGAAGGAGTCTCGAAGGAACATTAAAAGGGAAAGTGAACTTGGATAAGGAAAGAGCTTCCACTGCATTCCGGTAAAATGTATCTTGTCCTAAGTTCCTTTTTTGTGTTCTCATTGCCTTTTTGCTTCAATTTGACATTTTGGTCAGGCAATGGGGTTAAAAGGGCCAAAAGTTATCCCGTTTTGGTGCTTAATGCCAAAGGGGGAGAAATTAAGGCCAAAGCAAATGGATCAGCCAACCACTTGCAAACTTTGAAAATAGTAGAGTTAGAATTTGTATTTTGTCCAAAATCCTCTTATTGCAAAATTTGGTCTCTGATGGGGGAGAATTTTGATTATGGGAAAAAGGGGGAGTTTTTTGGCACTTGATCAAAATTACTCTTGAAACATCTCTCTATTTGCCCGAACAAATGTGTTTGACTTAGAGATAAGAAAAAGAACTTGATTTGCGAAAACAAACCAAGTGGTGGCAAAAGTGATCCAAATATGCCAAATCCTAAATGAAGAAAATTTGGTCTTCAATTTGCACTCTTTAGTTGCTTTTTAATGTGTTAGCATAAATCACCAAAAAAGGGGGAGATTGAAAGGGTGTGCCCTTGGACCATTTCTATAAATGTTTTAGTGATTAGATGCCCAACACAAAATACGTTGGTTCATAAGTGCTAAGATGCAAATCAAAGAACAAGGTATGTATCCGGCCTTAGTAAATTGTTTTGCTACTAATATATTTATCTAAGTGCCAGGAATCTTGCCAAGTCAAAAAAATGAATTGGAGAAAATTTGGCTGAGTTCAGCCAAACCAGCACCAGCCTGTGGTGCACCGGACTGTCTGGTGCCCATGCTGACCCAGCGACGAACTCGTCGCTCTGGGGAAAAAGAAATGGCACCGCGGCTAAAATTCACCGCACTATCTGGTGAGCCAAAGCCGCCTGCGCCAACGGTCGGCAGCACAATCAGCGGGCAACGCGTGGCCCGCGTCAACGGTCGGTTGGTCACACCGGACTATCCGGTGATGTCTGGTGCACCAACGGGACCAGAGGTCCAATGGTCGGCTGCACCTGATAAGGAAGGGGATCGGGCACCGGACAACTACTGTTCATGTCCGGTGGTGCAACGGACTGTCCGGTGCGCCACCCGATAGAAGGCAAGAATTGCCTTCCAATTGGAACTTCAACGGCTCCTAGCTACCTTGGGGATATAAAAGGGACCCCTAGGCGCATGGAGCAAAACACCAAACATTCACTAAACATCCTAAGATGCCTAGACTCTGCAATCACGCAATCGGTTCATCGTATTAGAGATTTGAGTTGTAAACTCCTTGCGCCGTGTTTTGTGCTCACGTCTTGGCTTGTGTGCATGTGTTTGCTGCGAATTGAGTCTTGCGTGTGTTGCTTTCCCTCCCTTACTCTTGTGCCTCTCTTGTGATCAACATGGTAAGGGCGAGAGGCTCCAATTTGTGGAGATTCCTCGCAAACGGGAAAAAACTACTAAGGAAGAAAACCGTGGTACTCAAAAGTTGATCATTGGATCACTTGAGAGGGATTGAGTGCAATCCTTGATCGAAGGAGGTCACCACAACGTGGAGTAGGCATTGGACGAACCACGGGATAAAAATCATTGTGTCTTGTGTCCATCTTCATTGTGATTGGTTTTCTTCTAAAGTTCACACGTTAGCAACTTGGTTTTGATCGCACTTGTGGCGGAACCGCCCGAATTATTCCAGGTTAAGTGCCCAAGTCACGCCTTAGGGGCCGCAACACACTTAAATCGGAATAACTCTTCAGTCCCTCAGATCTAGTCTGATAAAGCCACTTATCCAAGATCAAATACCACTAACTCACTCGATGGTGAGTCACAGAGAAAATACAATAAAACAGGAAACCTCAAATTAAAGTACTGGAGTTATTACATGAATCAAAGTTTTTCAAGTAACTAAAACGAGTTCATAATTTAAATTGCAGCGTATAGTCAGTATCGTCGAATAATGAGGAATCGGGCAAGGCCTAGCCCACTACTCCTCCTGCTCCTCTCCTGCTGGAACAGCATCCCACTCGACCGTCCAACCCGGTGGCAGGGTGGTAGGCCAAGTCACACCATCAACCATATCCTGAAGCGTACCTGCAAAAATTATGCCACAAGCAAGGCTGAGTATACTAATACTCAGCTAGACTTACCCGGTGTGAGGAATCTACTCCTCTACCTCTAGACCATGCAACTGTTTGGCTGAGGGCTTTTTTTACTTGCTGAGATGTGTCATCTCACTCTTGCATTGTCTGATGCAGGCACCTAATCTTTGCTTTGGGAAAGAAGGGATGTAGCAGCATGGCCACTACACTTTTAAATAAAGAAACCACTGCTTAATAATGTTGTTAAACAGGGAGGGTCAATACTAGGAGATTATTATATTCTAGCCTTTCATGGTAGTTGAACTGTTTAGTTTGGTGGGCTGAGTTACCTATCTTTTATTTGGTCATGAATGTTCATTACTACCGTTGCATTTCGATTATACTATGTGAATTATCTTTCTTTTATTTCCTGTATAATCTCTATGTTCCCCCTTGTTATGCTTCTTTTAAGGGAGGTGCTACCGGATTTTGCAATACTTTCTTTCTCTATTTCTTTTCTTGTGTTGCATAAGTTTTGTGGGAAGGGTACTTTGTAACATCCATTGTGTGGGATCAGTGGGGTGTTACAGTTGGTATCAGAGGAATAGGCTGTAGGTCCTAGCAAGTGGAATAATAATAAATTGACACACTGCACATGTAGGATGGGTTTTCTGCTTTACTATTGATATGTTATGTTATTGTCTATGCTAGTTTGAAATTATCTAAAGAGGTGCTATGCCAGTCTTATTTACTTATTATTCTCACCCCTGTGGCTGCAGCTATGCCGCCTCATAGGGCTCGGGGCAGTCTGCAAGTTCCTAGTGGGGACTCGATGAGTCCGATGGCAATGTTAGCCGTGATGCAGGCCATGCAGCAAGAGTTGGCCATTCTGAGGCAAGCTATTCCTGTTGCCCCTGCGGGTGCTGCTCAGGGTGCTGGTGGTGGAGGAGTGCCCGGGGGCGTTGTCCCTGCAGGTGCTGCTCCCGGTGGCGGGGCCGAGGTGCCTCTTCCAGTTAGTGGTCTTTCTCTCATGTAGTGGATGGGCATGAAGTTGGATACTTTTGATGGCAGTGGTACTCCAGTCGAGGCGGTGGATTAGCTAACTTACATGGAGGATAAGATGAATGTCTTTGAGATTGTGTATGGTGATCGTGTTCGCTTTGGCATGCAGCTGCTGAAGGGAGAAGCTCAGATTTGGTGGAGGGGTGTGCAGGCAGCTCACTCCTCTTCACCAGGAGTCCTGTCCTAGGATGTTTTCATCAGGCAGTTTGAGAGGAGGTTCTACCCGGTCACCTTCCTGGAGAAAATGAAGATTGATTTGCAGTCCTACAAGCAAGAGAAGAAGTCTGTCACAGAGTATGAAGTGGGCTTCAACAAGATGGTCCATTTTGTCCCTCATGTGGCTTATAATGAGATGGAGAAGGCGAGCCAGTTCCGTCAGGGTCTGAAACCTTCTATCAGGCATGCCCTGGGAGCCTTTCCATTGGTGGACTTCTGTACTACAGTGGAGCAGGCACTGGGTGTGGAGATGCAACACCAGTATACCATGGAGTCGTAGAGGTCTTCGGGTGTTGATCAGCCTCGTGGCCAGGACGCGAGGAGGGGCAACACTGGAGGTCCAGCCCACAAGAGGGGCAAGTCTCAACATTAGCACCACCATCCCTACCGTGGCAAATCTTCTGACTCGGGTACTTCGGGAGGAAGTATTCAGAGGTTTCGGGCTATTCCTAAGCCCGGGCTGGGGCTGGTGTGTTTCCGTTGTGGTGATGTGCATCACCGTGCAGAGTCCCAGTGGAGTGGTAGGTGTTCAATCTGCAGTCAAGACTACAAGGATGTGGTGTGTAGGAGGAATCCCAATGGGAAGCTTAGATGGGAGCCAGTGACTTCCTCCTCTTCTCAGGGCACTGTCAACATGATGTCAAGCGCTGAGCAGCAACTTTCAGTTCCACTTCCTCCACAACAGTTTTATGTGCCTGGGACTTCTCAGTTCGTGCCGATGCAGAGATTTCCTCAGTATCTGGCTGCGCCTACTCCTGCGCCGACTACTCCTATGCAGTCTCAGTTTGGAGCTCCGCATCTGCCTCACCCGATGACTCAGTGGGGTTCTTCTGTTAATTTCACTCCAGGAGCTTCCTCTTCTGCGGGTATTTCCGGAGCTTATGTGCTACCCGCTGCAGATGGCAGAGAGCAAGGAGACGTGGTGACAGGTACGATTTCAGTTGATTCGTTTGTGGCCCATGCTCTCTTTGACTCTGGCGCTAGCTATTCGTTTGTTTCAGAGAATTTTGTGTCGCGGGCTGGTCTTTCAGTGCAGAGGTTGGGTCACCCAATTTTGGTTAGTTCTGCTAATGGCTCCATTAGTAGCTGTTAAGTTTGTCAGGGGTGTTCCATCATTCTTGCTGATGAGGTCTTTTCGGCCAATCTTGTTGTGATTTCCTTTGGGGCATTCGATGTTATCTTGGGTATGGATTGGTTATCTCAGTATCGCGTAGTTATATCCTGTTTTTGGAAGACAGTGTTATTGCAGGCGCCATCGGGAAGGGAGGTGGTATTCTTGGGAAGTTCCCCAAAGTTCACGTTATCCTTGTTGGCGCAATTTCTTCTGGATCGCCGGTCAAGGAAGTCGGGAATCTTTTTCTCCATGGTGGTGGAGGGTGAGGCTGCCTTGCGGGTGCAGGACATCCGGGTGGTGTGTCACTTTGCCGACGTGTTTCCAGCAGAGCTTCCAGGCATTCCTCTGGAGCGCGATGCAACTTTTGAAATCAATCTGATTCCGGGTATGCAGCTTATTCATAAGGCACCGTATCGGATGGCTCCAAAGGAGAAGGTTGAATTGAAGTGGCAATTGGATGATCTGCTGGCTAAGGGTTTCATTAGGCCTAGTAGGTCGCAATGGGCTTCCCCAGTATTGTTTGTTGAGAAGAAAGATAAAAGCAAGAGGCTATGTGTGGATTATCGTGCTTTGAATCAAGTGACAATCAAGAATAAATATCCGCTACCCCGTATTGAGGTTCTCTTTGAACAGTTGAGGGGTGCCCGGGTGTTCTCTAAAATTGATTTGAACTCTGGGTATCATCAATTGAGGATTTGTGAGGAGGATATTGAGAAGACAACCTTTTGCACCAGGTATGGGCATTACGAGTTCATAGTCATGTCTTTTGGCTTAACTAATGCCCCTGCTGCTTTTATGGAAGCAATGAATAGGATGTTACATGAGTTCTTGGACGACTTTGTGGTTGTGTTCTTGGATGATATCCTGATCTATTCAAAGACCGAGGAAGAGCATGAGCGGCATCTCCGTATCGTTCTGAGTGCTCTTAGGAAGAATCAATTTTATGGCAAATTGAAGAAGTGCGCCTTTTGGCTATCCGAAGTGGCTTTCCTGGGGCATGTGATTAGTCAGCAGGGCATTGCGGTTGATCCCAAGAATGTCGCGACTGTGGTAGAGTGGAAGAGACCCTCTAGTGTCTCTGAAATCCGAAGTTTCTTGGGGCTCGCTGGATATTATCGACGCTTCGTACCAAATTTTTCCAGCATTGCTAAGCCTTTGACTAGACTTTTGGAGAAGGGTGTTCTGTTCGTCTGGTCCAGCGATTGCGAGGTCAGCTATCAGACATTGAAGAACAAGTTGGTGAGTGCCCCTATCCTAGCTTTGCCTGAGAGTGGTAAGCGTTTCACAGTTTATACGGATGCTTCTCGAATTGGTCTTGGCTGTGTGTTGATGCAGGAAGGTAGAGTGATCGCTTATGGCTCAAGGCAGTTGAGGAAGCATGAGGGGAATTATCCAACTCATAATCTTGAATTGGTTGTGGTGGTCTTTGCTCTAAAATCGTGGAGGCACTATCTTTATGGCAAGTCTTGTGACATTTACACCGATCATAAAAGTCTCAAGTACATTATCACTCAGAAGGAGCTGAATTTGAGGCAGCGTCGATGGCTCGAATTGATTAAAGATTATGATTTGTCCATTCATTATCACCCTAGGAAGGAAAATGTGGTGGCCGATGCCCTTAGCAGGTCCAGGGTTCCAAAAGTGGCCTTGCCTTTGATCGCTGGTCTGGACCGTTTGGGGATCGCTTTGTGCTATGTCGACACCGCTAGTAAGAAGTCTCGGATGCTTATTCAATCCTTCCTCATGGAGAGAGTGCGTGTGGCTCACCAGTAGGATCATCTATTGCAGGAAGCTCGAAATAGGGTTGGCGATGGTAAACCTCGGGAGTTCACCATTGATGAGAATGATTTGGTTCATTTCAGGGGTCGTCTTTGTGTGCCTCAGAAATCAGAAGTGAAGATGGATATCTTGAGAGAAGCTCATAAAACGCCTTACACCGTTCACCCTGGCGAAACCAAAATGTACCGAGATTTGAAGCAAAACTTTTGGTGGAAGCGGATGAAGGTTGATGTTTCTAAGTATGTGGCCGCTTGTGAAGTATGTCAGCGCGTGAAGGCCGAGCATAAGCGGCCTGCAGGTTTACTGAAGCCATTGGAAATTCCGGAGTGGAAATGGGAGCATATCACCATGGATTTTGTGGTGGGTTTACCTCGTTCTCCTCGGGGCAGGGATGCTATATGGGTGGTAGTGGATCGCTTGACTAAGTCTACGCATTTTATTCCCATGAAGACCACAAATTCAGCTTCAGAATTGGTTCCCATGTATATGAAGTAAGTAGTCAGGCTTCATGGGGTACCTAAGTCCATTGTTTCCGATCGAGACTCCAAATTTGTATCCAAATTCTAGGAGAGTCTTCACAGTGCATTGGGCACCAAGCTTTCACTTAGTGTCGCTTTTCACCCTCAGACTGATGGTCAGTCGGAGCGAACGATCCAAACCTTGGAAGATATGTTGAGTTCTTGTGTTCTGTCATGGAAGGGTAGCTAGGAGGATCATCTTGCATTGGCAGAGTTTGCTTATAACAACAGCTACCAGGCTAGCATCAGGATGGCACCATTTGAGGCTTTATATGGCAGGCGGTGTATCTCCCCTCTGTGCTGGGAGACTTTCGGAGAGAGATCCCTAGTTGGTCTCGATTGGGTTCAGCAGACTTCTGAGAAGGTTCAGGAAATTCGTCAGAATATTTTGGCCGCTCAGAGCCGTCAAAAGAGTTATGCTGATGTGAGGAGGCGGGATTTGGAATTTGCAATGGGTGACCATGTCCTTCTCAGGGTATCACCTACTAAAGGAGTTGTTCGGTTCGGTGTCTCCGGAAAGCTTAGCCCGAGATACATTGGACCGTTCACTATCTTGGCCCGGGTGAGCAACTTGGCTTATCGCTTGCAATTGCCGGATTCCATGGCAGGGGTACACCCGGTTTTTCATGTTTCTATGCTGAGGAAGTTCTTGCATGATCCGGACCATCAGATCGAGATGGAACTAATTGTTGTGCAGCAGGATCTGACTCTAGAGTGTCGTCCTGTGCGTATCTTGGAATCCTCGAAGCGTGTTTTGAGGAAGAGATCAATCAAGTATGTTAAGATCTTGTGGTCTAATCAGTCTGAGCGCGAGGCTACGTGGGAACTTGAGGAGCTGATGTGGCAGAAATATCCCGAACTTTTCGTTGTGGGTGAGTGTTGTTGATTCTTTAACCTTTTCTTTTGTCGTTCCGATAGAAGCGTCAGAATTCGAGGTCGAATTCTTTTTAAGGGGGGTAGAGTGTGATACCCAGTTTGCAAAGAAGAGAAGTTGGAGTTTATTCTTTCTGTGTTTTGTTTTGTTTCTCTTGCGGGTAGTGTGCTTTAGGGATTTGGAAGTTGGGAAGCATTCATCAGTATAACAGTAGACTGGTCGATCGGGAGCTGTCGTGCAAGCGAGTTGGGCCGTGGATCTCAATCCGGCCCACTAGCCTCCCCCTAACCCTAGCCCCCCCTTTCTCCCCTTGGGATTGCAGCCGCCCCCTTCCCCTCCCCTTTCCCTTGGACGCCGCCCCCTCCCCTCTCCCATCTTCTTCCTCCTCAAGCCCTTGCAGCCACATCCACACAAAACCCTAGCCCCCCCTCCAAGGTGCAGCCCTCCCGCTTGGTTCTCCGTCGTGTGGCTGCGAGCTCTCGATTCAAGTTTGGAGGGAGGAAGAAGGAAGGAGGAAGGGAAGAACCCAAGGTGAATTTGTGATTATCTTTTGTTGTTTATGTGCTGCAATCAAATTGATTATGTGTTTATCTATGCGAATCGGTAGAGGTGTTGTCCAGAAATTTTGTGGGCGGGCGAACAGCAGTAGTTCTAGTGATTGCTGGGAATTTTCGTGGGTTAAGTAGTGGGAATCACTGGGAGAAACATGTATAGCTTTTTCATACCTTTCCAACGAGTACTTATGTGCTTGATTCGGAGTTATATTTTAGGAGATATCGTTGTTTGAATCCGGGTATGTTGATGTCCAAAAAAACAGATTTTCAGGTGGGCGAACAGCAGTAGTATTAGCAGTTTCTCGGGATTTTTTGTAAGTAATTAGTGATAATCAGTATGATAATCATGTAAATCTTTGTCTTATCTTTCCAACGAGTACTTGAGCGCTCGATTTGAAATTATATTTTATAAGATATCGCTGTTTGAATCCGGGTATGTCGCTGCCCAAAAGGAAAAAAAAAACAGATTGCAGGGTTTATCTTGTGGACTGTTTTGGGCTAATTAGATGTTGGAATTTAATTATAAATTGTATACAAAACTTGTGGGAAATTTATGTAGATGCCTCCGGAGTTTTTGTTTGTTACCACTGCTGTCATAATTTTAAGGTTATGAAATTGTTAAGCAGCGCCGCTGCAGTTTGGTGGGTGTGAGGAGAGTCGTTACCCGTGGCGAGGTTTGAGATTATGCATTAGGTGCGGCGTCGTTTATGAGCGTTATTTTGTGAAATTGGTGCACTACATTGTGTGTCAAAAACAGGTGGTGGACTTCCGGATCGTACTTAGGGATTTGCCCAAACTTCCGGTGAAGGCAAGTAAAACAGTGATGGTTATTCCGTCTGTCGATTAAAGAGTCTTATACTTGACTATGTTTGTGCTATTTGTGTTTGTATTCATATTCCTAATTGAGTACCATCGTTTGAAAATATTCATGTATTATTGATTACATATGTTGAGGTTGTGGTTTGATCATGTTACCCATGTGGTTTATTATGTGGAATGGGTGGAAGTATATGTCTAGCACATTTTATTTGGGAAGGACTCATGTTGTTGACATGCATAATGCATTCATCATCCATTGCATGGAAGTTTCGTCGCGATCTTATGGTCCGACCGTACCGGTACAATGAGCATCATATGTTGCCCGAGAAGGGGTATGATGCAGCTTCATATCCTTATATTTATGAAGGCAGAAGTCATTACTGCATCTGTAGCCATGTGCATTCATGGGAGAAGTGTGGAACCTACTATGGTGATGTGGATAGTGTGGATCTTTACTTTGTGATTCATCTTGGCATTAAGTAATTGATTACTTGCTTACTTGCTACAAATTAATATTTAAGAAAGAGTTGTGAACTACGTGGTTGTTTAAGCACGATTGGTTTATATTGTCCAATTGTTGTTTGCTTTTTTTACTTGCTGAGATGTGTCATCTCACTCTTGCATTGTCTGATGCAGGCACTTGATCTTTAGTTTGGGAAAGAAGGGACGTAGCAGCACAGCCACTACACTTTTAAATAAAGAAACCACTGCTTAATAATGTTGTTAAACAAGGAGGGTCCAGACTAGGAGATTATTATATTCTAGCCTTTCATGGTAGTTGAACTGTTTAGTTTGGTGGGCTGAGTTACCTATCTTTTATTTGGTCATGAATGTTCATTAATACCGTTGCATTTCGATTATACTATGTGAATTATCTTTCTTTTATTTCCTGTATAACTCTATGTTCCCCCTTGTTATGCTTCTTTCAAGGGAGGTGCTGCCGGATTTTGCAATACTTTCTTTCTCTATTTCTTTTCTTGTGTTGCATAAGTTTTGTGGGAAGGGTACTTGGTAACATCCATTGTGTGGGATCAGTGGGGTGTTACAAGCATAAAGCTAACCATGATAACCCAAAAGGTAAACAAGGATAAGGTAAATACAGACTAGTCAATCCTTAGGTTTCCATAAAGTAATGCGGGACGGTGAATTATAAAGTAAGTAGGACATAATGGGTCAGAGGACACTTGCCTTCACCAGGTTGTTGCTCAGGAAGATCTTCGGCAACACACTCAGGAACCACGGGCTGCTCGTCGTCTAAATAAAGCGATCATACATTCAATACATTTGGAAAATGACAAATGAACAGCACACCAATCTTGTACAAACAATGGAACATATCTCAAAAAGGAAAAATATAGGGCCTATTTGGTTTACTACCTAACTTGCCACACTTTTCCTAACTTTTCTGCCTAAGTTTAGTTCTTCAATTCGGACGACTAACCTTAGGCAAAGTGTGGCACAGTTAGCCGCGAACCAAACAGGCCCATTAACTCAAAAAGGAGTTTAGGTTATAGGGTGAATGAACCACATTTAGTAGTTTGTTATTCACTAAGTGTTGTATATCTCCATGATTACATAGTCTGATTCTACTCATTTCAGTGAGACATAAAAGTTAAACCAGGGATGAATCCATATACTACATATTATTAATCTCACAAGGTAAAATATCTATTTACCACTAGGGTTTCCTTTTTATTAAACAAATAAATTATCACATAAACTAACCTATAGTCTAGGCATAAAATTAGAATGCATAGATAGTGAATGATCCTAATTTATTTGAACTGAGAATAATTCTATGAACATTTTGCAATTTGAATCACTCAATTTGGAGTTCATATGCAAAAGATATGAAATAGACAAGTTTTGAAGTTTAAAATATCAAATTAGGTCCAATTCTGTGATTAATAAAAAGGTCAGGGGTCTGCTTATAAGAATACAGGGGCCTGCGGGAAAACCTAAAGAATGACGGGTTGATTACTAAAAAGCTAGGGGGTTTCTTTAACAAAATAACACACGAAGGGGTATCGGGCCATCTCAGTCGTCAGATCTCAAATCTACGGCCGAGATCAGATCCCGTAGATGAGCGGGCGGGCGCACGGCAAGCGCTGACAGGTGGGCTCGGGGTGGCAGCGACCTGAGATAGAACTGACAGACCAGGCCTAGCGGTAGGGGCGCGGGTGAGGGGGAGATCTGAGCGGCCAGATCTACAACGAGCGGCAGAGATTAGATCGGTCCTAATTAAACCTAGACTGCCAGATCTCAAAGGGACGTCTAGGATCCAACGACCAGCAAGGTCAAGGCGACCGATCTTAAGTGCGGCAGCGCTGCTCGTCCCCACGGTGAGGTCTCGCCAGAGACGAGGGCACGACCACGGAAAAGCTCTAGGGGATTGAGGAAGGAATCGGGCGCACTCAGGGCGACACGACGGACTCAAGCGTGGGCACAATGTCGGCGAGGGGCACCAGAGGGCACAGAACGCGGTGGAGTGGCCCAACGGCGGCGCGTATTCGCTCCGACGAGTAATCGCGCAAAAGACCAGGGCAACAAATGGATAAATAGGGGCACGGGGACGTTGCTCGCCTCAATAGGAAACTCTGGAGCACCGGGGCAACGGTGGGGACGCAAAGACGCCTCGGGTCGACGACGGCGGGCTTTGGCTGCACGGCAAGAACGCCGGTGAGCGTGGAATGGGCAAATTAGAGAGGTTGGGGGCAAACAAGGAGGTGTCCTACGTTGCTGGTGAAGGGGCGGAGCTCACTGAGGCAACGGACGCGATAGACGCACGATGACGGCCATGAAACGACGGTGAACCTTCGGCGGAGTTCCACGAGCGCGTGCGCAGAGCGAGAGAGAGAGCGAGGGAGTTCAGCCAAGGGCGCAACTAGGCGAGGGGAGTGAGTGAGTGGGTGTGGGCTGCAGAAAAGGGCTCGGGCGCGGGGGTCATAGACAGAAAACGCACGGTCGTGGGCGCGTCCACGGCGGAGAGCGCGGGCGAGAGGTTAGAGAAGAGGGGAGTGGCTGACAGGCAGGGTCCACGGACCAGCAAGGGTGAGCAGCAAACGGGCGATCAGCGCTGACAGGAAGGCCCCACCGAGCAGCGAGCGAGAGCGGCCACAAGCGCGGACGGGTCGACGCCGACAGGTCGGGCCTACCGGGCAGCGGGAGGGAGAGGGAGAGAAAGCGCGTGTGCGCAGACGCAGGCGGTGGCTGGCAGGTGGGGTCCACCTGTCAGGTGATGCGGGCGCGCGCGCGGCCAGGCTTGGCCGAACTGGGCCTAATGGGGTGCTTTCGATTTTCTCTTTTTCCAGGGAATTTCTATTGCCTTTTATTTTTATTTTCTCTAGGGTTTTTAGTTCAAATTCAAACCAAGTTTCAAATTTAAACCAAATCAAACATGTGCATCAATTCAAAGAATATTTTGGGATCAGCATGATGCAACAATTCATGACTCACATAAGTTTGACAAAATAAATAATAAACCCCTCACTAAATTAACCTAATTCTACTCAAAAGAAAGGGAGAGAGAGAAAGTAGAGAGAGAAAGGGTGACACTTTAATTTGGTAGGCATTTAGAGAATAAATTTTATACCCCAAATTCAGGGTGTTACACCAACATAATGAAAATGTCACATCATCAATATAAGCTCAACACACAGAACACGTTGTTGTCCTGCTCCTCTTACAAGCATTGCTACTTCATCGCAGCACGGCGATGGCGATACGATGTCGTCCATGGCGATCAAGTCTCTGGACTACACGGATGGAAACATGACGTGGTTGGCAAAAAATATTCGAGGAGAAAGAAAGTTTTCTCTAGATTAATTACTGCATGCAATGCATTGCAATCACAGATTAAAAACTTAATGGAAGATTAAAAAACATGATTTTGGAGATGCGGGGTATCGATCCCCGTGCCTCTCGCATGCTAAGCGAGCATTCTACCATCTGAACTACATCCCCTAAGCTACTATTATGCTATAGCCAGCATAATGAAAACGTCACATCATAAATATAAGCTCAATAGTCAGAACGAGTTGTTATCCTGCTCCTCCTACAAGCATTGCTACTTCATCGCAACACGATGATGGTGATACGATGTCGTCCAAGGCGATCAAGTCTCTGGACTGCACGGATGGAAACATGACGTGGTTGGCGAAAAAGATTCAAGGAGAAAGAAAGTTTTCTCTAGATTAATTACTGCATGCAATGCAATGACGGATTAAAAACTTAATGGAAGATTAAAAAACATGATTTTGGAGATGCTGGGTATCAATCCCCGTGCCTCTCGCATGCTAAGAGAGCGTTCTACCATCTGAACGACATCCCCTGAGGTACTATTATGCTATAGCCAGCATAATGAAAACGTCACATCATCAATATAAGCTCAACAGTCAGAATGAGTCGTTGTCCTGCTCCTCTTACAAGCACTGCTACTTCATCGCAGCACGACGATTGCGATACGATGTCGGCCGTGGCGATCAAGTCTCTGGACTGCACGGATGGAAACATGACGTGGTTCGCGAAAAAGATTCGAGGAGAAAGAAAGATTTCTCTAGATTAATCAATGCATGCAATGCAACGCAATGACAGATTAAAAACTTAATGGAAGATTAAAAAAACATGATTTTGGAGATGCGGGGTATCGATCCCCGTGCCTCTCACATGCTAAGCGAGCGTTCTACCATCTGAACTACATCCCCTGAGCTACTATTATGCTATAGCCAGCATAATGAAAACAACACATCAACAATATAAGCTCAATAGTCAGAACTGGTCGTTGTCCTACTCCTCCTACAAGCACTACTACTTCATCGTAGCACGACGATGGCGATACGATGTCGTCCATGGTGATCAAGTCTCTAGACTGAACGGATGGAAACATGACGTGGTTGGCAAAAAAGATTCGAGGTGAAAGAAAGTTTTCTCTAGATTAATTGCTGCATGCAATGCAATGCAATAACAGATTAAAACCTTAATAGAAGATTAAAAAAACATGATTTTGGAGATGCGGGGTATCGATCCCCGTGCCTCTCGCATGCTAAGCGAGCGTTCTACCATCTGAACTACATCCCCTGAGCTACTATTATGCTATAGCCAGCATAATGAAAACGTCACATCATCAATATAAGCTCAACAGTCAGAACGGGTCGTTGTCCTGCTCCTCCTACAAGCACTGCTACTTCATCGCAGCACGGCGATGGCGATACAATGTCGTCCGTGGCGATCAAGTCTCTAGACTGCACAGATGGAAACATGACGTGGTTCGCAAAAAGGATTCGAGGAGAAAGAAAGATTTCTCTAGATTAATCACTGCATGCAATGCAATGCAATGCAATGACGAATTAAAAACTTAATGAAAGATTAAAAAAATGATTTTGGAGATGCGAGGTATCGATCCCCGTGCCTCTCGCATGCTAAGCGAGCGTTCTACCATCTGAACTACATCCCCCTGAGCTACTATTATGCAATAGCCAGCATAATGAAAACGTCACATCATCAATATAAGCTCAACAGTCAGACCGGGCCATTCTCCTACTCCTCGTACAAGCACTGCTACTTCATCGCAGCACGACGATGGCGATACGATGTCGTCCATGGCGATCAAGTCTCTGGACTGCACGGATGGAAACATGACGTGGTTGGCAAAAAAGATTCGAGGAGAAAGAAAGATTTCTCTAGATTAATCACTGCATGCAATGCAATGCAATGATGGATTAAAAACTTAATGAAAGATTAAAAAACATGATTTTGGAGATGCGGGTTAACGATCCCTGTGCCTCTCGCATGCTAAGCGAGCGTTCTACCATCTGAACTACATCCCTTGAGCTACTATTATGCTATAGCCTGCATAATGAAAACTTCACATCATAAATATAAGCTCAATAGTCAGAACGGGTCGTTATCCTGCTCCTCCTACAAGCATTGCTACTTCATCGCAACACGATGATGGTGATACGATGTCGTCCATGGCGATCAAGTCTCTGGACTGCACGGATGGAAACATGACGTGGTTGGCGAAAAAGATTCGAGGAGAAAGAAAGTTTTCTCTAGATTAATTATTGCATGCAATGCAATGACGGATTAAAAACTTAATGGAAGATTAAAAAACATGATTTTGGAGATGCGGGGTATCAATCCCCGTGCCTCTCGCATGCTAAGAGAGTGTTCTACCATCTGGACGACATCCCCTGAGGTACTATTATGCTATAGCCAGCATAATGAAAACGTCACATCATCAATATAAGCTCAACAGTCAGAACGAGTCGTTGTCCTGCTCCTCTTACAAGCACTGCTACTTCATCGCAGCACGACGATTGCGATACGATGTCGGCCGTGGCGATCAAGTCTCTGGAATGCACGGATGGAAACATGACGTGGTTCGCGAAAAAGATTCGAGGAGAAAGAAAGATTTCTCTAGATTAATCAATGCATGCAATGCAACGCAATGACGGATTAAAAACTTAATGGAAGATTAAAAAACATGATTTTGGAGATGCGGGGTATCGATCCCCGTGCCTCTCGCATGCTAAGCGAGCGTTCTACCATCTGAACTACATCCCCTGAGCTACTATTATGCTATAGCCAGCATAATGAAAACAACACATCATCAATATAAGCTCAATAGTCAGAACTGGTCGTTGTCCTGCTCCTCCTACAAGCACTGCTACTTCATCGTAGCACGACGATGGCGATACGATGTCGTCCATGGTGATCAAGTCTCTGGACTGCACGGATGGAAACATGACGTGGTTGGCAAAAAAGATTCGAGGTGAAAGAAAGTTTTCTCTAGATTAATTGCTGCATGCAATGCAATGCAATAACGGATTAAAACCTTAATAGAAGATTAAAAAAACATGATTTTGGAGATGCGGGGTATCGATCCCCGTGCCTCTCGCATGCTAAGCGAGCGTTCTACCATTTGAACTACATCCCCTGAGGTACTATTATGCCATAGCCAACATAATGAAAACGTCACATCATAAATATAAGCTCAATAGTTAGAACGGGTCGTTGTCCTGCTCCTCCTACAAGCACTGCTACTTCATCGCAGCACGGTGATGGCGATACAATGTCGTCCGTGGCGATCAAATTTCTAGACTGCATGGATGGAAACATGACGTCGTTCGCAAAAAGGATTCGAGGAGAAAGAAAGATTTCTCTAGATTAATCACTGCATGCAATGCAATGACGAATTAAAAACTTAATGAAAGATTAAAAAAATGATTTTGGAGATGCGGGGTATCGATCCCCGTGCCTCTCGCATGCTAAGCGAGCGTTCTACCATCTGAACTACATCCCCCTGAGCTACTATTATGCAATAGCCAGCATAATGAAAACGTCACATCATCAATATAAGCTCAACAGTCAGAACGGTCCATTCTCCTACTCCTCCTACAAGCACTGCTACTTCATCGTAGCACGACGATGGCGATACGATGTCATCCATGGCGATCAAGTCTCTGGACTGCACGGATGGAAACATGACGTGGTTGGCAAAAAAGATTCGAGGAGAAAGAAAGATTTCTCTAGATTAATCACTGCATGCAATGCAATGCAATGATGGATTAAAAACTTAATGAAAGATTAAAAAACATGATTTTGGAGATGCGGGTTAACGATCCCTGTGCCTCTCGCATGCTAAGCGAGCGTTCTACCATCGGAACTACGTCCCTTGAGCTACTATTATGTTAGAGCTAGCATAATGAAAACATCACATCATCAATATAAGCTCAACAGTCAGAATGGGTCGTTGTCCTGCTCCTCTTACAAGCACTGCTACTTCATCGCAGCACGGCGATAGCGATACGATGTCGTCCGTGGCGATCAAGTCTCTGGACTGCACGGATGGAAACATGACGTGGTTGGCGAAAAAGATTCGAGGAGAAAGAAAAATTTCTCTAGATTAATCAGTGCATGCAATGCAATGCAATGACGGATTAAAAACTTAATGGAAGATTAAAAAACATGATTTTAGAGATGCGGGGTATCGATCCCCGTGCCTCTCGCATGCTAAGCGAGCGTTCTACCATCTGAACTACATCCCCTGAGCTACTATTATGCTATAGCTAGCATAATGAAAACGTCACATCATCAATATAAGCTCAACAGTTAAACGGGCCATTGTCCTGCTCCTCCTACAAGCACTGCTACTTCATCGCAGCACGGCGATGGCGATACGATGTCGTCCATGGCGATCAACTCTCTGGACTGCACGGATGGAAACATGACATGGTTGACAAAAAATATTCGAGGAGAAAGAAAGTTTTCTCTAGATTAATTACTGCATGCAATGCAATGCACTAATGGATAAAACCTTAATGGAAGATTAAAAAACGTGATTTTGGAGATGCGGGGTATCGATCCACGTGCCTCTCACATGCTAACCGAGCGTTCTACCATCTGAACTACATCCCCTGAGCTACTATTATGCTATAGCCAGCATAATGAAAACGTCACATCATCAATATAAGCTCAACAGTCAGAACGGGTCGTTGTCCTGCTCCTCCTACAAGCACTGCTACTTCATCGCAGCATGACGATGGCGATACGATGTCGTCCATGGTGATAATGTCTCTGGACTGCACGGATGGAAACATGACGTGGTTGGCAAAAAAGATTCGAGGAGAAAGAAAGTTTTCTCTAGATTAATTACTTCATGCAATGCAATGCAATAACGGATTAAAACCTTAATGGAAGATTAAAAAAACATGATTTTGGAGATGCGGGGTATCGATCCCCGTGCCTCTCGCATGCTAAGCGAGTGTTCTACCATCTGAACTACATCCCCTGAGCTACTATTATGCTATAGCCAGCATAATGAAAATGTCACATCATCAATATAAGCTCAACAGTTAGAATGGGACGTTGTCCTGCTCCTCCTACAAGCATTGCTACTTCATCGTAGCACGACGATGGTGATACGATGTCGTCCATGGCGATCAATTCTCCATGGCACATTATTGCCCACGGACTGTCTGATGGTAAAACACCTGAATAACGTCACCCAGTCTGTCGGTAAAGAGTTTTGACGACAGATAATGTGTGTCGGCGAAAGTCCTGTCGGCAATAAGCTTTACCGGCATACATAGATGTCCCGACATACTATCTGTCGGCAATGTTTTTGTTTTTGCCGACAAACATATCTTTGCCGTCGGACTTACTTTTGCCGACATATTCTTGTGTCGACGGCCTGTGTGTCGCTAAAAGTATATATACCGACAGATTGTCTGATGTTATTCCCTATGTGCAGTTTAAAAAAATAATCCATGCATACAAATATATGCTAATGAAACAAATAATAAACCGATTATGATGCACATTGCAGGACAACTTGAATAATATGTAGCTCAGAATATATGAAATTTGATTAGTAAAAGAAAGAGATCAATCTTTGACTTTGAATCCCAACATATATTTGTTTAGAACACGATTCATGTGATGAACATATAAAAATAATAGCATACACGAGTTTCCTAAATTTTTGAAGTGATCTTTCAGTTCTATTACATGCAAAAGTATAAATATATATCTAGCAAACTAAAATCTCTCCATCGGCTAGGTGTTACGCCAACAGCTAGCATGCATGCGAGTAATCATTTTTTTCGACACTTCAAGCAATCTGATCCTTGCTTCCAGCTCCTCTTCCTACAACATATTTTGATAATATGTCAAACTGAAAGTGCAATAAAGGTCTATAAATACATATATTTATGTAATGAATGCACATGATTACAAAGAAGGGAAAATATCCAATGCACATGATGGAGAGGTGCACATATCATAGTGTTTTTTTAGATATCAACCGAGTTCCTGAAGCTATTACAGATTTCATATTTCAGAAAATGTAACCAGAAAATAGCTATTATAGATTTCAAAAAATGTAACCGAGTTCCTGAACCTATTACAGATTCCTAGTATCAACATGGAAGTGACTGTGTGAGTGAATGATATGTGTACCGATTTCAGATTTCTGGTATCAACCGAGTTCCTGAAGCTATTACACATTTCAGATTTTAGAAAATGTAACCAGAAAATAGCTATTGCAGATTTCAGATTTCAGAAAATGTAACCGAGTTCTTGAAGCTATTTCAGAAAATGTAACCAGAAAATGTATCAACCGAGTGGCTTGTTTTCAGGAAATGAAAAGAGAGAACTAAACTGGACACAACCAGGAAATGAAAACCGAGTGGCTTGTTTTCAGATTTCTTATGACAGTCAATGGTTTGGTCACTGAACATGATGTACTGAACTAAACAGAACTGAGCTAAAGTGATGTACTGAAGAACTGGAGCAGGAGAAGGATTGCGAAAAACAGAAACATGACTTTGGGAGAAAAATAGCTGAGCGCAATGCCACCTAGGAGGTTTCCGAAAGCACCAGCAGAAGAGCCAAACATCCAAGCAAACAATTGAAGCTGACCTGATCTTGAGGAAGAGGCCACTTTCTTCCCAGACTCGGCTACAATGGCATCATTGGCAAACTCACAATATATGGAAGCACATGTTTCATAATTCATAGAATACAAAGAATTATCTATTTGCAGACACAATTACATATTAGAGACAAGAATTGTCTACAAAATCAGAGAATGATTCAGATGCACAGTTATGCAATAGTACCATTCACTATGTTTTAAATCCATCTCTACACTTATACACAACTATATATGAAAAAATATTTATCTGCTGCTGTAGAACCTTGGGTCAATGTTGATTTTTTGTTACGACTCATCTAAAAATACTGGACATTAGAAGCTTGTTCTATTAATTACATAAATAAAATACAAGGTTGTAGTATTACCTTGTTCGTTGGCCATGCAACGGGCATAAAAAGAGCATCCCCCATACTCTATACACCTAAGTATGGTCGTGGTAGAGTACTTTCCCTTTTTAGCACACGAGTCACAAAAACCTGTGTAAACTCCCTTCCAAGAGGAACATCTCCAACCTTAGTGGTTGGGTCGGTTGAGATAATATTTGCTATTGCAACAGGAACTTCTGATCTCATCATAGAATATAATATGACTTCTTTACCAACCTAATAAAATATGCGAAGTAAGATTACAAAGTTCAAATAATGAAACATAAATATGAAGTGATAGATGAGAAATTACATGATTATCATCTGCATTTGGAGGTGATCCATGATTTCTTTGAGGTACCATTGTTGCAATGTCTCACTTGTGACTTTGCTCTTCAATAGTATTAACATCTTCACGATTCCTTGGACGGGCCATAGTGCTTGCAACTCGCCTAGTAAGCTGCAAGTCATCTTCAACCATATTTGGTGAATGGTCATTACCATTGTAATCATGTGCCACCTCATCTGACCGATGCACCCTTGAGTTCTAAAGAAAAATAAAAAGGGAAAAAGTGTTAGTGAGATAAAGGAAACAAGCCTAATTAACAGGATAGATGGCGAACTACTCGATATATGCTACACTGGCTAAACATATGCAATATTATATCACCTGTCGAGAATTAGACCCATGTTGTGATGGGCTTTCTATATGTTGCACCCCTTGAGCTGCTACCATCATTTGATAAATTTGATCTATTTTTTCTTTCATTTGATTCATATCCTGTCTTAAGGCTCTAACCTCTTGCTCAGACTGACTGCGAGCTTGCAATGCCATTTGAAGCTTTGTTGATATTTTCATTTGAGTTCCAGGGGTGCCTACATGTTGTGGAGTTGGTCCTAAGCCTAAACCACAAATACAACCTCTTGGTTCTTTCTCTCCAAAAACATGTGCATATAAATCACCATCTTCAATACTTCTGTCCTTCAATTCTGGGTTCTCAGCAACAACTTCTTCAAATTTATTCTTAAGAGGACCACACATATATTATATTTTGTTCACTTATATTTTAATTATTACATAAATCAAAAATATGTGTGTACTCACAATGAATATTTCTGCTCTAGGTAGAGGCACAATATCCCCTTCTTTGTTCTTACGCGTGTGTGTTCTAACATATATTTCATCTCTTCTCGCAGGGCGTCCTTGTTGCTCGGCCTACAAGAAAAAATGATTTGGTCCAGTAATTGACTAGATTTTTCATAAATTAAACTAATGATTATACAAACTAGTGATTATAATGTTTTTACTAGTTCATGCCCCACACGAGCATAACTCTTGCTGCAAGCTGCATGCGACATAGTCAGCTTTGAACGGTTATCTTTACCTCTGTTTGTACGAACCTACAACATAAATATGAATCTATCAAAACAATAATACAAATTCATTCATACAATAGTTTAATAAAGGTTTATATCTCAAAAAAGCAATTCAAAACAAATCAGCATGTACCTCGGCTTCTGGAGACATCCAATAAGTTATCAACCACTCCTAATCAGATTCTTTCACCCTTTCATCCCTTTTAGCAATAAGCTCTTCAAAACTCAATGTTTCATCAAAATATTTGTCCTTTAGGTCAGCCTTAAACTCTCTCCACTTTTTTGCTGCAGATGTTATAACATAATCTATACCAGATTCATCCACTTCATAGTATTCCTTTTTCAACAAAAATGTAGTTGATTTCCAAATCTACTGACAATAGGCTAAGCCAAATTATCTCACTAAATCAGATTACCTTCACTTTTGTCCATAACTCAAACTTCTTTTTAGAATCAACTAGTCTCCAATCCTCACAAGAAACCAGGATATTTTTCCTCACCAAAGTTCCTATGAAATTACCAAACTCTTTGTTGTTCCTACCAACTGGTTGTCCATATTCATTAAGGGTAATGCAGATTTTAGGCCCACCACTACTTGAATATATGTTCTTCTTCAAGGTTGGGCCCCTTCCTTTCCTTATATTTTGATGCCCAATAGGTTGCTCTGCTTATTACAGGAGATAAAACAGATGAAAACCTTTCTAGATAACTATTCTCAAAATTGCTACAATAAATTTAAAGTTTGTTTGATTTTTACATTCATCATTGATGGGATTTTTAGTTTCTTCATTTTCAAAAGTACTATCCTCGTGGTTATCATCAACAATATCCCTTTCAGTCCTTGATCGCAAAGTAGGACCATTAGTTGAAGCTGCTAATGTCCTTGTCTACACTCAAAGAAATGAAAACATTACTAATCGTCAAGACATGAGGAGTACATGCCCGAGTAATAATGAGAGAATCAATAGATCTAGCATGCGAAATTGTATGTGCATGTTTAAACTAATTAAAGATCATCTAGATATTGGCGCTTTCTTTTTTGAAAATAGTTTTACAAAACAGAGATACCCAATATATTTGCCGATCGTTTTCACAAGCAACACAACACAAATTCAGACTTGGTCAAACTTAGAGTAGTTAGACTTATCACAAATTCAGACTTGGTTTCTCTGCCGATTGTAAGTGTTAATGATTTCTTTGCAGAATTGGTCAAACTTAGAGTAGTTGAACTTAGCACAAATTCAGATTCGTTATATTTCAATGACACGTATTTCTGAAGTTTCAGATTGGTTAATAACTGAATTTTAATTCAGTTCTGAAACCTGAATGGCAGCAAGTTGCCCAGTTTGGAGCTCTATGATAATTAATCTATGGAGATTTTGGTTAAGAGTTCTTGTGATACCCGGTTTGCAAAGAGGAGAAGTGGATGTTATTTTTTTTATTCTTTTTCCTCATTCGGGTGATGCGCTTTCGGAATTTGGAATTTGTGGAAAATATTCACCTGTAAGACAATAGAATTTCTTTGGTTAGTTGTTTGCGACGGGGTCGGGAGCTATCACATGGGCGAGTTGGGCCTTGAACCTTGATCCGGCCCATTAGTCTCCCCTAACCCTAGCCGCCCCCCCCTTTCCCCTTGGGATTTTTGCAGCCGCCCCCTTCCCCTCCCCTTCCTCTTGGACGTCACCCCTCCCCCCGCCCCTCTCCCATCTTCTTTCTCCTCAAACCTTTGCAGCCCTCACCACCCGAAACCCTAGCCCCCCCCCCCCCATTTCTCTTCCCCCCCCCCCCTCCAAGGTGCAGCCCTCCCGCGTGTTCTCCGTCGTGTGGCTACAATCTCAATTGGAGTTTAGAGGGAGGAAGAAGGAAGGAGGAAGGGAAGAACCCAAGGTGAATTCATGTTTAACTTTGGTTGTTTTTGTGCTGCAATCAATTGGATTATGCGTTTATCATTGCGAATCGGTAGAGGTGCTGTCCAGGAATTTTGTGAGTGGGTGGACAGCAGTAGTTCTAGGGATTTCTGAGAATTTTCGTTGGTTAATTAGTGGGAATCAGTGGGATAATCATGTAGAGCTTTGTCATACCTTTCCAACGAGTACTTATGCGCTCGATTCGGAGTTATAATTTAGGAGATATCATTGTTCGAATCCGGATATGTTGCTGTCCAAAAAAACAGATTTTTCAGGTGGGTGAACAGCAGTAGTATTAGCAGTTTCTGGGCATTTTTCGTGGGTAATTAGTGATAACCAGTATGATAATCATGTAGGGCTTTGTCTTATCTTTCCAATGAGTACTTATGCACTTGATTTGGAATTATATTTTAGAAGATATCGCTGTTTGAATCCGGATATGTCGCTGTCCAAAAGAGAAAAAACAGATTACAGGGTTTATCTTGTGAACTGTTTTGGGCTAATTAGATGTTGGAATTTTATTATAAATTGTATACAAAACTTGTGGGGAATTTGATGTAGATGCCTCTGCAGTTTTTGGTTGTCACCACTGCTGTCATAATTTTAAAGTTATGAAATTATTAAGCAGCGCCGCTCCAGTTTGGTGGGTGCGGGGAGCATTGTTACCCGTGGCGGGGTTTGAGATTGTGCGTAGGTGCGGCGTCATTTATGAGGCTTATTATGTGAAATTGGTGCACTAAGTTGTGTGTCAAAAACAGGTGGTGGACTTCCGGATCGTACTTAGGGATTTGCCCAAACTTTCGGTGAAGGCAAGTAAAACAGTGGTGGTTATTCCGTCTGTCGAATTAAGAGTCTTATACTTGATTATGTTTGTGCTATTTGTGTTCGTATTCATATTTCTAATTGAGTACCATCGTTGGAAAATATTCATGTTTTATTGATTACATATGTTGAGTTTGTGGTTTGATCATGTTACCCATGTGGTTTATTATGTGGAATGGGTGGAAGTATATGTCTAGCACATTTTGTTTGGGAAGAACTCATGTTGTTGACTTGCATAATGCATTCATCATCCATTGCATTGAAGTTTCGTCGCGATCTTATGGTCCGACCATACCGGTACAATGAGCATCATATGTTGCCCGAGAAGGGGTATGATGCAGCTTCATATTCTTAGAGACATGAAGGCAGAAGTCATTACTGCATCTGTAGCCATGTGCATTCATGGGAGAGGTGTGGAATCTGTTATGTGGATGTCGATTGTGTGGATCTTTACATTGTGATTCATCTTGGCATTAAGTAATCAGTTACTTGCTTACTTGCTGCAAATTAATATTCAAGAAGGAAGTTTTGAACTACGTGGTTGTTTAAGCACGGTTGGTTTACATTGTCCAATTGTTGTTTGCTCTGTTTACTTGCTGAGATGTGTCATCTCACTCTTGCATTGTCTGATGCAGGCACCTGATTTCTGCTTTGGGAAAGAAGGGATGTAGCAGCACGACCACTACACCTTTAATAAAGGAACCACTGCTTAATAATGTTGTTAATCAGGGAGGGTCAAGTCTAGAGAATTATTATGTTCTAGCCTTTCATGGTAGTTGAGCTGATTTTTTTGGGGTGGGCTAAGTTACCCATTTTTTTAATTGGTCATGAATGTGCTTTACTACTTTTGCATTTTGATTATACTACGTGAATTATCTGTCTTTTATATCTTGTATGAACTCTATGTCCCCCCCTTGTTATGCTTCTTTCAAGGGAGGTACTACCGGATTTTGCAATATTTTCTCTCTTTATTTCATTTATTGTGTTGCATAAGTTTAGTGGGAAGGGTATTTGGTAACATCCATTGTCTGGGATCAGTGGGGTTGTTACAGTTGGTATCAGAGGAATAGGCTGTAGGTCCTAGCAAGTGGAATAACAATAAATTGACACACTGCACATGTAGGATTGGTTTTCTGCTTTACTATTGATATGTTATGTTATTGTCTGTGCTAGTTTGACATTATCTGAAGTGATGCTATGCCAATCTTATTTACTTATTATTCTCATCCCTATGGCAGCAGCTATGCCGCCTCGTAGGGCTCGGGGTAGTCCGCAAGTTCCTAGTGGGGACTCGATGAGTCCGACAGCAATGTTAGCCGTGATACAGGCCATGCAGCAGGAGTTGGCCATTCTGAGGCAAGCTATTCATGTTGCCCCTGCGGGTGCTGCTCAGGGTGCTAGTGGAGGAGGAGTGCCCGAGGGCACTGTCCCTGCGGGTGCTGCTCTAGGTGGCGAGGCTGAGGTGCCTCTTCCAGTCAGTGGTCTTTCTCTGATGCAGTGGATGGGCATGAAGCTGGATGCTTTTGATGGCAGTGGTACTCCGGTCGAGGCGGCAGATTGGCTAACTTACATGGAGGATAAGATGAATGTCTTTGAGATTGTGTATGGTGATCGTGTTCACTTTGGCACACAGCTGCTGAAGGGAGAGGCTCAAATTTGGTGGAGAGGTGTGCAGGCAGCGCACTCCTCCTCACCAGGAGTCCTGACTTGGGATGTCTTCATCAGGAAGTTTGAAAGGAGGTTCTACCCGGTCACCTTCCTGGAGAAAATGAAGATTGATTTGCAGTCTTTCAAGCAAGAGAAGAAGTCTGTCACAAAGTATGAAGTGGGCTTCAACAAGAAGGTCCGCTTTGTCCCTCATGTGGCTTTTAATGAGATGGAGAAGGCGAGCCAGTTCCGTTAGGGCATGAAACCTTCTATCAGGCATGCCTTGGGAGCCTTTCCGTTGGTGGACTTCCGTACTACAGTGGAGCAGGCACTGGGTGTGGAGATGCAACACCAGTATACCATGGAGTCGTAGAGGTCTTCGGGTGTTGATCAGGCTCGTGGCCAGGACGCGAGGAGGGGCAACACTGGAGGTCTAGCCCACAAGAGGGGCAAGTCTCAGCATTAGCGCCACCATCCCTACCGTGGCAAATCTTCTGACTCGGGTACTTCGAGAGGAAGTACTCAGAGGTTTCGGGCTATTCCTAAGCCCGGGCTGGGGCTGGTGTGTTTCTGTTGTGGTGATGCGCATCGCCGTGCAGAGTCCCAGTGGAGTGGTAGGTGTTCAATCTGCAGTCAAGACTACAAGGATGTGGTGTGTAGGAGGAATCCCAATGGGAAGCTTAGATGGGAGCCAGTGACTTCCTCCTCTTCTCAGGGCACTGTCAACATGATGTCAAGCGCTGAGCAGCAACTTTCAGTTCCACTTCCTCCACAGCAGTTTTATGTGCCTGGGACTTCTCAGTTCGTGCCGATGCAGGGTTTTCCTCAGTATCTGGATGCGCCTACTCCTGCACCGACTACTCCTATGTCGTCTCAGTTTGGAGCTCCGCGTCTGCCTCACCCAGCGGCTTAGTGGGGTTCTTCTGTTAATTTCACTCCGGGAGCTTCCTCTTCTACGGGTATTTCTGGGGCTTATGTGCTACCCGCTGCGGATGGCAAAGAGCAAGGAGACATGGTGACAGGTACGATTTCAGTTGATTCGTTTGTGTCCCATGCTCTTTTTGACTCTTGCGCTAGCTATTCGTTTGTTTCAGAGGATTTTGTGTCGCGGGTTGGTCTTTCGGTGCAGAGGTTGGGTCACCCAATTTTGGTTAGTTCTGCTAATGGCTCCATTAGTAGCTATTCAATTTGTTAGGGGTGTTCCGTCATTCTTGCTGATGAGGTCTTTTCGGCCAATCTGGTTGTGATTTCCTTGGGGGCATTCGATGTTATCTTGGGTATGGATTGGTTATCTCAGTATCGCGCAGTTATATCCTATTTTTGGAAGACAGTGTTATTGTAGGCACCATTAGGTAGGGAGGTGGTATTCTTAGGAAGTTCCCCTAAGTTCACGTTATCCTTGTTAGCGCAATTGCTTCCGGATCGCCGGTCCAGGAAGTCGGGAATCTTTTTCTCCATGGTGGTGGAGGGTGAGGCTGCCTTGCGGGTGCAGGACATCCGGGTGGTGTGTGACTTTGCTGACGTGTTTCCGGCAGAGCTTCCAAGCATTCCTTCAGAGCGCGATGCAGCTTTTGAGATTAAGCTGATTCTGGGTATGCAGCCCATTCATAAGGCTCCGTATCGAATGGCCCCAAAGGAAATTGAAGCAGCAATTGGATGATTTGCTGGCTAAGGGTTTAATTAGGCCTAACAGGTCTCCATGGGCTTCCCCAGTATTGTTTGTTGAGAAGAAGGATAAAAGCAAGCGGCTATGTGTGGATTATCGTGTTTTGAATCAAGTGACTATCAAGAATAAATATCCACTCCCCCGTATTGAGGTTCTCTTTGAACAGTTGAGGGGTGCCTAGGTGTTCTCCAAAATTGATTTAAACTCTGGTTATCATCAACTGAGGATTCGTGAGGAGGATATTGAGAAGACCGCTTTTTGCACCAGGTATGGGAATAATGAGTTCATAGTCATGTCTTTTGGCTTAACTAATGCCCCTGCTAATTTTATGGAAGCAATGAATAGGATGTTGCATGAGTTCTTGGATGACTTTGTGGTCGTGTTCCTGGATGACATTCTGATTTATTCTAAGACCGAGGCTGAGCATGAGCAGCATCTCCGTCTCGTTCTGGGTGCCCTAAGGGAGAATCAGTTCTATGGCAAGTTGAAGAAGTGTGCATTTTGGCTGTCCGAAGTGGCTTTCCTAGGGCATGTGATTAATCAGCAGGGCATTGCGGTTGATCCCAAGAATCTTGCGGCTGTGGTGGAGTGGAAGAGACCCTCTAGTGTCTTTGAAATTCGAAGTTTCTTGGGGCTCGCTGGATATTATCGGTGTTTCGTACCAAATTTTTCCAGCATTGCTAAGCCCTTGACTAGACTCTTGGAGAAGGGTGTTGTCTTCATCTGATCCAGCGATTGCGAGGTCAATTATCAGACATTAAAGAGCAAGTTGGTGGACGCCCCTATCCTAGCTTTGCCTGAGAGCAGTAAGCGTTTCACAGTTTATACGAATGCTTCGCGTATTGGTCTTGGCTGTGTGTTGATGCAGGAAGGCAGAGTGATTGCTTATGGCTCAAGGCGGTTGAGGAAGCATGAGGGGAATTACCCAACTCATGATCTTGAATTGGCCGCAGTGGTTTTTGCTCTAAAGTCGTGGAGGCATTATCTTTATGGCGAGGCTTGTGACATTTACACCGATCATAAAAGTCTCAAGTATATTTTTACTCAGAAGGAGCTGAATTTTAAGCAGCGTCGGTGGCTCGAATTGATTAAAGATTATGATTTGTCTATTCATTATCACCTGGGGAAGGCAAATGTGGTGGCTGATGCCCTTAGCAGGTCCGGGGTTCCAAAAGTGGCCTTGCAGTTGATTGCTAATCTGGACCGTTTGGGGATCGCCTTGTGCTATGTCGGCACCGCTAGTGAGGAGACTCGTATGCTTACTCAATCTTCCCTCATGGAGAGAGTGCGTGCGGCTCAGCAGCAGGATCGTTTATTGCAGGAAGCTCAAAAGAGGGTTGGCGATGGTAAACCCCGGGAGTTCTCCATCGATGAGAATGATTTGGTTCGTTTCAGGGGTCGCCTTTGTGTGCCTCAGAAATCAGAGGTGAAGATGGATATATTGAGAGAAGCTCATAAAACGCCTTACACCATTCACCCTGGCGAAACCAAGATGTATCGAGATCTGAAGCAAAACTTCTGGTGGAAGCGGATGAAGGTTGACGTTTCTAAGTATGTGGCCGTCTGTAAAGTATGTCAGCGCGTGAAGGCCGAGCATAAGCGGCCTGCAGGTTTATTGAAGCCATTGGAAATTCCGGAGTGGAAATGGGAGGATATCACCATGGATTTTATGGTGGGTTTACCTCGTTCTCCTTGGGGCAGAGATGCTATATGGGTGGTAGTGGATCGCTTGACTAAGTCTGCGCATTTTATTCCCATGAAGACCACAAATTCAGCTTCAGATTTGGTCCCCTTGTATATGAAGGAAGTAATCAGGCTTCACGGGGTACCTAAGTCCATTGTTTCTGATCGAGACTCCAAATTTGTATCCAAATTCTGGGAGAGTCTTCATAGTGCATTGGGCACCAAGCTTTCTCTTAGTGTCGCTTTTCATCTTCAGACTGATGGTCAGTCGGAGCGAACGATCCAAACCTTGGAAGATATGTGCGCGCTTGTGTTCTGTCTTGGAAGGGTAGCTGGGAAGATCATCTTGCATTGCCAGAGTTTGCTTATAACAACAGCTACCAGGCTAGCATCAAGATGGCACCATTTGAGGTTTTGTATGGTAGGCGATGTGTCTCCCCTCTGTGCTGGGAGACCTTGGGAGAGAGATCCTGGTTGGTCCTGATTGGGTACAGCAGACTTCTAAAAAGGTTCGGGAAATTCGTCAGAATATTTTGGCCGCTCAGAGCCGTCAAAAGAGTTATGCTGATGTGAGGAGGCGGGATTTGGAATTTGCAGTGGGTGACCAAGTCCTTCTCAGGGTATCACCCACTAAAGGAGTTGTTCGGTTCGGTGTCTCCGGAAAGTTTAGCCCGAGATATATTGGACCGTTCACTATCTTGGCTCGGGTGGGCAGCTTGGCTTATCGCTTGCAATTGCCGGATTCCATGGCAGGGGTACACCCTGTTTTTCATGTCTCTATGCTGAGGAAGTTCTTGCGGGATCCGGACCATCAGATTGAGATGTAACCAATTGTGGTGCAGCAGGATCTGACCTTGGAGTGTCGTCCGGTGTGTATCTTGGAATCCTCAGAGCGTGTTTTGAGGAAGAGATCAATTAAGTATGTCAAGGTCTTATGGACTAATCAGTCTGAACGCGAGGCTACGTGGGAACTTGAGGAGCTCATGCGGCAGAAATATCCGGAACTTTTTGTTGTGGGTAAGTGTTGTTGATTCATTAAATTTTTCTCTTTTGTCGTTCCGATAGAAGCGTCAGAATTCGAGGTCGAATTCTTTTTAAGGGAGGTACAATGTGATACCCGGTTTGCAAAGAGGAGAAGTGGAGGTTATTCTTTTTGTTCTTTTTCCTCATTCGGGTGATGCACTTTGGGAATTTGGAATTTGCGGAAAATATTCACCTGTAAGGCAGTAGAATTTCTTTGATTAGTTGTTTGCGACGGGGTCGCGAGCTGTCACATGGGCGAGTTGGGCCTTGAACCTTGATCCAGCCCATTAGTCTCCCCTAACCCTAGCCACCCCACCTTTCCCCTTGGGATTTTTGCAGCCGCCCCCTTCCCCTCCCCTTCCTCTTGGACGTCACCCCTCCCCCTCTCCCATCTTCTTTCTCCTCAAACCTTTGCAGCCCTCACCACCCAAAACCTTAGCCCCCCCCATTTCTCTTCCCCCCTCCAAGGTGCAGCCCTCCACGTGTTCTCCGTCGTGTGGCTGCGATCTCAATTGGAGTTTGAAGGGAGGAAGAAAGAAGGAGGAAGGGTAGAACCCAAGGTGAATTCATGTTTAACTTTTGTTGTTTTTGTGCTGCAATCAATTGGATTATGCGTTTATCTTTGCGAATCGGTAGAGGTGCTGTCCAGGAATTTTGTGAGTGGGTGAACAGCAGTAGTTATAGGGATTTATGGGAATTTTCGTGGGTTAATTAGTGGGAATCAGTGGAATAATCATGTAGAGCTTTGTCATACCTTTCCAACGAGTACTTATGCGCTCGATTCGGAGTTATAATTTAGGAGATATCATTGTTTGAATCCGGATATGTTGCTGTCCAAAAAAAAACAGATTTTTCAGGTGGGTGAACAGCAGTAGTATTAGCAGTTTCTGGGAATTTGTTGTATGTAATTATTGATGACCAGTATGATAATCATGTAGGGCTTTGTCTTATCTTTCCAATGAGTACTTATGCGCTTGATTTGGAATTATATTTTAAAAGATATCGCTGTTTGAATCCGGGTATGTCGCTGTCCAAAAGAGAAAAAAACAGATTACAGGGTTTATCTTGTGGACTGTTTTGGGCTAATTAGATGTTGGAATTTTGTCACCACTGCTGTCATAATTTTAAAGTTATGAAATTATTAAGCAGCGCCGCTGCAGTTTGGTGGGTGCGGGGAGAATTGTTACCCGTGGCGGGGTTTGAGATTGTGCGTAGGTGCGGCGTCGTTTATGAGCCTTATTATGTGAAATTGGTGCACTAAGTTGTGTGTCAAAAACAGGTGGTGGACTTCCGGATCGTACTTAGGGATTTGCCCAAACTTCCGGTGAAGTCAAGTAAAACAGTGATGGTTATTTCGTCTGTCCAATGAAGAGTCTTATACTTGATTATGTTTGTGTTATTTGTGTTCGTATTCATATTTCTAATTGAGTATCATCGTTGGAAGATATTAATGTTTTATTGATTACATATGTTGAGTTTGTGGGTTGATCATGTTACCCATGTAGTCTATTTAGTGGAATGGTGTCACACCCGGATTTTAGGGGTCCAAAACCCGGGCGCAAACATAATCACCAGGTGTGCTGGGACCAAGTCTCACACATATGATGAATCATGGCACAGGATCGAATGTCACATCTTTACTATATAATAGGAGTTTTGTACAAAATAAATAAATAATTACATTATAAGGAGACAACGGTCCAGCAACCCAAAGTTGACTGGGAGACGACGGCCTAGACCTCTCACGAACACATCGCAGCATCCTCCATGTGTCATCCTACGGTACCTGTTCTTGACCTGTGGGGGGGGTGTGAGACAGCAAGAGTGAGCTCACATACGTTCATCGCTCAACAAGTTGTGGGGAATAAAGTGCATGAACTCGCCAAAGGTGGGAGCTCACGTGAAGTGTAAGGCTTACCAAAGAGGATGGTTAGAGCTGAGCATTGCTTTTAAAGTTGGTCAAAATTTTATTAGCAGTTACTAAGTATAAGTAAATACCAACCCAATTAAGTAGTAGAGCAAAAGTAACATCATCACCTGCGATGCAATGCATATGACAAATTGAATTTAGTTCCATAAATTAATCATCAGAGAGTCCTGAGCTGCTCATGACCGTGAGCTCGGCTAGTATACCAGTTTTACACTCTGCAGAGGTGGTACCCTTTACCCACAAGTCATGTTACCCGTCTGCCAAGGGATCGCGACTTCCCATACACCTCTACCGAGGAGGCGAGGCAGGGTAACACTACGAGGCCTTTACAAAGTTCCACTAGCTTCAGAAAACCCGCTACAGTTTATAGGAAGCTCCAATGCAGGAATCCCTTGCAGGACCGCCATCGCAGCAAAATCCTCCCGAGGGCCTCCCTACACTGACCACTCCCCTACTGCCCTTGCCCCTTTCGGGTAAGGTAGTCCTCCACTAGCTTTCCTAATTAATCAGCCAAGGGCGTCCATAAACCCTTGTGGTGGCACGTGTTTCTCAAGTTAAGCTCTATGTTCCAATTAACATTTAATGATCTTGTCATGAACATAAATAGAATAACAACATAATTGGAACATAGATGTAATGAAATATTAACCCAAAACCATATAAAGCAGTAGCAGAACTACCCAAGTGATTCAGGGGTAAACAAGGTATTCAGGATGAACAAACTAGGGTGACCTATTGGGTCCCATCAAAATTAACCTATGCAGATCATTATGATTAATCAGAACATGAGTAGGTAAAAAGAAGTGATCAAGGGCACAACTTGCCTGACACTTGAGATTCCAGGTACCAACTTGCTCTTCGGATGACACGTGTCCTCGCGCTAGTCGTAGCAATACAAACAAATATGGTATAGATAAAACTAACATCACACCAAGCATAAGTACAAACTGAATAATAATGATCTACGCGTTTCTACGAGACTAACGCAACTTGAACGGATCAAATCAGAGTTAAAACGGGGAAGATACGAATTTCCTAATGTTTTATGTATTTGATATGGATTTAATTAGGAAATAAATTTTAAGGTGGCTTTCGTGTCAAATTAGTGGCACTATTAGATAAACAATAATATTATAAAATTATAGGAACTGGAATGACTCAATTTGGAATTAGTATGAATTTTCTACGGATTAAACAAATTCTAGCCATTATTTTTATATTAAAAATCCATTTTCTATTTATTTCCCTGGATTTTCTATTTACTGGACTGGGCCTCAATTACTGGTAAGTTCAGGGGCTAACCCGCAAGATCTCCAAGACACAGCGCCATCCGCGCTGGACCGCGGGTTGAATCTCAATAAACCCAGGGCCCATATGCAAAACAGACCCGACGAAGGGGTATCAGCCAGATCTGGCCGTCCGATCCCCAACAGACGGTGCAGATTAGATTTGAATTTTTCAGAAAGGGTATGAAATATAAGGCCTTGGATCCAGATCTAACGGTCTGAGTTTTATGAAATCTAATCCAGATCCGAACCGCACGATTGCGATCCAACCGCCCGAATTCCGCGGGGTGAAGGTGTACGCAGAATTTAATCCACTCCCTCCGTTTAGAATCCTACGGCCCCGGCTTCTATAACATGTCTTCTAATCCTAACCAGTCATCGCGAGATCAAGGGCTCTGCGTTCGTCTTCTTCCTTTCGTCAACCCGGCAGTAGTTGCAAGTGCCAGGAAACCCAGCATGGTGAACGGTGAGCTAGCTACTCGTCGGTACGGGTCGACGTGCGAATATAACTCACGTACTGAGAAAGTAATGGTGGTTTGCAGGGGAGTTATCATACCGTGTTTCACGGCGCAAGTACAGTCGTCTAGAAGTCTGCAGCACGACGGCGATCCTTCAATGTCGACAACGAAGCACTCGCACAATCTTCAACGCTCGGCGAAGAGGCCCGGTCCGCTCCTCATCGCACGCACAGGAAGTACCTGGACGTCCAGTGCGTGACTTGTCGAACACCCTCTCGGCAACAACACTCACGTTCTCTCTCTTCATCCTTTGTTTCTCTCGGCGGCTGTGAATATGACGGCGCACGCCCGGTGCTTTTCTCCAGGGCGACCGAGACGGCAACTGCCAGGACCAAGAGATTTATGGGGGCGCGCAGGGCGGTAGCGCCGGAAATCCGGTTCTCCGTTTTGGTCGGCGCCCACATCCCGGAAATACGCGTATGCGTATTCGCAGTGGCCCAGCCGTCAGGGACAGTGAAAGGTATACGGATGAGGTCACCTGTGACGCCCGGCCGACGTCACCCACGCAGGAAACTATTCTTTATTCGGCTGGAGCGGTCCTCGGCGGGAGAATAGCTGCAGGAGGAAGCCACCTGGGCCGGCTGTTACGGGGAGGTGGTTACGGCATGCATGGATTTGTTACGGGGAGGAAGACGCGGTTGACATCAGAGCCTATAAACTAGTTACCCGCGCAGAGCTTCGTACGTGATTCTATCGTCCACATGTCGGTGACTACGTAGAAGTAGACGTGTGCATGGAAATACGGCTGCATGTGTTGCTTGCTTGATGTCACACTTGTGTCATGCTGACCTCATGTGCGGCAAGAGGATTAAATAAAAGAAAAGAAGAGATGTGGGCTACGGAATACCTTGGGCTGGGTGGGAGGTGATCTGGCCCAAGCGCAGGATTGCTCCTCTTTTTTTTCTATTTTAAATTTCTTGTTTTAGTTTCCTTCACATTTTCAGATTCCTATTTCAAATTCAAAATTGATTCAACTTCAATTTTGCCAGTACAAAAGCTAATACTAATGTGACCTCTACCATTTTCAGTATTATTATTTATTTTTTTCCTTGTTGTTTATTTAGGGAAGGAATAAATAGCTTCATTAAATTCCCCTTTCTTATTTTATATTTATATCTTCGTTTATACTTTGAGGTCAAAATTATGTGTTTAATAAAGTACCTCCCACAAAGTCATCAGTAAGAGATGCACTTTTCATTATTTATTTATTGGTTGCTTAATTAATTTAGTACCATTAATTGATTATGAGAAGAAAATATCCAAATGTATTTTCCAAGGGATTCAACAATTCTCAAAACACTATGATAAATATATTTGTTTATTTATTTATTTATTTATTTTATACCCAATTTTAGGGCCTTACAAATCCTACCACCTTAAAAATAATCTCGTCCTCGAGATTTGTACGGACATGGATGTAAAAGAAAACTTTTTTATAGTTTAGCTTTTAACTTCTAAGAAGTGTCATGTTATTTAGAAAGTGGTTATGAAAGCATGGGTATATATATGTATGGTCACCTTATTGTGTAGGATGAAAGATAGGTTAGGGCAAGCATAGCCTAGGGTGAGAAGGTTTATAGTGGGAAAGAATTCTGTGTTGAGTGGTAAAGCATTAGAAGATTGAGTTTGACTTCTCTCCTTCCTTGACGAGGTTGATCTTTTCTTCTCCAGTCTTGGTCTCCTTGATTCGAGGTTAGTGTATATCATCGGAGTTGGGGCATATGGTCGAAGTAGTTATGGGTGAGATGGACTACATGTTGTAGGTCAAAATCTTGTTTGATGTTTGGTAGGCACAGATAGATTATGCAATCCATCATGACTCTATTGGTTGGGTTAGATCTATTAGGATGACATAAAATCTTTTCAAGATAAGATGAATCCTCTAAGGTAATAGAGTATATTTTTAAGATAAGATGGATCTATTAAGCTTACTATATTTTAGTGGGGGATAATCTAAGTTGCCTAGTTTTTGTATCAACATTTTTTTATTTACTATATGTATATATAGATGTAATTGTGGACATTACTCCACAACTCATCGCACTCAATCAAAGATCCAAATCAGACAAGCATCATAAGAACAAACATTCAAGTTCATAGATATCTATATAACAGAAAATAATTTTGTTTTTGTTCCTAAGAGTAGGTCACCTATTCCTAAAGTCACTTTAAGAACAGGATTTCAAAGTGTGAAACCCACATTTGTCTTTAGAATGAAAAGGTAAGAATAATCAGAGTGAAGCGGAATTAGATGAGAAAAGATTAAGATGAGTTTAGAAAGAGTCAGAGTAGCAGAGGTAAGGTTAATCAGAGTAGAACAGTAGAAGGTGAAACAGGATCAAGATAAGTATAGAAAGAATCAGAGTAAGGTAAGTAGACAATGGTTGTCCATTTCTATCTAGGTTTCGTCCTACAGTCAACATTCCTCTGATACCACTTCTGTCACACCCGGATTTTAGGGGTCCAAAACCCGGGCGCGAACATAATCACCAGGTGTGCTGGGACCAAGTCTCACACATATGATGAATCATGGCACAGGATCGAATGTCACATCTTTACTATATAATAGGAGTTTTGTACAAAATAAATAAATAATTACATTATAAGGAGACAACGGTCCAGCAACCCAAAGTTGACTGGGAGACGACGGCCTAGACCTCTCACGAACACATCGCAGCATCCTCCATGTGTCATCCTACGGTACCTGTTCTTGACCTGTGGGGGGGGTGTGAGACAGCAAGAGTGAGCTCACATACGTTCATCGCTCAACAAGTTGTGGGGAATAAAGTGCATGAACTCGCCAAAGGTGGGAGCTCACGTGAAGTGTAAGGCTTACCAAAGAGGATGGTTAGAGCTGAGCATTGCTTTTAAAGTTGGTCAAAATTTTATTAGCAGTTACTAAGTATAAGTAAATACCAACCCAATTAAGTAGTAGAGCAAAAGTAACATCATCACCTGCGATGCAATGCATATGACAAATTGAATTTAGTTCCATAAATTAATCATCAGAGAGTCCTGAGCTGCTCATGACCGTGAGCTCGGCTAGTATACCAGTTTTACACTCTGCAGAGGTGGTACCCTTTACCCACAAGTCATGTTACCCGTCTGCCAAGGGATCGCGACTTCCCATACACCTCTACCGAGGAGGCGAGGCAGGGTAACACTACGAGGCCTTTACAAAGTTCCACTAGCTTCAGAAAACCCGCTACAGTTTATAGGAAGCTCCAATGCAGGAATCCCTTGCAGGACCGCCATCGCAGCAAAATCCTCCCGAGGGCCTCCCTACACTGACCACTCCCCTACTGCCCTTGCCCCTTTCGGGTAAGGTAGTCCTCCACTAGCTTTCCTAATTAATCAGCCAAGGGCGTCCATAAACCCTTGTGGTGGCACGTGTTTCTCAAGTTAAGCTCTATGTTCCAATTAACATTTAATGATCTTGTCATGAACATAAATAGAATAACAACATAATTGGAACATAGATGTAATGAAATATTAACCCAAAACCATATAAAGCAGTAGCAGAACTACCCAAGTGATTCAGGGGTAAACAAGGTATTCAGGATGAACAAACTAGGGTGACCTATTGGGTCCCATCAAAATTAACCTATGCAGATCATTATGATTAATCAGAACATGAGTAGGTAAAAAGAAGTGATCAAGGGCACAACTTGCCTGACACTTGAGATTCCAGGTACCAACTTGCTCTTCGGATGACACGTGTCCTCGCGCTAGTCGTAGCAATACAAACAAATATGGTATAGATAAAACTAACATCACACCAAGCATAAGTACAAACTGAATAATAATGATCTACGCGTTTCTACGAGACTAACGCAACTTGAACGGATCAAATCAGAGTTAAAACGGGGAAGATACGAATTTCCTAATGTTTTATGTATTTGATATGGATTTAATTAGGAAATAAATTTTAAGGTGGCTTTCGTGTCAAATTAGTGGCACTATTAGATAAACAATAATATTATAAAATTATAGGAACTGGAATGACTCAATTTGGAATTAGTATGAATTTTCTACGGATTAAACAAATTCTAGCCATTATTTTTATATTAAAAATCCATTTTCTATTTATTTCCCTGGATTTTCTATTTACTGGACTGGGCCTCAATTACTGGTAAGTTCAGGGGCTAACCCGCAAGATCTCCAAGACACAGCGCCATCCGCGCTGGACCGCGGGTTGAATCTCAATAAACCCAGGGCCCATATGCAAAACAGACCCGACGAAGGGGTATCAGCCAGATCTGGCCGTCCGATCCCCAACAGACGGTGCAGATTAGATTTGAATTTTTCAGAAAGGGTATGAAATATAAGGCCTTGGATCCAGATCTAACGGTCTGAGTTTTATGAAATCTAATCCAGATCCGAACCGCACGATTGCGATCCAACCGCCCGAATTCCGCGGGGTGAAGGTGTACGCAGAATTTAATCCACTCCCTCCGTTTAGAATCCTACGGCCCCGGCTTCTATAACATGTCTTCTAATCCTAACCAGTCATCGCGAGATCAAGGGCTCTGCGTTCGTCTTCTTCCTTTCGTCAACCCGGCAGTAGTTGCAAGTGCCAGGAAACCCAGCATGGTGAACGGTGAGCTAGCTACTCGTCGGTACGGGTCGACGTGCGAATATAACTCACGTACTGAGAAAGTAATGGTGGTTTGCAGGGGAGTTATCATACCGTGTTTCACGGCGCAAGTACAGTCGTCTAGAAGTCTGCAGCATGACGGCGATCCTTCAATGTCGACAACGAAGCACTCGCACAATCTTCAACGCTCGGCGAAGAGGCCCGGTCCGCTCCTCATCGCACGCACAGGAAGTACCTGGACATCCAGTGCGTGACTTGTCGAACACCCTCTCGGCAACAACACTCACGTTCTCTCTCTTCATCCTTTGTTTCTCTCGGCGGCTGTGAATATGACGGCGCACGCCCGGTGCTTTTCTCCAGGGCGACCGAGACGGCAACTGCCAGGACCAAGAGATTTATGGGGGCGCGCAGGGCGGTAGCGCCGGAAATCCGGTTCTCCGTTTTGGTCGGCGCCCACATCCCGGAAATACGCGTATGCGTATTCGCAGTGGCCCAGCCGTCAGGGACAGTGAAAGGTATACGGATGAGGTCACCTGTGACGCCCGGCCGACGTCACCCACGCAGGAAACTATTCTTTATTCGGCTGGAGCGGTCCTCGGCGGGAGAATAGCTGCAGGAGGAAGCCACCTGGGCCGGCTGTTACGGGGAGGTGGTTACGGCATGCATGGATTTGTTACGGGGAGGAAGACGCGGTTGACATCAGAGCCTATAAACTAGTTACCCGCGCAGAGCTTCGTACGTGATTCTATCGTCCACATGTCGGTGACTACGTAGAAGTAGACGTGTGCATGGAAATACGGCTGCATGTGTTGCTTGCTTGATGTCACACTTGTGTCATGCTGACCTCATGTGCGGCAAGAGGATTAAATAAAAGAAAAGAAGAGATGTGGGCTACGGAATACCTTGGGCTGGGTGGGAGGTGATCTGGCCCAAGCGCAGGATTGCTCCTCTTTTTTTTCTATTTTAAATTTCTTGTTTTAGTTTCCTTCACATTTTCAGATTCCTATTTCAAATTCAAAATTGATTCAACTTCAATTTTGCCAGTACAAAAGCTAATACTAATGTGACCTCTACCATTTTCAGTATTATTATTTATTTTTTTTCCTTGTTGTTTATTTAGGGAAGGAATAAATAGCTTCATTAAATTCCCCTTTCTTATTTTATATTTATATCTTCGTTTATACTTTGAGGTCAAAATTATGTGTTTAATAAAGTACCTCCCACAAAGTCATCAGTAAGAGATGCACTTTTCATTATTTATTTATTGGTTGCTTAATTAATTTAGTACCATTAATTGATTATGAGAAGAAAATATCCAAATGTATTTTCCAAGGGATTCAACAATTCTCAAAACACTATGATAAATATATTTATTTATTTATTTATTTATTTATTTTATACCCAATTTTAGGGCCTTACAAATGGGTGGAAGTATATGTCTAGCACATTTTGTTTGGGAAGAACTCATGTTGTTGACTTGCATAATGCATTCATCATCCATTGCATTGAAGTTTCGTCGCGATCTTATGGTCCGACCGTACCGGTACAATGAGCATCATATATTGCCCGAGAAGGGGTATGATGCAGCTTCATATCCTTAGAGATATGAAGGCAGAAGTCATTACTGCATCTGTAGCCATGTGCATTCATGGGAGAGGTGTGGAATCTGTTATGTGGATGTCGATTGTGTGGATCTTTACATTGTGATTCATCTTGGCATTAAGTAATCAGTTACTTGCTTACTTGCTGCAAATTAATATTCAAGAAGGAAGTTTTGAACTACATGGTTGTTTAAGCACGGTTGGTTTACATTGTCCAATTGTTGTTTGCTCTACTTACTTGCTGAGATGTGTCATCTCACTCTTGCATTGTCTGATGCAGGCACCTGATTTCTGCTTTGGGAAAGAAGGGATGTAGCAGCACGGCCACTACACCTTTAATAAAGGAACCACTGCTTAATAATGTTGTTAATCAGGGAGGGTCAAGTCTAGGGAATTATTATGTTCTAGCCTTTCATGGTAGTTGAGCTGATTTTTTTTGGGGTGGGCTGAGTTACCCATTTTTTTTAATTGGTCATGAATGTGCTTTACTACTTTTGCATTTTGATTATACTACGTGAATTATCTGTCTTTTATATCCTGTATGAACGCTATGTTCCCCCCTTGTTATGCTTCTTTCAAGGGAGGTGCTGCCGGATTTTGCAATATTTTCTCTCTTTATTTAATTTCTTGTGTTGCATAAGTTTAGTGGGAAGGGTATTTGGTAACATCCATTGTGTGGGATCAGTGGGGGTGTTACAGTTCTGTAGTAAAGTCAAAGTCCATATGAAGTGGAACAATGTTTATGCAAAGGGTTGACTTGTTACTGTGTAGAATTTGGAGAAAAAGGAGTGACAAAAACCTCTATCAGACTCAGTGTGATGCTGTTTCAGATTTCTGAAACTGAATTTTTAGTGACATTGGTTGTAGTTTGGGGCATTGTAACTTTTGATCCTTTCATTTTTGGTCTTGGACTACTACAACAAACTAATAGAGCTATAGTTGGAGAATGCTTTTGGTTGAAAGGGATGAGTTTGTTGCCATGGTGATTTGTGCAATAACAATGCTTGAATAGGGAGGTGGAGATGGGTTTGTACCATCAATTGCTACAAAATCAATATCGTAGTGACAATTATCTGTAATATGAACCTATCCATTAGCTTGCTGCAGAATCTCCCTAGGGTCTCCTGAGGATGCCTGAGACTGTGGCAAAATTTCAGGTGAGTTTTGTACCTCCTTTCAACAGTTGCAACATATGTACACTTTTGTAAACACATTTAATTCAGTGAAATAACTACTATAATTTTGATAAAATTTTGAGACCTCGTTGATAACAATGTTCAAATTTAAATCCATTCCTTACGAAAGTAAGAAATCAAGACAGGAAACTGCATGGAACACAACCTGGGGGCTCCCAGCACCTAGAACCTCTAAATGCTAGTGCAGTTCATGATGTTTCAGGAGTTGCTGCAGTTAATCAATCAGGGCCACTTACTGGGGCATGTTCGGAGACTAAGAAGGCATTGAGTACCGCACTAGCACCTGTCCCATGCAACCACAAACCACGGGTCTGAAGGCAAATCAGCCAGAAAACGCAGATCCCAAGGTAATGCAACAAGAAACCATGGATCCCAAACATGCTAGAGTTTGATCAATATGTTGCTTCTCAAGGAGGGCATTTAAACACGGATGATCTGAATAAAAGCAACAGCTGCAAATAGCGTGATGAACTAAATTATTGGTTTCTAATGCATGTCATTTGGTTTATTCTTTATTTTCCCATTTTGCTACAAAATTCTCAGTCCAAAACCACAAGAATTTGCTGCACCAAGACTCTAAACTGATCACTAACGCTGAAATTCAGTCTCTGCCAGATACTATTTTGAGTATGAAAATTCAGACTACACTAATTGCGTTGAACTTCTTCAGTTCGACTGCAGAGCCAAATTCATCTTTCTTTTGCTCCCATTTTTTATAGGGACAGAGCTACCTCCTTACATCAAACTTGCACACTAATATATGTTCTTCAACTCTGCTTATAAAGATATGGCTTAATTGTGATACCCCAATTTTCTGAAACGAAGTTAAACTTCCTTTTCTCTTTTCTTTCATGTTCTGTGGCATTAGGGTTTGGAGTTTCAGGAGGCATTCCTCAGAAAACAGTAGATCTTTTGGCATTTTTTCCGCTGGGTTTGGGAGCTCAAAGGGGAGAGCGAGTTTGGGCCATTGATCTCAATCCGGTGGATGGGAGCCCCCCCTCTCCTTCTCCCCAATTGGTTGCAGCCGCCCCCTCCCTCTCTTGCTCTCCTCCCCATTGGCAGCCGCCCCCTACCCTCTCCATGGCTCCCTCCTCCCTCTAGATCCCCCCACACAGCAAGGATCGAGAAGAGGAGGAGCACGTTGAATTGAAGAGGAAGAGAGGATCAAGGAGATGTTCTTCTCCATCTCTTCTTGAAGATTTTCTTGGGGAAAACCCTAGGTATGGATGAAATTCTTGTTCCTCCCTGTAATTATGTGCTTTTGGAGGTTGTGGATCATGGGGATTAAAGGATTAGAGGTTGGATTAGATGTGGGGTTAGGTTTTGATCTCGAATTTAGTTTTCTGTGGAATGGTAGATTTGACAGTTTCTGTTCATGCCAGTTTTCGGTGGTCTTAGTGGCCTCAAAAAAATGAAAGGTCTATATATGAGTCGTAGATAATTTGTAGATCCTTCCGTCGCCGCGAAGAACGCCTCAATCGGACATCAGATCAGAAAGTTATTGCAGTTTTACTATAGCAGTTTTTCAGTCTCATAATTCTGTGCAGAATCTCTTCTCTCAACAGAATCAAACTGTGGGTTGGTAAAAGAAGTTGTATATAATTTCATAAGCTATCCAGATTGTTAAAGAGTGCATTCATATGATTTGTGAAACTCCAGTTATGTTTGTTTTACTGTGGTTGTTCCTGTTTGCCTGACAAAAATGAGCGGGTCTGTTCACTGGTGGGTTTGATCTAGTAAATGGCCGAATTGGCTCTTCCAACTATGGAGATTTTTGTAGAGGGATAAAAGTTCTTACTGCCAGCAGAATTTCATAATTTTTTATTCAGTTGTTTGAGAGATATCGAATTTTGAAGTTAACTATGATGCTGTCTAAAACAGATTTAGTCAGTTATCTTGTCAGATGTTTTAGAACTTATAGATGGCAGAATTTAATTATCCATTGAATACCGAAGTTGTATAGTATTTTGTGTAGATACTCCTAGAGTATTTGTTTGATGTCACCACTATTTTAATTTTAAAGATACAAAATTAACAAACAGCGCTACTGTTGTGTGGCATGTGGTTCAGGGTGGGAGTCTTTCCACTGGGTCTTGGTGTCAAGTGTAGGAGTGTTTTGTTGATTGTTGGCAAATGTTTGTGAAATATTTGTACTAAGTTTTATGCCCTCTAGCAGGTGGCTACACTCCAGATCACGACTAGTACATTTTTCTTCTTCGATGAAGGCAAGTGAATGTAGCGGTGGTTGCTTCCGTTCTGACCTGTTATTTCTATTACCTACACTCTAATATTCAGAAGTATCGGATTCTTTCATAATTGGACTCTATGGTGATGCTTTACTTGCTTGCATTATACTAATGCTCAATCATATATTGATGATGATTATGATTCGAGTATGACTCATGAGATTAATTCACACCCCTGAAGGTAAATGAAGTATTATTTGAGGTTGGTATTGTAACTGAAGGTAAATGAAGTATTATTTGAGGTTGTATTGTATGTGTAGGAAGTGAAGTATATTGATAAATGTGGCATGCCATACACATTGCATGATTCACTTGCATCTGAAGTTGGGTCGTGACCTATGGTCCAACCGTACCGGTACAACTTAGCATCGTACGTTGCCCGAGGAGTGGTACGATGCGGCTTCATACCCTTAGAGGTATGAAGGCAGATGACATACGCATTGCATTCATATGCATTCATTGAAGTGATATTTGCAGATGATGTGGTTTTATACCTTCAGAGTTATGAAGACAGAGTACCTACACTTTGCATTCCTATGCATACATTGAAGTGATATTTGCAGGTTTTGTTGACACAGGGAAGTGTTATAGAACCTATTGTGGTTGTTCGAGGAAATGAGATGGTATTGGTTATATTGGGACTACTGAGTTCTATATCTACAAGTATTTCTAATCTTAATTGTGATTCTTTTAAAATGTTGATTAATTCAATTTGTGGTTTAAATATCTCGTCAAAACAATTCGCTTGTTGAGATGTTTCATCTCACTCTTGCATTACTCAATGCAGGTGCTTGTTGCTCATCCAAGGAAGTGGGAAGTAGCAGCACATCCACCTTCACTCTCATAATAACGCTTCTAAGGCGCGGTCATGATTTAATTAGAAGCTTCTTGTCAAAGGATGTTTGTTTCTAACTAGTTGTGCGCACTGGTTAATTTAGTTCATGTCGTTATGGTTGTCTTCCCATTGCTAGCAGATTATTAATGTCGATTATGTTTTCTTATCATGATATCTATTTATACTTTGTTGCTTCCCCGTTTATGAAATTTTCAAAGGAGATGCTGTTGAAATTTTATATACGAATGATAGAGGTGTAGTTTAGTAGCATTCTGGGGTGTTTGTGGATCCCGGGGTGTTACAGTTTTAATCCGTTATTGCATTGCATTGCATGCAGTAATTAATCTAGAGAAAACTTTCTTTCTCCTCGAATCTTTTTTGCCAACCACATCATGTTTCCATCCGTGCAGTCCAAAGACTTGATCACCATGGACGACATCGTATCACCATCGTCGTGCTGCGATGAAGTAGCAGTGCTTGTAGGAGAAGCAGGACAACGACCAGTTCTGACTGTTGAGCTTATATTGATGATGTGACGTTTTCATTATGCTAGCTATACCATAATAGTAGCTCAGGGGATGTAGTTCAGATGGTAGAACGCTGGCTTAGCATGCGAGAGGCACGGGGATCGATACCCCACATCTCCAAAATCATGTTTTTTTAATCTTCCATTAAGTTTTTAATCCGTCATTGCGTTGCATTGCATGCATTGATTAATCTAGAGAAATCTTTCTTTCTCCTCGAATCTTTTTCGTGAACCACGTCATGTTTCCATCCGTGCAGTCCAGAGACTTGATCGCCATGGACGACATCGTATCGCCATTGCCGTGCTGTGATGAAGTAGCAGTGCTTGTAAGAGGAGCAGGACAACGACCCATTCTGACTGTTGAGCTTATATTGATGATGTGACGTTTTCATTATGCTAGCTATAGCATAATAGTACCTCAAGGGATGTAGTTCAGATGGTAGAACGCTCTCTTAGCATGCGAGAGGCACGGGGATCAATACCCTGCATCTCCAAAATCATGTTTTTTAATCTTCCATTAAGTTTTTAATCCGTCATTGCATTGCATTGCATGCAGTAATTAATCTAGAGAAAACTTTCTTTCTCCTCGAATCTTTTTTGCCAACCATGTCATGTTTCCATCCGTGCAGTCCAGAGACTTGATCGCCACGTACGACATCGTATCGCCATCGCCGTGCTGCGATGAAGTAGCAGTGCTTGTAATAGGAGCCGAACAACGGCCCGTTCTGACTGTTGAGCTTATATTGATGATGTGACATTTTCATTATGCTGGCTATAGCATAATAGTAGCTCAGGGGATGTAGTTCAGATGGTAGAACGCTCGCTTAGCATGCGAGAGGCACGGGGATCGATACCCCGCATCTCCAAAATCATGTTTTTTTAATCTTCCATTAAGTTTTTAATCTGTGATTGCAATGCATTGCATGCAGTAATTAATCTAGAGGAAACTTTCTTTCTCCTCGAATCTTTTTCGCCAACCACGTCATGTTTCCATCCGTGTAGTCTAGAGACTTGATCGCCATGGACGACATCGTATCGCCATCGTCGTGCTGCGATGAAGTAGCAATGCTTGTAAGAGGAGCAGAACAACAACCCGTTCTGAGTGTTGAGCTTATATTGATGATGTGACATTTTCATTATGTTGGTGTAACACCCTGAATTTGGGGGTATAAAATTTCTTCTCTAAATGCCTACCAATTTAAAGTGTCACCCTTTCTCTCTCTCTACTTTCTCTTTCTCCCTTTCTTTTGAGTAGAATTAGGTTAATTTAGTGAGGGGTTTATTATTTATTTTGTCAAACTTATGTGAGTCATGAATTGTTGCATCATGCTGATCCCAAAATATTCTTTGAATTGATGCACATGTTTGATTTGGTTTAAATTTGAAACTTGGTTTGAATTTGAAATGAAAACCCTAGAGAAAATAAAAAGAAAAGGAAATAGAAATTCCCTGGAAAAAGAGAAAACCGAAAGTAGCCCATTAGGCCCAGTTCGGCCAAGCCTGGCCGCGCGCGCGCCCGCATCGCCTGACAGGTGGACCCCACCCGCCAGCGACCGCCTGCGTCCGTGCACACGCGCTTTCTCTCCCTCTCCCTCCCGCTGCCCTGTAGGCCCGACCTATCGGCGCCGACCCGTCCGCGCTTGTGGCTGCTCTCGCTCGCTCCTCGGTGGGGCCTTCCTGTCAGTGTTGACCGCCCGTTTGCTGCTCACCCTTGCTAGTCTGCGGACCCCGCCTGTCAGCCACTCCCCTCTTCTCTAACCTCCCGCCCGCGCTCTCCACCGTGGACGCGCCCACGACCGCGCGTTTTCCATCTACGACCCCCGCTCTCGAGCCCTTTTCTGCAGCCCGCGCCCACTCACTCAGTCCCCTCAACTAGTTGCGCCCTTGGCTGAACTCCCTCGCTCTCTCTCTTGCTCTGCGCACGCGCTCGTGGAACTCCGCCGAAGGTTCACCGTCGTTCTGTGGCCGTCATCGAGCGTCTGCCGCGTCCGTTGCCTCACTGAGCTCTGCCCCTTCGCTAGCAACGCAAGACACCTCCTGGTTTGCCCCCAGCCTCTCTAATTCGCCCATTCCGCGCTCACCGGTGTTCTCGCCGTGCAGCCGAAGCCCGCCGTCGTCGACCCGAGGCGTCTTTGCGTCCCCACCGTTGCCCCGGTGCTCTAGAGTTTCCTATTGAGGCAAGCAACGTCCCCGTGCCCTTATTTATCCATTCGTTGCCCTGGTCTTTTGCACGATTGCTCGTCGGAGCGAATACACGCTGTCGTTGGGCCACTCCACTGCGTTCTGTGCCCTCTGGTGCCCCTCACCGGTATTGTGCCCACGGTTGAGTCCGCCGTGTCACCCTGAGTGCGCCCGTGTCCTTCCTCGATCCCCAAGAGCTTTTCCGTGGTCGTGCCCTCGTCTCTGGCGAGACCTCGCCGCGGGGACGAGCAGCGCCGCCGCACTTAAGAACGGTCGCCTTGACCTCACTGGTCGTTGGATCCCGGACGTCCATTCGAGATCTGGCGGTCTAGGTTTAATTAGGACCGATCTAATCTCTGCCGCTCGTTGTAGATCTGGCCGCTCAGATCTCCCCCTCACCAGCGCCCCTACCGCTAGGCCCGGTCTGTCAGTCCTATCTCAGGTCACTGGCGCCCTGACCCCACCTGTCAGCGCTTGTCGTGTGCCCACCCGCTCGTCTGTGGGATCTGATCTCGATCGTAGATTTGAGATCTGACGGCTGAGATGACCCGATACCCCTTCGCGTGTTATTTTGTTAAAGAAACCACTAGCTTTTTAGTAATGAACCCGTCGTTCTTTAGGTTTGCCCGCAGGCCCCTGTATTCTTATAAGCAGACCCCTGACCTTTTTATTAATCACAGAATTGGACCTAATTTGATATTTTAAACTTCAAAACTCGGCTAATCGAAAGAAGCGCCGCCATCTCTGGGCTTCGACCACAGGTGACTGCGGACGCCCTACGCCGACGCGTCCTCCTTTGGTCCCTCCCCCATCGACCACCGCAGCACCGCCCAACGCTGTGCCTTGTGACCGTGCGGTGGTGTAGTCTGCTGCTGGTGCCCAAGACTAAAGAAAGGTAGTTTAGGTTTCAGAATGTTTACTAGTGCCATTGTAAATTTGTGATAAAAAATTATGGTGAAGAACTGAAGATATTTATTTGTGTTTGGCATAAGTCTACTGTTGCTGCTCGTGAGGACGAGCGCGGGCGCCGGACCACTAGAAGGAGAAGTGCGTGAACAACACTTGGACGACATCCATTGAATAGTGGTAATCTTTACTTGTTACTTTTCCATCTCCTGTTGATTAGAACTATTTGCACCAGAAACAACTAATTAATTTAGCTTTTGTCTTTGATACTTGTAATGATTCCTCCTTTTCCACCCTTTTTGCACTTACATTATGAAGATGTGAAGGATACATTTCATCTTATTATTTGTTAAGGTACAACATGGATAAAAGGTGGATGAATGAACCTAGGTATACTTCTAACAATGTACTATAAACCATTATTTTGTAGTAATCACCTTTGACCAACATATCATTTTGTACCTAATATTTATAGGCACACGAAGGTCTACATAGATGGGGTAGCTAGATTTATTGAGTTTGCGTTTAGCAATTCTATAGTTGGAAACAAAATTCTATGTCCATGTATAAAATGTGTTAATTCTCTATGGAGAGATGAAAATGAAGTTCGTGCGCACTTGATATGTGATGGCTTTCAAGAGGGATACAAAAGGTGGACTTATCATGGAGAAAGAGACTTTGTGCCTATTAATAGTCATGACTACAGTGATGTAGAGGTTGTAAACAATTCAGATGAAGATGACATAGCCAATTTGGTTCATGACTTAGGTGGTGGTCTAGATGATAAAGGGGATTTTGAAGTATCTGATGGTTCAGATGAAACTGATGTAGATTTAGAAGCCATCAATCAGTTAGCGATAGATAATACCCAAGAGCTATACCCAGGGTGTAAGAAGTTCTCAAAGTTGCATTTCTTAATAAGAATTCTTCACTTGAAATTGCTTGGAGGGTGGACAGATAAAAGTTTTGATATGCTACTAGATCTACTAATGGAGGCTTTCCCAGATGGCTTGGCATTGCCAAAAAAATTCAATGAAGCAAAGAAAGTAATTAGGTGTCTAGGACTCGGGTATATCAAAATTGATGCATGTGAAAATGATTGTATTTTGTTTAGGAAGGAGTATGCTAAGTATGATGCATGTCCCACATGTGAAAGGTCACGCTGGAAATCAAAAAGGATAAGTTTAAATGGAAAACGTGTACACAAGGTTCCATGCAGAGTTCTTCGTTATTTTCCAATAAAAAGAAGGCTTCAGAGGTTATTTCTGTCATCTAAGATAGCAAGTGACATGAGGTGGCATGATAAGGAGCGTATACAAGATGGATTACTAAGGCATCCTGCAGATTCACCTCTCTTGAAGGATTTTGACCAAAAGCACCCAGTGTTTGCTTCTGACAGTCGCAACATTAGACTTGCTTTAGCTATAGATGGTTTTAATCCGTTTAGGTCCATGAATGTTAGCTATAGCATTTGGCCTGTTATTCTCATCCCATATAACTTTGCACCATGGTTGTGTATGAAGCAAACGAATTTCTTTATCTCATTGCTCATTCCAGGCCGTAGATCTCCTGGTAGTGATATAGATGTTTATTTTGAGCCACTAATTGATGATCTGCTAGATATGTTTGTTGAAGGGGTGAGAACATATGATTCTGCAAAGCATGAGTATTTTCAATTACGTGCTGCAATAATATGGACCATATCTGATTATCCAGGCTTAGGGTACATTGCAGCATGTACTACATCAGGTGAAGTAGCATGTATTGAATGCCACTCATATACATGTTCTATACGATTGAAACAAGGTACAAAAAATTGTTATGTGGGACACCGTAGATTCCTGGGCCCAAATCATCCATATAGATTTGATCTAGATTCGTTTGATGGTAAAGTTGAGGACAGGCCAGCGCCTAGACCACTTTCTGGAGAGGAAGTTTTATTGCAAATAGAGAATATGCACACAATGCATGGGAAAGGTTGCCAACATAAAAAGAAAGCAAAAAAGAAGGAAGGGGAGCCTACTATCATATGGAAAAGGAGGTATATTTTTTTAGGCTTCCATATTGGTAGGATTTAATGTTACGACATAATTTAGATGTCATGCATATCGAGAAGAATGTGTGCGATAACATTGTCAACACCCTCCTAGGCATTCAACGGAAGTCCAAGGATAACTTGAAATATCGTTTGGATCTTCAGTCCCTAGGCATTCGAACTGAGCTTCATCCTATTCTAGTGGGTGACAAGTTATATTTACCACCAGCATCATATACAATGAGTGCGTCTGAGAAGACGTTATTTTGTGAGGTACTAAAAGGAGTAAAATTTCCAGATGGATATGCATCAGATATAAGAAATAATGTGGATGTGAAGGAGAAGAAGCTTGTTGGGCTAAAGAGCCATGATAACCATGTTTTGTTACAGTATTTACTCCCACTTGCTGTGAGAAGGATTTTACCAGAAATAGTTAGTGATGCACTGATTCGTGTGAGCAATTTTTTCAAGCAAATCTATTCGCCAGTTATTCGTATAAGCAATATGCATAAGCTAGAGTTAGAAATAGCTGAGACTCTAAGCATTCTTGAGACTATTCTTGCCATCCTTTTTTGATATTAGGGTACACTTAATGGTTCATCTCCCTACTCAAGTCAGAATTGCTGGCCCTGTTCAATTTCGTAATATGTACCCAGTGGAGAGGTAAATTTTAATATATTTTAGCAATAAATTAAACTTAGTTTTACTCAAAGGAAGGTTTAACATATATGCCATTTCTCCTTTATAGGTTTTTAATGAGATGTAAGGGCCATGTTCGCACTAGGAGTCACCAGAGGGGTCAATTGCAGAAAGTTATCTATTTGATGAGACTCTCACATTTTGTTCTCGCTATTTACATGGTGAAACTAGATTTAACCGGAAAAAAAAAGAAATGATGATGGCTTGGATGTTGATTTAACCAATACCACCCCTTTCTTCCATAACATAGGTCGTGGATTGGTTGGTAAGCGTAGTGTCACATTAGACCACAAAACATGGCTTCAAGCACATAGATATGTCTTGTTCAACTATGACCATATAGAGCCTTACTTGAAGTAAGTTGAACATTATATTTTATAATCAATATCATCCATTTATTTCATGATTACTAAATTATAATGTTTGTTTAGTAAACATATAGAATACCTTTACTCTGCTGGTCATCAAAATCAAAGAGCAATCAGTCGTTTACACTATGAGACTTTTCACGAGTGGTTTAAGTCACACGTAAGTATCTAGGAAAATGTTTATATAGAATATAGTTCCACATTATTTTTTTAGTGCAATAACAATCTTCAATATCATCAGGTGGAAACAACGAGTGAGGAAGTACCTGAGGAGATAACAATATTAGCTAAGGAGCCTAACATGGTTGCACATTCTTATGATAGTTATTCTATAAATGGGATAAATTTCCATACACATTCTTATGATGTGGGTAGGTCAGTGCAGTGTAGTGGTGTAGCCCTAGTTGCACATGCAACAAGTTTTGATGGGACAAACAATAATAACCCAGTATCAATGAACAAAACTTATTATGGTGTTATAAAAGACATTCTTGAGCTGAACTACCATCACCAGGGAAAAATAGTATTGTTCAAATGTGATTGGATTGATAACCGAGTACAAGACAAATGGGTCAAAATAGACAAGTTTGGGGTGACAATGGTCAACTTCAAGCATTTATTCAATACCGGTGACAAGGAATTAGATGAGCCATTTATTTTTGCATCTCTGGCAACTCAAGTTTACTATGTGCAATATCCTATTGATGTTGATTGGTTTGCTGTTTTAAAATCAAAACAACGTGACATGTATGATATATATGGAAGAAAGGCTAGCCAATAGTACAGAAATAGGTTCTTTCTTGCCAGATTTGGATGCAAACACACAAGTTAATGTATCTATTGGTGGTAGTTGTGTTAGGACTGATATAGATGGAATAATGATTGCCGAAAACCAACCTAGCAAGTAAGATATGTTTATATCTGTTTACGCAAAAATGTTTCATTTTATGTTGTAATCTCTTTGTCTTGATTATAATCTCTTTATGTCTTGATTCAGGAGGAAAGTTTGTAAGAGGAAGAGCAATGGGTAAAGAAACGGAGGTCAATGAATATGAACTACAAAGGGCTGCCAACATAAAAGAAAATGTGAAGAGGATGAGATCTCTTAATCTCCATGTACCTAGTACTATGGTTATTGGTTAATGAAGAAGCAAATGGATCACATCGAGCCAATAAGAAACATAAGGTTAATATATTTCCCTATTTAATAAGTTCATGTTTTTTACATTTAATTTAATAGTATAGTTATAGAGTTTTCAAAACCAAGCAACTTTCATGTGTTGAGATTTTCAAGTTTTGAAGAGAAATTTGGAGAAAATTGTAGATTTCCAACTTGATACAGTTTTGGTTCAGCTAAAAACAGTTTGCTTTACCTATTTCTGGACCCCTGTATGTTTTAATCTGGGGGCTTTTGGCAAAAGGTTGCTATAGTAAACTTGTAGAGTAACTATAGGAGAACAACTTTTATTAAGTGTTGAAGCTCTAAATCTATATGGAATTGGTATAAAAAGGAGCCTAAAGATGCAGTGTTCAGTTTGGAAAATCAGACTTCAATAAAAAAGCAGTGCTGCTGATTTTTCAGCCTGAAGCAGATTTGGGATACTCCATAAGGGCTAATCCATGTAGTTCTGGGCTATGAGTGTTGTACCAAAGTGGAAGCACATACTTTGGTGTGCAAGTTGGATTAAGGGTAATGCCACTAAAACCTGTTGGAACTGACAAAGATTCAATGTGCTAAATCAGAATTCAGACTTAGTCTTGTTTCAGCACATAGACATTGTGTGTTTGGCTCAACTTTGGAGCTCTCTAGTGCTTGATCCTTGGAGTATTAATGTAACACCCCGGGATCCACAAACGCCCCAGAATGCTACTAAACTACACCTCTATCATTCGTATATCAAATTTCGACAGCATCTCCTTTGAAAATTGCATAAACGGGGAAGCAACAAAGTATAAATAGATATCATGATAAGAAAACATAATCGACATTAATAATCTGCTAGCAATGAGAAGAAAACCATAACGACGTGAACTAAATTAATCAGTGCGCACAACTAGTTAGAAACAAACATCCTTTGACAAGAAGCTTCTAATTAAATCATGACTGCGCCTAAGAAGCGTTATTATGAGAGTGAAGGTGGATGTGCTGCTACTTCCCACTTCCCTGGATGAGCAACAAGCACCTGCATTGAGTAATGCAAGAGTGAGATGAAACATCTCAGCAAGCGAATTGTTTTGTCGAGATATTTAAACCACAAATTCAATTAATCAACATTTTAAAAGAATCACAATTAAGATCAGAAATATTTGTAGATATAGAACTCAGTAGTCCCAATATAACCAATACCATCTCATTTCCTCGAACAACCACAATATGTTCTATAACACTTCCCTGCGTCAACAAAACCTGCAAATATCACTTCAATGTATGCATAGGAATGCAAAGTGTAGGTACTCTGTATTCATACCTCTGAAGGTATAAAACCACATCATCTGCAAATATCACTTCAATGAATGCATATGAATGCAATGCATATGTTCTCTGCCTTGATACCTCTAAGGGTATGAAGCCGCATCATACCCATCCTCGGGCAACGTACGATGCTAAGTTGTACCGATACGGTCGGACCATAGGTCACGACCCAACTTCAGATGCAAGTGAATCATGCAATGTATACGACATGCCACATTTATCAATATACTTCACTTCCTACACATACAATACAACCGCAAATAATACTTCATTTACCTTCAGATACAATACCAACCTCAAATAATACTTCATTTACCTTCAGGGGTGTGAATTAATCTCAAGAGTCATACTCGAATCATAATCATCATCAATATATGATTGAGCATCAGTATAATGCAAGCAAGTAAAGCATCACCATAGAGTCCAATTATGAAAGAATCTGATACTTCTGAATATTAGAGTGTAGGCAATGGAAATAACAGGTCAGAACGGAAGCAACCACCGCTACATTCACTTGCCTTCATCGAAGAAGAAAAATGTACTAGTCATGATCCGGAGTGTAGCCACCGGCTAGCAGGCATAAAACTTAGTACAAAAATTTCACAAACATTTGCCAACAATCAACAAAACACTCCTACACTTGAAACCAAGACCCAGTGGAAAGACTCCCACCCTGAACCACATGCCACATAGCAGCAGCGCTGTTTGTTAATTTTGTATCTTTAAAATTAAAACAGTGGTGATATCAAACAAATACTCTAGGAGTATCTAAACAAAATACTCTACAACTTCGGTATTCAATGGATAATTAAATTCTGCCATCTATAAGTTCTAAAACATCTGACAAGATAACTGACTCAATCTGTTTTAGGCAGCAACATAGTTAACATCAAAATTCGATATCTCCCAAACTATTGAATCAAAAATTATGAAATTCTGCAGGCAGTAAGAACTTTTATCCCTCTACAAAAATCTCCAGAGTTGGAAGAGCCAATTCGGACATTTACTAGATGAAACTCACCAGTGAACAGACCCGCTCATTTTTGTCAGGCAAACAGGAACAGCCACAGTAAAACAAACATAACTGGAGTTTCACAAATAATATGAATGCACACTTTAACAATCTGGAAAACTTATGAAATTATCTACAACTTCTTTTACCAACCCACAGTTTGATTCTGTAAATAAAATTGCCTAAATCTTAAGAGAACAGATTCTGCACAGAATTATGAGACTGAAAAACTGCTATAGTAAAACTGCAATAACTTTCTGATCTGATGTCCGATTGAGGTGTTCTTCGCAGCCGCGGAAAGATCTACAAATTATCTACGACTCATATATAGACTTTTTATTTTTTGAGACCACTAAGACCACGGAAAACTGGCATGAACAGAAACTGTCAAATCTGCCATTCCGCAGAAAACTAAATTCGAGATCAAAACCTAACCCCACATCTAATCCAACCCCTAATCCTTTAATCCCCATGATCCACAACCTCCAAAAGCCAATAATTACAGGGAGGAACAAGGATTTCATCCATACCTAGGGTTTTCCGCAAGAAAATCTTCAAGAAGAGATGGAGAAGAACATCTTCTTGATCCTCTCTTCCTCTTCAATTCAACGTGCTCCTCCTCTTCTCGATCCTTGCTGTGTGGGGGATCTAGAGGTAGGAGGGAGCCATGGAGAGGGTAGGGGCGGCTGCCAATGGAGAGGAGAGCAAGAGAGGGAGGGGCGGCTGCAACCAATTGGGGAGAAGGAGAGGGGGTGGCTAGGGTTGGGGAGGAGAGGGGGGCTCCCATCCACCGGACCGAGATCAATGGCCCAAACTCGCTCTCCTTTTTGAGCTCCCGACCCCAGCGGAAAAAATGCCAAAAGATCTACTGTTTTCTGAGGAATGCATCCTGAAACTCCAAACCCCAATGCCACATAACATGAAAGAAAAGACAAAAGGAAGTTTAACTTCGTTTCAGAAAATTGGGGTATCACAAAAACCTTAATGGAAGATTAAAAATGATTTTGGAGATGCGGGGCATCGATCCCCATGCGTCTCGCATGCTAAGCGAGCGTTCTACCATCGAAACTACATACCCTGAGGTACTATTATGCTATAGCCAACATAATGAAAATGTCACATCATAAATATAAGCTCAACAGTTAGAACGGGTCGTTGTCCTGCTCCTCCTACAAACATTGCTACTTCATCGCAGCACGGCGATGGCGATACGATGTCGTCCGTGGCGATCAAGTCTCTAGACTGCACGGATGGAAACATGATGTGGTTCACGAAAAAGATTCGAGGAGAAAGAAAGATTTCTCTAGATTAATCACTGCATGCAATGCATTGCAATGACAGATTAAAAACTTAATGGAAGATTTAAAAAACATGATTTTGGAGATGCGGGGTATCGATCCCCGTGCCTCTCGCATGCTAAGCGAGCGTTCTACCATCTGAACTACATCCCCTGAGCTACTATTATGCTATAGCCAGCATAATGAAAACGTCACATCATCAATATAAGCTCAACAGTCAGAACGGACCATTCTCCTGCTCCTCCTACAAGCACTGCTACTTCATCGCAGCACGACGATGGCGATACGATGTCGTCCATGGCGATCAAGTCTCTGGACTGCACGGATGGAAACATGACGTGGTTGGCAAAAAAGATTTCTATAGATTAATCACTGCATGCAATGCAATGCAATGACGGATTAAAAACTTATTGAAAGATTAAAAAAACATGATTTTGGAGATGCGGGGTAACGATCCCTGTGCCTCTCGGATGCTAAGCGAGCGTTCTACCATTTGAACTACGTCCCCTGAGCTACTATTATGTTAGAGCTCAACAGTCAAAATAGGTCGTTGTCATGCTCCTCCTACAAGCACTGCTACTTCATCGCAGCACGACGATGGTGATATGATGTCGTCCATGGCGATCAAGTCTCAGGACTGCACGGATGGAAACATGACGTGGTTGGCAAAAAAGATTCAAGGAGAAAGAAAGTTTTCTCTAGATTAATTACTGCATGCAATGCAATGCAATAACAGATTAAAACCTTAATGGAAGATTAAAAAACTTGATTTTGGAGATGCGGGGTATCGATCCCCGTGCCTCTCGCATGCTAAGCGAGTGTTCTACCATCTGAACTACATCCCCTAAGGTACTATTATGCTATAGACAACATAATGAAAATGTCACATCATCAATATAAGCTCAATAGTTAGAATGGGTTGTTGTCTTGCTCCTCTTACAAGCACTGCTACTTCATCGCAGCACGGCGATAGCGATACGATGTCGTCCGTGGCGATCAAGTCTCTGGACTGCACAGATGGAAACATGACGTGGTTGGCGAAAAAGATTCGAGGAGAAAGAAAGATTTCTCTAGATTAATCACTGCATGCAATGCAATGCAATGCAATGACGGATTAAAAACTTAATGGAAGATTAAAAAACATGATTTTGGAGATGCGAGGTATCGATCCCCATGCCTCTCACATGCTAAGCGAGCGTTCTACCATCTGAACTACATCCCCTGAGCTACTGTTATGTTATAGCCAGCAAAATGAAAACGTCACATCATCAATACAAGCTCAACAGTTAGAACGGGTCGTTGTCCTGCTCCTCCTACAAGCACTGCTACTTCATCGCAGCACGACGATGGCGATACGATGTCGTCCATGGCGATCAAGTCTCTGGACTGCATAGATGGAAACATGACGTGATTGACAAAAAAGATTCGAGGAGAAAGAAAGTTTTCTCTAGATTAATTAATGCATGCAATGCAATGCACTAATGGATTAAAACCTGAATCGAAGATTAAAAAACATGATTTTGGGGATGCGGGGTATCGATCCCCGTGCCTCTCACATGCGAAGCGAGCGTTCTACCATCTGAACTACTATTATGCTATAGCCAGCATAATGAAAATGTCACATCATCAATATAAGCTCAACAGTTAGAACGGGTCATTGTCCTGCTCCTCCTACAAGCACTGCTACTTCATCGCAGCACGACGGTGTCGTCCATGGTGATCAAGTCTCTAGACTACACGGATGGAAACATGACGTGGTTGGCAAAAAAGATTCGTGGAGAAAGAAAGTTTTCTCTAGATTAATTACCTCATGCAATGCAATGCAATAATGGATTAAAACCTTAATGGAAGATTAAAAAACATGATTTTGGAGATGCGGGGTATCGATCCATGTGCCTCTCGCATGCTAAGCGAGCGTTCTACCATCGGAACTACATCCCATGAGCTACTATTATGCTATAGCTAGCATAATGAAAACGTCACATCATCAATATAAGCTCAACAGTCAGAACGGGTCGTTGTCCTGCTCCTCCTACAAGCATTGCTACTTCATCACAGCACGACGATGGTGATACGATGTCGTCCATGGCGATCAAGTCTCTGGACTGCACGGATGGAAACATGACGTGGTTGGCAAAAAAGATTCGAGGAGAAAGAAAGTTTTCTCTAGATTAATTACTGCATGCAATGCAATGCAATAATGGATTAAAACCTTAATGGAAGATTAAAAAACATGATTTTGGAGATGCGGGGTATCGATCCATGTGCCTCTCGCATGCTAAGCGAGCGTTCTACCATCGGAACTACATCCCATGAGCTACTATTATGCTATAGCTAGCATAATAAAAACGTCACATCATCAATATAAGCTCAACAGTCAGAACGGGTCGTTGTCCTGCTCCTCCTACAAGCATTGCTACTTCATCACAGCACGACGATGGTGATACGATGTCGTCCATGGCGATCAAGTCTCTGGACTGCACGGATGGAAACATGACGTGGTTGGCAAAAAAGATTCGAGGAGAAAGAAAGTTTTCTCTAGATTAATTACTGCATGCAATGCAATGCAATAATGGATTAAAACCTTAATGGAAGATTAAAAAAACATGATTTTGGAGATGCGGGGTATCGATCCCCGTGCCTTTCGCATGCTAAGCGAGCATTCTACCATCTGAACTACATCCCCTGAGGTACTATTATGCTATACCCAGCGCAGTAAAAACATCACATCATCAATATAAGCTCAACAGTTAGAACGGGTCGTTGTCCTGCTCCTCTTACAAGCACTGCTACCTCATCGCAGCACGGCGATGGCGATATGATGTCGTCCGTGGCGATCAAGTCTCTGGACTGCACGGATGGAAACATGACGTGGTTCGCGAAAAAGATTCGAGGAGAAAGAAATATTTCTCTAGATTAATCACTTCATGCAATGCAATGCAATGACGGATTAAAAACTTAATGGAAGATTAAAAAAACATGATTTTGGACATGCGGGGTATCGATCCCCGTGCCTCTCACATGCTAAGCAAGTGTTCTACCATCTGAACTACATCCCCTGAGCTACTATTATGCTATAGCCAGCATAATTAAAATGTCACATCATTAATATAAGCTCAACAGTCAGAACGGGTCGTTGTCCTACTCCTCCTACAAGCACTGCTACTTCATCGCAGCACGACGATGGCGATACGATGTCGTCCATGGCGATCAAATCTCTAGAATGCACGGATGGAAACATGACATGGTTGGCAAAAAAGGTTCGAGGAGAAAGAAAGTTTTCTCTAGATTAATTACTGCATGCAATGCAATGCACTAATGGATTAAAACCTTAATGGAAGATTAAAAAACATGATTTTGGAGATGCAGGGTATCGATCCCCGTGCCTCTCGCATGCTAAGCGAGCGTTCTACCATCTGAACTACATCCCCTGAGCTACTATTATGCTATAGCCAGCATAATGAAAACGTCACATCATCAATATAAGCTCAACAGTCAGAACGGGTCGTTGTCCTGCTCCTCCTACAAGCACTGCTACTTCATCGCAGCACGACGATGGCGATACGATATCATCCATGGCGATCAAGTCTCTGGACTGCACGGATGGAGACATGACGTGATTGGCAAAAAAGATTCGAGGAGAAAGAAAGATTTCTCTAGATTAATTACTGCATTCATTGCAATGCACTAATGGATTAAAAACTTAATGGAAGATTAAAAAAACATGATTTTGGAGTAGCGGGGTATCGATCCCCGTGCCTCTCGCATGCTAAGCGAGCATTCTACCATCTGAACTACATCCCCTGAGCTACTATTATGCTATAGCCAACATAATGAAAACGTCACATCATCAATATAAGCTCAACAGTCAGAACGAGTCGTTGTCCTGCTCCTCCTACAAGCACTGCTACTTCATCGTAGCACGACGATGGCAATACGATGTCGTCCATGGCGATCAAGTCTCTGGACTGCATGGATGGAAACATGACGTGGTTGGCAAAAAAGATTCAAGGAGAAAGAAAGTTTTCTCTAGATTAATTACTGCATGCAATGCAATGCACTAATGGATTAAAACCTTAATGGAAGATTAAAAAACATGATTTTGGAGATGCGGGGTATCGATCCCCGTGCCTCTCACATGCGAAGCGAGCGTTCTACCATCTGAACTACTATTATGCTATAGCCAGCATAATGCAAACGTCACATCATCAATATAAGCTCAACAGTTAGAACGGGTCGTTGTCCTGCTCCTCCTACAAGCACTGCTACTTCATCGCAGCACGACGATGTCGTCCATGGTGATCAAGTCTCTAGACTACACGGATGGAAACATGACGTGGTTGGCAAAAAAGATTCGAGGAGAAAGAAAGTTTTCTCTAGATTAATTACTTCATGCAATGCAATGCAATAATGGATTAAAACCTTAATGGAAGATTAAAAAACATGATTTTGGAGATGCGGGGTATCGATCCATGTGCCTCTCGCATGCTAAGCGAGCGTTCTACCATCGGAACTACATCCCATGAGCTACTATTATGCTATAGCTAGCATAATGAAAACGTCACATCATCAATATAAGCTCAACAGTCAGAACGGGTCGTTGTCCTGCTCCTCCTACAAGCATTGCTACTTCATCACAGCACGACGATGGTGATACGATGTCGTCCATGGCGATCAAGTCTCTGGACTGCACGGATGGAAACATGACGTGGTTGGCAAAAAAGATTCGAGGAGAAAGAAAGTTTTCTCTAGATTAATTACTGCATGCAATGCAATGCAATAATGGATTAAAACCTTAATGGAAGATTAAAAAACATGATTTTGGAGATGCGGGGTATCGATCCATGTGCCTCTCGCATGCTAAGCGAGCGTTCTACCATCGGAACTACATCCCATGAGCTACTATTATGCTATAGCTAGCATAATAAAAACGTCACATCATCAATATAAGCTCAACAGTCAGAACGGGTCGTTGTCCTGCTCCTCCTACAAGCATTGCTACTTCATCACAGCACGACGATGGTGATACGATGTCGTCCATGGCGATCAAGTCTCTGGACTGCACGGATGGAAACATGACGTGGTTGGCAAAAAAGATTCGAGGAGAAAGAAAGTTTTCTCTAGATTAATTACTGCATGCAATGCAATGCAATAATGGATTAAAACCTTAATGGAAGTTTAAAAATACATGATTTTGGAGATGCGGGGTATCGATCCCCGTGCCTTTCGCATGCTAAGCGAGCATTCTACCATCTGAACTACATCCCCTGAGGTACTATTATGCTATACCCAGCGCAGTAAAAACATCACATCATCAATATAAGCTCAACAGTTAGAACGGGTCGTTGTCCTGCTCCTCTTACAAGCACTGCTACCTCATCGCAGCACGGCGATGGCGATATGATGTCGTCCGTGGCGATCAAGTCTCTGGACTGCACGGATGGAAACATGACGTGGTTCGCGAAAAAGATTCGAGGAGAAAGAAATATTTCTCTAGATTAATCACTTCATGCAATGCAATGCAATGACAGATTAAAAACTTAATGGAAGATTAAAAAAACATGATTTTGGACATGCGGGGTATCGATCCCCGTGCCTCTCACATGCTAAGCAAGTGTTCTACCATCTGAACTACATCCCCTGAGCTACTATTATGCTATAGCCAGCATAATTAAAATGTCACATCATTAATATAAGCTCAACAGTCAGAACGGGTCGTTGTCCTACTCCTCCTACAGGCACTGCTACTTCATCGCAGCACGACGATGGCGATACGATGTCGTCCATGGCGATCAAATCTCTAGAATGCACGGATGGAAACATGACGTGGTTGGCAAAAAAGGTTCGAGGAGAAAGAAAGTTTTCTCTAGATTAATTACTGCATGCAATGCAATGCACTAATGGATTAAAACCTTAATGGAAGATTAAAAAACATCATTTTGGAGATGCGGGGTATCGATCCCCGTGCCTCTCGCATGCTAAGCGAGCGTTCTACCATCTGAACTACATCCCCTGAGCTACTATTATGCTATAGCCAGCATAATGAAAACGTCACATCATCAATATAAGCTCAACAGTCAGAACGGGTCGTTGTCCTGCTCCTCCTACAAGCACTGCTACTTCATCGCAGCACGACGATGGCGATACGATATCATCCATGGTGATCAAGTCTCTGGACTGCACGGATGGAGACATGACGTGATTGGCAAAAAAGATTCGAGGAGAAGGAAAGTTTTCTCTAGATTAATTACTGCATTCAATGCAATGCAATGCAATAACAGATTAAAAACTTAATGGAAGATTAAAAAAACATGATTTTGGAGTAGCGGGGTATCGATCCCCGTGCCTCTCGCATGCTAAGCGAGCATTCTACCATCTGAACTACATCCCCTGAGCTACTATTATGCTATAGCCAACATAATGAAAACGTCACATCATCAATATAAGCTCAACAGTCAGAACGAGTCGTTGTCCTACTCCTCCTACAAGCACTGCTACTTCATCGTAGCACGACGATGGCAATACGATGTCGTCCATGGCGATCAAGTCTCTGGAATGCATGGATGGAAACATGACGTGGTTGGCAAAAAAGATTCAAGGAGAAAGAAAGTTTTCTCTAGATTAATTACTGCATGCAATGCAATGCACTAATGGATTAAAACCTTAATGGAAGATTAAAAAACATGATTTTGGAGATGCGGGGTATCGATCCCCGTGCCTCTCGCATGCTAAGCAAGCGTTCTACCATCTGAACTACATCCCCTGAGCTACTATTATGCTATAGCCAACATAATGAAAACGTCACATCACCAATATAAGCTCAACAGTCAGAACGAGTCGTTATCCTGCTCCTCCTACAAGCACTGCTACTTCATCGCAGCACGACGATGGCGATACGATGTCGTTCATCGCGATCAAGTCTCTCGACTGCACGGATGGAAACATGATGTGGCTGGCAAAAAAGATTCGAGGAGAAAGAAATATTTCTCTAGATTAATTACTGCATGCAATGCAATGCAATGACGGATTAAAACCTTAATGGAAGATTAAAAAACATGATTTTGGAGATGCGAGGTATCGATCCTCGTGCCTCTCGCATGCTAAGCGAGCGTTCTACCTTCTGAACTACATCCCCTGAGCTACTATTATGCTATAGCTAGCATAATGAAAACAACACAACATCAATATAAGCTCAACAGTCAGAATGGGTCGTTGTCCTGGTCCTCCTACAAGCACTGCTACTAAATCGTAGCACGACGATGGCGATACGATGTCGTCCATGGCGATCATGTCTCTGGACTGCACGGATAGAAACATGATGTGGTTGACAAAAAAGATTCGAGGAGAAAGAAAGTTTTCTCTAGATTAATTACTTCATGCTATGCAATGCACTAATGGATTAAAACCTTAATGGAAGATTAAAAAAACATGATTTTGGAGATGCGGGGTATCGATCCCCGTGCCTCTCGCATGCTAAGCGAGCATTCTACCATCTGAACTACATCCCCTGTGGTACTATTATGCTATACCCTGCGCACTGAAAACGTCACATCATCAATATAAGCTCAACAATTAGAATGGGTCGTTGTCCTGCTCCTCTTCAAGCACTGCTACTTCATCGCGGCACGGCGATGGCGATACGATGTCGTCCGTGGCGATCAAGTCTCTGGACTGCACGGATGTAAACATGACATGGTTCACGAAAAAGATTCGAGGAGAAAGAAAGTTTTCTCTAGATTAATAACTGCATGCAATGCAATGCACTAATGGATTAAAACCTTAATTGAAGATTAAAAAACATGATTTTGGAGATGCGGGGTATCGATCCCCGTGCCTCTCGCATGCTAAGCGAGCGTTCTACCATCTGAACTACATCCCCTGAGCTACTATTATGCTATAGATAGCATAATGAAAATGTCACATCATCAATATAAGCTCAACAGTCAGAACGGGTCGTTGTCCTATCCTCCTACAAGCACTGCTACTTCATCGCAGCACAATGATGGCGATACGATGTCATCCATGGTGATCAAGTCTCTGGACTGCACGGATGGAGACATGACGTGATTGGCAAAAAAGATTCGAGGAGAAAGAAAGTTTTCTCTAGATTAATTATTGCATGCAATGCAATGCACTAATGGATTAAAACATTAATGGAAGATTAAAAAAACATGATTTTGGAGATGCGGGGTATCGATCCCTGTGCCTCTCACATGCTAAGCGAGTGTTCTACCATCTGAACTACATCCCCTGAGCTACTATTATGCTATAGCCAGCATAATGAAAACGTCACATCATCAATATAAGCTCAAAAGTCAGAACGAGCCGTTGTCCTACTCCTCCTACAAGCACTGCTACTTCATCGCAGCACGACGATGGCAATACGATGTCGTCCATGGCGATCAAGTCTCTAGAATGCATGGATGGAAACATGACGTGGTTGGCAAAAAAGATTCAAGGAGAAAGAAAGTTTTCTCTAGATTAATTACTGCATGTAATGCAATGCACTAATGGATTAAAACCTTACTGGAAGATTAAAAAACATGATTTTGGAGATGCGGGGTATCGATCCCCGTGCCTCTCGCATGCTAAGCGAGTGTTCTACCATCTGAACTACATCCCCTGAGCTACTATTATGCTATAGCCAACATAATGAAAACGTCACATCATCAATATAAGCTCAACAGTCAGAACGAGTCGTTGTCCTACTCCTCCTACAAGCACTGCTACTTCATCGCAGCACGACGATGGCAATACGATGTCGTCCATGGCGATCAAGTCTCTGGAATGCATGGATGGAAACATGACGTGGTTGGCAAAAAAGATTAAGGAGAAAGAAAGTTTTCTCTAGATTAATTAATGCATGCAATGCAATGCACTAATGGATTAAAACCTTAATGGAAGATTAAAAAACATGATTTTGGAGATGCGGGGTATCGATCCCCGTGCCTCTCGCATGCTAAGCGAGTGTTCTACCATCTGAACTACATCCCCTGAGCTACTATTATGCTATAGCCAGCATAATGAAAATGTCACATCATCAATATAAGCTCAACATTCAGAACGGGTCGTTGTCCTACTCCTCCTACAAGCACTGCTACTTCATCGCAGCACGACGATGGCGATACGATGTCGTCCATGGTGATCAATTCTCTGGAATGCATGGATGGAAACATGACGTGGTTGGCAAAAAAGATTCGAGGAGAAAGAAAGTTTTCTCTAGATTAATTATTGCACGCAATGCAATGCACTAATGGATTAAAACCTTAATGGAAGATTGAAAAACATGATTTTGGAGATGCGGGGTATCGATCCCCGTGCCTCTCGCATGCTAAGCGAGCGTTCTACCATCTGAACTACATCCCCTGAGATACAATTATGCTATAGCCAGCATAATGAAAATGTCACATCATCAATATAAGCTCAATAGTCAGAACGGGTCGTTGTCCTGCTCCTCCTACAAGCCCTGCTACTTCATCGCAGCACGATGATGGCGATACGATGTCATTCATGGTGATCAAGTCTCTGGACTGCACGGATGGAGACATGACATGATTGGCAAAAAAGATTCAAGGAGAAAGAAAGTTTTCTCTAGATTAATTACTTCATGCAATGCAATGCACTAATGGATAAAAACCTTAATGGAAGATTAAAAAACATGATTTTGGAGATGCGGGGTATCGATCCCCGTGCCTCTCGCATGCTAAGCGAGCGTTCTACCATCTGAACTACTGTGATACCCAATTTTCTGAAAAGAAGTTAAATTTATTTTTCCCTTGGGTTGTAGTTTTTTAGGAAGCATTCACCAGTAAAACAGTAGAATACTTGTTCGATTTGTGCGCTGGGGTCGGGAGCAGACGTGAGAGCGAGTTTGGGCCGTGGATCTCGATCCGGCGGTGGGGAGCCCATTAGTTCCCCCCCCTTAACCCTAGCCGCCCCTTCCCACTCACTCCCCCACCCCTTTGCCCCTCCCCCTCTCTCTTCCTCTCTTCCACTCTTGCAGCCGCCCCAATCCCTCTCCTTCTTCCCCAAGTGATTGCAGCACCACCCCTCAACCCTAGCCCCCCCCCCACCTCTTCCTCTCCAAGGTGGAGCCTCCCCGCTTGGTGTCCGTCGTGTGGGTGCGAGTCTTCCTTGGGAGTTTGGAGGGAGGAAGAAGGAAGAAAAGAAGGAGGAAAGGAGGAACCCAAGGTGATTTTCGTGATCATTTTGTTGTATTTGTGCTGCAATCCAATTGGTTACATGTTTACCTATGCGATTTGGTAGAGGTGCTGTCCAGAAATTTAGTGGGTGGACGAACAGCAGTAGTTCTAGGGATTTCTGGGAATTTTTCGTGGGCAATTAGTGGGGATCAGTGGGAGAATCATGTAGAGCTTTGTCATACCTTTGCAACGAGTACTTATGTGCTCGATTCGGAGTTATCATTTAGGAGATATCGTTGTTTGAATCCGGTTATGTTGCTGTCCAAAAAAACAGATTTTTCAGGTGGGTGAACAGCAGTAGTATTAGCAGTTTCTAGAAATTTTTCGTGAGTAATTAGTGTTAACCAGTATGATAATCATGTAGGGCTTTGTCTTATCTTTCCAATGAGTACTTATGCGCTTGATTTGGAATTATATTTTAAAAGATATCGCTGTTTAAATCCAGGTATGTCGCTGTCCAAAAGACAAAAAAACAGATTACAGGGTTCATCTTGTGGACTGTTTTGGGCTAATTAGATGTTGGAATTTAATTATAAATTGTATACAAAACTTGTGGGGAATTTTATGTAGATGCCTCTGGAGTTTTTGTTTGTTACCACTGCTGTCATAATTTTAAAGTTATGAAATTATTAAGCAGCGCCGCTGCAGTTTGGTGGGTGTGAGGAGAGATGTAACCCGCGGCGGGGTTTCAGTTTGTGCGTAGGTGCGGCGTCGCTTATGAGTCTGATTATGTGAAATTGGTGCACTAAGTTGTGTGTCAAAAACAGGTGGTGGACTTTCGGATCGTACTTAGGGATTTGCCCGAACTTCCGGTAAAGGCAAGTAAATACAGTGGTGGTTGCTACCGTTTGGTTTGCATCCTATTCCTTGTCATTGAGTATGCATAAGTTTTAATTATGTTAATCATTGAATTCTATGATGAAGTTTATTTGTTTGGAAGTATTAATTGTCAATTGTCTAATATTGTGGATGATCATAATTTAGTAATGATATATGTGGTTGATTCCCATCTTGGATAAAGTTGAAGTATCTTTTTGAATCACGTTATATGAAGTGTTGTAGGCATGACATGCACATCGCATCATCCATCTTGCATTTTGAAGTTATGTCGTGATCTTATGGTCCGACCGTACCGGTACATTTTTAGCATCGTACGTTGCCCGAGGAGGGGTACGATGCGGCTTCATATCCTTAGAGGTATGAAGGCAGAAGTCATCCTTGCATTTGCAGACATTAGCACTCATGAGGTATATATGAAGTGTGACATTACTATGTTACTATTGTGGTTTCTACCTGCGAGGTGTGGTGACTAGGTGTGTTGTACGTTGTATACGTGCTGCACCTTCATAATAAGAAGGTTGTGGAATCAAGTGGTGGTAAAACAATGTTCTTATGTGGTTAAACAGTTTGATATTATTTTACTTGCTGAGATGTGTCATCTCACTCTTGCATTACCCAATGCAGGTATTTAATACATGTTGGGAATGAGGGGAGTAGCAGCACGTCCACTTTCACTCTCACAATAGCGCTGCCCAGGCGCAGCCATGATTTAATTAGAAATTTATTATCAAAGGAAGTTTGTTTTTTTAACTAATCGTGCGCACTAGTTAATTCAGTTCATGTCGTATGTTTAACTTCTCTTTTCTAGCCGATTAATAATACTTAGTATATTTTTGTCATGATATATGTTTATATACTATTGCCCCCTCATTTATGCAATTTTGCAAAGGAGATGCTGCCGAAATTTTATATATAGATGTCAGAAGTGTTGTTTAGTAGCATTCCGGGGTGTTTATGGACCCCGGGGTGTTACAACTACATCCCCTGAGCTACTATTATGCTATATCCAGCATAATGAAAATGTCACATCATCAATCACTACAACCTTTTAGGCCTTCTGTGACATTATGATTATGTCACTAACTAGTGTTTATTTGTCATAGGTTGTATTTTGGTGACACCATTGTGACAAAAAGGACATCGTCACAGAAGGTGCGTGTTAAATGAACTACAATGACGATCATCAAAAAAATGTCATAGGTTTGGTGACGCATACCAGATTCGTCACAAAATCTATGACACTTTATTTCATCATAAGTGCCTTTGAAAATGTCACAATTTGTACTGTCGTGCATTGCCACATGGCTAATAGTGATGACGTGGTATGTGACGTGGCAAAATGTTTATGACAAAAATATTTGTCATAGATTTGATCGTGTGGCAGATGACATGGCAAAATTTCATCACAAATTGGAAGGTGGTGGACTGGTGGCCGCTTCTATGGCAATACATTTGTGACGAATATTTTCATCATAAAATATGATGACATGGCAGTGATGTGCCAAAGCATTTGTGATAGATACAATAGTCATTAGAAGGAACACATCATAAGCATTCATATCGTCAAGGAATATTACACATCACAACCAAAATATCGCATGAATTTGTTCGCTGCAAATATTTCTTGCTTCTTGATCTCAAGTTCATCCTAAAGTTGTTGAACCTTTGCAGAAATTGACGCTATGGAGCTTTTCTTGGATGCAGACCGAAGACCAACATTGCATAGGAACACACTGGAGCCCGGTACGATATTAGAAACAACTTTTGTAGGATATTTTGGTTGTTATCCATCCTAAATTGGTGCTACCATTATTTCTTCCATGTCAACCTAATATAAAGGTTAAAGGTTATTCATCAGTATAGTATACCAGAAGTTGCAAGTTGTGAGTACAAACATGAAAGGAAAACAAGCACTTACAATAGCTTTCTCAATATTTTCACTAAAACCTTTCTTTTTGTTGCAATGCATGTCCTTTAAAAGATCTATTGCACTAAGTTCAGCATCCTTACATTTTTCTTGCTTATGAAATGATATAAAATGAGTCCGGTGAGAATGAAGGTCTTAAAATAAGGTACAAGTTAGATTTCAAAATAACAATTCAAAATACATTTTAGATATAAATAGTGATAAAACATTTAAATAAAACAGTAAATGAAGCAGTCCTCAAGTAACATGCGTCAATAACAAAAATAAATACAATTCAACGAATAATTAGGACATCACAATCATATGTCAAGAAATAAAACATATGGTCCTGCAGTTGAAATGGGTGCAGCTTGATGAAACATAGTTTCATAACGGCCGTTTGGTGGCGCAGCATGCAGGATCAATTAAAGGGCAGGTTAGTAATTGCAGAGCAATGTATGTAAACATTTATTTTGCTATAAGTAATTAAACTGACGACATGCTTAAGGCACTCACATGTGTTTGATTTGTTTCTGTTTAAGTTTTTTATGAGGTGTTAATTTAGTAACTAAAACCAACTAAAATGAATTACCCTTTTGTCCAACTCTACTTGTCCCCTTAAAAAAATTTCGTTGAACTTAGCGAAACAAAGAATCTGCACAAAACATCAATTATGGTACAACAATTTAATTGAATGATTCAGGCTGTACCGCTGTAGAATGCAATTGTTTAAAAAGAATGGCTTTTGATGTTATGAAATGGTCAGATATCACATAGGACTTATTGTGCAATGTTGATATTATGGTGACTTAGGATTAGAACAACAGGTAAATTGATGAACCAAATGAAGCACGACATACTTGTAAAATAGGATTATCATAGATGAAGCAGGCAAACATTAACACCAATTTTTAGGGCAACAGGGTATTATGAGCGGGCAATAAGACGCATCCATGGAAGTAAAAAGATTACGCCAGCAGATAACTTGGTGAACCAAATGAAGCATGGCGTACTTATAAAACACAATCATCACAGATGAAGTAGACAGACATTAAACCAATTTTAGGGCAAAAGGGAATTAGAAGCAGTCAATCAAACACATTCTAGATTATAGAGGTTATGTAACGAAATAGGTAAGCACCATTACGATTTGCAGTGGAACAGGAAGTAAGCAACGACCAGTCAGTGAGATAGTTGAGGCTTTGTTGGATCCCATGCCAAAAATTCTTTTTTTTGTTAACGTGATTTTTTCCACGCTATAATATATAGTAATAGTAACGGCAACTAATAGCAAGTAAAATATATACATTGGGACGGGTTCTCGTGATGAGCTTACCATCTTACCAACTTTGCTAATAAAAAATATACAATTAATATAGAGGTTTGTGTTGTTCTATCCACCCCATAAATCATGATAAGGAGTTTGCTAGAGTCACCAGATGAACTTATCTAAGATTACTATTTACTATGCCGAGGTCTCAACACCCTTAGCCTAAGTACTCGTAGACTGTAATGATTAAATAAAGGTTGCTCATAGTTAAACTGTGTGGTGATGAGTCTTTCAACTAAATAGCTCTCAAGTAAAACAACTAAATTGAGGTGAGTACCGTTTCAAATGAGGACTTGGTTCTAGCTTACCTCACATTAATAGATGTAGGCAACCATATTTTCATGATGATAACATAGTATAATATCTGGATGCATGTTCAAGGCTATACTTTTTTTGACGTACTGAGTGCTTTGACAGAAAAAATGAGCAGATTGTTGTAAACAAAAAAACATGTTTGTAATGGCAAAACTGCATGCTCAGGGTTGGTATTTTTTAGTTTACCTGGTAGTCATCGCCAAGCTCCTAGGTGAAAGACTGAAAGTGTTGGATTAATGTGGGCTTGGCCCAAATTAATATTCAATAATAGTCAATGCTAATGGCCCACTTTAATGCTATGGTGTACTAATTATTTAGTACCATATTGGAAGTTCAAAGGACAAATCAATCAACTTAAGAGATGGCGTAGTAAGATGATACTGTGGTTGACCGCAATGAACTGCTATCACGCCGCACAGGGGAAACCCGAACAGTTCACTCCTGAAGAGGAGAGAATGTTCGACGTTGCCGATAACCTGTTTCGAGGCGCCGTGATTGGCGCTCTTGCCAACAAGTATGTTGATTCTTATCTAACGTGCACATCTGCAAAAGAGTTATGGGATGCATTAGATGAGAAGTTTGGTGTTTCTGATGCTGGTAGCGAGCTGTACATCATGGAGCAGCTATTTGACTATAAGATGGTGGAAAACCGTCCTGTAGTTGAACAGGCTCATGAAATACAGGCACTGGCTAAAGAACTCGAACAATTCCCATGTGTCTTGCCTGACAAGTTCGTGGCCGGCGGTATTATCGCTAAACTGCCACCTTCTTGGACGGACTTTGCTACCACTCTAAAACATAAGAGACAAGAGTTTAGCGTGGCTGAGCTTATTGGTTCTCTTGATGTTGAGGAGAGGGCGAGAGCAAAAGACACTCGTGGAAAAGGAGTTGAGACTTCTAGTGCCAATATGGTACAAAAGAAGAACTCCAATGCATCACATAATAATAAAAAGAAGAACAAGCAACAGAATGCCACGAAGCCCAAGCAGGCAGCCTCGTTCAAAAAGAAGAACAAAGGAGCTGGTTGCTTTGTTTGCGGGAGTACTGATCATTGGGCAAGCGCTTGTCCAGACCGCAAATTTAAGCAAGAGAAAAAACCAGCTCAAGAGAAGAAAACAGTAAACATGGTTGTTAGCGAGACTGCAGAAGGAACATCGAGGTATGGTAATCTTTTACCTACTGTTCTTTCAGTGTGTCAATCCCCTGAGTGGTGGGCTGATACCGGTGCTAATATTCATGTGTGTGCTGATATTTCTTTATTTTCTTCTTATCAGTGCAAAGGGACTGGAGCCTTGCTGATGGGGAACGGATCACATGCGCGTGTTCTTGGTGTTGGTACAGTCATTCTGAAGTTTACTTCGGGAAAGACGGTGCTATTGAAGAACGTGCAGCATGTCCCCTCCATCAAAAAGAATCTAGTTAGTGGCTCTCAATTGTGTCGAGATGGCTACAAAATTGTCTTTGAGTCTAATAAATGTATACTGTCTAAGTATGGAACGTTTGTTGGAAAAGGCTATGACAGCGGAGGCTTGTTCCGCTTATCTTTGCATGATGCGTGTAATAAGTCTGTGAACAATGTTGTTTCGAATGAGTCGTATATTTGGCATTCACGACTTTGTCATATCAATTTTGGTTGTGTCTCGCGGTTAGCAGATTTAAATTTAATCCCGAAATTTGATTTAGTCAAAGGTTCTAAGTGCCAGGTGTGCGTGCAATCTAAGCAACCTCGCAAGCCTCACAAGGCTGCGGAGGCGAGGAATTTGGCACCACTAGACTTAATACATTCCGATTTATGTGAGATGAACGGAATATTGACTAAAGGAGGCAAGCGATATTTTATTACTTTTATCGATGACTCTACTAGATTTTGTTATGTGTATCTCTTAAAATCAAAAGATGAAGCTTTGCATTATTTTAAGACCTACAAAGCTGAAGTTGAAAATCAACTCGAGAGGAAAATTAAACGGTTAAGGTCTGATCGTGGTGGAGAATATTTTTCGGGTGATTTTTCTGATTTTTGTGTGGAACATGGTATTATTCATGAGAGGACACCGCCATACTCACCACAATCCAATGGGGTTGCTGAAAGAAAGAACCGTACTCTAACTGATTTGGTTAACGCCATGTTAGAGACTTCAGGGCTATCTAAGGAATGGTGGGGTGAGGCGATCTTGACGGCGTGTCATGTCCTGAATAAAGTTCCCACAAAGAACAAAGAAATCACACCATTCGAGGAATGGGAAAAGAAGAAATTAAATATCTCCTATTTGCGCACCTGGGGTTGTTTGGCTAAAGTGAATGTGCCAATTAACAAGAAGCGCAAATTAGGACCGAAAACTGTTGATTGTGTTTTTCTTGGGTATGCTTTCCACAGCATTGGATATAGGTTTTTAATTATAAACTCTGGAGTACCGGACATGTTGGTTGGTACAATTATGGAGTCCAGAGATGCTACGTTTTTTGAGGACGAATTTCCCATGAAAGCTACACATGATACGTCTAATGATGAACCAACGATACCCCATGAGCATTTTATTCCGGTAGAACACACTGAGGAATCCCATATACATAATCATGTGGAAAATGACAATGTATCAACTCGAAAGAGTAAGAGACCAAGGATTGCAAAGTCCTTTGGTGATGATTACATTGTATATCTTGTGGATGACACACCAAGTACCATTGAAGAGGCATATTCCTCTCCTGATGCTGACTTTTGGAAGGAAGCAATAAGGAGTGAGATGGATTCTATTATGTCTAATGCAACTTGGGAGGTAGTTGAGCGTCCTTATGGGTGTAAGCCCATTGGAAGTAAATGGGTGTTCAAGAAAAAACTTAGGCCTGATGGTACTATTGAAAGGTACAAGGCGAGGCTTGTAATTAAAGGCTATTCACAGAAGGAAGGTGAGGATTTCTTTGATACTTATTCACATGTGGCTCGATTGACCACAATTCGTGTGCTACTTTCTTTGGCTGCCTCTCATGGTCTACTCGTCCATCAAATGGATGTTAAGACAGCATTCCTAAATGGAGAGCTAGATGAGGAAATTTACATGGAGCAGCCAGCTGGGTTTGTAGCAAACGGTCAAGAAGGCATGGTGTGTAAATTATTGAAATCTTTATATGGCCTAAAACAAGCACCTAAGCAATGGCATGAAAAGTTCGATAGAACTTTGACATCTGCCGGTTTTGTTGTGAACGAAGCAGACAAGTGTGTATACTATCGGTATGGTGGGGGCGAGGGAGTAATTTTATGCCTATATGTTGATGACATTCTAATCTTGGGGACGAGTCTTGATGTGATTAAAGAGACAAAAGACTTTCTGTCTAATAATTTTGAAATGAAAGATTTGGGAGAAGCTGATGTTATTCTTAACATTAAGCTACTAAGAGAAGGCATTGGTGGGATCACACTTGTGCAATCCCACTATGTGGAAAAGGTTTTGAGTCGCTTTGGTTTTAGCGAATGTGAACCTGCTCCAATGCCTTATGATCCTAGTAAGCTATTAAAGAAAAATCGAAGGATAGCTAGGGATCAATTGAGATATTCCCAAATAATTGGTTCACTCATGTATTTAGCTAGCGCTACGAGGCCTGACATCTCATTTGCTGTGAGCAAACTTAGTCGATTTGTTTCAAATCCGGGAGATGATCACTGGCGTGCTCTTGAGAGAGTTTTGCGCTATCTAAAGGGTACTATGAGTTTAGGCATCCATTATACCGGGTACCCAACAGTGCTGGAGGGTTATTGTGATGCAAATTGGATATCTGATGCTGATGAGATATATGCCACAAGTGGATATGTGTTTTCACTTGGAGGTGGTGCTGTTTCATGGAAGTCTTGCAAGCAGACCATCTTAACGAGGTCGACTATGGAAGCAGAACTCACAGCATTAGATACCGCTTCAGTTGAGGCTGAGTGGCTTCGTGAACTCCTTATGGATTTACCGGTGGTTGAAAAACCTGTGCCGGCTATTTCCATGAACTGTGATAATCAGACTGTGATAATTAAGATAAACAGTTCTAAGGATAATATGAAGTCGACAAGGCACATAAAGAGGCGTTTGAAATCTGTCAGGAAAGTGAGAAACTCCGGAGTAATAGCGTTGGATTATGTCCATACGTCTAAAAATCTGGCAGATCAATTTACTAAGGGGCTATCACGTAGTGTGATAGATAGTGCATCAAGTGAGATGGGCATGAGACCCACCTAAAGTTTATCATAGTGGTAACCTGTTCTATGTGATCAGAGATCCCGTGAATTAGAATGGTGAAACAAGCTAGTGGTAGACTGAGAGGAAAGACCCTTAATAAGGCTCATTTCAGATGCATATCTTTCCTTACTGTAAGGTAGGTTGGTGTTTACACCTTAATATGTTCCAAGTGGCTTTGTGAAGCAAAGATGTTGTCCTACAGAACATCTTTAGAGGAACATACCTATATGGGTTAACTGCTAGTCACAGTTTATGAGATCTGGGTGGTTTCTAGATACCCATGAAAGGCTATGGAGTTTGACTTATATGCTCCAACCAGAGGGGATGCGTTCAGCAATCTAGTACTGGTAAAGAGTTTAGATGAAACTCATTCCACGCAAAACTGCCAATTCAAGGCCTAGTCCATTGTGCAGTTGTGGTCAAGTGTAGTCTAAGTTCTAGGTGGATGTTCAACTTAACAGTCTCCATCGAAACACCAGTATATCAAACGTTTGAGATGATGAGAGCTTTTTGTGTGACTTAGCATTTGGTGGGGATTGTTGGATTAATGTGGGCTTGGCCCAAATTAATATTCAATAATAGTCAATGCTAATGGCCCACTTTAATGCTATGGTGTACTAATTATTTACTACCATATTGGAAGTTCAAAGGACAAATCAATCAACTTAAATAGGTGGACCATTGGTGCATCTATTGAGAAGTTGAGAAAAGGATGAAGGACTGCCACACACGCGCGCGCGCCGCCGCCGCCGCCGGCCGGGCCGGGCCGCGGCCGCGGCCGTGGCCCACGGCCATGGCCGTGGCTCGTGGCTCGTGGCTCGTGCCTCGTGGCTCATGGTAGATCGGACCTTGGTCCGAATATTCCTTTCAAACGGTTGCGCATTTTGCCTGGAGTGATGACCGTCATGATAACCGTCCGTTTCCTGTCTTATGGCTAGTAACGGACGTCAGTTACTGTCGTCAGTTTCCAGCTCTAATGCGCGACCGTTTCTGTCCGTTGTCCTTCTCCCTTCTTCTGACCGCCTATAAGAATGGAGAGGGAGGGCTCTTCCAGTCACGCGAATTATCTCACGCGAATTGCAAACAACACATTCTCGTCCCATCTTTTGCGAGCACAGAGAGTGGGAGAGCAGGCCTCCGAAATCACCGACCGCAGAGATACACTTGCACGGGTGTGCGGGCGATCAGATTTTTGGGGAGCGTCTTCGCGACTGCTCGCGTGATCTGTTTGTCCAGCTGCTTCGTTCGACGTCTTCCCGAGTTGACGCGTGCTGCTGTTCTTCTTCCCGGCGACCGGCGACCGTTCGAGGGACTGCACAGCGTACATCTTCCTGCACCGACTTCGTACGGCTACATCAAACAAACACACGAGATGTCTCGTGTGAATGGAGCCACTGGTGCCTTGAGCATCGGTCCCTCCGCTGGGTACACTCTGTTCTTCGTATTTGTGCATGTTTCATTGTTGTTTACTGCTTATGCGAGTAGTTATACACACATGCACATACATGTCATCACATATATCGCACTGATTTTCTGGATTAAATTAAAACTAAAAATGCCTAACTTTCTAACAGAAAGCACATCCTTGATGGCCTCGCCAGATGCGTGGTGATCGCCGCACATGATGAGGAGCATCACCGCCTTGGCCCATGTTTTGGCCTCCTCTACCTCGCCTACCTCATCCAGATCCTAAGAAAGGGGCACAACAGAAATCTGATTTGAGGCGGTGCAAGATCTTTACCTCGTGCAGAAAACCCTAGCCGCCAGTCGCCATCTGCAACGGACGGGGCGGAGGCACCCGAGAGCGAGGTGGCGCGGGATCCTCACCACGGCCTCACCTCATGCAGCAATGGCGTACGACGAGAGCCAATTGGTAGGAAAAACGTCGCATGCCTTGCTCTCCTCCCGGTTCTAGAGAGTGCAAGACAGGACCAGATGATTTAGGGGGTGTTTGGTTACACCCCGCTAAAATTTAGCCCCTGTCCCATCGAATGTTTGAACCTTCGTTCCGGGTATTAAATGTAGTCGGATTATAAAACTAATTTGTCAGCCGAAGATTAAAAGACGAGACGAATCTAGTCCAGTTGGTTGGATCTATATTTCATACTCCTATTTAAAAGTCAAACGCTTGATGTGACTCGGGCTAAACTTTAGCAGGAGCAACCAAACACCCCCTTAATCCCCTACTCCCCTCCCAGTTCCCGTTTTAGGGTTTAATAAAAACACAAACTTTCAAAATAGATCCGACAGCGGTAAAAAGGGAGACATGGAGTTCTGGTTGGGCTTTGTGGTGCAGGACTTTTACATATGCAAATAAATAAATTAATTAAGACAATGTGGCCATTCTAGTTGTGGAGCTTCGCTTCCATCTTTGTATATAATTAATATTTTGTGCAAACAATTCTATTACAAGGAGTTGAGTCTATTTTATAAAAAAATTATTAAATGATTAAAGAGCTTTATTTAAGGTGGAACTATTTATTTTCTCTCGGGTCCCAAATAAAATACCAATATATTTGTCCCTTTCTCGTTTTATCTTGATCGGCAACTATTTATTTTCTAATAATGTGAATTATTTTCTAAATAACATTATTTAAGGTCTAGCTATTAATGTAAAAATATCTTTTGAGACCCTAAACACTTTAAATGTGCTCGCATTTCTTTTGAAGTAAATTTTTTTTAAGGTCCACTCTTGTTCGAAGACGTCAGATAGGTTGGGAATTATACGATGTGAAACAAAATTGCCATTGCCTCTTTGCATCTATAAAACAAATATTTGACCATATGTGCATATCGGAAAGATTTGTCCTCGTGGACAAGTTAATATATTATGGGCTAATAATCGAGGTGATGGGAGGTAAAATTCTACAAATTAGCTAACTACTAGAGGTACTTTAATACAAATAGTTGAAAAATCAAAAAAAATTAATGTGTTACATTAATAAACACCTCATGTTGAACCCATTTAGCCTTGATGTGGACCTGCCGTTACATCAATTATATGTTATTTCATTTTAAAAAATATAATCACATATCAATGACGAATGAACTTGTCATACAATTGTCGTAATCTCTACTAACTATTAAGAACCAAGTGTAGACTGCCCCCGCCGAACCGCCTCCCGCCCGCCAAACCGCTCGCACGCCGCAATCCCGTAAATCCCGCTGCGGCCACCGCAGCTGCCGCGAACCGCCCGCCCGACGCATACCGCACGCTCACCCTGCGCGACCCGTAGAACCCGCAGTCGCTCCCGAACCAGCCCGACTGCACGACCGTAGCCGCCCCCGAACCATTGCCGCCGCCATGCCGCCCGCTCCTCCCCGGATCTCCTCACCATTGCCGCCGCCATGCCCGGATTCGCGCCCTACTCGCCCAGATCCGACCGCGATGCCTAGATCTGCGACCCGATCGACGGGTGCGGCGCGCTGTCCACACTCTCCCACCCGTCGTGCGTGCGTTCAACTCCCCCGGTCCCAGGTGGATCACACGTCCATCCCTGGGAGCGCCGCGGTGTTCGACCACGTGGGCACGGCGGCGCGAGGTGCGCAGCTACTGGAGCACCTCCTCGGCCCCGCGGAATTCGATGCGGCCGTAGGGCTCACCACGCTGGCCACGAGGGAGAAGGCGGAGGCTGCCCTCGACAAGGGAAACACGAACGAAGCGGAAGCCCTTCTCACCGAGGTTATTGGGTTCAATGCTTGTGGTGGTCTGCATTTGGTGCACATGAGCAGGTCTAAGCCGAGATTGGAAATGGGGGAAGCGTGGGCACCACGGAGGACAGCGACCTCTGCACCTTCTATGGCTTCCCCATGTGCCGCCCCTGCTACGAGTACAATCGCAAGGATGACACCCAGGCGTGCCCGCAGTGCAAGACCAACAAGCGCCACCAAGGTATGCCAGCCGCCGCCATTTCCATCTATTTCCATGTACTCCATGTTAATTAAAGTGCATCATGCTAGGCTTCAACAGCAACTGAAAGTCAGCCAGGTGGTTGTGTTTTAGTCGCTTGGAGCATGTAGTAATTTAGTGTTTGACAAATTTATTCAGATTCTCACCATAATCTTGCTCTCTTAGTGAATTGTACTCCAATTGTAGTGTTGAGTTACATTGCCCGCAAGAGCCGCAAGAGTGAAATTTGTTGGCTTCAACGATTCACAAAGGACAATAATCAAAGATGTTGTTCGCAATGCTTATGTTACTGTTGTCAGTTATTAGCTTTTTAAAACATGCATCTGTCAATGTGTCCTGTTTCAATAGGGTCTTATTATAGGACGTGATGCCACTGAATTAGGATGTTTGTTCTTTTGTTACCTTTGTTAAAAACATTAGATCATTCGTATTGTATCCTTCCTCGGATAAGAAATTTGTTCTACTACAAATATTCTCAACATGGCAGGGAGAGGTATGCTCCTATATTTCTTAATTTTGTGCATTGTGAAATGATTGTTCTAACAACATCAGTTTTGTGTTCTTCATATAATCTATCTCAGATTGCTCTGTGTTTTGCAGGTCTCGAGGTCAAGCCTGGACCCACTGTCAAGTGTGTGCTTGGACATGACTTTATCCTGCACTTTCCAGTGTAAATCTCATTGTAATGTGTACTTACTTTTCTCTGTTGGATTTGCTCTGTATACTTACTTGGATTTAATCCTGTAGGCTGCACTTAGGGAATCAAAGAAAAGTGAAAGTGCCATGTCAAAGTTGATGAATATCCTTTTTAACATTGATTTTTTATTAGTTTTATTTCATGTAAGACTGATCTAAACAATTTCTTTATGGAGTATTTTGTTTCCTTGACCTCATTTTTGCTTCTTGCCTCTTACATAATGGATCTTGATTATGAAGATGAAGAGAAGGAGCTAAACATTCCAGTAATCAAGGAAAATGGTATATAATTTGACAATAAACATTTTTTTCTTCAATGAATTCCGTGATGTATTGATACTATGTTTTCACAATCCTTTGCATTTGAAATCGTATGCTTTGTTTATTATTTGCGATAAGTTTCTATTGCTTGATTACAACTGAAGTGACATTAGATCCTCTGTTTGTTTTAGAATAGGAAATTTGGAAGTGTTCCTTCTATAAACACAAGCTCATGTGGCCGTCCATCAACCAAAGAGGAGATCAATGAAGTCCATCAAGAGAAGCAAAAGTTTGTTGAAGGAGAAAATAAAGAAGTCCGAGACCGCCGTGCCTGTCATATGCAGGTAAACGTTATGTTTACAAGTTGCAAATTTCGTTGACATGCACCCACAAAACTGATATGTAAATAAGTCAAAATTATCAGTCATCGATATTATTAATATGGTTTAGTCATTTATATCATGGTTGTAATGAGGCATTGAATTTTTTTCATACTTAATTAGTCCTTGTTTCTCCCCTAATAAGCGGCAAGACGTTCAACCAAGAACAGGAGGAGGTAATCAGCTCCAAGCCCATCGTCGTCATTCTGATCGACGAGCTCGAGCACCTCAGTACCCGCTCGCATCAGCTCTCGCGGAGGAGCTCTCCTCATCGCCTAAGTGGTATTTTGTTTTAAGTAATGAATGACGTTAGTTCAGTATGATTATCCCATGACTTAATGTTCCTTTCTTTTTTTTTCTTTGCAGTGACAACTACCTCTGCGATGCAAACCGTAGTGGCGAGCTACCAAACAATCTTTACTTGCTGGTGGCGCAGTTCTTTCTGGTGGAGGTCTGGGCTCTGGATACAATGGTAGTGAATTCATTGGAGAAAGGGGTTTTGTTTCCTTTCTTCTTTGGGAGGCAGAGTGGGTTGGAGCCGGGAGTCCCTGATTTTTAGTGCATTTTTTTGCAGAACAGCCACATGATATGCACTGTTTTCTATTGGTTGATGGCCCGATTTGCATTTTGTAGTGTGATACAGAAGTTGAACCCTTTAATATAAGGCACTTACTTTTGTTTCCTTTATCTAAGTTCTGGCCATCAAGAAATTAGGTAGTATTGTGATGTCATTTCAATCATCTGATGGCTTTGCTGAACTGGTCTCAAATATTTCAAAATTGCACCATTCGAATCTGAATGAGCTTGTGGGATATTGCGTCGAATATTGCCAACACTTGCTTGTGTATGATTTCCATATGAATGGATCACTTCATGATCTACTCCACATTTCAGATGACTACAACAAGCCACTTAGCTGGAACTCTCACTTCAAGATGGCACTCGGCTCTGCTCGTGCACTCAAGTAAGTGGAATTGAGGAAATAAAGTACATATTTTTTTTCTTAATATGGATTCACGAATTTTGGTATTGAATATGGGTGCTCATTAGTACTATACATGATTTTAGATATTGTAGAAATTTCCCTATCATTATTTAGTTATCAATCAGTCATAAGACTTTCTATCATAAGACTTCTGCCGGACATTTCTTTTACACTTATCTGATTTCCTTCCAGAACTATGACATTTAGAATTTATAATTGATATACTTGCTTTGTAAAGGGTAAAGACTTGCATTGTTGAACTATTCCATTGCAACAACTCACGTAAAACCTAGATGCCTTAGTTAAAATGAATATTAGATTTTCTATGAATTATTGTGGTAAAAATGGGTGTGGGTTGGAGGGCTTTGGAGATTTGATCTATGTTAATATCTGGTGCTTCCTTTGAATCCATGGAGGTGGCATTTTATCAGTAGGGACACATAGAAAATTCTATATACCAAATGTTATTAGGTACCGTTAAAAGAAACATGTGATTGTATTTCCCTCCAAAAAATTCGACCATAAGGCAAGGGCTAATTAATTGCTCTTGTTTTTTAAATCGAGTGCAACTGACTTTGGGCTGTAACTTTTGGTAGGATTCATTCTACCATGGTTTACCTTGAGGAACAGTACGAGCATGTGCAAAACTATAAATTTGACCACCATGGTACTTGATATGCAATCATGTGAAAGTATGCTCTTCTCTTAGTTTCTGGGATTTAGTTTATCTTAGCTGAAAGTAGGTTTCATTCTTTGCCTTGCAGCTGCATTTGATATAGATCAACTTTTCGAGTGCATGGGAAAGCTAAAAAAGTGGACAATCTATGAATATATTTATATATGATTTTAAGAATCACATGTGATGCTCTGAAAATTTTAGGAAGGTACGTAGGGAAATAAACTATTGGTGCAAAGACAATATTTTTTTTACTCTTTATTATCTAATTTGCATAAACTTGAACTCGAGGTATTTTGTCATGTGATGTGAAGTATATATACCTGTTTTGTACATTTTTATCTTAATAGTTCGTTGGATCAGCCAGAAGAGTTATCATTGAGTTGACACGCGCAGAGGAGGAAGAGGGCAAGTCGCCACGCGCAAGCAGTTCCTCATCGGGTACACCCCTCCCCCATGTCCTCGATCTACCTGCTCTGTTTAGAGTTTTGGTTGTTTGCCTTTCGCCTGCTCTAGCCAGCACCATGCTTATGGTGTTCAACGTTATGCGTGAGAGTTACTCAGTTTATTGTGTCGTCTACTGCTTAGGTTCCATGTCTCTTTACTGTGTCATTCTGTCAAGTGTAGCAGTGCTTGCATGCCAATGTACATCTTAACCTTGATTTAAATGATACTACCTGTTGTTCTGTGGAGTTGAAACTTGCAATGTTCATTTCTAGATCATGTAATTTGTTGATAATTTACAATGTGTCTTGCAGTTATGCAGACAGGACCAACTACTGCTGCATCAGCCTATGCAAAATTTGGGAAGACAAAGGTCATTGTATCTGTGTAAGTGCAGCATACTTTGGTATTACCGTTTCATAGTATGTTTTACATTTTTGGATAAGCAGTTATTATATCTGATAATTTTGATGTACGTTTGGAGCACAAAAGGAAAATAGTAAGTATAGAAATGACTCTATGTCAATTCTTATTAGCAAATTTGTACATGCCGTTATGTTTCTGCCGTGTTGATAGATAAAAAGAACAAAAATAGAGAGGTTACAGTGAATGAGTTCCTGCCAGCGAAAAAATGCCATCAACACGATCAAGTACTCGATAGGGTGTTTTCTTCCACATACAGTGCCATATATGTTACTAACTCTATACTAGCTTTGCTTTGATAGTATTCTATGTAGAGCAATTTCTTCCACATACAGTGCTATATATGTTACTAACTCTATACTAGCTTTGCTTTGATAGTATTCTATGTAGAGCAATAATTTGTGTTATCAGAACAGAGCTCACTAAAGTCGTTTGGATGTTATACTGCAAGGATTTGTGTGGCTCACTCCTCATTGAAAGCATCAGGAAGTGATCTCTAGGACTCTAGCTGCTTGATTGTGGATGCTACACCATTTTCTCAACACTTTATCCAGAGTACTGTAGTACAACCCATTCTTCCTTGTATTTTCTCCTTTCCACACATTCCACTCTATTTTATCTCTAATATTTGCAGTTCCTAATTAGTTTTGTCTGCAATAGTTGGATTCTTGTTTGACCCAGGTTTCAGTACTTTTTGATATTAACCCTTGATGTTGTTTGCTTTGATGTTAACGTATTGATGAATTTTATATCTGACTCTGATCTTATTTTCTTAAAGATAGAAAATTAGATGGCCACTTGAATTGTGTATACTTTGTTGGAGCATTGATTTGTTTTGATTGATATATTTAGAAACATGCTTTGTCATCAGTTTTGATGCAACACTACATTAATCAGATGAACATCACTTGCTAAAAAAGTTATGTTGAATCCAAACATGTTAATGCTTCTCGATGTATCTTATTCTTATATGTTGACTCCGTTGCAACGCACGGGCACTCATCTAGTTATAATGTAGAGGAAGCTATGACGATTTATTCTTATGACACACCCATATTGTCATAGACCATCGTCACAAATGGCATGTTAGCAAGAGTTATGACAGTTTTAATGACAATGGTTACTTTTTTGTCATTAAACATATATGTCTCGTCAAAATCGTCATAAATAGAGCGGTGTAGTGACAATTCCAACTAGTGTCATCAAATATTTGTCGTAGAAGGCCATATATGTTGTAGTGAATATAAGCTCAATAGTCAGAACGGGTCGTTGTCCTACTCCTACAAGCATTGCTACTTCATCGCAGCACGACGATGGCGATACGATGTCGTCCATGGCGATCAAGTCTCTGGAATGCACGGATGGAAACATGACGTGGTTAGCAAAAAAGATTCGAGGAGAAAGAAAGTTTTCTCTAGATTAATTACTGCATGCAATGCAATGCACTAATGGATTAAAACCTTAATGGAAGATTAAAAAAACATGATTTTGGAGATGCGGGGTATCGATCCCCGTGCCTCTCGCATGCTAAGCGAGCGTTCTACCATCTGAACTACATCCCCTGAGCTACTTTTCTGCTATAGCCAGCATAATGAAAACGTCACATCATCAATATAAGCTCAACAGTCAGAACGGGTCATTGTCCTGCTCCTCCTACAAGCACTGCTACTTCATCGCAGCACGACGATGGCGATACGATGTCATCCATGGTGATCAAGTCTCTGGACTGCACGGATGGAGACATGACGTGATTGGCAAAAAAAGATTCGAGGAGAAAGAAAGTTTTCTCTAGATTAATTACTTCATGCAATGCAATGCAATGCAATAACAGATTAAAACCTTAATGGAAGATTAAAAAAACATGATTTTGGAGATGCGAGGTATCGATCCTCGTGCCTCTCAAATGCTAAGCGAGTGTTCTATCATCTGAACTACATCCCCTGAACTACAATTATGTTATAGCTAGCATAATGAAAACGTCACATCATCAATATAAGCTCAACAGTCAAAACGGACCGTTGTCCTGCTCCTCCTACAAGCACTGCTACTTCATCGTAGCACGACGGTGGCGATACGATGTCGTCCATGGCGATCAAGTCTCTTGACTGCACAGATGGAAACAGTACGCGGTTGGCAATAAAGATTCGAGGAGAAAGAAAGTTTTCTCTAGTTTAATTACTGCATGCAATGCAATGCAATAACGGATTAAAACCTTAATGGAAGATTAAAAAAACATGATTTTGGAGATGCGGACTATCAATCCCCGTGCCTCTCGCATGCTAAGCGAGCGTTCTACCATCTGAACTACATCCCTTGAGGTACTATTATGCTATACCCAGCGTAGTGAAAACGACACATCATCAATATAAGCTCAACAGTTAGAACGGGTCGTTGTCCTACTCCTCTTACAAGCACTGCTACTTCATCGCGCACGGCGATGGCGATACGATGTCGTTCATCGCGATCAAGTCTCTCGACTGCACGGATGGAAACATGATGTGGCTGGCAAAAAAGATTCGAGGAGAAAGAAATATTTCTCTAGATTAATCACTGAATGCAATGCAATGCAATGACGGATTAAAAAAATAATGGAAGATTAAAAAACATGATTTTGGAGATGCGGGGTATCGATCCCCGCGCCTCTCGCTTGCTAAGCGAGCGTTCTACCATCTGAACTACATCCCCTGAGCTACTATTATGCTATAGCCAGCATAATGAAAACGTCACATCGTCAATATAAGCTCAACAGTCATAATGGGTCGTTGTCCTCCTCCTACAAGCACTGCTACTTCATCGCAGCACGACAATGGCGATACGATGTCGTCCATGGCGATCAAGTCTGTGGACTGCACTAATGTAAACATGACGTGGTTGACAAAAAATATTCGAGGAGAAAGAAAGTTTTCTCTAGATTACTTACTACAAGCAATGCAATGCACTAATGGATTAAAACCTTAATGGAAGATTAAAAAACATGATTTTGGAGATGCCGGGTATCGATCCCCGTGCCTCTCGCATGCTAAGCGAGCGTTCTACCATCTGAACTACATCCCCTGAGCTACTATTATGCTATAGCCAGCATAATGAAAACATCACATCATCAATATAAGCTCAACAGTAAGAACGGGTCGTTGTCCTGCTCCTCCTACAAGCACTGCTACTTCATCGCAGCACGACGATGGCGATACGATGTCGTCCATGGTGATCAAGTCTCTAGACTACCCGGATGGAAACATGATGTGGTTGGCAAAAAAGATTCGAGGAGAAAGAAAGTTTTCTCTAGATTAATTACTTCATGCAATGCAATTCAATAACGGATTAAAACCTTAATGGAAGATTAAAAAACATGATTTTGGAGATGCGGGGTATCGATCCCCATGCCTCTCGCATGCTAAGCGAGCGTTCTACCATCTGAACTACATCCCCTGAGCTACTATTATGCTATAGCCAGCATAATGAAAACGTCACATCATCAATATAATCTCAACAGTCAGAACGGGTCATTGTCATGCTCCTCCTACAAGCATTGCTACTTCATCACAGCACGACGATGGTGATACGATGTCGTCCATGGCGATCAAGTCTTTGGACTGCACGGATGAAAACATGACGTGGTTGGCAAAAAAGATTCGAGGAGAAAGAAAGTTTTCTCTAGATTAATTACTCCATGCAATGCAATGCAATAATGGATTAAAACCTTAATGGAAGATTAAAAAACATGATTTTGGAGATGCGGGGTATCGATCCCCGTGCCTCTCGCATGCTAAACGAGCATTCTACCATCTGAACTACATCCCCTGAGGTACTATTATGCTATACCCAGCGTAGTGAAAACGTCACATCATCAATATAAGCTCAACAGTTAGAACGGGTCATTGTCCTGCTCCTCTTACAAGCACTGCTACTTCATCGCAGCACGCCGATGGCGATATGATGTCGTCCGTGGCGATCAAGTCTCTGGACTGCACGGATGGAAACATGACGTGGTTCGCGAAAAAGATTCGAGGAGAAAGAAATATTTCTCTAGATTAATCACTTCATGCAATGCAATGCAATGACGGATTAAAAACTTAATGGAAGATTTAAAAAACATGATTTTGGAGATGCGGGGTATCGATCCCCGTGCCTCTCGCATGCTAAGCGAGCATTCTACCATCTGAACTACATCCCCTGAGCTACTATTATGCTATAGCCAGTATAATGAAAATGTCACATCATCAATATAAGCTCAACAGTCAGAACAGACCGTTGTCCTGCTCCTCCTACAAGCACTACTACTTCATCGCAGCACGACGATGGCGATACGATGTCGTCCATGGCAATCAAGTCTCTTTACTGCATGGATGGAAACATGACGTGGTTGGCAAAAAAGATTCGAGGAGAAAGAAAGTTTTCTCTAGATTAATTACTGCATGCAATGCAATGCAATAACGGATTAAAACATTAATGGAAGATTAAAAAAACATGATTTTGGAGATGCGGGGTATCGATCCCCGTGCCTCTCGCATGCTAAGCGAGCGTTCTACCATCTAAACTACATCCCTTGAGGTACTGTTATGCTATACACATCGCAGTGAAAACGTCACATCATCAATATAAGCTCAACAATTAGAACGGGTCGTTATCCTGCTCCTCTTACAAGCACTGCTACTTCATCGCGCACGGCGATGGCGATACGATGTCGTCCATGGCGATCAAGTCTCTGGACTGCACGGATGGAAACATGACGTGGTTGGCAAAAAAGATTCGAGGAGAAAGAAATATTTCTCTAGATTAATCACTAAATGCAATGCAATGACGGATTAAAAACTTAATGGAAGATTAAAAAACATGATTATGGAGATGCGGGGTACCGATCCCCGTGCCTCTCGCATGCTAAGCGAGCGTTCTATCATCTGAACTACATCCCCTGAGCTACTATTATGCTATAGCCAGCATAATGAAAACGTCACATCGTCAATATAAGCTCAACAGTCAGAACGGGTCGTTGTCCTGCTCCTCCTACAAGCACTGCTACTTCATCGCAGCACGGCGATGGCGATACGATGTCGTCCATGGCGATCAAGTCTCTGGACTGCACGGATGGAAACATGACATGGTTGGCAAAAAAGATTCGAGGAGAAAGAAAGTTTTCTCTAGATTAATTACTGCATGCAATGCAATGAATAACGGATTGAAACCTTAATGGAAGATTAAAAAAACATGGTTTTGGAGATGCGGGGTATCGATCCCCGTGCCTCTCGCATGCTAAGCGAGCGTTCTACCATCTGAACTACATCCCCTGAGGTACTATTATGCTATACCCAGCGCAATGAAAACATCACATCATCAATATAAGCTCAACAGTTAGAACGGGTCGTTGTCTTGCTCCTCCTACAGGCATCACTACTTTATCGCAGCACGGTGATGGCGATACGATGTTCTCTGTGGCGATCAAGTCTCTAGACTGCGCGGATGGAAATATGACATGGTTGGTGAAAAAGATTCGAGGAGAAAGAAAGTTTTCTCTAGATTAATTACTACATGCAATGCAATGCCGAATTAAAAACTTAATGGAAGATTAAAAAAACATGATTTTGGAGATGCAGGGTATCGATCCCCGTGCCTCTCGCATGCTAAGTGAGCATTCTACCATCTGAACTACATCCTCTGAGCTGATGATTTTACAATTAAGGTCCTACTTGTTGGTGTTGTTGCAGACCAAAAATCACCAGCTGGCAGCTATCACGCATTTGTGAAGAGACGCATAGAAGGCAGCAGACCACAACATCATCGTAGGACTCCTTCGCCAGCACCTCCAACTTAAGTCACGTCGGTTATTCCCATTATACATATATTGGATGAGATTTGAAAATATTTAGAAGAACTTTAACTTGTTTGGGATTTAAACCCATCTAATCTCACTTAATCCACATGGATTGGGAGCTAACCGAACAAGCCACGTGGACTAACTAGTTTGCCTAGATGTCATGTATGTCATGTGCATAGGGTTCAACATAAACCAAGAAAGAAATTAAGTTGGGGACTCAACCAAGTTTGGAGGAAAGACTAGAAATGGTGCTGCCAGTGGCACACCGGACACTGTCTGGTGCCCAGGTCAAGGCACCAACGAACTGGCCACTCTCGGGTTTTCTGAGAGGCGCTCCGCTATAATTCATCGGACTGTCCGGTGAGCCAACGGAGCAACGGTCACCTGCGTGCAACGGTCGACTACAAAAGTGAATAGTGAGCAGGCAGAAGTCAGAGTAGGAAGTCAGATCGCACCTGACATGTCCGGTGTACCACCGGACTATCCGGTGCAGCATGAGGACAAAAGACCTCAACGATCAACCGCTCCAAACCCCAACGGGTAGCTGACGTGGCACGCACCGGACACTGAGCATTGCCATGTGCGGTGCACCACTGGACTATCTGGTGCGCCATCGACAACAACGGCTAGAATAGTGGTTGGGGCTATAAATACCCCAAACGCCCTCCATTCAAGCCATCCAAGTTTTCTGACCTCAACATTCAATACAAGAGCAAAAGACTACACTCCAAGACACAATCAATAGATCAAACCCTCTCCAAGCCTCCAAATCAACTCAATTGCTTAGTGACTTGAGAGAGGGTGTTTTGTGTTCTTTTATTGCTCTTGTTGCTTGGATTGGTTTCTCCTTCTCATTCTTATTTCTCTAATTGCTTTGTAAAGCTAGCAAGAGACACCTAACTGTGTGGTGATCCTTGTGGGGTCATAGTGACCCAAGTAATCAAGTAGAAGCCTCAATCGGTCTGTGTGACCGATTGAGAGAGGTAAAGGGTTGGAATAGACCTGGCCTTTGTGGCCTCCTCAACGGGAACTAGGTTCTTTGGAACCGAACCTCAGTAAACAAATCACCGTGTTGACTTGTTGATCTTCACTTGATTTGTTTCCCCTCTTTCCTCTCTCTAGAAGTTTCTTTGCTCATATTGATTTGAGTTTGCTCACAAACGTTATCCGCATTGATTGAGCAACTCTAAGAAAGGAGAACTATCTTCCGCACTCCGATTTAATTCTAACGCTAACCCTGGCCTTAGTGCGTGTTTAAAGTTTGTAAATTTCAGGTTTTGACTATTCACCCCCCCCCCCTCTTTAGGCGACTTTCACAGGTTAATTAGCACGGGCGCGCGGCTAATTAATCAGCACAGGCAGGCAACCGGGCACGCGGTGATCCGAGCGCGGCGGGCCGCGTGCTCCCAACCCAATGCGCAATGAGAGGAAGCGAACGAGGAAGGGTAGGGTAGACGTACCGGAGGGGGCACGGTCGAAGAGGACGGGAGTGCCGCCGGCAAAGACGACGGGAGCGCCACCGGCAAAGAGAATGGGACCGCCGCCGGGTGGAGCTCGGGGAGCGGTGGATCCGTTCTGAGAAACGGGGAACCGAGGGAACCGAGATAAACAACCGTAACACCGCGCTAGTAAGGAAAATTCAACCGGAAGAGGAATCAAAAGAGGTCAGGTATCAAAAGACCGAGGCAAAACGTATTATAATACTTGGTCGTACCTCAGTTCCTAAAAGCCCTTCTATCGCGCTTCGCGCATTTGTGAAGAGACGCACAGCATCACCGTAGGCCTCCTTCACGAGTACCCCCAACTTAGGGCTTGTTCATTTTGCTTCCAATCCATGTAGATTGGGTGGAATTGAGTGAGTTTCAATCCCGAACAAGTCAAAATTCTTCGTAACTTTTTTCAATTCTATTCAATCCATATGAGATAGGAATAATCGAACAAGGCCTTAGTAGAATCAACCTGCGACAACAAAACACGCACTCTCTCTCTCTCTCTCCATCCAGCCATGGCCCATGGGTTTTTAAAGGGTTTCAAATTCTTGGTTCTCGACCGCATGATGCTCTATTGATTCATCAAGTTTCCAATCTCCAAGCCTGTCAACATATCTACCATCTCTCAGCTACCCATCATCAACGCCGCTCCTCGAAAATCCCTTGAGCGAAAGAGGCGCTTTCGACTATCGGATTCTTTGGACCGGCGGTAGATGCAGGGGTGACGGCAAGGACGGGCAGTAAGAGGTAAAACCCCCTTGCAAACACCTTCGCACTTTCCAGATTCATAACTACAATTGTTTTTTTTTTGTTGTTTTTTGTTTTTTTGTAGACGAACAGAGTGTGCATTATTTTTGTGACGAGAAGAGCATGCGACAATCCTGTGTTGCTTCGGAAATAAAAAAGAAGTTGCGTCACCGAAGGTACCAAGCTCTCGGCCTGATCTGATGTCCATGTTGTTTCATCTTTGGTGGCCGCCGCGGCGCAGCAGCCGACCAACTGCCAACCACGCACTAGTTTAACCGATGGCAAGAGTACGGCAGAACACTCCCAGTTTCATCCTGGCTGGCTCAGCAAAAGCTGACTCTCTCAAATCCATGCCTGCGAGCACTATTTTGCACGCACGGATTCACAGATACCAGCACAAGAATAGCGTTCCAATGCGAGCCAAACTGTCGCTGTATAAAAACAAAAGGCAAGCCAAACTGTCAATGCAGAACTAAATTAAAACATATATATATATCAAAAGAGACCTGATCCCCTATAATTTACGACCAGAAATGCTGCTAATGCTCTGCCCGTTTTACTTCGTCCAAAAGGGCTAATACATACACGACGCATAGGCGCATAGTTCTTATCTTCGAGCAGGCCGTCCACGAAGATGCTCATGTCGATGCCGGCGACGAACTCGGTGTGGTCATAACAAAGTTCTGTCAGCTACATCCAGGAAACTAAGTAAAGTTCTACCAACTCCGGAAGCATGTCACGAGGTCATCAGCCTGATTACATAGACTGAGAGAGGCCCAAAGGACCATCGACAAGGAACACAGTTTAAGTGTTTACAGCAGCAAGACAAGAACCAAAAAAGTACACTGCTGTCGCTAATTGGCAAGGCATCATCTTCCCAGAAAGGCCTTTCATCATCACATTTCTTTAATCAAGCCAAAATCCCTTTGGCCACCGGAACCCAGCCAAACCCCCCAGTCAAAGACTTCATTTGCAGTCCTTCGAATTAGAGCCTGTTCGTTTGTGGAGGATTGGACCAGGATTTATTCCAACTTATTAAAACTTATATAAATTAGAGAAACAATCCGGCCAGAAACCGTTTCGAGCCTCCAATCCGTGAAAAACGAACAAGACCTTAGCAGGCTTCCTTCCAGCAGCATCTTTCTTGCCTTCTCTGTCTCCAAAGCAGCCCAATGATTCAAACAAAAGCAGCATATGTAAGTCACCTCAGAGGGATCTAAAAACATTTTCTTATCGAAACAAGCTCTATTTCTAGTTTTCCAGATTGCCCATAGAATTGCACCACAACCCACCATCACCAAATTTCTAATCCCTTTACTAAAAGAGAAGATCCAGATTTCAAACAAGTGAGAGATGTCAGTCGGGGTGCTCGGCAACTTGAAAGCAATTTGCACAATTCTCCGGATATACTTAGCAACCGAGCATTCAAAAAAGAGGTGACTAGAAGCTCATCAATCCCAAGGAGCCCGTTGGCGTCATATTCCTCCCCACGACATAACTACACCCCTGACGGACGAGGCAAGCGAGGTGACGGTGAAGAGGAGAGGTCGACCGCGGAAGCCACCGTCGGTGCATAGGTGGAGGGGGCGGCTGGTGGAGCCTGACCAGGGGCCGGGGAATCGGGGAGAGGAGGACACAGAGGCCTGATTCTTGGGGACAGCGTGGAGAGGAAGGCTAGTGGAGCCGGCCTAACATGGATGACGCCGAGGACGCAGGCTCGATGGTGAGATCGAGAAGGAGGAAGGGGTGCAACGGGAGAGGGAAGACGTGGGAGGGAGAAGGTCGGGGCTTGAGAGGAACACAAAACCGCTTAGCGCTCATAGCGTCATTGGATGCAAGACTCGTGTCCGCGACCCTAGAGTGGTGTCCGCCCGTGTTTGGTGAATGCCCCGTGAAGCGCGGACGATGCTTCAAACCGGGTGGTTTTAATAACTCTGAGGCCTTGTTCGTTTGTGTCGGATTGCACCCGGAATGGTTCCCGCTAATCAAAATCTATATAAATTAGAGAATCAATCCGGTTAGGAATCGTTCTGACCCACCAATCCGATGCAAACGAACAAGGCCTGATTATTTTTCCATTTAATTTCTTTTTTAAAGCTAGTTCCAACCGAAGATTTGCAAGTTTGCCATTATTGGAAATTTGCTATTAGACCCACAAATCATAGACAAATATGGACCCACTAAACATAGGTTCAAATGGCATAATAGCAACGAGGTAACAAACTGAGTGGTAAAATATCTATTATGTCAGTTCTAATCGAGATCGGTACTAACTACTCATCGGCGGTTTGTACTGACCCAAATGGTCAACACAACAGTCGGTGGGTCTATCGATCAATCGGTTTAAGTGTTATCGACCGTGTTGGAGTAGGACCGACCGCGATGTTGGAGAATCGCTTGGTACCGACCAACCGCATGTTGTTACGTGTCGTCTTCTGATTGGCACGTGTCATTTTGATAAGTTCAAAAAATTCAAAATCAATTCAAAAAGTTCATGGAATTTTCCTTATAAATAGAGGGGGTTTAGGTGCATTCACCCCCCCAAACTCCAAATTCTTTGTCATATTTCTTTTTTCGAAAGCACGGCCCAAATTTTTATTAGATACGAAAGAGGAATACACTATCGAAAGAAATGAAAGCAAAGCACAAGGTAACAAAAGCCTCCCACACAATCAAACTCACTCAAAAAAAAGACCCTCCACACTCACTAACATTCATTAACACTTAAAAAGCAGCAGCAGTCGTCCGCTGCACGAAAATGTCTTCGTTGATGAGATAGGCGATTGCTGAGACTAACTTCTCCAAATTTTTGAAATGTTCTTCTATCCTTTCTTTCCAATTCTCCCACCAAAAATAGATCATGAGACCATCAAAACATCTGCATTCTTGCTTCATAACTTTTAGTTGAATTCTTTCTCCACCATTTATACAACGATCCTTGGCGGTCCACAGCTTGGAGGGCATTGCGATGGAAACAAAGGAGTAAAAGGTCCCAAACCCCCTAGGGAACACACAATCCTTAAAAAGATGGGCAATAGTTTTTTGCTCCTGTTTGCACAGCTTGCGAATTGGGTCATACAACCAACCTCCGAGCAATAAATTGTTTGTCGTGAGAATTTTCATGTGAAACAAAGTCCAAGCAAAGAAACAACATTTAGGTTTTGTTTTCGCCCTCTAAGTCGGTAGAAGCCTGAGCTTGGGCATGCTGCCCTGGAACTGGGCAAGGTAGGTGCTCTTAGCAGAGTATTCGCCATCAGGATTCCATCTCCATCTTATTTCATCCTCTCTGGTATGGTCCAAAGACACCTCATTAATGGCCTCCCAGATACCCACAAACTGAGCTCTCTAGTAGGGCTCTTCCTCTGCTAGCTCTAACTTTGGCTTTGATCTAGAAAAACAACCCCTTATTTTAAGAAAGGGCACCATATTTAGTTGGAAACACAACTCCTCCTATAGCTTCTTGTAGGATGTGGGTCCGAGGAAGAGAAAAACATGAAAGATGAGCTGATAGAAGCTCATTTTTCTAGCTCTCGCTCTACATATTTTTTGGATGAGCTCATCTCTCTTTTCTACAAAGAGCCCATCAAAGAGCCTCCTATTTAATAGATTTTTTCAAAAAGAGCTGTTGGGGGATTCTTTGGAGGAGCGTACCAAAGTGGGTCTTATGACCTTCCACTCTATATTTTAATACAGATGTTAGAAACTTTGAAACATTCATCGACTTGTTTGTCTAATTCACCTAACTCCTAGACATCACGATCGCTTTAGAAATGCTCTACCCGCGGAGATGTTGGTTGTGTGCAAGCACCTGTTCCTTTCCGGACCGATGTCCAACTCTCACCTGTGCACATTGAAGCCTGTCGGCTTGTTCGGCTGCTAGTTTCTACAGTGGCAGCTGCTGCAGCCGCCTGCTGCTTGCTGCTGTAGGAACAGTGTTTGTTTGCAGCTGCAGCTGGATGAAAATGGCAGCCGAACAAGCTGATGGATGTCACTGCCCTCTTGCACAGAACTTGCGCACCTCTCTTCTGTCATTGCAAAAGACACCAGAGACGTGAATTTTGTGACAGCGATGCTTTGGCCTCAACCATTCCAACTCCATAAGGTAACATGGGAAACAATTCAATTGTCATTATCTCCAGCTTAATAGCGTATATAACATTGTGTTCGATAAGAAGATATGATCATATCTCTATCATCTTTTGCTTATATAAATAGGTCCCTTGTACCTTGTATAACACACCACATTCTTGTGGTTTTTTTCTCTCTCATGGAGTTTTTTCCACATTAAACTTTGTATCTCTTTTTTCCCCTCTATGATTATAACAATTGGTATCTACAGCTAGTTTAGACACTTTATTCTCAGTCGCCGCCGCCGCAGGTTCTTCCTTCCGAAAACATATCGCTTCTCGCCACCGCCAGTTCATCTGCTTGCAATTCGTTTATCTGCGGGAGACACCGGTTATCAAATCTGCTACCGCCGTCCCTCGCGTGGGCCCTCCGTGGTCTCGTCAGCGCTGGTCTTTGTAGTGTCCTGGCCTCGCTGCACTACTCTGTTATTGGGTTTCGTCTGTCCTGCTGCGTCACTCTTCTTTGGAGATCTATTCTCCTCTTGCTGCCAAGTACCAACTATTGGATTCTACAGTCAAGATCGATTTTTGTGCCCGATTCAAATCAAGTAATCTCATGTGAAGTGCTTTTGGGATTTCGTGCCTTTCGAGGACCACCGCACAAGGGAGAAAATCACTCAAATTTTTTATTTCATAGATTGCACGTAGATTACTATTTCACTTCGAATTTCTTTATCTCACATAATAGATGTCGTCTAAAATTGATATTCCAAAGTTTGATGGCAAGATCAGTATTGCTATTTGAAAAATTCAGATAAAGGTTGTTCTTACTCAGTTATGTGTACGAAAGGCGTTGCAAACGCGACCTGCTAACATGGCTGATGATAAATGAGAAAATCTTAATTAAAAAGCTTTGTCCGTCTTATAGCTCAGTTTATCTCCTGGTATTATTACACAGTTAGTTTTAGCTTTTGTACCTCCTGTTAGTAACAGTCACTCTATTGCTCAAGATAGACCTAGAAGGAATATTGTTTTGCCACATCGATATTGTGACACTGACAGTATGGCTTATTATACTCTCATTGCTGCTCAAGAAACTAATGTTGCATTTGAACCTTCTTCTTATTCGGAAGCTATCTCATGTGATAATTCATCCAAGTGGTTAGTTGCTATGAATGATGAATTTGAGAGTCTTCAAAAGAATTCTACATGGAAATTGGTTGAGCTTCCTAAAGGTAAATCCTTTAAAGTGCAAGTGGATTTATAAGAAAAAGGAAGGTATATCTAGAGTTGAACCTACAAGATTTAAAGCTCGTTTAGTTGTGAAAGGTTTCGAACAAAGGGATGGTATTGATTTCAATGAGGTGTTCTCTCCTATTGTTCGTCACACTTCTATTTGAGTTATGCTTGCTATTGTTGCTTTATTTGATTTGGAGTTAGAGAAACTTGATGTTAAAACTGCATATTTCATGGAGATTTAGATGAGGATGTTTATATGACATAACCTCAGGGTTTTTCTGCTCCTAGTCAAGAGCACTTAGTTTGTCATTTGCAGAAATCTCTTTATGGTTTGAAATAAGCTCCTAGGCAGTGGTATAAGAGGTTTGACTCGTTCATGCTTGCACATGGTTATTCTCGAAGCAATTATGATCACTGTATTTATTTGAAACATTTCCCAAATAAATATTTTGTGTATCTACTGCTTTATGTTGATGATATGTTGATTGCTTCCCATGACAAGTCACTAATTGTTGAATTGAAGGCTCAACTTAATCATGAATTTGATATGAAAGATCTTGGACCAGCAAATAAAATTCTTGGGATGGAAATTTAGTATGATCGTCGTGCTGGTACTCTTTTTCTATCTCAGAAAAGTTTTATTGAGAAAGTTCTTGAAAAGTATAATCTCAGTAATTGTAAATATGTTGCTACACCATTTGCTTCACATTTTAAATTGTCATCGAGGCAATGTCCTGTTACTGAAGATGAGAAAGAATACATGTCTCACATACCATATACTAATGTTGTTGGAAATCTCATGTATGCTATGATATGTACAATACCCAATCTGGCTCATGCTCTTAGTGTGGTTAGCAGATTCATGCACAATCCTGGTAAAGAACAATGGAATGCAGTAAAGTGGATTCTTCGCTACTTGAAACGTACTTCTCATTTTGGATTATTGTTTGACAAGAATTCAGTGAAGGAAATTGGTGTTATGGGATTTGTTGAGAGATTTATTGATTCTGACTTTGCTGGTGATCTTGATAAGAGACGCTCCATATCTGGTTATGTATTTTCATTATGCGGTTCTGTGGTGAGTTGGAGGGCTTCACTTCAGTCTGTTCCTACTCTTTCCACTACTGAAACATAATATGTCTCAGCTACTTAAGGGGTTAAAGAAGCTATTTGGATGCAAGGTCTTATTTCTGAACTTGGTGTTCCTCAGGATGTCATTAAGGTTTATTGTGATAGTCATAGTGCTATTTGTCTGACCAAGAATGACATGTATCAATTCAAGACCAAGTATATTGATATCAAGTACCACTTTATTCGTGATATTGTTGTTGAAGGCAAGATTAAAGTGGACAAGATACATACTGATGAAAATCCTGCAGACATGCTTCCAAAGCCATTATATAATACCAAGTTCAAGCATTGTCTTGACTTGGTAGGTGTTCGTGGAGCTTAGCACCCTAGTGGTGTTTGGGGAAACAATTTTATAGATTTAGCGTCAAGGGGAGTTTTGTTAGATAAGAAGATATGACCCTATCTCTATCTCTTTTTCCTATATAAATAGGCCCCCTTGTACCCTGTACAACACACCACATAATAGATCTGTTTTCCCGTAGTTTTTTTTCTCCTCCACATTGTTAGAGTTTTTTCCACGTTAATCTATGTGTCTCTTTTTTCTCACCTACGATCCTAACACAATTATTTTCTAGCTTTGTGTTGCAATACTGCTTTCACAGTGCTCCAATGGCCAGTGTGCTTTCTAACTAATGAAAGATTTTACCTGCATCTCTCAATAAACAACCCGAAGCTAATAGCCCTTGGGAATGCAGAACACCCAACTTGTTACTGCAATATCCAAGCACACCAAAATCGTCTTCTAAGTGCAGCAATAAGCAGGGCAATGATATAATGAACTTTACATGATTACATGTTAATTATATTACCTATTCTTCATAAATCATGCAAAGTTCTTCAATTGAACCAAACTGAAAGGAAAATTTGAAGCCTATATATGGTAGGGGACATTCAATAGTGTTGTGGATGTGAAGAAATTTTTGTAAGAAAATGAGGAAGTATTAGTAAAGAGATTCTATGATTCAAGAGAAGATTATAGGAAGGAGAAGGACATAAAAATGGTGGATCAACCCCCTAAAATAAAGTAACACACATAATTTGTTGGAAAGCACGCTGTGGTTGGAGGCACACTTGGCAGTGACAAGAAGTACCAAATAGCTTCAATGGTTGAGCACCATGACCATATCATACAAGTGCTACGAGCTGACACTACAGGAAACGCATAAATTTTCGTGGGCCGGGTTATTTTCGTCGGCCGGCCCACGAAAATGCAATGTTATTTTCGTCGGCCGTCGTTACCGACGAAAATGTGGCTATTTTCGTGGGCTAATGAATATTTTCGTGGGCAGGCCCACGAGAATACGAAACTTATTTTCGTCGGCCTCGGGACCGACGAAAATGTGGTGTATTTTCGTCGGTCTCCGCCAGGCCCACGAAAATACGACCATTATTTTCGTCGGCCTCCAGAGGCCGACGAAAATACGTCATTAACCGACCATTATTTTCGTCGGCCTCCGGGAGGCCGACAAAAATAGTGTCCCTTAATCGTCCATCCCTGACTCAGCACGAAATCTCTTCGCTCGCGCCCCGCCTGCCCTAAATCCCGTCGCGCCGCCGCCGCACTCGCGCCCCACCGCCGCCGCGCTCGTGCCCCGCCTCGCTCCGTCGCGCCCCGCCTCGCCGCGCTCGCTTGCGCCCGTGGCCGTCGCGCGCACGCAAGCCCAGCGACCTCCGTCGTGCCCCGCCGCGCTCCGCCTCGCCGTCGCGCGCGCCTGCCGGCCCCGCCTCGCTCCGTCATGCCCTGCCTCGCCGCGCTCGCTTGCACCCGTGGCCGTCGCGCGCACGCAAGCCCGACGACCTCCGTCGTGACCCGCCGCGCCCCGCCTCGCTGTCGCGCGCACGCAAGCTCGGCGAGCTCCATCGTGCCTCGCCGCGCTCGCGCCGTGCCTCGCCGCGCTCGCGCCCCACCTCGTCGTTCTCTGCTCGGCGAGCTTCGTCGCGTGGGCCCGCCGTTCTCTGGCGCCCCGTAGCCGCCGTTCTCTCACGCAAGCTCGGCGAGCTCCGTCGCACGATCACCGAGCTCCGTCGCGCGCGCCCGCTGTCTGTCCACGCCGCCATCGCGACGATCACCGAGCTCCATCGCGCGCGCCCGCCGTCCATCCACGCCGCCCTCGTTCCCCGCGGTGAGCCTCCCTGTCTCCCTACTTCCACGCCTGCAATTTTGTGTTCTGAAATTATGTGTTTGGTCCAAATTCAGAGTTCTATCCATAGAGTTTTGGTTAATGATCATTATGCTACTAGAAGAAAAAGTAACCCAATAACTGGGCGGCAGAGGTCTGAATTTTCAGACTAGAAATAGTAACCAGAAGGAACTGAACTTCAGTGTTGGTGCTCAATGGAGATTTGGTGACAACTGCTACTTTCTTGTGCCCCTATCCTACATGGTGGCCATGCAATAGAAGTGTGGAACATGTAACCTTGTACTTCTTTGTGAGGTTCCCATTTAACCCAGAAACTCCACCCCTTTTTAGCTGCTTGTCATGGTGAGATATGGCACAAAACTGCACTTCCTATGTCATAGTTGATTCCCTGATCATCTCACCGTGTCACACCATTTAAAGCAGTCGTGCGTGCAGTTCAGACTCAGCTAGCTAGACCTACGCTGCTACTACTGCTACTACACTAGTCACTGTTGTACAGCGTACTACTACTACTACTACTACTACACGATTGTGGAATAAATTGCAGATCTGGCAGGGTGCAGTGCAGATCCACAGTCGGCAACCTCGCTTTTGCAGAGCGCGCACAATGGTTGTACTGTACAAAAACCCATCTCACCATTCCCACGCACCTAGTTTAAGAATAATTGAGTATCGATGAAAATAAGTCATTAATTTATATTAGTCATCTTGTCGTGTTGTGATTAGTTTAACTGTTGATTGCTTTAATTCAAATTCATATTTGTCTCCGAGATATTTTTTAATGTTTAGAGTTTAGTTTTAATCGTTAACCGTAGCGAACCGTATGCGTCACCCGTTCGGGAACGGCGAACGTCACATTGGCTTGTGAGGTTCGTCGTTCCGGAATTGTCCACGTATTTTGGACAGCCTGAGAGTGTAGGCCGATGCTTGTGATTTATGACATGTGCCTTACGATTGACGCGGAATTTCGGTTGTGTAACCCAGTTGTTCTCCAACGCACCATGTTCAGGCGTGTGCTTGGAGAGCAGCGGGGTTATGCTGCCGAAATTTCGCGGCAATCGTAGGCTACACGTCACAAATCACAAGCATCGGCCTACACTCTTGGGTGGGTTTAGGGCCTTTACCTAATAGGGAGTTCACCTAAGCCACAAACGATCGTTGATTTTCTTTGTCTTTTGTTTAGCCTTTGAAATGGACGGTGATCGGAGGGTGATGTATGACGGGTGGAGAAAGGATAGGGCACATTCGAATGAATGGATGGGTGTAACAAAGGCTTTTCTTGAGCACGCTTTCAAAGATGCAACGAGTCGTCTAGTGAAGTGTCCTTGCAATCGCTGCGAGAACAAGTGGCCTCAGAAGATAGAAGAAATGGAGAAACACCTTTGCAAAAGTGGGTTTATGCCGAACTACCTTGTATGGTACCGGCATGGAGAGTCTATTAGACACGTTGACGCGGAGGTGGAACTTGATGACGATCATGATAGGATGGACGACATGTTGCATGATCTTGGTAGGGATGTTGAAATAAACGCTGAGGAGCCGGGGCAGCTTCCACGCGATGCTCAGGAATTCTTCCGGCTACTCGCCGCGGGAGAAGAGAGACTGCACGAGCACACTCAGATGTCAGTTCTTGGGACTCTCACAAGACTAATGGCGATAAAGTCGAAGCACAACATTTCAAACAGTGCTTACAACGACATCGTCCAACTGATGGGCGAGGTTCTCCCGGAGAATCATAAGTTGCCAAAGAATATGTACTTCGCAAAGAAGGTGTTGGCTGGTCTTGGGATGACATATGAGAAGATCGACGTGTGTCCCAACAGTTGCATGCTATTCTTTGAGGAGGATGACAAGCTGGACCGTTGTAAGCATTGCGAAGCTTCTAGATATGTCGAGGTGACAAATGATGAGGGTGAATTGGTAGTTACGAAGGTCGCAGCTAAGCAACTTCGTCGGTTGCCCATCATTCCTCGGCTTTCAAGGTTGTTCCTCAACAAGGAAATAGCTCTGCATATGACGTGGCCAAAGAATGGTGTACGTCTCGTCACTGATCCAGACATAATGGTCCATCCGTCGGACGGTGATGCGTGGAAGGCATTTGACGAGTTTGATCCCGAATTTGCAAACGACCCTAGGAGTGTACGGCTTGGTCTATCGACGGACGGATTCACACCTTTCAATACCAGTGCAAGCCCTTACTCAATTGTCATATGCCTCTGTATATGGATAGAGATCGGTGGGATGATTTGGTTGAGTACTTGAGTTGGTACTTGCTAGACCATGAACACCCCCTCCTCCCACAGCTCACGTGGCGTGCGCGCCGCTGCTGCTAGCATGTGCCCCCCACGTGTCTCTGTGTAGTGCAGGGCCGTTCCTGAGATTTTAGGGGCCCTGGGCGAAAAATTATAAGTAGGCCCTTTTAACCCATAAGTAGGCCCTTTTAACCCATGTATATATATAATATCTACATATGCATATATATAATTATAAACATATATGTTGAAAGGTTCAAATATTATATTAACTAAATTAATAAAAACTTACTTGGCACATTGGATTATCTTATAAAGTTTCTTCGAACATTCTTTAATACAGAGACATTGAGTATGTTATTAATATCGACAAATACTATTTCAATCTTGATGATATGATATAACCATATATGTGGACGTAATCGTAGCTTGTCTCATATAACCGTAATTACTTGGCAAGAATTAGGGCACTTTGGAAATAGAAAATGACGTATACCGTATACTAGTAAAGTGTTCGTACATTGCTACGTTTTCTATTTATGATTAAGTATATAATATAAAACATAAAGACATGTGTGTTCTATTGGCTAAGTGAGTGTAAATGTTGGTTTAAAACCAACAACCATGGTTTGAATCCTCATTGTACATAATGTTGGCATTTTTCATTTAAATATAGAATGCACAATGACAGTGGAAATCATGGAATTAGAAAAATGGTGTTTAAATATACTGTAGTGTGGTGGTCCGTGTTGCTGTCGTAAGTCGCTGTCCATCCTCGCGCTCGACGGGTGTAAAAAATGTCAAGTGTCTCACGTCGGTTCTTCTGCTCTTTAATGGCAGCGGGCAGATGCAGCAGGAACAGTAGGATAACGCGTGTGTTTTGCCCAATTGCCCTAGGACGGATGATGAATTCCTTGCCGCAGGACAGATGCAGGCGAAAGGTGTAGCGCAGACGGGCTTTCTGGAACGCCGGCATTCCCATGTCTGGGCTTCGTAAAGTAAGTACTCGCAACGAATCATTTGGAATTTTGTTATTATACTAGGTGAGTGTCCGTGCATTGCAAAAAAATATATAATATCATGATAAATTATATACAAAATGTGTCTTATATTATTATAAGAAAATGTTTCATAATCTATTTGTGATCCTAGCCATACATAAATTTTGTTATTTTAGTTTAGTTGTTTCACTACTAAAATGCAACCATCAGTACCATGCAGACTTCAATATATGTCACGATTTGTATGGTCTCATCATTGAAGAGCACGTGTCACACCTGCCGGTAGAAGTTCCCTCGTATATCGTCAGTCACTAGGCACGCACCACCATACACGCTTGCTTAAACAAAAGGCAACTGAGTGTGTTTGCGAAGTGAATTAAAGCCAGACCGCCACAAAAGCTATCCCGACGATGTCGAGTGGTCATTGTTTCCGGTCCTCCTCTGTGTTACCTACGGCGCCGAGATGACGCCACAGTCCTTGATATAGTAGTCGTCGAACGCGCGCGACATGATAAGTACCGATGACTTTTAGCTGGGCTGCCAAATGAAGTGCACCCCGGGCTCATCAGCGAGGTAGTACACCTGGCCGTTGCACCACCGGATGTGTTACTCCTCTACATACATCTTGTTCGAGGACACTCACACAACGTCAACAATGGTCGTCGTCTCAGCGCACAAGAATTCATGGCCGGTCAGTAGCGACTTGCGTGGCAGGTTGGGCTTCAGGTGGATGATGAGCTCGACGGCGTGATGGCATCGTTGTCGAATGTGGTGCCCAAACAATCCGAGAGTCGCCGGCGTTGGCGACGACCATGAGGTACCCCTGTTTGACGATGGACAGAGCGATGCAGCTGCTCTGGACCGCGTCCAAGCGGTGGCTGCGCTGAAACTTGCCGTACACAGCAGCGCAAACGGGCATGTAGGACTGCTTCTAGATGTCGAACTGGCAGTCGTCAAGCTTCTTCTCGTCGTCGATGAGCGACACCAACACGAGTGTCTCCTGCTAGTGGTGTTTATTCGGGGTTTCCAAGTAAAAAACATGGATTCATCTTAGGCGTTGGTTTATGAAAATGACTCATAAGTCAGATCTATGGAAAAAAATATTACGGAGAATAAATGTCACACATGCAAAAAAAAAAAGAATTTAAGTTGAAAACATTATTCAAACAAAAGAAATTGCATGCAAGGCTCTTCTTTAAATACTACTCCCTCCATCCAAAAATATAATTCAAGAATTTCGATGATACTTATCTACTACTACACATTGTGCAAGGGTAGCAGGTTAGTTTCGGAAGAGATGTAGTAGATGTTTTTATTGTAATAGATGTAGACATAAACACATATGTGATGTAGTGGCACATTTGCTTGAGGGGTCGCAGGTTTTTTTATTTAATTTTAGCTAGGCGTGGGATGTACGTGTGAATGGAAATAGACTTTGCGGAGAGGAGAAAATAGAAAAACATAACCAGGAATAACAATGACAGAACAAACAATGATGGCAGAATATGGAATGACTGTTGTTTGTATTTCTGTTATCTTGACGTTTTTAACCATGCTGGACAGTCATCTACAGTTGAACGGCCTATCCTCACACGTTTTGACTGGGCTGGCCCATTCCCGTTCTTCTTCCAGAACGGATCGAGCTCACGTGCTCCTCGACGGCAATGCATCCGCCGTCGGACCCGAAGCTGATCATCCCTCTCGATGAGATCGTCAGCGACTTCGAGGGTGTGCTCGCGGCAGACTCTTGCCTCACTGCCCCAGCCCCCAGCACAAGGTGTGCCAACTCGAACTTTTCCCTCACCATTGCAGATGTGGACAACTCCTGGTTGGATTCACCACTAGAGCCCGAGGTACTCCCGGTGTTCCCTCCCTTTTCCCTCTTTAGCATTTGCACTTGGTAAATGAGGTGTATTTAATCAGTGAAAGTGATGACGAACTGCCATTGATTTGAAAACAACAGAAACCTGGCACGGGCGAGGCCTAAGGCAAGGCGACCCCCTATCTCCTCTTCTTTTTGTCATTGCAATAGATCCCCTGCAAAGACTCCTCGAAGTAGCAACTGAATTCGGAATGCTCACCAAGCTCCATGGTCGCTCGCCCGACCTGCGCATATCGATGTTTGCGGATGATGCGGTCATATTTGTCACGCCCACAAAAGGTGAGGTATCTATGCTTGCAAGGATTCTGGAACTTTTTGGTGAAACCACAGGCCTAAAAACAAATTTCCACAAGTCCACAGTAGTGCCAATCCAGTGTAACAACATCAACCTCTCTGACGTTCTATCTGGTCTACCGGCCTCGAGGACTTCCTTCCCCCTTAAATACCTTGGACTACCTTTGTCCATGAACAGACTCAAACGGGTGGACTTCCAGCCATGGATTGACAAAGTTTCTGCAAAGCTGAGTACATGGAGCGGGAAAAACCTTTCGGCGGCTGGCCGCCTCACGCTAGTCAATGCAGTGCTAACCTCGCAGGTCACCTATCTGCTCCTAGCCCTAAAACCGCCCCAAAGGGTGTTGGATTTCATTGACTCAAAACGTAAGCAATTTCTTTGGGCTGGTTCAGAGAGATTAACCGGCGGTAAATGCAAAGTCAACTGGGTCTGTGCAGCAAGACCAAAACAATACGGTGGTTTAGGCATTCTGCACCTTGGTTTTTTCTCGCGGGCCTTACGCCTCAGATGGTTGTGGCAGGAGGCCAAACTGTTAAATACTCAGAGGATAACGAAAGATATACCTTGCAATATGTTGGACAGGAGACTGTTTGCAGCAGCAACCTCAGTCAGGGTGGGGGATGGTAAGTCTTCTTTGTTCTGGGAAAGTGCCTGGCTAAGGGGTACGACACCTAGAGACACCTTCCCTTTGACCTACTCCATTTCTAACGGCAAAAATAGATCCATCCATGAGGCTCTCTCAAACAACCGATGGATTCAGGACCTACATTTTAATCACAATGATTTTTCTGCCGCGCACATACATGAATATTGTCAATTATGGTGCGAGGTAAATCAGCTTCGCTTAATGCACAATACCCCCGACCTTATCAAGTGGAAGTTTACTATGAGTGGCCAGTACACAACTCGGTCAGCCTACCAAGCGCAATTTTATGGCTCCACATGCAGGAATTTTAATAGTATAATTTGGAAAGCTTGGGCGCCACCAAAGTGCAAATTCTTCAGTTGGCTTGCTGTTCAAAATAGAGTTTGGACAGCAGACAGGTTGGCAAGAAGGGGATGGCCTCATAATCCGCGCTGTGTCCTATGCGCCTCATGCCCAGAATCTGGACTACATCTTTTTGCTGAATGTTGCTTCACCAGACATATTTGGGCTGATTTGAGTATTTGGGCTGCAATTACGGAGATCCACCATTCCTCTTGGCAACCTGTAGATTCGGTGCACCAATGGTGGTCGAATCTTGCAACATCCGCAGTGAGAAGCGTGAAGGGATTGCGAACCCTCATCATCCTCGTGTCTTGGACAATTTGGTGTGAGAGAAACTCGCGAATCTTTGAGCACAAAGAGAAGACCGTGACACAGACTATAGCGATGATTAAGGAGCAAATTCGCCTGTGGATTCTAGGAGGAGCAAAACACTTAGCAAGGCTGGTGTAGGTTTTGGGGAAGGAGAGGGGTTGGTTTTGGAACATTTGTGTCACCATACTTAATGTCTCATTCCCTAGTGTGATGTACTTGTATATTTTAGCCCTCGCTGGCTCTCACCTTCTTTTTAATATAACAGGCAATTCTCTTGCCAGTTTTCAAAAAAAAAAAACAACAGAAACGATAAAATTCAACCAAATAAAATTGCTAACAAACACAGTTTGTTCAGCACCTAAAACAATAAAGAACTAGCATGCATCAAGATGAACGCAGCACACCTATTTCAAATGACAAAGTAATTTTAGGATCGAAGAAAAATGCATATCATACATCACGACGCAGAGGTCTAGGAGCTTTCTTGGTAGCCTCGGCGTTCGCCTTCTCAATTTGAACAATCATCTCCAAAGCCGTCGCACTAGCATCATTGGCAGCTTCGGCGGCAGCACTAGCAACGAAGGCGGCTTTGCGTGCAACGACGACCCTTGCACGCCTGGCTGCAGCCAGCAAATCGCTTAATCGTCCGCGACAACAGGACCTTTGCCCGACTCCATGACAACGGGGAAGAAGCCACAGGCGGCGAGGAATCAAATGGTAGACGAGCAGAGGGGGAAGAAGGAAGAGCTCAGGTGGAACCCTAACGTACCTCCAGTGTGGGACCTGGATCCGTTTTGGAGGAAGAACGGGAATGGGACTCCTACGGGCCAGCTTAGTCAAAACGCGTGGTTATAAGCCGTTTAACAGTAGATGACTATCCAGCACGGTTAAAAGTGTCAAGGATAATAGAAATACAAAGAGTAGCCAGTTATAATAACAAAAATTTCAAATACTTCGTTGGGTAGTTATTTTACTAAGCCCAGACATCGGAATACCGGCGTTCCAAAAAGCTGAGCGCAGACAGTATCAAATGCGAATCACTACGGCTCTTTGCCGAGTTCTCGTCGTTTTGCCGAACGCTTTTTATCGAGTACTCGGCAAAGCAGTCTTTGCCGAAAGTCGTACTTGGCAAAGTCTAGATCTCGGTAACGACCACGTTTACCGAGAGCAAGACACTCGGCACAGAACACTTTATCGAGTGTCAAATTCTCAACGAACCTAGACGCTCCGCAAGGGGCCGTCACCAGCCGTCTATAGCTGACGGCCATTATCTTTGCCGAGTGTCGGGGACCATAATTAGGGGTACCCTCAAGGCTCCTAATTCTCAGCTGGTAACCCCATCAGCATAAAGCTGCAAAGGCCTGATGGGTGCGATTAAGTCAGGGATCAGTCCATACGAGGGACTCGATCGCGCCTCGTCCGAGTCTGGCCTCGGACAAGGGCAGCCGACCCCGGAGGATCTCCGTCTCGCCCGAGGCCCCCTCCAGCGGCGAACGTGTTCCCGGCTCGCCCGAGGCCCTGTCTTCGCCAAGAAGCAACCCTGACCAAATCGCCGCACCGACCGACCAAGTCGCAGGAGCATTTAATGCAAAGGTGGCTTGACACCTTTATCCTGACGCGCGCCCCCCAGCCGACAGAGCCGAAGTGACCGCCGTCACTTCGCCGCTCCACTGACCGGCCTGACAGAAAGACAGCGCCGCCTGCGCCGCTCCGACTGCGGTGCCACTTGACAGAGTGAGGCTAACAGGCAGTCAGGCCCGGCCGCAGGCACCATAGGAAACTCCGCTCCGCCCGACCCAGGGCTCGGACTTGGGCTCAGCCCCAGAAGACGGCGAACTCCGCTCCGCCCGACCCAGGGCTCGGACTCGGGCTAAGCCCCGGAAGACGGCGAACTCCGCACCGCCCGACCCAGGGCTCGGACTTGGGCTCGGCCCCAGAAGACGGCGAACTCCGCACCGCCCGACCCAGGGCTCGGACTTGGGCTCGGCCCCAGAAGACGGCGAACTCCGCACCGCCCGACCTAGGGCTCGGACTTGGGCTCGGCCCCAGAAGACGACGAACTCCGCACCGCCCGACCCAGGGCTCGGACTTGGGCTCAGCCCCAGAAGACGACGAACTCCGCTTCGCCCGACCCCAGGGCTCGGACTACGCCCTGACCTCAGCCGACGGTCTCCGCCTCGCCCGACCCAGGGGCTCGGACTCGACCTCGGCCACGGAAGACAGACTCGACCTCGGCTTCGGAGGAGCTTCCACATCGCCCAACCCAGGGCGCAGACCAGCCACGTCGACAGGAGGCGCCATCATCACCCTACCCCGAGCTGACTCGGGCCACGGGGGACAAGACCGGCATCCCATCTGGCTCGCTCCGCCAGATAGGCAATGATGGCGCCCCGCATACTCTGTGACGACGGCGGCTCTCAGCCCCCTTACGGAAGCAAGAGGACGTCAGCAAGGACTCAACAGCTCCGACAGCTGTCCCTCCGCCAGGCTCCATCGCTCCTCCGACGGCCACGACATCACACCAGCTGGGTGCCAAAATCTCTCCGGCTGCCACAACGGCATGTACTTAGGGCGCTAGCTCTCCTCCGCTAGACACGTAGCACTCTGCTACACCCCCCATTGTACACCTGGATCCTCTCCTTACGCCTATAAAAGGAAGGACCAGGGCCCTCTTAGAGAGGGTTGGCCGCGCGGGGACGAGGACGAGACGGGCGCTCGCGTGAGGCCGCTCGCTCCCTCTCCTGCGTGGACGCTTGTAACCCCCTACTGCAAGCGCACCCGACCTGGGCGCGGGACAAACATGAAGGCCGCGGGATTCCCACCTCTCTCATGCCGGTCTCCGGCCACCTCGCTTCCCCCCTTCGCGCTCGGCCTCGCGCTCGACCCATCTGGGCTGGGGCACGCGGTGACATTCACTCGTCGGCCTAGGGACCCCCCGGTCTCGAAACGCCGACAGTTGGCGCGCCAGGTAGGGGCCTGCTGCGTGCTGATGAACAGCTTCCCGTCAAGCTCCAGATGGGCAGTCTCCAGCAACCTCTCCAACTCGGGACGGTGCTCCGTTTCGGGAGTCTTGAGTTCGTGTCCCTCGACGGCAGCTACGATATGATACTCCTTCCACCGTCGTGCGACAACGACAATGGCGGCCGACAGCCCGCCCGCCGGCGGCGGAATCGACGACGTCTTCCCCGCGTGGTGGAAGAACAACATTCGAGCTCACCCTGTCCTCTCCCCCGCCGACGGAGGAGGAGGCGGGGCAACCAAGGCCAAGCAGGAGGCAGCGCCTCGTCGGCTGTCGAGCGAGTCGACGGTGCCAGCACCCCAACGGGGGGCGCACCGGGCATCGACCCCGCGCTTGAGACGAAGACAAGCGCCGTCTCCCCGCAACGCGCCGATTCCGGGCAAATGGACGACGCCAGCGCGCTCGCGAAAGGCTTGCTGGACGTCACCCTTGTACCTGAGATGACGGTGCAGTCAATCCCCGACGTGACCTCATCGCCGCCCGTCAACCAAGAGGTACCGACCGATTCCCATCCCACGTCTTTCGGATTCAGCCTCGACCCGCCTAGCGGCTTCGCTTTGGCGGGTGCTCTCGTAGAGGCGAGTCCAAACCCTCTGGGGTTTCGTATGCGGTCACCTTGGGACCGCCTGACGGACGTCTCGACCTACGGGCCCTCTGGGTCTGAGGAAGACGACGAGCCCAGCTTCTATTGGGATTTCTCTGGACTTGGCAACCCTAGTGCCATGCGGGACTTCATGACCGCATGCGACTACTGCCTTTCCGACTGTTCCGACGGTAGCCGTAGCCTCGGCGATGAGGACTGCGGCCCAAGTCGCGAATGCTTCCACGTCGATCTAGGGGGTCCCTCCGAAGGCAACCTTCTCGGCATGCCGGAGGATGGTGATCTCCCTAGGCCGGTGCCCCGCGTTGACATCCCACGGGAGCTAGCGGTGGTCCCCGTTCAGGCGGGGGCCATGACCCACAGCTCGAGCAAATCCGCGGGGTGCAGGCCAGGCTCGACGAGGGAGCAAGAGCGCTTGAGCCGATCCGCCGGGACGTCGGGCAGGCAGGGGCGGGCCAACCTCCGGCCGAAGAAATACGTCATCTGCCCCAGGGCCTCCAGCACCGCATCATCGGCGACGTCAGGGTCAGGCCGCCACCCGCGTCTAGTGGGGTCGGCCAGAACCTGGCGGCAGCGGCAATGCTTCTCCGCGCGATGCCGGAGCCATCAACCACCGAGGGGCGGCTCCGCCTCCCGAAGGCAGGGGTACCCCTCGGAACCTCATGCCGTGACTTCCCGGTTCATGCGGGAAGCCTCGGTCTGCACCGGGCGCACGCGCACCACAGCGCCTGCGGCCCCGGGTCGCCTCGGCAACGAGCACCATCACCGCGACCGTCGGGCCCACCTCGACGAGAGGGTGCGCCGAGGCTACCACCCCAGGCGTGGGGGACGCTACGACAGCGGGGAGGATCGGAGTCCCTCGTCCGAGCCACCCGGTCCGCAGGCCTTCAGCCGGGCCATACGACGGGCGCCGTTCCCGACCCGGTTCCGACCCCCGACTACTATCACGAAGTACTCGGGGGAGACGAGATCGGAACTGTGGCTCGCGGACTACCGTCTGGCCTGCCAACTGGGTGGAACGGACGATGACAACCTCATCATCCGCGACCTCCCCCTGTTCCTCTCCGACACCGCTCGCGCCTGGTTAGAGCACCTGCCTCCGGGGCAGATCTCCAACTGGGACGACCTAGTCCAAGCTTTTGCCGGGAATTTCCAAGGCACATACGTGCGCCCTGGGAATTCCTGGGACCTTCGAAGCTGCCGATAGCAGCCGGGAGAGTCTCTCCGAGACTACATCTGGCGATTCTCGAAGCAGCGCACCGAGCTGCCCAACATCACCGACTCGGATGTCATCGGCGCGTTCCTCGCTGGCACCACCTGTCGCGACCTGGTGACCAAGCTGGGTCGCAAGACCCCCACCAGGGCGAGCGAGCTGATGGACATCGCCACCAAGTTCGCCTCCGGCCAGGAGGCGGTCGAGGCTATCTTCCGAAAGGACAAGCAGCCCCAGGGCCGCCCATCGGAAGATGCCCCCGAGGCGTCAACTCAGCGCGGCGCCAAGAAGAAGGGCAAGAAGAAGTCGCAAGCGAAACGCGACGCCGCTGACACGGACCTTGTCGCCGCCGCCGAGTACAAGAACCCTCGGAAGCCCCCCGGAGGTGCCAACCTTTTCGACAAGATGCTCAAGGAGTCGTGCCCCTATCACCAGGGGCCCATCAAGCACACCCTTGAGGAGTGCGTCATGCTTCGGCGCCACTTCCACAGGGCCGGGCCACCCGCGGAGGGTGGCAGGGCCCGCGACGACGACAAGAAGGAAGATCACCAGGCAGGAGTGTTCCCCGAGGTCCACGACTGCTTCATGATCTATGGTGGGCAAGCGGCGAATGCCTCGGCTCGGCACCGCAAGCAAGAGCGTCGGGAGGTCTGTTCAGTGAAGGTGGCGGCACCAGTCTACCTAGACTGGTCCGACAAGCCCATCACCTTCGACCAAGCCGACCATCCCGACCATGTGCCGAGCCCGGGGAAATACCCGATCGTCGTCGACCCCGTCATCGGCGACGTCAGGCTCACCAATGTCCTCATGGACGGAGGCAGCAGCCTCAACATCATCTACGTTGAGACCCTCGGGCTCCTGCGTGTCGATCTGTCCTCCGTCCGGGCAGGCGCTGCGCCCTTCCATGGGATCATTCCCGGGAAGCGCGCCCAGCCCCTCGGACAGCTCGACCTTCCCGTCTGCTTCGGAACACCCTCCAACTTCCGAAGGGAGACCCTGACGTTCGAGGTGGTTGGGTTCCGAGGAACCTACCACGCGGTACTGGGGAGGCCATGCTACGCGAAGTTCATGGCCGTCCCTAACTACACCTACCTGAAGCTCAAGATGCCGGGCCCCAAAAGGGTCATCATTGTCGGCCCCACGTACAAACACGCGTTCGAATGCGATGTGGAGTGCGTGGAGTACGCCGAGGCCCTCGCCGAGTCCGAGGCCCTCATTGCCGACCTGGAGAGCCTCTCTAAGGAGGTGCCAGACGTGAAGCGTCATGCCGGCAACTTCGAGCTAGCGGAGGCGGTTAAGTCCGTCCCCCTCGACCCCAGCAGTGACGCCTCCAAGCAAGCCCGGATCGGCTCCGAGCTCGGTCCCAAATAGGAAGCAGTGCTCGTCGACTTTCTCCGCGCGAACGCCGACTTCTTCGCGTGGAGTCCCTCGGACATGCCCGACATACCGAGGGATGTCGCCGAGCACTCGCTGGACATCCGAGCTGGAGCCCGACCCGTCAAGCAGCCTCTGCGCCGATTCGACGAGGAGAAGCGCAGAGCCATCGGCGAGGAGATCCACAAGCTAATGGCGGCAGGGTTCATCAAGGAGGTATTCCATCCCGAATGGCTTGCCAACCCTGTGCTTGTGAGAAAGAAAGGGGGGAAATGGCGGATGTGTGTAGACTACACTGGTCTCAACAAAGCATGTCCGAAGGTTCCCTACCCTCTGCCTCGCATCGACCAAATCGTGGATTCCACTGCTGGGTGCGAAACCCTGTCTTTCCTCGATGCCTACTCGGGGTATCACCAAATCAGGATGAAAGAGTCCGACCAGCTCGCGACTTCTTTCATCACACCCTTCGGCATGTACTGCTATGTCACCATGCCGTTCGGCTTGAGGAACGCGGGCGCGACGTACCAGCGGTGCATGAACCATGTGTTCGGTGAACACATTGGCCGCACGGTCGAGGCCTACGTCGATGACATCGTAGTCAAGACAACGAAAGCCTTCGACCTCCTTTCCGACCTTGAAGTGACATTCCGATGTCTCAAGGCGAAAGGCGTCAAGCTCAATCCCGAGAAGTGTGTCTTCGGGGTGCCCCGAGGCATGCTCTTGGGGTTCATCGTCTTCGAGCGGGGCATCGAAGCCAACCCGGAGAAGATCGCAGCCATTACCAGCATGGGGCCCATCAAGGACTTGAAAGGTGTACAGAGGGTCATGGGATGCCTCGCGGCTTTGAGCCGCTTCATCTCACGCCTCGGCGAAAGTGGTCTACCTCTGTACCGCCTCTTAAGGAAGGCCGAGTGCTTCACTTGGACCCCTGGGGCTGAGGAAGCCCTCGGGAACCTGAAGGCGCTCCTCACGAAGGCGCCTATCTTGGTACCCCCAGCTGCCGGAGAAGCCCTCTTGGTCTACGTCGCCGCGACCACTCAGGTGGTTAGCGCCGCGATTGTGGTTGAGAGGCAAGAAGAGGGGCATGCATTGCCCATTCAGAGGCCAGTCTACTTCGCCAGCGAGGTACTGTCCGAAACCAAGATCCGCTACCCACAAGTTCAGAAGCTGCTGTACGCGGTGATCCTAACGTGGCGGAAGCTGCGACACTACTTCGAGTCTCATCCGGTAACTGTGGTGTCATCCTTCCTCCTGGGGGAGATCATCCAGTGACGGGAGGCCTCGGGTAGGATTGCAAAGTGGGCGGTGGAAATCATGGGCGAGACAATCTCGTTCGCTCCTCGGAAGGCCATCAAGTCCCAGGTCTTGGCGGACATCGTAGCTGAATGGGTCGACACTCAGCTCCCGACAGCTCTGATCCAGCCGGAGCTCTGGACCATGTTCTTCGACGGGTTGCTGATGAAGACAGGAGCCGGCGCAGGCCTACTCTTCATCTCGCCCCTCGGGAAGCACCTACGCTACGTGCTACGCCTCCATTTCCCGGCGTCCAACAATGTGGCCGAGTATGAGGCTCTGGTCAACGGGTTGCGGATCGCCATCGAGCTAGGGGTCCGACGCCTCGACGCTCGCGGTGACTCATAGCTCGTCATCGACCAAGTCATGAAGAACTCCCACTGCCGCGACCCGAAGATGGAGGCCTACTGCGATGAGGTTCGACGCCTGGAAGACAAGTTCTACGAGCTCGAGCTCAACCACATCGCTCGGCGCTACAACGAGACTGCGGATGAGCTGGCTAAAATAGCCTCGGGGCGAACAACGGTTCCCCCGGACGTCTTCTCCCGAGATCTGCATCAGCCCTCCGTCAAGATCGACGACATGCCCGAGCCTGAGGCACCCTCGGCCCAGCCCGAGGTACCCTCAGCACAGTCCGAGGCGCCCTCGGCTCGGCTCGAGGCACCCTCGGTTCGGCCTGAGGTACCCTTGGCCCCTGTTGGGGGCCTTCGGCTTCCGAAGGTCCTCAAAAACATGATTTAACAATGTTTTCTAAGTGAAATGTGTGAGCAGGTATCTTCGGAATTGGGTTACGAGTATATAAGATTATGGTCAAGACGAAGCTTGAGTGGGACGGAAGACGATTGTGACGAAGGTGAAGATCATTACGAAGCTATGCGCAGATAAGCTTCGGCATGACAATAGAAAAGGGGAACCGACTTAAAGATGAAAAGCCGAATCAGACCCTAAAGAATTACTGTAGAGTTGTTGACAAATATAAAGGGCACTAATGTAATTTTACACGGGCTGCGTCCCGTGCCTATAAATAGATGAACAGTACTCACGTACTGTTCACGCTGACTTGGCATTTGCTTTTGGCGTCACACTTGTATTTTCACTCTTTCAAGCCGAAGGTACATTTGTAATTTAATATTATTATCTGTATAAATAAGATAAATGAAAATATATTAATAATAATGTTTATGAAAGATCATATTACTTTCTGTACTTTGTATAAATGTTCTTCACTTCTCATCATGGTCATGAAGGCATGTCTTTCATAACCTTCGTCCTAGATTCATTATATCCGAAGGGAAATAATGACCCAAAGGACGAAGGGCTTTAACATTTAACATTTTATGTTGCCTTGTTCTTGATTCATAGCATTTGAGAACAAGTCCCCAACATTGGCGCCCACCTCCGGTGAACTCACTTCCATTTCTTGAGCTTCGTCATGCCGTCGAAAAAAGTTTCAGCTGCAGGGGCTACCACTCTACAGCCGCTGGACCCTAATCAGGACGTCCTTTCCCTCCGAGAGGCCCGAAGCCAGAAAAGGAAGGTTGTTAGTCCAACACCTCCAGAGGATGACTTGGATCAAGAGATCCAAAACCTGGAGATCCTTCAGCAACAGGTGCAGCGCAAGAAGGAGAAGATGGCTCGCCTAGCCGACCTTCAGAGACAGATAGATGAAGCTTCTGAAGAAGTTCGTCACCTTGCTCAAGATGATCAGAGCCGAAGGCCTCCACGCAGAGAGCTCCATCAGGAAGGCTTCCACAATGAGGATGACTGGTATGAAGATTTCCATCATGGAAACTTTGCTTTCGATGATGCTTCTCCCCTCTCAACAGAATTGCAGGCTACACCATGGCCCCAGTCTTACAAGCCACCCCAACTCCCCATGTATGACGGTCATACAGACCCGAAGCAATTCTTGATGAGCTATGAGGCAACCATATCTTCGTATGGTGGCAACACTGCAGTCATGGCAAAATCTTTTGTCATGGCTGTCAAGAGCGTTGCTCAGACCTGGTACTCTTCTCTTCGGCCAGGGACAATCACTTCTTGGCAGAAGTTGAAGGATATGCTGATAACTAGCTTCCAAGGGTTTCAGACGAAGCCAGTCACTGCTCAAGGTTTATTTCAGTGTACCCAGGACCACGAAGAATACCTCCAGGCGTATGTCCGAAGGTTTCTGCGTCTGAGGGCACAAGCACCAACAGTGCCCAATGAAATTGTCATTGAGGCCATGATTAAAGGGCTTCGGCCGGGACCTTCAGCGCAGTACTTTGCCAGGAAGCCACCACAAACGTTGGAGAAGCTGCTCCAGAAGATGGACGAATACATTCGAGCTGACAACGACTTCCGCCAAAGAAGGGAGGAAGCATTCAGGTTCTCTGAAATGACCAGGGGCTTCGAAGGAAGATTTCACCCGAGGCACGTTAGGTCAATTCATAACTCTGCTCAAACTGATGATCGAGGGAGTCAGCAGCAAAGGCCACAATACTCTTCACAAGCTTCGGGCCAGCATCAAAGTTCTTTTCGGCCGCCAGCGCCAAGGGGCAGAGGCGCCAAGGGCTTCGGGGGAAGGTTTGGAGACCAGCCAAGAAAAATTTACTGCCTATTCTGTGGGGAAGACAAGGGCCATACCACCAGGATGTGCCACGTTACCATCCAAAAACAGAAGGAAATAGCAGAAGTAGCAGCGCAACAAAGTCAGCCGAAGCAGGTCATGCATACTGCTTCGTATCACTCGCCTTATATTCCAGAATACGTAGGCAACCACTCTGCAGCTTCTGTTGCTTCGGCGAGCCAACCCCAAGCATCTTGGCAGCAGTCTCCACCGCCGACCCAGCGAGGGCAGCAGCCAGAAGGGAGTCAGCACAATCACCTTCAGAGGGATTTCAGAAAGGAGTCTGAAGCTCGCACAGTCAATAGTACTGTGCCAGAGTCGAAGCACATTTATTGACAAATATCCTACCTCAACAGCAGTTCTTTCGCATCTTTTCATTCAGTATTACCTTTTTGTTAATAAGGAACAATTATGAAGAGTTTAAGTGTCTTTTATCGAATTTCAATTTCTTATAACACTTTTGTCTTTTACCATAATAAAAATATGTCTTTTCCATAGGTTTGAGTTGCCGAAGCATATGAATTTATGGTGGCTTGAAGGACCTTTGTATTATCAAAAATTTGATTTAACGAACACAGTACAAATCGTTCGAAACAGTAAAAAGTCGTTCCTAAGGGAGCGCAGTGTAAGTTTTCTAAACCTACAGCGAAAAATAAGCGCTGATTCCGCTGAAAGTAAAAGGCGAAGAAGCTCCTATGGGAGGCTTACAGCGAAAAATAAACGCTGATTCTGCTGAAAGTAAAAGGCGAAGAAGCTCCTAAGGGAGGCTTACAGCGAAAAGTCAACGCTGATATAAGAAGTGTGTGTGGCACAAATATCATTTTGTATAACATAGCATCATCACATCATTTCGCATAACATAAGCATCATACAGCATGCTGCATGAGGAACACAAAGCCTTTTGGAAAAGAGATACAGTGTTGATCTTCAGAGAATATTTCGGAAAAGAGAAAATTGTGCTAAGGCACAAGATAAATCGACACGAAGTGCAGCTTCACTAGAGAAGCAACACAAAACTTTTTTATAGCTTCGGAGAATATTGCGTGAAGCTTGGATATTCTTCATCAGAGAAGTAAGCAAATTCTTGAGATATAGAAAAGATTTTCTTCACGAAGCATGAAAAGAAGGGAAGGTGTTTTTTCGCCGAAGGCTCAAAAAATGGTATGTATGCAAAATTTCATGCATCGTAAAGAATTAAGCTATAAATAGATTATATATTACATTCAAAGTTACAATATATTACACATGTTACGTTCCAAATGTTTCTACAATAGCATTCAATCCTCTTTAAGCACTATTTCTGCAGCTTCATTCAATAGCTGGTCGACAACCTTGTCCATAATGGCTTCGGCCATTTTTCTAATTTCATCGTCCCCCTTCGGGTGGGGGCCCGGAGATGCCTCAGCAGGTTCTGAGGAAAGAGAAGATACGGCTATATTACTATTGCAAACCGCGAACAACGTCTGGAATTAAAAATTACAATATAATAAAAAACACTAATTAATACCTATTTGCCCTTCGGGCTCTGTACTTTTCTCGGCAGCTTCTGCTACTTTTCTAGCATCGTGGATGCCTTTTTCACTCTTTTGAATAATCTCTTGCGCCATTTCTCGGCCGCCGTTGTCCCAGATGTCAGTGAAGAATTTTCCGCCGACCATGCTTGCTTCGGCTGAGGGGTCTTTAATGTCTTCGGAGGACAAGGTAGCTTCGGACTGCGCTAAAGATTTTACATGCTCACAACCTTTTTTCTCCAAAACAGTAGCAATTCCTCTAGCACTTGAAAAAGCACATATGTCACTTCGGCCATTCAGAATTTCCTCGAAGGCTTCAGCTTCGTGACTGATCCATTTAATCGGATCTTCAGGATTGCCCCTTGAGAAATTCTCTTCGCTAGAAAATGCGCCAACGCTGGCGAAGCTGGATTTTATCTTCTTAACACATTCTATGGATTCAACATAGCATTTTCTCTGGGATGCACGAAGCTCTTTAACATTTATTTCCAAATGATCGGCCCATTGATCATTAAGCTCTCGTTTTGTCTCTTCAAGTATACGTTCTTCTTTAGCTCTAGCTAGCTATTTCTGGAGATCTTTAATTTCCCGCCTTTGGGCTTCAGCTTGGGCCTTTGAGGTAGCTTCGTCTTCTTTTATCTTGTCCACCAGTGTAACCAGAATTTTATCCTTTTCCAGAGCTTCGTTCCTCAGCTTAATGACCTCTGATCGTAGGTTGTTGAGAGCAATATTATAGCTCTCGTCTTCAGCATTCTTTTGCGCTCTTAACACGTTGCTTAGTATTAAACCCTATATGTAAAAGAGTTGGTATAAGAATAAAAGAATGATTTACAAGTTATAAAATTTCCAAACACGCAGTTCTCATACCTTCAGGCTATTGTATGCAAGGCTATCCGCAAGATCCTCCTTTGTCATAGCGCATAATCCAGCTTCAAGCTTCGAAAACCCCATACTCCTAGCCATCTCCCGGCAGACGGATAATTCTTTGTTGTCAGGAAGGCAGTATAGGAAGTCATCCTCGTCTGTTCCATTAAATACTAGTGCCCCCTTCGGGTATTTCAATTCTCTGGCATAGTGACTAGCCTCATAAATCTCTTCTTCAGATAGTTTTTTCCCTGAAGCATGACGCACAATGTAATCTTGTATTTTGGAAGATGCTTCGGGGGCAGCGGTATCAATTTCTTCAACCAAAGTAGGCTCTGACATTTTTATTCCTTCGGTTGCCTTTGCAATTTTTGTTTCTTCTGCTTCCAAAAGTGTTACTTTGGTTGGTTCTGAAGGCCCGGTTTCAACTCCAGTCTGTTGCTTCGGAGCTTCGGCAACTGATACTTCAGCAAGCGCCTCAGAAGTTTCAGCAGTCTTCTTTGGGGTTGTGCTTGGAAGTTTAATTGTTTCCAAAACATCTAACACATTAACCATTCTTTTTCTTTTTGGGGTCACTATTGGCCCCTTTTTAATTTTTGCTGCTTCAATTTCTTCAGAAGGACTTAAAATTTCTGATATTTTCAATTCCTCAGCTGATGTTTTCGCTTCTTCCGTTTTTGATTCTTCCATCTTTTCTATCGACGGCATTTCGGCCACTTCTTTGACTTCTGTCTGTAGGGTTGGCTCTTTAGCTTCGGTGGCCGAAGAGGTCTCACCGGCGAACTCAGGCACTGTGGCCAGTTCAATATAACGTGGCCGGTGTGTGAGAACTTTTACCCTTTTCCTCTTCGGCGCCGGCTCACTAGGAGCGGCTGAAGTAGTTTCCTTCGCAGAAGAAGTACTCTTTCTTTTTTGACCACACACTGGATAGTGGTAGTCGGGGTACACGAACCCAATGGCGTCAAACACTCGGTTCAGTCTCTTCTTTTTTCGGCCTCCGAAGGCTGCTGACAATGCAGTATCTTCGGCCTTTGAATATACCCCAAGTAGTTCATCACTTACAGTTTCAATGCTTTTTAACCAGTCATCATCTGGCTCAACGAATTTATCTCCAAACTTAAAAGTATACTTCAGCCTGACTAGTCCACCTTCGTCGGCCTCTTTAATAGTCTCCTGCGGCATCTCCCATTTTTCCGCAAGTGGCCATACTCTGAAGGCAATATGTTCTTGGACCAAGTCCCTCGTCCCAATAAAAGAGCAAACAACTCCGAAGGCTCTCTGGCATTCTTCGGCTAATGCATTCATTTCCACCTTCGGCCTCCGCAGGCTGAAGCGTTGCCAGATAGGACGCATAATGATCTTCTTTATATCTTCCCGTAATGTCAAGTCATTCTTCACGTAAAACCATTCCGTCATCCAGTCACCAGGTCACCTCTTTCGAAAGGTCGGCACTGGGCAGCTTGATCCAGACCGGGAGCCGAAGCTGTAGCACCCAAAATTGTTGTGATATTGTTCCTTACCCCAGGGTTTTGTCTCGTATATCAATTCGTGTATGTTGCAGAAACTTTTCGCAACAGGTTCCAGGCCTTGGCTTCTGACGGCCCACACGAAGATATTCATCCTTATGATTGCTTCGGGGGTAAGTTGGTGAAGGTAAATTTCAAATATCTTCAGCACCTCTACAACAAAGCTGCTTAGGGGAAATCGTAGTCCAGCTTTCAAGAAGCTTCGAAATATTACGACTTCATTTTCCTCAGGAGTTCGACAACTCTTCTCTCCTTCGTCGGCCCTCACGACGGACAAGTCCCGGAAATATCTTCCCCTCATGTTGACAAGATGATTTTCTTTAATACTTGATTTGCCGAAAATCGCATGGCTTGGTCGCGAGGGTCGATCTTCGGAGTCTTCACCTCCACTATCCACATCATAGTTGTCACTATCGCCAGTATCTTTAGATAAACCCTCCAAGATTGCTTTAGTAATCTTCTCTGTATTAGTCTTCGACATTGATTGAAGAAAACCCAGATGCATCTCCTCAGAAAGACTTAGTTTCGAATCACCCGAATCACCAACAACTTTTTTACCTTCAGACATCTTTGCAAACGCTGAAAAACGCTCTCTAAACCGAAGCTTTAAAAATTAAAAGGCCAAGAAAGTGGTGTTGCGTGCAGGCTAAATGTTGGGTGAGTAAAAACGGTTGGCAAGAGAGCGTACCAAATAACTCGGGATGAGTTCTTATTTATACGCCCAGAGCGTTGAAAACTGGAGGGTCCCGCTTGTCAAAGACTGATTGCTATTCTAGCAAAGGGAAGGTGTTTTTTCGGACCTTCGGCTTAAGGCCTTCGTCCATACCGCAATATGAATTTATCACTACAGCAAATTAATATTGCGAGGGGCTACTGTTGGGGGCCTTCGGCTTCCAAAGGTCCTCAAAAACATGATTTAACAATGTTTTCTAAGTGAAATGTGTGAGCAGGTATCTTCGGAATTGGGTTACGAGTATATAAGATTATGGTCAAGACGAAGCTTGAGTGGGACGGAAGACGATTGTGACGAAGGTGAAGATTATTACGAAGCTATGCGCAGATAAGCTTCGGCATGACAGTAGAAAAGGGGAACCGACTTAAAGATGAAAAGCCGAATCAGACCCTAAAGAATTACTGTAGAGTTGTTGACAAATATAAAGGGCACTAATGTAATTTTACACGGGCTGCGTCCCGTGCCTATAAATAGATGAACAGTACTCCCATACTGTTCACGCTGACTTGGCATTCGCTTTTGGCGTCACACTTGTATTTTCACTCTTTCAAGCCGAAGGTACATTTGTAATTTAATATTATTATCTGTATAAATAAGATAAATGAAAATATATTAATAATAATGTTTATGAAAGATCATATTACTTTCTGTATTTTGTATAAATGTTCTTCACTTCTCATCATGGTCATGAAGGCATGTCTTTCATAACCTTCGTCCTAGATTCATTATATCCAAAGGGAAATAATGACCCAAAGGACGAAGGGCTTTAACATTTAACATTTTATGTTGCCTTGTTCTTGATTCATAGCATTTGAGAACAAGTCCCCAACAGCCCCCGAGGGCGAGACGCTGCACGTCGGGGGGGAGCGAAGTGGGGTCACGCCTGATCAAAGCTGGCAGACCCCGTACCTGCAATATCTCCATCGAGGAGAGCTACCCTCCGACCGAGCCGAAGCTCGGCGGCTAGCGCGGCGCACCAAGTCGTTCGTCTTGCTGGGAGATGAGAAGGAGCTCTACCACCGCAGCCCCTCGGGCATCCTCCAGCGATGCATCTCCATCGCCGAAGGTCAGGAACTCCTACGAGAAATACACTCGGGGGCTTGCGGCCATCACGCGGTGCCTCGAGCCCTGGTCGGGAATGCTTTCCGACAAGGCTTCTATTGGCCGACGGCGGTGGCCGACGCCACTAGAATTGTCCGCACCTGCGAAGGGTGTCAATTCTACGCAAGGCAGACCCATCTGCCCGCTCAGGCTCTGCAGACGATACCCATCACCTGGCCTTTTGTTGTGTGGGGTCTGGACCTCATCGGCCCCTTGCAGAAGGCACTCGGGGGCTACACGCACCTGTTGGTCGCCATCGACAAATTCTCCAAGTGGATCGAGGTCCGACCCCTAAACAGCATCAGGTCCGAGCAGGCGGTGGCGTTCTTCACCAACATCATCCATCGCTTTGGGGTCCCGAACTCCATCATCACTGACAACAGCACCCAGTTCACCGGCAGAAAGTTCCTGGACTTCTGCGAGGATCACCACATCCGGGTGGACTGGGCCGCCGTGGCTCATCCCATGACGAATGGGCAAGTAGAGCGTGCCAACAGCATGATTCTACAAGGGCTCAAGCCTCGGATCTACAACGACCTCAACAAGTTCGGCAAGCGATGGATGAAGGAACTCCCCTCGGTGGTCTGGAGCCTGAGGACAACACTGAGCCGAGCCACGGGCTTAACGCCGTTCTTTTTAGTCTACGGGGCCGAGGCCGTCCTACCCACAGACCTAGAATACGACTCCCCGAGGACAAGGGCCTATGCCGACCAGAGCAACCAAGCTAGTCAAGAAGACTCGCTGGACCAGCTGGAAGAGGCTCAGGACAGGGCCTTACTGCACTCGGTGCGGTACCAGCAGTCCATGCGACGCTACCACGCCCGAGGGGTCCGGTCCCGAGACCTCCAGGTGGGCGACCTGGTGCTTCGGCTGCGACAAGACATCCGAGGGCGGCACAAGCTCATGCCCCCTTGGGAGGGGCCGTTCGTCATCGCCAAAGTTCTGAAACCCGGAACGTACAAGCTGGCCAACAGTCAAGGCGAGGTCTACAGCAACGCTTGGAACATTCAACAACTACGTCGCTTCTACCCTTAAGATGTTTTCAAGTTGTTCATATACCTCGCTCCCACGCAAAGTTTAGTCATCAAGGAAGGGTCAGCCTTGCCTCGGCAAAGCCCGACCCTCCCTCGGGGGCTAAAAGGGGGGAACCCCCTCTGCGTCGAATTTTTTCCTCGAAAAAAGATCCTTTCTGCCAGAATGTCTTTCGTGATTTTTGACTACTTCGAAAGTGGATCCTGAAAACGACGGAGTACACATAAGCAGCCAAGGCTGACCGAGCCGAGGGACTCCTACGCCTCCGGGATATGGATACCTCACTCATCACCTTCTGCGATAAGTAACTCACGTTCGGATAAGCGATCCCGCGAACCGAACAAGTCTTCACGTTCGGAAGCTCTTCTGCCGAAGCGATTCTTCGAGCCTTCTCGACTGCGTCGGTAACAGAACCCAAAGGACGGGTAATAGTGCGCGTAAGCGGCAAGGCCGACCGAGCCGAGGGACTCCTACGCCTCCGGGATACGGATACCTCACTCATCACCTTTCGTGAGAAGCAACTCTCGCTCGCACAAGCGATTCCGTTACCGACAAAAAGGTCCAGATACTCGAAACAAGAGGAAAAGAGACACAGCTTTACAACATAGCAAGGGTGTGTTTTGGCCTCGGCGGCCGCAGGAAACCCACGCTACAAGATAATCCGATCCTGCAGGCTCGGATCTTGGCGGCTAGAGGGAGCAGCAGCACCCTCGGCGTCAGCAACATCTTCGGCGAGGCCCGACCTAGCCTCGGACGGCGACGCGGTCCGAAGATCTCCACTCTGAAGGACGGCGTCATCACCAAGCCCGGGCCGTCGCCGCCAGGGTCTTCTCCGAGAATCCGGCTCGGGCAGGCGGCTCGGCTGGCCACCCCCGAGGCCTCGGCCAGCTATCCCCCGAGGACGTCAGCCCGACCCGAGGCCTCGGCAGGTCAATCCCGGCGTCGGTCCCACTAACGGACGGCCCGGCCAGGCTCCGGCCGACCAGGTCTTCTCACCGAGCCAACTCTGCCTCCGTTCGCGCTGACACCGCTACCCCTAGCCTCGGCTCATCGAAGAGCGGCCGAGGGGTACCTTTAACTGAGCAAGAGAAGCCTCGGGCAACAAGGCTGACCGAGCCGAGGGACTCCTACGCCTCCGGGATACGGATACCTCACTCGTCACCTTTACACGGGGCGACTCACGCTTGGTGAAGCGGTTCAGACAACCAACAGGCGAGTCTTAGTGCTCGAAAATGAGGAAAAAACACGGCTCCGTGCCAAAATTACATACATGTTCAGGCCCCGAAAGCCGCAATGAACAAAACACTGGCATTCGAAGTGCCATTACAAACGGAACTCCGGTTCCACCTCCGCAGGTACGAACAACCCCACTCGATGAGGGGGGGGGGGGCTGCGGAGCAACAGAAGACTGACGGACGGCTCACCGTCGCCCGCTCCAGCAGCAGCGACAACGACCCCCTCTACGGGTGGCCGAACTGCAGCAGCGATGGCCTCAGGGCGAACGCCGCTGCAACCCTGCCCTCGCCCACGCCAACGCTCGAGGGGCGAGGACAAGTACAAAGGGCCGGAGGCCCGAAGCGCGGATGGTGGCGGTGATCCCGTCGGCGACGGGGACTTCTCGAGCCGCCTCCGCCTCGGCACCGACGACAGGGGCCGTCAGCCCGCCGGCAGATCCCCACTCGGATCCTCCCGGACGAGCGGGGCACCGACCTCCGCGCGGAGGCACCGTACCGGTGCAAAGGCAGGACCGCCCCAGAACACGAACGCCGCCCTAGCAGCGCGCGACATCTTGGGCGGTCCTCCCGTGCACACGGCGCGGCAGCCGCCTTCCGGCAGGAGGGGCACCGGGAGCCAAGCCGACGAGCCCGACGCGCTGGGGCTGACGACGCCTGCCGTCGACCGGCCCCGCGTTGTCGAAGTCCGACCCGCCCGCAGGGCTAGTGAGCGCCCTCTCCCTCGGACGCCGCTGGAGAGGCTGACCCACGAACCCGCGCGGGAGGTAGAGCTCCGGCTCAGCCCGGCCTCCACCCCAGCAAGGATGATGAACATCCTTGAAGCTGAGGGTGGGGCCAAGATCACAACCCAGCTCGCTCCTCCCCATCCAGGGGCTAGTGGTCACCGTCTTGGGTGACCCCCGGCGAGGGGGAGCAGCCGGGCTGGCTGATGAAAATCCTTGAAGCCGAACGATGGCTGAAAGGTACCAACTCTCACGGAGTTGCGTTCCTCCAACGACGAGGCGGAAAGACGGCGGATATCCCCCATCCGGGGGCTTGGAAGGTGGAAAGACACGATGCATAAGGGAGCGCGAAGACATGGTCGCCTTCCAAGGGGGTCACCCTCCTTTTAAAGGCGGCTCTCCCTACTTGCGTCCCCAGCCGTCATGGGCTGAGTCTTCTCCAACACACTCCAAGGTCCTCCCCTACGGCGCGGGGGCTGGGTCCCACACGTCATGCAAGCCGGCTCGGAGCAGAAGAAGCCAAACCGCCATGCACGATGCGTACAACCGCCCAGCGGTTACAAGCGACTCTCCACTTTTGCCCAGACCAACAGGCGAAAGGGGCGGGCAGCCATGCAGGCGACATGCAACCGCGCCAAGTGGGCGCACTTCTCCGACTCCCAACACGCCCAGCATGGAGGCCCGGGTCCACGCGTCATGCAACCGGCGCGACGAATGCTTCGTGCATGCAACTGCACCGCCACTTGCGCCACCACCGCGCCTCCTCGACTGCGGAACCAATACCGCGACTCGAGGCGACCCAGCGCACGGCCCAGCAGCGCCAGCCTGGCGTGACGGTCAATGCGGCCAAATATGGGCCGGCAGTAATGGCGGTGGCAGGCGGGCAGGAGCAGCGGTCACGTCGACAGGCAAGCCTACGTCCCATCCAGGGGCGACGAGAGAACCCTCTCTCACGGTGTGAAGACAACGCGCCCGTGTTCCGTTCCTCGAACGGCTCGCGCACGCGCAACGGCCGTCCCGCCAACCACTCGCCCCGTCGCATTAACTCCGCGGCGGGACAGGCGGCGCCCCTGGCAGGAGAAGCGGGCGACGCTTCGCCTTCGCCATAATGACCGCGTCAAAAAAGGTACGCCGCGTCGTTCGATTTCATATCCTTTTCCTTTTTTCCTCTTTCTCTCTCTTGCAACAGGGACTGGGAAAGGGGGATACCCCGAAAAGGATCCTTCCCCGTGAAGGAACCAGGCTCCGAGCCTCCCTACTGATCAGAGGTTCGAAGGCTGGCCCCTCGGAAGGGTTCGACAGCCGCCTCAGATCGCGTGGGCTCTACACCCACTACTGGTCAGAGGTTCAAAGGCCGGCCCCTCGGAAGGGTTCAACGGCCGCCTCAGGCTACTCGGGCTCCGCGCCCACTACTGATCAGGGGTTCGAAGGCTGGCCCCCGAAGGGTTCACAGCCGCCTCAGACGCCGAGCGAGGGATGACCATGGGTACGTTCAATACATAACCGAGGCTCGGGCTACGCTCCCAAGGTACCCTAGGACATTTCCGAGACCAGCGGGAACGATCTTGTAACGGAATCCCATCAGAGGGAGGCATCGAGCCCTCGGACCCCGTCGCCAGGGGACCGGGTCCGGTAGATCACCCGCAGGTACTTTTGGGCGTGCCTCTGGGCCCCTAGCCGACCCCTAACGAATGGGGCACGGACGTCCACTCGGATTACCCGCCTGCAGCTCACCGGAGACACCATGTTCGGCGCCCATCGAGGGCAACATGGCGCTTTCCCCCCCCCCCCTCCTTCTTGCGGAAAGGCGACGCAGGGGCGTATGTAAAAAAGTCGAGTCTGTCCCTGATCGTCCTCTCGCCCTGTGCAGAGGCTCGGGGGCTGCTCTCGCAAACCCGGCTCCGGCCGAACCGTTGACAGCGTCAACATACCAGCCCGAGAACTTGGGACCCGACCGTACACCCGGGCTACGGCCAGCTCGCATGAGGGACGACCAGATCAGCCGAAGCATTACGCGAGGCATTAAGACCTCGGAGGAGTGAAACCACTCCTCCGAGGCCTCGGGGGCTACACCCGGCGGGTGCGCTCGCGCGCACCCACCGGAACAAAACGCAACCGAGAAAGGCTGGTCCCCTTGCAAAAAAGTGCGACGAAAGCCTCCAAGCGAGTGCTAACACTCCCTTCGAGACTCGGGGGCTACTGTCGGGGACCATAATTAGGGGTACCCTCAAGGCTCCTAATTCTCAGCTGGTAACCCCCATTAGCATAAAGCTGCAAAGGCCTGATGGGTGCGATTAAGTCAGGGATCAGTCCATACGAGGGACTCGATCGCGCCTCGCCCGAGCCTGGCCTCAGACAAGGGCAGCCGACCCCGGAGGATCTCTGTCTCGCCCGAGGCCCCCCTCCAGCGGCGAACGTGTTCCCGGCTCGCCCGAGGCCCTGTCTTCGCCAAGAAGCAACCCTGACCAAATCGCCGCACCGACCGACCAAGTCGCAGGAGCATTTAATGCAAAGGTGGCCTGACACCTTTATCCTGATGCGTGCCCCCCAACCGACAGAGCCGAAGTGACCGCCGTCACTTCGCCGCTCCACTGACCGGCCTGACAGAAAGACAGCGCCGCCTGCGCCGCTCCGACTGCGGTGCCACTTGACAGAGTGAGGCTGACAGGCAGTCAGGCCCGGCCGCAGGCACCATAGGAAACTCCGCTCTGCCCGGCCCAGGGCTCGGACTTGGGCTCAGCCCCAGAAGACGGCGAACTCCGCTCCGCCCGACTCAGGGCTCGGACTCGGGCTAAGCCCCGGAAGACGGCGAACTCCGCACCGCCCGACCCAGGGCTCGGACTTGGGCTCGGCCCCAGAAGACGGCGAACTCCGCACCGCCCGACCCAGGGCTCGGACTTGGGCTCGGCCCCAGAAGACGGCGAACTCCGCACCGCCCGACCTAGGGCTCGGACTTGGGCTCGGCCCCAGAAGACGACGAACTCCGCACCGCCCGACCCAGGGCTCGGACTTGGGCTCAGCCCCAGAAGACGACGAACTCCGCTTCGCCCGACCCCAGGGCTCGGACTACGCCCTGACCTCAGCCGACGGTCTCCGCCTCGCCCGACCCAGGGGCTCGGACTCGACCTCGGCCACGGAAGACAGACTCGACCTCGGCTTCGGAGGAGCTTCCACATCGCCCAACCCAGGGCGCAGACCAGCCACGTCGACAGGAGGCGCCATCATCACCCTACCCCGAGCTGACTCGGGCCACGGGGGACAAGACCGACGTCCCATCTGGCTCGCTCCGCCAGATAGGCAATGATGGCGCCCCGCATACTCTGTGACGACGGCGGCTCTCAGCCCCCTTACGGAAGCAAGAGGACGTCAGCAAGGACTCAACAGCTCCGACAGCTGTCCCTCCGCCAGGCTCCATCGCTCCTCCGACGACCACGACATCACACCAGCTGGGTGCCAAAATCTCTCCGGCTGCCACAACGGCATGTACTTAGGGCGCTAGCTCTCCTCCGCTAGACACGTAGCACTCTGCTACACCCCCCATTGTACACCTGGATCCTCTCCTTACGCCTATAAAAGGAAGGACCAGGGCCCTCTTAGAGAGGGTTGGCCGCGCGGGGACGAGGACGAGACGGGCGCTCGCGTGAGGCCGCTCGCTCCCTCTCCTGTGTGGACGCTTGTAACCCCCTACTGCAGGCGCACCTGACCTGGGCGCGGAACGAACACGAAGGCCGGGGGATTCCCACCTCTCTCACGCCGGTCTCCGGCCACCTCGCTTCCCCCCTTCGCGCTCGGCCTCGCGCTCGACCCATCTGGGCTGGGGCACGCGGCGACATTCACTCGTCGGCCTAGGGACCCCCCGGTCTCGAAACGCCGACACCGAGTGTTAGGTCTTGACACTCGGTAAAGTAGCTTCTTTGCCGAGTGTTAGTCAACACTCGGTAAACCGTGATTTGCCGAGTGCCATCCTTGGACACTCGGCAAAATATTTTTTTATTTTTTTATTTTATCAACTAAAATTTTGTGGGATGTTTCTACACTATGTAGACTTAAATGTTTCATTTTGACACAATTATAAAAGTGTTTGTTATAACTGTTAGATTTAGTTCGTTTAATTGAATTTCTTCGGATAATTCATATTTGAACTGCAAGTCACTCAAAAAATGGAAAACTGTGAATGCAAAAATGATATTCATGTTAGGTAATACAAGTTACGACCGATTTCAGAAGCAGACCAAAATTTTCAAGCACCATGCTCACTAAACATGATCGTGAGCTTGCCATCAAGTTGTTTAAAAATTGTATAAAACACAAACAAAGTCAGAAAATCATGAAACTTGTCCACGTGTCATGATATAATATGTAGAGGTTGTGATAAAAATTTAAGAATATTTCGAGAAAGTTGTGATGTACTATGTGTAGTAACCTAGCCAGTCTACATAGAAACTCCATGATTTCATGTGTAGGCCACTTAGGTGACACACACATAAAACTCTATGATTTCATGCGTAGGTGCTTTGCCGAGTGTACAGGTCATAACACTCGGTAAAGATGGCACACCTGGACACCGGTAAAGCTTTTTTGCCGAGTGTTATGGCATCGGCACTCGGCAAAGAAGCAACCTTTGCCGAGTGTCTCCTAGTGCACTCGGCAAAGGTGCTGACAAAGGGGTTCGCTGCGCGACCTTGTTGCCGAGTGCTAGTTCGGCGGACACTCGACAAAGAGGGAAACTCTTTGTCGAGTCTCACCTAATACGCTCGACAAAGGGATACTCTTTGCTGAGTGTCACCTAGTACACTCGGCAAAGGCTCTGTCGCCGTTACCAGCCGTCATGACGGCGATATTTCTTTGTCGAGTACCTAGTGACACTCGGCAAAGTCTTTGTCGAGTGCCGTATAAAAGGTACTCGGCAAAGAAGTCGTTGCCGATGTACAGTTCATCGAGCTTTCTTTATCGAGTGTCACACTCGGCAAAGTATTCGCCGAGTGTTTTACAGGCTTTGCCGAGTATTTTAGACACTCGGCAAAGCAGCTGATTCCGATAGTGAACCACACACAGATCAACAGAATCAATAATTATAGGACTCCTTGTTTGACATAAAATTTTGTTGGGCCTTAAAACCATTAAACTTGGGTTCTATTTTAAATTTTAGGACTCCCCCTCTCTTAAAAAATTACGTGATTTAAGTCTCTAAGAGAGTCCTATAATTTAAGTTTTCAATTATAGTTTCTTTACGCCTGATTTGGAAACTTAAATCTCTTCCGTGATTCTCGGTGATTGAGGAGAAAATTAGGTTAATTTTTTTTCTCAATACTTATTTGGGAGCAAGACTACCGGAGTAGATTGAAGGGGCTCAAATGGTCGAAAATATCGAAGGAGATTTAAGTTTCTAAACTAGCCCTAAATATAGGAATGTTCAAAGTTGTTGGCGCTCATAGGATATGGAAGATAGTAGATCTATTTTTGCTTCTTGCCGATTAGGGATTGATATAATCTCTAAAGATATGCAAGTTAGAGAAGACTAAACAAATGAAAGCTCTACTGTGTTCCTTTGGAGACGGTGGTCGGCAAGGAATAAAAGTAGACGAAGGTGAGTGCGATTTGCTGTTGAAATTCAAAGTTCAGTCTCCTATTTCCTAACTGAATTTGAGAAGCTTCAAGACAATGATAATGAAGTCCACAGTATTGCGAAACATAGATTTATATTAATGGGCCATCTGATTCCAAATCTAAAATAGTTACGGGTTTCAAGGAGAAGCGGTCATAATTAATTGCATAGCATATACTCTCAACTAGTAAGGCTGTCTAGAATTGATGAGCTCCTGCAATAGAGAAAGCTAGCCAAGCAATTAAAGCCTGAAGTTGAAGTTTTTTAATATTACAGTTTTGGACGCACTTTAAAATCCTAGGTTGCATGTTTCTAGGCAACCAGTCTCTACGGGTGTATTGATTGCTCCCAACGTTTGATTGAAAGCCTGTATGTGGATGACCATACCTGTATTGTGTGGATACAGTATAGACTAAGGCCCCGTTTCAATCTCACGGGATAAACTTTAGCTTCCTGCTAAAATTTAGCTATATGAATTGAAGTGCTAAAGTTTAGCTTCAATTACTGTCATTAGCTCTCATGTTTAGATTATAAATGACTAAAAGTAGCTAAAAAAGCTGCTAAAGTTTATCTCACGAGATTGAAACAGGGTCTAAATTAAAGATTTTCGGTTACACGGAGAAAAAACATGTTTGTAGAGAGACAGGCTCACGTGGGCCATATGCGGGTTGCGCCACCAACCAATCATGTGGTAGCGAATGGAAACAGATAACTGATTCATAGCCGAAGTAAACCAATGAAAAGAAAATTATTTCACAGCTGTTTTAAGGGAGACAGCAGACAAGGATAGATGATAGCCTTTATACTCGTTTTAACCAAGTAGCTTACATCACTTAACCCAAACCGTAAAAATATTTGACCCGATCACCAACAAAAAAATAGCCAAAAACCATCAACGCATCAGTGATTTTCTTAACAAAACCCCATCAGCTTGCATCTACTTGGTAACTAAGAGCATCTCCAACGATATGCTCAAATTAGTCTCTAGATAACTTACCGATTCGGAGCACCTTAAAGTCTCTTCCTATAGAATGAGATATAGGTTGCTACGAGGAGGAAGACGATCCTGCGCTATCACGAATCGTACGGAGCAATGCAATGCAGGGAAGGAGCCCTGCTGCCGGGTCACAAACCGTCCAGCCTAAAGTCATGGATCATCCGCGCCGCCGTAAAGGACGCTGACAGCCCGTACATTCCAGTGTTTGGTGACCAAATCGGCGTCAACATATCTTAATTTTTAGAGTGTTAATGTGAGTGATCAGATCCGCGTCAACATATCTTAATTTTTAGAGTATTAATGTGAGACATCTCGTGGGAAATGTTCTAATAGATGATGGTAAAAGTTTGACACAGTTTATATCCATTCAGCATTTCAGCAGCACCATCCACTTGGATGGCGTCTGCAATAATGAGCAGACTGCCAGACTGTCTCCATACTCTTCCGATCCAAGCAGCAACGACAAGTTGGCAATCACGCACGTCTCTCGTGCTTCTGCTTGCATCACGGCGCTGTAACCTGCCTGGGCGATCCATCCATGGCGTCGTTAGCCACCAGCACGCCCGCCGCCGCCGCCGGGCCACGCCCACGCCCAGACCGGCCGCACGTCGTGCTTGTGCCCAGCCCCGGCGTAGGCCACCTCATGCCGATGGCCGAGCTGGCGCGACGCCTCGTGTCGCACCACGCCCTCGCGGCCACGCTTGTCACCTTCAACCTCTCCGGGGACCCTGACGCGAAGTCCGCTGCCGTTCTGTCCTCCCTCCGCGCAGCAAACGTTTCCACCGCCACGCTCCCTGCAGTCCCCCTCGACGACCTCCCCGACGATGCCAGCATCGAGACCGTGCTCTTCGAGGTGATCGGCCGCTCCATCCCACACCTTCGCGCTTTTCTCCGCGACGTTGGCAGCACCGCCGGCGCCCCGCTAGCCGCGCTGGTGCCTGACTTCTTCGCCACCGCGGCGCTGCCCCTCGCCTCCGAGCTCGGCGTCCCGGCGTACATCTTCTTCCCCTCCAACCTCAGCGCGCTCTCCGTCATGCGAAGCGCCGTGGAGCTCCACGACGGCGCCGGCGCCGGCGAGTATCGCGACCTCCCAGACCCTCTCCCGCTTCCCGGGGGCGTGTCGCTACGCCGCGAGGACTTGCCGAGTGGGTTCCGAGACAGCAAGGAATCGACCTACGCGCAACTCATCGACGCGGGCCGTCAGTACCGAACCGCTGCCGGCATCTTGGCGAACGCTTTCTACGAGATGGATCCGGCGACCGTGGAGGAGTTTAAGAAGGCGGCTGAGCAAGGTAGGTTCCCGCCGGCTTATCCGGTGGGCCCGTTCGTCCGGTCAAGCTCCGATGAAGGCTCCGTATCGTCGCCGTGTATAGAGTGGCTGGATCTGCAGCCGACGGGATCCGTGGTGTACGTTTCCTTCGGGAGCGCAGGCACGCTGTCCGTGGAGCAGACGGCCGAGCTCGCCGCCGGGCTGGAGAACAGCGGGCACAGGTTTCTCTGGATCGTGCGCATGTCAAGCCTGAACGGCGAGCACTCCGACGACATGGGCCGGAATTACTGTGACGGTGGCGACGAGAACGATCCCTTGGCATGGCTTCCGGAGGGGTTCTTGGAGAGGACCCGCGGGCGTGGCCTCGCCGTGTCGTCGTGGGCGCCGCAGGTACGCGTGCTGTCCCACCCGGCGACGGCCGCCTTCGTGTCCCACTGCGGCTGGAACTCGACGCTGGAGAGCATCTCGTCCGGCGTGCCGATGGTGGCGTGGCCGCTGTTCGCGGAGCAGCGGGTAAACGCCGTGGACCTGTCGGAGAAAGTGGGTGTGGCGCTGCGGCTGGGCGTCCGCCCGGACGACGGGCTGGTCGGGCGCGAGGAGATCGCGGCGGTGGTAAGGGAGCTGATGGAGGGGGAGGACGGGCGCGCCGTGCGGCGCCGGACGGGGGACCTGCAGCAGGCGGCTGACCTGGCGTGGGCGTCCGATGGCTCGTCGCGCCGGGCGTTGGAGGAGGTCGTCAGCAGATGGAAAGCGGGGGCTATTCGCAGAGCGGCGGTATAACCTGGTGGATTTGCTTGCTTTTCTCTTGGATTTTGTTAAGAAAATAATAACACTTCTGCTATATTTCAGCTGATGATATCAGGCAGCACACTTGTCTAATAATTATATGATTTATCTTTACATCATACTAACATATTTAATATTTTTCTCTAACAATATGAACCTTGTAAATTGTTAATGGTCAACAAGTTTAAAATAATTTAACCCAAACGATTTTTTTCATAAAGGATAAAGAAAAACTACGTCGTCCGAAGAAATCTATTTATGGATTAAAATAAGCGTCGAGACAGGGTTATATCAAGTTTATAAGACAATTAGCAACTTTAGATCTAAGGAAGCTGTTCCGAAGCGCTTCTTTTTGCAGTGGCTGCAACAACTCTATTGTTGGGATCATGCTTCGTCGCCGAAGGTCCTATGGAAAGAAACAGCTTCGGCTGAAGCTGCTTGTACGTGATGCCGAAGGTACCATTCATGAAGCTTCGGTATTACAACATATTCGAAGATAAAGGGTCGAACCGACTTAAAGATAGAATGACCTTTTAGTCCATAAGGGTCTGAGTCAACGTTGTAAACTTTTTATGAGGGGCATGATTATAATTCCTCACAGACTGTGTCCTGTGCCTATAAATAGTGAACAGTATTCCTTTACTGTTCACGCATTCCTGTAATTGCAAACGCATCACTCGGGAATTTTTACTTGTCAAGGCAAAGGTATAAACGTACCTAAACATTATGTTCAAACATCTTAAATTCATATAATAAGATATGCGAATGATGTCATTTATTTCTGATATATTTATCTTTAATGCTTCACATTTTATATTACTTTGTATTATTTTTGTAAGTTTAATTACGAAGGTGAAACCTTCGTAACATTCTGCTCGTGATCTTCGTCCGAAGTTCATTAGATCCTTGGGGAGATAATGCTTCAGCGGACGAAGGGCATTGATATTTAATATTTTATGTTGCCTTGTTCTTAATTCATAGCATTTGAGAACAAGTTCCCAACATTGGCGCCCACCTCCGGTGAACTCACTTCCACTTTCCTGAGACAATGGCTTCGTTCAAGAACCAAGCTGGAACTGCTTCGGCTCCGAAGCTGATTCTCTCGATAATAGGCGGTTCATGCTCAGAGCCGGCTAACAAGAAACAGAAGAAGGAGGCACAGAGAAGAGTACAACATGTAGGAGTACAAGGACCCTTCATCAAGTCAAGATGGTCTCACATTCCAATTACCTTCTCTCAAGAGGATCTTCAGCTCAAGGATTACCCACACAATGATGCTATGGTTATCTCTTGTGTGATCAAAGGATTTCTGGTCCATAATGTTTTGGTTGATACAGGCAGCGCAGCTGATATCATATTTGCTAAGGCCTTCAGACAGATGCAAGAGCCCGAAGACAAAATCCATGATGCCACACATCCCCTTTATGGCTTCGGAGGAAGGCAGATTGTAGCACTTGGAAAAATCACAATGCCAGTAACCTTCAGATTTATTAACAACACAAGGACTGAACAAGTTGTGTTTGACATTGTTGACATGGAATACCCTTACAATGCAATCATTGGTCGTGGTACTCTCAATGCCTTCGAAGCAATTCTTCATCCAGCATATCTTTGCATGAAGATACCTTCGGACCAAGGACCTATTGTCATTCATGGAAGTCAGGAAGCTGCCAGAAGGGCCGAAGGAAGCTGGACAGACTCAAAGGCAATCCATAACATAGATGGAGCTGAAGCTTGTGAGCAGTACAAGTTTAGAAGGGAGAAAGCTGCTTCGACCGATCAGCCGAAGCCCATGCTTTTATGTGAGGACATAGCAGAACAGAAGGTGCTATTGGGATCACAACTGTCTGAAGAACAGGAGAAAACCTTGATAAGGTTTCTGTTCAACAACAAAATGTTTTTGCATGGTCAGCCAATGATCTTTGTGGAGTCAACAGGGATGTTATTGAACATTCGCTCAATGTTGACCCATCCTTTAGACCCAGAAAGCAGAGGCTTCAGAAGATGTCTGATGACAAGGCCGAAGGTGCTCGGAATGAAGTAAAAAGGCTCCTTAGTGCCGGAGTTATCAGAGAGGTAAAATACCTAGAATGGCTGGCTAACACTGTTATGGTAAAAAAGGCCAATGGTAAATGGAGAATGTGTATCGATTTTACTGATCTCAACAAGGCCTGTCCGAAGGACGAGTTTCCATTGCCAAGGATAGATTCTCTAGTCGATGCAGCAGCTTCATCAGAGCTTATGAGTCTGCTGGATTGTTATTCAGGCTATCATCAAATTTGGATGAAGAAGGAGGATGAGCCAAAAACCAGCTTCATAACCCCTAGTGGAACATATTGTTACCTTCGGATGCTTGAGGGGCTCAAGAATGCTGGAGGAAGCTTCAGCAGAATGACAGCGAAGGTTCTTCATTCTCAGATAGGCAGAAATGTGCTAACTTATGTTGATGATATCATTGTACAAAGCACGAAGCAAGATAATCACATTGCTGATCTGCAGGAGACCTTCGCTAATTTTAGACATGCTGGTTTAAAGTTGAACCCAGAAAAATGTGTCTTCGGAGTGAAGAAAGGAAAATTTCTTGGCTGTCTAGTCTCAACAAAAGGGATTGAAGCTAATCCAAATAAAATCGAAGCCATCCTTCGAATGGAGCCACCAAGTACAAAAAAGGGGGCTCAAAGATTGACAGGAAGACTGGCATCTCTCAACAGATTTATATCTAGATCAGCAGAGAGAAATTTACCATTTTTCGAAGTGCTGAAGTCAGCTGAAGTTTTTCAATGGGGACCAGTTCAGCACAAAGCCTTCGAAGAGCTGAAGCAATATTTGATAGACCTAACAACACTAACTCCACCAACGCCAGAGGCTCCTCTATTGTTATATGTGGCAGCTTCGCACTCAGCGGTAAGTGCAGCACTTGTCCAGGAGAAGCTTGAAGGTCAAATCAAAAAGCAAGCCCCAATATACTTTGTATCAGAAGTTCTTAGTTTATCAAAGAAAAATTACACAGAGTTGGAGAAGGTACTGTATGCTGTTTTAATGGCCTCCAGGAAGCTTCGGCACTATTTTCAGGCATACAATATAGTTGTTCCTTCTTCACAACCGTTGAAGGATATTATGAGAAATAGAGAAGCCACTGGAAGGGTTGGAAAATGGGCCGCGGAGCTCAATGAATTCTGTATTGATTATGTGCATAGATCTTCGATTCAATCTCAAGCATTGGCAGACTTCATTGCTGACTGGACGCTAGGGGCTCAGGAAGAAGAAACGAATAAAAATGCTGAACTTTGGACAGTATTTTGCTATGGATCTTGGGGAACCTTCGGAGCAGGAGCAGCTGTTGTGTTGGTTGCACCTTCCAAAGTTAAAACTTGCTATGCAACAAGACTTGATTTCAGTTGCACAAATAATATTGCTGAGTACGAAGCTTTACTTTTGGGGCTTCGGAAGTTAAAGGCGATGGGAATCAGAAGGGTGGTTCTAAAAACTGATTCCCAAGTTATTTCTGGTCATATTGATAAAAGTTATAAAGCAAGAGATCCGAAGCTTGAAAAATATTTAGACACGGTCCGAAGGATTGAGGCTTCCTTTGAAGGCTTTTCTGTTAAAAATATTCCTCGTGGAGAAAATGAATATGCTGATTTATTAGCTAAGTCAGTAGCACAGGGGCTGCCCTTACCTTCGGAAGTATTTTTCGAAACAATAAAAGCACATTCGGTTGAGCTTCTTGAAAGAGCGGTCCTCAACATATCCCCTGTTTATAGTGAAGACTGGAGAACTGAAATCATCTCTTTCCTTCAGGGTAACTTTCTTTCAGACGAGGAAGCTTATAACAGGATGATAGAGGCAAGAGCTCGACCATATGTTATAATAGAAGGGGAACTATACAAGCGTGGGGTCTGTTCCCCGTTACTCAAGTGTTTATCCAGAGCCGAAGGTATAGAATTGATGAAGGAAATACACGCAGGCTTATGTGGATCTCACATTGGATCTAGGCCTTTGCTTGAAAAAGTTTTCCGTCAAGGATTTTATTGGCCAAAGGCAGCTTCGGATGCAGCGGAATTAGTCCAAAAGTTCGAAGGTTGTCAGAAATGTGCAAGAGATCAAAAACAACCTTCGTCTTTAACTCAGTTAATACAACCCACTTGGCCGTTGCAAAGGTGGGGCCTTGATTTGTTAGGTTCGTTACCACCAGCACAAGGCAACTTAAGATATGTTGTAGTGGCAGTGGAATATTTTTCGAAGTGGATTGAGGCAAAGCCTTTAGCCACAATAACTTCGGTCACTATTCAAAAGTTTTTCTGGCAAAATATTGTTTGTCGCTTCGGAGTGCCGAAGGCCATTACTGTGGATAATGGGACACAGTTCGATTCCGAAGCTTTCAGAGAATTTTGCGATCAAATTGGCACGAAGATCCATTTCGCATCAGTTCGACATCCGGAGTCAAATGGACTTGTTGAAAGAGCTAATGGGATCATAATGACAGGAATAATGAAGTTAATCTTCAATCAGCCCAGGGGAAAGTGGCCAAATGAATTAATCAAAGTGGTGTGGAGCCATAACACAACAGTATAAAGATCAACAGGCTTTACGCCATTCAAACTATTGTTTGGTGACGAAGCAATAACTCCGGAAGAAGCCAAAGCAGGATCAATAAGAATAGTAGCTTCGGCAGAAGGTGAAGATGAAGCCGATTACTCTGTGGAAAAAGATGTTATAGAAGGGATCATGGTTCAAGCTGTCGAAAACATCAACAAATACCAAGCTGAAACAATAAAATGGCGTGATAGAAAGGTTAGGCTGAAGAACATTGAACCAGGACACTTGGTGCTCCGAAGAGTAGCCAACCCTGAGACAGTATGCAAATTACAGCTGAAGTGGGAAGGACCTTTTTGGTAGTATCTTCGTCAAGACCCGGTTCCTGCATATTGAAGGATATGGACGGCAACGACATTCCTAGATCATGGAATGCGGATGAGCTTCGGCGATATTATGTTTAGCTTGATGTAATTTTCTCTATTCTTTTTTGTGGCACCCTTTTCCTTTCCAAAGGGGGAGAAAGGTTTTTAATGGGGCCACAACATGTAATTTTTCTTTTCCTATTTCAATTCTATAAGAGTGATATCCCCCCAAAAATGTAAATGTAAATGCAAAGGAAAAAGAAAAAAATAGGGAGAAGCTCAAAAGTCGTTCATAAGGGAATGCAGAGCTTACAGCGAAAAATAAACGCTGATTCCGCCGAAAGTAAAAGGCAAAGAAGCTCCTAAGGGAGGCTTACAGCGAAAAATAAACGCTGATTCCGCCGAAAGTAAAAGGCGAAGAAGCTCCTAAGGGAGGCTTACAGCGAAAAATAAACGCTGATTCCACCGAAAGTAAAAGGCGAAGAAGCTCCTAAGGGAGACTTACAGTGAAAAGTCAGTGCTGATACACCGAAAAGTAAACGGTGAAGCCGAAAAGTAAACGGCAAAAAGATTTGAATCATTCCCAAGGGGATGAAGGGATATGATTATGGTTTTGAATATGTGTTCCGATATTCATTTGCACGATACATTACATCATGTCATTTGCATTCATAAACATTCATTTAGACATATATAGAATCATCATCATCATACCACACAAAAAAGACAAATGCTTCGGCAATGTGGAAAAACTTCGAAGAAAGAGGAAACTTTCATGCTTCGTTGTGTACGAAAAGAAGGGAAGGTGTTTTTCGCCTTCGGCTCAAAAGTGTAGTTTCGTTCACAGCAAAGCAGATTGTACACGGATAAAGGAGACAAGATATATTACAAGGTATGTACAAATTTACATAAGTTTTTTCCACAATTATATTACAAAGATTTCTCCAGAATTTTTTTGCAGGAAAGTCTATTATAACAACTATCAAGCTTCAACCCGTCATACTTCAGCTTCGTCATCCTGCACATATTAAAAAACAGAATAAGAAAGGTGCAAATTTCAAGGAGAAGGTAAAAGTAACAAATATAAGTTTCTCACCGGCTTAAGATGGCTTCGAGCTTCGTCACCAGCCATTTTTCGCCCGCCATTTACACAAATCTGGGTCATAAATCTATTTCCGATGCTTCGGGCTAGGCTTGGGATATCAACCAAATCTGCTGCTGACAAGCTGAAGTTTGGTCTATTTACAATTTTTGCGTGCGTACAACCAGCCTTCAGAAAAGCGGTAACTATGCCTCGAGAAGCTACCAGGGCGCAGAAGTCAGCATGCCCAGCAATAACTTCGTCAAGAGCATCAACCTCGCCTTCAATATATTCCAAGGTGCTGGGCAGGTTTTCAGCTGAAGGTGAAAATTTTTCAGAGCTGGCTCCGATAGAGTGAAACACATCCTTCAGCCGCTGCACGCATCGGCTGCCGAAATTTAGGCATTTCTCTTGAAGTTCCTTCAATGATTTTTGCAAATTTGAATTTTTCTCGATCTCAGTCTTGAGACTTGTTTCAAGGTTCTTCTTTTCCTGCTCAGATTTTTCTGATTTTTTGAGTAATTCATTCTTTAAACTGTCATTTTCGGCTTGGACCTAGGGATGGCAACGGGCACATTTTACTCGCGTGCCCGCGGGTAAAAACCCTATAGGGTGCGGGTTTGGGTGTGAGTTTGTACCCGCGGGTACGGGTGCGGGTTTGATTCTCAACCCGACGGGTTTTTTCTCGCGGGTATGAAAATGTTATACCCGTGCCCGCAAACCCGCGTACCCGCAATGGATATATATATATATATATATATATATATATATATATATATATATATATATATATATATATATATATATATATATATATATATATATATATATATATATATATATATGTGTGTGTGTGTGTGTGTGTGTGTGTGTGTGTGTGTGTATGTATATATATATGTGTGTATATATGTAATTTTATATGTGTGTATATTATATATACATATTTGTATATGTATAGTTATATGTGTGTATAAATATATGTATATATAGATGATATATGTATAAATATATGTGTATAATTATGTGCCCGCGGGTTTGTGGCACCCGCGGGTCGCGGGTATGGGTAGCATATTGTACCCGTCGCGGGTAACGGGTACGGGTGCGGGTTTAATATTAAACCCGCGGAGGCGGGTTTGAAAACCATCTACCCGCGGGTTTCAAACCCGTTGCCATCCCTACTTGGACCTCAGCCAAGGAGCCTTCCATAGAATGAATAACGAAGTCTTTCTTTTCTAAGGCAGCTTCGTGTTCTTTAGCTATGATTTCAAGGTCCTGAATGACGAAGTCTTTCTTCTTCAGAACAGCTTCGTAATTTTCAACTTTGTCTTCTAAATCTTTGATGATAGCTTTGTTTTTCTCCTCTTCAAGATCTTGTTGCATTTTTAGCACTTTACTTAATAGTATACTCTGCCAAAACAACCTTCGTCAGAAAACGACATAATAATAATAATAATAATAATAAAATAATAATATTTTTTACCTTAAAATTAGCATAGAGCAAGCTACCGACGATATGTTGTCGCTGGTACCTGCAAAGGTCCGCTTCTATCTTCGGCAGGCCAACGCTTTTGGAGAAGGTCCTAACAACTTTGGCCTCGGTGCGATTCTGAAGGCATCTTAGCTTCCCTTCATTGACCCCACCAAATAGCATAGACCCTGGTTTATATCCACAGGATATGGCATATTTCTTCAGCTCTTCTTTTTCAGCACCTGTTAATTCTTGTCCAAGTAAATCTTGAAAGTTAAAACTTCCTTCTTCCAAAATGTCTTCAACCTGCTCTTTTTCTTTTTCAGTAGCCGTGTTCACCGCAGCCACAGCATCTTCTTCTTCAGCCATTTTCAGAAGTATATTGTCAATAACATCAAGTGTGGTTTCCAGGTTTGAATCTTCGGTGGTCCCGGCTTCGGCTCCGGTGGCTTCGGCTCCGGTAGCTTCGGCTCCGGCGGTTTCAACTTCAGTGGTTTCAGCTCCTGTAGCTTTGGCTGCGGCAGCTTCGGCTTCAGCGGTCTCGGCAATAACAATTTTTGACACCGATACCGGTGGTGGTGTCTGATGAATCACATCTGTCACTTGGATAATTCTTCGTTTTTTCGGCTTTGCAGGACTTTCTGCTGCCGAAGCTTCTTTGTCCTTCTGGAAAAACTTCGTCAGTTCCGGCGCCAGCGGACTTAGCTTGACAGGCAAAGATTCAGTCATTACCTTTAGAATCTCTTCTACTTCGGCAGCAGAAGGTGTCGCAGGAGCTTCCTCCTCTCGGACCAATGTCTTTGGTTCTGGAGATGCAGGTTTTGGAGATGCAACTTTTCTTTTTCTTGGAGCAGCTACCTTCGGCTCAGGGCTCAGCTTTTCAGAAATTTCTTTTTTCTTTTTGGCCAATTTGGTGCTTTCTTCGTCAAGGGCGCTGGCAATTCTTTTTCTCTTCGGGCCTCCGGCATCTCCGCCCAATTGCTCATAATCAGGATAGTCAAAATTCAAGGCATCTAGCACCCGATTCAATCTTCGTTTCGGGCGGCTGCCGAAGGCTGCTGTCATCAACTGATCTTCCTTCTTAGATTAATTTCCGAGAATATCATTGCACATAATCTCGATTGTGTCTAACCATTCCTGGCAGGGTTCTTTAAAGTGTTTCTTAAACTTGTAGTGATAGGGTAATCGAACAAGTTCTCCCTTTTTCTTTTCCCCCTCCAGCTTCAGCATCTCCCAATCCCTCATTGTTGGGAACACTTTAAAAGCCAGAAATTTCTGCACCAAGTCCCTAGTGCCAATATGTTCTGAAATTATTCGAAATTCACCCAAAGCAATCTGGCTCGGACTCCCCCTTATCATGTTGCATTGGGGCCTTGTTTCTCCGAAGGTCAATTCTAGAGGACTTTGGACCAATTTATCTTCATCTTTGTCAACCTTAACGTAAAACCACTCAGATTTCCATCCGGCTGGCCATTTGCTTCGTTAGCTTATCACTGGAAACTTCGTAGTCTTGCGATAAGCAAAGTTGTAACATCCAAAATTCTCATGAAGACTATCTCCTCTGGCTTTAGTCTGATAGTGTAGTTCATGGACTCGGCAGAAACCTTCGCCGAACGGTTCCACTCCTTGACTATGAAGGGCCCAAATATAAACACTTAATCTAACAATGGCATTAGGGGTCAGCTGATGAAGGTAAACCCCAAATTTCTTCAAAACATCAGCAATCATCCCATTCAAAGGAAATCTTAATCCTGCTTTAAAGAAGCTTTTAAACACTACCACCTCATTCTTTTCCGGCTTCGGAGTAGTTTCCTCTCCGCCAAAACGAACCAGCTCCTTTTTTGCTTCGCTGAAGTAGCCCAGCTTCATCATTTTTGGAAGGTCAGCTTCAGAGATGGTGGACTTTCCAAAGTCCAAATGACTAGGTTTAGTTGGTACCCCGCAGCTGAATTCTTCCTCAGAACCAACTTCTTCAACATCAGCTTGTGCTGCTTCGGCAGCAGGTGTCTCCTCTGCTGTAACTAGCCCGGAGCGCTTCATCGCTTCAGAAATTGGAACAGTTTCAGCAGCTTCGGCCTCATCTCCTTCACGCTCAACTCTAGCAGTAGAGCGCACTCTGGCCATTTGATTTTCAATTTCTTAAAAATTCCTTGCAAATTAATAACCTTTTTTCCCGAAGCTCTTCTTCTGACGAAGCAGAAACTAAGCTGGAGCTTCGTTTGAATGCGAAAGTCAAGCTTCGGCTATTGTTAAAATTTTAGCAGCAAAACAGTGCAATAACAATGAATGTTGTGGTAACTTCACACCTACCTGTCTATTTATATAGTGCTGCAGGTAAGAAGATGAATCGTCAGGATTTTACACTGGGAAAACAGTCGCTCGCACCCACTGCACGGTGGGCCGCAAAAACCAAAAAGTGAACCTGCATGGTGGGACCGATCCGCGCTCGAAAACTGTATCGTTTCTCGACAACGAGCTCAGGGAAGGTGTTTTTCGGACCTTCGGCTTCCTGAAGCCTAAGAGACTTTTTTCACGGATCAAGCTCGTTACGAAAAACGATCTAGCACCGCGAAGGGGCTACTGTTGGGACCATGCTTCGTCGCCGAAGGTCATATGGAAAGAAACAGCTTCGGCTGAAGCTACTTGTACGTGATGCCGAAGGTACCATTCATGAAGCTTCGGTATTACAGCATATTCGAAGATGAAGGGTCGAACCGACTTAAAGATAGAATGACCTTTTAGTCCATAAGGGTCTGAGTCAACGTTGTAAACTTTTTATGAGGGGCATGATTGTAATTCCTCACAGGCTATGTCCTGTGTCTATAAATAGTGAACAGTATTCCTTTACTGTTCACACATTCCTGTAATTGCATACGCATCACTCAGGAATTTTTACTTGTCAAGGCAAAGGTATAAACTTACCTAAACATTATGTTCAAACATCTTAAATTCATATAATAAGATATGCGAATGATGTCATTTATTTCTGATATATTTATCTTTAATGCTTCACATTTTATATTACTTTGTATTATTTTTGTAAGTTTAATTACGAAGGTGAAACCTTCGTAACATTCTGCTCGTGATCTTCGTCCGAAGTTCATTAGATCCTTGGTGATAGTCGCCTAGAGGGGGGGTGAATAGGGCGAAACTGAAATTCTCAAAAATAATCACAACTACAAGCCGGGTTAGCGTTAGAAATATAAACGAGTCCTCGAGAGAGGGTGAAAAACAAATCGCAACCAGATGAAGAGTGTGACACGGGATTTGTTTTACCGAGGTTCGGTTCTCGCAAACCTACTCCCCGTTGAGGAGGCCACAAAGGCCGGGTCTCTTTCAACCCTTCCCTCTCTCAAACGATCCCTCGGATCGAGTGAGCTTTCCCTTCTCAATCACTTGGAACACAAAGTTCCCACAAGGACCACCACAAGTTTGGTGTCTCTTGCCTCAATTACAAGTGAGTTTGATCGCAATGAAAGAATCAAGAAAGAAGAAAGCAATCCAAGCGCAAGAGCTCGAAAGAACACAAGCAAATCTCTCTCTCTAATTACTAGGGCGTTGTGTGGAATTCGGAGAGGATTTGATCTCTTTGGTGTGTCTAGAATTGAATGCTAGAGCTCTTGTAAGTAGTTGGGAAGTGGAAAACTTGGATGCAATGAATGGTGGGGTGGTTGGGGTATTTATAGCCCCAACCACCAAACTTGACCGTTGGTGGAGGCTGTCTGTTCGATGGCGCACCGGACAGTCCGGTGCACACCGGACATGTCCGGTGCCCCAGCCACGTCACCAGTGCCGTTGGAATCTGACCGTTGGAGTTCTGACTTCTGGGCCCGCCTCGATGTCCGGTGGCGCACCGGACATGAACTGTTCGGTGTCCGGTGCGCCGGTATGGGCGCGCCTGCCTTCTGCGCGCGCTGCGCGCGCATTTAATGCGTTGCAGGTAGCCGTTGGCGCGAAGTAGCCGTTGCTCCGAGGATGCACCGGACAGTCCGGTGCACACCGGACATGTCCGGTGAATTATAGCGGAGCAGCCTTCGTGAAATCCCGAGGCTGGCGAGTTCCAGAGCCGCGTCCCGTTGGAGCACCGGACACTGTCCGGTGTACACCGGACAGTCCGGTGAATTATAGCGCGCCGGCTCCGGATTTTCCCGAAGGTGACGAGTTGGAGTTGGAGTCCTCTGGTGCACCGGACACTGTCCGGTGGCACACCGGACAGTCCGGTGCGCCGGACCAGAGGAGCCTTCGTTTGCTCCTTTGCTCTTTTGTTGAACTCAAAACTTGGTCTTTTTATTGGCTAAGTGTGAACCTTTTGCACCTGTATAACTTATACACTAGAATAAACTAGTTAGTCCAAAGATTTGTGTTGGGCAATTCAACCACCAAAATTATATAGGAACTAGGTGTAAGCCTAATTCCCTTTCAATCTCCCCCTTTTTGGTGATTGATGCCAACACAAACCAAAGCAAATATAGAAGTGCATAATTGAACTAGTTTTCATAATATAAGTGCAAAGGTTGCTTCGAATTGAGCCAATATAAATACTTACAAGATATGCATGGATTGTTTCTTCATTTTTAACATTTTGGACCACGTTTGCACCACATGTTTTGTTTTTGCCAAATCTTTTGTAAATCTTTTCAAAGTTCTTTTGCAAATAGTCAAAGGTAAATGAATAAGAGTTTGCAAAGCATTTTCAAGTTTTGAAATTTTCTCCCCCTGTTTCAAATGCTTTTCCTTTGACTAAACAAAACTCCCCCTAAATGAAATCCTCCTCTTAGTGTTCAAGAGGGTTTTGATGAATCAATTTTGAAATACTACTTTCTCCCCTTTTTGAACACATTAAGATACCAAATTGACAATTATATTTTAAAATTAGGTGGTGGTGCGGTCCTTTTGCTTTGGGCGGTGGTGCGGTCCTTTTGCTTTGGGCTAATACTTTCTCCCCCTTTGGCATGAATCGCCAAAAACGGAGTCATTAGAGCCCTTTGAATTACCTTCTCCCCCTTTGGTCATAAATAACTGAGTGAAGATTATACCAAAGACGAAAAGAGATGCTCGGAGTGACGGCGAAGGACGAGTTGTGGAGTGGAGTGGAGTGTAAGCCTTCGTTTTCGCCGAAGACTCCAATTCCCTTTCAATACACCTATGACTTGGTTTGAAATAGACTTGAAAACACATTAGTCATAGCATATATAAAAGGGACATGATCAAAAGGTATATTTATGAGCTATGTGTGCAAGTTAGCAAAAGAAATTTCTAGAATCAAGAATATTGAGCTCATGCCTAAGTTTGGTAAAAGATTGTTCATCAAGTGGCTTGGTAAAGATATCGGCTAATTGATCTTTAGTATTAATGTATGCAATCTCGATATCTCCCTTTTGTTGGTGATCCCTAAGAAAATGATACCGAATGGCTATGTGCTTAGTGCGGCTATGCTCGACGGGATTGTCGGCCATTTTGATTGCACTCTCATTATCACATAGCAAAGGGACTTTGGTTAATTTGTAACCGTAGTCCCGCAGGGTTTGCCTCATCCAAAGCAATTGCGCGCAACAATGACTTGCGTCAATGTACTCGGCTTTGGCGGTTGAAAGAGCTACCGAATTTTGCTTCTTTGAAGCCCAAGACACCAAGGATCTTCCCAAGAACTGGCAAGTCCCCGATGTGCTCTTCCTATTAATCTTACACCCCGCCCAATCGGCATCCGAATAACCAATTAAATCAAAAGTGGATCCCCGAGGGTACCAAAGCCCAAACTTAGGAGTATAAGCCAAATATCTCAAGATTCGTTTTACGGCCGTAAGGTGGGATTCCTTAGGGTCGGATTGAAATCTTGCACACATGCAAACGGAAAGCATAATGTCCGGTCGAGATGCACATAAATAAAGCAATGAACCAATCATCGACCGATATACCTTTTGATCGACGGATTTACCTCCCGTGTCGAGGTCGAGATGCCCATTGGTTCCCATGGGTGTCTTGATGGGCTTGGCATCCTTCATTCCAAACTTGGTTAGAATGTCTTGAGTGTACTTTGTTTGGCAAATAAAGGTGCCCTCTTGGAGTTGCTTGACTTGAAATCCTAGAAAATACTTCAACTCCCCCATCATAGACATCTCGAATTTCTGTGTCATGATTCTACTAAATTCTTCACAAGTAGATTCGTTAGTAGACCCAAATATGATATCATCAACATAAATTTGGCATACAAACAAATCATTGTCAAGAGTTTAGTGAATAAAGTAGGATCGGCCTTGCCGACTTTGAAGCCATTTGCAATAAGGAAATCTCTAAGGCATTCATACCATGCTCTTGGGGCTTGCTTGAGCCCATAAAGCGCCTTAGAGAGCTTATAGACATGATTAGGATACTCACTGTCTTCAAAGCCGGGAGGTTGCTCAACGTAGACCTCCTCCTTGATTGGTCCGTTGAGGAAGGCACTCTTCACGTCCATTTGATAAAGCTTGAAGCCATGGTAAGTAGCATATGCCAATAATATACGAATTGACTCAAGCCTAGCTACGGGTGCATAGGTTTCACCAAAATCCAAACCTTCGACTTGTGAATACCCCTTGGCCACAAGTCGAGCTTTGTTCCTTGTCACCACACCATGCTCGTCTTGCTTGTTGCGGAAGACCCACTTGGTTCCTACAACATTTTGATTAGGACGTGGAACCAAATGCCATACCTCGTTCCTAGTGAAGTTGTTGAGCTCCTCTTGCATCGCCACCACCCAATCTGAATCTTGTAGTGCTTCCTCTACCCTGTGTGGCTCAATAGAGGAAACAAAAGAGTAATGCTCACAAAAATGTGCAACACGAGATCTAGTAGTTACCCCCTTATGAATGTCGCCGAGGATGGTGTCGACGGGGTGATCTCGTTGGATTGCTTGGTGGACTCTTGGGTGTGGCGGCCTTGGTTCTTGTTCATCCTCCTTTTCTTGATCATTTGCATCTCCCCCTTGATCGTTGCCGTCATCTTGAGGTGGCTTATTTGCTTGATCTTCTTCATCAATTTGAGCTTCATCCTCATTTTGAGTCGGTGGAGATGCTTGCATGGAGGAGGATGGTTGATCTTGTGCATTTGGAGGCTCTTCGGATTCCTTAGGACACACACCCCCAATGGACATGTTCCTTAGCGCTATGCACGGAGCCTGTTCTTCACCTATCTCATCAAGATCAACTTGCTCTACTTGAGAGCCGTTAGTCTCATCAAACACAACGTCACAAGAAACTTCAACTAGTCCTGAGGACTTGTTAAAGACTCTATATGCCCTTGTGTTTGAGTCATATCCTAGTAAAAAGCCTTCTACAGTTTTAGGAGCAAATTTAGACTTTCTACCTCTTTTAACAAGAATAAAGCATTTGCTACCAAAAACTCTAAAATATGAAATATTGGGCTTTTTACCGGTTAGGAGTTCATAGGATGTCTTCTTGAGGATTCAGTGTAGATATAACCGGTTAATGGCGTAGCAAGCGGTGTTGACCGCCTCGGCCCAAAACCGATCTGGTGTCTTGTACTCATCAAGCATGGTTCTTGCCATGTCCAATAGAGTTCGATTCTTCCTTTCCACTACACCATTTTGTTGTGGCGTGTAGGGAGAGGAGAACTCATGCTTGATGCCCTCCTCCTCAAGGAAGCCTTCAATTTGAGAGTTCTTGAACTCTGTCCCGTTGTCGCTTCTTATTTTCTTGATCCTTAAGCCGAACTCATTTTGAGCTCGTCTCAAGAATCCCTTTAAGGTCTCTTGGGTTTGAGATTTTTCCTGTAAAAAGAATACCCAAGTGAAGCGAGAATAATCATCCACAATAGCTAGACAGTACTTACTCCCGCCGATGCTTATGTAAGCAATCGGGCCGAATAGGTCCATGTGGAGTAGCTCAAGCGGCCTGTCGGTCGTCATGATGTTCTTGTGTGGATGTTGGGTTCCAACTTGCTTCCTTGCTTGGCATGCGCTACAAATCCTGTCTTTCTCAAAATGAACATTTGTTAATCCTAAAATGTGTTCTCCCTTTAAAAGCTTATGAAGATTCTTCATCCCAACATGGGCTAGTCGGCGGTGCCAGAGCCAACCCATGTTAGTCTTAGCAATTAAGCAAGTGTCGAGTTCAGCTCTATCAAAATCTACCAAGTATAGCTGACCCTCTAACACTCCCTTAAATGCTATTGAATCATCACTTCTTCTAAAGACAGTGACACCTATATCAGTGAATAGACAGTTGTAGCCCATTTGACATAGTTGAGAAACGGAAAGCAAATTGTAATCTAATGAATCAACAAGAAAAATATTGGAAATGGAATGGTCAGGTGAAATAGCAATTTTACCCAAACCTTTGACCAAACCTTGATTTCCATCCCCGAATGTGATAGCTCGTTGGGGATCTTTGTTTTTCTCATATGAGGAGAACATATTCTTCTCCCCTGTCATGTGGTTTGTGCACCCGCTGTCGAGTATCCAACTTGAGCCCCCGGATGTATAAACCTATAAAACAAGTTTAGTTCTTGACTTTAGGTACCCAAACGGTTTTGGGTCCTTTCGCATTAGATACAAGAACTTTGGGTACCCAAACACAGGTCTTTGACCCCTTGTGTTTGCACCCAACAAACTTGGCAACGATCTTGCCGGATTTGTTAGTCAAAACATAAGATGCATCAAAAGTCTTAAATGAAATGCTATGTTCATTTGATGCACTAGTGGTTTTCTTCTTAGGCAACTTAGCACGGGTTGGTTGCCTAGAGCTAGATGTCTCACCCTTATACATAAATGCATGATTAGGGCCAGAGTGAGACTTCCTAGAATGAATTTTCCTAATTTTGCTCTCGGGATAACCGGCAGGGTACAAAATGTAACCCTCGTTATCCTGAGGCATGGGAGCCTTGCCCTTAACAAAGTTAGACAAGTTCTTAGGAGGGGCATTAAGTTTGACATTGTCTCTTCTTTGGAAGCCAATGCCATCCTTGATGCCAGGGTGTCTCCCATTATAGAGCATACTTCTAGCAAATTTAAACTTTTCATTTTCTAAGTTATGCTCGGCAATTTTTGCATCTAACATTGCTATATGATCATTTTGTTGTTTAATTAAAGTCATGTGATCATGAATAGCATTAAAATCAACATCTCTACATCTAGTACAAATGGAAACATGCTCAACATTAGATGTAGAGGGTTTGCATGAATTAAGTTCAACGATCTTAGCACGTAAGATATCATTATTATCTCTAAGATCGGAAATTGCACCATTGCAAACATCTAGTTCTTTAGCCTTAGCAATTAAACTTTCATTTTCTACTCTAAGGCTAGCAAGAGAAATGTTCAATTCTTCAATCTTAGCAAGCAAATCATCATTATCATTTCTAAGATTGGGAATTGAAACATTACAAACATGTGAATCAACCTTAGCATTTAAACTAGCATTTTCATTTCTAAGGTTGGTAATAGTGTCATGGCAAGTACTTAGCTCACTAGATAATTTCTCACATTTTTCTACCTCTAGAGCATAAGCATTTTTAACCTTAACATGTTTCTTATTTTCCTTGATTAGGAAGTCCTCTTGGGAGTCCAAGAGATCATCCTTTTCATGGATGGCACTAATTAGCTCATTCAATTTTTCCTTTTGTTCCATGTTAAGGTTGGCAAAAAGGGTACACAAATTATTTTCCTCATCACTAGCATTATCATCACTAGAGGATTCATATTTAGTGGAGGATTTAGATTTAACCTTCTTCCTTTTGCCGTCCTTTGCCATGAGGCACTTGTGGCCGATGTTGGGGAAGAGGAGTCCCTTGGTGACGACGATGTTGGCGGCGTCCTCGTCGGAGGAGGAGGAGTCGGTGGAGCTCTCGTCGGAGTTCCACTCGCGGCACACGTGGGCGTCGCCGCCCCTCTTCTTGTGGTACCTCTTCTTTTCTCTCCTCTTGCCCTTCTTGTCGTTATCCCTGTCACTGTCACTTGATAATGGACATTTAGCAACAAAGTGACCGGGCTTACCACACTTGTAGCAAACCTTCTTGGAACGGGATTTGTAATCCTTCCCCTTCCGTTGCTTGAGGATTTGGCGAAAGCTTTTGATGATTAAAGCCATTTCCTCATTGTCGAGCTTGGAGGCGTCAATTGGTTGTCTACTCGGTGTAGACTCCTCCTTCTTCTCCTCCGTCGCCTTAAATGCCACCGGTTGTGCTTCGGACGTGGAGGGCTCCTCAAGCTCGTTGATCTTCTTTGAGCCTTTAATCATGCATTCAAAGCTCACAAAATTCCCGATAACTTCCTCGGGGGTCATTTGAGTGTATCTAGGATTACCATGAATTAATTGAACTTGAGTGGGGTTAAGGAAAATGAGAGATCTTAGAATAACCTTAACCACCTCGTGATCGTCCCACTTCTTGCTCCCGAGGTTGCGCACTTGGTTCACCAAAGTCTTGAGCCGGTTGTACATGTCTTGTGGCTCTTCCCCTTGGCGAAGTCGAAAGCGACCGAGCTCCCCCTCGATCATTTCCCGCTTGGTGATCTTTGTTAGTTCATCACCCTCGTGCGCGGTCTTGAGGAGGTCCCAAATTTCCTTTGCATTCTTCAACCCTTGCACCTTGTTGTATTCCTCTCTATTTAGAGAGGCCAAGAGTATGGTTGTGGCTTGGGAGTTGAAGTGCTCGATTTGGGCCACCTCGTCCTCATTATAATCCTCATCCCCTACGGATGGTACCTGTGCTCCAAACTCAACAACATTCCATATACTTTTGTGGAGTGAGGTTAGATGAAATTTCATTAAATCACTCCACCTAGCATAATCTTCACCGTCAAATGTTGGCGGTTTGCCTAATGGAACGGAAAGTAATGGAGTATGTCTAGATGTACGAGGATAGTGTAAGGGAATCTTACTAAATTTCTTACGCTCTTGGCGTTTAGAAGTTACGGAGGGCGCATCGGAGCCGGACGTCGATGTTGATGAAGTGTCGGTCTCGTAGTAGACCACTTTCCTCATCCTCTTGTGCTTGTCCCCACTCCGATGCGGCTTGTGAGAGGAAGATCTCTCCTTCTTCTCTTTGTGGTGAGAAGAAGATTTCTTCTCCTTCCCTTTGTTGGAGGAGCTCTTCTTCTTCTCCTTCCTCTTGGTGTGGGACTCTTCCGATGAAGTGCTCCCGTGACTTGTAGTGGGCTTTTCGCCGGTCTCCATCTCCTTCTTGGCGTGATCTCCCGACATCACTTCGAGCGGTTAGGCTCTAATGAAGCACCGGGCTTTGATACCAATTGATAGTCACCTAGAGGGGGGGTGAATAGGGCGAAACTGAAATTCTCAAAAATAATCACAACTACAAGCCGGGTTAGCGTTAGAAATATAAACGAGTCCTCGAGAGAGGGTGAAAAACAAATCGCAACCAGATGAAGAGTGTGACACGGGATTTGTTTTACCGAGGTTCGGTTCTCGCAAACCTACTCCCCGTTGAGGAGGCCACAAAGGCCGGGTCTCTTTCAACCCTTCCCTCTCTCAAACGATCCCTCGGATCGAGTGAGCTTTCCCTTCTCAATCACTTGGAACACAAAGTTCCCACAAGGACCACCACAAGTTTGGTGTCTCTTGCCTCAATTACAAGTGAGTTTGATCGCAATGAAAGAATCAAGAAAGAAGAAAGCAATCCAAGCGCAAGAGCTCGAAAGAACACAAGCAAATCTCTCTCTCTAATTACTAGGGCGTTGTGTGGAATTTGGAGAGGATTTGATCTCTTTGGTGTGTCTAGAATTGAATGCTAGATCTCTTGTAAGTAGTTGGGAAGTGGAAAACTTGGATGCAATGAATGGTGGGGTGGTTGGGGTATTTATAGCCCCAACCACCAAACTTGACCGTTGGTGGAGGCTGTCTGTTCGATGGCGCACCAGACAGTCCGGTGCACACCGGACATGTCCGGTGCCCCAGCCACGTCACCAGTGCCGTTGGAATCTGACCGTTGGAGTTCTGACTTCTGGGCCCGCCTCGATGTCCGGTAGCGCACCGGACATGAACTGTTCAGTGTCCGGTGCGCCGGTATGGGCGCGCCTGCCTTCTGCGCGCGCTGCGCGCGCATTTAATGCGTTGCAGGTAGCCGTTGGCGCGAAGTAGCCGTTGCTCCGAGGATGCACCGGACAGTCCGGTGCACACCGGACATGTCCGGTGAATTATAGCGGAGCAGCCTTCGTGAAATCCCGAGGCTGGCGAGTTCCAGAGCCGCGTCCCGTTGGAGCACCGGACACTGTCCGGTGTACACCGGACAGTCCGGTGAATTATAGCGCGCCGGCTCCGGATTTTCCCGAAGGTGACGAGTTGGAGTTGGAGTCCTCTGGTGCACCGGACACTGTCCGGTGGTGCACCGGACACTGTCCGGTCCGGTGCGCCAGACCAGAGGAGCCTTCGGTTGCTCCTTTGCTCTTTTGTTGAACTCAAAACTTGGTCTTTTTATTGGCTAAGTGTGAACCTTTTGCACCTGTATAACTTATACACTAGAATAAACTAGTTAGTCCAAAGATTTGTGTTGGGCAATTCAACCACCAAAATTATATAGGAACTAGGTGTAAGCCTAATTCCCTTTCACTTGGGGAGATAATGCTTCAGCGGACGAAGGGCATTGATATTTAATATTTTATGTTGCCTTGTTCTTAATTCATAGCATTTGAGAACAAGTTCCCAACATCTATCTCACATAGTTAGTGTAGAAACAGCAGCAGTAGCAGCAACTATAGCAAACAACTTCAAGAAAAAATAGAGGACAATTACATTTATGCAAAGTTTAATACTTCAAGAAAAAATAGAGGACAATTACATTTATGCAAAGTTTAATAAATGAAAGATTCATCTTTATCGTACTATATGTGGATTTAGCAAGCAGCGATAAAAACATGCTATTAGAGACTTCGATATGCTATGCCTTGGAAAATTGAAATTCACCAAGACAGAACGGAAGGGTTATTAAGTCTATCACTAAAGATATATACAAAATGTTCTTAAGAAATTTGGTATGCATACGTATAAAACCGTACACCTATTTTAGTAGACAAGGGTAATAAGTTGGAGAGTGATCAATGCTCTAGGAACCAATATAAAATTGATCGAACAAAATCAGTTTCGTACGCTTCAGCTGTCGAAAGCACAATGTATACTCAAATTTGTACTCGTCCTAACTTGCCATTCATAATCAAGATGTTTGACAGCTTTTGAATAATCCATAAATAGAGCACTAAAAATCCATTGAGACAATCTTGAAATATTTGCAAGGTACAAAAGGCATCATGTTAATATACGCAAAATCGAGTAGCCTTGAGATTATATGATACTCAAATTTAGATTTATACAGGGTGTAAAGAAGATAGAAAGTCCACGTCAAGTTTCATATTTACTCTCGTAGGAGTTGTATTGTGTACAAGCTCAAAATAAATTATTTCTTCATTATCGATCGCATATATTGAGTATGTGGCAACATGACAGTCTATGTGTCTTAAGAAGTTTGTGTCCGGTTTAAAAGTGGTAGATAATTTATCAAAACCACTAAAGCTATACTATGATAATGAAGCAACAATATGTTACTCCTATAAGAATACTACCAAACACATTATCATTAAGTATTATGTTGTAAACGAGAATGTCTAGAATACAAAAATTTAAACTTGAGCATATAAACATAGAGCAAGTACTTGCAGATCCGCTCACTAATGGGCCTCCATATAGCGTGTTATAAAATAAATAGCTAACATGAGTTCAATGAAGTACATATGATTTTGGATTAAGCATCATCGTAACCATCTCACTCAATGTAAGTGCAATCAATCTCTTGAGGGTTTTGGTGATTAATGGACAAAACAAATAAAAATATACTAATAAGTTCCTCCTAGTGTATGTCAGTTTTAAATTATAAAATGATGCACATGAATGAAATAGATGGACGAACAGGGAACCAACTAAGGTGGTTTCCGACGAAGATTGCCTAGTGTTTGATTATCTACTCTTAGTAATAGGGATATCCGCGTGCTTAGTTCTTTCGCGAGGTAAGAATGGTATGCACCAACTAATTCTATCTACTTCAAAATTCTTGTTTTGAAAAGTTGCGAAGTCACCATTTGGTTTCTCCCTCTTTCTTTTCAAATATGTTTTTCCTGTGAATACCACTTCAACTGGGATCAGGGCCGGTTCAACCGAGATTCATCAAGTTCATCACTGGAAAACCCACGTTCAACTGGAAATTCAAATTCAAGCTCAACCGAGAATTTGCAGAGAGTTCTCTGTTGAATTGCGGTTCAACCGAGATTCACATCGGTTGAATCGAGATTTGCGCAGTAGCCCAAAATTTTTAGATCTGAGTTGAGGGTGGTTATATAAGCCTTTCCCTCTTATTCTAAACCCTAAGGCTCACGAACCAAAACACTTTGATGACTTCTCTCTCTAAAGCAAATTCAACTTCGATCTCGCGCCTAAAGTCCTTCCTCTTCGATTGGTGGGAAGATTCTTCGATGTGAGATAAGTTCTTGATCTAAAGCGCAATTTTGGCTCAAATTCTTCGATCTCTCTCTCTTGGTAGTTGGTGCAATCGTTCTTTGTGTGTGTGCTTGTGTGCTTGTAATCTAAAGCTCAATTCAACTCTTTGTTCTTGGAACGTGTTGTTCCTGGTGTGCTTGTAATCTTGCCTTGAGAGTATCCAAAGTTGTGGACAACCCCAAGAACAATTTGTATCACTGGCTATTTGTGGGCAAATTGAGTAAGGGATCGCCTTGACCTGTGTGGTCGGCAACGAGGAACGGGGTTGAGAGAGACCCGACCCTTTCTGGGAAGCTCAACGAGGAGTAGACCACCTTGGTGGTGTGACCAAACCTCGGTAAAAATCGTGTCCAAATTGAGAAATAGATTAAATTATGAGAAGCTCCACAAGTTGGTTTTTATGCACTACAATCTAAAGTTGTGGATTAAATAGTTTGAAGAAAAAATGCAAAGGCTTCACCAAATGTAGAGCACTGAGCAAGAGGATTATGATCCTTGTAGCATCTTGATGGAAGTTGTTATGTATGATGAGGGCAACCTTATTATGGATTGGTTATGCAACTCTAGGAGTGAATCTGTGCCATCATTAGATGAATATGATGGTAGTGAGCATGAATCTCCTAACAACCCTAGCACATTCTCATAGAGGAGTTAGAAATGAACGAAGAAGAGTTGGTCACATTTAAAAAGAAGCTTGCTTTTGATAAAAAATGGTAATAATAAAAGAAAGGTAGTATTCGAGAAAGATATTGGAGATTATATTGAAGACAACAGTTCTGATCAGCAAGGTAGCCCTTCTTATGTAGAGTCAGAAGACAACAGTTCTGATGATAGTGAATGCAATGGTGCGTTAAATCTTTTGTTTGTCTATTTTATGCATATCTTGTCATCAGTTTTCTTGATGTAATGTGCTTTTGCTGAAAATATTTGTTAAAGGTGATGGTGACACTGCTAATTCTATTGGTAGCAAAGCTGGTAATGATGTATTTTCTGCAGTCTGAGATAGTACAATAATAGACAAACATATTTGTAGCATCTCAGATTTTAAATATGTTGGATCCATCAATAGCTTATGTGTTGATTTATTGAAGTTATTGGTCTATATTCAGTTTTGGATGATAAGCAAAAGGCTTGATGCTTGAACGCTCTAGTTCACGTACATAAGTGTGATAGGAGGCTAATATTTTGTACATATTTGTAGATACTACATATGTGCAAGTAGCCCCGCTTCGTCCAAGATCGAAAAGGATAAAGAAAGTCTCTGTCAAGGGGGTCTATGGAAACATTAGATATTTCTTTTCCCTCATATATGCAGTTGGACTGCAAATTTTCTCAAATAACTTGGAGTATATGTCAAAATTTGCAGTGGTTTGGGCACCTAAGGTCTGATGTGTTTTGCTGACCAGACTACAAGGATATTTGTTGATGTTTTGGTGGTTCATATTGGACACCATGCTGATTCATGGTGGTTCATATGTGATTTTGTTGATGTGTTTTGCTGGTTCATGGTGGTTGTAATATGTTGGACACCATGCTTCTTCACTTGATTGATGTAATATGTTGTGGGTAGCCCTTGACTCCTTGGGACTATATTATGGATATGGACTACTTTTAAATTAGATTAGTTCTTGTTTGAACTATAATAATTTGAAATTCGGACTTGGACTATTAATCTAATGACTATTACGATGGGAAGAAGTGAAGTGAGATGACTACATGATGTGCTGGGTGAAAATTGATATTCTTACATTTCTATATGTGTATTTTTTTATGTTAGATGATCTGGACATAATCTATGTATTATACTATGTAAATTGAGTTTTTTTACAAAATTGTCCGAAAACGTAATGATAAACAGAGAAATTTTCCGATAAACCCGTTTATCAGTGACCTCCAGTATTTTTTCTTATCGGTAAGTTGAACCCTGGAGTGATCTCCTCGTTTGCTATGGCTTGGTAAAAGCCTAAAACCTGCAAGACAGACATAGTAAGGATGTGGGACAACAAACACGAAAGGGTCCTCATCGAAATAGGAGCCTTTGCGAAGTCAGTCGAAGAGCCTCTAGACACCCTTCGCTCTGTTGCTTTCTCTGTCCCCTTTTGTCCATGTCATCCCTAATAGTGTTGTGAAACTTAAGCGTGTTGTCTTTTCTTCATGCATTTTTTGGTCTAGGCGTTAGCTTTGTCCATAGAGAGCTAAAGCTTAGCCACATACAGTGTTTAGATGAAAGTGCTAAAGTTTAGTATATAGATATAGAAAGACATCTATACTCCTAATTAATGCAGGGTGGATGGGAGAGAGTGTAGGTGAGGAGGAGAATAGACGTCTTTGCCCCACTTTGGACCTTTTTTTAGCTCATTTGAGCACACATGGAGAAGCTAAACTGCTAATACGTGATAGAGTTTAGCACTTCAGAGCATAATTTGACATGCATGTTTGGATTTCCAAGTGCTAAAGTTTAGCTAATGGTCTGTTTGGATCCATGATGCTAAAGTTTAGTACTACACTTTTAGTACCTAGAGATCCAAACAAGAGTGCTAAAGGTGCTAAAAGTGAAGAGCTAAACTTTAGCATCTTATAGGTGTTTAGCTTCTCAAGATATGCTAAACTTTAGCACTATACTAAAGTTTAGCATATAGGACCTAAACATGTCCTAAAAATGTACTACTAAACTTTACCACAATGTATCTAAATATTACCCTTTATCTCAAGCTGTTCGGCTGCTCTTTGGTGGTGCTGCTACAGCTACGTCTCATATATCACTGTTTTGCTGGCAGCAGCCTGGTCATCTCTGGTTTCCATTATATTCTTCTTTTCTTTTCCTGTTTTTTTCAGTTTATGGGGAAACGTGTTTCAGTTGGCGCTTTGCACGGTGTCCGTTTGTTTCTGTCCTTGATTGAAATCACGTGACATGTTTTTTTGCTAATACGCATGGCCTTTCTCGAAGGGTGCAGAGTTTGTCGAGCACTTTCGGAGCTGATATGGTGATCTGGAATCCCGGAAGGATTGAAGGGGATTAAGGAGAAAATTAGTTTATTTCTCCTTTAATCCTCTCTAATTCTCCTGAGATCCCCTTGTCACTAAATCAACCCTCACGGTCAAGGGGATCAGATGTGCAGAGTTCCGGCGCCCCTGCCCCGCCGTACGAGGCAGTTGTTTCCGGTGATTCTTTTTGTCGTTGGGCTTTGGTTTCCCTGCAAACCTTTTTTTTTTGAGGTGCTAACTCCTAATGGATTCGCTTGGCCGAGAGTGTTTTTGCTATCTATGGATTCGCTTGGCCGAGATGTAGCATCAACGCTTTCGCTATGACTTGGGAGTTGGCGAACAGAAAACTGAGACCCTGAAAGTGGAGAGACAAAAAGATATATGATGCAGTATGCCCCGTGCATTTTTTTCTCCTAAAGATGGTGAGTGGGATCGTGGGTGTTAACAGCGGTTGTTAGGGCACCTAAAGCATCTCCAACAGATCCTGAAAATATAACTCCCAATAAATATGAATTGGGACGTCTTTAAACGTTTTTGCTCCTTACAAAAAGTTTGTACTCCAATAGATCCATTCAATTTCCCTAAAAAATTGTTTATCTTGGTAATCACCATCATTTGCCTTCACTAAAAACGCAAGTAGCATCAGTAGCCGTGTGGTGGGCGCCGTTGACGCCTGCGGTGGCTCCATCTGCCCTACGGTTCCCCTCCCCACTATCGCCTCGCCGTTCACGACCGACCCGCTGGTGGACCTCAATTTCCCTAAAAATTGTTTTCGCCTGTTCTCACGTGCTCCTATAGTCACGACTCACACTGATTACTTTATGTTGGACATGGCAAAAAGACATCCTCCAATAGTCCAATGTGGCGACTAAGGAATGAGTGGCTACTGTAATGGATTTGTGCCATTACTCTAGAGATGGTGGAGGGCAGCGTTCGGTTTCTCGTTTCTGGACCAAGTCGGAATCGGGTTTTCCGGTCGGTTTCCCAAGATTTGGTTTAGAATTTAAAATTTTAGAAAAATTATAAAAATAGTAAAAATGTTATAAAAGACTAAATATTTTTATGAGTATTCTTATATATCTTATATTTAGTTTTTAGGGTTTTTAAAAAATCAATCGTCATTTTCAATAATAAACAACGAGTTGCATCGGAAAAAAAAACATGGTTTCTTGGCGTTTCCTTGCCGGAATTCGTTTTTTTTCGAATTTGAAAATATGTGCACCAAAAATTACCGAAAAAAGGTTTCTCCATGCTATGCTAAGGTGCGGTTTCTTGGTGGTAAGGGACGGTTTCTCGTCCGAAAAATGCAAAATCCAGTGATTTTAAATTTAAATTCTTAAACCGTTCGGGATTTGGTGAAATTCGGCAGTTTCTCGCCGGTTTCCCGTTCTCGGCCGTGGGCAGTAAATGAACATCGAACGGGATTGTAAACCCTGGTGGAGGGACAAATTTTGAGCCATGGTGGGCTAGAACTTTGCGCCGAGATCTCAGGACTATGGTTAAATTTGTTTCTATTGTGGGTCTAGTTCTTCCTTTTCTTCTAAAGAGATGGACCTAGCGAAAGAAGAATCTTGTTCTCTAGGAGTGTCCTTGAGGGATGACCTAGCATGTGGTGGATTGGACTACCATAGAGATTGGGCTTCTCCTTTGGCATGGATGCTTAAAAACTTTCATGGTGCTAGTTTCAGCGTTTCCGTCTTGCTTTTGCCATCTTTGATGCACGGTCACAACAGCACTGTACATCACTTCGACGACCACGCGTATTTTTGGCGGCCAGGGCTTAGCCGCCGAAAATAAGTCTTTTTAAACAGCCGTCGAGCTCCTCCTTCTTCTCTCTGTTTCAATCTCACGCTGCCGCCGCAAGCTGCTTGCCTCGCCACCGCGCCCCTACCCCGACATAATTGATGTGTAATGCATAATTTAATTTTATGTGATGTATTATTTATTTTTTATTAATTATATTTAATTTTATGCAGCTAATACCTTTAATGTTTTTCTATTGAACTGGATGAGTGGTAGGAAAACAAAGCACACTGCGGGGGGGGGGGGGGGTGTTAATGCGGGTAGCAGGATAGTCCATGGTGCACGTTCCCTTTTCTAAGGGAGTTCTTCTAGCCAGAGCAGACAGGAGGCGTTGCTGAGACACGCCCGGTCAGAACTACGTGATAGACCTATCGCTCTACAAAGTAGTACCGATGTAAATGTTTATGTAATTGATATTATTTGTCATTCACTTATATATAAATGTGTCTTACATGTCTCTATTTCATGTCCATAGGAAGAGGAGGTGCAGCACCACGAGGAAGTGGTTGTAGCCATAGATGCCAGGGTACAGGGCCATGAGGAGGAGGAGGTCGCGGGCATAGATACTGAGGCGAATGACGATACCACTGAGGCTTCTGCCTTTCGACGGAGGGGCACTCGGAAGGGCCACTTTGTCCTACCTCCGTCAGCGCCGGCACAATCATAAGCTTGGGTATTGATCATCCCATTTGGTGATAGGTACTCACGTTTGGGCATTTTTGTTCTTGCTTATTTGTTTATTTTACTGTACATTATCTATATGACATAACTTCCTTGTTTTTTGTCATGCAGCCAATGGGATGACACGTCTTTCGACGGTCGAGGTCACCATCGACATGTTAATCAAGTCTTAGGTAACCTATGTCGTCTACATAATCCTGGAATTGTGATGGACTCGAAAGGTGTGGTGGTTCATTGCACTAGCTGGCCGCACTTCGTACTAGCTCCACATGCTACATATGGAACCACTCAGGGCACCGTCAAACATGACTTTTGGGTAAGAGTATCGTTTAAACTAACATTTTATGATTTGTTTCATACTAACTTTATTTTCGATGTTGGACAGAGACGCTATCGTGTGGAATTTGAGGCTCAGAAGCACGCATATAGAGTATTAGAGAAAAATGCGAAGAAGGTGTGCAAGGATGCATTTTCTAATGCTCGTCTACAGGTTGTGAACGCGTACATGAAGCGTCGAGGGCATTGTATCAACAACTTTCGACAATATTCGGATGTCTACTTGACTGTGGACCAGTACATGGAAGTAAAAATCTAATTTAGCAGCTCATTCAGATGTTAATGTAATTTTGTGCTAACGCTTAGATGCAGGTAACTCTTCCATGGATGGAACATTGGTCGCAGGCTTACAAGGCTTTGTGTGAGATATGGGCTTCGCTAGAGTGGTTGAGAAGTCAAACAGGAATCGACATAGACAGCGCCATCAACAGGATGGGGACGATGATGAGGTCGTAGTCAATCATACCTATGGGGCTGATGGACACATTCGGTTGGCGAAGCGAATGGTGAGTATGTAGTATTCTGTTTTACTCAGAAATGGAATCGATTTAAACTCATATACTTCTAGGAGGCTCAAACTGGACTTGTCCCGAGCCAAATCGATGTTTATAGACGAGGGCATAGAGCGAAAAACAGTGAAATCTACGACGAGCTATGTAGTCAAGCGACCATTGAGCGTATGGTTAGTTGTTGTTAAGATTAATGTTTTCTTGCTATATAGCTATAAATTACATGTGTGTTGAACCTTCATATTTTATTGCAGGAGACTTACGGGCAGAAGATGGTTAGGAAGTATGGAGAAGACTATGATTGGCGAGGAGCGCCTAACATCGACGTTGAAGTTGTGCATTATATTGGAGGAAAGCCCATGGACGGTATTAACTTGTGAATTTTTTCAATAATATTGAAACTATGACCGAATAGCTAAGTTTCTTGTTTTTCAAGATATTCTATTTTTACCGGTGTGATCGATTCGACGGAGTTACGGTCTCGTGGCGGCTCTTCGTCGCAGGCGGGTTGTGGTAGCAGCCGTAGTCAATGCTCTAACACGGAGGACGCTATGAGGGAGCAGCAAGAAAGGTTTCGTGAAGAGCTGCAGCAGCAACAAATGACATTCCTCCAACAACAATCAGAGTACATGGCTGCTTACAACGCACAGGCGCAACAAGCAAGGAACATGAGTGTCTTTTTTTATTCTCAACACGGTCATATATTTGTCCTATAACTAATATATTGTATTTGCAACAGTCTTGGTTTCCAGAGCAGGCACAACAGCAACCATTCGTTTATAACATGCTCTGCCACCTCCACCTCAGGTGCTTCAATTTAGTTTAGACTTGTCGATTGTAATAACCTTTCAAATCTTGACTAAACCTGATTTTGTAGGGATCCGAGGTTATGGGCCACAACACGCCACCACCAGTTATACTAGCACCAGGAGGAGCTTATGGAGGGGAGGGAGCTACTACAAGAGAGGTTAGTTTGACAAACAATTCATTTCAATAGTGGTCATGTAAACACTATAGTTATTAATGTCTTCTTCTTTCTTTAGACTCCAAACTAGTTCAACGACTTCGTTAACGACTTGTTCGCTTCTGGAGGTAGTGGTCACAACACAAATGACCCCGATATGTGATGATTTGACTCTTGTAGTGAATTGTGAGTTTTTGTTATATTGTAATGGACTATGTCATGTATTTGTGAAGAATTGTGAACTGTAGACTCTGGTGGTATTTTGGTGAACTATGATGTTGAAAGTCGCCTAGAGGGGGGTGAATAGGTGAAACCTGAAAATTATGAATTTTGAACACGCACTACACGCCGAGGTTAGGGCTAGAAATAAATTCGGAGTGCGAAAGATTGTTTCTCTTGCTATGAGTTGCTCAATCAATGCAGATAACTTTGGGAGCCAACTCAAATCAATGAGCAAGAGAACTTTAGAGAGAGAGAGGAGAGGGGAGAAACAAATCGAGTAAAGATCAACACAAGTGAACACGTCGATTTGTTTACCGAGGTTCGGTTCCAAAGAACCTAGTCCCTATTGAGGAGGCCACAAAGGCCGGGTCTATTCCAACCCTTTCCCTCTCTCAATCAGTCACTTAGACCGGTCGAGTGCTTCTTCTTAATCACTTGGGTCACTAAGACCCCGCAAGGATCACCACACTATTAGGTGTCTCTTGCTAGCTTTACAAAGCACTTAGAAGAATTAGAGTGAGAAGAAGAGAGCAATCCAAGCAACAAGAGCAACAAAAGAAACACAAATGATCCTCTCTCAAGTCACTAAGCAATTGAGTTGATTTTGGAGCTTGGAGGGGATTGGATGCTTTGATTATGTCTTTGGAGTGTTTTCCTTTGCTCTTGTATTGAATGAGAAGTGTAGGAGGCTTGGTTGGTTTGAATGGTGGTGGTTGGGGGGTATTTATAGTCTCAACTACTATTCTAGTCGTTGCTGTCGATGGGCACACCAAACAGTCCTGTGGTGCACTGGACATGGCACTGTTCATTGTTCGGTGTGTGGCATGTCAGCTGACCATTGGGGTTTGGAGCGGTTGAATGTTGAAGTCCTTTGTCCTCTTGCGACACCGGACAGTCCGGTGCTTTCTGACTTCTGCACTGTTCACTGTTCACTTCGTCAGCGCAGTCGACCGTTGGCGAAGTTGACCGTTGCTCCGTTGGCTCACCGGATACTCCGGTGAATTATAGCGGAGTGACTCTCAGAAAACCCGAGAGCGGCCAGTTCGCGAGGTGCCTTGGCCTGAGCACCGGACAGTGTCCGGTGCGCCACTGACTGCACCTATACTTGTTTTTGCTCCAAAATTTGTAGAATTCCCCAACTCATTTTCTTTGTTGGTTTATGTTGAACTTTATGCACCTGAGATAAATGACAACTAGAGAAACTAGTTAGTCCATATGGTTTGTGATGGACGTCAAACGCCAAAATTGATTATAGGAAATGTTTAAGCTCATTTCCCTTTCAATCTCCTCCTTTTTGGTGATTGATGCCAACACAAACCAAAGCAAATATAAAGTATAGAAATGTAACTAGTTTGAAATTTGACAGATGTGCATAAGTTACCTTAAACCAATTGAAAGTATTTCTAAGTATATATGATTGCTTTCTTCTAGTTTAACATTTTGGACCACATTTGCACCACTTTGCTTGTTTTTGCAAATCTTTTGGAAAAGTCTTTTCAAATTCTTTTGTAAATAGCCAATGGTATAAGAGTATGATTTCAAAAAGCATTTTCAAGATTTTGAAAATTCTCCCCTATTTCAAATGCTTTTTCTTTGACTAAATAAGAGCTCCCCCTGAAGAAGTTCTCATCTTAGCTATCAAGAGGGTTTTTGCAATTTAAATAATTTCTCCCCCTTTGTGAAATAGTTTTTGAAAATCAGGGTGGTGGTGCGGTCCTTTTTCTTTGGGCCTATTAATTCTCCCCCTTTGGCATTAATTGCCAAAAAATGAAGAAAACTTGAGAGGCCTTTATTTCCTCCCCCTTTGTAAAAGGATATGAATGAATGTTTATGAGTAGGGCAACAGATAAATGATACCGACAGAGTCGTAGTGGAAGCTTTGCCTTTGCCAAATACTCCATTTCCCTTTCAATCTAAGACTAAGGATAAAAATACACTTGGAAACACATTAGTCTTAGCTTTGGCACAAGAAGAATAAGAAATATGCATTTGTACCATATGAAAGAGACATGACCAAAGGTATATAAATGAGCTATGTGTGCAAGCTTTCAATCAAAGTTCAAAGAATCTAAGATGTTTAGTTCATTCCTAAGCTTGCTAAAAGTCTTTTCATTTAGGGGCTTTGTGAAGATATCGACTAATTGGTTGTGGGTGCTAACATAAGCAATTTCGATATCCCCCTTTTGCTGGTGATCTCTCAAAAAGTGATACCGAATGTCTATGTGCTTAGTGCGGTTGTGTTCAACGGGATTATCCGCCATGCGGATTGCACTCTCATTATCACATAGGAGAGGGACTTTGCTCAACTTGTAGCCATAGTCCCTAAGGGTTTGCCTCATCCAGAGTATTTGTGCACAACAATGTCCTGCAGCAATATACTCGGCTTCGATGATGGATAGAGCTACTAAGTTTTGTTTCTTTGAAGCCCAAGACACCAGGGATCTCCCCAGAAACTAACAAGTCCCTGATGTGCTCTTCCTATCAATTTTGCATCGGGCATAATCGGCATCAGAATACCCAATTAGATCAAAGGTAGATCCCTTGGGTTACCAAAGCCCAAACTTAGGAGTGTAAACTAAATATCTCATGATTCTTTTCACGACCCTAAGGTGAACTTCCTTAGGATTTGCTTGGAACCTTGCACACATGCATACTGAAAGCATAATATCTGGTCATGAAGCACATAAATAGAATAAAGATCCTATCATCGATAGGTATATGTTTTGATCTATGGATTTACCTCCCGTGTCGAGGTTGAGATGCCCATTTGTTCCCATGGGTGTCTTGATGGGTTTGGCATTCTTCATTCCAAACTTCTTGAGTATATCTTGAATGTACTTAGTTTGGCAGATGAAGGTGCCCTCTTGGAGTTGCTTGATTTGAAATCTATGGAAATACTTCATGTTGGGGACTTGTTCTCAAATGCTATGAGTTAAGAACAAGGCAACATAGAAAATGTTAATCAATAAAGCCCTTCGTCCTTCGAAGCATTATTTCCCTTAGGATATAATGATTTTCGGACAAAGGTTATGAAGGACTTACCTTCATAAACACAGCATACAATATCGAAGAGGGGATCATAAGAGATACGAAGGATAACATAGATAATCATATATGTATTGTTAACTTATTTATGCATTATTATTATGATGAAACAGAAATGACATTGAATTACAAATATACCTTCAGCTTGGAAGGAGATGGAAATACAAGTGTGACGCAAAAGCAAATGCCAAATCCGCGTGAACAGTACGGGGGTACTGTTCACCTATTTATAGGCACGGGACAAAGCCCATACAAAATTACATTCATGCCCTTTACATTTGATAATAATTCTATAGTAATCCACCGAGGTCTGAATAGCCTTTTCATCTTTAAGTCGGTTTCATTTTCTGCTACCACGCCGAAGCTTTCCCGCTCACATCTTCGGCGCTGTATCAACCTTTGTATTATTTTGGGCTTCTCCTACTATGATACCGACTCGAGTCCGAAGATACCTGTTCACACATTATACTCCAGAAATACTGTTAAATCCTGTTTTTGAGGACCTTCGTAAGCCGAAGGCCCCCAACAGTAGCCCCTCGCAATATAAATTTGTTTAAAATAATAAATTTAGATTGCGACATGGACGAAGGCTTTAAGCCGAAGGTCCGAAAAAACACCTTCCCTTTGCTAGAATAGCAACATTCACTGACAGGCGGGGTCTTTCAATTTTCAACGCGCTGGGCGTATAAATAAGATCATACTGCAAGCTCATTTGGCACGCTCTTTTGCCATCTGCTCCCGCTCACTCGATTTTTAGCTCTTGCACACCAAGATTTGCTTAGCTTTAAGTTTTGAAGCTTCGGCTTTGAAAACAGTTTTTTAGTGTTTCCGAAGATGTCTGAAGATAAGAAAGCTGCTGCTGAGATGAAGCTGAGTCTCGACGAAGAGAAGAACTTGGGGTTTCTTATAGCGATGTCGAAGACCAACACAGAAAAAATTACCAAAGAGATTTTAGAAGGTTTGTCTGGAGATACTGATGACATCGATAGTTATGATGTGGATAGTGGTGGTGAAGACTCCGAAGATCGCCCCTGGCGACCAAGCCATTCAGTTTTTGGCAAATCAAGTATCAAAGAAAATCATCTTGTCAACATGAGGGGAAGATACTTCCGGGATTTATCCATTGTGAGGGTCGACGAAGGAGAGAAAACCTGCCTGACTCCTGAGGAAAATGAAGTCGTAGTGTTCCGAAGCTTTTTGAAAGCTGGACTACGATTTCCCCTTAGCAGCTTCGTCGTAGAGGTGCTGAAAATGTTTGAAGTCTATCTTCATCAACTTACCCCCGAAGCAATTATAAGGCTGAATATCTTCGTATGGGCCGTGAGAAGCCAAGGTCTGGAACCTGATGCGAAAAGTTTCTGTAACATACACGAATTATCATACGAGACAAAACCTTGGGGTAAGGAACAGTATCACAATAATTTTGGCTGCTACAATTTCGTTTCTCGGTCTGGGTCAAGCTGTCCCGTGCCAACCTTTCGGAAGAGATGGCCCGACGACTGGATGACAGAATGGTTTTATGTGAAGAATGACCTGAAAGCACGAGAAGATATCAAAGGTATAGTTATGCGCCCTATTTGGCAAAGCTTCGGCTTGCGGAGGCCGAAGGTTGAAATGACCGAAGCTGCCGAAGAATGCCAGAGAGCCTTCGGAGTTATTTGTTCTTTTATTGGAACGAGAGATTTAGTCCAAGAGCATATTGCCTTCAAAGTATGGCCGCTTGCGGAAAAATGGGAAATGCCGCAAGAGACCATAAAGGAGGCTGACGAAGGTGGCCTTATCAGGCTGAAGTATACTTTCAAGTTTGGAGATAAATTCGTTGAGCCAGATGATGACTGGCTAAAAAGCATTGAAAATTTGAGTGATGAGCTACTTGGGGTTTACTCGAAGGCTGAAGATACTGCATTGTCAGCAGCCTTCGGAGGCCGAAAAAAGAAAAGACTGAACCGGGTTTTTGACGCAATCGGGTTTGTCTACCCTGACTATCGTTATCCCATTCGAGGGCAGAAAAAGAAAAAACATAACCTCTGCGAAAGAAGAAGCTGCAACTGCTCCTAGCGAGCCAGAACCAAAAAGAAAAAGGATAAAAGTCCTCACACATCGGCCACGCTATATTGAACCAGCCTCGGTACCTGAGTTCACCGGAGAGACTTCTTCGGCCACCGAAGCTGAAAAGCCAACCGAGCCAACCTTGCTGCCGGAAGTCGCAGGAATGGCCGAAGTGCCAACAAGGATAGAATCAGAAGAACCAAGGATTTTGTCACCGGAAACCAAAGAGATGGCCGAAGCGCCATCGACAGAAAAAATGGAAGAAGTAAAAGGACCAACTGAGGGATCAAAAACATCAGAAGTTTTAAGTCCTGCAGCAAATGTTGAGACAGTAAAAAATCAAAAGGTGCCAGCAGTGACTCCGAAAAGAAAGAGAATGGTCAATGTGCTAGATGTTCTGGAAACAATTAAATCCTCAAGCACACCTCCGAAGAAGACTGTTGCCATTCCCGAAGCGAAAACTGAAATTTCTGATACTAAGGCTCCAGAGCAAGAAACTGAAGCTGAAGCTGGGCCCTCAGAGCCCACGAAGGTAAAATCCTTGGAAACCGAGGAAGAAAAAATAATAGAGCCAACTGAAGAAATCAGTGCTATTGCCCCCGAAGCATCCCCCAAAGTCCTTGATTATATTGTTCGTCATGCTTCGGGGAAAAAATTATCAGAAAAAGAAAAGCAAGAGGCCCAGCGCTACGCCCAAAAACTGAAGTATCCAAAGGGGGCGTTAATATTCAATGGCAGTGGAGAAGAAGACTTTTTGTATTGTCTCCCTGACAGCAAGGAGATTTCTGTCTGTCGGGAGATGAGCAAGAGCTTCGGATTCCCAACACTAGAAGACGGGCTCTCGGTGCTGTCGAAAAACGATCTGGCCGACAGCCTGGCATATAATAGCTTAAAGGTACAACAAATGGGATCTTTGTATGTTTTGTTGGGACCAAAATTTTTCGTTTGCTTAAATCCATTGACGCACACACATTTTTCTTTGCAGGGCCTGATACTTAGCAATGCCCTCAGGGCCCAAAAAGATGCTGAAGACGAAGGGTGCGCTATAGCCCTGAGCAACCTTCGTTCCGAAGTAATTGAACTGAGGAACGAAGGTCTCGAAAAAGATAAAATATTACATTCATTATAAAATAGAATAAAAGAAGACGAAGCTACTTTTAAAGGTCAAGCTGAGGCTCAGAAGCGCGAAATTGAAGATCTTCGAAAACAACTGGCCAGAGCCAAAGAGGAACACATACTTGAAGAAACGAAGCGAGAACTCAGCGACCAATGGGCAAATCATTTAGAGGGAACTGTTGAAGAGCTTCGCTCGTCCAAGAAAAGATGCTATAACAAATCCATGGAGTGTGTTAAGAAGTTGAAAACTAGCTTCGCCAGCGTCGGCGCATTCTCGAGCGAAGAAAACTTTGCAAGAGGCAACCCCGAAGGTCCCATCGAATGGATTAATCACGAAGCTGAGGCCTTCGAGGAAATTCTAAATAGTCGCGGAGACATATGTGCTTTCTCGGGTGCCAGGGGGATTGCCACCATTTTGGAGAAAAAAGGCTGCGATCATGTAAAAATTTTAGCGCAATCCGAAGCTACCTTGTCCTTCGAAGATGCGAGAGATCCTTCAGCCGAAGCTAGCATGGTTGGTGGAAAATTTTTCATCGATGTCTGGGATAATGGTGGTCGAGAAATGGCTCGAGAAATTATCCAGAAAAGCGAGAAGGGCATTCACGACGCTAGAGAAGTAGCTAAGGCTGCTGAAAAAAGCTCAGAGCCCGAAGGGCAAATAGGTATTAACTAATGGTTTTTATTGTGTTGTAATTTTTGGTTTTAAACTTCGTTCGCAATTTGTAATAGCAATGTAGCCGTATCCTGTCCTCCTTCAGATCCTACTAAAGCGTCTCCGGGCCCTCACCCGAAAGGAGATGACGAAATTAAAAAGATGGCTGAAGCCATCATGGACGAAGTTGTTAATCGGCTCCTGAACGAAGCTGCAGATGTTGTTCTGAGAGAAGATTAAGTACTATTGTAAAAACTTCTGAAATGTAACATGTGTAACATCTTGTAGCCCTGTATATAATATACCTGTTTTTATTGTTCAATTCTTTACGATGCATGAAATTTTACATACGTACCGTTTTTGAGTCTTTGACGAAAAAACACCTTCCCTTCTTTTCATGCTTCGTGAAGAAGGACAATATCCGTAATATTCTGATGAATAATATCCATGCTTCGTGAAGATATTTTCCGAAGCTACACTTCCGAAGATAGTGTATCTTCTTGCAACTTAGCATGATTTTCCCCTTTTTCAAAACATTCTTCTGAAGATCGATATTGTGTCCCCCTCTTGTGCCATATGCAGCATGATGTATGATGCTTATGCTATGCGAAATGATGCGATGATGTTATGTTATGTAAAATGATGTTTATTCCGAAGGTACACACACATCCCTGCGATAAAACACATAATCTTTTTGAATCAGTATTGACTTTTTGCTATAAGCCTCCCTTAGGAGCTTCTTCGCCTTTTACTTCAGCGAAATCAGCGTTTATTTTTCGCTGTAAGCCTCCCTTAGGAGCTTCTTCGCCTTTTACTTTCAGCGGTATTCGCGTTGACTTTTCGCGCTTCGCCTTTTACTTAGGCGGTATCAGCGTTGACTTTTCGCTGTAAGCTCTGCATTCCCTTTGGAACGACTTTGGAGCAGAAAACTTACACTGCGCTCCCTTTGGAACGGCTTTTTGTGACTTCGGCAAACTTACTCTGCGTTCGTTAGAACGACTTTTTGTTGCTTCGAAGAAGTTTCGATAATTCGAAGGTCCTCTTTGTTATCGCAAATCTTTAAGCTTCAACAACTTAAGCCTGTGAAGAAAATATATTTTCCTTGTGGCAAACAACGAAACTATTACATGAAATCTAAACAATGTCCTTTATTACACAGAAAATAAAACTGAATGAAAAATACTGCTATTAAGGTAGGATATTTGTCAATAGATGTGCTTTGACTCTGGCACAGTGCTGTTGACTGTGCGAGCTTCGGACTGTTCTCTAAAATCCCTTTGGTGTGGAGCATATTGGCTCCCTTCTGGCTGCTGGCCTTGTTGCAGCGGTGGTGGAGGCGGAGGCTGTTGCCAGGAAGCTTGAGGTTGACTCGCCGAAGCAACAGAAACTGCAGGGTGGTTGCCTACATATTCTGGGATGTAAGGCGAATGATACGAAGCAGTGTGCATGACCTGCTTCGGCTGAGCCTGTTGTGCTGCAGCTTCGGCTATTTCCTTTTGCTTCTGGATGGTAACATGGCACATCCTGGTGGTATGGCCTTTGTTCTCACCACAGAACAAGCAAAAAATTCTTCTTGGTTGATCGCCAAATCTTCCGTCGAAGCCCCTGGCACCTCTGCCTCTCGGAGCTGGTGGTCGGAAGGAGCCTTGCTGTTGCCCCGAAGCCTGTGAGGAGCACTGTGGCCTTTGCTGCTGGCTCCCCCTATCATCATTTTGAGTGGAGTTGTGAATTGACCTAACATGCCTCGGATAGAACCTCCCTCCGAAGCCCCTGGTCATTTCAGAAAACCTGAAAGCCTCCTCCCTTCTTTGACGAAAATCATTATCAACTCGAATATACTCGTCCATCTTTTGGAGCAGCTTCTCCAAAGTTTGAGGAGGCTTCCTAGCAAAGTACTGAGCTGAAGGTCCTGGCTGAAGCCCCTTGATCATGGCCTCAATGACAACTTCGTTGGGCACTGTTGGTGCCTGTGCCCTCAAACGCAAGAACCTTCGGACGTACGCCTGAAGGTATTCTTCGTGATCCTGGGTGCACTGGAATAGAGCTTGAGTAGTGACCGACTTCGTCTGAAACCCTTGGAAGCTGGTTAACAACAAGTCCTTCAGCTTTTGCCATGAAGTGATCGTTCCTGGTCGGAGGGAGGAATACCAGGTTTGAGCAACACTCCTGACAGCCATAACAAAAGATTTGGCCATGACTGCAGCATTGCCACCATACGAAGATACTGTTGCTTCGTAGCTCATCAAAAACTGCTTCGGGTCTGAGTGGCCATCGAATATGGGAAGCTGGGGCGGCTTGTAGGACGGAGGCCAAGGTGTAGCCTGCAGCTCAGCGGACAGAGGAGAAGCATCATCGAAAACAAAATTCCCATGATGGAAATTGTCATACCAGTCATCTTCGTTGAGGAAACCCTCCTGATGAAGGTCTTGGTGCTGAGGCCTTCGGTGTTGCTCATCCTGAGTAAGATGACGAACTTCTTCAGAGGCTTCATCTATCTGCCTTTGCAGTTCAGCTAGCCTGGCCATCTTTTCTTTCTTCCTCTGCACCTATTGATGAAGCATCTCCATGTCTCTGATTTCTTGATCTATCTCATCCTCTGCCGGTGTCGGACTAACTGCCTTCCTTTTCTGGCTTCGGGCCTCCCGAAGGGAGACTGTCTCCTGATTGTGGTCCAGCGGTTGCAGAGCTGCAGCCCCAGTTGCTGAAGCTTTCTTCGGCGCCATAGCGAAGGTTTATGATCGCCGAAGGTGTTGAAAAAACTCAAAGAGTGGAAGTGAGTTCACCGGAGGTGGGCGCCAATGTTGGGGACTTGTTCTCAAATGCTATGAGTTAAGAACAAGGCAACATAGAAAATGTTAATCAATAAAGCCCTTCGTCCTTCGAAGCATTATTTCCCTTAGGATATAATGATTTTCGGACAAAGGTTATGAAGGACTTACCTTCATAAACACAGCATACAATATCGAAGAGGGGATCATAAGAGATATGAAGGATAACATAGATAATCATATATGTATTGTTAACTTATTTATGCATTATTATTATGATGAAACAGAAATGACATTGAATTACAAATATACCTTCAGCTTGGAAGGAGATGGAAATACAAGTGTGACGCAAAAGCAAATGCCAAATCCGCGTGAACAGTACGGGGGTACTGTTCACCTATTTATAGGCACAGGACATAGCCCATACAAAATTACATTCATGCCCTTTACATTTGATAATAATTCTATAGTAATCCACCGAGGTCTGAATAGCCTTTTCATCTTTAAGTCGGTTTCATTTTCTGCTACCACGCCGAAGCTTTCCCGCTCACATCTTCGGCGCTGTATCAACCTTCGTATTATTTTGGGCTTCTCCTACTGTGATACCGACTCGAGTCCGAAGATACCTGTTCACACATTATACTCCAGAAATACTGTTAAATCCTGTTTTTGAGGACCTTCGTAAGCCGAAGGCCCCCAACACTTCAACTCCCCCATCAAATACATCTCGAATTTCTGTACCATAATCCTACTAAACTCTTTACAAGATGACTTGTTAGTAGACCCAAATATAATATCATCAACATAAATTTGACATATAAACAAGTCTTTTTCAATAGTTTTAGTGAAGAGAGTAGGGTCAGCTTTACCAACTTTGAAGCCAATAGTGATATGGCAACCCTGATCTTGTCCTTTTCTATTTCTCCTAAGGTTGTCACTCTCTTGTCGATTACTTCATCAATATTGTCCATCATTGAATTATAATAATCACCGATAGTTAGATCATTTTGCTTGGTGAACCTGACAGCATTTAAACTTATCTCAACAGGTAATACTGCTTCTTGCCCATAGACAAGCTCAAACAGAGATACTTTAGTAGCACAATGCTTAGATATTCTATGAGCCCACAAAGCTTCAGACAAAATCTTATGCCAATGCTTAGGATGATCAGATATCTTATTTTTTATCAGGCTAATCAACGTCCTATTCCTAGACTCGGCCTGCCCATTGGCCTGAGCATAATATGGAGATGAATTGAGCAATTTAATTCTATATAATTCAACAAACTCACGTACCTCCTTTGACATAAAAGAAGCCCCTGGTATTTAGTCAAAGTCCGGGGAATGCCGAATCTATGAATAATATGATCAGTTATGAACTCAATTACCTCCGTGTGTGTCATGTTCTTCAGAGCAACAACTTTAGTCCATTTGGTAAAGTAGTCAGTGGCAACTAACACGAATCGATGCCCTTTTGATGATGAAGGATGAATCTCTCCTATAAAGTCAAACCCCCATCCTCTGAAAGGCCAAGGCTTAATGGTAGGATGTAATTCGGCTGCAGGGACCAACTGTAAGTCGCTGAATTTCTCACATACTTGGCATCCTTTGTAGTACTTGAAACAATCAGCTATCATGTTAGGTCAACAGAAGCCAGATCTTCGCAATAACCACTTCATCTTTGGAGCCAATTGATGGGTACCACAAATCCCTTCATGTACTTCGGCCATGGCTAATATAGCATCACCTGGGCCCAAGCATTTAAGCAGGACATCGTTGACTGTACGGCGGTAGAGTTCATCACTCATTAAAACATACTTGAAAGTTGTACGTCGAACGTTCCTATCCGTCCTAACATTGGGATTTCGTAGGTAATTAATTATGGGTGCCCTCCAATCAATTGCATCGGCTTCGTTATCAGCCGAATCAACGAGGAGAAATTTCTTGGTCCTGGTTATCAGATTTTGAAACCTCCCTTGCTTTATCTGATAACCTGATGCATCCTGTGCCAGATTGTTAGCTTTGCAATTCTCAACTCGAGATATAAGCCGAATGTTGAATTCATCAAAAGAATGAATTATGTCCCAACATTTTAAGGTACCCATTTAGAGTACCATCTAAACATTGATACTCTCCCAATACCTGTTGGACAACCAGCTGAGAATCACTAAATGCCTTCACATGCTTTACTCCCATACAACTTAAAAGCTTCAAGCCGAACAAAAGGGCCTCATAATCGGCTTGATTGTTAGTGCAATAAGTTTCCAATTGGCTAGCGAAGTCAAAGTAGTCATTACTTGGTGAAACAAGCACGATGCCAATCCCTTGTCCTTCATTGCAAACTGATCCATCAAAGTATAGGGTCCAGGGAGTAACAGTGAGATATAATATATCTAGTTTATAAGTATCCTCAATCCGATGTTCTACAATAAAATCTGCTACGACCTGGCCTTTCATAGATTTCAATGGTTCATAGGCCAAGTCATATTCTATAAGTGCGTAAGCCCATTTACCAATTCTACCACTCATAATCAGGTTTTGCAACATGTATTTGATCGCATCGGTTTGACCAGAAACAATGCAATGACTAGATAGAAAATAACACCTACATTTGGTGCATGCATAAAACAGACATAAACATAACTTATCAATGAAAGTGTACCTTGTTTCAACGTCCACCAGCCTCCGACTTAGGTAGGTTACCACATGCTCCTTTCCTTTAGTCTCTTGTGTCAGAACAGCTCCAATAACTTTATCCTCGGCTGCAATGTACAATCTGAATGACACTCCTACGTGTGGCGCTTTTAACATAGGAGCCAAAGACAAATATTTTCTAATGAGATCAAATGTTTCCTGTTGTTCTGCCCCACAGGTGAATTCGACATCATTTTTAAGTCGAAGGATAGGAGTGAAGGTATTGATCTTCCTGGCTAGATTAGAAATAAACCTTCGTAAATAATTTACCGTACCGAGGAATTTCTGCATTTCAAGCTTACATGTCGGAGGTCCCACATTCCGAATGGATTTAATTCGGTCAAGGTCTATCTCTATACCATGTTCATGAATGATAAATCCTAAGAACTTACCAGTCGACACTCGAAAGACACATTTACGTGGGTTCATTTTTAGACCATACCGACACATTTTATCAAAGACTTTGCACAAATCAGCTATATGAGAACTAAACTCAGCCGATTTGACTACAATATCATCAATGTAGACTTCCATAGTGTTTCCCAACAACTCGTGAAAGATCAAATTCATAGCCCTCTGATAAGTAGCGCCAGCATTTTTCAGACCAAACGTCATGACACCCCACTCAAATAAACCAATAAAGCCTGGACATATAAAGGTCGTTTCAGACACATCTTCTTCGGCCATGAAAATCTGATTATACCCGGCACTACCATCAAGAAAGCTAATAATTCTATTTCCTGATGCATTATTAATCAACGTGTCGGCAATAGGCATATGATAGTCATATTTAGGAGTTGCTCTATTTAAATTGCAGAAATCGATGCATACTCTGAGCTTACCTGATTCTTTCTTTTCCACCGGCATAATATTGGAGACCCACTCTGTGTATTTGTAAGGTCTAATAAAGTTAGCTTCTAGCAGCCGATGAATTTTGTCCTTCATTCGTGGGAGTAAGTCTGGACGAAATGTTCTGGGTTTCTGCTTGAAAGGTCTTAAACCAGACTTAATAGGCAGTTGACGCTCTACTATCTCTCGGCTTAATCCTGGCATCTCAATGTAATTCCAAGCAAAGCAATCAGAATATTCTTTTAGTAGACTGATCATTTCATCTCTAGGATCGGTCTCCAAGGTCCTGTTTACAAAAGTCGGCCTTGGAGTTTTACCATCTCCTATGTTGATCCCCTCCAAAGGATTGGCCGATGTAAACCCCTGTCCTAACTTGTCGAGATCCCTGAATTCCTCTATTATGCCTCCCTCAGAAAAATTAGGCGGTCTCTGCATCACTGCGAACCGTCCGGTCTCAAAGGCCGGACCGTCTACGATGTCGGCTCCGTGCTGCAACTGCTGCCCGGCCTCAAGGGCCGAACTACTCTATGAAAGACCGGACCGTCCGGCCTCAGGGGCCGGACTGTCCATGCCCTAGGACTTGTTCCTTATGGGTGTACTCATCATTTAAACTTTATTTAGGATTCAGTCGATTCTCCATCGGCTCTAGCATCACAGGAATGAAACCTTTTTTATCTATACTTATGAACTGGCAATCAAAAAAATCTACTCCTGTAAGACATGTAGCAGTCTCATAAGTTCAAAGTACAGGGGCATCGGCCACGGCGATCCAGGCCGATGCATCAGCATGCACTTGTTCTACATCATCTCCTACCCATTGTAGCAACATTTGATGTAAAGTAGAAGGTACACATTTATTAGCATGAATCCAATCTCTACCTAAGAATAGACTGTAATTTCCTTCTACATTAGCAACGAAGAAGGCAGCAACAAGGGTCTTGGTCTCGATGGTTGTCACACCCAGTTTTAGAAGGCAAACCGAATGCGAACCATGTACGTGCCAGGATCAGTTATTCACGTACACAGCAGTTACATAATATGGACATCATCACACAGTGCTCAAAATAGTATTAATAAGGGAAATAGTCGATTACATCATACGTCTGAGACGTCCATATAGGTCTTACAATAAATCAAAGTGCGGAAAAGAAACGTAGGTAACCGCGGCCTTCACAGGCAGCCGACTGGGGGTTGCCGCTAACCCACACCTAGAACTCGTCGTAGTCTTGGAACTCCTGGAAGTCTCCTTCCACAGCTTCATCTTCGCCTGAGCAGTGGTTGCAATGCTAACAACCTGGGGGGGGTTTGGTGTGTAGAGCAAGGGTGAGTACACATCAACATACTCAGCAAGTATCCTGTTTGGCTGTAGTGGACTAGCTTTATGTGGGGATAAGTCAAGCAGTTGCTTTTAGTTGGTCAGGTTATTACTTACTAGTAGAAAGCCAGGTTTTAACATTAACCCAAGTTATTAGCCCAATGTATCCTTTCCAAACGGAAAGAATACCACTTACCAATACCATAATCGTAATCAGAACCATCAATCTCATTGTCACCTGTACCAAAGTATCTCTGATCAAGTATCACTAATCTCTGGAGCTCCCTTGGCCGCTCATAACCGCGAGCACGGCTGATATATCAGTTTCATAACACTCTGCAGAGGTTGTGCACTTTACCCACAAGCCGTGATTCCCTCTCTGGCCCGGGCTTGCAAGACCCTTATTCACTCCCGAGGTGAATGGCCAAGGATTCACTACGAAGCCTTTACAAAGATTCCCCGGGGCTGTAGCCACCCGTTAGGTTTCCTAAATGTACCGCACTCCTCCCCAAGGGACGAATCAACCTTGGCAGAGCGAGCCGCATACACCGAGCCCCATTGACGGCACGACGGCGAAGCGAACTACACCCCGGATCCTCTAATTATTCAGCTAAGGGCACCCCATTCCACCCTCATGGTTGCACTGTTTTTCCCGAGCGGTCATCCATTGAACAGGTCCTTACGGAGAGGCACTCGAGAAACCGCTCGAGTCCCCTTAAATGCCACAAGTATAATCATAAATAAGAACGGGAAAACAGTGTATCATAGATAACCACATCATGTTCATTGATTAAAGTTGAGCAATAGCATCAAACTAAGCAGTAATAATCCGACCCAAATAGGTAAACAAGGACATGGATAACAAAAAGCTAGTCAATCCTTAGGTATAAATGTGTGATGCGGGAGGTGAATTAAAGAATGATTAGGACAGAGATAGGTCAAAGGACACTTGCCTCCACCAACCGACTGCTGCTCAGGGGCTTCTCCTGCGAATTCCTCGGGCTCTTCGACCGGATCGTTCTCTATGCGAGCGCAAACATACATACATCCACATATTTAATACAAAAGAACAGTACACCATACAAGGGAACAAGTAAAGCGAATATGCATCAAGTATGACATTCCATATCGCATTCATTATGGTTAGAAAGAAACGGGGAAAGGGTCTCGCAGGGGGTTAAAGTTTTATGCCCTAATGATTAGTTACAACTGGTTCTTGACAAAAGAATTCTGTTATATACACTAATGGAAACTTAGTCATTTTAAGTTGATCAACATTGAACGAGATAAACAGTTAATCACATGAATCAATTAGCGTAACGGAATTCTAAATTAAGCTTCATATTTCAATAACATTAACAATGATTAGCCTACCTAAAATAAAATAACTATGATCTCAGAAAGTAAATAAAATAAAATAAAAAAATAAAAAAACAGGGGGGGGCGGTTGAACCGGCCCTAGGGCGGTTGAACCGGCCCTAGGGCGGTTGAACCGGCCCTACGCAGGGGGACGCGGCCAGGGGCCAGGGCGGCCGGGGGCGGCCAGGCGGGCGGCCGGGGCTGGCCAGGGGCCGGCTGGGGCTGGCCAGGCGGGGGCTGGGGCGCGCGACCAGGGGCCGGCTGGGGCTGGCCAGGCGGGGGCTGGGGCGCGCGGCCAGGGGCGGCCGTGGCCGGCTGGGGCCAGGGCGGCGCGGCAGCGGCCGGCTGGGGGCGCGGCCAAGGCGGCCAGGCCAGGGCGGCCAAGCGGCCGGGCTACCGAGGAGAGAGGAGGGGGAGGGGAGAGGGAGGGAGGAGGGAGAGAGGGAGGAGGGGGGCTCACCGGCGAGGGGCGGCCGACGGCGAGGGCGGCGGCCGGCGCTAGGGCAGGGGGGTAGGGGCGGCGGCGGCTTAGGGTGGGGGAGAGAAAATGAGAGAAAATGAGAGGGAGGGAGAGAGAATTGGGGAAAAAGGGGAGGTGGGGGGGCGGTTGGGCCTTTTTGTGCCCAAAAGGGGGCGCAAGGGCGGCTGGGCCGGCCGGGGTCGGCCCACGGCGCGGGAGGGAGAGAAAGAGAGGAGAGAGAGAAAGAAAAAGAAAAAGAAAGAAAAGGTTCTCCTTATTTTTCGAAACCCGATCTTTCTACATGAATGCATTTGCACTTTCAAACAATCAAAGAATGCATAGTTCGGCATGGTGCATCAAACAACATAAAACAGTTTTATGGTTTTCTTACACGGGAATTCCAAACTGAATCCCGCTAACTTTGGAAAAGGTCAAGGTCTAGCGAGGGAAAAAAGAAAAAGAAAAGGTAACGCCCGAATTTTGGCGAGTAAAGAAAAGAAAAAATTCAACTGCAAAATTCGGGGCGTTACAAACCTATCCCCCTTAAAAGAATCTCGCCCTCGAGATTCAGGGCTGGCTAGCAAAGAGCTCTGGGTACTTGGCCACTAGATCATCTTCACGCTCCCAGGTTGCTTCTTCCTCAGAGTGGTGATTCCATCTGACTTTGCACATTCTGATGGTCTTCCTTCGGGTGACTCTGTCTGCAATCTCAAGGATCTGAGCTGGCTTCTCAACATAGGTCAAGTCCTCCTGGACCTCAAGACCTTCCACTGGCAACTGCTCTTCTGGCACACGCAAGCACTTCTTCAACTGAGACACATGAAAGACATCATGCACAGCAGACAAATTCTCTGGCAGGCTGAGCTGATAAGCCACTTCTCCACGCTTTGAGAGGATCTGGTACGGACCAATGTAGCGGGGTGCTAGCTTGCCTTTCACTCCGAATCTTCTGACTCCTCTGATCGGTGACACTTTCAGATAGACAAAGTCTCCGACTTCAAAACTCAGCTCTCTTCTTCTTGTGTCTGCATAGCTTCGCTGCCTCGATTGCGCTATCTTCAGATTCTCTCGGACCATCTTGATGTTCTCTTCGGCTTCAAGCAGAATGTCTGGCCCAAACACTTGCTTCTCTCCAGGCTGATCCCATTGCAACGGAGTTCTACAACTCCTTCCATAAAGCGCCTGAAATGGTGACATCTTCAAACTGGCCTGGTAACTGTTGTTATAGGAAAACTCTGCATAAGGCAATCGCTTGTCCCATCCGGACTGATCTTGCAACGCACAGGCTCTCAACATATCTTCGAGAATTTGATTGGTCCTTTCAGTCTGGCCATCTATCTGCGGATGATAAGCTGAACTGAAATTCAGATGTGTGACCAAGGCTTCATGCAACTGCTGCCAGAAATGAGAGGTGAACTGCGTTCCTCTGTCTGACACTATCTTCTTTGGCACACCATGAAGACAAACGATCCGAGACATATACAACTCTGCCAATACTGCACTGTTGTAGCTGGTCTTGACAGGTATGAAGTGGGCTGACTTGGTCAAACGGTCCACCACTACCCAAATAGAATCGTAGCCGGCTCGAGTGCGAGGCAATCCGACTATGAAATCCATACCAATTTCATCCCATTTCCACTGAGGGATCTGCAACGGTTGCAACAATCCAGCTGGTCTCTGGTGCTCTGCCTTAATTCTTCGACAACTATCGCACTTAGCCACATGCTCTGCGATTTCCCTCTTCATTCCGTACCACCAGAATTTCTTCTTCAGATCCTGATACATCTTCTCACTACCAGGGTGAATCGAATAGGCTGTCTCATGAGCTTTCTTGAGGATCAACTCTCGAATAGACTGGACATTGGGAACACATAAGCGGTCTTTGAACCATATCACGCCTTCAGCATCTTCTCGAAAATCTTTGCCTCTGCCATCTAGAATCAATCGCCGAATCTCACTGATCCTTTCATCATTCTTCTGCGCTTCTTTGATTTCTCGCTCCAAGGTAGGTTCCAATTCAACTGTGACTCCTCGCGAATTGTTCAGAAACCCGAGACTCAACCTGTCGAACTCCTTGGCCAACTCATAAGGCATCGGGCGAGCGACCATCAGATTGACTTGACTCTTTCTGCTCAAAGCATCTGCCACTACGTTTGCTTTGCCTGGATGGTAATGAATCTCCAACTCATAGTCTTTGATCAGCTCTAACCATCTTCGTTGCCTCATGTTCAGCTCTGTCTGAGTGAATATGTACTTCAGACTCTTGTGATCTGTGTAAACATCGCATTTCTGTCCATACAGATAGTGCCTCCATGTCTTCAGTGCGTGAACCACTGCTGCCAACTCTAGATCATGGATTGGGTAATTCTTCTCATGAACCTTCAACTGTCGGGACGAGTAAGCCACAACTCTTCCCTCTTGCATCAACACGCATCCCAAACCTGTGTAACAAGCATCACAATACACCGAGAAGGGCTTGTGCACATCAGGCAAGATTAGGACAGGCGATGTAGTCAACTTCTCTTTCAGCGCTTCAAAGGCCTCTTGACATTTCTGGGTCCATTTGAACTCAACCTTGTTGCCTAGCAACGCTGTCATTGGCTTCGCAATCTTCGAAAACCCTTCAATGAATCGCCGATAGTATCCGGCCATTCCAATGAAGCTCTTGATTCCTCGAGCATCCGTTGGCGCTTTCCAGTTCAGAATGTCTGCCACTTTCTTTGGATCCACAGCCAATCCTTCCTTGTTGATTATGTGACCCAAGAACAGGACTTCGCTGATCCAGAACTCACACTTGCTCAACTTTGCGTACAACTGGTGCTCTCGCAATCTCTGCAATACCATCCTCAAATGATCTGCGTGCTCTTCTTCGCTTTGGGAATAAATCAGAATGTCATCAATGAATACCACCACAAACTTATCAAGGTAATCCATGAATACACTGTTCATCAGATTCATGAAGAACGCTGGTGCATTGGTCAAACCAAAAGACATCACTGTGAACTCATACAAACCATACTTGGTAATGAATGCCGTCTTCGGAATGTCCGAAGGTCGGATCCTGAGCTGATGATAACCTGACCTCAGATCAATCTTGGAGAACACACTGGCTCCTCTCAACTGGTCGAACAGATCTTCTATTCTGGGCAAGGGATACTTGTTCTTGATCGTGACCTCATTCAAAGCTCGATAATCGATGCACATCCTCTTGGTGCCATCTTTCTTTTCCACAAATAAGACAGGGGCGGCCCAAGGCGAGGTGCTTGGCCGGGTGTAACCTTTCTCTGACAGCTCATCAATCTGCTTCTTAAGCTCAACCAACTCTGGTCCGGATATTCTGTAAGCTCTCTTAAAGATGGGGCGGTTCCAGGAAGAAGCTCTATGGCAAACTCAACTTTCCGCTCTGGTGGCATACCCGGTAAATCCTTTGGAAACACATCTGGGAATTCAGACACAACCTTGATACTCTCAATTGGATCTGCTTCACTGCTATCGACAGCCATCTGATAACAACTTCCTTTCTTCGGCTCAGGTGGGACTAACTCGGTCACCACTTCCTTTCCTAGTGGGGACACCAACTTGATTGTCCTTTTATCACAACTGATAACTGCCTGATACTTATCTAACCAATTCATCCCTAGGATGACATCTATTCCCTGAGTACCCATTACTATAAGGTTGGCGGGAAACGCTATCCCCCTTATTTCCACACTTATATTTAAACAAATGCTATCAGCTCGAATTCTACCACCAGCTGAGTCAATTTGAATGGGGGTTGACATGGTAGTAGTTGGAAGATTATGTGCTTCTACCCATGATGCAGTAATGAAAGAATGTGTTGCTCCAGTATCAAATAACACTTCTGCAATATGGGAGTCGACTGGGAACATACCTACTATCATGCCGGGGGTCTCCTGAACTGCTTCAGCCTCCAAGTGATTCAATCTTCCATGATTATAGCGCTGTTGAGGGCGGTTGCCTGCTCCAGGCTGAGACACATTCTGCTTTGCTGGGGCATTGGGGCCTGACTGCTGTTGGGCTGCCTTCTTCGGACATTGCATCACCCAGTGGCCTTGCTCTCCACAGTGGAAACATGCTCTGTTTCCAACCTGAGCTGGTGCTGCCTGACTGTTCTGCTAGTTTGCTGGGGCAGGAAGACGGGGTGCTTGCTGATTCTGCCTTTGAAACTGACCTCCTGACTGATTGCTCTGACGGTTCTGGTACTGATGCTGAGGATACTGCCTTTGGAACTGCTGATGCTGCTGACACTGCTGAGGTGGACGCTGGTTCTGCCTGAACTGCTGAGGTTGATTGCCTGAAAAACGAGGGCGGCTGCTGCTTCCAGGCTGGGGTCCACTGATCTTGCGCTTACGATCTTCCATCTCCTTACGCTTCATTTCTGTCATGATCGCTCTATCAATCAGGTGCTGGAATGTCGGGAAGGTGTGATTCATCAGTTGATACTGCAGGGGGTCGACTAAGCCTCTCAGAAAACGGTATTGTCGCTTGGCGTCAGTGTTGACATCCTCAGGAGCATAGCGAGACAATTGCAGAAACCTGTCTCGATACTCACTGACAGATGATGACCCTTGCTTAAGGGCCAGGAACTCCTCCTTCTTCACTGTCATCAGACCTGCAGGCACGTGGTACTGACGAAAGCTACCTCTGAATTCTTCCCAGGTGATGGTGTCGGGGTTGGCATGGGTGGCGAGGTAAGACTCCCACCATGATTGGGCTGCTCCTCTCAACAGACGGGGACCATACAAGACTTTCTCCCTGTCATCACACTGAGCGGTATGCAACTCCCGCTCCACAGTGCGCAGCCAATCTTCAGCATCCATGGGGTCAGAAGAGTGAGCGAACGTTGGGGGATGACCTCTCATGAATTCAGCACGCTTGTCTGTGGGCATCTGAGGCATCTGAGGCTGGGGTGGTGCTTGCTGCTGTTGCTGCTGCTGCTGCTGCTGCTGAATGGCGGCCAGAGTCTGACCGATGGCCTGAACTGCCTGAGTCTGCATCAGAAACATCTGCTCGATCGACATCGGGGGCGGGGGGTGGCAGCTGCTGCTGCTGGGGCGCCTCATCTTGTTGACCGGCTTGCTCCTGCTGAGCACGCCTTCCTCCTCTGCGCCTGTTCTCTGACATCTGCAGAATGCAACCACACATCAGAACTGATCTGGCAAATCTTGCAGCATAAGAAAAGAGTATAGAATTCTTCAACAGCACTGAGCAGGTGAGCATCTTCACTGATCTCCAACACAGACCACACAGCTTCTCAGATCAAGAGGAAAGTGGAATAAAAGGTTTCCCAACTATATAACTAACTCCATTAACATAATATGTAAACCAAAATGCAGGGGATACCCACACTCTGGTGACAATCATTACAAAGATCCAAACCAAACATAGTTCATCATGACAAACATAAATGCACAGGATGTAGCAAACTACCCTGTCTAACTAAGACTAACTAAGACCGAGATTAATGCTAAGACTGAAGCTTCTATGCATATATTTCGTATTAATTACAAGATCCAACTCTAGCGATCTATGGTTCTAGATTTATCTTGGTCTTGCAGTCGGGATTGCCATAAGGCTGGTGTCCACGCTGAGGTGAGCGGTACGGGTGCTGAGTCCCGACGGGAGCGGGGGAACCACCATCCAGATGACGACGTTCCGCGCGCTCAGCCCGCAGCAGGGCGATCTCAGCACGAGCCCTACTCAGCTCGTCTAATGCATGGTCCAGCTCCGTGTTTAGCACGGAGGCTAGGTTGACTGTGCTGCTCAACCTAGGATTGCCCTCACCGACAGGTGAGACAATCACGCCTCCTGTGCTGCCAGATGGACGGCGGGGGTAATACTTCAGGTCAAGACCGTCAGCTGCCCCACCGAAAACCGAGCAGTAGTGCGAAAGCGCACGCCGTGCAGCATCTTGCATGGCTGCCTCAGCTGAGTCCCGTTCAGAGATAGAATAGTGCTCTGAGCAGGCCTCTGCACCCTGGAGACTGTCCTCCGGGCAGCGCACCAAGCAAGTCGCCTCCCAGCGGTCCGGGTAGACCCCGCGACTATGCTGGTAGACCACACAGCGATACTCGACGGACCAAGTATGCCGGTCAAATGCCCGACGTAGCAGGGTGTCGAGCGCATCGTGGAAGTGACACCCGCGAGCAGCGTCGCGAGTGATGGGTCGAGCAACCCATCCTTCCGGCTCAGGGTTAGCAGAGAAGTCGGTGTCGTGGCTCGAGCTGTCGTCGCCATCTCCGTCGTCTGGATCTCCTCCAGCAGCTACTCCAGAAGCTGGGACGCCCAGTGGTGGTGCAGGGGGCGGCTCCAGAGGAAGCACAGGGGAGCAGCTCCTCACAGACTCTATCTCCTGGTGGAGCGAGAAAGAAGAGCCCTGCTGCTCCTGTCGTCGACGTTCCTGCTCCTCACGCAGGCGGTGGTGTAGTCTCTCCAAGTGGCTGGACTGTCCGGCCACGGGACGGCGAAGCGGACGCTCAGCAAGGCGGGAGGGTAAGAAGGGGATGACTGACTTTCGTGCAGTGTGTCTAAGTCGAGCCATCTACAAAAGACATCGCAAGCAAAAGGGTGAGAACAGAATTAATATGACCAGCAAATAATGAATCATGAGTAAATGAAGGATTAGAATAAAACATGATTTTCAGCAAGGTATTATATATAGTAGAACATAGGTTTGGTCGGTATGACCAACTTTTGAAGGGATATCAAAGTCAAGGCAGAGACAGAGGTCTATAGTCCTTAGAACGACCATTCTACTCTAGGTTAGCGGTCCTACAGTCAGCACGGCTTTGATACCACTTATGTCACACCCGGTTTTAGAAGGCAAACCGAATGCGAACCATGTACGTGTCAGGATCAGTTATTCACGTACACAGCAGTTACATAATATGGACATCATCACACAGTGCTCAAAATAGTATTAATAAGGGAAATAGTCGATTACATCATACGTCTGAGACGTCCATATAGGTCTTACAATAAATCAAAGTGCGGAAAAGAAACGTAGGTAACCGCGGCCTTCACAGGCAGCCGACTGGGGGTTGCCGCTAATCCACACCTAGAACTCGTCGTAGTCTTGGAACTCCTGGAAGTCTCCTTCCACAGCTTCATCTTCGCCTGAGCAGTGGTTGCAATGCTGACAACCTGGGGGGGGGGTTGGTGTGTAGAGCAAGGGTGAGTACACATCAACATACTCAGCAAGTATCCTGTTTGGCTGTAGTGGACTAGCTTTATGTGGGGATAAGTCAAGCAGTTGCTTTTAGTTGGCCAGGTTATTACTTACTAGTAGAAAGCCAGGTTTTAACATTAACCCAAGTTATTAGCCCAATGTATCCTTTCCAAACGGAAAGAATACCACTTACCAATACCATAATCGTAATCAGAACCATCAATCTCATTGTCACCTGTACCAAAGTATCTCTGATCAAGTATCACTAATCTCTGGAGCTCCCTTGGCCGCTCATAACCGCGAGCATGGCTGATATATCAGTTTCATAACACTCTGCAGAGGTTGTGCACTTTACCCACAAGCCGTGATTCCCTCTCTGGCCCGGGCTTGCAAGACCCTTATTCACTCCCGAGGTGAATGGCCAAGGATTCACTACGAAGCCTTTACAAAGATTCCCCGGGGTTGTAGCCACCCGTTAGGTTTCCTAAATGTACCGCACTCCTCCCCAAGGGACGAATCAACCTTGGCAGAGCGAGCCACATACACCGAGCCCCATTGACGGCACGACGGCGAAGCGAACTACACCCCGGATCCTCTAATTATTCAGCTAAGGGCACCCCATTCCACCCTCATGGTTGCACTGTTTTTCCCGGGCGGTCATCCATTGAACAGGTCCTTACGGAGAGGCACTCGAGAAACCGCTCGAGTCCCCTTAAATGCCACAAGTATAATCATAAATAAGAACGGGAAAACAGCGTATCATAGATAACCACATCATGTTCATTGATTAAAGTTGAGCAATAGCATCAAACTAAGCAGTAATAATCCGACCCAAATAGGTAAACAAGGACATGGATAACAAAAAGCTAGTCAATCCTTAGGTATAAATGTGTGATGCGGGAGGTGAATTAAAGAATGATTAGGACAGAGATAGGTCAAAGGACACTTGCCTCCACCAACCGACTGCTGCTCAGGGGCTTCTCCTGCGAATTCCTCGGGCTCTTCGACTGGATCGTTCTCTATGCAAGCGCAAACATACATACATCCACATATTTAATACAAAAGAACAGTACACCATACAAGGGAACAAGTAAAGCGAATATGCATCAAGTATGACATTCCATATCGCATTCATTATGGTTAGAAAGAAACGGGGAAAGGGTCTCGCAGGGGGTTAAAGTTTTATGCCCTAATGATTAGTTACAACTGGTTCTTGACAAAAGAATTCTGTTATATACACTAATGGAAACTTAGTCATTTTAAGTTGATCAACATTGAACGAGATAAACAGTTAATCACATGAATCAATTAGCGTAACGGAATTCTAAATTAAGCTTCATATTTCAATAACATTAACAATGATTAGCCTACCTAAAATAAAATAACTATGATCTCAGAAAGTAAATAAAATAAAATAAAATAAAAAAATAAAAAAAACAGGGGGGGCGGTTGAACCGGCCCTAGGGCGGTTGAACCGGCCCTACGCAGGGGGACGCGGCCAGGGGCCAGGGCGGCCGGGGGCGGCCAGGCGGGCGGCCGGGGCTGGCCAGGGGCCGGCTGGGGCTGGCCAGGCGGGGGCTGGGGCGCGCGGCCAGGGGCCGGCTGGGGCTGGCCAGGCGGGGGCTGGGGCGCGCGGCCAGGGGCGGCCGTGGCCGGCTGGGGCCAGGGCGGCGCGGCAGCGGCCGGCTGGGGGCGCGGCCAAGGCGGCCAGGCCAGGGCGGCCAGGCGGCCGGGCTGCCGAGGAGAGAGGAGGGGGAGGGGAGAGGGAGGGAGGAGGGAGAGAGGGAGGAGGGGGGCTCACCGGCGAGGGGCGGCCGACGGCGAGGGCGGCGGCCGGCGCTAGGGCAGGGGGGTAGGGGCGGCGGCGGCTTAGGGTGGGGGAGAGAAAATGAGAGAAAATGAGAGGGAGGGAGAGAGAATTGGGGAAAAAGGGGAGGTGGGGGGGCGGTTGGGCCTTTTTGGGCCCAAAAGGGGGCGCAAGGGCGGCTGGGCCGGCCGGGGTCGGCCCACGGCGCGGGAGGGAGAGAAAGAGAGGAGAGAGAGAAAGAAAAAGAAAAAGAAAGAAAAGGTTCTCCTTATTTTTCGAAACCCGATCTTTCTACATGAATGCATTTGCACTATCAAACAATCAAAGAATGCATAGTTCGGCATGGTGCATCAAACAACATAAAACAGTTTTATGGTTTTCTTACACGGGAATTCCAAACCGAATCCCGCTAACTTTGGAAAAGGTCAAGGTCTAGCGAGGGAAAAAAGAAAAAGAAAAGGTAACGCCCGAATTTTGGCGAGTAAAGAAAAGAAAAAATTCAACTGCAAAATTCGGGGCGTTACAATGGTTAACTAAACGTACGTGACTCCATTGGCTTTGATCGAACTATCAGTACCAACACCGTTGAGCGTCATGTTGGTCTTGACAAGTTCGTCGTCTTGCTTTCCTAATTTTTGTACAATGAGTAAGGCATTAAATTTACGGTCGCCCTTCCATCTACCAACATCTTAGCAATCGGTATTCCATTAATATGGTGGCGCACGAAGAGTGGCTTTAGATGGTTGACTGATTCTTTTGGCTTAGTGAAGGCGGCCTCTTTAGGACCAAAATCGAATTGAGCGACGATGGGCTCATCGTCACCGGTTATAGTACAATCGGCGGAGAACATAATAACATTTACGTCCATACCTGAGTGTTCCGGCGTAGCCGCATCGTCGACCAAGTCCTCTTCCAGCAGGTCATCCTCCTCCATAGGTATTAGCGCGTCCTTGGAGGCGTCCTAGCATAGAGCGGACAGTTCAAACTCGAGATTCATCCGATCCGTGTCATCCGCGAATGGTCCAACCTTTATAGCCGGACTATCTGCCATACCTGCAGAGAGCTATGAAGTTGTTGTCTCATTTTCTGTCTTCGTGGCCGTTTGATTAATTTCAACGGCCTTTGGCCTCCACCTCTTTTGCGGTGGTGGGTACTGCGGATGTGTGTCATTAAATATTTTTTCTACTTACTTTTCCTTGCTCTCCTTTGCTCTCAAGCGTGGCAATTTTGGCTTTTGAGACCGTGTCAGTCCCGATGGGCACAATCGGGGCATGGAGTATTTTGGGTTGGCTGTTTTGATGGCAGTCATGTCTCCTTCTTTGCTTGTATTGGTCGATTTACCAAAAATCATTGTCCCTTCATTATTTTCCTATATAACAACATCTGATGTACCTATTTTGATGATGTCCCTTTTTGTCATTCTCTTGGTAGTTGTAGGTATATGCCCCCCTGCCGGATTGGTTGGCCTCTGCGGCTGAGTGGTCCGGCAATCTTGTGGGCCTGTGCTTGGTGACTGGATTGAGTGACGCTCAATCGGTCTTGTACTGTAGGTGCCAACCTATTGAATACAAATGTTTGGGGTGCCCCCAAGCGGGGTACTGTGGCATCCCAAATGGATATGGTGGCATGCTCCACATTTGATTCGGGGCATATAGCGGTGGCATGTATGTATATTGATATGGCACATGTAGATATGGGGGTGGAGGTGTCCATGCAGGTACATTAGGTCGTAATTGGACATTATGACCTGTAATTCTTTTCGATTAGTGAGGTGGTCCAATCGGTCTTACCTGTTGTTGCTCCTGAGGTCGCTGTGCTGGCCGGTCACTTGGGCCGGCCTTCATTTTTACATATTTGGACAATAATTGGTCAAAGGCCGGGCCAGATTTGACCAGTCGACTAGCTGCCTTTACTGTGTTAGTTTTCCACATACCTATTTCTGGTCATCGTGGTTTGAAGGTACGTGGTCGTCGTGGTTCCTGGGCATTGTCGTACCGTCCGTCGAATGATCCGGACTGTCCGGCGGTGTCCTGGACCGTCCACGTCTGTACGTCAGACCGTTCGCGATGCGTAAAATAGGTGCACGCGCCTGGCTACCTGCTTGCACCTGTCCCCTAGTGTTGGAGGTGGTGATGGTAACTTTCAAAATCTCCCCTCCATCAGGGCTACCACTTTCCTGCAAGAATTTTTATAATTTTCATTGGCCTTTCGCGTGTCGCCGATGATGACACACCTTTACTCTTATCGGCAGCACTGGGCCGAATCCGAACTTTTTTGCCATCGAAGTCGATCACATTTATTGGGAAGGGCTCTGTGTCCACCTGTATTTCCTGAAATTTCAATCGTCCCTCATTATGGCCGATTGGATTTGTCATTGAAATACATTACAATCATTAGTGGCATGAGAAAACGAGTTGTGTGACTTGCAGTACGCGCGACGTTTTAGTTCGTCGGTGGATGGAATAGTATGGTTTATTTTAATGTTACCATTTTTGAGTAATTCATCAAATATTTTGTCACACTTGCCAACATTAAATGTAAATTTAACTTCCTCTTGTCGTTTCTTTTGAACCGACTGTAAGGAGGAACAAGCCAAAGATTTGGCTTGTTTTGGCCAAACCATTTCAATAGCGTATACTTCTTTTGATTCGTCGTCCGAACTACTTTGGTCGCATTCTACTATATGGACATTGTGACGAATAGTTTTGGCAATTTCTTTGCTTCAGCTTTCACAAGTCAAAGCTCTCTGGTGTAATTGTGCTAGCATGAAGAACTAGATGCCTTCTAATCTTTCTTTTAAATAATACCACAACCCAAATGAATTTGAAAACATCGGTTTCTTGTATCCCGAAATCTTCGGATGTAATCATTAACTGATTCGTCTTTCCCTTGTCGCAGGGCCACTAAGTCTACCAAATCTAACTCATAATCACCAAAAAAGAAGTGATCATGGAATTTTTGTTCTAAATCCCCCATGACAAACTAGAATTAGGAGGTAATGTGGCATATCATCTGAACGCGGTTCCTGTCAAAGATAATGAAAATAAACACACATGGAACGCCTCTGTGTCGGCCAATTCTCCTAATTGCGCTAAAAACTGGCCTATGTGTTCGCGTGTGCTCTTTCCTTGGTAACCCGGAAATTTTGTGAATTCGGGTATCCTGGTTCTGTGTGGGTATGGGTGGTGGTCAAATTGGCTGTCATAAGATATCTGATATGATTGCCCCCCAGGGACCATGCTTACTCCGAGCTTATCTCGGAACGCCCCGTCTATTTCTTCTCTTACTATATCGATATCAGCCGGTGGGAGACCACCGACTCTTTGGTCTGATATGGGCGGGGTTGTTTGGATATTGGCATGTTGTCTTCCCCCCATTGGTTTGGGTTTTGTGGCGTATTAATATTGGCCCTATGCAGCTCATAGGAACGCTCGTCTCTTTCCGGCCTTCTATGGGCCGAAAAGTACTCACTCCCATGTGTTTGGAATGTTGTATTATGGTGTTGGGGTGCTTTAGGATATGATGGGACGTTTAGCTAGGACGAATGAGGATTTGGGTAACAATCTTCCTCAAAAAAGTCTGCGCTGAACCGTCCAGTTAGATACGCAGATCATTCGGCTGTATGCACGGACTGTCCGGCTATATGGCCGGACCGTCCGTTGTTGTATGCGAACCGTCCGTCGCTGTATGTGGATGGTCCGACTAGGTAGTTTAGGTTTTGCGCAGTATGTGGTGGCTCAGGTGCATGTCTCGGTAATTTATTTCTAAAAATAGGGCCGACCGCCGCTAGTCCGGACGGTCCGCGCTCACGTGTGGACGGTCCAGACATGTGCAGATCGACGAATTTATCGATGATGTGCGCAGGAGGCTGTGGTTGCCTAGGGTACGTGTCTATCGGCATCCCATAAAGGGGTTTTGACTGGTCGTGACAACATGTAGCCGATGAATCACGTGTGTTTTTCCCCAATTCAACTTCGTGCGAAGGAAAATTTGCAATAGTAGATTTATCAAACGCACGCACTAGCCTTCTATAGTCATTTTGCATACCCCCTATGATGTTTTGCATTTGGTCTCGCTGCTCATCTATATAATTTTTAAGAGACTGGAGTTCACTTGTGTCGCTTACCTTGGGGGTAGTTGCAGTGGGTCGGAGCGAAGCTAGATCAGTTGCCCATTGGCGAACGACCTTGTTATTCCTGTCCACCTTGAAGTTGGCCAGGAACTTCGCCCTTGCTTCCGGGATCAGCTGCTCCTTGTGCTCCTCGAATTGGAGCTGTTCGTCAGCCGACAAGGTTTCCCAAGTCGGCTCTATAATATTACCGGTGGAAACGTTAGAGCTATCTTTTGAATCGGCCATTGAGGGCCGATCTGATAGGTCTATACGCGAAATCCCCATCGGAGTCGCCAAAAGTGTGTTGGCGTCGATTCAGGCGCCAATCACTGCGTTGAGAACCGGTGGCGGCGCTCTCTGTGGAGACGCGGACAGTCCGCGGCCAGGGGCCAGACGGTCCGCGACCTGGCGTAGGGGCTGGTTCCCTACCTGACGGGCCAGACGGTCCGCGCCTGTAGGCCGGACGGTTCGCGCGTACGCAGGCGACGGAGTTCGCCGGCAACGCCTAGATCTCGCTCCCGGGAGGGACCCCATTGGGGAGAAGAGGTACTAGACCATGTCTAGGGTCGGCAGGCCACCATAGACACCTGGAATCAATGTAGAGCCGACGAAAAGCGAATAATTTGGGGTAGGGAAAGACTAATCTATAGCTAAACTATAACTACTCCTAATGGCTAAGGTAAAAACGAGATGTAAACTGATTATTGATTCGATTGTTGATGATTAATCGGCCGTAGTCCTCTCTGTATATATAGAGGGGAGGTCTGGACCCGTTACAATCTGTATCCTGAGCTAAATCTGCGGTTTTCGCTAACAAATCCCGCAAGAAACTCGGAACCCTAACTAGTTCTACGCGCGCGGACCGTCCGCACCACCAGTGCAGACCGTCTGGCTGCCTATTTTGGCGCCCAACAGTGTCGTGCCGACACTAGTGCCTAACTATCGGTATAGGACTACACTATAATGCTTAATCATGGCGTGCCAGCATTATATGACACTAACATCTAATAGTGTCCGTACCAACTCAGACACTAAATGAATTTAAGAGCTCAAAAAATATAGAAGATCTTTAAGATTATATATAATTCTTAAACTTGAACATTTATATCATTATAAAGTGAATTTATTATGTTTAAAATCACAATCCATGATCATATGCATACATTACAATCATATATATATATATATATATATATATATATATATATATATATATATATATATATATATATATATATATATATATATATATATATATATATATATATATATATATATTATTGGTTGGTCTAAGTCGTGCTTAATTGTGTCGTGTTCTAGCCAACCCATCGAGTTGGGTGTCGCGGTCCAAGCACAGTATTAGACTCGTGTCGTGCCGGTACTAGCACTATATAAATCGTGCTCATATCATGCCGAAGCACTACGAGTTATACCGTACTTAGTGCCGACCCATTTAGTATGGTTCACTTGACCATCTATAGCCCTATCCAACTGTATGCAATTATGCATGTACGTAAAGAAGCAAAGCAAAGCAAAACAAAAACATGCTCGTGCATTCGTCAAGCTCATTTTCCTTCTTCATTTTACACATTTCCAACATGTCTCACTACGACAGCACATGCATATCAGCAAGGGGCTCACGGCGCAGTGGCTGGGCACCATTTATCTAGGATTTTTTTTCAGGTATAGAATACACACTTGTGTGTGTTCAGTGATATTGTGTGTGCCCATGTACGGAGGTTGTGTGTAGTAGTGTGAGTATGTGTGGCGTCCTTGTACTCTATAAAAAAAACCATGCATATATCTCACTCGAGAAACACCGAAATAGTTTTTTATTTATTTCAGATTCAAACTAGAAATATAAAATTCAAACTTTGGTCAACAACATGAATTTCGGAAACCCCGAAACGAAAATGTAATCCCTGATGCATTGACAATATACAATAATGCTTCGACCAAAATATTGCACATGACATTTTTTATTAAGGACCTCAGTTCCTTTCTAAACTTAATCCTAAAACTTAAGTCCCTCTTTGAACTTAGAGCATCTCCAAGAGATCCCAAAAATAAATCTTCCAATACAAGAGAATTAGGATCTCCCTAAATCTCTTAGAGCATCTCCAATAGCTTCTAAAAATATATTTCCCAATAAGTATGGATTGGGACCTTCTTAGAAGCCTTGAGTACCTAAAAAAAGTCCATACTCCAACAACTCCCTTGAATTCACCTAAAAATTAGTTAACCACATGTACTGGCAATCTGATTAACGTGTACGTGAGCTGAATAGCTGATGTCCGTCTCGATCATTTCGTCGAGCAGGTTGGTGTACATGAGTATGAGCTCGTCCAGTTAACGTGTATGTGAGCAACCACAACGTTGGCGGTGAGGGCTCGGTCTACTGCCAGTCCAAGTCGCCGCAGTGGCCCCCTCGGCCCCTCCACGACGTTGGCGTTGAGAGCTCGAGGCTGCTGTCAGTCCAAGCTGCCGCGATGGCCCCCTCCTCGGTGTCACTCGGCCCCAGATTCAACATGCTCGAGGCAAGGGAACGACGACGATTATGGCGCGGGGATGATGAAAAAAAAGGGTTTTGGGAGAAGAAAGGAATGCGGAAATTCCCGCACCGGACGAGAGATTATACGCGTGCGAACAGATAGGGTGCGTTGATAGGGCTCCGTTGGAGGAGTCTTTTTTATTTTTTTCCTTAAATTAAGATTAGGATTAAAAAGATTAGGAACTATTGGAGATGCTCTTAATTCCAATCCATGGGTACCATCCCCAACAGCTCCCAAGATTTTTAAAAAATCTAAATGCATAGGCCCACCACTACCGTATCTAGAGGTAGTCTGTAAGCAACTGAAAACAATCGTCATATTATCTCAGTTCTCAATAGATGAGACCAAGTATTAAACGCACATATAAACAGTTGCATCTGGCAGAGTGCTCCACCTACGAATTTTGTTGCAAGATTACTGGAGACGCATGAAGGTCAAACCTTGCTTCCAATTATCAAGTCATCATGGTCGTCGGACATTAACAAATCAGAGCATACAATGTCTGAATAAGGAAGAACAAGGTGCATGGGGACGGGTGAAGATGCGAGAGCCAGGCGTCCGACGCGGATAGAGACGATGATAGAGAGAGAGAGTAGCACAAACCCTTTCACGCGAATTCAAATGAACGCTACAACCGGACTGGCGCGAATCGGTGGAAGTAAGGCGGGAACGGTGTACGACCTCGATTGGGAGCTCCAGAGGCGGCGAAGGTTTGCGCCGTGGAGGAGAATTTTTTCGCATGCGGTATTTTACGGATGCCACATAGGAAACTGTTGGAGACAATTTTTTCTTTTGTTTCCTAGAATAAGGATTGGGCTGAGGGTTTTAAGGATCTCTTGGAGATGCTCTTAGTATCGAAAACTAGTTTCGCCGTCACTGTCGTACATGTTCCACTTAATTACTAATCTTTACAAATTCTAATTTAGTTCACTATATATTTATTTGAATTATTAACTAATCTATACACATCTTAATCTAGTACATTATCTAGACATTTAAACAAATAAGTATCTATTATTCACTAACTACGAGATTAAATGACTTAAATGATATTTTTTGTAAGCTAAGCAACACATCACGGCAATTTACAACAAAATCTAAAATAAAATCGACCAACTTTGATTTATCTAGAGACGACAGGCAAATAATTCGTCTGGCATTCACGCCTTTCTTTAATTCTTTATCCCTCACCCCTCACACCTCGTTGAATTTTATATGGATGGAATAAAACTCCATGAGAGAAAAATTTGCTTATATAGGGGAGGGAGGTTGCTGCCATGTACTCGCCGCCCCTCCCGTGAGCTAAAGTGACTTGCAGTCTCTCACTCGTCCGGCTGCACCAATCTATCCATATTTTATCAAAAACATTGTTTTACACTGTTTTTTACTGTAGACCACACACTTCGTAGAGTACAGTTTAAATATGAATATAAGAATAGATAAGCTACTGGAGATAGTCTAAGGCGTCTGGTCATCCTAGGGACCCCGGTGAAAAGAAAGTTTGAAAATTTTATAATAAGGTCCCTAGCAGTCTGTGATATAATGAGATCAGATACGCTCATATATTATCGTTCCATATTTGTTTTCATTTTTTTTCTTCAGAATCGGATTGTATACAGTATTATTGAGTTATATCGGATAAGATTTAAATAAATATCGATATCTTAAATATCCAAATTTGGATATACGGATACAGATATAGATCGGATCTTGTATACCTGGATCTGGATACTGATCGGATCTTAGCCTTCTTAGACAGATCAAATTTAAATACGGATGCACACACTATAAATTTTGAGTTTTTGAGATATAATTTTGAAATTAATATTTCTAAAAAGAAAAGATATGTGCATTTCAAACATGGTTGGCCTTTGCACTGATCGACGGTTCCTATCCGGCTATCCGTCACTCGTCTTCTCATGGGTCCAAGTCCATTCTGTGCCCTCTTTTTAAATTTGTGTGGAGATTGAAATAATGTTTTTGAGAAAAATATGTATCACTCGCCTTTAGTGTTCAGTGGAACTTTTGAATAGGATAAAATAGAGAGAAGCTAATTAAAAGCAACACATAAATATAAACCAGATTATCTCAGAGGTGAAGGACAGAACCCACGGTTTTAAAGGTGAGGGAGACTTATTAGTAATTTCTTAAACAAGTTATTGATTTGCAGCTTACATATTTATTTTCGAAGTGCTTTAACGAGATAAATACCAAATCGCTTACTGTTGCAATCTGAGTTTTTTTTGGGGTGGGGGAGGGGGTTCAAATTTTAGTTTTATAAAGTTTGTTAAGTCATACTTACTGATTTCAAGAACTAAAAGGATCTTAATCATAAGAATAACGTTGACATGATAGTGTCTGAGATTATATGATGTTGCTCATAGTATTATATTATTATTAACTAATATTATTTATAGTTGCAACTATCACAATCTACTCCCTCCGACCCTTATTTTAAGATCATGAAGCTATAATTATTTTTAGATTATATAAATTATATATTGTGATGATGTTTTAATAATAAATCTAATAATTTTATTTTAGACAATATTTATGATTATTTTGTTATTAACCGTTAAAGTTAAAAATATTTAACTTAGTACATATCTTTGTGACCTTGAAATAAGGATAGGAGGGAGCAAAAGTTACTAGCGTTGATATTTTATCCTGACTTCGCTCCATTGTCGTTGAACTACTCTCTCGTCACACTGGATACCCGCGATATTGTGCCCTTAATTAATTACTAGGTATATTCTCGTGCGTTGCTACGGAATCAATACGATAAAATGCATTGATATGGAAAAACACTAATTGTTATTCTATACTTTTGTTAGCATCACTAAAAGTGGATGTTTACATATCTTAGAAGATATAGTTAGGTGTTTGTTTGTTGCTATGACTATCCTATGGGGGTGAAATGGGCGGGAGCGAAACCTAGGAGGCAAACTCGACACCGAAGAGGGCGGCAACGAGTGGGGTGGGAGAGGAAAACCCTAGCGCGTCAAGGGTGTCAAAGGGGCACAGGTGTGGACCTCCGGTTTGCTAATGACCTGCAAAAGGATTAATATGCTCAGAGGCCAGAATAAAGAATATAAGTAACCACAAGTTTAAAAAGAATGATATTACATAGAAAAAGCTGGCAAATTAATTAGGATCAAAAAGCAAGACACTGAACCTTTGTGGCTCGCTTTGCTGTTGGTAGTGGTGGAGCAGGAAGTTGAGGTTGGCAGCCCTGGATGATGCCAACGAGAATGGGAACACGGTCGTCATGAGCTGCTGCTGAGGGGGCACGACGGTGAGTGCCTTGGCGCGCATGACGACCCGCGGGGCCGTCGTCTAGAAGCGGCAGGTAGAGCCATTCTCGCAGAACCCATGCGCGAAGTACATGCAGGCCCTCCACGCTCCGGTGCCGGCGACCTCGGTGTCGCTGAGCGAGAAGCTACGGCGGTGGATAACACACTAATCATAGTTAAAATGATTGTAGTTAAAACGATGTCCAAACTTAGCGATGCAGCAAGTATCCAAAATAAAAAAAATGGGAATGCACAAACCAATAGCACAACAGAGTATGTGCTTCGATGTAGTGCTTTTGCAAAAAAAAAGAACTGATCACTTGCCTTGTTAGAGGAATAAACATGTTGTGAAAATATTCATAAATATTTACCATTCATAACATTTTTCATTAAATATGTTGTGCAAAAAAAAGAACTGATCACTTGCCTTGTGCTTCGATGGGAGTTTCTCCATTCATAAATAAACACCGAAGCGCAACAAGACATTAGGTGAGAACTATAGCATCTTGTTATACGTGCTCCATCTAGCTACAGAACATGGTATTTATAAGGTCGTCCGGGGTAGGTAACCCAAAGTATGGTCCTACCCACGCCCATCAACTATATTCGAGGAATATTCCGCGTAACAGAGTAATTACAACACCGTGCTCTCAACAGGGCGCACACCAAATAGTACACCCATGAGTTACAATGACAGGTGGGCCTCTAGAAATGTCTCCTAGTGCACCAACGACGTGTTGATCACTTCGTAGCCTTCGACGCCACCACTGGAGCCTTCAGTGCTCTTCGCTGTCCTTAGATAGGTGTATGGTGCCGAGGGTTCTGGGGCGACGCCTACTGAAGGCCTTAATCGGTGCCGATCGTTTAGGGGCCTCCGCTTGACGTTATCCCTTGTTACGGTCGGTCGTCGTTCGAAAGCCCCTTCACTCGAGGTCTTGTGTACTGGTTAATTTAAACGAAAATGGGAGCCTTCACTCCGTGATCAAGGTCATTTTCGGTCTCCGTTCAATATTAGATATGGAGATAGTTAAGCTGCTGGAGATAGGCATGGACGGTCTTTATTACAGACTCTACGGCATGACTAAGTTCTTGTAGGGCCGAGGATTAGATATAGGGACTGGTCCGACACGGCATGACAGGGCTATGACGTAGTGCCCAATAGAATACTACGAGTCTGGTCAGCCGTTTGCCCGTATATACTTGGCAGTTGGCACCAACCATACGTGTGGGCATATTTCACCAAGGCTCCGACGACCACCGGTGAAAGTGAAACGTCGGTGTCCGGCGACGACCGAGTTCCCATCGCCGGAAATCATGGAGAAGCTTCCGTCACAGCAGCAGGTTGTGCTGTTGGCGAGTCCTGGCGCGGGCCACCTCATCCCGATGGTGGAGCTCGCGCAGCGGCTCGCCGCTGACCACGGCTTCGCGGTCACGTTGGTCACCATCCCCGGCATGTCCAACCCGGCAACGGAGGCCGTCGTGCTGTCCTCGCTGCCGTCCTACGTCCTGACCGCGGTGCTTCCTGCTGTTCCTCTTGACGACCTCCCGTCGGACATCGGCTTCGGTGCCCTCGTGTTCGAGTTCGTCCGCCGATCGCTCCCAAACCTCCGCGCGCTCATGGAGGACGCCAGCCGCGGCTCGGTGACCGCGCTCGTATGTGACTTCTTCGGAACCTCGGCGCTGCCGCTCGCCGCGGAGCTCGGCGTTCAGGGGTACGTCTTCTTGCCGAACAGCTTCGCCATGATCTCCATCATGCGCCACCTCGCGGGGCTCCATGGCGACGCCGCTGCCCCCGGCGAATACCGTGACCTCCCGGACCTGCTCCCGCTCCCAGCTGGAGGCCTGGTTCTTCACCACGCCGACCTCCCCGAAGGGTTCCAGGACCGGAAAGACCCGGTGTACGCCTATCACGTTGAGGAGGCCCGGAGATACGGCCGCGCCAACGGCTTCTTGGTGAACAGCTTCGAGGAGCTGGAGGTCGTCATGGTGGAAACGTTCAAGCGGGACGCCGAGGACGGCGCGTTCCCTCCGGTGTACCCTGTGGGACCCTTTGTCAGGTCAAGCTCCAGCGAAGAAGCCGATGAATCGGGCTGCCTTGAGTGGCTGGATCGCCAACCGGAGAACTCGGTGGTATACCTCTCCTTCGGCACCGGGGGCTCGCTATCCGTGGAGCAGACGGCCGAGCTCGCCGCCGGGCTGGAGATGAGCGGCCACAGGTTTCTTTGGGTCGTGCGCATGCCGAGCCTCGACGGCAACCCCTGTGCCTATGGGTCGATGCCCGGCGACAAGGACGACCCACTGGCGTGGCTCCCCGAGGGATTCTTGGAGAGGACGAGCGGCCGGGGCCTCGCCGTCGTGGCGTGGGCGCCGCAGGTGCGCGTGCTGTCTCACTCGGCGACGGCGTGCTTCGTGTCGCACTGCGGGTGGAACTCGACGCTGGAGAGCGTGGCAGCCGGCGTGCCGATGGTCGCATGGCCACTGTACGCGGAGCAAAAGATGAACGCAGCCATCCTGACCGAGGTGACCGGCGTGGCGCTGCGGCCGGCGGCGCGCGGCAACGGCCACGGCTTGGTCACGCGCGAAGAGATCGCGGCTTCAGTGAAGGAGCTAATGGAGGGGGAGAAAGGAAGCGCGGTGCGCGGCCGGACGAGAGAGCTGCGTGAGGCTTCGAAGCGTGCGTGGTCGTCGGAAGGGTCTTCCCGGCGGGCGCTCGGGGAAGTCGCCGGCAAGCTGAAGGCTGCACTTGTCAACGGGAACGGATCGGCTCCATGATTCGTTTTCTTCCCGTGAATCGGATGAGATAAAAAAAACTATTTTTTACTGCAATTCATTGGGTGTGGTAATTATGGCATATGTATTTATGGACTAGCTGTATCTATTCAAAGTTTTTTTTGCTTGCGTACATGTTTCATTTCTATGATAAATAAATTGTTGAAAACAAAGCTTATTGGATGCCATAATAATTTAGCTCTATTAGTGTAGGAGTCGGTGGCGGATCCACCAATATGGCGAGGCCTAGCGGCCGCCAGACCTGTTGCTCATACTCTATTAAAAATAAACATTGGATACTAAAGTCATGTTTGAACCTCTACAGCTAATAGTTAGTCGACTAATAAATTATTAGCTAAAATGGACCAATGAACTATTATGTGTCTAACTATTAGTTAGGAACAGTTTGGAACCTTAACCTAATTGGTTGACTACTATTTCTCAGTCCTTGTGTCAAGTGGACATTGAGGGCTACGTTAAAAAGGATAAGGGTACTAATGTTGTCGTAGTTTGACAATGAGGGGTACCACGTCAATACCACCATAAAAATTTAACAAGGGGCTCTTGGTTTGCTACTCTACTGTCTAGCATGGCGCAGGGGCCTAGCTCGGTTGTCGAGGGATGACTACGGCAAACACCCTGAACATGACTAGGAAAACCAGAGGTTCGAGCCACTGATGAACAATACCCTACGTTCTCCTTTCGTGGATTGGACTATAAGAGATGGGCTAAGTCCTATTACAGTTGGGTACTTAGAACCTGAGAGTGAAAATGCGTGGAGTTGTCTAAGGAGAGATGCTCTAGAGTAGTTTGGTGTCTGAGTCTTAGTTGGCATGTGTTGTGAGGTTGTGTGCCTCTATAGGGAAGGCCTCCCTCTCCTTTTTATAGACCAAGCTAAGGGAGAGAAGGGTACATCTAGTAGCGAGGGGCCAATCCTAACGTCGGTCTTATCCTTTATTTATGGAAGCCCCATACTATATTAATGGAAGCCTTGTTATTGTCAGTATGTTGTCTTGTAGGATTGTTAGTGGTGCTGCAGGCACCCGCGTCGCTTGTACTGAATATCCCGAGCGCCATGCGGGGCATGTGTGAGTTTTTTTAAAGCTTGGAATGTGTCAGGAAGAGAAGCAGGTTCTCCATGCCTCCACATGAGACCTAGAAAGTTGTATTGTATGTCATTGATCACCAAGGTGGTAATACACCGTTGCGTACGTAGTGGGTGATTTGGGACGAAACACTCCACGATGGGCACCACCCATATCACCATAGTGGTCATGGTTGGGTGTGCCCTAGAACACGCATGTTGCTATAGTACCACACTGGTGCCATGTCTTGGCTTACTAGGGCATGATAGTAGGTAGTGGGTATGATGCTAACACAGCTGCACTTGTCATGTCGAATAGGTGTAGCACATCTTCTGACTCCACCAACTACTTGACTGACCATGACGTCGATGGCTGGCCACGCAGCGAGTTTGGAGACATCCCCTATACTGAATCTTCATGGGGACTGAAAGAGAAATGGCCTTAACCATTTTCTCTAATTAATTTTGGTGCTTGATGACTATCACAACCTTATGGACTAACTAGTTTTCCTAGTCTTTGATTCACAGGAGCATAAGTCCACTCAACTCAGTTCAAAGTTAGAAACATCTCAAAACAACCCCAAAGGGGTAGAACTTGGAAATGTAAAGAATACCTAGTTTCACACTTTGGATAAGTCGCATACAACCCTAAAAACCTATTTGGCACATCGAAGGAGATTGCAAACCACATCTTCACAAAGTCACAATTTAGGAGCTAGCTTGAGCAAAACGTGTTTCTGAGTTAGAGAGAGCAAAAAGTCCAAGAACCATGACTTAGACCAGTTGGATTGTCACCTTATATGTTTTTCTAAGTCATAGGTACCTCCTCAAAAAAAGTAAAAAAGATTTGGAGAAGATTTGGACAAAAGATAGAAAATTGGGCAGCTGGACAAAAGCATTGGGGCTCATCGGACTGTCTGGTGGCTCAATGGCACACTCGGTTTTGGAAGGCAACCGAATGCAAACCATGTACGTGTCAGGATCAGAAATTCATGTACACAGCGTTTACAAAACTGGACATCATCACACAGTACTCAAATAATAGTGTAAAGAAGTATTACTTCATTACTCATGATGTCTGAAACATCCACATAGTCATTAACTTAAACATAAATCAAAGTGCTAAAGCAAAACACAGTAAAGATAAGGCCTTCATAGGCAGCTGAATGGGGGTTTGCCGCTAATCTACTCTAGAACTCCTTGAAGTCCTGAAACTCCTGAAAATCTTCTACGTGGCCTTCATCTTCTCCTGGGCAGTGGTTGCAATGTGGACAACCTGGTGTTTGGTGTTTAAGCAAGGGTGAACACATCAACGTACTCAACAAATGTCCTGTTTGGCTGAAGTGGACTAGCTGTATGTGGGGTTAAGATGAAGCAGTTGCTTTTAGTTTGTCAGGTATTTATCATCAGTGGAAGCCAAGTTTTACCATGAAACCCAAGCTGATATCCCAAAAAGCACCTCCTTAGAGAGGAAAGTACCATAAACCATAAGTATAGCCATCATCATTAAACCATCAACATAAATGTATCCAGAGTATCTCCCCTATGTTAAGCATGCTTATACATCTCATATGCATCATGAAAGCATCATCTCAAGCATCATCAATCATTCATCATTTGAATCTAATTCTGAATTGCTTGCTATTTGGGTGGAATGATTTTATGATTGGAATAATAGAAGCTTATGTTCCAGAATCTTAGATCATTAAGGAGTACTTGTGAGTGTAGCTAAAACAACTTGAATAAATTTAGATTTGGTTTGGTTAGCTTTTGAACCCTTGATTTCATGTGATGATAGTTGCTCAACTTTTATGTGATATGTGTGGTTTAGTAAAAGCTTTGCTTGATGTGTAAAGATGTTACTTAGAACCAAAACCTAAGGAGTAAGTAAATAACTTCATAAAACTACCAAGTTGTGTGGACCCAAACTAAAAGGGAATGAGTTTAAGTGGTAGTAAAGGTTGGAGAAATGGGTTAAAAGAAATAGGAAAAATCTGATTTTTCTAAACCCATTTCTTCACCTCTCTTCAAACTTTGACATGTTCATTTGAAGATAAGCCTCAAATTGAATTGCTCCAATTACGAAAGTTGTAGATAATTACTTGAGGCACCCTATTTTAAAAAGATGGAAAACTTTTGAAGTCGTTTGAAATATTTTTACATGGTTAGACTTCGGTTTTCCACCGATTTTTGTAGCTCTGACAAACCCAAGTTAGGAGGTCATTAACTTCTAAACCGAGCCTCTAATTAGCTCAAGTGCTATATAGAAGTTGTAGCTAGGAGCGTGGAGAATAGCTTTGCTACAGTGCCCGTGACCCAATTCGCACAATCTCTACGTCGTTTTCCTGTTTGAAACACTCCCAGAGTTCACTCGCCACGTGCTTCGCGCGCGGACTCGTGGAGCGCGAGCTATTGGCTCGCAGCGCCTTGTCCCCGGGCGTGGACGCGCTAGCAGCCGCGCCCCACTCCATTTCTCACACCCGAGCACGCTAGCTATTTGGTCAGTTTGGTAGTGCAAAGTAGTCTAAAGTGTTTCTCTGCCCTGTTATTTGTTATTTTTGTACAGTGAAAAATATTGGTTCAAATGAGTTAATATTTTTATGGTGAACTCTATTAGCTAATAACTACTCATTGTAATTTTTATAGTATTTTTGGAAAAGTTGAAATAGTAGTTGCAATGTAAGTCCAATTAAGTAAGGATATATGATTTAAGAGAAATGAATTGATTCTTGGTTTAGTCTTGGTTAGTACATGATTGAGGTAATGGTGCTTGCTGGGATGATAACCAGGTTCTTCTATTGAATCTTTCTTCTTAAGTAATAACTAATTTTTAAGTGTATGTGGTGTGTTGTATATGTGTGTAATGCATGTGTGGTGTGCTTAGACGGTAGAAGTTGGGTGATTTCTTGTCACCTGCGAGATATAGGCGGTTACCTTGCACATGATTCGGGTAAAGTTATTGGGTCATATCCATGATAGTATGAAGGTTAATTTTGAGACCGGGCAGAGTCTTATGGGGAAAATAGGCCATAGTGATCCCACCTGTGTCGATTAAGGACCATACCGTTGTGGTCCCACGAGTCATGTTGAATTTATGCCTAAGCATTTAGCTGGCCGGATAATTCGTTCTGACTGTGAAGCTAGAGTATTATTCTAGCCAGATTTGACCTTGCGGTGTACTTATTGGTGTGGGTGAGGAGTGACGGGGACACGGCGAGATGACCCATGTTTACGACGGCGACCTGACCCTCTGGTAGTCGGGTTGGTCCTTGGATATGGTGGCCCCTATGGAATCCGCGATGTGTAGTCGAGCTGCTTCTGGAATACGTATGGTGGTGATCGTATCGCACGAAGTACTATGGATGTGGTTTGTGTTAGGAATACCCCGCCAGCTGGCCAGTACACGATTCGAATCGCCATCGCTCCTGGATAGTGAGCACTTGACTTGAGCTATCTCATCGTAGCAAGAACAATGATCACCATGAGAAGGATGATATGGATTAAGGATGAGAACATTAACGATTAAAGGTTGGGTTAATCTTGTTTGGTTAATCATCAGCAGTATTTCTTAACTCGATTCAACACTAAAGTCATAATTAGACTAAAACTTAATTTGGCAATGGTCATTTAGATAATTAGGTGTAAATCTAGTTTTGTAGAGAAATAGGAATTAATACTGAACTGCTAAAAGTTGATTAATAAGTTTGATACCCCATTAAGTTGTTAATGATTACATTAATGCCTTTTACTCTTACAAAGTAAAGAGCCAGCTTCAGATAAAGCTTTGCATGATCCTTGGTGTCTTTTACTTTCTTATTTCCTGGTTATGGATGGGTCAATCTAGCTAAGTACATTCCAATACTCAGGGTTCTATTCTCAATATTGTTGCAGATGGCTAGATGTTCTATGGATATTGTGAGCACTGCTTAGACCCGACTATGGGAGATGACTAAGCCATGGGCATGGCTTCTCCATTCTTCTCTCATGCTTTTGATGGGTTGACAACCCTAGTGTTGGCACTATATTTCGAAAAACCCACATGTGTTTTGGGTGCTACTTGAACAAAAGCTTCCGCTAAAATTATCACAATGGTGACACTACTTTAGTATGTTACATTTGGGCCTTCGTGCTGACTAAGTTGTAATAACTCTAATTTACTTAGATCTACTTTATTTTCTGTGGAATGTTGTATCACACGATGCAGTGAATGCCAATTTATTACGATCTTGGTTGCAAAGGAAAAGTTTTGAGATCCTTCACGATTTCATTAGACCCTGGGTTTATATGGGTTCAAGTGTGTTAAATCATTGTATGGCAGTTGGTTTTCATACTTGATCTCTTATAAATCTGGTCGAGTCGTCACAGCCACCACTCAATCTAAATCCTTTAATGCATCTTCAACCCTAAAAGGCTCAAGAGAAGACACAAAAGAGTAATTTTCACACAAATTAGCAATTCTTGAACGAGTGGTGACTCCCTTTTGGATGTCACCGAGGATCATGTCGACGGGGTGATCTCATTGAATTGTTTAAAGGACTCTTGGGTTTGGCAATTGTGGTCTTGCTTATTCTTCTCCTTTGAAGCCTTCTTCTCCTTTGTTCCCTTCTTCTCCTCCTTGATCATCTCGAGTCTCATCTTGAGTTGGAGGTGATGCTTTTGTGGAGGATGGTTAATCTTGTTCTTGAGTTGACTCCTTTGGATATACATCACCAAGTGGCATGTTCTTCAATGTGACACATGGAGCCTCTTCATCGTCTAGTTTATCAAGATCAACTAGCTCTGCTTGAGAGCCATTAGTCTCATCAAACACAACATCACATGACACTTCAACACTGGTGGCTTTGTTGAAGACTCGATATGCTTTTGTGTTTGAATCATAACCAAGTAAAAATCCCTTCTACGTCTTTAGGATCAAATTTGGAAATTCTACCTCTTTTATCAAAATAAATCATTTTCTCCCAAAGACTCTAAAAATGAAACATTTGGTTTGTTACCAATTAAGAACATGTATGGAGTCTTCTTGAGAAGGAAATGTAGATACAACTGGTTCCACCCAAAATCGATCGGAGGTCTTGTACTCATCAAGCATGATTCTTGCCATGTCAAGTAGAGTTCAGTTCTTCCTTTCCATCACCCTATTTTGTCGTGGTGAATAGGGAGCTAAGAACTCATGCTTGATGCCTTCTTCTTCTTCAAGATACTCCTCAACTAGTGTTCTTGAATTCCGTGCCATTATTCACTCCTTATCTTCTTGATTATCAAATTGAACTCATTTTGAGCTCTTTTCAAGAATCTCTTCAATGTTTCTTGGGTCTCAATTTTGTCCTCCAAAAATAATACCCAAGTGCAGCATGTAAAATCATCAACAATGACTAAACCATACTCTCACCGATGTTAATGTAGGCCACCGGACCAAATAGGCCCATATGTAGCAACTCTAATGGCATTGACGTTGTCATGATGTTCTTTGTGGGATGGCTTGCTTGTCACACCCGGTTTTAGGGGCAAAACCGAATGCATAGCATATGTGTGTCAGGATCCATTTTCCACACATATGTTGAAGTCACAAGTGTAATATATCAAAAGATAATGCAATAAAGGCGTAAAGAGAGTATAATAACTTTATTACATCATCCAGACATAAATGTATTAAATAGTTTCATCATCAAAGTACAACATAAATATCAGGGGCAATCTCTCACAGGAAGATGACCGGAGCGTCGCCAGACTCAGTACTCATAAACTCCTCGTCAAAGTCTTCCTCATCACCTTCTGATCAAAATATTAGCAAGGGGTGAGCTCACTTATGGTGGGGGCTCAGCAAGTGGGAGGAGTTATGCAAGGTTAACAAGGTAGGCTATGGTTAAGCGGTAAGCATTTTGGTTGGTCAATATTTTATTATCAACGCCTAACTTACTAATTGTAAGTGTATCCCAAAATTCCCAATTAAACATAAGTATAAGATTATATCTCAAAAACACTTAAGTGAAACCACTTAAGCAAACCATTTATAAATCATCATATCACAATTTATTCTCCATCTTTGAGTGTAATTATCACGTGAGGGTCCAGGTTGCTCTTAACCGTGAGCACGATTGACATATCAGTTTTACACTCTGCAGAGGCGGTACAACTTTACCCACAAGCCATGTATCCCATCTAGCCTGGGTTGTATGGACCCATAAATACTGCCGAGGTGAATGGCTAGGGATCCACTACGAGGCTTTCACAAAACACACTTAATACGAAACAACCTGCTAAGGTTTCCAGGTTAGTGTGGAGGCCCTCTAGGCGAGGCAGCTTAGCCAAGTCTACGTCCCCATGTTAACGTGAGCTGCCACCACTAACGACCCCCCTCTTGCCCATATTTTAGGAAAGGTTGCTAGGTACTAAGCGCATTAAGCTAATTACCAAAGCTAGAGCCATGATAGCACTCGTGTTGCACTGTTATCCTGGGTGGTCACTCCATGTTCCATTTAATATGAAATGATCTTGTTTAACCATTGGGTTAACATCATAATACAAACTTCATGTCCGGAACAATAGTATCATTAAAGAGTGACATCATAATTATCAACTTGAGATGTAGCACAAATTGCTAAGCATAGTATTTATCCTAGGGTAATCAATGAATAGGTTGGTGTTTCTAGGAAATCCTATTTAGGCTTCCATCAAATTATGCAAATATTCAAAAAGTAAACAGTATTATATGTATTATTTGGGTACAAACAGAAATGCAGAGGCCTTGCACAAAGGTGTCCTGCGGATCGTTTTCAAACGTATTTTGGTCTTCTACCACAAACTCAGCTTGTAATATAGATTCACATATCGTACATACAAAAGAAAACATTCACCAAATAAATAAACATTCAACATTACATGAATAACATTCACCATTACATGAATAACATTCACCACACAAACCATACTTTATAAAAATGTCTAGAATAACACCTAATTCATATTCCTATTATTCGTTTACACATATTGTCATCTATTTGCTATGACATAAACTATAACTCTACTTTGGTTGCCACTAGTGAAAGTTAGGTGGACATTCGACTACAAAGTATTTTACATAACATGGTTTAGATGTAATGATTAACCAATTATACAGAAATGAATTAATTATTACTTAATGATTTCTACTATGAACAATGATCTCATTTTAGTTTTATCTTTTCTTTCTAAAAGAAAATATCATTATAATAATCAGAGGTCAAAACATTTTAATAATAAATTAAAACACTGATTAGACTTCAATATTTGAATTATTATGAATACGGGTACTACTTATCTCTTCCATGTTAAGAAAGTTTCTATTATTTATTTAGTGAGTCTAAATGAACCTATGATTATAAATTTCTAGATTAATTCTAAAATTCATCATAAACAAAACTAACTATGAAATTACTTATCTAGTGTTTTCATTACTAACGTGTGGTCTACCAAATTTTGTCATACTTCTTTCAAATCCCAAATTCTAAAGTAATTGTAAACCAATATCATGTCTAATAGCAATTCACTAATTCATCGCATATATACCCAAAATCAATAGTTCACATACACATGCATTCCAAATCACAATTTTCCCATATTACAACAAAATAATTATAAAATTCATAAACTAATTCAAAACATGATTTGAAAAATTAATAAAATCCGGGTTGTCTTCAACCTTGCGATGAATGGGGGAGTTTGGTCACGGCGAGGTGAGGCACGGGTGTGGCCGATCGGAGGACGAAGGCGGCGAACGGTGACGGCGAGGCACGGTCGGGGTCGTGCAGGGGCCCCGGTGGGCAGCGCGGCGCGACCAGGACGGGGCGCGGCACGAGCGCGAGAGAGATGGCTTGGGCGAGCTCGACAGGGGAGGGAGCAAGGGCTCGACCAGCTTTTGTAGAGGGGAGGAGGGAGGTGAGAGGCCACCAGGGGAGAGGAAGAGGTGGTGGCTCCATTGATGGCGGGAGTTTCTCCATTGATGGGGGAGTGAGTGGGGGAGAGGAAGGGGCGCGTGGCGGCGGTTTCAGGCACGAGGCAGGGTGGCTCGGTCGGGCGTTGGGTGTGGCGGCGTGTCACCGGGATGGCGCGGGGAAGACGAAGGGGCTGAGTGGGCCCCACGCGGGGAAGACGAAGGGGACGAGGAGGGAGGGGGAGATGAGGGGTGTAACACCCTGAATTTAGGGGTATAAAATTTCTTTCTGATTATCACCCAAATTCAGGTGTTACTCTTCTCTCTATCTAGTTTTTATCTATCTCTAAATTCTCTCTCTTTTTTCTTTTGAGTAGAAATATCTTAATTAAGGAAGGATTAATTATTTATTTTTGCCAAAACATTATGAGTCATGGAATGTTGCATCATGCTGAGTTTAAATATTCTTTCAATTGTTGCACATGTTTGAATTAGCTTGAATTTGAAACTTGAATTGAATTTGAAATGAAAACCCTAGAGAAAAGGAAATAGAATAGCAATTAGGAAATTCAGGAAAAAGGAAAAAGCCAATTTGGCCCAAACCAGCCCACCAGGCCCAGTCGCGCGCGCCCGCGCCCGCGCGCCTGCCGTCCCTGACAGGCGGACCCCGCCTGTCGGCGCCAGACTGCCCTGCACTCTCCTCTCTCTCTCTCTCTCGCTCGCTGCCCAGTGGGGCCAAGCTGTCGGTGTCGGTTTCTTCGCCTGCGCGCCCCTCTTCTCTCTCTGCTTTGCGGGCCCATTTTGCTAGTCGTCGAGCCGTTGCCCCGCGTGCCCGTACTAAGGTTGAGAAGTTTGATGTTTGTGATGATTCCATTATTAGTCTTAAAAATGATAATGCTAATTTGATTGCTAAGATTGACAAGTTAAATGATAAATTGATGAATCAATTGCTAGCCTTAAGATAGAAAATGATAAATTGATTACTAAGGCTAAAAATTTGAATGTTTGCAATGATATTGTTTCCAATCTTAGAAATGAAAATGTCATGTTACATGCTAAGATTGATGAATTAAATGTTTGCAAACCCTCTACATCCACCATTGAGCATGTTACTATTTGCACTAGATGTAGAGATATTAATGTTGATGCTATTCATGATCACCTAGCTTTAATTAAACAACAAAATGATCACATAGCTCAACTTAGTGCTAAAATCAATGAGCATGACTTAGAAAATGAAAATTTTAAATTTGCTAGAAGTATGCTCTATAGTGGGAGACGCCCTGAGATTAAGGATGGCATTGGCTTCCAACAGGGAGACAATGTCAAGCTTAATGCCTCTAAGAAATTGTCTAACTTTGTTAAGGGCAAGGCTCCCATGGCTCAGGATAACGAGGGCTATATTTTATATCCTGCTGGTTATCCCGAACACAAAATTAGGAGAATTCATTCTAGGAAGTCTCACTCTGGCTCTCATCATGCTTTTATGTATAAGAGTGAGGCATCTAGTTCTAGGCAATCCACTCATGTTAAATTGCCTAAAAAGAAATCTCCTATTGCATCAAATGATCATAACATTTCATTTAAGACTTTTGATGCTTCTTATGTTTAACTAACAAATTAGGTAAAGTAGTTGCCAAATATGTTGGGGCCAAACACAAGGGCTCAAAGACTTGTGTTTGGGTAGCCAAGGTGCTTGTTTCTAATGTTAAAGGACCCAAGACTGTTTGGGTACCTAAGAACAAGGCCTAAATTTGTTTTGTAGGTTTATGCATCCGGGGGGCTCAAGTTGGATAATTGATAGCGGGTGCACAAACCACATGACTGGGGAGAAAAGGATGTCCTCCTCGTATGAGAAAAACCATGATCCCCAAAGAGCTATCACATTCGGGGATGGAAATCAAGGTTTGGTCAAAGGACTTGGTAAAATTGCTATATCTCCTGGCCACTCTATTTCCAATGTTTTTCTTGTAGATTCTTTAGATTACAACTTGCTTTCAGTTTCTCAATTATGCAAAATGGGCTACAATTGTCTTTTTACGGATATAGGTGTTACTGTCTTTAGAAGAAGTCATGATTCAATAGCATTTAAGGGAGTACTCGAGGGTCAGCTATACTTAGTTGATTGCAATAGAGCTGAACTCGATACTTGTTTAATTGCTAAGACTAATATGGGTTGGCTCTGGCATTGCCGACTAGCCCACGTTGGGATGAAGAATCTTCATAAGCTTCTAAAGGGAGGGCACATTTTGGGACTAACAAATGTTCATTTTGAGAAAGACAGGATTTGTAGCGCATGTCAAGCAGGGAAGCAAGTTGGTGTTCATCATCCACACAAGAACATCATGATGACCGATAGGCCACTTGAGCTACTCCACATGGTCCTATTCGGCCCAATAGCTTACATAAGCATCGGGGGAGTAAGTACTGTCTAGTTATTGTGGATGATTATTCTCGCTTCACTTGGGTGTTCTTTTTGCAGGATAAATCTCACACCCAAGAGACCTTAAAGGGATTCTTGAGACGGGCTCAAAATGAGTTCGGCTTAAGGATCAAAAAGATTAGAAGAGACAACGGGACGGAGTTGAAGAACTCACAAATAGAAGGCTTTCTTGAGGACGAGGGCATCAAGCATGAGTTCTCTTCTCCCTACACACCACAACAAAATGGTGTAGTAGAGAGGAATAATAGAACTCTACTTGACATGGCGAGGACCATGCTTGATGAGTACAAGACTTCAGACCGATTTTGGGTGGAAGCAATCAACACCGCTTGCTACGCCATCAACCGTCTTTACCTTCACCGAATCCTCAAGAAGACATCCAATGAACTTCTAACCGGTAAAAAGCCCAATGTTTCATATTTTAGAGTCTTTGGTAGCAAATGTTTTATTCTTGTTAAAAGAGGTAGAAAATCTAAATTTGCTCCTAAGGCTGTAGAAGGCTTTTTACTTGGTTATGACTCAAACACAAGGGCATATAGATTCTTTAACAAGTCCACTGGACTAGTTGAAGTTTCTTGTGACATTGTGTTTGATGAGACTAACGGCTCTCAAGTGGAGCAAGTTGATCTTGATGAGCTAGATGATGAAGAGGCTCCATGCGTCGCACTAAAGAACATGTCCATCGGGGATGTGTGTCCTAAGGAATCCGAAGAGCCTCCACAAGCACAAGATCAACTGTCATCTTCCATGCAAGCATCTCCACCAACTCAAGATGAGGATCAAGCTCAAGATGATGAAAATGAAGATTAAGAAGATGAGCCACCTCAAGAGGAGGACAATGATCAAGGGGGAGATGTCAATGATCAAGACAAGGAAGATGATGAGGGTCCAAGACCGCCACACCCAAGAGTCCACCAAGCAATACAATGAGATCACCCCGTGAACTCCATTCTAGGCGATATTCATAAGGGGGTAACCACTTGATCTCGTGTCGCTCATTTTTGTGAACATTACTCCTTTGTGTCTTCTATTGAGCCATACAGGGTGGAAGACGCATTAAGGGATTCAGATTGGGTGTTGGTTATGCAAGATGAACTCAACAACTTCACAAGGAATGAGGTATGGCAACTTGTTCCACGTCCTAATCAAAATGTTGTAGGAACCAAATGGGTCTTCGGCAACAAGCAAGATGAGCATGGTGTGGTGACAAGGAACAAAGCCCGACTTGTGGCCAAGGGATATTCACAAGTCGAAGATTTGGATTTCGGTGAAACCTATGCACCCGTAGCAAGGCTTGAGTCAATTCGCATATTACTTGCCTATGCTACTTACCATGGCTTTAAGCTCTATCAAATGGATGTGAAAAGTGCCTTCCTCAATGGACCAATCAAGGAAGAGATCTATGTTGAGCAACCTCCCGGCTTTGAAGACAGTGAGTACCCTAACCATGTCTATAAACTCTCTAAGGCGCTTTATGGGCTCAAGCAAGCCCCAAGAGCATGGTATGAATGCCTAATAGATTTTCTTATCGCTAATGGCTTCAAAGTCGGAAAAGCCGATCCTACACTCTTTACTAAAACCATAGCAAATGATTTGTTTGTATGCCAAATTTATGTTGATGATATCATATTTGGGTCTACTAACAAATCTACATGTGAAGAGTTTAGTAGGATTATGATTCAAAAATTTGAGATGTCTATGATGGGGGAGTTGAAGTATTTTCTAGGATTTCAAGTCAAGCAACTCCAAGAGGGCACCTTCATCAGCCAAATGAAGTACACTCAATACATACTCACCAAGTTTGGGATGAAGGATGCCAAGCCCATCAAGACACCCATGGGAACCAATGGGCATCTCGACCTCGACATGGGAGGTAAATCCGTAGATCAAAAGGTATACCGGCGGATGATAGGATATTTACTCTATTTATGTGCATCTCGACCGAATATTATGCTTTCCGTATGCATGTGTGCAAGATTCCAAGCCGATCCTAAGGAAGTTCACCTTAGGGCCGTGAAACGAATCTTGAGATATTTAGTTTATACGCCCAAGTTTGGTCTTTGGTACCCCAAGGGATCCACCTTTGATTTAATAGGTTATTCAGATGCTGATTGGGCACGGTGTAAAATTGATAGAAAGAGCACATCAGGGACTTGTCAGTTCTTGCGAAGATCCCTGGTGTCTTGGGCTTCAAAGCAACAAAATTCAGTAGCCCTTTCTACCGTCGAAGCCAAGTACATTGCCGCAGGCCATTGTTGCACGCAATTGCTTTGGATGAAGCAAACCCTTAGGGACTATGGTTACAAATTAACCAAAGTCCCTCTCCTATGTGATAATGAGAGTGCAATCCGCATAGCGGATAATCCCGTTGAGCACAGCCGCACTAAGCACATAGCCATTCGGTATCACTTTTTGAGAGATCACCAACAAAGGGGGGATATCGAGATTACATATGTTAGCACCAAAGAACAATTAGCCGATATCTTTACCAAACCACTAGATGAGAAAACCTTTACCAAACTTAGGCATGAGCTAAACATTCTTGATTCTAGAAATTTTGATTGATACGTTGCACACATAGCTCATTTATATACCTTTGATCATTTGCTATGACTAATATGTTTTTCAAGTGCATTTCATGCTAAGTCATAGATTGAAAGGGAATGGAGTCCTCGGCGAAGACAAGGCTTCCACTCCACTCCATCGAATTATTCATCCTTCGCCGTCACTCCGCACCGCTCTCCAACTTTGGTATAATCTTTCATTCATATATTCTTTGCTAAAGGGGGAGAAAGTTTGAAAAGGGCTCATATTTCACTCACAAAGTATCCGTTTTTGGCGATTCATGCCAAAGGGGGAGAAAGTATTAGCCCAAAGCAAAAAGGACCGCACCACCACCAATTTCAAAAATGTGTAAATATAGTATTTCAATTGGTATTAAAAGAAGTTTTTCAACTGCTATCTTATTTTTGATATAATTTTAAATTGGTATGACCTCTTTCAAAATTAATATCTAAAACCCTCTTGAACACTAAGAGGAGAATTTCATTGAGCGGGAGTTTTGTTTAGTCAAAGGAAAAGCATTTGAAACAGGGGGAGAAATTTCAAATCTTGAAAATGCTTCTTGAAATCTTATTCATTTACCTTTGACTATTTACAAAAAGAATTTCCAAAAGATTTGGCAAAAACAAAACAAGTGGTGCAAGAGTGGTCCAAAATATTAAAAGAAATAAAGCAATCCATGCATATCTTATAAAAATGTAAATTCGTTTAATTCCAAGTAACCTTTGCACTTACCTTATACAAACTAGTTTAATTCTGCACTTATATATTTGCTTTGGTTTGTGTTGGCATCAATCACCAAAAAGGGGGAGATTGAAAGGGAAATAGGGTCAAACCTTTTCCTAAATGATTTTGGTGGTTGAATTGCCCAACACAAATAATTGGACTAACTAGTTTGCTCTAGACTATAAGTTCTACAGGTGCCAAAGGTTCAACACAAACCAATAAAAAGTCCAAGAAAGGGTTCAAATAAAAAGGAGCAAAAGAAACCGAAGGCAGCCCTAGTCTGGTGCACCGGACTGTCCGGTGTGCCACCGGACAGTGTCCGGTGCACCAGGGTGAATCCACTCGAACTGCTCAGCTTCGGGTTTCTCGAAATGGCTCTCCGCTATAATTGACCGGACTGCCAGTGTAGCACCGGACTGTCCGGTGTGCCAAGTGGAGCAACGGCTAACAGCACCAACGGTCGTCTGCAAAAGCTCACTCGGTCTAAGTGACCGTTTGAGAGAGAGAAAGGGTTGAAAGAGACCCGGTCTTTGTGACCACCTCAACGGGGAGTAGGTTTGCAAGAACCGAACCTCGGTAAAACAAATCACCGTGTCATCCGCTCTATTTTCTTGGTTGATTTATTTTTGCCCTCTCTTTCGGACTCGATTATATTTCTAACGCTAACCTCGGCTTGTAGTTGTGCTTAAAGTTTATAAATTTCAGATTTGCCTATTCACCCCCCTCTAGGCGACTTTCACTTTTAAATAATTATAGAATTAGACTTATTTCATATTTTAAATTCCCAAACTTGTCTATTTCATATATTTTGCATATGAACTCCAAATTTAGTGATTCAAATTGCAAAATGTTCATAGGAATATTCTCTGTTTAAATAAATTAGTTCCATTTACAATCTGTACATTCTAATTTGTGGTTAACTATGAACTAGTATATGTGCAGATTTGTTTATGTAATAAAATAAATAAAAGGAAAACCCTAGGGGTTAAAGTATATTTAGTTTTGTGAGACTAATAACATGTAGCACATGAATTTATCTCTGGTCTAACTTTTAGGTCACAATAAAATAAATAGAACTAGGTTGTGTAATTATGGACAACACTTAAAGAATAATCTATTTCTAAATGAAATTAGTTCATGTTATACTTTGATCTCATTATTCCTTATTTAGTATTGTGTCTTTTTATGATGTATTCCAATGTTTGTACATGTTTGGTGTGCTGTTCATTTGTACTTTCCAAATGTATTGAATGCATGCTCGCTTTATTTGGACAACGAGCAGTCCGAGGTTCCCGAGTGTGTTGCTGGAGACCTCCCTAAGCAACAACCTGGTGAAGGCAAGTGTCCTCTGACCTATTATGTCCTACATACTTTATGATTCACTGTCCTGCATTACATTACTTAACCTAAGGATTGACTAGTCTGTATTTACCTTATCCTTGTTTACCTTTTGGGTTATCATGGTTAGCATTTTGCTATTGCCTTAACTTAATCAATCAACATGATGTGATTATTTATGATACGATGATGTTATCCCAATGATGATATTGTGATACTCTAGGGGGCTCAGGCCTTTTTCCTGAGTACCTCTCCGTAAGCACCTGTTCGTGGAGTGACCACCCGGGATAACAGTGCAACCATGAGGGTGGAATGGGACGCCCTTAGCTAAATAATTAGATGAACCTGGGGATGTAGTTGGCTTTGTCGGAGGGCCGTCAATGGGGCATCGGGGCGTAGTGCTCGCTCTGCCAAGGGGGTGCAGAAGTTCATTCAATTTGGTTTTGTTAGTCACCCACCTTGGGGAGGTGTACTGCGTTTGTACGACTGGCGAAACCTAACGAGCAGCTATGCACCAGGGGAGTCTTTGTAAAGGCTATGTAGTGTATCCCTCGCCATTCACCTCGGTAGTGAAAATCGGGTATATACAACACAGGCTAGAAAGGGATCACGACTCGTGGGTAAAGTGTACAACCTCTGCAGAGTGTTAAAAACTGGTATATCAGCCGAGCTCACGGTTAAGAGCAGCCTTGGGATCTTCTTTGATTAGAAGAATTCTAGTTACTTTTATGATGATGGTTAACAATGATGATATAATTCTGATATCTGGTATTTCCTCTTTGAGGGAGTACTTTTGGGTAATAACTGGGTATATTACTAAAACTTGGCTCTACTAGTAATAATAAATACTTGACCAACTAAAAGCAACTACTTAACCTCAACCGCACATACAGCTAGTCCACTTTAGCCAAACGGGACATTTGTTGAGTATATTGATGTGTACTCACCCTTGCTTTACACACCACCCACACCCCAGATTGTCCCCACTGTACTCAGTGCTCAGGAGGTGATGCTGGCAACATGGAGGACTTTGAGGAGTTCCAGGATTACGACGAGTTCTAGTTTATTCTTAGTGGCAAACCCCCAGTCAGCTGCCTATGTAGGCTTATCATCTACGTTTCGTTTTCTCCGCACTTTGATGTTTATGTTAAAGACAATGGTTATGTATTAGACTCTGTGGATGTCTTGGACATCTTGATGTAATTAAAGTACCTTTCCGCTATTTATTTCGAGCATTGTGTGACGATGTCCAATTATGTAATCGCTGTGTACATGAGTTTCTAATCCTGGCACGTACATGGTTCGCATTCGGTTTACCTTCTAAAACCGGGTGTGATAAGGGGAGTGGCCAGTTGGGCCTTAGTAGGCCGAATTCGGACTAGCCGATTAGGGTTTTGAAATATATATTTTTCCTTTTTATTTTCCATTAAAAAATAAATATATATATTTTTAGATATTTCTAAAAATTATAATAATTATTTATAACTAAAATATTTATTTTTGGACCAATGTTTCTATATTAATTAATTGGGTTTTACATAAAAGGAATTTAAAAATCACCAACCAATTATGAGCAAACAAAAATCATTCTGTAAAGATAAGTGAGATCAAATATTTGCTTAAACTTTTTTACTTTACTCTCTACTAAATCTTAAATGACTATTAATGTATTATTTTTAATTGATGGGTTTGAGGCGTGTCGGGGACCATAATTAGGGGTACCCTCAAGACGCCTAATTCTCAGCTGGTAACCCCCATCAGCATAAAGCTGCAAAGGCCTGATGGGCACGATTAAGTCAGGGATCAGTCCACACGAGTGACTCGATCACGCTTCGCCCGAGCCTAGCCTCGGCCAAAGGCAGCCGACCTCGAGAGACTTCCGTCTCGCCCGAGGCCCCCTTTTTATGGCGGACACATCACCGGCTCGCCCGAGGCCTTGGCTTCGCTCAGAAGCAACCTTGACTAAATCGCCACACCGACTGACCAAATTGCAGGGGCATTAAACGCAAAGGTGGCCTGACACCTCTATCCTGACACGCGCCCCCGGCAGGGCCGAAGTGACCGCCGTCACTCCACCGCTCCACTGGCCAGTCTGACAGAAGGACAGCGCCGCCTGCGCCACTCCGACTGCAGTGCCACTCGACAGAGTGAGTCTGACAGGCAGTCAGGCCTTGCCACGGCGAACTCCGCTCCGCCCGACCCCAGGGCTCGGACTCGGGCTAAGACCCGGAAGACGGCGAACTCCGCTCCGCCCGACCCCAGGGCTCGGACTCGGGCTAAGACCCGAAAGACGGCGAACTCCGCTCCGCCCGACCCCAGGGCTCGGACTCGGGCTAAGACCCGGAAGACGACGAAACTCCGCCTCGCCCGACCCCAGGGCTCGGACTCCGCCCTAGCCTCGGCCGAACGACTTCCGCCTCGCCCGACCCCTTGGCTCGGGCTCGGCCACGGCAACAAAAGGCAGACTCAACCTCGGCTTCGGAGGAACCCCCACGTCGCCCTGCCTAGGGCACAGACCGCCACGTCAACAGGGGGCGCCATCATCATCCTACCCCGAATCGACTCGGGTCACGGAGAACAAGACCGGCGTCTCATCCGGCCAGCTCCGCCAGAGGGGCATTGATGGCGCTCCACAAGCTCCATGACGACGGCAGCCCCCGGCTCTCTTACGGAAGCAGGACAACGTCAGCAGGGACTCGACCGCTCCAACAGCTGTCCCTCCATCAGGCTCCGCCGCACCTCCGACAGCCACGACATCACGCCAGCAGGGTGCCCAGATCTCTCCGGATGCCACATTGGCATGTACCTAGGGCGCTAGCTCTCCCTCCGCTAGACACGTAGCACTCTGCTACACCCCCATTGTACACCTGGATCCTCTCCTTACGACTATAAAAGGAAGGACCAGGGCCTTCTCAGAGAAGGTTGGCCGCGCGGGACCGAGGACGGGACAGGCGCTCTCTTGGGGCCGCTCGCTTCCCTCACCCGCGTGGACGCTTGTAACCCCCCTACTGCAAGCGCACCCGACCTGGGCGCGGGACGAACACGAAGGCCGCGGGACTTACACCTCTCTCACGCTCGACTCCGGCCACCTCGCCTCTCCCCCCTTCGCGCTCGCCCACGCGCTCGACCCATCTGGGCTGGGGCACGCAGCACACTCACTCGTCGGCTTTGGGACCCCCCTGTCTCGAAACGCCGACAGTTGGCGCGCCAGGTAGGGGCACGCTGCGTGCTGACGAACAGCTCCCCGTCAAGCTCCAGATGGGCAGTCTCCAGCAACCTCTCCAGCCCGGGACGATGCTTCGTTTCGGGACTCTTGAGTTCATGTCCTTCGACGGCAGCTACGACATGACACTTCTTCCACCGCCGCGCGACTACGACAATGGCGGCCGACAACCCGCCCGCCGGCGGCGGAATCGACGACGTCTTCCCCGCGTGGTGGAAGAACAGCATTCGGGCTCGCTCCGTTCTCTCCCCCGCCAACGGAGGAGGAGGCGGGGCCGTCAAGGCCTGACGGGAGGCCGTGCTTCGTCGACCGTCGAGCGAATCGACGCCCCCGACGCCCCGACGGAAGGCACGCCGGACGTCGACCTCGCGTTCAAGACGGAGGCAAGCGCCGTCCCCCCGCGGCACGCTGTCCCCGAGCAAGAAGACGACGCCGGCGCGCTCGCGGAAAGCCTGTAGGACGTCGCCCTCGAACCAGAGATGACGGCGCAACCAGTCCCCGATGTGACTACGTCGCTCCTCGTCGACCAAAAGGTAACGACTAACTCCCATCTTGCGTCATTTCGACTCGGCCTCAACCCGCCAAACGACCTTGTTTTGGCGGGCGCTCTCATTGAGGCGAGTGCAACCCCACTGAGGTTCCGTATGCGGTCGCCTTGGGACCGACTGACGGACGTCTCGACCTACGGGCCCTCTGGGTCCGAGGAAGATGACGATCCCAGCATCGGTTGGGATTTCTCCGGACTTGGCAACCCCAGTGCCGTGCGGGACTTCATGACCGCATGTGACTGCTGCCTATCCGACTGTTCCGATGGAAGCCACAGCCTTGGCGACGAGAGCTGCGGCCCAAGCCGCGAATGTTTCCACATCGAGCTAGGGGATCCCACCGAAGGCAACCATCTTGGCATGCCAGAGGATGGTGATCTCCCTAGGCCGGTGCCTCGCGCCGACATCCCACGGGAGCTAGCTGTGGTCCCCGCTCCGGCGGGGGGTTACGACCCACAACTCGAGCAAGTCCGCGAGGCGCAGGCCAGGCTCAACGAGGGAACAGGAGCGCTTGAGCCGATCCGTCGGGACGTCGGACAGGCATGGGTGGACCAACCCCCGGCCGGAGAAATACGTCATCTGCCCCAAGGTCTCCAGCACCGCGTCGCCAACAATGTCAGGATCAGGCCGCCGCCCGCATCCAGCGGGGTTGGTCAGAACCTGGCAACCGCAGCGATGCTCATCCGCGCGATGCCGGAGCCGTCAACCACCGAGGGTCGGCGAATCCAGGGAGAACTCAAGAATCTCCTGGAAGGCGCTGCGGCCCGGCGGGCCGAGAGCACTGCATCCCGAAGGCAAGGATATCCCTCGGAACCTCATGCCGCGACTTCCCGATTCATGCGGGAAGCCTCGGTCTACACCGGGCGCACGCGCAACACCGCGCCTGCGGCCCCGGGCTACCTCGGCAACGAGCACCATCGACGCGACCGTCGGGCTCACCTCGACGAAAGGGTGCGCCGAGGCTACCACCCCAGGCGTGGGGGGCGCTACGACAGCGGGGAGGATCGGAGTCCCTCGCCCGAACCACCTGGTCCGCAGGCCTTCAGTCGGGCCATCCGACGGGCGCCATTCCCGACCCGGTTCCGACCCCCGACTACTATCACGAAGTACTCGGGGGAAACGAGACCGGAACTGTGGCTCGCGGACTACCGCCTTGCCTGCCAACTGGGTGGGACGGACGACGACAACCTCATCATCCGCAACCTCCCCCTGTTCCTCTCCGACACTGCTCGCGCCTGGTTGGAGCACCTGCCTCCGGGGCAGATTTCCAACTGGGACGACTTGGTCCAAGCCTTCGCTGGCAATTTCCAGGGCACATACGTGCGCCCCGGGAATTCCTGGGACCTTCGAAGCTGCCGGCAACAGCCGGGGGAGTCGCTCCGGGACTACATCCGGCGATTCTCGAAGCAGCGCACCGAGCTGCCCAACATCACCGACTCGGATGTCATCGGCGCGTTCCTCGCCGGCACCACTTGCCGTGACCTGGTGAGCAAGCTGGGTCGCAAAACCCCCACCAGGGCGAGCGAGCTGATGGACATCGCCACCAAGTTCGCCTCTGGCCAGGAGGCGGTCGAGGCTATCTTCCGAAAGGACAAGCAGCCCCAGGGCCGCCCATCGGAAGAAGCTCCCGAGGCGTCTGCTCCGCGCGGCGCCAAGAAGAGAGGCAAGAAGAAGTCGCAATCGAAACGCGACGCCGCCGACGCGGACCTTGTCGCCGTCGCCGAGTATAAGAACCCTCGGAAGCCCCCCGGAGGTGCAAACCTCTTCGACAAGATGCTCAAGGAGCCGTGCCCCTACCATCAGGGGCCCGTCAAGCACACCCTCGAGGAGTGCGTTATGCTTCGGCGTCATTTCCACAGGGCCGGGCCACCCGCCGAGGGTGGCAGGGCCCGTGACGACGACAAGAACGAAGATCGCCCAGCAGGAGAGTTCCCCGAGGTCCGCGACTGCTTCATGATCTATGGAGGGCATGCGGCGAATACCTCGGCTCGGCACCGCAAGCAAGAGCGCCGGGAGGTCTGCTCGGTGAAGGTGGCGGCGCCAGTCTACCTAGACTGGTCCGACAAGCCCATCACTTTCGACCGGGCCGACCACCCCGACCATGTGCCGAGCCCGGGGAAATACCCGCTCGTCGTCGACCCCGTTGTCGGCGATGTCAGGCTCACCAAGGTCCTGATGGACGGGGGCAGCTGCCTCAACATCATCTACGCCGAGACCCTCAAGCTCCTGCGCGTCGATCCGTCCTCCGTCCGAGCAGGCGCTGCGCCCTTCCACGGGATCATCCCTAGGAAGCGTGTCCAGCCCCTCGGGCGACTCGACCTCCCAGTCTGCTTCGGGACACCCTCCAACTTCCGAAGGGAGACCCTGACGTTCGAAGTGGTCGGGTTCCGAGGAACCTACCACGCCGTGCTAGGGAGGCCATGCTACGCGAAGTTCATGGCCGTCCCCAACTACACCTACCTGAAGCTCAAGATGCCGGGCCCCAACGGGGTCATCACCGTCGGCCCCACGTACAAACACGCGTTCGAATGCGACGTGGAGTGCGTGGAGTACGCCGAGGCCCTCGCCGAGTCCGAGGCCCTCATCGCCGACCTGGAGAACCTCTCCAAGGAGGTGCCAGACGTGAAGCGCCATGCCGGCAACTTTGGGCCAGCGGAGACGGTCAAGGCCGTCCCCCTCGACCCTAGTGGCGACACCACCAAGCAGATCCGGATCGGTTCCGGGCTCGACCCCAAATAGGAAGCAGTGCTCGTCGACTTTCTCCGCGCAAACGCCGACGTCTTTGCGTGGAGTCCCTCGGACATGCCCGGCATACCGAGGGATGTCGCCGAGCACTCGCTGGATATTCGGGCCGGAGCCCGACCCGTCAGGCAGCCTCTGCGCCGATTCGACGAGGAGAAGCGCAGAGCGATTGGCGAAGAGATCCACAAGCTAATGGCAGCAGGGTTCATCAAAGAGGTATTCCATCCCGAATGGCTTGCCAACCCTGTGCTTGTGAGGAAGAAAGGGGGGAAATGGCGGATGTGTGTAGACTACACTGGTCTCAACAAAGCATGTCCGAAGGTTCCCTACCCTCTGCCTCGCATCGACCAAATCGTGGATTCCACTGCTGGGTGCGAAACCCTGTCCTTCCTCGATGCCTACTCAGGGTATCACCAGATCCGGATGAAAGAGTCCGACCAGCTCGTGACTTCTTTCATCACGCCGTTCGGCATGTACTGCTATGTCACCATGCCGTTCGGTTTGAGGAATGCGGGCGCGACGTACCAGCGGTGCATGAACCATGTGTTCGGCGAACACATCGGTCGCACAGTCGAGGCCTACGTTGATGACATCGTAGTCAAGACGCGGAAGGCTTCCGACCTCCTCTCCGACCTTGAAGTGACATTCCGGTGTCTCAAGGCGAAAGGAGTCAAGCTTAATCCTGAGAAATGTGTCTTCGGGGTCCCCCGAGGCATGCTCCTAGGGTTCATCGTTTTCGAGCGAGGCATCGAAGCCAACCCGGAGAAGATTGCGGCCATCACCAGCATGGGACCCATCAAGGACTTAAAAGGGGTACAGAGGGTCATGGGATGCCTCGCGGCCCTGAGCCGCTTCATCTCACGCCTCGGCGAAAGAGGTCTGCCTCTGTACCGCCTCTTAAGGAAGGCCGAATGTTTCGCTTGGACCCCTGAGGCCGAGGAAGCCCTCGGCAACCTGAAGGCGCTCCTTACAAAGGCGCCTGTCTTGGTGCCGCCGGCGGACGGAGAAGCCCTCTTGGTCTACGTCGCCGCGACCACTCAGGTGGTTAGCGCCGCGATTGTGGTCGAAAGGCAAGAGGAAGGGCATACATTGCCCGTTCAGAGGCCGGTCTACTTCATCAGCGAAGTGCTGTCCGAGACTAAGATCCGCTACCCACAAGTTCAAAAGCTGCTGTACGCTGTGATCCTGACAAGGCGGAGGCTGCGACACTACTTCGAGTCCCATCCGGTAACTGTGGTGTCATCCTTCCCCCTGGGGGAGATCATCCAGTGCCGAGAGGCCTCGGGCAGGATCGCGAAGTGGGCGGTGGAAATCATGGGCGAAACGATCTCGTTCGCCCCTCGGAAGGCCATCAAGTCCCAAGTGTTGGCGGATTTCGTGGCCGAATGGGTCGACACCCAACTGCCAACGACCCCGATCCAACCGGAGCTCTGGACCATGTTTTTCGACGGGTCGCTGGTGAAGACGGGGGCCGGCGCGGGCCTGCTCTTCATCTCGCCCCTCGGAAAGCACTTGCGCTACGTGCTGCGCCTCCACTTCCCGGCGTCCAACAATGTGGCCGAGTACGAAGCTCTAGTCAACGGATTGCGGATCGCCATCGAGCTAGGGGTCAGACGCCTCGACGCCCGCGGTGATTCGCAGCTCGTCATCGACCAAGTCATGAAGAACTCCCACTGCCGCGACCCGAAGATGGAGGCCTACTGCGACGAGGTTCGGCGCCTGGAAGACAAGTTCTTCGGGCTCGAGCTCAACCACATCGCTCGGCGCTACAACGAAACCGCAGACGAGCTGGCTAAGATAGCCTCGGGGCGAACGACAGTCCCCCCGGACGTCTTCTCCCGGGATCTGCATCAACCCTCCGTCAAGCTCGACGACGCGCCCGAGCCCGAGGTACCCTCGGCCCAGCCCGAGGTACCCTCGGCTCAGCCCGAGGTGCCCTCGGCCCTCGAGGGCGGGGCACTGAACGTCGAGGAAGGGCAGAGCGGGGCCACGCCAGATCAAGATTGGCGGGTCCCGTACCTGCAATATCTCCGTCAAGGAGAGCTACCCCTCGACCAAGTCGAGGCTCGGCGGGTAGCGCGACGCGCCAAGTCATTCGTCTTGCTGGGCGACGAAGAGGAGCTCTATCATCGCAGCCCCTCGGGCATCCTCCAGCGGTGCATCTCCATCGCCGAAGGTCGGGAACTGCTGCAAGAAGTACACTCGGGGGCTTGCGGCCACCACGCAGCGCCCCGAGCCCTTGTTGGAAATGCTTTCCGGCGAGGCTTCTACTGGCCAACGGCGGTGGCTGACGCCACTAGAATTGTCCGCACCTGCGAAGGGTGCCAATTCTATGCGAAGCGGACACACCTGCCCGCTCAGGCCCTGCAGACAATACCCATCACCTGGCCCTTCGCTGTATGGGGTCTGGACCTCGTCAGTCCCTTGCAGAAGGCGCCCGGGGGCTACACGCACCTGCTGGTCGCCATCGACAAATTCTCCAAGTGGATCGAGGTCCGACCTCCGAACAGCATCAGGTCCGAGCAGGCGGTGGCATTCTTCACCAACATCATCCATCGCTTCGGGGTCCCGAACTCCATCATCACCGACAACGGCACCCAGTTCACCGGCAAAAAATTCTTGGATTTTTGCGAGGATCACCATATCCGGGTGGACTGGGCCGCCGTGGCTCATCCCATGTCGAATGGGCAAGTAGAGCGTGCCAATGGCATGATTCTACAAGGGCTCAAGCCTCGGATCTACAACGACCTCAACAAGTTCGAGAAGCGATGGATGAAGGAACTCCCCTCGGTGGTCTGGAGCCTAAGGACGACGCCGAGTCGTGCCACGGGCTTCACGCCGTTTTTCCTAGTCTACGGGGCTGAAGCTATCTTGCCCACTGACCTGGAATACGGCTCCCCGAGGGCGAGGGCCTACACCGAACAAAGCAACCAAGCTAGCCGGGAGGAATCGCTGGACCAGCTGGAGGAAGCTCGGGACAGGGCCTTACTACACTCGGCGCGGTACCAACAGTCCCTGCGACGCTACCACGCCCGAGGGGTCCGGTCCCGAGAACTCCAGGTGGGCGACTTGGTGCTTCGGCTGCGGCAAGACGCCCGAGGGAGGCACAAGCTCACGCCCCCCTGGGAAGGGCCATTCGTCATCGCCAAAGTTCTGAAGCCCGGAACATATAGGCTGGCCAACAATCAAGGCGAGATCTACGGCAACGCTTGGAACATCAAACAGCTACGTCGCTTCTACCCTCAAGATGTTTTCAAAGTTGTTCACATACCTCGCACCTACGCAAAGTTTAGTCGTCAAGGAAGGGTCGGCCTAGCCTCGGCAAAGCCCGACCCTCCCTCGGGGGCTAAAAGGGGGGAGACCCCCTCCGCGTCGAATTTTTCCTCGAAAAAGGATCTCTTTTTGGCAGGATTCCTTTCGTGCTTCTTGACTACTTCGGAAAGCGGATCCTGGAAATGACGAGGTACACGTAAGCAGCCAAGGCTGACCGAGCCGAGGGACTCCTACGCCTCCGGGATACGGATACCTCACTCATCACCTTCTGCGATAAGTAACCTGCGCTCGGATAAAGCGACTCCGTGGACCGAACGAGTCATCACGCTCGGAAGCTCTCCTGCCGAAGCAGTCCTTCAAGCTTTCTCGACTAAGTCGGGGACAGGGCCTCATGGACGAGTGAAAGTACGCGTAAGCCGCAAGGCCGATCGAGCCGAGGGATTCCCACGCCTCCGGGATACGGATACCTCACTCGTCCCTTCCGCGAAAAGCAGCTCTCGCTCACACAAACATCCCTGTTACCGACAGAGTCCAGATGCTCGAAACAAGAGGAAAAAAGACGCAGCTTCGCAAGCGCGGCGAAGGTGTGTTTTTCTGGCCTCGGCGGCCGCAGAAAGCACACGCTACAAGATGATCTGATCCTGCAGGCTCGGGTCTTCACGCTGAAGGGAGCCATAGCACCCTCGGCATCGACGACGTCTTCAGCAAAGCCCGACCCAGCCTCGGGCGGCTCCGCGGTCCAGGGACTCCTCCGGGAATCCGGCCCGAGCAGGCGGCTCAACCGGTTACCCCTGGGGCCTCGGTCAACCGGCTTCCAAGGGCGCCAGCCCAACCCGAGGCATCGGCTGATCGGCTTTGGCGTCGGCTCCGCTGACGGACAACACGGCTAGGCTCCGACCAACCAGGTTCCCATTCTCGAGCCAACTCCGCCTCTGTTCATACTGATATCGCTACCCCTGGCCTCGGTCCACCGAAGGGCGGCCGAGGGGTCTCTTCAACTAAGCTAGAGGAGCCCCAGACAACAAGGCCGAACGGGCCGAGGGATTCCTACGCCTCCGGGATACGGATACCTCACCCGTCACCTTGACACGGGGCAACTCATGCTTGGTAAAGCGGTTCAGATAATCAACAGGCGAGACTTAATGCTCGAAAATGAGGAAAAAACACGGCTCCGTGCCGAAATTACATACACGTTCAGGCCTCGACAGCCACAATGAACAAAAAACACTGGCATTCGAAGTGCCATTACAAACGGAACTCCGGTTCCCCCTCCGCAGGTACAAACAACCCCACTCCGAGGGCGAAGGCCTGCGGAGCAACGGAAGGCCGACGAATGGTGCGCCGTCACCCGCTCCAGCAGCGGCAACGACGAGGCCTTCTGCTCCGAGGAACCAAGCAGCGGCAACGCCGACCTCAGGCTCGATGCCGCTGCCAGGAGGCCCCCGCCCGTGCCAAAACTTGTGAGGCAAGGACGGGCAGAAGGCCATAGAGTTGGAGGTCAGCCCGTGGCCGGCCCCGGCTATCTCGCCGGCAGCAGAACCTCTTCAAGCTGCCGTGGCGGATGCCGGCACCGCGAGCGGCTCCGAAGCCACTCGCGCCTGAAGGCCAGGCACGCTGCAGCTGCCAGCGCCACGGACGACGGCCGCCTCTCCCTCCAATCACTGAGTGAAGGAGCGGGCCGCCGCCCACGCGGGGGCCGACCTCAACTCGGCGCACTCCCCTCCCCAGCCCTGGTGATGAAAATCCTTGAGGCTGAGGGAGGGGAAGAGGCCGCAGCCCGGCTCGCTTTCCCCCACCATCAAGCCGGAGGTCGCCATCTCAGGTGACCGCCGGCGGAGGGGAGCAGCCGGGCAGCATGATGAAAATCCTTGAAGCCGAACGATGGCTGAGAGGTACCAACCCCCATGGAGTTGCGTTCCTCCAACGAGGAGGCGGAAAGGCGGCGGATACCCCCCATCCGGGGGCTTGGAAGATGGGAAGACACGACGCTTAAGGGAGGAAGAAGACATGGTTGCCTTACGAAAGGAGTCTCCCTCCTTTTAAAGGCAACTCTCCCTACGTGCGCCCCCAGGCGCCGCGGACTGAGTCTTCTCCAACACGCTCCAAGGCCCTCCCCTGCGACTCGGGGGCTGGGTCCCGCATGTCATGCAAGCTGGCTCAGGGCAGAAGAAGCCAAACCGCCGCGCGTGGTGCGCACGACCGTCCAGCGGTTACAGGCGACCCCCATTTTCGCCTAGGCCAACGGGCAGAAGGGGCGGGCAGCCATGCAGGCGGCATGCAACCGCGCCAGATGGACGCGCTTCTCCAACCTCTGACACGCCAGCTTGGGAACCCAGGTCCACGCGTCGAGCAACCGGCGTGCCAGTTGCTGCATGCAAGCAACCGCACCGCCACTTGTGCCACCATCGCGCCTCTTTGGTTGCGAAGCCTATGCCACGGCTCGAGGCGACCCAACAGCGCTAGCCTGGCGCGTCGGTCAAAGCGACCGAAAGTGGGCCGGCAGTAATAGCGGTGGCAGGCAAGCGGGCGCAGCGGTCACGTCGTCAGCCAGGCCCACGTCCCATCCTGAGACAGCAAGAGAGCCTCCTCTCACGGCGTGAAGACGGTGCACCCGTGACCCGTTCCTCAAACGGATCGCACGCGCACAACGGCCGCCCCGCCAACCACTCGCCCAGTCGCATTAACTCCGTGGCGGGACACGCGGCGCCCCTGGCAGGAGGAGCGCGCGACGCTTCACCTTCGCCGTAATAAACGCGTCAGAAAAGGTACGCCACGTTGTCCGATTTCGTATCCTTTTCCGTTTTCCTCTTTCTCTATCTCTTGCAACAGGGACCGGGAAAGGGGGATACCCCGAAAGGGATCCTTCTCCGCGAAGGAACTGGGCTCCGAGCCCCCCATTACTGATCAGGGGTTCGAAGGCTGGCCCCCCGAAGGGTTCAACAGTCGCCTCAGATCGCGTGGGCCCGACACCCACTACTGGTCAGGGGTTCGAAGGCCAGCCCCCCGAAGGGCTCCATGGCCGCCTCAGGCTACTCGGGCTCCGCGCCCATTACTGATCAGGGGTTCGAAGGCTGGCCCCCGAAGGGTTCACAGTCGCCTCAGACACCGAGCGAGGGATGACCAGGGGTACATTCGATACATAACCAAGGCTCGGGCTGCGCTCCCGAGGTACCCTAGGACATTTCCGAGACCAGCGGGAATGATCTTGTAACGGAATCCCATCGGAGGGAGGCATCGAGCCCTCGGACCCCGTCGCCAGGGGACCGGGTCCGGCAAATCACCCGCAGGTACTTTTGGGCGTGCCTCTGGGCCCCTAGCCGACCCCCAACGAACGGGGCACGGACGTCCACTCGGATTACCCGCTCGCAGCTCACCGGAGACGCCATGTTCGGTGCCCATCGAGGGTAACATGGCGCACTCCCCCCTCCTCCTTGCGGAAAGGCGACGTAGGGGCGTATGTAAAAAGTCGAGTCTGTCCCTGATCGTCCTCTCGCCCTGTGCAGAGGCTCGGGGGCTGCTCTCGCAAAAACTGGCTCCGGCCAAATCGTTGACAGCGTCAACATACCAGCCCGAGAGCTTGGGCCCCGACCGTGCACCCGGGCTACGGCCAGTTCGCATGAGGGAACGACCAGACCAGCCGAAGCGTTAAGCAAAGTATTAAGACCTCGAAGGAGTGTAACCACTCCTCCGAGGCCTCGGGGGCTACACCCGGCGGGTGCGCTCGCGCGCACCCACCGGAACGAAATGCAACCGAGAAAGGCTGGTCCCCTTGCAAAAAAGTGCGACAAAAGCCTCCAAGCGAGTGCTGACACTCCCTTCGAGGCTCGGGGGCTACTGTCGGGGACCATAATTAGGGGTACCCTCAAGACGCCTAATTCTCAGCTGGTAACCCCCATCAGCATAAAGCTGCAAAGGCCTGATGGGCACGATTAAGTCAGGGATCAGTCCACACGAGTGACTCGATCACGCTTCGCCCGAGCCTAGCCTCGGCCAAAGGCAGCCGACCTCGAGAGACTTCCGTCTCGCCCGAGGCCCCCTTTTTATGGCGGACACATCACCGGCTCGCCCGAGGCCTTGGCTTCGCTCAGAAGCAACCTTGACTAAATCGCCACACCGACTGACCAAATTGCAGGGGCATTAAACGCAAAGGTGGCCTGACACCTCTATCCTGACACGCGCCCCCGGCAGGGCCGAAGTGACCGCCGTCACTCCACCGCTCCACTGGCCAGTCTGACAGAAGGACAGCGCCGCCTGCGCCACTCCGACTGCAGTGCCACTCGACAGAGTGAGTCTGACAGGCAGTCAGGCCTTGCCACGGCGAACTCCGCTCCGCCCGACCCCAGGGCTCGGACTCGGGCTAAGACCCGGAAGACGGCGAACTCCGCTCCGCCCGACCCCAGGGCTCGGACTCGGGCTAAGACCCGGAAGACGGCGAACTCCGCTCCGCCCGACCCCAGGGCTCGGACTCGGGCTAAGACCCGGAAGACGACGAAACTCCGCCTCGCCCGACCCCAGGGCTCAGACTCCGCCCTAGCCTCGGCCGAACGACTTCCGCCTCGCCCGACCCCTTGGCTCGGGCTCGGCCACGGCAACAAAAGGCAGACTCAACCTCGGCTTCGGAGGAACCCCCACGTCGCCCTGCCTAGGGCACAAACCGCCACGTCAACAGGGGCGCCATCATCATCCTACCCCGAATCGACTCGGGTCACGGAGAACAAGACCGGCGTCTCATCCGGCCAGCTCCGCCAGAGGGGCAATGATGGCGCTCCACAAGCTCCATGACGACGGCAGCCCCCGGCTCTCTTACGGAAGCAGGACAACGTCAGCAGGGACTCGACCGCTCCAACAGCTGTCCCTCCATCAGGCTCCGCCGCACCTCCGACAGCCACGACATCACGCCAGCAGGGTGCCCAAATCTCTCCGGCTGCCACATTGGCATGTACCTAGGGCGCTAGCTCTCCCTCCGCTAGACACGTAGCACTCTGCTACTCCCCCATTGTACACCTGGATCCTCTCCTTACGACTATAAAAGGAAGGACCAGGGCCTTCTCAGAGAAGGTTGGCCGCGCGGGACCGAGGACGGGACAGGCGCTCTCTTGGGGCCGCTCGCTTCCCTCACCCGCGTGGACGCTTGTAACCCCCCTACTGCAAGCGCACCCGACCTGGGCGCGGGACGAACACGAAGGCCGCGGGACTTACACCTCTCTCACGCTCGACTCCGGCCACCTCGCCTCTCCCCCCTTCGCGCTCGCCCACGCGCTCGACCCATCTGGGCTGGGGCACGCAGCACACTCACTCATCGGCTTTGGGACCCCCCTGTCTCGAAACGCCGACAAGGCGTTACATTGCTCCAACCTATTTCCCTTCTTGACAAGCGCTATAAGATCTATCTTTCTCAAAGGAAACATTGGTTAGTCCAATAACATGTTCACCTTTAGAAGTTTGTGAAGATTATTCATCCCAACATAAGCTAGACGGTGATGCTATAACCATCCCATGTTGGTTTTAGCATTTAAGCATGCATCAAGTTTAGTTTCTAAATAAAGCTTGCCCTTTAACACAGCCTTAAATGCAATTGAATCATCATTTCATCTAAAAATTATAACACGCAAATCAGTGAATAAGCAATTATATCCAATTTCACGTAATTGGGACACTAACAATAAATTGTAATCTAAAGAATCAACTAAAATACATTTGAAATAGAATGACAGTGGTGATGGCTATCTTACCGAAACCTTTTACCTTTTCTTGGCTTCCATAACCAAATATGATTGTCTCATTTGAGTCATCATTTCTTTCATAAGATATGAACATTTTCTTTTCTCCTGTAACGTGATTGGTGCATCCACCATCTATTACCCAACTTGATCCTTCGAATGCATAACCCTACAAAACAAATTCAGGCCTTAGTTTTAGGTACCAAAAAAGATTTGGGTCCTCTCACATTAGTAACAAGAGCCGTTGACATCCAAACACAAGTCTTAGTGTTGTTGTGCCAGGGCCCAACATATTTTGCGATAATGTTGTCATATTTCTTTATTAGCACATATGAAGCATCAAAAGTATGGTATGATATGTAAGATTCATTTGATGCAATGTTATGACCATAGTCACAAGAAACGAGGTTGATGCCATGTTCCGTGACCTAGGGTCGGCGTCCCAAATCGTGGGTCGGGGTCAGCATGGGTCATCGTTCCGAACACTAGGTAGTCGTTGTACCCATGCAGATGGGAACAACGACCCGTGCTCATTCATGATAGAGGAGGATCATGTAGGTTGGGGCAAGGTGGTGTAAATTGGGACAAGGCGGCATAGATAATGACAAGGTGACGTTAGGGGCGACACTACGTTGTAGTTGCTTGGTGCACTAGCACTAGGGTGCATAAAGAATTCCTTTATAAATTGAGTAATATTCATCATACATCCTAAGAAAATTTACAAGTTCCTTAAGTAGTGTACCACCTTTATTGTTGTGCTAGCTTCGCCTCTGGGTGATGTGTATGGTGGTGTGTACGGGGATCCTCCCATGGCCAGCAAGAGGTAGCGCTCTAGCTTCCAGCATCGATGCTCCTCCTGCAGGTTACAAAGGTCCTGGACTAGGTAGTGGTGCTTCTGCCTTGTCAGCTCTAGAGCTCCTATGTGCATTTAGGGCAGAAGTATAGGGTTTTGTTGCTATAGTGGGTTGATATTCGGCTAGCTAGGAGTTGTTAAGCTGGAATTAAGCTAGACCGATGGGGCATAACACATAGGGTGCTTAGGATTTTGGAACACCACCCTTGACCCCATAGAATCGACTCGAGATCATTGACCCATTAGACCTGGGTTCACGTACTAAACTCACGATTCATGTCCCATAGATGTATACCCCCTTGTAACATATTGTTTTCAAGTGTCGACCCACAACCTATGACCCTGTTGCTTGACCCAATTGACTCAGGAACATTATGACTATGGTCATGACAAGATTTAGTGCTAGCATGTGAAGAATGAGCATAAAAAAACATTATGGCTAGCATATGAAATTCTAGCATGTAAAGTACAAGCATGAACATGCATATGAGTAGAAATATTAGAAACATGCTTCTTTCCCATTTGTTTTACAAATTTAGGAAACCCTTGCCCATTAACATTAATTCTAGTGTTTTGCTTCCCATCTCTTTGGAAGCCAACACCATCCTTGATTCTAGGTCATCTCCCATTTAAATAAGCATTTATAGGATAACTTAATTTTTCATTTTGGGGAAGAGAGAAGACTTGTTGATGGTTATGGTTTTGACTCCATCATCGTCGGAAGAGCTCTCATCATTGGAGTCCCACTCATTTCCAATGTGTGTTTCTCAGCCATGCGTCTTCTTGTTGAAGAACTTCTTGTTCTTCCCGTAGTCCTTATGTTCTTTCTTTTCTTTCTTCTCTTCCCTATCATCATCTTTAACATATGGACGATTTGCAATAAAATGACCACTCTTACCACAATTATAGCAACTCTTCTTAGATCATGGTTTGTATGTCTTTTCTCCCTTGTCCTTGCAATCCTTCATTATTTTCTTAAAAGCTTTGGATGAAGAGGGCCATCTCCTTCTCAACAAGGCTTGATTCTTCAACTCCACTTGGTGCTTCCTCTTCCACCACCTTCACCGTTTGCTTTCTTGGTTGCTTTCAAGGAGATCTGTTGTGGCTTGGTGGTGGTGACTCCGGTGGAGAGATTCATCATGTACTTGGCTTCTTCTTCCACAGTTTCATGATTGATGATCTTGCCAAGTACTTCTTCCAGCGTGACCTTCCTATAATTTGGACCTTCATGGATTAGTCTACATAATGTGGGATTCCTTATCACGAAAGCTCATAGCATCCACTAGGCAACTGCATGATTGTCACATTTCTTGCTCCCATGGTCCTTAGCTTGTTGACGATCTTCTTGAGTCGGTTGTACATTTCTTGTGGAGAATCGTGTAGGCATATGACAAATCTTTTGAGCTCTTCTTCAAGAAGATTGATTCTTGCTTTTTGGATTGCCCTTGTTCTTTCATGCGCCACCTTGAGTGTGTCCCATATTTCCTTGGCGCTTTCCAAACCATCAACCTTGTCGTACTCCTCTTGGTTGAGGGAGGAGAGGAGTACAATGGAAGCATGGGTGTTGCAGTGGATCATTTGTTCCACTTCCACTTGAGAGTAGTCCTGATCATCACTATCTGGTAACTCCATCCCTACTTCAACAATATGCCAAATACTTGGATGGAATGAGTACAAGTGTTCCCTCATGCTATGGCTCCACTTGAAATAATTTGGTCCATCAAAGTGTGGAAGTTTTCCAAGTGAAAATGAAAGTAAGGGAGTAGTGGTATTGGAAGGAATACAATTATAATTGAACGACATGCGAGAATAGTTAGATTTAACTGATTTTTTCTTATGTTGTCATTTGATATGGATGATCTACTCCTCGCTACTTGAGCTTAATGGTTTCGTCGCCGTCGGAAATCACAATCTTCTTCATCTCAGACTTCTTGGAGTCCTTGTGTTTGCAAATCTTCCTTGAGCTAGAGTCGATGGATTCTTCATCCTTTTTCTTCTCATTGCTCCTCTCTAGTGGCTCATTCTTGTCCTTCTCGGGTTTGGATCTTTCCTCTGACATCACTTTGAGTTGTTAGACTCTAAATGAAGGCTCCAATACCAATTGAAAGTCACCTAGAGGGGGTGAATAGATGAAACCTGAAATTTTAACTCAAAATACACAACTTGATCCAAATATATATTATTAAGTGTTAGAACAAGAAAGAGTTAGTTTGGGAAAATAGCCAAGTTCAATGCTTGCAACTGTTGCTATCAAATGATGGTGTGAAGTATAACTTAGCAACAATGTAGAGCGAATATGAATGATAAAGCAAGTAGAACTTAGGGAAGAAATGTGGAAAACAAATTGCAAAAGCAAAGGCACAAAGACACGACAATTTGTTTACCAGAGTTCAGTTTCCAAACGAAACCTATGTCTCGGTTGAGGAGCCCACAAAGGACCGGATCTCTCTCAACCCTTTCCTCACTCAAGTGATCACCAAAATCGAACATGAGTTACCTTTCTATTTTCTTAATTGAGACTAAGTCTTCACAAGGCTCTCAACAACTTGGAGGCTCTTGCCCGCTTGGTAATCTCAATGGGAGCTCAGCTCCAAGGCTCAAAGATCACAACACAACACGATAACTTCTTCTCATAGAAGTGCTCTATCACAATCCTCACAAGAATGGCTATCTCTAAGCTCACTTCACTATTTGTGGCACTTGGGACACTTTGATCACTTGGATAGTTGGATGGGTTTCTCTTGTGTATATGACTTGTATCTCAGCTCTTGCATGTCTAACACATTGGTTGGGTTCATATTTATAGGCCCCCAAAATGCTTATAGCCGTCGGAAACCCACTCCTAAAATATGTCTGAAACTAGGTGCACTCGACCTCTTATTGTACCAGGTCTGGTGCACACCAAACCTTTGATTGTCCTTGTCCCATCAGTTACTATTCTATAAAGTTGTCAGTTTTTAGTATGCACAGGACCCATCCGGTGCACGTTGGACCTCGCACTGTTCACTGTCATGTCAATAGAACATTGGACCATCCCATCCGACCATTGGATATACTGGAGGTCTACGACTAATTGGATCGGACTAGTGTGCCTCTGCCGCCGAAGTTTATTTTACATTCTCTCTATGTGCTGAGTCTGGTGAATGGTACGGGACGGTGGCATACCAGACTGGTCTGGTGTGCTAAGCCCCAAAACATGCTCTCTGTGTGCCGAGTCCGGTGCACCATAAAGCAGCAAGACTTAGTCCTTTTTGGGCACATCTTCTTTTGCTTCATTTGGCTAGTCTCTTAGCCACTTTTATGACTTAGACAAGCATCTCTTAAGTTCATCTAAACACCTTAATTCATATGTCTTGATCATTTATAAATTTGCTCATATTTGGCTAGTCTCTTAGCCACTTCTATGACTTAGACAAGTATCTCTTAGCCACTTTTTTGGCCTTTGGAACACCATCTTTCAAATCTGATTCAGTTGTTCCAACATGTTCCAATATGTTTCTACGGGTTTATAGGACTTATCCAAACATTTATTTAACTCTAAGTCCATTTCTCATTTAATATTGCCTTTTTCTTGAGTTTGAGTTGTTTGTCTTCATTTGATCTTCTATAATCTTTTTGATAAACATGTTGACTAAACACTTAGCAAAGCAGTTAGTCCAATAAGTTATGATGGTCATCAAATACCAAAATAAAAAAAATAGTTTTGTTGGTGTGTTTTGACCCGAGGGTCCTAACCAACTAGTGAATTAGTGACGCGTGCCCCGATCCAGATGGGTGATGCAAAAAGACACAAGTTTTATCCTGGTTCGGGTAAGAGAAGGCCCTACTTCCAGCAGTGAGAGATGAGACATATTATCTTGCACCTAAGTGCTTGTAGTAGGGGGTACAAGATAGTCGAGAGAGGAAATGGATCCCAAGTCTCTAGTGATGATTGAGGCGAGTGTCAATACCGGTTGTGGAGGCAAAAACATGTGAAGTGTTCTCCTCTCCTGTTTGAAGCCCTAGACTCCTTTAATAGCCTCAAGGAGGGATCCATGGAGCGCCTCGGCTTGTCGTATTGAGGAGGGAAGACGAGCCCGAGCCACTGTAGACGGCATGGCCACCGAAATGGCTTTTGTACTAGGGTTGACTTGGATCAGGGGGAGTACATCCGGCCCTTGTGTCTCGCATCTTGACTAAGCAGAGAACCAAGGCCAGGGTCGGGGGCTCAAACGTGTACCCGAGCCTACCTGGTGGATGTGTTGTCCAAGTCTTAGTTGTTGAAACAATGATAAGCATGGTGAAAAGCACATGGTAATTCACCCCGTATGGCGTAAAGCAGACTTGACGTTGGTCATGCGGTTTCTGTAGCCATCCCATTATCAGCAGTCTTTGCGGAAGGGTTGGTGGCATCGGGCGTCCTTTCATCGATGTTATCTAGGCCGAGGCTAGGCTCGGGTGAGACGGAGGTTCCTCCCGAGGCCTTGCACGAACCTGCGACAAGGCATGCAGTCATGCAGGGAGTGGTTAGTACAATCGTCGGAGTGGCCTCCTGCGGGATTTGCGAGGAGTAGTCGCTAGGGCAGGTTGTCGAAGCCGAGCTCAGGCGAGGCGGAGTCTTCTCTCGAGGTTGAGACCGTCTTCAAACGAGGAGGAGTTTTCTCCCGAGGGTGAGGTTGTGCTCAGACGCGTGCATGTCCCATCTGGAGTTATTCGAGAACAGTAGCCAACATGGGGGAGCAATGTCCGTTATTCGTGGGCGTGTGTCATCATAGTCGGTGAAAGTAGATGGGACCGCGGTCCCATTGTCCTCTGTTTGACTGCAGCGTCACGTGGAGTAGATGTCCAAATCATCGCATTTAACGTGCATGTCTCACGGTTCCTGTGACCTTTAGCTGAGGCTGGGCTAAGAGCTGTCCTCCTGTCCAAGACGAGCTCGAGTGAGGCAGAAATTACCGTCTCGTGAAGAGGGGCCCTCGGGCGAGACAAGGATTTCTCCCGAGTGCTGCCTTCGCCCGAGGATCGGCTTGGGCGAGGCGGAGTTTTGAGCGACCGTTGAGCGGGGTCTCGAGTGAATCGTGATTCAACCCTGCTTGACCGCGGGGGACGTGTCTTACGATTTTTTCAGCACTTGGGTATTAAGCTTGTTTAGGGGCATAATTTGGGTACCACTAATTATGATACCTGACAAGTTTGAAGTCCATTTTTCTTTCATCGACCCATCTTGTAGGGGCGCCAATGGCAGAGGGTTTGGCTTCTAGAGTTTGGTAGGTGGTGAGTAGCGATGAGTCATACCGGATCTAGAAGTTGTAGTTCAATTCAGCACGCGAAGCTCCAATCTAGTGCGCAGGAAATGATTTGGGAGAGAAATTAGCAGGAGTTGATTTCAGGGAGAAATTGGCAGAAGCACAAGGATTTGGCGCGGCGAGGTGGCGCGGCACACGATTAGGAGCAAAGGAGCGCGGGGAGGGAAGTGTCTTCGTCACTCAGGCCTTGTTCAATTATTTCGATTTCGACCTTGTTCAGTTATTACAATTTCATGTGGATTGAAGTGTATTGAAATGGATTGTGATGGATTTTGACTTGCTATGGATTTAAACCGACTCATGGCCCGTTCGTTTTCGTCGGATTGGGCCGTTTCTGGCCTGGTTCCGGGCCAAATAAATTGGCCCGGATTGAAATTTGGTCGGTGTCACTGTTCCCGTTCGTTTGGGTCTGAACCAGAAGTAAACTCGGCCCGATTTTAACTTTCTCTTCTCTCCAAGGCCCGCCACAAACCCTGACCTCGTCTCCTCTGGATCGATTCCTAGCCAAAGCGACGGCGAGACGCTAGCGACGCATGAGGACGGTGCGAGGTCACTGTGTGGCGGCGCGAGGTGACGACGGGCCGGCGCCGCGCAGCCCCGACGGCGAGCCTCCCCGGCACCTTCTCCGCGACCCTTCGCCGACGCAGCGGCTGGCCTCGTCTCCCCGACGCAGCGGCACAACCCTTCGCCGCGGCCGCCGCCGCCTAAGCTCAGCCGCCACGTCAATCGCCATCGCGGCCATGCCGGCTCTCCTGGCCGTCTCGCCGGGCTACGTGCAGCACGGCGGCGTGGTGTCGTACCCGGTCGTGCCCGCGGTGACGGAGCGACTGGCGGCCGAGGCGGATGGGACCTTGGTTGGGTTGGTCATATATGCAATTCAGTTCAGTCCAGCTATGTCTCTGCTAGCTGCTGTTACGGTAACAGGCGGCGGCGGCGGTTAATTACCTCGTGCGCCGACGGTGAGGGAGCTGTCGTTGTTCCACACGGGGCGCCGGAGTTGGTGGTCCAGTACGGGGCGTTGAAGGTGCTCGACGGGCGGTGCTGCACAAGCATGCATGCATATATGAACAGTCGTCCGATCCATCAAGGACGAAACACCAATTGAGACAGCAAACAAGCACGGCGTACCTTGTACGGGTCCATGGCCGCTACGACGTATGTACGCAAGGTCGGCCTGCAAGGAGTTCGTGAAGGTGGTGTCGGGCTACGTGCAGCACGGTGGCGTGGTGTCGTACCCGGTCGTGCCCGCGGTGACGGAGCGACTGGCGGCTGAGGTGGAGGCGGTGCGCGCGCGGTGCGGGGCCGGGGCCGTGCACGCGGCGGCCGACGCAGTGTCGATCCCAGTTATCACAGTATGTCAGTTTAGCTCCGATCCCAAGCTGCCGAATGGAGCAACACAGAATTATTCCAGCTAAAACCTGGGCTGATCAAGTGAAAGGCCCGGAACAAGTGAAAGACTCGGATCAACTAAAACCTAGCCTGAAACTGTTCCTAACCTGCAACTAAAACCTGGCTGCCGAACGGGGCCTCAATATCATCCAATCCACATGGATTGAAGAACCACCGAACATGCCCTTCGTGTGAATTGAAGTGTATTAGAATGGATTGGAATGGATTTGAGCTTGCTATGGATTTAAAAAGACTCAATACCACTCGATTCGTATGGATTAAAAGTTAAACGAACCTTGGAAATGGCGTGTTTTAGTTGTGCGGTAGATCGGGTGCCCACTTCGGTCTCTTATTCTCTCTCATCTCTACGTAGGATTTAATGACATAGACAAGCTTACATCCCATCTGCTTGCTCTCAGGGAGAGAGAAAGAAAGAGATCCAATCAAAAACGTTTGGGTCGGGTCCTGGAAGAATCGTTGGGTTCGGCAGTTAGTCAAACAAAGGTTAAAAAAATCACATATAGATTTATTTGGAAAGTGAAATCTCATTATTTCAGAAAGCGACTAAGATATAGATAAAGGGAAAACGTACAGAACTCGAACAAGGCTTTTTTTTTGCGAAAACTTTTCTTGGATTTTGGGGCAATAGCATTAAAGAGGTTTAGAAAAAGTTTGCTTATTAATACATGGTAATTTACACCCTCAATGATGTATGTGAAATGGAAAATTAAGTGATGTATATATAAGCCAGACCGTCTGATGCCCCTATAACCGCTATACAGACTAGAAGCAAAGCCTCAGCACAAGGTATACTCGCAATCAAGAAGGCGGGTCAGGATCTCCTGGCAGCATGGACGCCTCTCCGGTTCTGCCCAGCAATCTGTTAAACAGGGATGAGCATGTTTTTAGGGTAGGTCAACAGTAAATGCTTGAATAGAGTTAAGAAAAATTCTCTTTTTTAAGAATACGACGGTGACCTAAATTTCAGAAGTGAGTTTTTGGTGGACATCGATAGTCTTTTCACATGGAAATGTAACAATAAAAAGTTTACTAGCTTATGGAAGTACTTCTCATGAAAATTACAAAGATAGTGTGATAGTGTCTATGTAATTATTTCTTAAAAATCTATGGTCAAAGTTGACTTCCCATGTTCTAGAACACCATACCTTTACGAGCAGGCGAACCATTTCTGTATGGCTACTGCCTACTGGGTAGTCTTTCAAACTTGTATGACATTTATGTGTTGCTCACAAAAGAAAACGGACTTTATGCGTTTTTTCTAGGGTCAAAAGTATTTAAAAAATGATCAGTCAGTTTCCCCCTATCTTTCCACAGAATGGATAACAAGGACCTTCACCCGCCTGTAGAGATAGGGGATTTCTTATAGGTAATGCTTGAAAAAATCGATATGTATCCATTAAAATGTTGATTAACAAACTCCTGCTAATCCAGAGAAACCACAATGGAAGTCCCAAATGGATACAGGAGCAACCAAACAACTACCCTTTCATAGAAGGAACAGAAATCATACCTGCTATCAAGCTTCCAAGAGGCCCATCTGGTATTTCCAGTCTTGCCCCATCATTCGCAACAGAGTAAACGATCTAACATGTAGATAGGAAACATATGTGAGTTTGTTTAATTTAGTGACAATTTATCTTTCTTTATTAAAAAAGAGTCATATGGAAGTATGGTGGCTACCTGAACAGGTGGAATTCCTTCCCAAGGTCTACAAAGAGTGCAAAGCTCCCACATGATGACCCCGAAGCTGAAGATATCACATTTTTCTGTGAATGGCTCGTTGCGAATGAGCTCAGGAGCCATCCACTCTGGAGTTCCCGCAGATGAGTTGTCATTCATTGCAGAATTTGACATTACTCGAGAGAGCCCAAAATCACATATCTTGACTGTCCAGTATTTGTTAACGAGGCAATTTGCACTCTTGAGGTCCCGGTGAACAATCTTTAGCCGGTGCATGCACATGAGACCCCTTGTACAGCATTATAACCAAAGCACCGTGTTAGACATGGAAAAAGGAACAGAAAAGGATATAGCAGGGACAGAACTGTCTGAAAAACTACATGCATTTAACAGTCCAAAAAGCTAGAGATATTGAACATGCTCACCTACAGATATCACGGAGCATCTTTAACCTCCTCTTCCAATGGAGCTTAGTTTTCTGTGTTTTTGAGTGAATCAAACTATACAAAGAACCCACTTCCATGTACTCAGTGACTAGGGATAAGTGAGGAGGCTTCATACATGCACCAAGAAAGAGTATGACTGCAGTCCAAAGCACCATAAACATAATTAGCTTACTCTTCAAACTATAAGTTCTTTTCTTGATGAAATAAGACATGCCATTTACGAACTCAAGACCCAGCAGATACTAACAGAATATGAAACCAAAATTAACAAATTGAAACTAAACCAATGAAAGTTCAGTGTGGATGTAGTACCATTGGGGTGTCGAAGTCGGCTGAAACAAAACAAAAAAGACAATAAGAAAACAATCTTTTAGCCAATTCATAAGAAAAGTAACAGCCAAAAGATACAAGTAAAACCTAAGTATTGATATCTCGTTGCAGAAATCTTTCATATTCTCTGTTGTCAAATCCTGCTCCAGAAATACTTTTATAGCTACATCTGTTCCGTTCCAAAGGCCACGGAAGACTTCCCCAAAAAACCCTAAAGAAAAATTTAGATGAGTTACTACCTTTAATAAGGTCAGATGCCACATAAAGCAAACATAGCATCTATTACTTCAGATTCATTATGATTGTCTCAATTCTTTTAATAAATGGTAATAAAGCATAACTTCTGATGATGCATCTGACTCCAAAAGACTTCAGATGATGAAGTGCTACAAAAATATAAAAAATATGTGATTTGATAACAGGGAATAATACTTGCCTACTCCCACACGAATGCCAACAGTGATCTCTGAAAACTCAATGCACCATTCCTCATAAGGCAATAAAGGCTTGTTCAGAAATGGTGAAGACTGCAACACCTCATTCCAGGTCGCCATCAGATCGGCTTCTGTATAGTCAGATGGGCTCCTGAGGCCAAGAATACCTGACCTATTGGGCGACGAAGGCAATGACACAGCTTTCTGACTATTAAATTGCCTTCTCAAACCCTCCAGTGCACTCGGTCGTCTTGTGGATGCTTCATCATCATTGGAGTCACCAGCAGGTTCCTATATAAAGTATGGATTACAGCAAAAATTAAATCACAAAACAAAGTAATTAAGATTTACAGATAATTTTGGGTGTATTGGATAAAAATATAAAATCATAAAAAACATGGAACCTGCTGGCATGTGTAGTTGAATTACTAGGGAATTTGTAAATATACCACTCCAAAATTATCTAAGTTATGAAATGTGACATGAAATGAAATTCAAATATTTTCCTCTTTTTTCATAGCTTATGTGTTTGCAGTGGCATATTACAATACCTGGTTTTCAACATGCACATATTTGCCTCTCTCGGTGTTCTAAAAGGCAAGATGACAGATAATCTCTTACCGCAGAAATTTTACAGAAATTGGTGGGGTTGGCAGCCATCTTCCAAAACAGCAGCCTGGGCGATAAGGCTGGTGGACATGCCAAGCTGGGCCTCTGGTTTGTAGGGTGATAATAGATCATGATCTAAATGTTTCTTCACAATAAGTTAGGGCCCTTAATTAAACATGTACATGGTACTCTACAAATATGAAATGAGGTTAAAATACTATAGGGCTTGTTTATTTCGGGTTTTTTCTGACGAGCTTTTTTGGGAATCTGGCTGTGGGGATAACCTGAGTATCGTGGGGATTACGTGAAGAAGATGAAGGGGTCCATAGGGTTTAGGATCTAGAAAGTGACAAATTCATACTATCGCGGCGACTCGGTCAATTATGTGTTCACGTTGATTTTGGGCGGTTTTCACCAAAGCGATTCTCATAGAAGCTGGCTGAAGCAAAAGGGCCTCTAACTGAATTGGTTAGGTGGTCTGAGTAGCACTTCTCAAGTCCTGGGTTCGACTCCCTGTGGGAGCAAATTTCAGGTTGTGGTTAAAAAAATCCCCTCGTCTGTCCCACGCCAAAGCACGTGTCTAACCCCGGTCGCGGTCGTTTTCACATGGGCTTCAATGCTGCTGTGTATGGGTGGGACAGGGGTTCGAGGGGTTTTCTCGACCTGTGTGAGAAGGTCTTCTTCAGTTCTTCTTAATACAATACTCGAGGGCTGTCTTACCCCCCCCCCCCCCCCCGCAAGTCGTGTTTTTTTAGAAGTTGGCTGAAAATTTGGTGTTTGGCAGTCTGCAACAACTTCTAGCTGCCAGAATCAGCAAAAAGGCTAAAACAAACGGGGCCTATGTCATGCGACCTGCACCCTTGGTACTCAACTGGATGAAGAGGATAAATCTACCTAAGTACCTATTGGAACATAAAGTGGCTTACTCCCTTGTACTTCCTCCAGTGGGAAATATAAGTCTATTATGAGATCAATAGTCTCCACTATGACACTTTGACTAACAATATTTATAAAAACATATCTCAAATGGAAGGAGTTACTTACTATTAAAAGTATTTTTATAACAAATGTAGTAAAATCTTGTGTTATCATCTATACAAAATGTTAAATATTTATATTCAAAGATAAAAGGTTTTACTTAGGACAAACCTAGATGGACTTATATTTCCTATCAGAGGGAAATTCATTTTGATGAGTTGATGAGCATAGCAGGTGTTTGATACTAAGATTCATATCGAGAACACATTAGTTTTGAGTTAACTACTATTAGTGCCGTCTGTAACATACTCCCTCACGTCCCAAAATAAGACCGCATCCTGTATTACGAGGAGTTAATCAATCTCATCTTTGACTAAATTTATAGAAAATATTATCAAAATGTGTATCTCCAAAATAGGTTTACTATGAAAATATATTACGTAATTAACCTAATGATGTTTATCCGGTAGCACAAATATTAGTTTTTTAATATATTTTGTCAATGTTCAGATTGTTTGTCTCCTCGAAATACGAGATGGAGATTTAATTTGGGGCAGAGAGAGTACATATGTGATTGTTGTACGTGTGAAAAGCAACAAGATTAGGTATCTTATAATTCAACACCTGTAATGGCATTTAGAAGAAGTTTGCTAGCATCCACTTAACCAATGGTGGCAACCTAATGTGGTTACATAATCAATGGAGGTCACAAGCTATGACAACAAAAAAAAATCTAAGCAGATAGTACTTTCCACAAAGGAATGAACACCTGAATTAATGATGAGTTTGAGAAACATAAACTATGATTCATGAAAATTGGAAAGCAACCTGATTTCAGATGGAAAAGGAAATCTCTTAACCATCGAATCAAGGCATCAGGACATGAAAAATGTGAACAAAGCATCAGGCAATGGAACTCTCTCTAGATTACTACTTTAATAATAATATCAACATCTTAATTGACCAACTTTTTGTAGAAATCACGCACATGCGTTTGCCATTTTGCCTATACAATTTTTTTAATATAACGAACACATGACACTTGAAACATATCACCTTTGCTAGAAGACATCAGAAACACAAATCTTTGTTGCTGAACACTACAAAACCACATATTTGCTGCTGCACAAGATTTAGTGTCCAGCAAAATGCCTCAATTTTTTTAAAACATTTGTTGCAGGACTATATGCAAAGTTGTAGATTCTAGCAGCAAAGATCATTTCTTCTGATGTCTTCCAAGCAAGGATGACATGTTTTGAATGTCCTGTGGCAAAATTAATCAAGGAAGCTTTTAAAATTAAAAAAAAATTACAGACAACCTTGGCATGTGCGAAAGGGTCTCTAGCCTACTGGTTAAGGCTTCTAAGTCTCGGGTTTGATTCCCCTCGAGGACGAATTTTCAGGCTTGGTTAAAAAAATCCCCTCGTTGTGTCTTATCCATTCTCAGGTTACGATGTCATGTGTGCCACCCTCTGGTTGGGCCGTTGCAGAGTGGATGGTTGATGTCGGCCCGTTAGTGATGGAAAGGAAGGGTTCGGGGATTTTCTCGACCGCGACCATTGTTTCGATCTCTTTTTAATATTAACGGGAGGACAGTCATTCCCTCCCTGGCCGAGATTTTTTTTCACAACCCAGGCATGTTGTGAAGTGTGAAAATAGTAAATCACAACTAACATTGCGTAGAAATATTTAAAAAAGATGAAAATCATACGGGCGAATGGAGCGACATAAACATGTGTACATGACCCTACGACAGAAATATATTTTCAGATAGTAGCGTACATGTTTCATTGAATCATTTGAGGATCCAAGACTACCATCCTTCTGCTCCCTTGAAAGGCGATTTTGTCTCATGCTTTCACTCATTGCTCGAACTGCTCTGAAGACAACAAAAACACACTTCAAAGTCAGCCAGGACAGATAATGTCTCCAAAAAATAATGCAAAAAAATGTTATGCGAGAAGTTCCTAACTTGCTTAATGTAGAAAGATATATGAGAAACACCACACACCCTTAGGTGGGGGAGTGACCATATATACATGGCCAATATGGTTTAGAGTACAAGGCAAGACAATATGGCTTGAAGTACAAAGCAATTACAAATCTAAAAGATATGCCTAGATACAATCTTTAACACCCGCTTGCAGTCGCAGCGAGAGAATCACGAACGCAAAGACTGGACCAAAAATCAGTAAACAATCGAACAGGTAAGCCCATGGTCATGATGTTGGCAAACTGGTGAGAGGACGGCACATGGAGCACTCGAACTTGGCCCAAGGCGACCTTCTCATGGACGAATTGTATGTCAATCTTAATATGCTTCATGCAACGGCGATATAATGGATTGGCCATTATATATACAACACTCACATTATCACAATACACAATGGTCGTCGAAGGAACAGAAATGCGAAGTTCCTGTAACAGTTGATGTAACTAGCAACACTCGACGACGACATGGTTATGGGCACTAGAGTAGGAGACAGTCGCCTGACATTTTGAGGACGAAGAGACGAGATTATCCAATGTAGACACAATAACTGAAGGTAGAACATCGGGAATCAAGATAACCAGCCCAGTCTACATCTACATAAGTAGTGAAGATCTTAACCAGATTAGTATCGATTTGAAGGTCGTAGGATAGCGTTCCCTTGACGTACCAGAGGATACGCTTGATCAACATGAGATGGGGCTTATGGGGATCATGCATAAAGAGACAGACCTATTGTCATAAGCAAGTATGGACGAGTGAGCATAAGATACTGTGAAGCATCGACAAGGCTCTGATACTTGGTCGGATCATCAATAGGTGTGTCTTCGGTGGAAGAGGGCTTGGCACAAGTGTCAACAGGAGTTGGTGTAGAGTGACACTAGGCCATGTCCACCCACTGCTAGAGGTCAACGACGTATTACCGCTAGGATAGGAAGAGGTCATCAGTGGAGCACGTGACAGAGATGTCGACAAAGTGGTGAAGAGAGCTCAGGTCCATCACGATGAACTCGGTGTGGAGACACATAGTGAAGTGTTGTAGTAACTACATCCAGGATGCGGTGAGGATAATGTCGTCAACGTAGATAAAGAGGGACGTGTCGCAGGCAGATGAACCCGAGGCGGTTTATATATGTGGCAAAGCGTTGGTGCCATGCCCAAGGAGCCTTTCAGACCATTGAGAGATTTCTATAATAAAAAAACATGATTAATAGCGGAGGGGTCGATGAAGTCAGATGGCTAATGACAATAGACTGTCTCCTTGATGTGGTCATGAAGGAACGCATTCTTGATGTCCAACTGATGGATGGGCCAAGCATGAGAGGCAGCAATCCTGCAACATGAATGGTGGCAGGTTTGACCACCAGGTTGAAGATCTCATTTTAGTCGACATCGTGCTGCTCTAAAAAGCCCCAGACCACCCAATGTGCCTTATGGCAGGCAAGCGTACCATACGAGTGAAACATATGCTTGAAGATCCATTGCCCGTAACAACATTGGTGCAGGAGGCCGAGGGACGAGGCGCCACATGTCGTTGTCAATCAGCGCCCAGTACTCATCAATCATAGCTACCCGCTATTGTAGGTCGACGAGCGAGCTACTGTAGTTTGATGGCACCGGAGAGGCAAAAGACTGAAGTTGTAGACAGGTGGCTTGAGGGAACCTCTCATAGAACTTATGATGTGCCACAAAAGTGTTAGAGGCGAAGCACCCTGCATGGGACAACATGGGGCAAGGGGCGCCATGGGGCGACATGTGGAGCACTTGGGCATCGAGCAGGCAATGGCCCATGGATGTTGGTTGGTCGAGGCAGGCGCACGTAGACCGAAACGAATCGATCAGTTGGAAGGACCAATGGAACAGACAGGGTCGACGTTCATACACCAGCCCAAACCGGCCAATAGTAGGGGCCAGTGGATCAACAGGTGCAGAGGATGGCAGCAGAAGGTGCAGGCGCAAAGGTTGTTGCAGTAGGCGCAGCATGGGCAGCTGGAGCAACAACGGCAGGGGAGGCTGGCGAGTCAGGGGAGGGAATGTTGACATGGCTAACAGCAGGTGACCCACCTGTAAGATAATGGGTGTCTTAATGTATTGCATAGAGAAGGGGTTACAATATATAGACTCACATGAAACCCTAACCCTAAAAAGCAACTGTGGTGCTAGCCCACAATATATAGCCGGCAGCCCAACTGTGGTGCCAGCCCACACACACAGAGAGAACACACACAGTCTAACATCACCTCGCAGTCACAACGGGGGCACCACACAAGATGAGACTGGCGTAGAAGCCGAAGTAGGAGCCGACGGGTTGAAATCCCCCCACGGTCGCAACGTCGTGAGGGTGGGAGTGTTGCGGCTGGAGTAGAGACCGGTGTGCGCTTCAAGAAGACGATAGCCCCTAGATGCCGAGGTAGTCGAAGTCGAGGTGGCCGTGGTCGGGAGACACACAGTAGAAGCCTAATCTTCGGGAGGAGTCGACGTTCGACACACACAGTCTAACATCACCTCGCAGTCACAACGGGGGCACCACACAAGATGAGACTGGCGTAGAAGCCGAAGTAGGAGCCGACGGGTTGAAATCCCCCCGCGGTCGCAACGTCGTGAGGGTGGGAGTGTTGCGGCTGGAGTAGAGACCGGTGTGCGCTTCAAGAAGACGATAGCCCCTAGATGCCGAGGTAGTCGAAGTCGAGGTGGACGTGGTCGGGAGACACACAGTAGAAGCCTAATCTTCGGGAGGAGTCGACGTTCGAGCGTCAACGATCGGCGAGGCGACAGAAAAGGACAGCACCAACCTCAGGGCCTTCTTGCTTCGTTCCGCGACCGGTCGTCGAGGAGCCTTGCCAGAGAGGCCGACGGCAGCGCACGCGTCTACACCGGTCATGGTGGCAACGCCCGTGGCAGAAAAGAAGGGGTATCGGCGGATCTGGTCAAAAAAGCCACGACAGTGACGGATCCAGCCATGAAGACGGCGATCCGGCCAAAAGGAGGACGGATCTAGCCGGGAAGGTCGCGACAGCGGTGGATGCGGCCGGGAAAGACGTGGCAGCGACGAATAAAACGAAGGCGACAAAGAAGGAAGGTAGCAGGGCGAGTCCAGCCGGACAGGGGCCTGCACTGGACCTGGCAGGGGATTTTGACGCCAGCAACGGGAGAAGCTTGAAGATAGGAGGAGTTGCTAGGCGTCGGCGCAGTCAGGGACGAGGTGGACGGCGCGACAACGGGGGCTGCACAGCGCACAGGGCAGGGGAAGAAGGGAGAGACCTGCTGGCCGGTCGGCGGCGGGTGGAGGCGCGGTGGCAGCGGATCAGGCAGCCAACGACGCGTGGAGACGAGCTGGCGGTGGATTAGGTGGCTAGCAGCGCGGCAGGGAAGGGACTGGCCCTGGCAGGGTCGATCCGGGGCAGATCTGAGCCACGAAGAAGGCTAGGAAGCGAGGTGGCCGGTGGGGAGGGGTTGTCGCGCCGTGGCCAGGAAAGCGCGCCAGCGCCGAGGAGGACCAGGGCCGGCCGCGGCGACCGGAGGTGGCGGGTCAGCACTGCCAGAGGGAGGAGGCCGGCGGCTTTGGGTGGCCGACGGCTAGGGCTTGGGGAAGAGAAGGCCGCGAGGGCCATGGTCGGAGAAGAGGGGCGCTGGTGGACATTCCTGGTGGGGACAAGCCCGACCACGCAGGCTGGTGGCGGCAGCGTGTGGGCTCGCGCTAGCGGCAGCGTGTAGGTCGATGCAGCGGCTGCTCGCGCGGTGGCAGGGCCCGCGTGCTCACCCGCTACGACGGCCGGTGAGGGAGCGCAGGGAGACGCCCATGGCCGCGTCGGCGTCACCGTTGCGGAGAGGAGCGAGGCAGACGGCCGCCAGGGCTGGCTAGGAGAGGAGCTCGAGGCCACCATGGCCACGCCGAGGCCGAATCTGAGGGAGGAAGGGGAGGGCCGGTGACTAGGATGGTGGCCGCCCCGGGAAGGGAAGTCCCGGGGGCGGCGGCATTGGAGCAGGGCCGGCGACTGTTGGGGTAGGAGGTCGGCGGCTGTGGTGGGTTGGGAAAAAACCTAGCTAGCTGATACCATGTAAGATAATGGGTGTCTTAATGTATTGCATAGAGAAGGGGTTACAATATATAGACTCACATGAAACCCTAACCCTAATGAGCCAGTAGCCCAACTGCGGTGCTAGCCACACACACACAGTCTAACACCGTCCATAGGACCTATAGGATAGCACAGCTGCTCAACATCGGTGGAACACAGAAGGGAGTGGCTGCTCAACACCCATGAAGGACAGAGTGACCACAGGCGAGACAACAAGGAGAGCTGCAACATAATTAGTAACAAGAAAATCGAAAGAGCACGATCACGGGTAGAGGAGGCCACAAAGGGGAAGACTTGTTCGTCGCAGGAGATGATGACAATGCAAGTGGCAAGGTTGAGGCATTAATATCCTTTGTGAGATCAGGGATAGCCAATGAAGACACAACCATACATCAAGGAGCAAGTTTATTAGGGGCAGTGGCAGAGAGGTTTGGAAAGCACAAGTAGCCAAAAACTCTAAAAGATGAGTGAGGTCTAGTTCTGTGTCATGGAGAATCTCGAACGACATGTGATTGTGGATACTAGAGAAGAGGCGGCTATTGAGGTAGGAGGCAGTTGCTAGGGCCTCGGCCTAATAAGGGGGCGACATGGAGGCATGAAGAAGCAGGGTGCAGACGAAGTTGTTAAGCGCACGACGTTCATCTTTGCCATTCTGAGCGGAAGTATAAGGGCAGGATAGGCATAACAGGGTGCCATGAAAAGGGAGGAGTTAGTGGCATTCTTAACAAATTATCTGCCATTAGCTTTAAAACACTTGATGGACAAGTTGAACTATGTACGTGCAAACAGAAAGAAATTAGTGATTAGCTGGTGCACTTCAGACTTGTGTTGCATAGGAAACATTCAGCAAAAAATGACTAAAATCATCCAAAATGACAAGATAGTAAAGACAACCCAAAATACTATGAACTAAAGAAGTCCAGACATCATAATGAAGAAGCTCGAAAGGAGAGGAAGTGCATGAATTTGATCTAGCAAAAGGTAACCGTGTATGTTTGCCAAGCTAACTAGAGTGGCAAATAGCTAAGGTAGCTAGGGCAGGATGGCCAAGATGATGTTGCTACTTGCCACACAATAGAGGGGACAACGAGGTGGGCATGAGCAGAGGCAACGACGGGGAAGGCATAGAGATCGTCGTTACTAGCACATCGAAGCATCTCTTGTCTGGTCTAAAGATCCTTAACAAAGACATCAAAGGGGTCAAATTCGATAGATCAAAGGTAGTCACGAGTAAACAAACGAATGGACAACGAATTACAAACAAAGGGGTAAAAGAACATTGTCGAGATGAAAAGTAGAGGATGAAGCTGGAAGAAGTGACCATGGGCAAGAACAAGGGGGTTGCCATTGCCAACAATGATGGAAAAGTGGGAGGGAGGGAAGCGAGAGAGGAGTATATCATCCGTTGATGACATGCGGGAGCTGGTATCGATATCAAGGACCTAGGGGTTGGATCCCTAGAGTTGTAGCTATTGCAGGGAAACTACCAGACCAGATGGGTCCCAGCTGGGGAGGGCACCTGCTACTGCCACCCAGGGGCAGGTTGAGACTAGCCCCCAACTTACTACGACCATGGTTGGGTGGTAGGAGACGCTTGGGAACCAGTAAAGACAATGTTGGCCTGAAGATAAGGCCTGAACATACCTATAGAAGGTGGCGCTAAACAAGACCAGCAGACGCCACGCCCCACAGGTTGAAATAGACCCATGGGCCAGAAGAACGTGGTCCTATGTGCTCCTAGTTCTCACGGCCCTTGCACCAGTTGTGGCGGCTACTGCCAGCTGGTGTCAGGGCAACAAGTCCCTTGCAGGCGCCAGAATAGCCCCCACTGCTGCTGGCAAGGAGGGTGATAGCCTGGGCATTCTTGATGTCGTTGGTGAGGTGCAGTTCTTTGAGGACCAGCATGTTTCGTGCTTCGACGAAGGATGGCAGAGGTTTGGCATTAGTGACGTCGTCGACAGTGTTGTAGCAGGCGTTGAGGCTACGGAGGAGGTTTAGGATGACTGGGGATCGTCAATGATGAGGCCATGGAAGGCGTCGATGAAGGTCCTCACCCACTTGCAATACTCATTGATGGACAGATCATAGGGTCATGGAATGAAAATCATGACTCAAGAAGATCTTGTCTGTGGAGCTTTGTTAGTGGTGAAGAGGTTGTCGATGGTGACCCAAAGCTGGCGGGCAGTCCATTCGGCGTCGTGGCGAGATCAAGGACCTCATCGAAGACGAATCCATAGAGCCAACTGTGGATGCAGCAGACCGCCTGCAGCTAAGATGGATCTATAGGTCAGGCGGTCGTGGTGCCGTCGATGTGCCCCATAAGGTTGATTTGTTGCACATGGCTGTGAAAAAGTTGGACCAACGAGTGTAGTTAGGGTTCTAGAGTTCGAGGACGATAGGAACATGTGATTTGACGCAAATAGTGGTGTAGGGCAGAGGGCAGGAAGCTTGTCGTTGGTCTTGGACACACCAGTCACAAGAAATGGGTACACTGGTAGCGACCCTCGACCCAGAAACATCGTCCCCAACCCGGGTACACACGCTCATTTTCGTTTCCCCCATGTAAAAATCTCTCACAGGTAGCATACCACGTTCCTCGACCCTATCGATCCAGGAACTTTGTGACTATGGGACAGACTGGTCGCAAAGGTGGTGAGGGTGATGGACAACATTATGTAGTCCGGCGATCAGGGCTAGATAGGAGTGTCGACAGGTGTGGGGACGCAAAGGAGGAGGCGCCCAAAAAGAGGGTCGATGCGTAGGGGAGGCGACATGGCTGGTGGGCTAGGGAAGAACCACACACCCTCCATATATATAGGGCCAATATGGTTTGGAGTACAAGGCAAACCAATATGGCTTGGAGTACAAGGAATTTACAAATCTAAAAGATATGTCTGGATACAATCATATACAATCTCTAACACTTATGGCCAGTTAGCCAAAAAAGTGAAATGCATGTAAAAAATCTATGATATTTTTCAAGAAAACTAAATGGTCAAAAAATTATACGAACACAAAAAAGATTGAATTCATTTATGGCTATTAGACAAGAAACATAAATAGGTGATTTGATGTAGAGATGTAAGGTGTTATCAAGGTTTTAAAGTCGTCCAACTAATCGCTGGAGCAAGCTCGATAAGGGTCTTCGACTCGACTAGGGCGACTAGGAAGCGATTAGTCGTCCTAGTCGCTGACTAATCGCGATTAGTCATCCGACTAGGGTTATGACCAACTAATTTTGTCATTTTGGGCTAGTATCCGGTCTTGTATGGGACGGCCCACCATCTCTAAAGGTCTAAATACATTGTTTGCCCTACGTGGAGTCCTGGATACACAACATTGTTGCTGTCGGCACCCGTACGCGACGTGCGCCCTGCTCAGTGCCGCCACCCTTGCTCCAATGCCCCCTTCTCCAGTGTCGTCGCCCTGTTGTGCGTCCGTCGCTCCATCGCGTGGCTACCCCCCTCCTTCGCGCGGCAGCTGCAGAGGCTCTCTGCTCGAGCCTCCGACGTGCGACGCTTCTACTCCAGCCTCTAGCATGCGGCGCCTTTGCTCCAACGTGCGGCGGCCTTCTGCAGTCATGACCATGGTTTTTAAAGCGGTAAGGCGAGCCAAGGCATTGGACAACCGCCTGGACACCTAGGCGACGCCTACGCGAGGTAGGCGGGCAAGGCGCCTAGGCGTTGGACCTCCGCCTGGACGCCTAGGCGACGCCTTAAGAACAGGGGTCATGACCATTCTCCTATAGCCGCGACCATCTTCCACTCCTCCATCAGTCGACCATCCTCCTCCTCTGTTTAGAGTTCAGACTTCAACGGAGATGAGCACATCTTCAGACAGTAATCCATCTGTTCTTTTGGTTGTTCACTTGTTCAGTAGAATTGTGCCTGCCTCGACCTCCTCTTGAGTTGCTCTTCGCTTGATTTAAACTTATGACTTGCAATTTGAATTTTGAACCTATGATGCTGCTACAGCTATATATATTAATATATATATAGGTGGACGACTATAGGACGACTAGGAGTCGACTAGGCTCGACTAATCAAGCAAATCAACGACTTATCGCGATTAGTCACCTTATCGATGCTCATGCGACTAGAGTCAATTTGTCGACTTTAAAACCTTGGATGTTATATGACTCAACTTTGGATCAAAATAAAAAGTAGAACTCAACATATAATTCATGAAAATTATGAACCATGGTTCATAGGTAGCACAAGAACTAGAGAAGACAAAAGACATCTAAATAGACATAAGTTACTGAACTATCAATATTTTATACAAGTGAAATAAAATGTTCAAAATACTAACTCTTTGTTTGTTTTCATAATTTCATTGTTTGTTCAAAAGGAAAATCCCTCCTATTGCATCTTAAAAAGAAACCAAGGATTTTAGCGAAGTTGCGTTGTACAGTAATTAAACTAAAATCACTGTGTTTTCACTGTAGTGCTGTACTTAGCAGTTCACCACTATTTTGAAACAAATCAGAGTTGAAAACCATCTTTGCGAACCTCACAATATCATCACTGATTTCAGGAGTAATATTAGTACTTCTCCGTGCTCTATGTGTATTTGATGTTGATGCGCCATCTGACCTATGATCAAGCAAAATATGTTTAGTTAGGGCAAATGAAAGCAGTACTACTGGATTAAAAAATATTAACTGCACTAGTGTTAAACCATTTATAGCCCAAGAGTAAGCCGGCCATCAAAGTTAAGCTCATATATAGTTTCTATTACTGCTACAAGGATTCTGCTTCAGACCCTTCTGTTTTTTCTGCCTCCCCAACCTTCATAAAACAGTATATAACTAAAGGGTATACAGATAAGTGGTCCCTTTTCACAATGTCAAAAATATGTGACAAAGGATAAGAGAAAATGTCTCCAACAAATAATTAACTTCTACAAAGTTGTAACCTTATCACAACAAGTTTCTCAGGATGACAAGCCCAAACATATAGGGCAAGCGAGACATGGCAGGTATGTGCGATGCATGAAGCATTAAACCTTGGCCAGTAGTACCAACAATGAGACATCGTCTTAGCGAAGCACAGCATCGAAGGTGCGATGGTCATGTCAGAACTGAGGAGCACATGCCAAGCTTTTTTTTTCTCGAAAGCGCAGGGGAACTGCGCCTTAAAATATATTAAGAAGAGGAAAAAGGTCTAAAATAGACCAGGTTACAAACAATAAGCTCCTTACGGAGGCCAGTACCTCCTATAAGTGAAAGAGTCCAATAAAGCCAGACTCAAAAAACTACTAAAATAGAAACAGCAGGATTCAGCCATTTGTTAAGGAAGCTGCCAAAAAAGAAAGGCCCTTGGCCCCAGCTAATGCCCACAGTCTTCTCTCATCATCAGCCTGCCAAGCTCAGAAATGGTGTTCCACATATTACATAAAACTATCTTGTTGGCGATAACATGATTTGTTTTCATCTGTTGCAGCAAATGACACAACGTTTCATCTGTTGTGGCAAATGACTCTTAGCTTTACAGCCCTGAAGGCAGGACAAACTTGCATAGATTCTATTTCTCGAACATAAGATGTTACTCACAAAGCAGGCTTGCTGGTATCAGGCGTTCATCACAAAACAGCCACCATGCAGGTCTAGTCGAGGACCAGTAAGGGATAAAATCCAAAATATTAGACGAGTCAATGGCTACAATTCCATGGTTGCAAAAAATTGATGCTCATGCCGAAGCCAATAATTTCATGGATTTGCTCAAGTTCAGGTTCTACTCCACTAGTGGCAACGAAGCAACATATTGTCTTCTTTATTGAGCAGATCCAATGCTAGAGGCTCCCATATAAGTGGGGTCTAGGAAAGGGATAAACCGAGGCAAGCCTCCCCCCGCAAATGTGGAGAGGCTACTTTGAACCTGAGACCTAATGACTCAATGAGACAGCTCTCACCACTACACCAAGTCGGCTCTTCTTGTCTTCTCTAGTGATGGAGTTGTATTTGGAGAGGAGAATAGCCATAGGGAAGATGAATGTTGAAATGTTTTTCTTTCCTAAAAAAAGGTTACCTAAACGCACATAGAGCCTGCAGCCATTGTTGTTGAGGTGTGCCAACAAGGTCCGGACTCAGGAGTCACATAGGTCAAAGCCATGTCAGTTTGCGATTTTTTGTTGGGGGGAGGAGATCAATTGTACGTGCTTTTGACATTCCAAAGATGCAAGTGTGTCATTAAAAGCAAATTGGCCATTGTTCGTTTTATGTCCAAGATTCTTTTTGTCCAAGATTCTTTTTCACATTAGGTTCCTTAAAACTTGAACCTCTCTCCCTTCACACCCGCATTCGGCGCATTCCACGATACCTCCGGGTCCTAACACGTGGCAGCACTGTTCAACGCTTTTTCGTTTTCACTTTTACTGTTTGGATGCAGCAAAACGCGCCAGCCCAGTGTAGTTATATGGAAAATGTGAGACATTACGGATGCAGCAATAGATGTCTGTTTTGGGCACCAAAACAATGAGGATCAGAATTTGCCTCTTCTGGATTGTTCAGATTGAAAAGTACACAAAAAAACATACTGAGGTACCTTGACACTGCTACAGCACCACCATATTGTTTATCACCCAGCATTGAGCGCCCACGAACTCTGGACAGTGGATGCTCTGGACTACAGGAACAAAGAAATGCATTTGAGAAAAAGAAACCTTATATATGAATTCCATATTCTAAGTTGCGATGTTATATGAATTTAAGAAGGAAATGTTATATGAATTCCATATTGTTTATATATGAATTCCATATTCTAAGTTGCGATGTTATATGAGTTTAAGAAGGAAATGTCAATTGCCATACAATGCAATAGAAAAAAGAACTAAAATAACTAGCAGATAAACCTTCCATAAAATACTCAAAACAAATTTTGCACTTACATCACCTTTAGTTCTCTCCACTCATTTTAATCACTTGTTGTACTTCTAAATAAACCTTAATTCCATTTTAGGGTTTCAGACAGCAAAACTAGTTTGAAAGGCAAGTAATGACAATGGGACATTGAGGATCTGTCAGATACCATGTAGAGCCAAAGCAGTAAGTTCATCAGTCAGCTACATGTAGTGTTAGACTACCCGTCTAGGACTCTAGGGTTTGGGGTATTCCCCATGTAATTACCGTCTCACCCCTCACTGTAATGGGCCTGGCCCAGTTACTATGTCTATTAATACTACTCCCCATCCCTGGTTAGGGGTATGGGTTCAGCTTCCTACATGGTATCAAATTAGGTTTAGGTCCTCCCCAGCTACAGCCGCCAGGGGTACTCTTCCCCCTGCAGCCGCCGCCGGCCCCCTGCCGCCGGCCTCCCTCCCGCCGTCGGCCCCCTGCTGGCCGCCTGCCCTGCTCCCTTCCACTCCTCTCTCCTCTCCCCCAAGCCGCGCCGCTGCCTGGCCTTCTCCAGCGCGCCAGCTCGACCGGCGTCTCCACCTCTCCAGCCGCCAGCGGCCGGTTCCTCCTCGTCGCCGGCGCTTGTGCGCCCCCTCCCCTCCTCGCCGCCAGGCTGCCGCTTCCGCGCCCAGGGGCCGCCGCGTCGCGTCAGCTCGCGACCCCGACGACGCGCCCGTCTGCACCAGGCCGGCCTCGCCAGCGGCCCGCGACCGAGCAGCGGTCCGCACCCAGGCGCGCCACCGCTCCTGCCCAGGCGTCCGCGACCGGCCCAGGCCGCCGCACCGCCTGCCGATCCGGCGCCCCGACGCCGCCCCTCGCCTCACCGGACCTGGACGCCGCCGCCCCTACCCCCGCCGACGGCCGAGGCTCCCTCCACCTGCCGCGCAGAGGCCTGGGCGTCCGACCAGGGGCCAGCAGGGCGAGATCCGGCCAGGGGAGTGGCGTCCCACGCGAGCTCTCCTTCCCCTACCAGCCGCCGGCCACCTCCGGACGCCGATTCTTCCCCACTGCTCAGCAGCCTTATCCTCCCTGCTTCACCCGACCAGGAGCACCCGCCCGGTGGTCCCGCGCCCCTGCTGTTCCGCGCCACGCAGCGCCCCTGCAGTCCCGTGCCGTGGTCGCCCGACGCCGTGCACTCAGCCCGGCTGTCCTGTCCGCGCCTCCCTGCGCCGGCCTGCACCGGTCGCCATGAGCTTTACCTCGCTCACCGCTCTCGTGACGGTGCGTGTCCTCCTCCACGACGGCCAGCTCATCCGGGGCATGTTCGTGTCCTTCGATCCCGTCTGGAACCCTATTCTTCGGGACTGCGTCGAGGTCCACCCTCAGGCGGGCCGTCACGTGCCTGGACCGCTTGTCTTCCCACGTGCTGCGATCGCCTCCCTAGCGGTTGAGCCCGTGTCATCTCCCTCCCTTCCTAGTGCCTCTGTCGGGGCACCTTCTTTGGCCCTCTCCGCTCACCACGTACCATCGCCACTTCCACCTCCCCGGACCACCACCGATTGGGTGGTTGACTCCGGGGCCTCCTTCCACACTACCCCCACCACTACTTCGTTACTCCACTCCCATCCACCCCACCCCTCACATCCTACCTCCATCGTCGTCGGCAACGGTTCCACCCTCCCGGTCACCTCAGTAGGTACATCGGCTCTTCCAGGACCATTTTGCCTTAACGACGTCCTTGTTGCTCCCGGTCTAACTCATCCCCTCCTCTCGGTTCGTCGCTTCACTAGTGACAACCAGTGCTCTATGGAGTTCGACCCATGGGGCCTCACCATACGCCACCTTCCCACACATGCTGTGCTCGCTCGCTGTGACAGCTCCGGCCCCCTCTATTCTCTTCACTTGCCCTCCACTCCCCACACCAGAGTAGCCTCATCTCCTGTACTTACTACTACCACCACTTCACATGTTCTCGCCACTACCACCACCTCCTCCGCCATTTGGCACCGCCGCCTCGGGCACCCTGGACCTGACGTCATGTCCCAGCTTTCCGGCCACTCCGACATCTCATATACTCGGGGCTCTTCTGAGCGCCTCTGCCATGCTTGTCAGCTCGGCCGTCACTCACGTCTCCCTTTTTCCACTTCCACGTCCAGGGCTGTTCAGGCCTTTGATCTTGTCCACTGTGACCTCTGGACATCTCCTGTCCTTAGCCTCTCCGGCTACAAGTACTACCTAGTCATTCTGGATGACTACTCCCATTTCCTTTGGACTTTCCCCCTTCGGCTGAAGTCCGACACGTTTACCACCCTCACTCACTTCTTCACCTGGGTATCCACCCAGTTCCGGCGCCCGGTCCGTGCCCTGCAGTGCGACAATGGCCGCGAGTTCGACAACAACGCCTCCCGTTCTTTCTTCCTCACTCACGGCATCCAGTTGCGTCTCTCGTGTCCCTACACCTCTGCTCAGAACGGCCGGGCCGAGCGTATGATTCGCACCACCACCAACATGATCCGCTGCCTTCTCTTTCAGGCATCTCTCCCTGCCACCTATTGGGCAGAGGCCCTTCATACTGCCACGCATCTCCTCAACCGTCTTCCCTCGAAGGCGGTGAGCCACCCTACTCCTCACTTTGCCCTGTACGGCACAGCCCCTTCCTACGATCACCTGCGCGTGTTCGGCTGTGCCTGCTACCCTAACACTTCCGCTACCGCCCCTAACAAGCTTTCTCCTCGCTCCACTCGGTGCCTCTTCCTCGGCTACTCCCCTGACCACAAGGGGTATCGGTGCCTAGACCTCACCTCCCACCGCATCATCATCTCTCGTCACGTCGTCTTTGACGAAGATGTGTTTCCCCTTGCTGGCTCCACCCCACCCACCGACCTTGACTCCCTCCTCGAGTCCGATCCGATTCCTCCCCCACCTTCGGCTCCCCGTCTTGCGCCGCTACCTGCTCCTCGTGCGGCTCCCACGACCCTGCCTGCGCCACGCGCGGCCCCGTCGGTCTCCGCGACACGCGCGACCCCGTCGACCCCGCCTGCGCCACGCGCGGCTCCGTCGATCACGCCTGCGCCACGCGCGGCCCCGTCGGTCCTGCCTGCGCCACGCGCGGCCCCGTCGGTCCTGCCTGCGCCACGCGTGGCCCCGTCGACCCCGCCTGCGCCACGCGCGGCCCCGTCGACCCCGCCTGCACCACGCGCGGCCCCGTCGACCCCGCCTGCGCCACGCGCGGCCCCGTCGACTCCGGCTCGATTCGCCAACCCCGCCCTCGTCTACCATCGCCGCGGCCACACCACTACCTCGGCGCCCCCCGACCCGGGTCCGTCGACGAGCGCGGCCCGATTCGCCGACCCCGCCGTCGTCTATCACCGCCGTGAGCCGGCCCCACCAGCCGCTCCCGACGTTCCGGCGGCTCACTCCGAGCCGGCCGTATACCACCCGGTCGCCATCCATCGCGACCCCGGGCACGTCCACCCGATGGTGACTCGGCGCGCTGCTGGCGTTCTCCGACCCGTCGACCGGCTGATCCTGGCCGCTGATACGTCCAGCACTCCACCCGGCGCTTCCCCGGTGCCCTCTTCCGTTCGCACTGCCCTCGCCGACCCACATTGGCGTCGTGCTATGGAGGAGGAGTACGCGGCCCTCTTGGCCAACCACACCTGGGACCTGGTGCCGTGTCCACCAGGCACCAACGTGGTCACCGGCAAGTGGCTATTTCGCCACAAGCTGACCTCGGATGGCTCCCTCGACCGCTACAAGGCCCGTTGGGTCCTTCGGGGTTTCACACAGCGCCCCGGAGTGGACTACGACGAGACCTTCAGCCCCGTCGTCAAGTTCGCCACTGTTCGCGCCGTCCTCTCCCTCGCCCTCTCCCGCGACTGGGCGATCCATCAGCTCGATGTCAAGAATGCCTTCCTGCATGGCACTCTGACGGAGACTGTCTACTGCAGCCAGCCCACCGGCTTCGTCGACGCTGACCGTCCGGATCTGGTCTGCCGGCTGAACCGGTCCCTGTACGGCCTCAAGCAGGCGCCACGGGCATGGTACAGTCGCTTCGCCTCCTACCTGGCCTCCATCGGCTTCGTCGAGGCCAAGTCGGACACGTCCCTGTTCATCTACCGGCGCGGCGACGACACCGTCTACCTCCTGCTCTACGTCGACGACATTGTGCTCACGGCATCGACCGCCGATCTTCTACACCGCACGATCGTCGCCCTTCAGCGGGAGTTCGCGATGAAGGACCTGGGGCCCCTACACCACTTCCTCGGCATCACCGCCGAGCGCCGGTCCCAGGGTCTCTTCCTCCACCAGCGCCAGTACGCCATCGACATCCTGGAGCGGGCTGGCATGTCTGACTGCAAGCCCTGCTCCACGCCTGTCGACACTCAGGCCAAGCTCTCTGAGGACGATGGGCCTCCGGTCGCCGACGCGACGTCCTACCGGAGCCTCACCGGCGCGCTCCAGTACCTCACCTTCTCCAGGCCCGACATCGCATACGCCGTCCAGCAGGTGTGCCTGCATATGCACACTCCGCGGGAGCCCCATCTCACTGCGCTCAAGCGGATTCTGCGCTACCTCCGCGGCTCCCTCGACTACGGCCTCCTTCTCCGACCATCACCAACGTCAGAGCTCGTGGTCTACACCGACGCTGACTGGGCTGGCTGTCCCGACACGCGCCGGTCCACCTCCGGTTACGCCGTGTTCCTGGGCGCCAACCTCGTCTCTTGGGCCGCCAAGCGTCAGCCCGTCGTCTCTCGCTCCAGCGCTGAGGCCGAGTACCGTGCCGTGGCCAACGGCGTGGCAGAGGCCTCCTGGCTGCGCCAGCTCCTCCACGAGCTCCACAGTCCCCTCCAGCGCGCCACCCTCGTCTACTGCGACAACGTCAGCGCAGTCTACCTCTCCACCAACCCCGTGCAGCATCAGCGCACAAAGCATGTGGAGATCGACCTGCACTTCGTCCGCGAACGTGTCGCTGCCGGTGACGTTCGGGTTCTCAGCGTCCCCACCACGCTGCAGTTCGCCGACATCTTCACCAAGGGACTACCGTCGAGTGTATTCTTAGACTTTCGTTCCAGTCTCAACATCTGTACAGGATAGAGTTGTGACTGCGGGGGGGTGTTAGACTACCCGTCTAGGACTCTAGGGTTTGGGGTATTCCCCATGTAATTACCGTCTCACCCCTCACTGTAATGGGCCTGGCCCAGTTACTATGTCTATTAATACTACTCCCCATCCCTGGTTAGGGGTATGGGTTCAGCTTCCTACATGTAGCAATAATTCAACTGCTTTCCATCCAAACGGTAAGGAGAGATAAAACAAACAAAAATTACCCACAATTTGCCCAGTTTTAAAGCAGAGGAACTAAAACAAAGCTAGGATGCAAAGGACTGAAAGTACACTTATAAAAAAAGGACAGCTATCGGTGCATGTGCTCCCACTTGCGTGGGTCCGGGGAAGGGTTGGACCAATTTGGGTATACAGTACACAGTCTTTCCCAGCATTTGCAAGAAGCTTTCCACGACTCAACCCGTGTCCCAGTCAAAAGGCAGCAGCTTTACCACTGCACCAAGGCTCCCCTTCACTGAAAGTGCACTTATAACATCCCAATAGCTTAGATCTCCCTTTCACAGAAGAGGAAGTTTGGGACACAGTCAGGAATTTGCCTGCTGACAAGGCCCCGGGCCTGATAGATTCACTGGAAGATTTTATAAAGTTCGCTGGAATATTATCAAAGGAGATGTGTTAACTGCAATAATGGCTGTTGGGAACAGAAACTTCATAAATCTGGACAGACTTTACTCATCTTACATTACCTTGATTCCTAAAGTGAAGGGGGCTGATCAGATCGAGGATTTCAGACCAATTAGTCTGGTTCATAGCTTTGCCAAGTTAATCACTAAAGTTCTGGCCAACAGGTTAGCAAAAAGATTGAATGAATTGGTCTCCCCTAACCAGAGTGCTTTCATTAAAGGCAGGTTTATTCAAGATAACTTCATGCTTGTCCAACAAACTGCAAGGTTGTTGCACTCTCAGAACATGGCCAGACTGCTTTTCAAATTAGACATAACAAAAGCATTTGATTCTATTACATGGTCCTTCCTGATTGAAGTAACGTGACATATGGGTTTTGGGCAGAATTGGAGAGACATTATTTGTGGACTCCTAGGCTCCTCTTCTACCATAGTTCTTTTAAATGGCAGCCCTGGCAGGAAGATTCTGCATAGAAGAGGCCTCAGGCAGGGAGACCCTCTATCCCCATTGCTCTTCATTCTTGCTATGGATGTGCTGAGTTGTTTTTTTTCAAAGGCTGAAGAGACTGGTCTGCTGCAACAGCTTTGCTCTAGAAGGAGGCTTCATAGGTTATCCATATATGCTGATGATGTAGCCATATTTTTGCACCCCACCCAATCTGACATTTCATCTACCCTCAATATCTTAAACCTGTTTGGGAATGCCTCTGGGCTCCATAATAATGCTCAAAAATCCAACAGCTATCCAATCAGATGTTCTGAGGAAGCTATTCAGGCAGTCCAAAACATTTTACCTTGTGAGCTTGCTTCCTTTCCTTGCAAGTATTTGGGCCTCCCTCTTTCCTTGCACAAACTTTCCAAGCATCAGTTCTGGCCTTTGATTGATAAAATTGCTGACAGACTTCCTTGCATAAATAGGGCAGGAAGAAGAATCCTGGTCCAGTGAAAGGGAAATGGCCTTAACCATTTCCTAAAATCGATTTTGGTGTTTGACGACCATCACAAACCTTATGGACTAACTAGTTTGCCTAGTTGATGTTTTCTCAGGTGCATAAAGTTCACATACACATAAGGAAAATAACCCTTGGGGGAATTCTAGAAGTATAGAGCAAAACAGACTTGCACCAGCCTGTGGCGCACCGGACAGTCCGGTGTGCACCGGACAGTGTCCGGTGCCTAGGCTGGCGCGCCCAGCGAACTGGCCGCTCTCGGGAATTCGCAGCGCTCCTCCGCTAAAAATCACCGGACTGTCCGGTGCGCCCACGAGCAACGGTCGACTTCGCCAACGGTCGACTGCGGACGACTGCACCGCAGTCTAAAGCGTCAGGAGGTCAGAGACAGTCTACGATGTCAGGTCGCACCGGACTATCCGGTGCACCAAAAGGACGGACGGCTTCAACAGTCAACAGCTCCAAACCCCAACGATCGGCTGACGTGGCATGCACCGGACAATGAACAGTGCAGTGTCTGGTGCGCCACCGGACTGTTGTGTCCGTCGACAGAGAACTCAGCCAACGGCTAGAATAGTGGTTGGGGCTATAAATACCCCCCAACCACCACCATTCAAGTCATCCAAGCATCCCACTCTCTACATTCAATGCAAGAGCAAAGAATACAATCCAAAGACACATTCATCCAAAGACACATTCAAAGCCTCCAATCCTCTCTAAGTGCCATAATCAAGTCAAATGATCTAAAGTGTTTAGTAACTTGAGAGAGGGTGATTTGTGTTCCATTTGTTGCTCTTGTTGCTTGGTTGCTTTCTTCTTCTCCTTCTAAACTTTCTAAGTGATTTGTAAAGCAAGCAAGAGACACCTAATTGTGTGGTGATCCTTGCGGGGTCTTTGTGACCCATGTGATTAAGAAGCAATCAATCGGTCTAGGTGACCGATTGAGAGAGGGATAGGGTTGAAATAGACCCGGCCTTTGTGGCCTCCTCAACGGGGAGTAGGTTCTTTGGAACCAAACCTTGGGAAACAAATCGTTGTGTCCATTTGTGTTGATCTTCACCATTTGATTTGTTTCTTCCCTCTCCCTTCTCACTAAACGTTCTCTTGCTCACATTGTTTTGAGTTAGCTCCCAAAGTTATCCACATTGATTGAGCAACTCATAGCAAGAAGAACTAACTTCCGCACTCCGTATTTACTATTATTTATTTCTAATCCTAATCATGAGTGAAGTGCGTGTTCAAAGTTTATAATTTTCAGGTTTCGCCTATTCACCCCCCCCCCCCTCTAGGCAGCTTTCATCCAGCATGTGCTAACTGGGATGTCGGTATACACTGATATGGCTATTGACTTTCCCAAATGGGACATTGATGAAATTGATAAGATAAGTAAGGGTTTCTTATGGAGAGGAAGAGAGGAAGCAAGGGGAGATCATTGCCTAGTTGCTTGGAAAAAAGTTTGCAGGCCACAGGACTTGGGGGTCTAGGAGCTTTGCTGGGCTCTCAGAATGAGATGGTTATGGCTGAAAAAGACTGACCCTACCAGACCTTGGAGTGATCTTCCTATTCAAGTTCCTAGTAAGGCCAGGTCTTTCTTTTCTGTCGTGTTGATCACTGAGGTTGGGAATGGTTCTAATACTCTTTTTTGGACTGATAAGTGGATTAATGCGAAGAGAGTTTCTGATATAGCCCCAAGGTTATTCAGTTTAATTCCAAAGAGAATTGCTGCTAAAAGAACTGGTCAGGATGCTCTGCCTAATAGAAGGTGGATTGCTGACATTAGAGGGGCCTTGAGTGTGGGTGCTCTAATTGACTATCTTCACTTCTAGAACTCTCTTTCTGGTATAGTGCTGCAACCAAACAATGAGAACCACTATATTTTTTCTGCTGCCCCTGATGGTAATTATTCTGCATGCTCAGCTTACAAAGGCCTATTTACTGGTTCAATTCCTTTTGATAATCATAAAAGAATATGGAAGTCTTGGGCTCCACCCAAATGCAAATTCTTTTTATAGCTGGTGGCGCACGATAGATGTTGGACTGCTGACAGATTGGAGAGAAGAGGCCTGAATCACCCTCCCAGGTGTCCTCTATGTGATCAAGAGCCAGAGACCATTAACCACTTGCTGGTTTTTTGTGTCTTTTCTAGGGTGGGCTCAGTCCTCCACAGGCTAGAAATGGCTCAGGATGTTAGAGTGCTCAACCAGGCTGAGGTATGACTCAAAAAACCGACTTAAAAAGCAAGCCTTACTGTTATCCTCTTTCAAGCACACCATGGCAAGGCTAAGATCTAGAATTTCCTGGCTAAAGGAGGGGGATGCTAATACAAAATTGTTTCACCTTCATGCTCGACATCGCAAGAGGAAGAATTTTGTGTACAAGCTGGTGGATGGGGATCATACCCTAACCAGCCATGATGAAAAGGCTGTCTGTGTGGACTCTTTCACACCAACCTCATTGGAAAATTTGTTGATCGAGATAGGGTGATTGATCTCGAAGCCCTTGGGTTGCCTACTTTTGAGCTGTCTGAGCTTGATGCCCCCTTTTCTAAACAAGAAGTTGAGGATATCATCAAAAGCCTCCCTGCAGATAAGGCCCCTGGGCCTGATGGTTTTACTGGTCGTCTCTACAAAGTTTGTTGGCCTATTATAAAAGCTGGTATGATGGCTGCAGTCTCGTCTGCTTGGGGCAGGAAATTTGAAAATTTTGGGCGCCTTAATTCAGCCTATATCATCATGATTCCAAAGAAGGATGGGGCTGAAATGGTGAAGGACTTCAGGCCTATCAGCCTTGTGCATAGCTTCGCTAAGTTGATCACAAAAATCCTAGCCAATAGGTTGGCTAGAAGACTTAATGAGATGGTCTCTCCTAATCAGAGTGTGTTCATTAAAGGTAGATTCATCCAGGACAATTTTATGTTGGTACAACAAACCTCAAGATTCCTTCACAAGAAGAATAAGGCTACTTTGCTCTTCAAATTGGATATTACTAAGGCATTCGACTCTGTTTCATGGCCTTTTTTAGTTGAAGTAATGAGGCAGCTAGGCTTTGGGCAGATTTGGAGGGGTATTATATGTGGTTTGTTGGCCTCTTCCTCTACTCAAGTGATGTTGAATGGATTCCCAGGAAAGCACATCATTCACCGGAGAGGGCTTCGTCAAGGGGATCCCCTATCTCCTTTATTGTTTATTCTTGCCATGGATGTCCTAGTCTATATGTTTTCCAAGGCAGAGGAGGCGGGTTTACTCCAACAATTATCCAACAGGAGAAAGCTCCATCGGATCTCCTTATATGCTGATGATGTAGCCCTTTTTGTTCACCCAGCAGCAGCAGATTTATCTATCACTCTTAGCATTCTTCAGCTTTTTGGAGATGCCTCTGGGCTGCACAATAATGCCCATAAATCTAATGCAATTCCTATCAGATGCTCAGAGGAGGACATGATGGAGGCCCAAAGCTTGCTGCCCTGTGAAATATCTTCGTTCCCTTGGCGTTATTTGGGTCTTCCTCTTTCCTTGCACAAGTTATCCAGGCAGCAGTTCCAGCCTTCTATTAATAGAATTGCTAACCAGATTTCAAGTTGGAAGGCAGACTTATTGACAAAGGCAGGGAGAAGAGTCCAAGTTCAGCATGTCCTTACCAGCATGACTGTTTATATGGCAATGGCAGTGGATATCCCACAATGGGGCTCAGATGCCATTGACAAAATAAGGAAAGGTCTTCTTTGGCGAGATCGAAAAGAGGTGAAAGGTGGGCACTGCCTTGTGGCATGGGGAAAGGTTTGCCGCCCCCTTCAGCTTAGAGGGTTGGGTATCTCCAGTTTAACAGAGCTCTGTTGGGCCCTTCTAATGAGATGGCTCTGGCTGTCTAAAACCGACATCTCCAGGCCCTTGTTTAGTCTCCCAATTAAAATTCCAAAAAAGGCCACATCCTTCTTTAATGAGGTTGTGCTCACTGAAGTTGGAGATGGGGTCAATACCAAATTCTGGAAAGACAAATGATTACACGGTAGAATAATTGCAGACCTGGGTCCTAGACTCCTTGCTACAATTCCTAAGCGGATTGTGAACAGTAGGACCAGTGATTTCAAGTCGTCCGATTAGTCGCGACTAATCGGCCTGGTCGGTCTGTTATGCCCGACTAGGGGTTCCAACTCGACTAGGAGTTATGGTCGTCCGGTCGTCCGGTCGTCCGCCTAACCGTCGCCTAATCGTGACTAATCGGGCGACCAGGCACTGCGCAAGACCAGGAGTGATCTCATGACTAGGCTGCAGGGTGCTAATGGGCTAGCAGCCAGTGGCCCATTAGGGTTTTTTCACGTGCCTGTTCTTTCACGCGCCCATAAGAGACTTAACCGCCCGTTGCCGCGCTGCCTCCTGTCGTCGCTTGGTTCCTCGCGACACCGCCGCCTCCTCACTGGTCGGGCCAGACCTCGACGCCGGCTACCCCTCCTCTGCCCTGAGCAGCCCCTCCTCTTCTCCTTTTCATCTGCCGCCGGTTGCCCCTCCTCTGCCTGCTCCAGTTCTATAGCTCGAGTCCAGAACTCCAAATCACCTATGGGCGACGGCTGCTCCAGATCATCGGCGGGCGGCGGCTGCTCTAGATCATAGGCGTCTACAACACCAGTGACGAGTTGAGCTCATCATCTCAAGGTTCCCCCTTCTCTGTAGTTCTGTTCTGTGATTTTGTCTGTCTCTGTAGCTTACCTCTGTCGGTGCCAGTGTCGAACTAATGATTGTTGCTGCTCTAATCCTTATGTCAAGGACTGAGTACCCTTGACTCGCCGGACCGCTGCTACGCAGCTCGTAGCCGTCGGTCGTCTTCTCCGGTGGGGAGTATGCCTCCCAACCGCAGGCTTAACAGAGGTAGAAAGGTGAGAGACAACTGATTATTGCTTGCTTTCAAAGGTCCGGTTACAATCAATTTATAAGGCCAGCAGCCAGCGCAAATGGAGAAGCTCTCCTTGATTATAGAACCTGCCCAAAACTTAGTTTCCTTCCTAGGCCTTTCCTTTCTAGCCCTTTCCTTCCTAGCCGCCAATCACTGGCACCCTTTCCTGTTCTGCGCCAATCACCGGCGCCCTTTCCTGTTCTGCGTGATCCCCCTGATCTGCGCGATCTCCTGCTGCACGGTTGGCGCGTTCCTCAGCGCGACGAATGTCCCGCGCACGCCTCCCCCTACGGATATACGGTTGACCGTACATGACATCTCTCCCGGCCCTCGAAGGCTAGCTCGTCTTCGAGCTGAAAGTTGGGAAAGCGGGCGCGGAAGTCGTTGAGGTCCTCCCACGTCGCGGACACAGACTGCTCATCTTGCCACTGGACCAACACTTGATGAACGCCACGGGCCAACCGACCAGCAAGGATGCGACCAGGGGCGGACACTACCGCGCCATTGAGAGTCGCTGGAAGCACTGGTGGCTCTGCGGGCGATGTGCCCACCAATTTCTTGAGGACACCAACGTGGAAGACGTCATGGAGCCTGGCGCCCTCCGGAAGCTGTAGTCGCACCGCTGCCTCGTTGATGACTTCCTGGACGCGGTAGGGGCCGACGTAGCGAGGCTTTAGCTTCCCAGTAGGCGTTCGTGACAGCAATGCTGCCGACCGTTGACGGAGGCGGAGGAACGTCCAGTCGCCCACTTGGTAGACCACCTTTCGATGGTGCTGGTCGTAGGCACGTTTCTGGGACTCCTGGGCCTGCTGTAGCCGATAGCGGACGTCGTCGAAGAAGGCGGAGCGTTCCTCCATCTCTTGCGCCACTGCTGCCACCCGCGTCTCATCGGGTTCATAGGAGCGGATGGATGGGGGGTCACGGTCGTACACCACCCTGAACAGCGTCGCGTGGAGTGAAGATTGGTAGGCGGTGTTGTAAATATACTCTGCCCAGGGAAGCCACCGAAGCCACTGCCGGGGCCGATCGCTGGTGAAGCATCGAAGGTACATGGCAATGACGCGGTTGGCGGCCTCTGACTGGCAGTCTGTCTGTGGGTGGAAGGCGGAGGACATGTACAGCTTCGAGCCGGTGAGCGTCATCATCTCTTTCCAGAATGACGAAGTGAAGACCGGGTCGCGGTCCGAGACGATGGACTGTGGCACACCATGAAGGCGAACCACCTCAGCGAAGAAAGCTTGCGCCACCGATTTCGCCATGTAGGGGTGCGCCAGTGGGATGAAGTGGCAGTATTTGCTGAAGCGGTCGACGACGGTGAGGATTACTGTTTTGCCGTGCACCCGAGGCAGCGCCTCGATGAAGTCGAAGCCAATGTCTGACCACACGCCGAAGGGAATCGGAAGAGGATGTAGGAGGCCAGCTAGACGTAGGTGGTCTGACTTGTATCTCTGGCACGTGCTGCAGGCCTGGACGAACTCCTGCACAATATGACGCATGGCCTAAAAATGGAAGTCGCGCCTAAGTCGATGCAGGGTGCGGTGGACGCCCTCATGGCCATCATTGTGTACCGCGGCCACGATCTCCTGCAGAAGGGGTGAGTCGGCTGGTATGTAGAGGCGACCCTCCATGGCGACATGCCGCCCACAATGGACCAGGGCGCCTTGCGCGTACCTGTGCTGATCTCATCGTAGATGGCGACGAGGGTTGGGTCGGTGGCTTGGGCCTGCCGTAGACGCTCGATGAAGTCGAAGCGGGGTGCTGTTACAGCCAGCACCTCACCCTCCTCGGTGTCCCATCTGGACAGGGCGTCGGCGACGGTGTTCGTGGCGCCGGAGCGGTACTCAACCTCGAAGTTGAAGCCCAAGAGCTTGCCAACCCAGTGATGTTGAGGTATCGTGGCGAGCCGTTAGTCGAGGAGGTACTTGAGGCTGAAGTGGTCAGTCCTGACGATGAAGTGGCGCCCCACAAATAGGGCCGCCAGTGCCTGACCGCCTGGACCAAGCCGATGAGCTCGCGCTCGTAGGCTGCGAGCGCCCGATGTCTGGGCGCGACCGACCGGCTGAAGGCCACTGGGTGTCCTTCCTGGACAAGTACAGCGCCAAACCCGGACGATGACGCGTCGCACTCGACAACGAATAGCTTGGCGAAGTCCGGCATGGCAAGGACGGGGGCAGACGAGATGGCCGCCTTGAGTGCCGTGAAGGCGACCTTCGTCGCGTCATCCCAGACGAAGCCGTCCTTCTTGAGGAGGGTCGTGAGGGGGGCAGCCATCGTGCCATAGTTATTCACGAATCGGCGGTAGTATGCTGCGAGGCCTAGGAAGCCCCGTACGGCCCGGACGGAGCGAGGCGGTGGCCAATCGTAAATGGCCGCTACCTTGGCCGGGTCCATGGCCACGCCTGCCGTTGAGATGATGTGGCCGAGGTAGGCGACGGAGGGCACACCAAAGGAGCACTTAGAGCGCTTGACGAAGAGCTGGTGGCGGCGCAGCTCATCAAGGACCGCCCGAAGGTGGCGGAGATGATCTGCCCATGTCTTGTTGTAAATTAGAATATCATCAAAAAATACCAGCACGAATCGGCGTAGGAACGGCCGGAGCACGTCGTTCATTAGAGAGTGGAACATGGCGGGGGCGTTGCAGAGCCCGAACACCATCACCAGGAACTCGTACAAGCCGTCGTGGGTGTGGAACGCAGTCTTGTGTACATCTTCCGGCCGCATGCGCTCCTGGTGATATCCCGACCTGAGATCAAGCTTGGTGAAGAACTTGGCGCCGTGGAGCTCGTCGAGGAGTTCCTCCACCACCGGAATCGGAAACGCGTCCTTGACGGTGAGGGCGTTCAAGGCTCGGTAGTCGACGCAGAAGCGCCATGATCCATCGGGCTTCTTGACCAAGAGGATAGGCGACGAGAACGGGGAGTCACTGCGACGCACAATCCCCTGGTCAATCATGGCCGCACTCTGCCGCTCCAGCTCATCCTTGTGGGCCGCCGGGTACCGGTAGGGGCGAACGGCCACCGGTTGCGCGTCCGGTTTAAGGAGAATGCGATGATCGTGGGCCCGCTTAGGAGGCAAGCCCGTAGGAGCCGCGAAGACCTCCACAAACGCGTCCAGGAGAGCCTCCAGTAGCGCGTCGCCTGCGGTCGTGGTGCGCACCGCCGGCCCTTTGTTGCCTGGAGCGCCTGCCCAGGTGGTGGAGCGTCCCCTTCGTTGGAACGTCATGCGGCGAGCAGCGAGGTCCCACATAATTGGTCCCAGTGCGCCGAGCCAGCGGGTGCCGAGGACGACATCGTGCCCGGCCAAGGGCATCACGAAGAGATCGGCCAAGAAGGCTTCCCCGTCGACGTGGAGTGGCGCGTAGCGAACGACGCCGGCGCAGGTGATCCGCTCGCCATTGGCCACCATTGTCGTGAGGCGTGGTCGACGTTGGATGGGAAGGCCAGAGCGATGTGCCGCTGTTGCGGAGATGAAGTTGTGGGTACTGCCCGAGTCTAGCAGTGCGACCAGAGACACCGGGCCGAGGGTGACGGCGATCTGCATCGTGTCGACTGTTGCGACCCCGGCCACCGCCTGCAAGGAGAAACAGGGTGCATCTGTCCCGACTGTCTCTGCCGTGTCTGTTGCATCATCGATCTCCACGTCGTCGATGAAGAAAATCCGCCTGCAGAAACGGTTGTGGCCACGGGTATACTTCTCATTACAGTTAAAGCAGAGGCTCTGGCGTCGCCGATCCGCCATTTCCTCCGTCGACAACCGTCTGTTGTTGCCTTCGTCGCGACCCTGAGGTGCGCCCAACGGCGGCGCGAGGAGAGCAAGTTGCTGCTGGGGCGCCGGAAGCGCCTACTTTGGTGCCGGTAGTAGGCCTCACGATGCTAGCCAAGCCGGAGCCGGAGGCTGTCGATCGAGTTCCATTAACTCAACCTGCCGCGCCAGACTCATGGCGGCCACCAGCGTCTCCGGGTTGTGGATCCGCACCGCGTGACTGAGCGGCGGCAGGAGCCCCCCGGTGAAGAGTTGGACGCGCTGGGACTCGTCCAGCCTTCCCGCTCGTGAGAGCAGCTCCTGGAACCGATTGGAGTAGTCCTCAACAGATCCGGTGCGGCGCCACTCGGCAAGTTCGAACAACGGCGCCGACCAAAGAGCCGGGCCGAACCGTAGATGGAGCAACTCCTTGAAGCGACCCCACGGAGGAGTCCCTTCGTCGTCCTGGAGTTGGATGAACCAATGGTGTGCGATGCCCTCGAGATTATATGAGGCCATCCACACCCTTTCTTCCCCCATGGTACGTTGCTGGCGTAAGTATGATTCACACCTGTTCACGAAGAGGAGAGGATCTGACTTGCCATCGTACTGTGGGAAGTCCAATTTCTAGAACCTCGGTGGACGATCAAGGTCGTGGGGAGCGTCGGTGCGACCGCCGCTGGACGACGATGCGTCAGACTTCTCCTTCAGCCCGGCTATGTCGGCCTGCGTGTCCTTCATCATCTGGATCACGTCGGCGAGGGTGGGCTCGGACATGGTGGTGGCTGCAGGTAGCGAAGTGGGCGATGGTGGAGCGGTTGCTAGCTGGTGCGCGTTGGAGGGCACGGTGGGTCGAGAGTGGTCAGGAGAGGTGCGCCTGACTCGGGATACCAAGCTGTCAAGGACTGAGTACCCTTGACTCGCCAGACCGCGGCTACGCAGCTCGTAGTCGTCGGCCGTCTTCTCCGATGGGGAGTATGCCTCCCATCCGCAGGCTTAACAGAGGTAGAAAGGTGAGAGACAACTGATTATTGCTTGCTTTCAAAGGTTCGGCTACCATCAATTTATAAGGCCAGCGGCCAGCGCAAATGGAGAAGCTCTCCTTGATTATAGAACCTGCCCAAAACTTAGTTTCCTTCCTAGGCCTTTCCTTCCTAGCCACCAATCACTCCTAGCCCTTTCCTTCCTAGCCGCCAATCACTGGCGCCCTTTCCTGTTCTGCGCCAATCACTGGCGCCCTTTCCTGTTCAGCGCGATCCCCCTGATCTGTGCCATCTCCTGCTGCGCGGTTGGCGCGTCCCTCAGCGCGGCAAATGTCCCGCGCGCGCCTCCCCCTACGGATATACGGTTGACCGTACATGACATCCTAAGTGATCGGCTAATCGCCCTGGTCATCGCCTAATTGTGACTAGTCGTCTGGTCGGTCACAGGGTTTGACCAGGCGACTTGAAATCATTGAGCAGGACTGTGTGTGAAGCCTTGACTAACAGGAATTAGATTGCTGACATAAAAGGGGCTCTCTCAGTTGGTGTGCTGATTGATTACCTTCAGCTATGGGAGATGCTTTCAGCCATTGAGCTGCAGCTTGGAATTGAAGACAGACATATATTCAGTATTGCTCCAGATGGAAAGTACTCTGCAAAATCTGCTTATAATGGGTCGTTCATGGGTTCAGTTTCTTTTGAGCACTACACAAGGGTTTGGAAAATTGGGCTCCACCAAAGTGTCGCTTTTTCATTTGGCTGGCTGCGAATAATAGATGTTGGACAGCCGATCGATTAGCTAAAAGAGGCCTAAACCACCCTGAGAAATGTCTTCTGTGACCAATCTGAAGAAACTCTAGATCATCTTCTGGTGGCTTGCTCCTTCTCGTGAACCTTTTGGTATCAGCTTTTTCGGAAATTGGGGCTGCACTCCTTGCCCCCCAGTCGGCTGTCACGTCCTTCCTATGTTGGTGGGAGGCAATTTCAGATGTGGTTTCAGGTCTTACCAGAAAAGGTCTTGACTCCCTTATCATCCTGGGTGTTTGGACTATTTGGAATCATCGGAACATATGTGTCTTTGATGGATTGTCTCCATGCCTCACCTCTATCCTTGCTTTGGCAGATGAGGAGAGAAGTCGTTGGGAAACAGCTAGGGCGAAAGGCCTATGTTCTCTGGCTGCCTCTCCAGCTGCTCCCTAGGGTGGTGTGTTGGTTTTCATATGATGAATACTTTTTTGTATGCTATCTTCTGGCCCCCATAAGAAGGCCTTCTGATGTATGTTCTATTTTAGACTTTTTTATTCTATCTTCTTAATATATAAAGGGGCGCAGTTCTCCTGCGCGTTTTCGAGAAAAAAACATCCTTCGAAAGTTTGAAATTCACATCCTATCTCCTACCCAGAGTGACACATGCATGTTGTGGTGGAAAAGAGTCTCTACCATGGTGTCCGGTTTGACTAGGAAAGGTTTGGACTCATTGCTTATTCTGGGGGCTTGGATGATTTGGAAACTCATAAATAGAGTGGTGTTTGATGGAGTGACACCAAGTTTCTCCCTGCTGCTAGAATTTGTTCATGCGGAAAGGGAGAAATGGCAAGCTGCTGGAGCAAGGGGCCTTTCTTTTTTAGCTGGCTCTAGTACTGCTATTGGAGGATTGTAGTTGTTTTAGTTGTGTGTTTATGGATCGTTTTATGTATGCGTGTGTCTGGCCTCCGTAAGGAGTGCTTTGTATTGGTGTCCTCTTGGGCCCCCCATCCTTTCTTTCTTAATATAATGGGGCACAGTTCTCCTGCGCTTTTCGAGAAAAAAAGAGATATTGAAGTTGTGTAGTTTATGTCATAACAACCCACTGGTATTAGAAGTGTTTCTTGAAATTTGAAACTCCAAAATATCTGATTAGTAATTTTTATATAGTGCCCCCATCTAGTTAAGATAGATCCACCTTGAACGCATGCAATCAAACTAATTAAAAGTACGCCTACATCTGTACAAATACGATTGGATCAATCATATGAAATCATCAGCAGGTTTGCCTCCAAATACTTCTGTTATAAGTTATCATGTTTTAATAACAAAATTACAATTAAAGTGATGACACATATGAAGACACAATTTTCATGCGGACAATTTAATGAGTACTAATCACCAAAGTTTGAGTTGTATGCATACGGTTGGTGTCAGAAACAAATCACGTCTGTGGCTCCATTTATGTGTTCTTTACTAGATCCTTTGTATTTGTTTTTTATGGAATTTTGGTAGGATTATGGAACTTGCCACCTAGGGATGCAGCCTCAGCTGACCTAGGCCTAGATCCACCACTGCCTCAGTGATTAGAGTTACGCAGTAGGAGACTATGTGTTGTGGCAGCCTGGCAGAAAAGAATCCAAGGCAAACTAAAACTAGAAATATTATTGACGCTTTTTTGTCCATTCAATGGCAATTACTAGTAAGATATACGATATAAAAAAGAGAACCTTGAGCTTGCAGTTCTTTGATGTTCATCCACAACTTTATCGCGGCTGCGACCACAGAAGGCATTTGCAACATTCGGCTCACTATGAGATGAACTGGTAAAAAAATCTAAATGAGTAATTTTGCAGCTAAGTGTACAATGAGAAAACCCAGTAAACATGGAAACAAAAAACCACTGAACAAGCTTGATTATATGGCTTACCAACTCATTTTACCCTCCATAGAATTTGTCGATTTGAGCATGATGTTTCTTAGTGAGAGGACTTTGAAGGATCTATTGCCATCATCTTGCTCTTGCCTGAAAAAGGCAGGGGTCGGCTACAGTGCTCACCACAGACCAATAAATCATAGCAAGGAATTTCAATGTAACCACAATTTAATTGCAGCCTGAAACATTTGGTTTGCTTTTATTAATGAATTTGTCACAGGTCCAAACATGCCCTGCAGTGGTGGGCCCAGTGCATCACAGAGGAGGGCCAGGGCCAGCCTAGCCCCGGATGAGATAATAACAGGGGTGGCAGCCTCCCCTGGCCGACCAGCCCCTCCTCCCAAGGAATTTGTCTGTGTCAAACTAGTGTTTGAATAAAATAGGAAATTCATATTAGGAAAGATAAAGTTTGTAGGAAATGGAGGGTCCAGATCTATAAGGACTTTAGGGGAGGTGCAGCTTTCTCAGGAGGAAGACCGCCATGTTTGGAGACATGAGGCATCAGGGTTGTTCTCCTCTAAATCCTGCTACAAAGTCCTTTTCTTAGGCTCTACTGTTTTTGAGCCTTGGAAGAGATTATGGAAGACCTGGGCTCCTCCTAAATGCAAGTTCTTCCTTTGGTTGGCAATAAGGAATAAATTACAGTTGAGGAGAATGCCACACCCAGATGTTTGCCCAATGTGTGATCAAGCCCAAGAGACAATTCAGCACCTCCTTACTGCGTGCATTTTTGCCCGGCAATTTTGGCATACAATTCTTGCTGCTATTGGCTTGGGGCATCTCACTCCGACTGCTGATGAGGAGAATTTTGCAGACTGGTGGGGAAAGGTGAGCCTTAGGGTTATCAAGACCAGGAAAAAAGGACTTAACTCTCTGATCATCCTGGGGGCTTGGTGCCTATGGCTCCAGAGAAACAGAGCAGTGTTTCATGGGGAGTCTCCTTCCTTACCCAGGATTTTTAGGTGTTTCTCATATGAGTGTGTTTGCTGGGTTTTAGCAGGAGCTAAGGAGATCGGGAGCATGGGCTTAGTTGCTGCCCTGGGCGAGGTCGGGTCTAGTTTCAGTGCTACTATGTAATTCCCTTCGGGATAATGTGGGTCTTTGGGAGATTTGCTCTGCAACATCTCCTCTTTTGTAATGTTTCCTTTCCTCTTTAATATATAAGATGCGCAGTTCTCCTGCGCGTTCTCAAAAAAAAGATCTATAAGGACTCTGCCTCTAGTTTTCCCAGGGAGCAAGTCATTATAAGAAACATGTACCCATATATCAATCAGGCAAGAAATAGAGGGTTAGTCCTCAAGCTCTCTTGCTCCCTAGCCCCTTGTGTGGACCCTCTTCCAAGTGATGCCGCCACTTCCTGTGTTTTTTTTCTCGAACGCGCAGGAGGACTGTACGTCATTATATTAAGAGAGGAAAAGGTCCAAGAGGACCAAAATACAATGCCCATAGGGCAAGCCAAAACACTAGACCAAAAAGGAAACCAGCCTAGACCCTACTAATAACAGCAGGAAGACCAAAACTTGCTAACTGCTTAGCCCCGGCCCTATCCCAGCAACTTAACTCATTCAGAAACAAACTTTTAACAGAGCTCAAGGAAGGGTTCACTCCATCGAAGACAGCTTTGTTTCTAGTAAGCCATAAGCACCACGACCCCAAAATTATGAGGCTATTAAAGCCTTTCCTTTTGTTTTTATACACCTTCTTAAGCACCTTTCTCCACCATTCAGCAAAGGATATTTCATTAGCAGCAGGGGTGAGATCCCCTAGACTCAAGGGAAAAAGGATATCATGCCAAAATTGTCTGGCAAAACTGTAAGTGCACAAGAGATGCTGAACTGTTTCCTGCTCTTGGTCACATAGACCACAAACAATAGGGTACTGCAGCCATCTCCTTATAAGTCTATCAGCAGTCCAACACTTATTCCTTATCGCCAACCAGAGGAAAAACTTGCATTTTGGGGGAGCCCAGGTTTTCCACAAACGTTTTCATGGCTCAAATGAAATGGAACCCATGAAAAAAGCCTTATAGCAAGACTTCGAGGAGAACTGCCCAGAAGAAGAGTGCATCCATACATGTTTGTCAGCATCTTGAGAAAACATAACTCCTCCCAAAGTATCCCATAACAACAAATATTGTTGCAACCCTCTCAAGGAAAGAGGACCACAAATGTCGCTGACCCATTGCCAATTATCCAGAGCCTGCGCTACAGTTCTGAAAGAATACGCCCTGCGGCCAACTATACACACCACCTCAGGGGCAATGTCCTGGATAGTATTCCCATGAATCCATCTATCCGACCAGAAGAGAGTAGTAGCCCCATTCCCTAAAATGGTAAATACCGACAAGTCGAAAAATTGTCTAACATGTCGCTGCACTGGGAGAGACAGCCCATGCCAAGGTCTGCTCGGGTCCGTCTTTTCCAACCATAACCATTTTTCCTGCAAAGCCCAGCTTTTGAATTTTAGGTTGGGGATCCCAAGCCCGCCATAATTTAGAGGCCTCGTGACAATTTCCCAGGTAACAAGACAGCTACCACCATTAACCTTCTTTCTTCCTCTCCAAAGAAATCCCCACCGAATTTTATCAATTGATTTAATAACCCACTGAGGGACGTTAATAGCAATAAGGAAATAGGTCGGAATGGCTGAAAGAACAAACTTCACCAGTGTTGTCCGCCCAGCCAGGTTGAGCAGTCGAGCCTTCCAATTAGGTAGACGGTCTGCAATCTTCTCAATCCACAACTTAAGGTCACACTTCCTCAACTTTTTATCAGAGATGGGCAGCCCCAGATACTTGCAAGGAAACGAGGCGGGACTGCAATGCAACACATTGCAGCCAGCATGCACCACCTGATCATCACACCTAATTGGAAAGGCGCTGCTCTTGAACATATTTGTTACCAGACCGGAAGCTGTATTACGGATCCCTTGCCTCGCATGGCTAGACTAGGCTATATATGTAGGGAGAAACTGTTGTGCAATCAAGCAATCGCCGTGCAATCAAGCTACCAAAAATCATAAAAAATTATCAAAAGATTTATAGGTATACTTCATTATATACTCAATCAATATATCAAATTTCAAGTTCTAAGTCATCCTATGTTAAGATATATAAAAAAAGAGAAAGTTCTATCCTTTTCTAATTCTTCATATTAGATAGAATTTTCTCTTTTTTTATATCTCCGTCGCCTTTCTATCCCTCACCCTCCTACCTCCTTCCACTATAATTTGTGCAATCCACCCCTAACTAATCTACGCCCATCACAGAATTGTTCCCAAATGTCAAGTTGGCAACCAAAATATCATTTTAAGTTTCAATTTTTCAAACACACAAATTTCTCAAAAGCAAAAGCACAAAAAGTAAAATAATGGTGCTTTAAATAAGAAAAGTTAAATATCACAAAAAATCAACATTTCTATTAAGTTGTATGCATCAATCAATTCAACACAAAAGCTTAAGCTGGTGTGGGGAGAGGTGGGCAATTCACTTAAATTATATTCCAACACTCCTCGCGTCGAGTATCCCTCAGGTCTCAGACATGGAATAGGAGCAAGCAACCATTATTTTATTTAATTGCGCTAACCAGGATTCGAACTCAAAACCTCTGGTTTTGATACTATATTAAGTTGCATGCACCAACCAATTCAACCCAAAAGTTTAAGCTGATAGGAAGGTGTGGCAATTCACTTATATAGTTATATTATATTCCAACAATTTCATCTAAAACATCATAAAAAGGTAAATTGGAGTAAATTTTGTAAAACAAGAAAGGCTTGTGAAGAAGAAAAAAATCTCACAAGTTATCACATTAAAGTTCAACATACAACATTTGAAACAATCAATGTGGTTGTGCCAAATGGTAGCACTAAAGAAACATAAATCTATCAGTTCCATGTACTCTCACTGTAGATCTGTAGCATTTCCACTTCTCTAGTATCTTGGTTCTACATCAAATCAAAAGACGTGGACTTTGGAAATATGACACCCTATACTGATTTGTATTTCCATACATATAGTTCAAAACTAAATAGCCAGCAGATCGTAGGGGTGAAAACGGGTAGGGTACCCGAAACGGGTACCGGATACGGGTACTAATTCGGGACCATTTTTCGGATACGGATACGAGTATTTTTATATTCGGGACGGATACGAGTAATACCCGGATAGTACAGCTTCGGATTCGGGTCGGATACGGAACGAGTACTACCCGGTAAATACCCGGATATTCGGGTCGGATACGGGTACCCGGAATTCGGGTACCCGTTTTTTCTTTTTCTGCATAATAATATAGTTATAAAATCATAACTTTTACATATGAAATCGGATGAAGATAAAGTTTATATGAAAATTGTAGAGCTCGAAGAGATCTATAACTTTGTAGTACAACACATTTTTGTTTAAACATATCTTTAGGCCAAAATCATTGAAATAATATATAAATTTATATCAAAATAATAGACTTTAACATTTTCATGTGGGGACTTAAGATTATCTCCATGTGGGAACTTAGAATTATCTTTTTATAAACTATTTATTAATATTGGTAACTTATTCGCAATTTCCGGTCGACACTACAATATTTTTATGAATTTAATTGTATTTTGATGATTTTCTACAACAAGAAATTAATAATACACCAAATAGCCTAAAAAATTCATGAATTTTTACGGGGACACAGCATATATCCACATATAGTTCTCAAAAACATTTGGATTATAAAATCCACAAGATGTTGGTGTTTCTTCAATTCCACTCCCACTTATTGCGTGAGTTACACGTGAAATCATTTTATGTATCGACGTTTCAACATAATTAATATTTCACTTATCATTTTCATGTGGCGACTTGAGGTTTTATTTGAATAGAATGTTTATTTGTTTTGGTAAGCTTTTTGCAATTTTGGGTCAAAACTAGTGTATTTATGAATTTTAATTATATTTTGATGATTTTATGTAGAAAGAAATTAATAATGTACAAATAGCCTCAGAAATATATGAAATTATACGAAGGTACAACATATGGCCACATATAGTCATAAAAAATAATGGGACCATAAAATCCACATGATGTCAACGTTTTTTTTCTATTTTATTTCCACTTATTGCGTGAGTTACATGTGAAATCACTCTAAGTATCAAAGTTTCAACATAATCAATACTTCACTTTACCATTTTTATGTGGGAACTTTAGATTATTTTTTTTCTCGAATATGCAGGAGAGCTGCATATCATTATATTTAAGAAGAAAAAAGTCGGGGCCGAAGCCCTTACAAACCATAACACTGAGGTTTAAACTCCTCAAAAAACAGATAAAAAAACAACAAACCCTTGAACAAAAATTAGCCGTGAGGAAGGTTAGCTGCTAGGAAGATAAGCCCCTTAGCCCCTGCCATCTCCCACAACCTTCGCTCATCTCCAACCTGCTCCAGAACAGCAGCAACACTCGGACTGCCGCCCTCGAAGACACACTGATTGCGGTGCTTCCATAAGATCCATGCACCAAGCAAAACAAGGGAGTTAATCCCCATCTTCATTTGTCCAGCTGCCATTTCACTTATTGTCCTCCACCAGTCCAGGAAACTGTCATTTTCTGGTTGAGGGGATAGATTATGCAGTCCAAATTGTCTCAACAAAAGGAACCAGCACTCCCTTGAGAAAACACAAGAGACCAGAAGATGGTCTATTGTTTCACTTTCTTGTTCACAAAGAGGGCAACTATCAGGGTGATCCAATCCTCTTTTTGCAAGACGATCAGCTGTCCAACACCTTTTTTGAGCAACTAACCACATAAAAAACCGACATTTAGGAGGCGCCCAGGTTTTCCATATCCTTTCGTACGGTTCAAAAGGAATCGAGCCAATGAATAGCCCCTCGTAGGCAGATTTCGCTGAATATTTTCCATTGGCAGCCAACCTAAAAATGTGCTTATCTTCAACATTCGGCCTTAATTCAGCAGTTAACAATAAGTTCCAAAGGTGAAGATAATCAACAATTGCCCCCACAGATAGGGCCCCTCGAATATCCGACATCCATGCTCTTCCAGTAATAGCTTCTTGGACTGTCCTTGTATTGATTTTTCTTTTCGGAACAACTTGAAGAAGTCTTGGCGCAATATCTGCCACCCTCTGTCCTTGAAGCCATCGATCCTTCCAAAAAAGAGTATTAGCACCATTCCCAACTTCCGTTTGCATCGCCATACTGAAGAAGGCCTGGACCTTGTCCGGAACTCGAATAGTCAAGGATGACCAAGGTCGGTTAGGCTCCGTTTTTTGCAGCCATAACCAACGCATCCGCAGCGCCCAACTCAGCTCCATAATGCTTGAAATACCAAGACCACCCAAATCAAGAGGCCGACAAACTTTGCTCCAAGAAACAAGACAATGCCCCCCATTTATCTCTTTGCGACCTCTCCAAAGAAAGCCTCTTCGGATTTTATCGATTGCTTTTGTGATATAAGTTGGGAGATCAATTGCCATTGCTAAGTAGATGAGCATCCCAGTAAGCACAAACCGCACTTGAACTGTTCTCCCAGCCCTTGTCATCAAGTCTGCCTTCCATCCAGGAAGCTGATTTGCAAATTTGTCAATAATTGGTTGCGCCTGATCCTTGGTTATCTTTCGCAGCGTTAATGGAAGTCCAAGATATTTACAGGGAAAGGACGAAATTCCACACGGCAGCAAACCTTGCACAACTGCAATGTCACTCTCGTCGCAACGAATGGGATATACATTAGATTTCTGGGCATTATTATGTAGCCCAGAAGCCTCGCCGAATAGGTGAAGAATATCCACTATGGTTGCTATATCTTCGGCAGCTGGTCGCAAGAAGAGGACTACATCATCAGCATACATAGAGACTCGGTGATGCACAGATCTTGTAGCAAGGGGTTGAAGAAGTCCTGCCCCTTCAGCTGCAGTGACCATTCGCCCAAGCACATCCATGACTAGAATGAAGAGCATCGGTGAGAGGGGGTCACCCTGTCGTAGTCCTTGACGATGAACAATATGTTTACCCGGAAACCCATTTACCATCACTTGAGTGGAAGAGGTTGCAAGCAGCCCACATAGAATATCCCTCCAAATCTGTCCAAATCCCATCCTTTGTAATACCTCTATGAGAAAAGGCCAGGAGACAGAATCAAAGGCTTTTGTGATGTCCAATTTCAGAAGCAAATGGGCCTGTCTTCGTCGATGGAGGAGCCTTGCAGTTTGCTGAACTAACATGTAGTTATCCTGAATAAAACGGCCTTTTATAAAAGCACTTTGAATGGGTGAAATCATCTCATTTAACCTTCCAGCTAGGCGATTAGCTAGCAGCTTGGTGATCAGTTTTGCGAAGCTATGTACCAGGCTAATTGGTCTGAAGTCTTTTACTTGATCGGCCCCCTCCTTCTTTGGGATCAATGTGATGTACGCTGTGTTCAGCCTATTGAACTGCGCAAATCTCCTGCTCCAAACTGCTGAAACTGCTGCCATTATATCCCCTTTAATTATAGACCAGCAGGCTTTATAAAATCCTCCTGTGAAACCATCAGGACCCGGAGCCTTATCTGAAGGCAGCAATTTAACTGTTTCCCACACTTCTTTCTCCAAGAAAGGCAAGTCCAGAGCAGCCAAATCAAAGGTTGGAACTCCCACAGCTTCAAGATTGACAGAGCAATCTCTGTCAATGCTGACACCCAGCAGATTGGAAAAAAATTGATCCATTAGAATGGCCTTCTCATTATGTCCAGTGAAAACCTGGTTGTCAGCAACCAATCTTGCCACAAAATTTTTTCTTTTCCGGTGACGGGCATGCATATGAAACAATTTCGTATTAGCATCACCTTCTTTGAGCCAAGAAACTCTAGATCTTAGACGGGCGATGGTGCGCTTTAATGAGGCAAGTCCAAGGGAGTGCTTCTTCAATTTATTTTTGAGCCAATTTTCGCTTAGCGATAAGGATCGAGCATCTTGTGCAATCTCCAACCTATGCAGCACCTCACGAGCAAGGGCAAGTTGGGAGTTCACGTGTCCCACTCTACTATCGCTCCAGCTTTGCAATCTTTTTGCTGTCGCCTTAAGTTTTCTGTCTAGAGCTTGGAAAGGACACTCCAAGGCAGGGACTGAGTTCCATGCCTCCTGAACAGCCTCCTGGAATCCATCTAGCTTTGGCCAGAAAGATTCAAAATGGAATCTTCGCTTTCCTGACCTGTTATCCCGAAGACCAAGCAGTAAAGGGCAGTGGTCAGACACTTCAGAAGCTGAACTCTGCAGCAAAACATTAGGGAACAAGTCCTCCCAATCAGTAGAACACATGACTCTATCAAGCTTCACCAAGGTAGGTATGTTTTGCTGGTTGGACCATGTGTATTTGCGTCCATGAAGGGGGATCTCCTTAAGAGATAAATCATCAATGGTCCTTCTAAAGCGACCCATCATTGCACGATTAAGATTAGAATTATTTTTGTCTTCAGCTTTGTATATGAGATTGAAGTCCCCTGCAATTATCCATGGACCAAGACAAGCTGCTCTGACATTTCTTAGTTCCTGCAGAAACTGAACTTTTTCTTCACTACTCTGCGGTCCATATACACAAGTTAGCCACCAGGCTTGCCCCTCTTGTGTGCAGAACTGGACTGAGATACTGTGATCATCAATTCTGTTAAGGCCTGTGCTCCCCAGATGATGTTTCCAGGCAACTAAAATCCCACCACTAGCTCCAAGAGAAGGTAGAACCAGAAAATTTGAAAAATCTGATCCAAGCATGGACAACAAGGTTCGTCGCGGGACTTCAGTTAATTTTGTTTCTTGAACACACACAATGTCCGCTCGTGAAGAGGACACCAACTCCCTAACCGAATTCTGGCGAGCAGAGGAATTTAAACCCCTTACATTCCAAATCAAGATTTTTTCTGGATCCATTAATACAGGAAGAACAACCAAAGCTGAACAGCAAAAGGATTACATTTAAATGTCCTCACTCTGCTAATCTGCGCAGAAATCTACTGGAGCAGACCATCCAAACAGGGCTGCCAAAGCTTCCACGTGAGTTTGGGAGAGAGGATGCACGAACAGCTTAGCATAATCCTCCATAGCTTGCTGGTTAATATCCTCCAATTCTCCAACTACTTTTAAAGCTTTCATTACTCGTTTTGTAGATCTTCTGCCCAATTCTTGAATGTTGAATTCTACCCCAACTCCAGCGACCCGACGGCTACGACGCGGAGCTGAATTATGCAAGGCCAGATTTCTTCCCCTGTTCTTGATTGAAAGGTTGTCATTGCTAGGAGTCGGCAGCAAGTTGGAGATGTGACGAGTAATTTTTTTGAAAAAGTCAACACGCATAGAGATTTCAGATGTATCCCCAGTTCCTCCACACTGATCCTGATTTTTCTGTAGAGATTTTGTATGAATATTGTGCCCAGTTGCAGACTCCTGAGACTCCTCCATGAGCCTTTGTCTGTTTCCTTTTTTTCTTTCTGTAATAGACTTTTAGAGGACGATCAGTTTGGGGTAAAGGAATTAAAGGTGGGCAGAACTGGGCCAGCTCCAGCGACCCATTGTGAATTTGGGGCGATGCTGTTCCAGTAGTGTCCACAGTCCCCCAAACCAGTCTAGCCTGGGGCGAACCTGCTCCACTCAGCTCCAGCAACCCCGCACACATGGCATTGTGCAGGGGTGGAACGTGAATAGCCAGGTCCAGCGGCCCAGTACCAGAGCGCATCTCGAGCCCATCAAAACCATTACTATGCTGCCCACTTAATCCATCAGCAAAAACAGCAACGATGTCAACTTGACTGTGCATCTTCTTCAACATGTCACCTCCAGTAATGTCCCCAGAAACCGATACAAGTCTAGACTGGGGCGATCCTGGCCCATTCAGCTCAAACAGCCCCGCACTCAAGTTGTCATGCAGGGGTGAAGCATGAACTGCCAGGTCCAGCGGCCCAGTCTCAGGGTACAATTCAAGCCCATCACATCCCGAAGCACCTGTCATGAATGGATCTGCGTTTGTAAGCGTCGCAGCGCCCCATCCACATCCCTCAGTCTGCTGAGGACCCAGACGAAGATGAATTGATCGTCGCTGACCAGCGCCTTTACGAGGATGTCGAGACGGGGAATCCGGTCGATGGCGTTCATTGTCTCCATCTGGATGCGTGCCATCAGCCGGTGGGGGGGGAGGAGAGTCCTCAGCCCCCGACGAAGCATCAACCGGAAAGGCCGCCATACTAATATTGTATGACAAGCACCGCTTCTCACTTGTCACCATCCCAGGCTCAGCGATGTAGAGCTTCATGTTTCGGTGGAGTTTTTTTGGGTCAAAACACCAAGCCCTCAGCTTGAAGGAGGAGAGGTCTGACTTCAAGGCTGTGGCAGGATGGATATCTGAAACCAAACAAGAATCATGCAGGAGGTGCTCCGCCGTTGATCTTGCCCAGGCATGAGCCGGGATCCCCCAAATCTGCACGTCGACCAGAAATGGGAGAGCCCCCGCCGTTGCATGCGTAAACCGCGACCACCGCTTGAATTGCAAGTTGAAACGAGGCCCTCTGAAAACTTTGCCTTCATTGAAAACCCTTGTGGCGGTGTCTTCGTTAGGGAGGAATAGCAGAAAGTCCTCGGGCATGGCTTGATGAATTGCCAAAGAATCAGCATCTATGCCGAAACAACGTGCCACTTCCTCCACAACCTCAGCGCCAAGAACCTTTGGTCTGGTGCCAACCACCATGACGTACAGAGCTCGTCGGAGTGCCACTTCCTCTTGGGCCATTCCAATAGAGAGTTCCAGAACGCAAGTAGGCTCCACAGAAGATTCATCACTTCCAGCTTCCTCCTGCATTACCAACGGGGCATCATGATCCGAAGGAGGAGGTAGCGGAAGAAGCGCCTGCTCCACAACTCCCCTCCGGCGCTTAGCACGTCGCCTCTTCCTCATGCTGCGCAACGCCGGGGCAGTTGCACCACTAGAGGCAGCCATCAGGGCCGGCTGTGTGGAACTCTCAGTCCCTGCTGCCGACTGTGACGGGGTGATCCGCCTCCACACCGATCCTTTTCGCTGGAGATCCTGATGGCCAGGTCCATCCATTCCGGACAGCCGCTGCCACACCGGAACACGCAACCCTTGTTGGTCTCGCTGCTGCCCTGCCGCCTTCTTCACAGCTACAGTCTGAACCGAGCACAGAGCTGCGCGGTGGCCGAACTTGAAGCACCTGAAGCAGCGAGTAGGCCGCCAGCAAGAAGAAGCATGGTGGGAGAAGGACAAACAGTTAAAGCATCGTCCTCGGAGATCCACTAGGGACCTACGACGAGAAACCTGCTCAGAACGTCGCGCTCTCCTACTCTTTACCAACTGCCACCCGCCCGCAGCAGAGTCAAGCTTCACAACAGGCTTCTGGCACGACACCTCTGCGCGTCTACAGACCGCCGTCGTACCGTCGATTGGCGGCCGTGCGTCCGACGTAGAACGGGGAAGTGTGCTCTTAGAGCAGGACAGCACAGCCGCTTTGTAGGAATCTGGTACCAGACTAGAGCCGCCAGAGGATAACGAGTAATCACTGGCGTCGGTCCATCTCTGGGATTTTGAGCGTCCAGTCTGGGAAGCCGGAACGTGGTGGGTGGAGGATCCTGGCGCTGGAACGTGGTGGGCGGAGGTGGTCGCCGGCTTCAGATTGAAGACCGGCAGGGGGCTGCGGTGGATGAATATCTTGGCCGCATGGGAAGTTGGGTGGCAAGGAGCGTTGGGTCCCGACACCAGTGGGGTGGAAGACGACGGGGTGGCCGCCGGGTCCGGGGTGGATGCCGGCGTGAGGCTGGTGGAGAGGTTGGCGCCGGGAGGGGAAGGGACAGGGGCGGAAGATGGAAGGGCGGGAGACGGAAGGGCGGCCATTTCTCCCACATGGAACTTTAGATTATCTTCTATTAAATGTTTATTAGTATTAAAATTATTAGTATTAATTTACTTGCAATTTCGTGGTCGAACAAGAATATTTTATGATAATCAATTAATGCATTATCCGACAATATCCGATATCCGATCAAATAAAATCTGTATCCGTCACTTATCCGCCCGGATAAATATCCGGTCCCTGTATCCGTATCCGTCCCGTTTCTAACTATCCGTATCCGATCCTGAATCCGTTTTAAATACATTAGGGTAGGATACAGGATAAGCTATTATCCGTCCGTATCCGCCCGTTTTCACCCCTAGCAGATCGTACATATGGTCGCGTAAAACACTGTTTTCATTGTATAATGTAGACTACATTGTTCATAAAATGAAGTTTAAAATAGAAGATGGGATAGGAGATAGGATGGGTAAGGCGGTAAGCTGTTGGAGACAGCCTTACAGACTGCTAATACATTAAATATTATATTCATGGGACAAAAAAGAACACTATCAAATACGACTAAAATGAAAATTCACAAGTATACCTTTGAGCACATAGAGGACTATTTGGTTCAAGAGGAGAATCACAGGAATCATAGTCGGCTGAATCACTTTCTCCAGTTGCAGACATATGGGATGTGACAACAGCTTTGGATGAAAATGGAACTAGTTGTCCTGGAAAACGCATCAGGTCAACTAGAAACTCCGCAGATTTCAGAATGACCACAACAGACATATGTTTGGATGAATTATCATATCCATGAGGTTCTTCATTTGGAATGCCCTGCACAAGTTATTGATGTAGGAAGTAGGATTAGGAAATTCCATTTGAAGAGATGAATACTATTTCATGTTCAGACATACTGATGAAAGGTAAAAAACATACCACCAGCAGTTTAGAATCTATACCAACTGAGTCAGCAAGGACTTTAAATAATATAGCTTTGGGCCTGCAAGATCCATGTCTTATCTGTCCCAGCAATTGAACTCCTCGATTTTCTAATAAATTGGAAAGATCTTCAGAGGATGTTCTTGCAGGACTGAGATGTGGGTTTGGTCGGTTGTAGAAGTCAAAAACCTGAAATTATCATTAAAAATATGAAGTTAAAGAGAAGTAATACATACTTAATATGGCATTTTATATAGGTCAAAAGAATGAAAAAATAATCAATGGTTTGGAAAGACGAAAGATCATTGATACTTCAAGCACCAAGATTACAAATCACCAAATACATGAGCGAAGTAGAAATGGAACAGTTTCAACTAGGAAAATTCTATTTAAACCATTTTAAGGTAATCAATCACAAGGGTGAATCTTGCAGCACTCTGAAAAGGGAAAAAGTTAGCATGATCATCCTACATTTTGTAAAGAAGCCCACGGAAAACTTACCAAACCTGCAATTTTTTTTATCATTGCAGCAGGATTTGAATTCAATCCTTTTACCAGTGCTGTGCATAACTGCTTTAAAGCAGATAGCTTTTTATCTCTTTCTATGTCCACAAGGATAATCTCAGCCTTAAATCCTTCTATTCCAAGAGAATAAAGGTCATCAGGAGAAGGTATGGTATCAAAATGCTCCTTGAGTCTCTTTTCCTGCAATGTTCAGAGTCAACAGATGAACTAAAATGCCAAAGCAAGTTACTCATAATCTTTTAACAAGTTAATGTCATTTAAAAAGGCTTCTCATACCGGAATAATGGAATAAAAACCATTGGGTATTGGACCTGAAAGGGATCCGCTAGACCATAATGTCTGAGCAGCCTGCAATGAATGACCAACTTCCCTAGAATCAAGGGAAGAATATGCAGAATCAAAATTCCTTTCCTGTTTAGTCAGGGGCAGGGACTGGAACTTCTGCTCCAAATGGGAGGGCCAATTCCGGTCTGAAGGGTGTGTCTGGGATCTTCCTTCATCTCCTGGCAGATCATCCATCTCCAAAATATGGTGAAATAGAGAATCATTTTGCTTCAATTATCATCCTTCAAGGCCACTCTACGTTTAAATGAACAAGGAAACAGATTGAACATATTATCCTGAAATCAAAAATCGGGAATTATGAAAATTACTTTTTGAGACATGTGGCGAGGCCTCAAATTCTTTACAGAAAACAAATGCTTATTACAAAGTCTAAGAACAACAAGCAAAATAAAAAGGGTGACGACGGATTATGGGATCACAATGACATGTTCATAGAGACCATGCATAAACAATATCTAAATGTGTTGAGCACAACTCAATCAAATTTGGAACAGGTTTGAGTAAATACTTCACAGTTGTAGCAATCTGATTTATGTTATAATGTCAATTCCAATGATCAAATATATGAGCTGTGGGTGTCTGAATGTGTATTGCCAAATCCAAATGAGGATTGCCATTTTCGTGTTACAAATTCCTGTATCAAACAAAGAGAACTATGCAGAATAGATCACTATCTGCATAATTCAATGATTTCAGCATGCTCCAGACATTATGCATATATATTGCTACCAGTTATTGTCAAGCATCGATTTTCTCGTTATAATATCATGAATGCCACTCAGTCACTAACAATAATTATCATGTGGGCCAATCATTGAAGCACCAACATCTTTCTTTACTCTAAAATTGACTCCTAATATAGCATCTATGCTCAGCTACATCAACATCATTTTTTTCGAAAACAGCGCAGGAGAACTGTGCACCCATATATTAAAGTAGAGGGGATAGGGGGGGGCAGAAAGGACCCAGATACAATGCACTCCTTATGGAGGCCAGAAGCAGGCATACACAAAACTATCCATAAGAATCAAATCTAAAAAACTATAGCCCTAGGAGCTAGGAAGCTTGGTCGGCCAAGAAGGAAAGACCTTTGGCACCAGCCATCTGCCATTTCTCCCTTTCCTCACCAGCAGCCTGAAGGAGATACAAGGGGTCCTGCCATCAAACATCGCCTTGTTCCTATGATTCCAGATCATCCAGGCCCCTAAGGCAATAAGAGAATCCAATCCTTTCTTTCCTAGACTGAGGACCTGAGCCGAAGATCTCTCCCACCAGCCAAAGAAGGAAGCCTCTGCTTGCTAAGGGGATAAGCTGTGCAGCCCAAACTTTCTCAAGAGGTTGTACCAAAACACTCTGGAGAACACACAGGAGACCAGCAGATGATCGATGTTTTCAGGTTCTTGGTCACATAGGGGGCACCTAACCGGGTGGTTCATGTCTCTTTTTGCCAGCCTATCAGCAGTCCAGCATTTGTTATGAGCCACCAGCCACAGGAAAAATGGCAATTGGGTGGCATCCAAGATTTCCATATCCTTTTATGATGGTGAAAGGAGCATGAACCCTGGAAGAGACCAACATAAGCAGTTTTAGCCGAGTAAATACCATCTGGCGCTATGGAGAAAATGTGCCTATCTTCAATATCAGGATGCAACGTTGAATCCTATAAAGCTTCCCAAAGGTGCAGATAATCAATTAAGGCCCCTGCTGTTAGAGCACCCCTAATATCACCAATCCATCTTCTATTGACCATAGCCTCTTGCACTGTTATTTTGTTGATAATTCTTTTAGGTATGATGCAGATCAGCCTTGGTGCGATATCAGCGACCTTCTTTCCATTGATCCATTTATCAACCCAAAAAAGAGTATTAGCACCATTACCAACCACCAAAACCAAAACTGCAGAGAAGGATCTGGCATTGCTTGGGACCTGAATGGGGAGGTCTACCCATGGTCTGGAAAAATAGATTTTTTTCAGCCACAACCATCTCATTCTAAGAGCCCAACATAGCTTAGGTAGGCTAGAAATCCCCATACCTCCTAGATGGAGGTGCCTGCGGACCTTTTCCCAAGCAACCATACAGTGGCCTCCTTTAGCATCCTTTCTACCTCTCCATAAGAAACCTCTTCTAATTTTATCAATTGCATCAATTGCCCACTTAGGGAAATCAATAGCCATTGTGGTATAAATTGCCATACCAGTGAGGACATGCTGCACTAGAATTCTTCTGCCAGCCTTGTTCAACAAATCTGCCTTCCAACTTGGGAGAAGATTTGCAATTTTCTCAATAATGGCAGAAACTGTTGCTTGGTCAGTTTATGAAGAGAGAAAGGGAGACCCAAATATTTGCAAGGGAAGGAAGCCACCCCACATGGTAACCAATTTTGAACCTCTAAGATGATCTGCTCCGAACATCTGATAGGGTAGATATTGGATTTCTGTACATTGTTGCGGAGATCAGAGGCGTTCCCAAAAATGTTAAGGATATCAGAGTAGTGGATATGTCATTCTGAGTTGGGAGCAGAAAGAGGGCCACATCATCAGCATAAATAGAAATCCTATGAAGTTTCTTTCTGTTGGATAATTGTTGCAGTAACCCAGCCTCTTCAGCCTTGGAAAAAATAAGGCAAAGGACGTCCATGACTAGAATGAATAACATGGGGGAAAGGAGATCTCCTTGCCTAAGGCCCTTTCTATGGTGGATTTTATTTCCAGGACAGCCATTGAGTAGCACTTGAGTAGTAGAGGAACCAAGTAACCCACAAATAATATCTCTCCAGACCTGGCCAAAACCTACAGTTTCATCATGCTCAACTCAAATTAAAAGAAATTTTAATTATCGGGTTCTAAATTGTTTTGGCAGGGATGAATACGTTAGGGAAAGCTTTAACCACATTCAATTTCACATTTTTACCCAAAAAACGAGATCGAAACCAGGAAATCTGGTTGGAAAATGAAATTGGAAGTCAGGATGTCGGAAATAGAGCTACTTGATTGGGAACATGTCGTCAGATACTAATAATTAATTTCAGGAAGACCAACGGACCAAGTCATAGAACAATAGTGACCTATGACAATTTCCTTTGCCTTGGCACATATTTATACTTTTTCTCGAACCAACCAGGAGAGTTGTGTCATTTCATTAAGCAAGAAAAAGAAACCTCCCTAATGGATTAGCCACCCCAGGGGGGATGGGGTGGATTACAACACACTATTAAAACTATTGGGCCCCGGTTCGACCCCAAGTGGTCCAGCCTTAAGGGCCAGAGTTGGAAGTGTGAATTGTTGTATTGATAATAGATGGGGTTACAATATATAGAGACACAGGAAACCCTAACCCTAATGGGCCGGCAGCCCAACAGTGGTGCCGGCCCACACACACTCACACACACATAGTCTAACATCCCCCCGCAGTCGCAACGGGGGCACCACACACAATGAGACTGGAGTAGAGGCCGAAGGTAGGAGCCGACGGGTTGAAATCCCCCCGCAGTCGCAGCGTCGTGATGGTGCGAATGTTGCAGCTGGAGTAGAGAACGGTGTGTGCTCCAAGAAGACGATAGCCCCTAGATGCCGAGGTAGCCGAAGTCGAGGTGGTCGCGGTCGGAAGACGCGCAGCAAAAGCCTGATCTTCGGGAGGGGTCGACGTTCGAGCGTCAACGAGCGGCAGGGCGACATAACAAAAGAGCACCGGCAGGCCGACCTTCTTGCTTCTTCGATTGTCCAGGCGTCAAGGAGCCCCGCCAGGGAGGCCGACGACAGCGCACGCGTCTGCGCCAGTCATGGTGTTCGCGCCCGCGGCAGAATAGAAGGGGAAACGACAGATCCGGCCGGGAAGGCCACGGCAGCGACGGATCCAGTCGGGAAGACACGATCCAGCCAAAGGGACGGCGGATCGAGCTGGAAAGGTCGCAACAACGTGGATCCGGCCGGGAAGGCCGCGGCAGCGACGGATCCAGCGAAGGCGAAGAAAGGGGTGGGCGGCGGGGCGTGTCCAGCCGGGCAGGGGCCTGCGCCGGACCTAGTAGGGGGTGTTGACGGCGCCGGCGACGGAAGAAGCTCGAAAGGTTGGTGCTAGTTGGTGCCAGCGCGGTCAAGCAGGTGGCCAGCGCGATGAGGAGGGCGGCGCGCGCAGGGCGCGCAGGAAAGCAGGGGGCGCTGCGCAGGGACGAGCGGGGCGTGCTGGCGACGCTCGGCCGCGCCAGCATCGCCGCGCTGGTGCAGCTGCTCACGGCGTCGGCGCCCGCGGTCGTTCGGGGCACGAGCGCCGGCGCGCGGCCCCCGGCTCGGCGGCACGGCTGCCTGTCGCGGGTGCAGCGGCCTCGGCTGCGCACGGCACCACGGCCCGTACGGGCGTGCAGCCCCCAGGCGGACGGCCGGCGGCCTAGGATGGCTGGGAGCCGGCGGCTGGAGAGGAGGATGGTGGGCAGAGGAGATGGAGCAGGCGTTGCGCGGGCCCAAGGCGGATCTGGGCCGGCGGCTGCCCGGCACGGCCCCGCACGGCGGTGTGGGCACGGTCCTCCACGGGCGGCGCGGGCGCAACCGGCCCCGGGCGTGGGGGCGCGTCCTCCCGGCGGCGGCGCGCGGGTTCGCGGCCCCTCGCGGCACGGCCTCGGGCGCGGTTCGCGCGTCGGGGAGATGAGGCGGAGCGCGGGGTCGGCTGGCGGCGGCGTGGCCAGGGCGCCCGTCGGGGCGCGCGTGCCCCACGGCACGGTGGCGGCGGCTGGGAGACGGAGGAGAGGGAGAGCGCTGGTGGTCCGTCACCGGCATCACCCGGCCTCCGGCGATCCTTCTTGCCGCCGATCCGGAGCGGATCTCGTCTCTCTCATGCCTGGTCGAGCGAGCGAGCGGGGCCGCGATGGAGGCGGCCGGCGGCGCAGGGGCGCGGCCCAAGCGGCCCGCGGCGGCTGAGTGAAGAGGGAGCCGGCGGCGCGGGGAAGGCAGCAGGTGGCGCGGTGGAGACGGCTGAGTGGGCGGCCGGAGCTGGAGGCGCGGGGAAGGGCAGCAGACCGCCGGCGGCCGTCGCAGGGAGGTGATGGGGAGCGCCGGCGGCGCAGGGAGGGGAGGAGGGCTCCGGCGGCTGGGCGGCGGCGCAGGGTGGAATGCGAACCTCAAGGCTGTCGGGTGCGCGCCTGGGAGCCGCCCCGGGAGGGAGGGATGAGCCTCCCGGGGCGGCGGCTGGACCTAGGCAGCTGACGTGCGACTGTGGGGTGGGAGGAAGACGCCGACGGCTGTGGGAGGAAAACCCTAAACCTCTGATACCAAGTTGGAAGTGTGAATTGTTGTATTGATAATAGATGGGGTTACAATATATAGAGACACAGGAAACCCTAACCCTAATGGGCCGGCAGCCCAACAGTGGTGCCGGCCCACACACACTCACACACACATAGTCTAACAGCCAGGTCCTATAGGGCCGAAGCCCCAGCCAGGCACCACATATGCCCTTCAGTAACCACAGCAGACACAACACTTTGGACATCTGGCCTAACACTCTGAAAAACAATGGCATTCCTATGCTTCCAAAGCTCCCAATCCACTAGAATCACTAGGGAATTAAATCCTTTTCTCACCAATTTGGGCAAAGATCTGGCTGCACGCCACCACCAGGAATTAAAGAAGCTAGTAGCAGTGTGAGGTCTCACAGTCGCAATGAGTCTACGAAGCACAATAGTCCAGACTTCCCTAGCAAAAACACGGGAAACTAGAACATGGCTGATATTTTTCATATGTTGATCACAAAGAGGACAAGCGGTCTAATGTGAATGCCCTCTTTTGTCCAAGCAATCCGCAGTCCAGCAGCGACCATTGATGGCCAACCAAATGAAGAACTTGCACTTAGGAGGAGCCCAAGTTTTCCAAATCCTCTTCCAGGGTAAGAATCTAATGGAACCAATAAACATTGAATCATAGGCTGATTTGTTGTCATACTGTCCGGTCGAAGAAAGCTTCCAACAAAACTGATCTGGGATATCCGGGTGTAAGATGGTACCCTCGACAAGCTCCCAGATTCTGAGAAATTCTAGAACCTGAACAGTTAGCGCACCCCGGATATCTGAAACCCAAACCTTGTTTAAGAGAGCCTAGCTTACTGTACGCCTTTTGGAAATCCTCTTAGGGATGGTCAGAAAAAAGATTAGGAGCTAAATCAGCCACACTACTTCCATGCAGCCACTTGTCAGTCCAGAACTTTGTAGCTTCCCCATTCCCAATGTTAATTGTGACAGCCATTTTAAATAAAGCTTGGGCTTGTTTAGGAATATGAATGAGAAGACCAGCCCACGGCTTCGATGGATCAGCCTTGAGAGACCACAACCAGCTGATGCCTAATGCCCAACTTATTCTTTCTAAATCATGTACATCAAGGCCGCCAAATACATAAGGTCTTTGTACCTTAGCCCAAAATACCAAGCAATTTCCTGCATTGGCTTGCTCCTGTCCCTTCCACAAGAAACCCCTTCTCCTTTTATTTATTTATACTTGCAAATGAATAGATAGCATAAAATTATAATGACCAGCCATTGAGACAATGGTTTTTTAATATTGCTCTCTTTTATCTAAGAAATTGATGACAAATGAGGGTTTGAAGTAGCCTTTGTGCGCTGGATCAACTGAGCCACATGCTGCATCTAGCTTCCATATGCTGGGGTACTCATAGGTTGCATTGCATATGTCCTGGTGCTCCATATAATGGTACCAAGGCATCGCAATCGCATGTTGACCAACTGTACCAACTGACCAAAGAAATAGAAGCATGGTGGGAATTCATGGTTAAATACAGGAAACTGACTGAACCTAAAACCCACAGTAAAGCAGGGTCCACATGCTAGTATTAACTTATTCTTGCAGATGCAATTAAAGGACTGTCCACCAAAGAATCAATATATGCATTGTCATGTTAAACAACACCGATACTTGCATATAAACTTCGAAACTTAAAGATATTCTCTTAGATTGATTCCATGAGTGTTTCTCACAGGGAACTGATACATTCTTGATGTTCTATCCCATTTTATGTTAAAGTTATGCACAAAGAAATTACTTTCATGCAACATAAAGCTTATAACATGATTATTCACGTACAAAAGGAACAACAGATACATCACATCTCTAAATTTTGTCACATATGACTGCAGGAGCACTGCTAGAAACATGTTCTGAAAAGGTTCAGAATTCACAATATGTTGATTGTACAGATTTATCGGCCCTGTTTGTTTCAGCTTTTTACAGCTTCTGGCCACCAAAAGTTATTATAGACTGCCAAACACTTAGCTTTTCAGCCAACTTTTATAAAAATCAATTTGTTAAAAACCATCCAAAATCAACATAAACACATAATTCGTCGAGTCATTGCAATAGTAGAAATCTGTCACTTTCTATATCCTGAACCCTATGAAATATGGATACCTTCATCTTCCTCTGCACGTAATCCCAACGATACTCAGATTCTTCCCACAGCCAGATTCTCAGAAAAGCTGGTTAGAGAAAAGTTGAACCAAATAGGCTCCATGTTTCGATCATTCCCTCCCCGGCCGAGTTTTTCTTTCTTTCTTTTTTTTTTTTGATTGTACAGATTTATTAAAAACAGAACAGTTATTTCACAAAGGAATATAGGAACAGAACCAGAAACATGCTCTGCAAAGGATCAGACTTCACGCGTGCATATGTTGATTGTGCACAGATTTATTAACATGGATTAAGGCATACAGCATGCATGCTAGATACCAGCAATTCTGGATTTTCATCACTTTCAATTCTCATTCAAATCAAGCCTAAAATTGAATAAAATGAAATTGTTAGTCACTTCAGAATTTGACACATTGGTCAGTTAAATTTAATCTTGTATCTACAGCCATTTCCCACCATAAAAAGACAACGAAAATGTGCGATATCTAAATCTCAACGTCTCCAGTATCCCTTCCACCAGGGATTGTAAAGCCAATCCCTATCAAATTCCATACAACAATCACTATCAGGCTCCACACAAGAGAGAGAAAGGGACAGGTGATGTTACAGCCAAGGCAACCAGGTGTGAATGTGTGATCACACTAAACCAACAGCCTCATGTTTGACTAACATGTACACCCATCTAGGAAATGGAAAACTAGTTCCGGACTACTGGGCCACAGAAATCCATGACTAACACTGAGCCAATTATAACTAATCTTTTCCCTGTATGCTATTGTAAAAGTTTGCAATTCCACGTATGTCATTAAAAAAAGTTGAATGGCCACTGGTTCGAACTTGTTTGCCCTCCACAACACTCCCATTAGATTTGGCTCTAACAGCAAACTGCGGTGAAAAAAATCCAAAATACCCTTGAATGTGCGATTATTTTTTAACATTTTAACGATCACAAATGAAAAAACTCAAAACTAGAAAGTTGTAGATCTCGTCGAAAAAATATCTTCATTTTACTTGTAGATATGGTTTTCATATAAAAAAGTTGTAGAAAAATTGGCGCCAAGCTAAAGACAAAGGGGGTGTTTGGTTTGAAGAGTCGATCCATTTTATATGAGATGGTGCATCATGAGTTATTCCACATTGGTTATGAGGAATGAAATGGTGATGGATCAAGTCATACCATTCTACAAACCAAACAAAAAAGTAAGGAGTGTGAAAATGATGGGCTATATCATTTCCTCAAACCAAACACGCTAAAAGTGTAGCATGTGATAAAGGTCAGCGCAGGTCTTCAGCCTATCTCTTATAGACCGGCTAACAGGTGACCATGCAAGTAGCCAAGTAGGGATGAAAACGGTACGAGAGAGTCCCGTACTGTCCCGTTTCAAATATCGTTTTTTCCCGTTCGTTTTCGAATTGTTTGGGAACCGATTAGAAACGGTACGGAAACAATTTGGCTACTTTTCCGATCGTTTTCGTATTTTCCGTCTTTGAGTCGTGATGTTACCGTTTTTATATAATATGAGATAGAACTAGCGTATAATTTATGTAAGTTACAGACTTTTATTGTTCAAGTGAATGAAGAAGAGAAAAACAAAAAGTTATAATTACTCTGAATAATATGAATGATGAAGAAGAGTTATTTGTTATTGTAATATCTTAAAAATTAGGCAATATGTCACTTTATTACGTATTTGTGGAAACTACAAAATATTTATCTTTCCGATTAGAGTTTATCGTTTTCAAATAACCGTCATACCGTACTCGACCGTTGGTTTTTCGTTTTCGTTTTCGTCCCGTTAAGAAAATATGAAAACAAAATCATTTCAGATGTTTTTTTGGATCGTTTTCGACCGTTTTCATCCCTACAAGCAAGCTTAACTACAATACACTAGACGGCCTAACCTTATCCAAGGTCCAGCTCTAAATTTTGACCATCGAGCGTTGGTGCCCTCTATCTGCGCAGCCACCGACAATTCATATGAGCTGCCCATTGAAACCCGTATTCACGCAAAAGTCAAACCCCAGCGGCGTTGACAAATGACAAAGACCAACGCCGCAAAGACAGCATTGCCCGCTGCCATCATCCACTCGCTCTCAGCATCAATCCTGGACCGGTAACGGAGCACGTCGCCCATCGATCGAGCGCGCAGCAACGTCCACATTCGAAGGGCGGAGAGAATGGAAGAACTGACCTGTGGCTCGAGCGGCGAGGCTCGCCGCGTGATCCCCGGAGGGAACCCAATCCGGCGCCGCGGGATACGAGGGCACCTTGGTGCGTCGCGAGCGAGGCGGCCGGGATGGTGCGGTGGTGGGAGCGCGGCGAGGCGAGATCGAGGCGTGTGACTGAGGCGAAGGAGGTGGGCAAGGGGATCTCGTGATGTGATTAATTAGCGCAGGTGGGGGAGCGGGGGTTGCTTGCTTTTAATTGTGGGGTTAGGGATTCGTTCACGAGGCGCGCGAGATGCGAGAACGACTTGCTGCCTCCTCTGGGCTCTGGCGTAGAACGGGCGAATGGCCAAGGAGCCTGATACCGGACGAGAGAGGCTGCCCGTGGGGACCAGTCGGCCTTATGGGCCAGGCCAGGCCTGGATTTGATACGAAGGACACTGGACTGCTTAGCGCGAGAGCCGCTGAGAGAAATTTTGGCCTTATTTTCATAAGCAGCCAGCACGTTGTCCAGGTAGTTAAAAATTAGTATAAAACATAAATAAAAAACTACAAATATCACTATAATATGTAAAATTCATATGACAAAATATTATTATAACACTAATATTATATAGCCAATACAAATATATATTATTATTGTAAATACGCTAACTTAAATAGAATGAACTGATGATGAACAAACATTATAATATTGTCGGGGACCATAATTAGGGGTACCCTCAAGACGCCTAATTCTCAGCTGGTAACCCCCATCAGCATAAAGCTGCAAAGGCCTGATGGGTACGATTAAGTCAGGGATCAGTCCACACGAGTAACCCGATCACGCTTCACCCGAGCCTAGCCTCGGCCAAGGGCAGCCGACCTCGAGAGACTTCCGTCTCGCCCGAGGCCCCCTTTTTATGGCGGACACATCACCGGCTCGCCCGAGGCCTTGGCTTCGCTCAGAAGCAACCTTGACTAAATCGCCACACCGACTGACCAAATTGCAGGGGCATTTAACGCAAAGGTGGCCTGACACCTTTATCCTGACACGCGCCCCCGGCAGAGCCGAAGTGACCGCCGTCACTCCACCGCTCCACTAACCAGTCTGACAGAGGGACAGCGCCGCCTGCGCCACTCCGACTGCAGCGCCACTCGACAGAGTGAGTCTGACCGGCAGTCAGGTCTTGACAAAGGCGCCACGGCGAACTCCGATCCGCCCGACCCCAGGGCTCGGACTCGGGCTAAGACCCGGAAGACGGCGAACTCCGCTCCGCCCGACCCCAGGGCTCGGACTCGGGCTAAGACCCGGAAGACGGCGAACTCCGCTCCGCCCGACCCAGGGCTCGGACTCGGGCTAAGACCCGGAAGACGACGAAACTCCGCTTCGCCCGACCCCAGGGCTCGGACTCCGCCCTGGCCTCGGCCGAACGACTTCCGCCTCGCCCGACCCCATGGCTCGGGCTCGGCCACGGCAACGGAAGGCAGACTCAACCTCGGCTTCGGAGGAACCCCCACGTCGCCCTGCCTAGGGCACAGACCGCCACGTCAACAGGAAGCGTCATCATCATCCTACCCCGAATCGACTCGGGTCACGGAGAACAAGACCGGCGTCCCATCCGGCCAGCTCCGCCGGAGGGGCAATGATAGTGCTCCACAAGCTCTATGACGACGGCGGCCCCCAGCTCTCTTACGGAAGCAGAACGACGTCAGCAGGGACTCGACCGCTCCAACAGCTGTCCCTCCGCCAGGCTCCGCCGCACCTCCGGCAGCCACGACATCACGCCAGCAGGGTGCCCAGATCTCTCCGGCTGCCACATTGGCATGTACCTAGGGCGCTAGCTCTCCCTCCGCTAGACACGTAGCACTCTGCTACACCCCCCATTGTACACCTGGATCCTCTCCTTACGACTATAAAAGGAAGGACCAGGGCCTTCTCAGAGAAGGTTGGTCGCGCGGGACCGAGGACGGGACAGGCGCTCTCTTGGGGCCGCTCGCTTCCCTCACCCGCGTGGACGCTTGTAACCCCCCTACTTCAAGCGCACCCGACCTGGGCGCGGGACGAACACGAAGGTCGCGGGACTTCCACCTCTCTCACGCTCGACTCCGGCCACCTCGCCTCTCCCCCCTTCGCGCTCGCCCACGCGCTCGACCCATCTGGGCTGGGGCACGCAGCACACTCACTCGTCGGCTTAGGGACCCCCCTGTCTCGAAACGCCGATAGTTGGCGCGCCAGGTAGGGGCCTGCTGCGTGCTGACGAACAGCTCCCCGTCAAGCTCCAGATGGGCAGTCTCCAGCAACCTCTCTGCCCCGGGACGGTGCTTCGTTTCGGGACTCTTGAGTTCATGTCCTTCGACGGCAGCTACGACATGATACTTCTTCCACCGCCGCGCGACTACGACAATGGCGGCCGACAACCCGCCCGCCGGCGGCGGAATCGACGACGTCTTCCCCGCGTGGTGGAAGGGCAACATTCGGGCTTGCTCCGTTCTCTCCCCCGCCAACGGAGGAGGAGACGGGGCCGTCAAGGCCAGGTGGGAGGCCGCGCTTCGTCGGCCGTCGAGCGAATCGACGCCCCCGACACCCCGACGGAAGGCACGCCGGACGTCGACCTCGCGTTCAAGACGGAGGCAAGCGTCGTCCCCCCGCGGCACGCTGACCCCTAGCAAGAAGACGACGCCGGCACGCTCGCGGAAAGCCTGCAGGACGTCGCCCTCGGACCAGAGATGATGGTGCAACCAGTCCCCGATGTGACTACGTCGCTCCTCGTCGACCAAAAGGTAACGACTAACTCCCATCTTGCGTCATTTCGACTCGGCCTCAACCCGCCAAACGACCTCGTTTTGGCGGGCGCTCTCATTGAGGCGAGTGCAACCCCACTGAGGTTCCGTATGCGGTCGCCTTGGGACCGACTGACGGACGTCTCGACCTACGGGCCCTCTGGGTCCGAGGAAGATGACGATCCCAGCATCGGTTGGGATTTCTCCGGACTTGGCAACCCCAGTGCCGTGCGGGACTTCATGACCGCATGCGACTACTGCCTATCCGACTGTTCCGATGGAAGCCGCAGCCTTGGCGACGAGAGCTGCGGCCCAAGCCGCGAATGTTTCCACATCGAGCTAGGGGATCCCTCCGAAGGCAACCATCTTGGCATGCCGGAGGACGGTGATCTCCCTAGGCCGGTGCCTCGCGCCGACATCCCACGGGAGCTAGCTATGGTCCCCGCTCCGGCGGGGGGTTACGACCCACAACTCGAGCAAGTCCGCGAGGCGCAGGCCAGGCTCAACGAGGGAACAGGAGCGCTTGAGCCAATCCGTCGGGACGTCGGACAGGCGTGGGTGGGCCAACCCCTGGCCGGAGAAATACGTCACCTGCCCCAAGGTCTCCAGCACCGCGTCGCCAACGATGTCAGGATCAGGCCGCCGCCCGCATCCAGCGGGGTTGGTCAGAACCTGGCAACCGCAGCAATGCTCATCCGCGCGATGCCGGAGCCGTCAACCACCGAGGGTCGGCGAATCCAGGGAGAACTCAAGAATCTCCTGGAAGGCGCTGCGGCCCGGCGGGCCGAGAGCACTGCCTCCCGAAGGCAAGGTTATCCCTCGGAACCTCATGCCGCGACTTCCCGATTCATGCGGGAAGCCTCGGTCTACACCGGGCGCACGCGCAACACCGCGCCTGCGGCCCCGAGCCACCTCGGCAACGAGCACCAACGACGCGACCGTCGGGCTCACCTCGACGAAAGGGTGCGCCGAGGCTACCACCCCAGGCGTGGGGGGCGCTACGACAGCGGGGAGGATCGGAGTCCCTCGCCCGAACCACCCGGTCCGCAGGCCTTCAGTCGGGCCATCCGACGGGCGCCATTCCCGACCCGGTTCCGACCCCCGACTACTATCACAAAGTACTCGGGGGAAACGAGACCGGAACTGTGGCTCGCGGACTACCGCCTTGCCTGCCAACTGGGTGGAACGGACGACGACAACCTCATCATCCGTAACCTCCCCCTGTTCCTCTCTGACACTGCTCGCGCCTGGTTGGAGCACCTGCCTCCGGGGCAGATCTCCAACTGGGACGACTTGGTCCAAGCCTTCGCTGGCAATTTCCAGGGCACATACGTGCGCCCCGGGAATTCCTGGGACCTTCGAAGCTGCCGGCAACAGCCGAGGGAGTCGCTCCGGGACTATATCCGGCGATTCTCGAAGCAGCGCACCGAGCTGCCCAACATCACCGACTCGGATGTCATCGGCGCGTTCCTCGCCGGCACCACTTGCCGCGACCTGGTAAGCAAGCTGGGTCGCAAAACCCCCACCAGGGCGAGCGAGCTGATGGACATCGCCACCAAGTTCGCCTCTGGCCAGGAGGCGGTCGAGGCTATCTTCCGAAAGGACAAGCAGCCCCAGGGCCGCCCATCGGAAGAGGTTCCCGAGGCGTCTGCTCCGCGCGGCGCCAGGAAGAAAGGCAAGAAGAAGTCGCAATCGAAACGCGACGCCGCTGACGCGGACCTTGTCGCCGCCGCCGAGTATAAGAACCCTCGGAAGCCCCCCGGAGGTGCGAACCTCTTCGACAAGATGCTCAAGGAGCCGTGCCCCTACCATTAGGGGCCCGTCAAGCACACCCTCGAGGAGTGCGTTATGCTTCGGCGTCACTTCCACAGGGCCGGGCCACCTGCCGAGGGTGGTAGGGCCCGCGACGATGACAAGAACGAAGATCACCTCGCAGGAGAATTCCCCGAGGTCCGCGACTGCTTCATGATCTATGGAGGGCATGAGGCGAATACCTCGGCTTGGCACCGCAAACAAGAGCGTCGGGAGGTCTGCTCGGTGAAGGTGGCGGCGCCAGTCTACCTAGACTGGTCCGACAAGCCCATCACTTTCGACCAGGCCGACCACCCCGATCATGTGCCGAGCCCGGGGAAATACCCGCTCGTCGTCGACCCCGTTGTCGGCGATGTCAGGCTCACCAAGGTCCTGATGGATGGGGGCAGCTGCCTCAACATCATCTACGCCGAGACCCTCAAGCTCCTGCGCGTCGATCTGTCCTCCGTCCGAGCAGGTGCTGCGCCCTTCCACGGGATCACCCCTGGGAAGCGCGTCCAGCCCCTCGGGCGACTCGACCTCCCCGTCTGCTTCGGGACACCCTCCAACTTCCGAAGGGAGACCCTGACGTTCGAGGTGGTCGGGTTCCGAGGAACCTACCACGCCGTGCTAGGGAGGCCATGCTACGCGAAGTTCATGGCCATCCCCAACTACACCTACCTGAAGCTCAAGATGCCGGGCCCCAACGGGGTCATCACCGTCGGCCCCACGTACAAACACGCGTTCGAATGCGACGTGGAGTGCGTGGAGTACGCCGAGGCCCTCGCCGAGTCCGAGGCCCTCATCGCCGACCTGGAGAACCTCTCCAAGGAGGTGCCAGACGTGAAGCGCCACGCCGGCAACTTCGAGCCAGCGGGGACGGTCAAGGCCGTCCCTCTCGACCCCAGTGGCGACACCACCAAGCAGGTCCGGATCGGTTCCGAGCTCGACCCCAAAAAGGAAGCAGTGCTCGTCGACTTTCTCCGCGCAAACGCCGACGTCTTTGCGTGGAGTCCCTCGGACATGCCCGGCATACCGAGGGATGTCGCCGAGCACTCGCTGGATATTCGGGCCGGAGCCCGACCCGTCAAGCAGCCTCTGCGCCGATTCGATGAGGAGAAGCGCAGAGCGATTGGCGAAGAGATCCACAAGCTAATGGCAGCAGGGTTCATCAAAGAGGTATTCCATCCCGAATGGCTTGCCAACCCTGTGCTCGTGAGGAAGAAAGGGGGGAAATGGCGGATGTGTGTAGACTACACTGGTCTCAACAAAGCATGTCCGAAGGTTCCCTACCCTCTGCCTCGCATCGACCAAATCGTGGATTCCACCGCTGGGTGCGAAACCCTGTCCTTCCTCGATGCCTACTCAGGGTATCACCAGATCCGGATGAAAGAGTCCGACCAGCTCGCGACTTCTTTCATCACGCCGTTCGGCATGTACTGCTATGTCACCATGCCGTTCGGATTGAGGAATGCGGGCGCGACGTACCAGCGGTGCATGAACCATGTGTTCGGCGAACACATCGGTCGCACAGTCGAGGCCTACGTCGATGACATCGTAGTCAAGACAAGGAAGGCTTCCGACCTCCTCTCCGACCTTGAAGTGACATTTCGGTGTCTCAAGGCGAAAGGAGTCAAGCTTAATCCTGAGAAGTGTGTCTTCGGGGTGCCCCGAGGCATGCTCCTAGGGTTCATCGCCTCCGAGCGAGGCATCGAAGCCAACCCGGAGAAGATCGCGGCCATCACCAGCATGGGACCCATCAAGGACTTAAAAGGGGTACAGAGGGTCATGGGATGCCTCGCGGCCCTGAGCCGCTTCATCTCACGCCTCGGCGAAAGAGGTCTGCCTCTGTACCGCCTCTTAAGGAAGGCCGAGTGTTTCGCTTGGACCCCTGAGGCCGAGGAAGCCCTCGGCAACCTGAAGGCGCTCCTTACAAAGGCGCCTGTCTTGGTGCCCCCGGCGGACGGAGAAGCCCTCTTGGTCTACGTCGTCGCGACCACTCAGGTGGTTAGCGCCGCGATTGTGGTCGAAAGGCAAGAGGAAGGGCATGCATTGCCCGTTCAGAGGCCGGTCTACTTCATCAGCGAAGTGCTGTCCGAGACTAAGATCCGCTACCCACAAGTTCAAAAGCTGCTGTATGCTGTGATCCTGACGAGGCGGAAGCTGCGACACTACTTTGAATCTCATCCGGTAACTGTGGTGTCATCCTTCCCCCTGGGGGAGATCATCCAGTGCCGAGAGGCCTCGGGCAGGATCGCAAAGTGGGCGGTGGAAATCATGGGCGAAACGATCTCGTTCGCCCCTCGGAAGGCCATCAAGTCCCAGGTGTTGGCGGATTTCGTGGCCGAATGGGTCGACACCCAGCTGCCAACGACTCCGATCCAACCGGAGCTCTGGACCATGTTTTTCGACGGGTCGCTGATGAAGACGGGGGCTGGCGCAGGCCTGCTCTTCATCTCGCCCCTCGGAAAGCACTTACGCTACGTGCTGCGCCTCCATTTCCCGGCGTCCAACAATGTGGCCGAGTACGAAGCTCTGGTCAACGGATTGCGCATCGCCATCGAGCTAGGGGTCAGACGCCTCGACGCCCGCGGTGATTCGCAGCTCGTCATCGACCAAGTCATGAAGAACTCCCACTGCCGCGACCCGAAGATGGAGGCCTACTGCGACGAGGTACGGCGCCTGGAAGACAAGTTCTTCGGGCTCGAGCTCAACCACATCGCTCGGCGCTACAACGAAACCGCAGACGAGCTGGCTAAGATAGCCTCGGGACGAACGACAGTCCCCCCGGACGTCTTCTCCCGGGATCTGCATCAACCCTCCGTCAAGCTCGACGACGCGCCCGAGCCCGAGGTACCCTCGGCTCAGCCCGAGGTACCCTCGTCACAGCCCGAGGTACCCTCGGCCCCCGAGGGCGGGGCACTGAACATCGAGGAAGGGCAGAGCGGGGCCACGCCAGATCAAGATTGGCAGGCCCCGTACCTGCAATATCTCCGCCGAGGAGAGCTATCGCTCGACCAAGCCGAGGCTCGGCGGGTAGCGCGACGCGCCAAGTCATTCGTCTTGCTGGGCGACGAAGAGGAGCTCTACCATCGCAGCCCCTCGGGCATCCTCCAGCGATGCATCTCCATCGCCGAAGGTCGGGAACTGCTGCAAGAAATACACTCGGGGGCTTGCGGCCACCACGCAGCGCCCCGAGCCCTTGTCGGAAATGCTTTCCGGCAAGGCTTCTACTGGCCAACGGCGGTGGCTGACGCCACTAGAATTGTCCGCACCTGCGAAGGGTGCCAATTCTACGCGAAGCAGACGCACCTGCCCGCTCAGGCTCTGCAGACAATACCCATCACCTGGCCCTTCGCTGTATGGGGTCTGGACCTCGTCGGTCCCTTGCAGAAGGCGCCCGGGGGCTACACGCACCTGCTGGTTGCCATCGACAAATTCTCCAAGTGGATCGAGGTCCGACCTCTGAACAGCATCAGGTCCGAGCAGGCGGTGGCGTTCTTCACCAACATCATCTATCGCTTCGGGGTCCCGAACTCCATCATCACCGACAACGGCACCCAGTTCACCGGCAAAAAATTCTTGGATTTTTGCGAGGATCACCATATCCGGGTGGACTGGGCCGCCGTGGCTCATCCCATGTCGAATGGGCAAGTAGAGCGTGCCAACGGCATGATTCTACAAGGGCTCAAGCCTCGAATCTACAACGACCTCAACAAGTTCGGCAAGCGATGGATGAAGGAACTCCCCTCGGTGGTCTGGAGCCTAAGGACGACGCCGAGTCGTGCCACGGGCTTCACGCCGTTTTTCCTGGTCTACGGGGCTGAAGCTATCTTGCCCATTGACCTGGAATACGACTCCCCGAGGGCGAGGGCCTACACCGAACAAAGCAACCAAGCTAGCCGAGAGGAATCGCTGGACCAGCTGGAGGAAGCTCGGGACAGGGCCTTACTACACTCGGCGCGGTACCAACAGTCCCTGCGACGCTACCACGCCCGAGGGGTCCGGTCCCGAGAACTCCAGGTGGGCGATCTGGTGCTCCGGCTGCGGCAAGACGCCCGAGGGAGGCACAAGCTCATGCCCCCCTGGGAAGGGCCATTCGTCATCGCCAAAGTTCTGAAGCCCGGAACATACAAGCTGGCCAACAACCAAGGCGAAATCTACGGCAACGCTTGGAACATCAAACAGCTACGTCGCTTCTACCCTTAAGATGTTTTCAAGTTGTTCATATACCTCGCACCTACGCAAAGTTTAGTCGTCAAGGAAGGGTCGGCCTAGCCTCGGTAAAGCCCGACCCTCCCTCGGGGGCTAAAAAGGGGGGAGACCCCCTCTGCGTCGAATTTTTCCTCGAAAAAGGATCTCTTTTTAGCAGGATTTCTTTCATGCTTCTTGACTACTTCGAAAAGCGGATCCTGGAAACGACGGAGTACACGTAAGCAGCCAAGGCTGACCGAGCCGAGGGACTCCTACGCCTCCGGGATACAGATACCTCACTCATCACCTTCTGCGATAAGTAACTTGCGCTCGGATAAAGCGACTCCGTGGACCGAACAAGTCTTCACGTTTGGAAGCTCTCCTGCCGAAGCAGTCCTTCAAGCTTTCTCGACTAAGTCGGGGACAGGGCCTCATGGACGGGTGAAAGTACGCGTAAGCGGCAAGGCCGACCGAGCCGAGGGATTCCCACGCCTCTGGGATACGGATACCTCACTCGTCCCTTCCGCGAAAAGCAACTCTCGCTCACACAAACATCCCTGTTACCGACAGAGTCCAGATGCGCGAAACAAGAGGAAAAAAGGCGCAGCTTCGCAAGCGTGGCGAGGGTGTGTTTTTTCTGGCCTCGGCGGCCGCAGAAAGCACACGCTACAAGATGATCTGATCCTGCAGGCTCGGGTCTTCACGCTGAAGGGAGCCGTAGCACCCTCGGCATCGACGACGTCTTCAGCAAAGCCCGACCCAGCCTCGGGCGGCGACGCGATCCAGGGACTCCTCCGGGAATCCGGCCCGAGCAGGCGGCTCAACCGGTTACCCCCGGGGCCTCGGTCAACTGGCTTCCAAGGGCGCCAGCCCGACCCGAGGCCTCAACTGATCGGCTTTGGCGTCGGCTCCGCTGACGGACAACACGACTAGGCTCCGGCCAACCAGGTTCCCATTCTCGAGCCAACTCCGCCTCTGTTCATACTGACATCGCTACCCCTGGCCTCGGTCCACCGAAGGGCGGCCGAGGGGTCTCTTTAACTAAGCTAGAGGAGCCCCAGACAACAAGGCCAAACGGGCCGAGGGATTCCTACGCCTCCGGGATACGGATACCTCACCCGTCACCTTAACACGGGGCGACTCATGCTTGGTAAAGCGGTTCAGATAATCAACAGGCGAGACTTAGTGCTCGAAAATGAGGAAAAAACACGGCTCCGTGCCGAAATTACATACATGTTCAGGCCCCGACAGCCACAATGAACAAAAAACGCTGGCATTCGAAGTGCCATTACGAACGGAACTCCGGTTCCCCTCTCCGCAGGTACGAACGACCCCACTCTATGGGGAAGGCCTGCGGAGCAACAGAAGACCGACGGCCGGCTCGCCGCCGCCCATCCTGACTACGGCGACAGTGGGTCGGCGCTGCTGCGATCTTGCCCTCGCCCCCGCCGACGCTCGAGGGGCGAGGACAAGCACGCCGGCGCGGTGGCCCGGGGCGCGGGTGGTGGCAGTGATCCCGTCGGTGACGGGGACTTCTCGAGCCGCCTCCGCCTCGGCGCCGATGGCGGGGACACCAGCCCCCCGGCAGATCCCCACTCAAATCCTCCCAAACGAGTGGGGCGCCGGCCTCCGCGCAAGGGCGCCGTCCCAGTGCAAAAGCAGGACCACCCCAGAACACGAACGCCGCCCTAACGGCGCGCGGAATCGTGGGTGGTCCTCCCGTGCACACGATGCGGCGGTCACCCTCCGGCAGGAGGGGCCGCCGGAAGCCCGGCCGACGACTCCGACACGCTGGAGGTGACGACGCCCGCCGTCGATCAGCCCCACGTTGTCTAAGTCCGCGCCGTCCGCAGGGCCAGCGAGCGCCTCCACCCCCAAACGCCGCGGGAAGGGGCGACCCGCGGACCCTCGCGGAAGGTAGAGCGCCGGCTCAGCGTGGTTCCCGCCCCAGCGGGGATGATGAACATCCTTGAAGCTGAGGGTGGGACCAAGATCGCAGCCCGGCTTGCTCTTCCCCACCCAGAAACCGGCGGTCACCGTCCTGGGTGATCGACGGCATGGGGGTACGGCCGGGCCGGCTGATGAAAATCCTTGAAGCCGAACGATGGCTGAGAGGTACCAACTCCCATGAAGTTGCGTTCCTCCAACGAGGAGGTGGAAAGGCGGCGGATACCCCCCATCCGGGGGCTTGGAAGATGGGAAGACACGACGCTTAAGGGAGGAAGAAGACATGGTTGCCTTCCGAAAGGAGTCTCCCTCCTTTTAAAGGCAACTCTCCCTACGTGCGCCCCCAGGCGCCACAGGTTGAGTCTTCTCCAACACGCTCCAAGGCCCTCCCCTGCGACTCGGGGGTCGGGTCCCGCATGTCATGCAAGCCGGCTCAGGGCAGAAGAAGCCAAACCGCCGCGCGTGGTGCGCACGACCGTCCAGCGGTTACAAGCGACCCCCCATTTTCGCCCAGACCAACGGGCAGAAGGGGCGGGCAGCCATGCAGGCAGCATGCAACCGCGCCAGGTGGACGCGCTTCTCCGACTTCTGACACGTCAGCTTGGGAACCCAGGCCCACGCGTCGAGCAACCGGCGCGCCAGTTGCTGCATGCAAGCAACCGCACCGCCACTTGTGCCACCATCGCGCCTCTTCTGTTGCGGAGCCAGTACCGCGACTCGAGGCGACCCAACAGCGCCAGCCTGGCGCGTCGGTCAAAGCGACCGAAAGTGGGCCGGCAGTAATGGCGATGGCAGGCGGGCGGGCGCAGCGGTCACGTCGTCAGCCAGGCTCACGTCCCATCCTGGGACAGCAAGAGAGCCTCCTCTCACGGCGTGGAAACGTTGCACCCGTGACCCGTTCCTCGAACGGATCGCACGCGCGCAACGGCCGCCCCGCCAACCACTCGCCCCGTCGCATTTACTCCGCGGCGGGACAGGCGGCGTCTCTGACGGGAGGAGCGCGCGACGCTTCACCTTCGCCATAATAACCGCGTCAGAAAAGGTACGCCACGTCGTCCGATTTCATATCCTTTTCCGTTTTCCTCTTTCTCTATCTCTTGCAACAGGGACCGGGAAAGGGGGACACCCCGAAAGGGATCCTTCTCCGCGAAGGAACCGGGCTCCGAGCCCCCCACTACTGATCAGGGGTTCGAAGGCTGGCCCTCCGAAGGGTTCAACAGCCGCCTCAGATCGCGTGGGCCCGACACCCACTACTGGTCAGGGGTTCGAAGGCCAGCCCCCCGAAGGGTTCCATGGCCGCCTCAGGCTACTCGGGCTCCGCGCCCATTACTGATCAGGGGTTCGAAGGCTGGCCCCCGAAGGGTTCACAGTCGCCTCAGACACCGAGCGAGGGATGACCAGGGGTACGTTCGATACATAACCGAGGCTCGGGCTGCGCTCCCGAGGTACCCTAGGACATTTCCGAGACCAGCGGGAACGATCTTGTAACAGAATCCCATCGGAGGGAGGCATCGAGCCCTCGGACCCCGTCGCCAGGGGACCGGGTCCGGCAAATCACCCGCAGGTACTTTTGGGCGTGCCTCCGGGCCCCTAGCCGACCCCCAACGAACGGGGCACGGACGTCCACTCGGATTACCCGCTTGCAGCTCACCGGAGACACCATGTTCGGTGCCCATCGAGGGTAACATGGCGCACTCCCCCCCTCCTCCTTGCGGAAAGGCGATGTAGGGGCGTATGTAAAAAGTCGAGTCTGTCCCTGATCGTCCTCTCGCCCTGTGCGGGGGCTCGAGGGCTGCTCTCGCAAAAACCGGCTCCGGCCAAATCGTTGACAGCGTCAACATACCAGCCCGAGAGCTTGGGCCCCGACCGTGCACCCGGGCTACGGCCAGTTCGCATGAGGGAACGACCAGGCCAGCCGAAGCGTTACGCGAGGTATTAAGACCTCGAAGGAGTGTAACCACTCCTCCGAGGCCTCGGGGGCTACACCCGGCGGGTGCGCTCGCGCGCACCCGCCGGAACGAAAGGCAACCGAGAAAGGCTGGTCCCCTTGCAAAAAAGTGCGACAAAAGCCTCCAAGCGAGTGCTAACACTCCCTTCGAGGCTCGGGGGCTACTGTCGGGGACCATAATTAGGGGTACCCTCAAGACGCCTAATTCTCAGCTGGTAACCCCCATCAGCATAAAGCTGCAAAGGCCTGATGGGTACGATTAAGTCAGGGATCAGTCCACACGAGTGACCCGATCATGCTTCACCCGAGCCTAGCCTCGGCCAAGGGCAGCCGACCTCGAGAGACTTCCGTCTCGCCCGAGGCCCCCTTTTTATGGCGGACACATCACCGGCTCGCCCGAGGCCTTGGCTTCGCTCAGAAGCAACCTTGACTAAATCGCCACACCGACTGACCAAATTGCAGGGGCATTTAACGCAAAGGTGGCCTGACACCTTTATCCTGACACGCGCCCCCGGCAGAGCCGAAGTGACCGCCGTCACTCCACCGCTCCACTAACCAGTCTGACAGAGGGACAGCGCCGCCTGCGCCACTCCGACTGCAGCGCCACTCGACAGAGTGAGTCTGACCGGCAGTCAGGTCTTGACAAAGGCGCCACGGCGAACTCCGCTCCGCCCGACCCCAGGGCTCGGACTCGGGCTAAGACCCGGAAGACGGCGAACTCCGCTCCGCCCGACCCTAGGGCTCGGACTCGGGCTAAGACCCGGAAGACGGCGAACTCCGCTCCGCCCGACCCCAGGGCTCGGACTCGGGCTAAGACCCGGAAGACGACGAAACTCCGCTTCGCCCGACCCCAGGGCTCGGACTCCGCCCTGGCCTCGGCCGAACGACTTCTGCCTCGCCCGACCCCATGGCTCGGGCTCGGCCACGGCAACGGAAGGCAGACTCAACCTCGGCTTCGGAGGAACCCCCACGTCGCCCTGCCTAGGGCACAGACCGCCACGTCAACAGGAAGCGCCATCATCATCCTACCCCGAATCGACTCGGGTCACGGAGAACAAGACCGGCGTCCCATCCGGCCAGCTCCGCCGGAGGGGCAATGATGGCGCTCCACAAGCTCTATGACGACGGCGGCCCCCAGCTCTCTTACGGAAGCAGAACGACGTCAGCAGGGACTCGACCGCTCCAACAGCTGTCCCTCCGCTAGGCTCCGCCGCACCTCCGGCAGCCACGACATCACGCCAGCAGGGTGCCCAGATCTCTCCGGCTGCCACATTGGCATGTACCTAGGGCGCTAGCTCTCCCTCCGCTAGACACGTAGCACTCTGCTACACCCCCCATTGTACACCTGGATCCTCTCCTTACGACTATAAAAGGAAGGACCAGGGCCTTCTCAGAGAAGGTTGGCCGCGCGGGACCGAGGACGGGACAGACGCTCTCTTGGGGCCGCTCGCTTCCCTCACCCGCGTGGACGCTTGTAACCCCCCTACTGCAAGCGCACCCGACCTGGGCGCGGGACGAACACGAAGGTCGCGGGACTTCCACCTCTCTCACGCTCGACTCCAGCCACCTCGCCTCTCCCCCTTCGCGCTCGCCCACGCGCTCGACCCATCTGGGCTGGGGCACGCAGCACACTCACTCGTCGGCTTAGGGACCCCCCTGTCTCGAAACGCCGACAAATATCGCATAAATTATTTCTAATACTACCATTCCGTGTTCTGCCATTCCCATTCCGTCCTCACTGCAAAGCTCATTCCCATTCCCAGCTGCACCCTCTCCCTGCAAAGCCCATTCACATTTCCATTCTCGGCTCCCACAAAGTCTATTCTCATTCTCACGTGCATCCCACGCCTAGCTAAAATTAAATATTATTATAACACTAATATTATATAGCCAATATAAATATATATTATTATTGTAAATACGCTAACTTAAATAGAATGAACTGATGACGAACAAACATTATAATATCGCATAAATTATTTCTAATACTACCATTCTGTGTTCTGTCATTCTCATTCCGTCCTCACTGCAAAGCTCATTCCCATTCCCAGCTGGACCCTCTCCCTGCAAAGCCCATTCACATTTCCATTCCCGGCTCCCACAAAGCCTATTCTCATTCTCACGTGCATCCCACGCCTAGCTAAAATTAAATTAAAAAAACAGGCTCCAAGGGGATTCGAACCTGCGACCTCTCAAATAAATGTGTTTGTAGCTACCACTACACCACATGTGTGTTTATGTCTACATCTATTATAGTAAAAACATATAATACATCTCTCCCGAAGCCCACCTGCTACCCTTGCACAATGTGTAGTAGTAGATAAGTATCACTGAGATTATTAAATTATATTTTTGGATTGAGGGAGTAGTATTTAAAGAAGAGCCTTGCATGCAATTTCTTTTGTTTGAATAATGTTTTCAACTTAAATACTTTTTTTTGCATGTGTAACATTTATTCTCCGTAATATTTTTCCATGGATCTAACTTATAAATCATTTTCATAAACCAATGCCAAAGGTGAATCCATGTTTCTTACTTGGAAACCCCGAACAAACACCACTAGCACGAGGCGCTCGCGTTGGCGTCGCTCACCGACGACGAGAAGAAACTTGGCGACTGCCAGTTTGACCTCTGGAAGCAGTCCTACATGGCCCATGCGCCGCTATGTACGGCAAGCTCTGGCGCAGCCGCCGCTTGGACGTGGTCTAGAGCGGCTGCACCGCGCTGTCCATCATCAAACATGGGGACCTCATGGTCGTCGCCAATGTCGACGACTCTCGGGTTGTTCTGGGCATCGCAACCTACGACGACGCCATCACGTCGTCTAGCTCATCATCCAACTGAAGCCTAACCTGCCACGTAAGTCGCTACTGACCGGCCATGAATTCTTGTGCGCTGGAATGACGACCATTGTTTTTGTTGTGTGAGTGTTCTCGAACAAGATGTATGTAGAGGAGTAGCACATCCGGTGGTGCAACGACCAGGTGTACTACCTCGTTGATGAGCCCGGGGTGCACTTCATTTGGCAGCCCAGCCAAGAGTGATCGGTACTCACCATATCGCGCGCGTTCGACGACTATTATATCAAGGATTGTGGCGTCATCTCGACACCGGAGGTGAGCAGAGGTGGACCGACAACAATGACCACTCGCCATCGTCGGGGTACCTTTTGTGCCGGCCTGCCTTTAATTCTCTTCGCAAACACACACTTGCATTTTTTGTTTAAGCAAGCGTGTATGGTGGTGCGTGCCTGATGACTAACGATGTACAACGGAACTTCTACCGGTAGGTGTGGCACGTGCTCTCCAATAATGAGACCATGCAAATCATGACATATATCGAAGTCTGCATGATACTGATGGTTGCAATGTAGTAGTGAAACAACTAAATTAAAATAACAAAATTTATGTATGGCTAGGATCACAAATGGATTATGAAATATTTTCTTATAACAATATAAGACATATTTTGTATATAAGTTATCATGGTATTATATGTTCCCGTTGCAACGCACGGGTACTGACCTAGTTATTTCTAAAGAATCAATATATGATTTTGAATATATAGACAAATATAGCAATACAACGAGAGGGAAAAGAATCCTCACATAAATGTTATTTTCTACTAATTTATGCATATGTCCTCAATGCCATTGAGGAAATTTTCTCCTTCCAAAATCTTAAGCAAAACAACTTCCAAAAAGAGTTATTCATAATCTCAATGACAATTTCAACATGAGGAACACATATTCCAGCAAGCCATACCTAGGACTCATTTAAATATAAGTAACAACGAATATCATGAGACATAAGAATATTAGTATATGTGTGTGTTTATTATATGTAAGCAGGTCATAGGAGGTATTGTTAGCAAGATAGTATTTTGCGAAAGAAAAAAGAAGTTCCTGAAAACACTGAGAACCATCTAGCTATAAGTACAAGAGCCATCGTGTAGGTTAGTTGTCTTTATATATTTATTTTCTCAACTAAATAGATTACACATGGTCCTATATTATGAACAACTATGAAGCTAAAAAAGGGTTGGTTACCCGCGTGTGAACTCTATATAAGGGCCTTAGATATAAATGTAAGCTATTGAAGTACTTAATTACTAACAAATTTAGCAGTGTTAAGTTGAGGAGGAATGGAGGATGGTGTAGGCACAGCTGGAGGCCAATGGCCACTAGCATCCTTTAGACGTCATTTTACAGTCTAACATATACGCATTAGAAGACCGGTTGGATGAGATAGCTCAGCTGAGGGGTTCCGAATAGCACAGAGTATCAACGGAGAAGTAGGAAGCAGGTTGAACTCCCCTATTGTGCTTTACTGATGTTGCATTTGGGAACCATGCGTATTAGTATACATATCCGGTTGCACTTGGGAGGTTGGGGGCTCAGATGCCGATGCTTCAGGAACCTTGCGCATTGGCATCTCTTGAGCTCTTGCTGCATTCAACTGTGTCCAATTCCAACACATAATTTCATTTTCAAGAAGTAACATAAACAACTTCCGTGCATAATTTCATTTTCAAGAGGGCTTAATATTGTCTATTCGCATGCCGAGATAATTATGTGGAAAATCAAAAAATAAATTAACAAAGTATGACAAAGTAAGATAATTGTGTCAGCATAAAAGCACAAAACACATATTGTTTGAACCAGTAACCATATAGAATCAACAATTTCAGTTCAAAATTACCTTCAGAAACTCATATAGAAGCGCGACTAACTGGATGTGTATAATGGGTAATTGTCCCTGTTGACACAGGTGTTGTAGCAGTTGCAAGATAGAGTCTTTTAACATGTCTCTCCTCTTACAAAATGCAAAAAAGGAGGGGTCATTGGTAGTAGGTTCGTAGAGCAAAAACATGTTGAATTACAGTCAGGAAGTAACATACCCTTACCAGTCCATGGCCTGTGTGTATGAGACTGGCCTCCTGCAATCTGCTCTCTCAATACCTCTTCAAATGAAGGAAAGGCATTAGACTTTACAGTGCTCCACTGACCTTAGTACTTGCCATCACCTCTTGTTTTGTCATCAATCATTCATTCACGTTGACAACCCTGCTCAGATTCCATTATCGCTTTGGCCAATATGCAAATCGAGGTTCCCAGGGGGCCTCGATGTGCCCAACCTGAAGAAGCGCGGCGGTGGCGGGCGTAGCTGGATTCGCGTTGAGGCCGCCACGGCCTCCATGCAGACGCTGGAGATCGACAAGGCCACCATGATGTGACGATGTGAGCTGCCCACGCGGGACCTCTGCATGCTCGACCCGCTCTTCACGGTACCTGCAGGGGAGGGGGGTTGCGCGCAGCGACGGGGGGCGGGGGTTGCTACGTCGCGGGGGTAGGCACAGGCTGGGCTGCGGATGTTGCGCGCACGGAAGGAAGCGGGGCAGGGGTGTGATCTACACTATTGACTTAATAAGTAGTAGAGTGTATGCCTCTGCGTTGCCATGGTAGTTAAAAAATTAGTATAAAACATAGATAAAAACGACAAACATTACTATGATATGTTAAATCTGTGTGGCAAGACCATTCCAAATTATAAACTGTTGGGGGCCTTCGTCTTCCGAAGGTCCTCAAAAACGTGATTTAACAATGTTTCCGGAGTTGTAATACATGAACAGGTACCTTCGGACTCGGATCAGAACCACAGTGGAAGAAGCACGAACAATACGAAGATTGATGCAGCGCCAAAGCTACGCGCAAGGGAGCTTCGGCATGACAGCATGGAAGGGAACCGACTTAAAGGGGAAAATGCTATTTAGACCTTGATGAATTACCTTATAGACATTAGCAAATGTAAAGGGCATGGATGTAATTTCACATGGGCTGCGTCCCATGCCTATAAATAGATGAACAGTACCCCCGTACTGTTCACGCTGACTTGGCATTTGCGCATCACGGTCGTACCTTTGCTGTTTATCAAGCCGAAGGTACCAAATGTAATTCAATATTGTCTTTATGTTGATTTTGCGTTTATATGATAAGAAATACATATATGATAATGTTATTATACACATTGTTTCTTATGCTTTACATGCTTCATTGATTGTTAACAATCATATATCTTCATGTATGAGGAATTGATGAAGGTATGCCCTTCATGCCCTTCGTCCGAAGATCATTCTAACCTTAGGGAAATAATGTTTCGGAAGACAAAGGGCGTTAGCACTTAACATTTTATGTTGCCTTGTTCTTGATTCATAGCATTTGAGAACAAGTCCCCAACATTGGCGCCCACCTCCGGTGAATCCTTTTCGACCACCTAGCCAGCCACAGACATCCTGGCCACAGCCCCCACCTCTGCCACCACTACAACCTGTATATTCACGAGGCCAGCAGCCAGAAGGGAGCCAACAGACCCATCAGCAGCGAGATTTCAGGGAGGAGTCCGAAGCTCGCACAGTCAACAGTATTGTGCCAGAATCGAAGCATATCTATTGAGAAATATCCTACCCCTGAAACAGTTTTTACATTCATTGTCATTTCCTTTTTTACTAAGGAACAATTATTGAAAACCTAGTTTTCTTGTCATTTTCAATTTCTTGTAATAGCTTCATTTTTGTCATAAGTGAAAAATATCTTATCCACAGACTCACGAAGTCCAAAAAGTCGCTGAAGCATAAAAGTCGTTCCTAAGGGAACGCGCGGCTAAAAATCACATTACAATTATCTCTGAAGCTACAAAAGTCGTTCTACGGAACGCAGCGTAAGTTTGCCGAAGATACAAAAAGTCATTCCTAAGGGAGCGCAGTGTAAGTTTTCTGCTCAAAAGTCGTTCCAAAGGGAATGCAGAGCCAAATACCGCTGAAATATAAGGCGAAGCGCGAAAAGTCAACGCGAATACCGTCGAAATAGAAGGCGAAGAAGTTCAAAAGACGTTCCTAAGGGAATGCAGAACTTACAGCGAAAAGTCAACGCTGATACACCGAAAAATAAGCGGTGAAGCCGAAAAATAAGCGGCAAAGAGATTGTGTATTCCACTATAGGGGTGTGAGTGTGTGTCTTCGACATAAATATCATTTTGCATAACATAACATCATCACATCATCTCGCATAACATAACATCATACATCATATTGCATCAATGGCACAAAATTGTTGACCTTCGGGATACAATGTTGACCTTCGAAGAATGCTTCGAAAAAGTGAAATTGTGCTAAGGCACAAAATAAGTTTTGAAGAAATACAGCTTCATCAGCTCTGATGTGGAGGAAAAAATCTATTGTTGACAAAGCATTAATGTTTTTGCGATGCTTGGAGGATTTTTTATGAAGCTTAAAAGGTCTTCTTTACGAAGCATGAAAAGAAGGAAAGGTGTTTTTTCGCCGAAGGCTCAAAAACGGTATGTAAATAAAAGTTTCATGCATCGCAAAGAAATGAATTACAAAAACCATTCATATATTACATTCAAAACCCATGAGCACCAAATATTACAAGCATAGTCCAGCAAATGTTACATTAATATTCTAGCAATGTTTTTACAATAGCTATTATTATTCTTTCAAAACTTTATCTGCAGCTTCGGTCAACAGTTGGGTAACGACTTCGTCTACAATAGTTTCGGCCATGTTAATAATTTCTGTTGATTCCTTTGCCTCTGGGTCGGTCAGTGACTCGAAGGGCTCTGGGGGAGGAGATAGTTCAGCTGTGGTAGAAAACATAAATCAGTTCGAAGTCACAAAAATAAACAACAAAGTTAAAAACCATTAAGTAATACATATTCGTCTCTCAAGCTCCGCAACCTTTTTAGCTGCTTTTATTGACTCTCGAGTGTCATGAATATCTTTTTTGTTTTTCTTTATTATTTCATGGGCCATTCCTCAGCCACCATTTTCCCATATGTCAGTGAAAAAGTTTCCACCTATTAAGCTTGCTTCGGCCGAGGGGTCCTTCGTATCATCAATGCAGAGGGCAGCTTCGGCCTGAGCCAAGGTTTTAACATGCTCACAACCTGACTTCTCCAAAATAGTTGCAATTCCCCTCGCACCAGAGAAGGCACAGACGTCCCCACGGTCACTCAAAATTTCCTCAAAAGCTTCGGCTTCGCTGCTGATCCACTCAATTGGGCCCTCAGGGTCGCCCCGTATGAAGTTATCTTCGTTCGAGTAGGCGCCCACGTTGGCGAAGCTATTCTTTATTTTCTTCACGCACTCCACGGATTTTTCGAAACATCTCTCCTTGGATGCGCGAAGTTCATCAACTGTTTTTTGTAAGTAGTTCTTCCAATATTCACTAATATCTCGGTTAGCCTCTGCGAGACCGCATTTTTCTTTAGCTTCGAACAGCTGTTTCCGAAGGTCTTCAATCTCAGACTTTTGTGCTTCAAATTCAGTTTTGAAGTTAGCTTCATTCTCCTTTACTTTATCCACTAATGTAAGTAAAATTTTGTCTTTTTCCAAAGCTTCATTCCTCAGCTTGATAACCTCTGTTCGAAGGTTGTTGAGAGCAATAGTGCAACTCTCGTCTTCGGCATTCTTTTGTGCCCTTAAGGCATTGCTAAGTATTAAACCCTATATGAAAAAAATGAATGGGTTAATATAAGAACAAAAGAATAATTCAAAATTCATAAACTTCCAAAATACACAATTTTTGTACCTTCAGACTGTTATATGCAAGGTTATCTGCAAGATCGTCCTTCGTCATGGCGCAGAGGCCAGCTTCAAGCTTCGGGAACCCCATGCTTCTGGCCATCTCCCGGTAGACAGATAATTCTTTGTTGTCTGGGAGGCAATACAAGAAGTCATCTTCATCTGTGCCATTAAACACTAAGGCCCCTTTCGGGTACTTTAGTTCTCGGGCATAGTGCTTAGCTTCAAATTTTTTTTCTTCAGACAATCTTTTTCCCGAAGCGTGCCGAATAATATAATCAAGGACTTCGGAAGGCGCTTCGGGAGTAGGAGCGGCAGCTTTTTCAGGCAGAATCTGTTCTATAGCTTCTTCTTCCGCTGCCTTTTCTCCAGTTTCTAAGGATTTCTCCTTGGCGGGCTCTGAAGGCCCAGCTTCGGCGTCGGCCTGGCTCATTGTAGCTTCGGCTTCGTTCGGCTTTGTCTCGGTTTCAATCTGCGCTTTCGAAGCCTTGGCAGTTTTCCCTGGAGTAGAGCTTGAAGCTTTTATTGTCTCCAGCACATCTAGTACACTAGCCATCCTTTTTCTCTTGAGGGTCGTTGCTAGACCTTTTTGTGTCTTCGACACCTCCACTCCTGCCGAAGGGCTTAGGACTTCTAATGTTTTTGCCCCTTCGATTCTCGATTTTTCAATTTTGTCATTCTTTGACATTGCAGCCGACTCTTCAATCTTCTGCGTAAGAGCAGGTCCTTTGGCTTCAATAACTGAAGAAGTCTCACCGCCAAATTCAGGCACTATGGCCGGTTCAATGTAGCGTGGTCGGTGAGTAAGGACCTTCAACTTTTTCCTCTTCGGTGCGGGCTCGCTTGAAGCAGCCGAAGTAGCAGCCTTCCTAGAAGTTGCACCCTTTCTTTTCTGCCCCCGCGGCGGGTAGCGGTAATCAGGGTACACAAATCCGATAGCATCAAAAACTCTATTTAGCCTTTTCTTTTTTCGGCTCCCGAAGGTCGCTGATAGTGCATTATCTTCAGACATGGAGTATGCTCCAAGTAGTTCATCACTAGTATTTTCAACACACTTCAGCTAGTCATCGTCTAATTCGATAAATTAGTCTCCAAACCTGAAGGTGTATTTCAATCGAACTAAACCACCTTCGCTAGGGTTGCTGATGGTCTCTTTTGGCATTTCCTAGCTGTCTATCAGTGGCCATATCCTGTAAGCTACATGTTCTTGGACTAAGTCCCTTGTCCCAATAAAAGAACAATCTGTGCTGAAAGCCCTTCGGCATGCTTCGGCTACCTCATCAGTTTCTACTTTCGACTTTTGGAGGCCGAAGCGGGACCAGATGGGTCGCATAATGATTTCTTTAATATCTTCTCTTGCTTTCAAATCATTTTTCACGTAAAACCACTCTTCCATCCAGGCCCCGGGCCATCTCTTCCGAAAAGTTGGCACTAGGTAGCTTGAGCCAGAACGAGCAACAAAGCCATAACAACCAAAATTGTTATGATATTGTTCCTTACCCCAAGGCTTCGTCTCATAGGAACGTTCATGCATACTGCAAAAACATTTTGCACTTGACTCCAGACCTTGACTTCTCACAGCCCAGACGAAGATCCCCATTCTGATAATTGCTTCGGGAGTAATCTGGTGAAGGAAAAACTAATATATCTTTAAAACTTCAACCACAAATCTACTTAATGGGAACCGAAGTCCAGCTTTGAAGAAACTTCGGTAGATTACAACTTCGTCTTCTTCAGGAGGAGGAACGGCTCTGTCTGCGTCAGCCCTCACAATAGACATATCTCGAAAGTACCTTCCTCTCATATTATCAAGATGACTCTGTTTGATAGTTGATTTCCTGAAGACTGCATGACTTGGTCGCCAAGGACGATCTTCAGAGTCTTCGCCCCCACTCTCCACATCATAGCTGTCGCTATCATCAGTATCTTCAGACAAGCCTTCTAATATCTCTTTAGTTATCTTTTATGTGTTTGTTTTTGCAATTGACTCAATAAATCCAGCAGTTTTCTCCTCAAGGAGCTTCTCCTTCTCGCTCAGCTTTGTCTCAGCAACAACTTTTTTGTCTTCAGACATCTTTTCTTCGGAAATGGTGAAAATGTGTCCTTAAAGCCGAAGTTTAGAAAGTCTAAGAAACCAAGCAAGCGTTGGTTGGCAAGAGCTAAAAAATTGAGCAAGCAAAGCAGGCGGCAGATAGCGTACCAAATGTGCTCGGGGTGGGTTCTTATTTATACGCCCAGTGCGCTCCAAGTTGGAGGGCCCCATCTGTCATTGACTGTTGCTATTCTAGCAAAGGGAAGGTGTTTTTTTGGACCTTCGGCTTAGGGCCTTCGTCCTTATCGCAATCTGAATTCGTTATTCTAACAAATTAATCTTGCGAGGGGCTACTGTTGGGGGCCTTCGTCTTCCGAAGGTCCTCAAAAACGTGATTTAACAATGTTTCCGGAGTTGTAATACATGAACAGGTACCTTCGGACTCGGATCAGAACCACAGTGGAAGAAGGACGAACAATACGAAGATTGATGCAGCGACGAAGCTACGCGCAAGGGAGCTTCAGCATGACAACATGGAAGGGAACCGACTTAAAGGGGAAAAGGCTATTTAGACCTTGATGAATTACCTTATAGACATTAGCAAATGTAAAGGGCATGGATGTAATTTCACATGGGCTGCGTCCCATGCCTATAAATAGATGAATAGTACCCCCGTACTGTTCACGCTGACTTGGCATTTGCGCATCACGATCGTACCTTTGCTGTTTATCAAGCCGAAGGTACCAAATGTAATTCAATATTGTCTTTATGTTGATTTTGCGTTTATATGATAAGAAATACATATATGATAATGTTATTATACACATTGTTACTTATGCTTTACATGCTTCATTGATTGTTAACAATCATATATCTTCATGTATGAGGAATTGATGAAGGTATGCCCTTCATCCGAAGATCATTATAACCTTAGGGAAATAATGTTTCGGAAGACGAAGGGTGTTAGCACTTAACATTTTATGTTGCCTTGTTCTTGATTCATAGCATTTGAGAACAAGTCCCCAACATAAACATTTTAGCTTTTTCTAACGACATTGGATCCTACGGACATTCAATTCAACCAGCTTAGCACACGGACAGCAAAAGTTTCATGAACTAGAACAATTCATCTATCCTACAGATAATAAACTTCCAAGATAGGCGCCAAATAAGTTTTATCACCTACAGCCTTTCTACGCCTCCCGGTAGTCTTAATGTGCTGACCGCGGACAAGCATGCCCCAGTAGTGACACATCCACGGTGGTTCCTAGATAACACAAGGGGTTCCTATCATATAATGAGTGCAAGCAACAAAATAGAGCTATGGACGAAAGAGCATATGACAGTTCCCAACATAGATGAGCAAGTTTCTTCACCAAGTGTACAATTATGAAAAGCTATGTACAATTATGAAAACCATGAACGACAGCACTAATGAAGACAAAAAAGTGCAACTAATATTTCAGCAGTTTCGTGACAGTAACTATGTTGGCATGCTGACTTATGTATAGCCACAAAACATCAGTAACCTCGACACATAAATATGGTAATGGTAATAGACTAACTTGATCTTCTTCAGTCTCTCAAGGTCATCCCTGAGCTAAGCTTCATGGTGAGGGCATTGGAAACAACCTTGAGAGAACCTGCCATCCTTGCAATCCTTTTTTCCTATTGAGGAACCAGCCAGAGACCTTCAACTATTGGGGGTTGGCAACCATCCAACGATGGTCATGACTCATGAGACGCTCAAACTCATCCGGGGATAGCTCATCAACCCTGCACAAAAGATGTAATCAATAGATCTAGACCTAGATAGGTGCATCCAAATACATGTGAGCAAAGGAACCCCGTATATCATATATTAATCTAAACACAACTCAAAGTTGTAGAGCAGGTGTGCCGCTTGGAAATACCTTTCCTAGGGGACACTAAAAGGCCAGGTGTTTAACCAGGGTGAATTATCAGCACATTATCCTACCATGAACTCTCTTAATTTTCACCAAGGACTTATCAATGTGGTTTAGGGACATATGTAAATCACTAAACCATGAAATGCTTAACTTCGACACAAGCATTGTCACCAATAGATGCGCACATAAACAGCTTACTCATTCCTTATTAAGAAAAAGAGCTTACTCATCATGTGCATCATATGGACAAAAACTATATAAACACATAATAAAATAGGTGTTGTCGGGTACCATAATTAGGGGTACCCCCAATGCTCCTTAATCCGGCTGGAAAACATCTTCAGAACAAACCATACACGGCTGGTAAAGCGCGGTTCAAGTCAGGGCCTTGTCTACCAAAGGACGCGACCTCATCCGAGCCTAGCCTCGGGCGGGAACAGAAGTCCCGGACGGATTCACGCCTCGCCCGAGGGCCTCCTCAGGCAGTGAGCGCACCCTCGGCTCGCCTGGAGCCCAGATCGTATCGCCCTACCAACCGACCATATCGCATGCACATTTAATGCGGAGATCGCCTGACACCTTATCCTGACACGCGTGCCTCAGTCGGCAAGGTCGAAGTGACCGCAATCACTTCGCCCCCTTTACTGACCGATCTGATAGGAAAACATCGTTGTTCGCCCCGCTCCGGCTACTGTGCCAACCACCAGGATAAAACTGAGTCACGATCTCCCACAAGCTTGGCCTCGGGCGCAACAGGGAGCTCCGCCTCGCTCGACCTCAGGCCTCGGCCTCGGAAGAAGATCTCCGCCTCGCCCGACCTCAGGCCTTGGCCTCAGCCTTGGCCTCGGGAGAAGGACTCCGCCTCGCCCGACCTCAGCCTCGGTCTTAGGAGAAGCCTCCGCCTCGCCCGACCTGGGTCTCGGACCGACTGCGCTACAGGGGATACATCATTACCCTACTCCTAGCTAGCTGCCTTAGGCTACAAAGGAACAAGACCGGTGTCCCATCTAAGGTTACTCCGACAACAGGTAATGATGGTTCCCCGTGTGCGCCCATGATGTCGGATCGCTCTTAACCCCCTACGGAAGCAAGACAACGTCAGCAGGATCCATGCCACCCGACAGCTGTGCTTCTATAGGGCTCAAGGCACTTCTCTGACGGCCACGATAGCTCGTGTACAGGGCTCAAGGCGCTTCTCCGCCAGCCACGTTAGCACATAACTACACCCCATTGTACAGCTGGGCATCTCCTTGTATCTATAAAAGGGGATGTACATGGCCTTCCTAAGGCGCGTGGGATGTCGTGGACAGACGGGGAGACACGTTGACACAATACGTTGATGTTGAGACATAGACACGCAGGGACTCACTCTCTCTCTCTCTCTCTCGCCCTTGCTCCCTCGCGCGACGCTTGTAACCCCAACTACGAGCACCCCGGTGCGAGATAACATAAGCCTCATTTTCCCTCTTGTGTTCCATCTTGCATCAACCCATCTGGGCAGGGACACGCAACAACAAATTTACTGGTCGGTTGACAGTCCTCGCGGGTCCGAAACGCCGACAGTTGGCGCGCCAGGTAGGGGCTCGCTGCATGTTAACGAACACTTTCCCGTTGAGTTCCAGATGGGTAGCCTCCAGCAGCCTCTTCAGCCGGGGACGGTGCTCCGCTTCGGGAGTCTCGAGTTCATGTCCCTTGACGGCAGCTACGACATGGTACTCCTCCCCCCGCAGCGCGACAGCAATAACGGTCGTCGGCTCGCCCGGCGGTGGCGAACTCGACGACGACTTCCCACCGTGGCAGAAGAGGAACACCCGGGTTTGCCCCGCCACCCTCCTCGTCAGAGGAGGAGGAGACGGGGCAACCGTGGCCAGGCAGGAGGCAGCACCTCGTCGGCTGTCGGACCAAAGCGAGTCAACGATGCCAGCACCCTTGCGGGGGACATGTCGGGTGTTGTCCTCGCACCTGAGACAATGACGGGTATCGCTTCCCCGCTACGTGCCAACCCCAAGCGGACTGATGACGCCAGCACCCTCGCGAAGGACTTGCTGGGCGTTAGCCTCGTACCCGAAATAACGGTGCAGCCCGTCTCCGACGCGACTTCGCCACCGTCCATCGACCAAGAGGTATCGTCTGCTTTACACCCTGTCCCTTTTAGATTCAGCTTCGATCCACCAAGCGACCCCGCTTCGATGAGCGCTTTCGCAAGGGCATACCCTGACCTTCCAGGGTATCATATGTGGTCATCTTGGGACCGACTGACGACCGTCTCAACCTCCGGACCCGTGAGTTCCGAGGAAGACGACAACTCCGACTTTGGTTGGGATTTCTCTGGACTCAGTGATCCCAGTGCCATGCGAGACTTCATGTCCGCATGTGACTACTGCCTCTCCGGCTGCTCTGACGATGGCCTCAGCCTCGGTGACGTGGGTTGCGACCCCAGTCGCGAGTGTTTCCACATCGATCAGGGGGATCACGGCGAAGACAACCACCTCGGCATGCCGCAAGATGACAACGCCCCTGTGCCCGCGTCTCGCTTTGACATCCCGCGGTAGCTAGCTGTGGTCCCAGTCCCTGCAGGGGGTCAGGACACACAGCTCGAGCAATTCCGCGAGATGCAGGCCAAGCTCGACGAAGAAGCGGGGCGGCTTGTGCAGCTCCGACAAAACATCGAGCATGAGTGGGTAGGCCAAGCACTAGCCGGAGGAGCGCGTCATCAGGCCCGAGACGTCCAGCGCCGTATCGTTGACGATGCCAGGGCAGGGCTGCCCCCGGCCTTCAGCGGGGTCGGCCAGAATCTAACTGCGGCGGCGATGCTACTCCGAGCAATGCCGGAGCCATCCACCACCGAGGGGCGGCGTATCCAGCGCGAACTCAAGGGTCTCCTGGAAAACGCAGCGGTCCGACGAGCCAAGAGCTCTGCCTCCCTGAAAGTCGCCTAGAGGGGGGGTGAATAGGGCGAATCTGAAATTTATAAACTTAAGCACAACTACAAGCCGGGTTAGCGTTAGAAATATAAACGGGTCCGAGAGAGAGGGTGCAAAAACAAATCGAGAGCAAATAAAGAGCGAGACACGATGATTTGTTTTACCGAGATTCGGTTCTTGCAAACCTACTCCCCGTTGAGGTGGTCACAAAGACCGGGTCTCTTTCAACCCTTTCCCTCTCTCAAACGGTCACTTAGACCGAGTGAGCTTCTCTTCTCAATCAAACGGAACACGAAGTTCCCGCAAGGACCACCACACAATTGGTGTCTCTTGCCTTGATTACAATTGAGTTTGATCACAAGAAGAATGAGAAAGAAAAGAAGCAATCCAAGCGCAAGAGATCAAATGAACACAAATGTCGCTCTCTCTAGTCACTATTTGATTTGGAGTGATTCCGGACTTAGGAGACGATTTGATCTCTTTGGAGTGTCTAGAATTGAATGCTATAGCTCTTGTAATGTGTTGAAGGTGGAAAACTTGGATGCCATTGAATGTGGGGTGGTTGGGGTATTTATAGCCCCAACCACTAAAAATGGCCGTTGGGAGAGTGCTGTCGCATGGCGCACCGGAAAGTCCGGTGCGCCACCGGACACTGTCCGGTGCGCCAGCCACGTCAGCCAGCCGTTGGGGTTTGACCGTTGGAGCTCTGACAGGTGGGGCCTCTGGGCTGTCTGGTGGTGCACCAGACAGGTCCTGTAGACTGTCCGGTGCGCCAACTGCGCGTGCTCTGACTCTGGCGCGCACTGTAGCGCATTGAATGCGGTTGCAGTCGACCGTTGCGCGCGAAGTAGCCGTTGCTCCGCTGGTACACCGGACAGTCCGGTGTTGCACCGGACACTGTCCGGTGCTTCACCGGACAGTCCGGTGAATTATAGCGGAGTGCCCTCTGAATTTCCCGAAGGTAGCGAGTTCAGCGTCGAGTGCCCTGGTGCACCGGACATTGTTCGGTGGTGCACCGGACAGTCCGGTGCACCAGACCAGGGTGCCTTTGGGTTGTCTTTTGCTCTCTTGGTTTGAACCCTTTCTTGGTCTTTTTATTGGCTTATTGTGAACCTTTGGCACCTGTAAAACTTATAGACTAGAGCAAACTAGTTAGTCCAATTATTTGTGTTGGGCAATTCAACCACCAAAATCAATTAGGAAAAAGGTGTAAGCCTAATTCCCTTTCAATCTCCCCCTTTTTGGTGATTGATGCCTACACAAACCAAAGCAAGTATAGAAGTGCATAATTGAACTAGTTTGCATAATTGTAAGTGCAAAGGTTACTTAGAATTGAGCCAATATTAATTCACATAAGATATGCATGGATTGTTTCTTTATTTTTAACATTTTGGACCATGCTTGCACCATATGTTTTGTTTTTGCAAATTCTTTTGTAAATTCATGTTCTTTTGCAAATAGTCAAAGGTAAATGAATAAGATTTTGAGAAGCATTCTCAAGATTTGAAATTTTCTCCCCCTGTTTCAAATGCTTTTCCTTTGACTAAACAAAACTCCCTTTCAATAAAATTCTCCTCTTAGTGTTCAAGAGGGTAGTGTTCAAGAGGGTTTTAAGATACTAATTTTGAAAATACTACTTTCTCCCCCTTTTGAAAACAATAAGATATCAATTGAAAGGTTCATCATTTCAAGACCTTTAAAATTTTGAAAATTAGTGGTGGTGCGGTCCTTTTGCTTTGGGCTAATACTTTCTCCCCCTTTGGCATGAATCGCCAAAAACGGATACTTGAGTGAAATATAAGCCCTTGATAACTACTTTCTCCTCCTTTGGCAAATAAAATATGAGTGAAGATTATACCAAAGTTGGAGAGTTGCTTGGAGCGACGGCGAAGGATATGTAATTTGATGGAGTGGAGTGGAAGCCTTTGTCTTTGCCGAAGACTCCAATTCCCTTTCAATACACCTATGACTTGGTTTGAAATATACTTGAAAACACATTAGTCATAGCACGTGAAAGAGATATGATCAAAGGTATAATAATGAGCTATGTGTGCAAAACATCAAAAGAAATTCCTAGAATCAAGAATATTTAGCTCATGCCTAAGTTTGTTAAAGGTTTGTTCATCTAGTGGCTTGGTAAAGATATCGGCCAATTGTTCTCTAGTGTTGATATAAGCAATCTCGATATCCCCCTTTTGTTGGTGATCCCTAAGAAAATGATACCGAATGGCTATGTGTTTAGTGCGGCTATGCTCAACGGGATTATCCGCCATGCGGATTGCACTCTCATTATCACATAGAAGAGGAACTTTGGTTAATTTGTAACCATAGTCCCTAAGGGTTTGCCTCATCCAAAGTAATTGCACGCAACAATGGCCTGCGGCAATATACTCGGCTTCGGCGGTAGAAAGACCTACCGAATTTTGCTTCTTTGAAGCCCAAGACACCAGAGACCTTTCCAAGAACTGGCAAGTCCCTGATGTGCTCTTTCTATTAATTTTACACCCCGCCCAATCGGCATCCGAATAACTAATTAAATCGAATGTGGATCCCCGAGGGTACCAAAGCCCAAACTTAGGAGTATAAACTAAATATCTCAAGATTCGTTTTACGGTCGTAAGGTGAGCTTCCTTAGGGTCGGCTTGGAATCTTGCACACATGCAAATGGAAAGCATTATGTCCGGTCGAGATGCACATAAATAGAGTAAAGAGCCTATCATCGACCGGTATACCTTTTGATCGACGGATTTACCTCCCGTGTCGAGGTCGAGATGCCCATTGGTTCCCATGGGTGTCTTGATGGGCTTGGCATCCTTCATCCCAAACTTGGTTAGAATGTCTTGAATGTACTTCGTTTGACTAATGAAGGTGCCCTCTTAGAGTTGCTTCACTTGAAATCCCAAGAAGTACTTCAACTCCCCCATCATCGACATCTCGAATTTCTGAGTCATGATCCTACTAAATTCCTCACATGTAGATTCGTTAGTAGACCCAAATATAATATCATCAACATAAATTTGGCATACAAACAAATCATTGTCAAGAGTTTTAGTGAATAAAGTAGGATCGGCCTTTCCGACTTTGAAGCCATTAGTGATAAGAAAATCTCTTAGGCATTCATACCATGCTCTTGGGGCTTGCTTAAGCCCATAAAGCGCCTTAGAGAGTTTATACACATGATTAGGATACTCACTATCTTCAAAGCCGGGAGGTTGCTCAACATAGACCTCTTCCTTGATGGGTCCATTAAGGAAGGCACTTTTCACGTCCATTTGATAAAGCTTGAAGCCATGGTAAGTAGCATAGGCAAGTAAAATGCGAATTGATTCTAGCCTAGCTACGGGTGCATAGGTTTCACCGAAATCCAAACCTTGGACTTGTGAATATCCATTGGCCACAAGTCGGGCTTTGATCCTTGTCACCACACCATGCTCGTCTTGCTTGTTGCGGAAGACCCACTTGGTTCCTACAACATTTTGATTAGGACGTGGAACTAAATGCCATACCTCATTCCTAGTGAAGTTGTTGAGCTCCTCTTGCATCGCCACCACCCAATCCGAATCTTGTAGTGCTTCCTCTATCCTGTGTGGCTCAATAGAGGAAACAAAAGAGTAATGTTCACAAAAATGAGCAACCCGAGATCTAGTAGTTACCCCCTTTTGAATATCGCCGAGGATGGTGTTCACGGGGTGATCTCGTTGGATTGCTTGGTGGACTCTTGGGTGTGGCGGCCTTGGAACTTGTTCATCTTCCTCATCTTGATCATGGGCATCTCCCCCTTGATCATTGCTCTCCTCTTGAGGTGGCTCAACATCTTGATCTTCTCCTTCATCATTATGAGCCCCATCCTCATCTTGAGTTGGTGGAGATGCTTGTGTGGAGGAAGATGGTTGATCTTGTGCATGTGGTGGCTCTTCGGATTCCTTAGGACACACATCCCCAATGGACATGTTCCTTAGCGCGACGCACGGAGCCTCTTCATCACCTATCTCATCAAGATCAACTTGCTCTACTTGAGAGCTGTTAGTCTCATCAAACACAATGTCACAAGAAACTTCAACTTGTCTAGAGGACTTGTTAAAGACTCTATATGCCCTTGTGTTTGAATCATATCCTAGTAAAAAGCCTTCTACAGCCTTAGGAGCAAATTTAGATTTTCTACCTCGTTTAACAAGAATAAAGCATTTGCTACCAAAGACTCTAAAATATGAAACATTGGGCTTTTTACCGGTTAGGAGTTCATACGATGTCTTCTTGAGGATTCGGTGTAGATATAACCGGTTGATGGCGTAGCAGGCGGTGTTGACTGCCTCGGCCCAAAACCGATCCGAAGTCTTGTATTCATCAAGCATGGTTCTTGCCATGTCCAGTAGAGTTCGATTCTTCATCTCCACAACACCATTTTGTTGTGGCATGTAGGGAGAAGAGAACTCATGCTTGATGCCCTCCTCCTCAAGGAAGCCTTCAATTTGAGAGTTCTTGAACTCCGTCCCGTTGTCGCTTCTAATTTTCTTGATCCTTAAGCCGAACTCGTTTTGAGCCCATCTCAAGAATCCCTTTAAGGTCTCTTGGGTATGAGATTTTTCCTGCAAAAAGAACACCCAAGTGAAGCGAGAATAATCATCCTCAATAACTAGACAGTACTTACTCCCGCCGATGCTTATGTAAGCTATCGGGCCGAATAGGTCCATGTGTAGGAGCTCGAGTGGCCTATCAGTCGTCATGATGTTCTTGTGTGGATGATGAACACCAACTTGCTTCCCTGCCTGACATGCGCTACAAATCCTGTCTTTCTCAAAATGAACATTTGCTAGTCCCAAAATGTGTTCTCCCTTTAGAAGTTTGTGAAGATTCTTCATTCCAACATGTGCTAGTCGGCGATGCTAGAGCCAGCCCATGTTAGTCTTAGCAATTAAGCAAGTGTCGAGTTCAGCTCTATCAAAATCTACTAAGTATAACTGACTGTCGGGGACCATAATTAGGGGTACCCCCAAGACTCCTAATCTCAGCTGGTAACCCCCATCAGCACAAAGCTGCAAAGGCCTGATGGGCGCGATTCAGGTCAAGGCTCCGTCCACTCAAGGGACACGATCTCGCCTCGCCCGAGCCCAGCCTCGGGCAAAGGCAGCCGACCCAGGAGGATTCACGTCTCGCCCGAGGGTCCCCTCAAGCAACGGCCGCACCTTCGGCTCACCCGAGGCCTAGGCTTCACGGAGAAGCAACCTTGGCCAGATCGCCACGCCAACCGACCGTATCGCAGGAGCATTTAATGCAAGGATCGACTGACACCTTATCCTGACGTGCGCTCCTCAGTCGACAGGGCCGAAGTGACTGCAGTCACTTCGCCGCTCCACTGACCGACCTAACAGGAAAACAGCGCTGCCTGCCCTACTCCGACTGCTGTGCCACTCGACAGAGTGAGGCTGACAGCAGCTAAGTCCAGCCTCGGGCGCCATAGGAAGCTCCGCCTCGCCCAACCCCAGGGCTCGAACTCAACCTCGACACCGGACGACGGACTCCGCCTCGCCTGACCCCAGGGCTCGGACTCAACCTCGACGCCGGACGACGGACTCCGCCTCGCCCGACCCCAGGGCTCGGACTCAACCTCGACGTTGGACGACGGACTCCGCCTCACCCGACCCTAGGGCTCGGACTCAACCTCGACGCCGGATGACGGACTCCGCCTCGCCCGACCCCAGGGCTCGGACTCAACCTCGACGCCGGACGACGGACTCCGCCTCGCCCGACCCCAGGGCTCGGACTCAGCCTCGACCTCGGAAGACGGACTCCACCTCGCCCGACCCCAGGGCTCGGACTCAGCCTCGACCTCGGAGGAGCCTCCGCCTCGCCCGACCGTGGGCTCGGATCGACCACGTCATAGGGGGGCCATCATTACCCTACCCCTAGTTAGCTCAGGCTACGGGGAACAAGACCGGCGTTCCATCTGGCTCGCCCCGGTAAACAAGTAATGATGGCACCCCGCGTGCTCCATGACGACGGCGGCTCTCAGCCCCTTACGGAAGCAAGGAGGCGTCAGCAAGGATCCGATAGCCCCAACAGCTGTACTTCCACGGGGCTCAAGCGCTCCTCCGATGGCCACGACATCACATGAACAGGGCGCCAAAACCTCTCCGACAGCCACGACGACACGTACATAGGGCTCTGGCTCCCCTTTGCTAGACACGTTAGCACATTGCTACACCCCCATTGTACACCTGGGCCCTCTCCTTACGCCTATAAAAGGAAGGTCCAGGGCTCTCGTACGAGAAGGTTGGCCGCACGGGAGAACGGGCCGACGCACAAAGCTCTCTCTCTCTCCCACGCGAACGCTTGTAATCCCCTACTGCAAGCGCATCCGCCCTGGGCGCAGGACAACACGAAGGCCACGATTTCCCCTTACTATTTCTCCCCCCTTTGTGTTCCGTCTCACGCCGACCCATCTGGGCTGGGACACGCAGCGACAATTTACTCGTCGGTCCAGGGACCCCCCCGGGTCGAAACGCCGACAGTTGGTGTGCCAGGTAGGGGCCTGCTGCGTGTTGACGAACAGCTTCCCGTCAAGCTCCAGATGGGTAGTCTCCAGCAACCACTCCAACCCAGGACGATGCTTCGTTTCGGGGGTCTTGAGTTCATGTCCCTCGACGGCAGCTACGACATGATACTCCTTCCTCCGCCGCGCGACAACGACAATGGCGACCGTCAGCCCGCCCGTCGGCAGCGGAATCGACGACGTCTTCCCCACGTGACGGAAGAGCAACATCCGGGTCTGTCCCATCACCTTCCCCACCGACGGAGGAGGAGGCGGGGCAGGCATGGCCAAGCAGGAGGCGACACCTCGTTAGCTGTCGAGCGAGTCGACGGCGCTGGCGCCCCAACGGGGGACACGTCGGGCGTTGACCTCGCGTCTGAGACGAAGATGAGCGTCGTTTCCCCGCAACACGCCAACCCCAAGCAGACGGACGACGCCAGCACGCTCGCGAAGGACTTGCTAGGCGTTAGCCTCGTACCTGAGATAACGGTGCAGTCCGTCCCTGACGCGACTTCGTCACCATCCGTCGATCAAGAGGTACCGTCCGTTTCCCATCCCATGCCTTTTAGATTCAGCTGCGACCCACCAAGCGACCCCGCTTCGGTGGACGCTTTCATAAAGGCATATCCAAACCCTCTGGGGTATCATATGCGGTCAACCTGGGACCGACTGACGGCCGTCTCGACATACGGGCCCCCGGGTTCCGAGGAAGATGACGAGCCCGACTCTGGTTGGGATTTCTCCGGGCTCGATAACCCCAGTGCCATGCGGGACTTCATGACCGCATGTGACTACTGCCTCTCCGATTGCTCCGATAGCAGCCACAGCCTCGGCGACGAGGACTATGGCCCAAGACGCGAATGCTTCCACGTCGATCTAGGGGGTCTCGACAAAGGCAACCATCTTGGTATGCCGGAGGACGGTGATCCCCCTACGCCTGTGCCTCGCGTTGACATCCTTCGGGAGCTAGCTGTGGTCCCAGTCCCTGCGGGGGGTCAGGACGCACAGCTCGAGCAAATCCACGAGGTACAGGCCAAGCTCGACGAGGAAGCATGACAACTTGTGCAGCTTCGGCAAAATATCGGGCAGGAGTGGGCAGGCCGAGCACCGGCCGGAGAAGCGCGTCATCTGGCCTAGGACGTCCAGCACCGCATCGCCGACGATGCCAGGGCAAGGCTGCCCCCAGCTTCCAGTGGGGTCGGCCAGAACCTGGCTGCAGCAGCGATACTACTTCGAGCGATGCCGGAACCATCCACCACCGAGGGGCAGTGTATCCAGGGAGAGCTCAAGAATCTCCTGGAAGATGTCGCGGTCCGACGGGCCGAGAGCTCTGCCTCCCGAAGGCAGGGGTACCCCCCGGAGCATCGCGCCGCGACTTCCCGATTCATGCGAGAAGCCTCGGTCCACACCGGGTGAACGCGGAACTCAGCGACTGCGGCCCCGGGTCGCCTCGGCAACGAGCACCACCGTCACGACCGTCGAGCCCACCTCGATGAGAAGGTGCACCGAGGCTACCACCCCAGGCGTGGGGGATGCTACGACAGCGGGGAGGATCGGAGCCCCTCACCCGAACCACCCGGTCCGCGAGATTTCAGCCGGGCCATACGACGGGCACCGTCCCCGACCCGGTTCCGAACCCCGACTACCATCACCAAGTACTCGGGGGAGTCAAAGCCAGAACTGTGGCTCGCGGACTACCGGCTGGCCTGCCAGCTGGGTGGAACGGACGATGACAACCTCATCATCCGCAACCTTCCCCTGTTCCTCTCCGACGCCGCCCGGGCCTGGCTGGAGCATCTGCCTCCTGCGCAGATCTCCAACTGGGATGACCTGGTCAAAGCTTTCGCCGGTAACTTCAAGGGCACATACGTGCGTCCTAGGAACTCCTGGGATCTCCGAAGCTGCCGCCAGCAGCCGGGAGAATCCCTCCGGGACTACATCCGGCGATTCTTGAAGCAGCGCACCGAGCTGCCCAACATCACCGACTCGGATGTCATCGGCGCGTTCCTCGCCGGCACCACTTGCCGCGACCTGGTGAGCAAGCTGGGTCACAAGACTCCCACCAGGGCACGCGAGCTGATGGACATCGCCACCAAGTTCGCCTCTGGTTAGGAGGCGGTCGAGGCCATCTTCCGGAAGGACAAGCAGCCTCAGGGGCGCCAGCCGGAAGACGTCCCTGAGGCGTCCGCTCAGCGCGGCACCAAGAAGAAGGGCAAGAAGAAGTCGCAAGCGAAACGCGACGCCGCCGACGCAGACCTTGTCGCCGCCGCCGAGCACAGGAACCCTCGGAAGCCTCCTGGAGGCGCCAACCTGTTCGACAAGATGCTCAAGGAGTCGTGCCCCTATCATCAGGGTCCCGTCAGGCACACCCTTGAGGAGTGCGTCATGCTTCGGCGCTACTTCCACAAGGCCGGGCCACCGGCGGAAGGTGGCAGAGCCCCCGACAACGACAAGAAGGAGGATCACAAGGCAGAGGAGTTCCCCGAGGTCCACGACTGCTTCATGATCTACGGTGGGCATGTGGCGAACGCCTCGGCTCGGCACCGCAAGCAAGAGCGCTGGGAGGTCTGCTCGGTAAAGGTGGCGGCGCCAGTCTACCTAGACTGGTCCGACAAGCCCATCACCTTCGACCAGGGCGACCACCCCGACCGCGTGCCGAGCCCGGGAAAGTACCCGCTCGTTGTCGATCCCGTCATCGGCAACATCAGGCTTACCAAGGTCCTCATGGACGGAGGCAGTAGCCTCAACATCATCTACGCCGAGACCCTCGGGCTCCTGCAGATCGATCTGTCCTCGATCCGGGCCGGCGCGGCGCCCTTTCACGGAATCATCCTCGGGAAACGCGTCCAACCCCTCGGACAACTCGATCTGCCCGCCTGCTTCGGGACTCTCTCCAAGTTCCAAAAGGAAACCCTCACGTTTGAGGTGGTCGGGTTCCGAGGAACCTACCACGCAGTACTGGGGAGACCATGCTACGCCAAGTTCATGGCCATCCCCAACTACACCTACCTCAAGCTCAAGATGTCGGGCCCCAACGGGGTCATCATCGTCGGCTCCACGTACCGACACGCGTACGAATGCGACGTGGAGTGCGTGGAGTACACCGAGGCCCTCGCCGAATCCGAGGCCCTCATCGCCGACCTGGTGAGCCTCTCCAAGGAGGCGCCAGATGCGAAGCGCCATGCCGACAACTTTGAGCCAACTGAGACGGTTAAGTCCATCCCTCTCAACCCCAGCAACGACGCCTCCAAGCAGATCCGGATCGGCTCCGAGCTCGACCCCAAATAGGAAGCAGTGCTCGTCGACTTCCTCCGCGCGAATGCCGAAGTTTTTGCGTGGAGTCCCTCGGACATGCCTGGCATACCGAGGGATGTCGCCGAGCACTCGCTGGATATCCGAGCTGGAGCCCGACCCGTGAAGCAGCCTCTGCGTCGATTCGACGAAGAAAAGCGCAGAGCCATAGGCGAGGAGATCCACAAGCTGATGGCTGCAGGGTTCATCAAAGAGGTATTCCATCCCGAATGGCTTGCCAACCCTGTGCTTGTGAGAAAGAAAGGTGGGAAATGGCGGATGTGTGTAGACTATACTGGTCTAAACAAAGCATGTCCAAAGGTTCCCTACCCTCTGCCTCGCATCGATCAAATCGTGGATTCCACTGCTGGGTGCGAAACCCTGTCTTTCCTCGATGCCTACTCAGGGTATCACCAAATCAGGATGAAAGAGTCCGACCAACTCGCGACTTCTTTCATCACGCCCTTTGGCATGTACTGCTATGTTACTATGCCATTCGGTTTGAGGAATGCGGGTGCGACATACCAAAGGTGCATGAACCACGTGTTCGGAGAACACATTGGTCGAACGGTCGAGGCTTACGTCGATGACATCGTAGTCAAGATGAGGAAAGCCTCCGACCTCCTCTCTGACCTTGAAACGACATTCAAGTGTCTCAAGGCGAATGGCGTAAAACTCAATCCCGAGAAGTGTGTCTTCGGAGTCCCCCAAGGCATGCTCCTGGGGTTCGTCATCTCCGAGCGGGGCATCGAGGCCAACCCGGAGAAAATCACGGCCATCACCAACATGGGGTCCATCAAGGACTTGAAAGGAGTATAGAGGGTTATGGGATGCCTTGCGGCCCTGAGCCGTTTCATCTCGTGCCTCGGCGAAAGAGGCCTACCTCTGTACCGCCTCTTAAGGAAGACCGAGCGCTTCACTTGGACCCCCGAGGCCGAGGAAACCCTCGGGAACCTAAAGGCGCTCCTTACAAGCGCGCCCATCTTGGTGCCCCCCGCTACTGGAGAAGCCCTCTTGATCTACGTCGCCGCTACCACTCAGGTGGTCAGCGCCACGATCGTGGTCGAGAGACGAGAAGAGGGGCATGCATTGCCCGTCCAGAGGCCGGTCTACTTCATCAGTGAAGTACTGTCCAAGACCAAAATCCGCTACCCGCAAATCCAGAAGCTATTGTACGCGGTAATTCTGACGCGATGAAAGTTGCGACACTACTTCGAGTCTCATCCGGTGACTGTGGTGTCATCCTTCCCCCTGGGAGAGATCATCCAGTGCCGAGAGGCCTCGGGTAGGATTGCAAAGTGGGCGGTGGAGGTCATGGGCGAGACAATCTCGTTCGCCCCTCGGAAGGCCATCAAGTCCCAAATCTTGGCAGACTTTGTGGCTGAATGGGTCGACACCCAGCTTCCAGCAGCTCCGATCCAACCGGAACTCTGGACCATGTTTTTCGACGGGTCGTTGATGAAAACAGGAGCGGGCGCGGGCCTGCTCTTCATCTCACCCCTCGGGAAAGCACCTCCGATACGTGCTGCGCCTCCATTTCCCGGCGTCCAACAACGTGGCCGAGTACGAGGCTCTGGTTAACGGGTTGTGCATCGCCATCGAGCTAGGGGTCCGACGCCTCGACGCTCGTGGCGACTCGTAGCTTGTCATCGACCAAGTCATGAAGAACTCCCATTGTCGCGACCCAAAGATGGAAGCCTACTGCGATGAGGTTCGGCGCCTGGAGGACAAGTTCTTCGGGCTCGAACTCAACCACATCGCCCGACGATACAACGAGACTGCGGACGAGCTGGCTAAGATAGCCTCGGGGCGGACAACGGTTCCCCCGAACGTCTTCTCCCGAGACCTACATCAACCCTCAGTCAAGACCGACGACACGCCCGAGCCCGAGAAGGCCTCGGCCCTGCCCGAGGCACCCTCGGCTCAGCCCGAGGCACCCTCGGCTCAGCCCGAGGTACCCTCGGCCCCCGAGGGTGAGGCACTGCGCGTCAAGGAAGAGCGGAATGGGGTCACGCCTAATCGAAACTGGCAGACCCCGTACCTGCAATATCTCCACCGAGGAGAGCTACCCCTCGACAGAGCCGAAGCTCGGCGACTGGCGCGGCGCGCCAAGTCGTTCGTCTTGCTGGGTGACGGGAAGGAGCTCTACCACCGCAGCCCCTCAGGCGTCCTCCAGCGATGCATATCCATCGCCGAAGGTCAGGAGTTATTACAAGAAATACCCTCGGGGGCTTGCGGTCATCACGCAGCGCCTCGAGCCCTTGTTGGAAACGCCTTCCGACAAGGTTTCTACTGGCCAACCGCGATGGCCGACACCACAAGGATTGTACGCACCTGCCAAGGGTGTCAATTCTACCGAAAGCAGACCCACCTGCCCGCTCAGGCTCTGCAAACGATACCCATCACCTGGCCGTTTGCTGTGTGGGTTCTGGACCTCGTCGGTCCCTTGCAGAAGGCACCCGGGGGCTACACACACCTGCTGGTCGCTGTCGACAAATTCTCCAAGTGGATCGAGGTCCGACCCCTAAATAGCATCAGGTCCGAACAGACGGTGGTGTTCTTCACCAACATCATCCATCGCTTTGGGTCCCGAACTCTATCATCACCGACAACGGCACCCAGTTCACCGGCAGAAAGTTCCTGGACTTCTGCGAGGATCACCACATCTGGGTGGACTAGGCCGCCGTAGCTCACCCCATGACGAATAGGCAAGTAGAGCGTGCCAACGGCATGATTCTGCAAGGACTCAAGCCACGGATCTACAACGACCTCAACAAATTCGGCAGGCGATGGATGAAGGAACTCCCCTCGGTGGTATGGAGTCTGAGAACAACGCCAAGCCGAGCCACGGGTTTCACGTCGTTCTTTCTAGTCTATGGGGCCGAGGCTATCCTGCCCACGGACTTGGAATACGGATCCCCGAGGATGAGGGCGTATGACGACCGAAGCAATCGAACCAACCGAGAAGATTCACTGGACCAGCTGGAAGAGGCTCGGGACATGGCCTTACTACACTCGGCGTGGTATCAGCAGTCCCTGCGACGCTACCACGCCCGAGGGGTTTGGTCCCGAGACCTCCAGGTGGGCGACTTGGTGCTTCGGCTACGACAAGACGCCCGAGGGCGCCACAAGCTCACGCCTCCCTGGGAAGGGCCATTCATCATCGCCAAGATTTTGAAGCCCAGAACATACAAGCTGGCCAACAGTCAAGGCGAGGTCTACAACAACGCTTGGAACATCCGACAGCTACGTCGCTTCTACCCTTAAGATGTTTTCAAGTCGTTCATATACCTCGTCTACATACGCCAACAAAGTCTAACCATCAAGGAAGGGTCAGCCTTGCCTCGGCAAAGCCTGACCCTCCCTCGGGGGCTAGAAGGGGGGCACCCCCTCTGCGTCAAGATTTTCCTCGGAAAAAGTCTTTCTGCCAGAACATCTTTCGTGCTTTTCGACTACTTCGAAAGTGGGATCCTGAAAACGACGGAGTACACGTAAGCAGGCAAGGCCGACCGAGCCGAGGAACTCCTACGCCTCTGGGATACGGATACCTCACTCATCACCTTCTGCGATAAGTAACTCACGCTCGGATAAGCGATTCCGCTGACCAAACAAGTCTTAATGCTCGAAAACTTTTCTACTGAAACGATTTTTCATGCCTTCTCGACTATATCGATAACAGAATCCAACGGACGAGTAAGAGTACACGTAAGCGGCAAGGCTGACCGAGCCGAGGGACTCCTACGCCTCCGGGATACGGATACCTCACTCATCACCTTCCGTGAAAAGTAACTCTTGCTCGGATAAGCAATTCTGTTATCGACAAATAAGTCCTGATACTCGAAACAAGGGGAAAAGAAACGCAGCTTTACAACACGACGACAGTATGTTTGGGCCTCGGCGGCCGCAAAAAACATACGCACACTACAAATAAACTATTCCTGCAGGATCAGACATCAGTGGGGGAGCAGCAGCACCCTCGGCATCGACTCCACCTTCGGCGGAGTCCGACCCAGCCTCGGACGGCGACACGGTCGAAGGATCTCCACCTCGAAGGAACCTGTCAGCACCACGCCTGGGCCATCGTCACCGGGGTCTCCTCCAGGAACCCGGCCCGAGCAGACGGCTCGATCGGCCACTCTGTAGCCTCAGCCAGCTGTCCCCCGAGGACATCAGCCCGGCTCGTGGCCTCGGCAACCCAACTCCGGCGTCGGTCCCGCCAGTGGACGGCCCAGCCAGGCTCCGGCCGACGAAGCTTCTTTTCGAGCCAACTCTGCCTCTGTCCGTGCTGACACCGCTGCCTCCGGCTCCGGCTCATCGCAGAGCGGCCGAGGGTTTCTTTAACTAAGCAAGAGAAGCCTCGGACGACAAGGCCGACCGAGCCGAGGGACTCCTACGCCTCCGGGATACGGATACCTCACTCGTCACCTTCCGCACGAGGCAACTCACACTTGGTTAAGCGGTTCAGCTAGCCGACAGGTGAGCCCTAGTGCTCGAAATGAGGAAGAAACACGGCTTTACGCCAAAATTCATAAATGTTCAGGCCTCGACAGCCACAATGAACAGACACTGGCACTCAAGGTGCCATTACAAACGGAACTCTAGTTCCGCCCCCGCAGGTACGAACAACCCCCACATTGGAGGGCCTGCGGGGCGATAAAACCCCAGGTGGCTCGCCGACGCCCGCTCCGGCAGTAGCGACAACGACCTCCGCTCCGGGTGGCCAAACAGCAGCAGCAATGACCTCAGGGCGGACGCTGCAGCGACGAGCCCCTCGCCCACGTCCCCACTCGAGGGGCGAGGCAAGCAGAAGGCCGTAGAGTTGGAGGTCAGTCCGCGGGTGGCTCCGACTATCTCGTCGGCAGAGAAACCTCTTCCGGCTGCCTCGGTGGGAGGCGGCACCGAAAGCAGCGCCGAAGCTGGTCAGGCCGGAGAGCGAGACACGCGGTAGCTGCCAGCGCTACGAACGGCGAGCGCCCTTCCCCTGATCACTGAGGGAAGGAGCGGGCCGCTGCCCGCGCGGAAACGGGCCCCAACTCGGCGCACTCCCCTCCCCAGCACTGATGATGAACATCCTTGAAGCTGAGGGCGGGGCAGAGGCCGCAGCCCGGCTTGCTTCACCCCACCATGAAACTGGTGGTCACCGTCTTGGGTGACCACCGGCGAGGGGATGCAGCCGGGCCGCCTGATGAAAATCCTTGAAGCCGAAGCGATGGCTGAAAGGTACCAACTTCCGCGAAGTTGCGTTCCTCCAACGACGACAAAACGAAAGCAACGCGGGCTCTCCCCATCCAGGGGCTCGGAAGGTGGAAGGGCGCGATGCATGGGGAGAGTGCAAAGACATGGTTGCCATCCAAGGGGGTCACCCTCCTTTTAAAGGCGACTCTCCCCACTTGCGTCCTCAACCGTCGCAGACGGAGTCTTCACCAACAAACTCCAAGGTCTTCCCCCTACGACACGGGGGCTGGGTCCCACGCATCATGCAAGCTGGCCCAGGGCACAAGAAGCCAAACCGCCGCGCGCAGAGCACGTAACTGCCCAGCGGTTACAGGCGCTCCTCCGCTTTCGCCCAGACCGACGGGTGAAAGGGCGGACCGCCATGCAGGCGGCATGCAACCGCACCAAGGGGGCGCACCCTTTCGACTCCGACGTGTCTAGCATGGGGGCCCGGGCCCACACGTCATGTAACCGGCGTGCCGGTTACTACGTGCGGGAAACTGCACCGCCACTTGCGCCAGTACCGCGCCTTCTCGACTGCAGAACCGGTGCGACGACTCGAGGCAACCCTGCGCATGGCCCAACAGTGCCAACCGAGCACATCGTTCACTGGTCAGTCAGCCGCGGGAGAAGGCGTGACGGTCGATATGGCCAAAAGTGGGCCGACAGTAATGGCGGCAGCAAGCGGGCGGAAGCAGCGGTCAAGTCGTCTGCAGGCTCACGTCCCCTCCTGGGACAGCGAGAGAGCCCTCTCCCACGGCGTGAAGATGACGCGCCCGTGTTCCATTCCTCGAACGGCTCGCGCACGCACAACGGCTGCCCCGCGAACCACTCGTCCCGTCGCATTAACTCTACGGCAGGACAGGCGACACCTTTGGCAGGCGAAGCAAGCGACACTTCACCTTCGCCATAATGACCGCGTCAAAAAAAAGGTGCGCCACGTCGTTCGATTTCGTATCCTTTTCCTTTTCCTCTTTCTCTCTCTTGCTACAGGGACCAGGAAAGGGGGATACTCCGAAAGGGATCCTTCTCCGCGAAGGAAGTGGGCCCTGGGCCCTCCTACTGATCAGAGGTTCGAAGGCTGGCCCCTCGGAAGGGTTCGACAGCCGCCTCAGAGCACTCGGGCCCCGAGCCCTCCTACTGATCAGAGGTTCGAAGGCTGGCCCCTCGGAAGGGTTCGACAGCCACCTCAGAGCACTCGGGCTCCGCGCCCACTACTGGTCAGAGGTTCGAAGGCTGGCCCCTCGGAGGGGTTCGACAGCCGCCTCAGACCACTCGGGCTCCGCGCCCACTACTGATCAGGGGTTCATAGGCTGGCCCCCGAAGGGTTCGACAGCTGCCTCAGAGCACGCAGAGCGAGGGATGACTCTAGGTACGTCCGATACATGACCGAGGCTCGGGCTACGCTCCCGAGGTACCCTAGGACATTTCCGAGACCAGCAGGAGCGATTCTGTAACGGAATCCCATCAGAGGGAGGCATCGAGCCCTTGGACCCTATCAAACGGGACCGGGTCCGGCAAATCACCTGCAGGTACTTTTGGAGCGCGCCTCTGGGCCACTAGCCGACCCTTATCGAACGGGGCACGGGCGTCCACTCGGATCACCCGTTAGCAACTCACTGGAGACACCATGTTCGGCGCCCTCCGAGGGCAACATGGTGCTTTCCCCCCTCCTCCTTGCGGAAAGGCGATGCAGGGGCGTATGAAAAAAGCCGAGTCAGTCCTTGACCGTCCCCTCGCTCTGTGCGGAGGCTCGGGGGCTGCTCTCGCAAACCCGGCTCCGGCCAAACCGTTGACAGCGTCAACATACCAGCCCCAGAACTTGGAACCTGACTATACACCCGGGCTACGGCCAGTTCGCATGAGGGAACAACCAGACCGGCCGAAGCATCACGAAACGCGCTAAGACCTCGAAGGAGTCAAACCACTTCTCCGAGGCCTTGGGGGCTACACCCGGCGGGTGCGCTCGCGCGCACCCACCGGAACGAAACGCAACCGAGAAAGGCCGGTCCCCTTGCAAAAAAGTGCGACACAATCCTCCAAGCGAGTACCAACACTCGCTTCGAGGCTCGGGGGCTACTGTCGGGGACCATAATTAGGGGTACCCCTAAGACTCCTAATCTCAGCTGGTAACCCCCATCAGCACAAAGCTGCAAAGGCCTGATGGGCGCGATTCAGGTCAAGGCTCCGTCCACTCAAGGGACACGATCTCGCCTCGCCCGAGCCCAGCCTCGGGCAAAGGCAGCCGACCCAGGAGGATTCACGTCTCGCCCGAGGGTCCCCTCAAGCAACGGATGCACCTTCGGCTCGCCCGAGGCCCAGGCTTCACGGAGAAGCAACCTTGGCCGGATCGCCACGCCAACCGACCGTATCGCAGGAGCATTTAATGCAAGGATCGACTGACACCTTATCCTGACGCGCGCTCCTCAGTCGACAGGGCCGAAGTGACCGCAGTCACTTCGCCGCTCCACCGACCGACCTGACAGGAAAACAGCGTCGCCTGCCCTGCTTCGACTGCTGTGCCACTCGACAGAGTGAGGCTGACAGCAGCTAAGTCCAGCCTCGGGCGCCATAGGAAGCTCCGCCTCGCCCGACCCCAGGGCTCGGACTCAACCTTGACGCCGGACGACGGACTCCGCCTCGCCCGACCCCAGGGCTCGGACTCAACCTCGACGCCGGACGACGGACTCCGCCTCGCCCGACCCCAGGGCTCGGACTCAGCCTCGACCTTGGAAGACGGACTCCGCCTCGCCCGACCCCAGGGCTCGGACTCAGCCTCGACCTCGGAGGAGCCTCCGCCTCGCCCGACCTCGGGCTCGGATCGACCACGTCAAAGGGGGGCCATCATTACCCTACCCCTAGCTAGCTCAGGCTACAGGGAACAAGACCGACGTTCCATCTGGCTCGCCCCGATAAACAAGTAATGATGGCACCCCGCGTGCTCCATGACGATGGTGGCTCTCAGCCCCTTACGGAAGCAAGGAGACGTCAGCAAGGATCTGACAGCCCCGACAGCTGTACTTCCACGGGGCTCAAGCGCTCCTCCGACGGCCACGACATCACATGAACAGGGCGCCAAAACCTCTCCGACAGCCACGACGGCACGCACATAGGGCTCTGGCTCCCCTTTGCTAGACACGTTAGCACATTGCTACACCCCCCATTGTACACCTGGGCCCTCTCCTTACGCCTATAAAAGGAAGGTCCAGGGCTCTCGTACGAGAAGGTTGGCCGCGCGGGAGAACGGGCCGACGCACAAGGCTCTCTCTCTCTCCCACGCGAACACTTGTAACCCCCTACTGCAAGTGCATCCGCCCTGGGCGCAGGACAACACGAAGGCCACAGTTTCCCCTTACTATTTCTCCCCACTTTGTGTTCCGTCTCGCGCCGACCTATCTGGGCTGGGACACGCAGCGACAATTTACTCGTCGGTCCAGGGACCCCCCGGGGTCGAAACGCCGACACTGACCCTCTAACACTCCCTTAAATGCTATTGAATCATCACTTCTTCTAAAGATAGTAACACCTATATCTGTAAAAATATAGTTGTAGCCTATTTTTCATAATTGCGAAACTGAAAGCAAGTTATAATCTAAAGAGTCTACAAGAAAAACATTGGAAATGGAATGGTCAGGTGATATAGCAATTTTACCCAATCCTTTGACCAAACCTTGATTTCCATCCCCGAATGTGATAGCTCGTTGGGGATCTTGGTTTTTCACATAAAAGGATAACATCTTCTTCTCCCCTGTCATGTGGTTTGTGCACCCGCTATCGATGATCCAACTTGAGCCCCCGGATGCATAAACCTACAAAACAAGTTTAGTTCTTGATTTTATGTACCCAAATGGTTTTGGGTCCTTTGACATTAGATACAAAAACTTTGGGTACCCAAACACAAGTCTTTGATCCCTTGTGTTTGCCCCCAACATACTTGGCAACTACCTTGCCGGATTTGTTAGTCAAAACATAAGATGCATCAAAAGTTTTAAATGAGATGTTATGATCATTTGATGCAGTAGGAGTTTTCTTCTTAGGCAATTTTGCACGAGTTGATTGCCTAGAACTAGATGTCTCACCCTTATACATAAAGGCATGATTAGGGCCAGAGTGAGACTTCCTAGAATGAATTCTCCTAATCTTGCTCTCGGGATAACCGGCAGGGTACAAAATGTATCCCTCGTTATCCTGAGGCATGGGAGCTTTGCCCTTAACAAAGTTGGACAATCTTTTAGGAGGGGCATTAAGTTTGACATTGTCCCCCTTTTGGAAGCCAATGCCATCCTTGATGCCAGGGCGTCTCCCACTATAGAGCATGCTTCTAGCAAATTTAAATTTTTCATTTTCTTTGTCATGCTCGGAAATTTTAGCATCTAATTTTGCTATATGATCATTTTGTTGTTTAATTAAAGCCATATGATCATGAATAGCATCAATGTTAATATCTCTACATCTAGTACAAATAGTAACATGCTCAATGGTAGATGTAGAGGGTTTGCAAGAATTAAGTTCAACAATCTTAGCACGCAAAATATCATTGTTGTCTCTAAGATCGGAAATGGAAGCATTGCAAACATCTAATTCTTTAGCCTTAGTAATTAATTTTTCGTTTTCAATTTTAAGGCTAGCAAGAGAATCATTCAATTTTTCAATCCTAGCAAGCAAATTAGCATTATCATCTCTAAGATTGGAAATTGAATCATTACAAACATTTGAATCGACCTTAGCAATTAAACTAGCATTCTCATTTCTAAGGTTGGTAATGACATCATGGCAAGTGCTTAGCTCACTAGATAATTTTTCACATTTTTCTACTTCTAGAGCATAAGCATTCTTAACCTTAACATGCTTCTTATTTTCCTTAATTAGGAAGTCCTCTTGAGTGTCCAAGAGTTCATCCTTCTCATGAATAGCACTAATTAATTCATTTAATTTTTCTTTTTGTTGCATGTTTAGGTTGGCAAAAAGGGTGCGCAAGTTATCCTCCTCATTTTCACTAGAATTATCTTCATCACTAGAGGAAGCATATTTAGTGGAGGATCTTGATTTTACCTTCTTCCTTTTGCCGTCCTTTGCCATGAGGCACTTGTGGCCGACGTTGGGGAAGAGGAGTCCCTTGGTGACGGCGATGTTGGCAGCGTCCTCGTCGGAGGAGGAGTCGGAGGAGCTCTCGTCGGAGTCCCACTCGCGACACACATGGGCATCACCACCCTTCTTCTTGTAGTATCTTTTGTTTTCTCTCCTCTTGCCCTTCTTGTCGTCGCCCCTGTTACTGTCACTAGATAGTAGACATTTTGCAATAAAATGACCAGGCTTACCACACTTGTAGCAAACTTTCTTGGAGCGAGGCTTGTAATCTTTCCCCCTCCTTTGCTTGAGGATTTGGCGGAAGCTCTTGATGATGAGCGCCATTTCCTTGTTGTCGAGCTTAGAGGCGTCGATGGGTTGTCTACTTGATGTAGACTCCTCCTTTTTCTCCTCTGTTGCCTTAAATGCGACCGGTTGTGCTTCGGACGTGGAGGGACCATCTAGCTCGATGATTTTCTTTGAGCCTTTGATCATCAATTCAAAGCTCACAAAGTTTCCTATTACTTCCTCGGGAGACATTAGTGTATATCTAGGATTACCTCGAATTAATTGAACTTGCGTCGGATTAAGAAAAACAAGAGATCTTAGAATAACCTTGACCATCTCATGGTCATCCCATTTGGTGCTCCCGAGGTTGCGCACTTGTTTTACCAAAGTCTTCAAGCGGTTGTACATGTCTTATGGCTCCTCCCCTTGGCGAAGCCGAAAGCGACCGAGCTCCCCCTCGATCGTCTCCCGCTTGGTGATTTTGGTCACCTCATCTCCTTCGTGCGCGGTCTTGAGTACGTCCCAAATCTCCTTGGCGCTCTTTAGTCCCTGCACCTTGTTATACTCCTCTCGACTTAGAGAGGCGAGGAGTATAGTGGTGGCTTAGGAGTTGAAGTGCCGGATTTGGGCGACCTCATCCGAATCATAGTCTTCATCCCCCGGTGATGGTACCTGTACTCCAATCTCAACAACATCCCAAATGCTAGTGTGGAGTGAGGTTAGATGATGCCTCATTTTATCACTCCACATATTATAATCTTCACCAGCAAACATAGGTGGTTTGCCTAATGGGACGAAAAGTAAAGGAGTATGTTTGGAAATGCGAGGGTAGCGTAGGGGAATCTTACTAAACTTCTTGCGCTCATGGCGCTTAGAAGTTACGGACGGCGTGTCAGAACCGGAGGTGGATGGCGACGAAGAGTCGGTCTCGTAGTAGACCACCTTCCTCATCTTCTTCTTCTTGTCACCGCTCCGACGCGACTTGTTGTGTGAAGGGGATCCCTTCACCTTGTTGTCGGACTCCCCGGATGGAGCCTTCCCATGGCTTGTAGCGGGCTTCTCGCCGGTCCCGAACTCCCTCTTGGCGGATGCTCCCGACATCACTTCGAGCGGTTAAGCTTTAATGAAGCACCGGGCTCTGATACCAATTGAAAGTCGCCTAGAGGGGGGGTGAATAGGGCGAATCTGAAATTTATAAACTTAAGCACAACTACAAGCCGGGTTAGCGTTAGAAATATAAACGAGTCCGAGAGAGAGGGCGCAAAAACAAATCAAGAGCAAATAAAGAGCGAGACACGATGATTTGTTTTACCGAGGTTCGGTTCTTGCAAACCTACTCCCCGTTGAGGTGGTCACAAAGACCGGGTCTCTTTCAACCCTTTCCCTCTCTCAAACGGTCACTTAGACCGAGTGAGCTTCTCTTCTCAATCAAACGGAACACGAAGTTCCCACAAGGACCACCACACAATTGGTGTCTCTTGCCTTGATTACAATTGAGTTTGATCACAAGAAGAATGAGAAAGAAAAGAAGCAATCCAAGTGCAAGAGCTCAAATGAACACAAATGTCGCTCTCTCTAGTCACTATTTGATTTGGAGTGATTCCAGACTTGGGAGAGGATTTGATCTCTTTGGAGTGTCTAGAATTGAATGCTATAGCTCTTGTAATGTGTTGAAGGTGGAAAACTTGGATGCCATTGAATGTGGGGTGGTTGGGGTATTTATAGCCCTAACCACTAAAAATGGCTGTTGGGAGACTGTTGTCGCATGGCGCACCGGACAGTCCGGTGCGCCACCGAACACTGTCCAGTGCGCCAGCCACGTCAGCCAGCCGTTGGGGTTTGACCGTTGGAGCTCTAACAGGTGGGGCCTCTGGGCTATCCGGTGGTGCACCGGACAGGTCCTGTAGACTGTCTGGTGCGCCAACTGCGCGTGCTCTGACTCTGGCGCGCACTGTAGCGCATTGAATGCGGTTGTAGTCGACCGTTGCGCGTGAAGTAGTCGTTGCTCCGCTGGCACACCAGACAGTCCGGTGAATTATAGCGTAGTGCCCTCTGAATTTCCCAAAGGTAGCGAGTTCAACGTCGAGTGCCCTGGTGCACCGGACACTGTCCGGTGGTGCACTGGACACTGTCCGGTGGCACATCGGACAGTCCGGTGCGCCAGACCAGGGTGCCTTTGGGTTGTCTTTTGCTCTCTTGGTTTGAACCCTTTCTTGGTCTTTTATTGGCTTATTGTGAACCTTTGGCACCTATAAAACTTATAGACTAGAGCAAACTAGTTAGTCCAATTATTTGTGTTGGGCAATTCAACCACCAAAATCAATTAGGAAAAAGGTGTAAGCCTAATTCCCTTTCACTACCGAAGGCAAGGGTGCCCCTCGGAGCATTGCACAACGTCATACCGACTCATGCGGGAGACCTCGGTCTACACCAGGCGCACGCGGGATGGGACGCCCGCGGCCCCGAATCGCCTCGGGGATGAACAACACCGTCGCGACCGTCGAGCCCGCCTCGAAGAGAAGGTGCGCCGAGGCTACCACCCCAAGCGCAGAGGACGCTACGACAATGAGGAGGACCGGAGCCCCTCGCCCGAACCGCCAGGTCCGAGGTTCTTCAACCGGGCCATACGACGGGCGCCGTTCCTGGCCCGGTTCCGAGCCCCGACTACCATCACAAAGTACTCAGGGGAGACAAGGCCGGAGTTGTGGCTTGCGGATTACCGATTGGCATGCCAGTTGGGAGGGACGAATGACGACAACCTCATCATCCGCAACCTCCCCCTTTTCCTCTCCGACGCTGCCCGAGCATGGCTGGAGCATCTGCCTCCTACACAGATCTCCGACTGGGATGATGTGGTCAAGGCCTTCGCAGGAAACTTCCAAGGTACGTACGTGCGCCCTAGGAACTCATGGGACCTCCGAAGCTGCCAGCAGCAGCCAGGGGAATCCCTGCGAGAATACATCCGACGGTTTTCAAAGCAGCGCACCGAGTTGCCCAACATCACCGACTCAGATGTCATCGGGCTGTTCCTCGCCGGCACCACGTGCCGGGACCTAGTGAGCAAACTGGGGCACAAGACTCCCACCAAGGCGAGCAAATTGATGGACATTGCCACCAAGTTCGCCTCTGGTCAGGAGGCGGTCGAAGCCATCTTCCGGAAGGACAAGCAGCCTCAGGGAAGACAGAAGGAAGATGCCCCCGAGGCGTCCGTCCAGCATGGCCCGAAAAAGAAGGCCAAGAAGAAGGCGCAAGTAAAGCGCGACGCCGTTGACGCGGATCTCGTCGCTGCTGCCGAGCACATGAATCCTCGGAAGCCCCCCGGAGGAGTCAACACGTTTGACAAGATGCTCAAGGAGTTGTGCCCCTATCATAGGGGTCCCGTCAGGCACACCCTTGAGGAGTGCGACATGCTCCGGCGTTACTTCATCAAGGCGGGACCCTCGGCAGAAGGTGGCAAGGACCAAGGCAACAACAAGAAGGGGGGACAAGGAAGAGGAGTTCCCGGAGGTCCGCGACTGCTTCATGATCTACGGCGGACAGGTGGCGAACGCCTCGGCTCGACACCGCAAGCAGGAGCGCCGGGAGGTTTGCTCGGTGAAGGTAGCGGCGCCGGTCTACCTAGACTGGTCCGACAAGCCCAAAACCTTCGACCAAGGCGACCACCCCGACTATGTGCTGAGCCCAGGAAGGTACCCGCTCGTCGTCGACCCCGTCATCGGCAACGCTAGGCTCACCAAGGTCCTCATGGACGGAGGCAGTAGCCTCAACATCATCTACACCGAGACCCTAGGGCTCTTGGGGATAGATCTGTCCACGATCCGGGCTGGTGCAGCACCCTTTCACGGGATCGTCCCCGGTAAGCGCGTCCTGCCCCTTGGGCAACTTGATTTGCCTGCCTGCTTCTGAACCCCCTCCAACTTCCACAGGGAAACCCTCACGTTCGAGGTGGTCAGGTTCCAAGGAACCTATCACGCGGTGCTGGGAAGACCGTGCTACGCCAAGTTCATGGCCGTCCCCAACTACACGTACCTCAAGCTCAAGATGCCGGGCCCCAAGGGAATCATCACCGTCGGATCCACGTACTGCCACGCTTACGAGTGTGACGTGGAATGCGTGGAGTACGCTGAGGCCATCACCGAATCTGAGGCCCTCATCGCCGATCTGGATTGCCTCTCCAAAGAGGCACCTGATGCGAAGCACCACGCCGGCAACTTCGAACCGACCGAGGCGGTTAAATCCATTGCCCTCGACCCTAGCAACGACGCCTGCAAGCAAGTCAGGATCGGCTCCGAGCTCGACCCCAAATAGGAAGCAGTGCTCGTCGACTTTCTCCGCGCAAATGCCGAAATATTTGCGTGGAGTCCCTCGGACATGTCAGGCATACCGAGGGATGTCGCCGAGCACTCGCTGGATATCCGAGCCGGTGCCCGACCCGTGAAGCAGCACCTACGCCACTTTGATGAAGAGAAGCGTAGGGCCATAGGCGAGGAGGTCCACAAGCTGATGGCTGCAGGGTTCATCAAAGAGGTATTCCATCCCGAATGGCTAGCTAACCCTGTGCTTGTAAAGAAAAAGGGTGGGAAATGGAGGATGTGCGTAGACTACACAGGTTTAAACAAAGCATGTCCGAAGGTTCCCTACCCTCTGCCTCACATAGATCAAATTGTGGACTCCACCGCTGGGTGCAAAACCCTATCATTCCTCGTCGCCTATTTAGGTTATCACCAAATCAAGATGAAAGAACCTGACCAGCTCGCGACTTCTTTCATCACACCCTTTGGCATGTATTGTTATATTACTATGCCATTTGGCTTGAGGAATGCAAGTGCAACCTACCAAAGGTGCATGAACGATGTGTTCGGAGAGCACATCGGCAGAACAGTCGAGGCTTACGTCGATGACATCGTTGTCAAGACAAGAAAAGCCTCCGACCTCCTCTCCGACCTCAAAATAACTTTCGGGTGCCTGCGTGCAAAAGGCGTAAAGCTCAATCCCGAGAAGTGTGTCTTTAGAGTCCCTCGAGGCATGCTCCTAGGGTTCATCGTCTCCGAAAGAGGCATCGAGGCCAACCCGGAGAAGATCGCAGCCATCACCAACATGGGACCCATCAAAGATTTAAAAGGAGTCCAAAGGGTCATGGGATGCCTTGCGGCTCTGAGCCGCTTCATCTCGTGCCTTGGCGAGATAGGATTACCCTTGTACCGCCTCTTAAGGAAGGTCGAGCGCTTCACTTGGACCCCCGAGGCCGAGGAAGCCCTCGGAAACTTAAAGGCACTCCTTACTAACGCGCCCATCTTGGTGCCCCCCGCTGCGGGAGAAGCCCTCTTGATCTACGTAGCCGCAACCACTCAGGTGGTTAGCGCCGCGATCATAGTCGAGAGACGAGAAGAGGGGCATGCACTGCTCATCCAGAGGCCGGTCTACTTCATCAGTGAGGTGCTATCTGAGACCAAGATCCGCTACCCACAAATCCAGAAGCTACTGTACGCAGTAATTCTGAGGCAGCGAAAGTTGCGACACTACTTCGAGTCTCATCCGGTGACTGTGGTGTCATCCTTCCCCCTGGGAGAGATCATCCAGCGCCGAGAGGCCTCGGGTAGGATAGCAAAATGGGCAGTGGAACTCATGGGCGAGGCAATTTCATTTCCCCCTCGGAAGGCCATAAAACCCCAAGTCTTGGCAGACTTCCTGGCTGAATGGGTCGACACCCAGTTGCCGACAGCTCCAATCCAGGCCGAACTTTGGACCATGTACTTCTATGGGTCGCTGATGAAAACAGGAGCAGGTGCTGGCTTGCTCTTCATCTCACCCCTCGGGAAACATGTGCGCTACGTGCTGCGCCTCCATTTTCCGGCGTCAAACAACGTGGCCGAGTACGAGGCTTTGGTTAACGGGTTGTGCATCGCTATCGAGCTAGGGGTTCGGTGCCTTGACGCTCGGGGCGACTCGCAGCTCGTCATTGACCAAGTCATGAAGAACTCCCACTGCCGCGATAAAAAAAATGGATGCCTACTGCGACGAAGTTCGGCGCTTGGAGGATAAGTTCCACGAGCTGGAACTCAACCATGTTGCTCGACGATACAACAAGACCGCAGATGAGCTGGCTAAAATAGCCTCGGAGCAAACGACAGTTCCCCCGGACGTCTTCTCCAGGGACATATATCAACCATCCGTGAAACTCGACAACGCGCCCGAGCCCGACGAGACCTCGGCCCAGCCCGAGGTACCCTCGGCCGTCGAGGGTGAGGCCTTGCGCATCGAGGGAGAGCGGAATGGGGTTGCGCCAAACCAAAACTGGCAGACCCCGTACCTGCAATATCTCCTCCGAGGAGAGCTGCCCCTCGACAAGGCCGAAGCTCGACGACTGGCTCGGCGCGCCAAGTCGTTTGTTTTACTGGGTGATGAAAAAGAGTTGTACCACCGCAGCCCCTCAGGCATTCTCCAACGATGCATATCTGTCGCCCAAGGACAAGAGTTGTTACAAGAGATACACTCGGGGGCTTGCGGTCGCCATGCAGCACCTCGGACCCTCGTCGAAAACGCTTTCCGACAAGGTTTCTACTGGCCGACCGCGGTGGCCGACGCCACTAGGATTGTACGCTCCTGCCGAGGGTGTCAATTCTACGCGAGACAGACGCACCTACCCGCTCAGACCCTGCAAACAATACCCATCACTTGGTCGTTTGCCGTATGGGGTCTGGACCTCATCGGTCCTTTGCAGAAGGCACCCGGGGGCTTCAAGCACCTGCTGGTCGTCGTCGACAAATTCTCCAAGTGGATCGAGGTCCAACCCCTAACCAGCATCGGGTCCGAGCAGGCGCTGACGTTCTTCACAAATATCATCCATCGCTTTGGGGTCCCGAACTCCATCATCACCGACAATGGCACGCAGTTCACTGGGAAGAAGTTCCTGGACTTCTGCGAAGACCACCACATCCGTGTGGACTGGGCCGCCGTAGCTCACCCAATGACAAATGGGCAGGTGGAGCGCGCCAACGGTATGATTTTGCAGGGACTAAAGCCGAGGATCTACAACGACCTCAACAAGTTTGGCAAGCGGTGGGTAAAAGAGCTACCCTCGGTGGTTTGGAGCCTGAGGACGACGCAGAGCCGGGCCACGGGTTTCTTGCTGTTCTTTCTAGTCTATGGGGTCGAGGCCATCCTACCCACGGACTTAGAATACGGTTCCCCGAGGACAAAGTCTTACGATGATCAAAGCAACCAGACCAACCAAGAAGATTTGTTGGACCAGCTGGAAGAGGCTCGGGACGTGGCCTTACTACACTCGGCGCGATATCAGCAGTCTCTGCGACGCTACCACGCCCGAAGGGTTCGACCCCAAGGCTTCCAAGTGGGAGACTTGGTACTTCGGCTGCGACAAGACGCCCGAGGGCGCCACAAGCTTACTCCTCCCTGGGAAGGGCCCTTCATCATCACCAAGATTTTGAAGCCCGGGACATACAAGCTGGCCAACGATCAAGGCGAGGTCTACAACAACGCTTGGAACATCCAACAACTACGTCGCTTTTACCCTTAAAATGTTTCAAGTCGTTCATGTATCTCGGTTTCTTTACATGAATAAATAAAGTCTAACCATCAAGGATGGATCAGCCTTGCCTTGGCAAAGCCCGACCCTCCCTCGGGGGCTAGAAGGGGGGAACCCCCTCTGCGTCAAAAATTTTCCTCGAAAAAGTCTTTTGCCAGAACGTCTTTCGTGCTTTTCGACTGCGTCGGTAACAGAATCCTGAAGACGAGCGAGAGAGACCTTGAACGGCAAGGCTGACCGAGCCGAGGAACTCCTATGCCTCCGGGATACGGATACCTCACTCATCACCTTCTGCGAAAAGTAGCTCATGCTCGGATAAGCGATTCTGCTACCGAACAAATCCTAACGCTCGGAAACTTTTCTGCCAGAACGACTTTCGTGCCGTTTCGACTACGTCGATAATAGAATCCTAAAAACAACGAGGGGCCATGTAAGCGGCAAGGCCGACCGAGCCGAGGGACTTTTATGCCTCCGGGATACGGATACCTCACTCATCACCTTCCGTGAAAAGTGACTCACGCTCGGACAAGGGATTCTGCTACCGAACAAGTCTTAACACACGAAACGAGAGGAAAGAAAACACAACTTTATAATCCGACGTTAAAATGTTTAGGCCTCAGCGGTCGCGAAAAACATACGCATGCTTAGAAACTGTTCTTGTAGGCTCAGACATCGGCAGGGGGAGGAGCAGTACGCTCGGCGTCATTTCCACCCTCGGCAGAATCTGGGCCGGCCCCAGGCGGCGACACGGGCGGAAGGACCTCCACCTCAAAGGAGGAAGCCAGCGCCGCACTTGGGCCCTCGACAGCCGCGTCAAGCCTCTGGACCTCGGCTAAGGCAGCCTCTTCTTTGTCGGGTAAGCAGTACCCCTCGCTAACCCGCTCCAGATCCACATCGTAGTGGGGAGCGAGAACGGCGAAGGCCCGCCTAACGCCGTGGTGCAGCGCCCCGCGGAGTCTGTTGCGCACATGGCCGCCCAAGGCCCGCAGATGACTCTGGGGGGAGCTACCCGAGGGGACGTCGTCGAGGCCAAAGGCCTGGCAGAAAGCCGAGATAGCCTCCGACATGGCCACACGCTCGGCCTCCTTCTGCTCAGCCGCCTTGGCAAGCGCCTTGCAGTTCTTGACGGCCTCGTCAAGGGTCGTCTCGAACCCTGCAGACAGCAGGACAACATTCTTCAGACGAAAGGAGAAGAATGGAGACAAAAACAAAGTCACAAAGCAGGGAAAACATACCTTCGGCCCGGACACGCTGTTGCGAGGCCTCGGCTTGGGCGGACTGGGCAGACCCAAGGGCCTCGGCCAGGCTCTCTGCAAGGGTCCCGGCCCGAGTGGACGCCTCGGCTAACCGCTCCGTAGCCTCAGCCAGCTGACCCCTAAGGGCCTCAGCCCGGCTCACGACCTCGGCAGCTTGGCTCCGAGATTGGTCCCACTCGCCGATAGCCTGGCCAAGCTCCAGCTGCCGCATCTCCTCGGCCTAGGAAGCCACCTGCTCCCGGGCCGACAAAGCCTCCGCTCGTGCCGACACCGCCTCCGACTTCAGCTCATCGCAGAGCAGTCGAAGGTCCGCCACCTCGGCGCTCCGTTGGGCGAGGCGCTCATTAGCCTCGGTAAGCACGGCTCATTGGTACCGCAGCGAATCCCAGACGTCGCTCTCACGACGAAGGAACAGCGACTTGGCGGTGCTCACGTTCGCAAGTTCCTAAGGAAGGAAAACATGATATTACAAAGAATGCCCTAGTCACGCAAGGTATACATCTAAATCCTTACCTGGAAGACCCTGGGAACGTCCCTGGAAAGGATCTCCATGGTCGACCGAAGCGACCTCATCGATGCCTCGGTATACTCACGAAAACTATCCCGGGACCTCTCCTCCAGCTCATCGTTGAGGGAGAGGAGGGGTTCCGAATCCAAGGTGCCGCGGCTCCAGAACAGGAGCGGCTGCCCACCCCACTCGCTGGGGTTGAGCTGCGCGGGGATAAGGCCGCTGCTCCCTAAGACGGGCCACGGCTCTGCGCACCCCTTGACCAAGGCGTCGGGTCCCCCTGCAGCCGATGCATCGGGCACCACCGCCGTCGACGTACTAGGCCCCTCCTCGGCTAAGGTGGCAGGCCTCCGATCACCGACCTCGGCAACGACGGCCGCCCCCTCCTCTTGGCCGAGAACGGAGAGGTCGAGGATGACCACGGGCGGCGACGCCTCAACCACCCCGACGTCGGCGGCGGCGACGGGCGGCTCCACGGGCGAATCAGCGACGACCCCGGCAGGCGTCGACGACGGCACCAGCAACAAGTCACCCGGGCTCGGGGCCGCGGCCGCGTCAGCAGCCTCCCCTGGCGTGATGGTCGCTCCAACATGGGGGTCAGCCTGGGAGGCTTGCCCCATGGCAACTCGCGCCGCCTGGGCCCCTGCTGGAGAGCACCTTGTGCGGAGGCCAACCAACCGGCGTGGCGCGCCGCAGCACCGGCCGCCGAGGTCGGCTTCGTCTTAAGGGCCTTCGTGGGGGCCATACTAGCCAAGCCCAGCCTTCGCTTGCTGAAAGAGAGAGATGGCGAGTTCAAGATACATAAAGAAGGAACCAAAACAGAGGTATCCTCAGATACTTACTCGCTCCGGGGCAAAGCCAATCGTGCCTGTGGGGAGGCCCCTCGGGCCCCTATCCACGCAGGCGCTGCCGAGGGTTGCCCCGCCGCAGGCTTCGGCACCGTTTCCACCTCGGACGCCCGAGGCGCCGAGGGAGCGGCCTGCCCAGGCGTCGTCACGACGGCCGAGGGACCTGCCTCCTGCGCAGCCAGCGCAGGCACCTGCTCTTGGGGGACAGGCGAATCGGCCCAACCCCCCAGAGTCACAACAACTGTCTCGGCCAAGGGGTCAAGTACCCCCTCGGTCTGCCTCCGCTCCTCGGATTGGGACCTTGGTGTCCCGGCCCTAGGCACTGATGGTGCCAGCCCACTTGGAGGCTGGCTCGGCGACCCCTGGCCCAGCCTCGAGTCCGGGCTGAGGCCATGTCGTCGTCTTCGTCGTCATCATCATCATCGTCGTCGTCAGGCGTTTCCGGCGACGACTCCCTCGGGAGCCCATTCCTCACCTGCCTCCGACAACGTTTCTCCAAAGCTTCTCGAGCTAGCATCCTCTCGCGAGCTCGGGCCTTTTCCGTGTCCTTCTTCTCCTTCTCCTTCTTCGCGGCAAGCCTCCACGCGGCTCGGTCCGCCGCGTCCTCCGGGACCGGTGGCCGGACGGGTTTATAAATCCTCAACCCCTGAGGACGAACAAAAGTCCCAACAGTAAGAATCAAAGGCATAGAGAACTCGGCGCAAAACATAAAGAGGATCAGACACTTACCAGGGACACATACCCACGGTCGGGATGCATCGCGGGCTGGCTAAGGGCGCCGGCATCCGGCCTCCCTATCGTGCTTGTTACCCGCTTGAGGAGGTCGTCGGCGAAGAGGGAGGTCGAGGACATCCGCGAGTCCCCCGATTCGACCCCCGACTTCATCTCCTCGAGCCGCAACCGCCGCTCGGCCAAAGGGAGCACCCTCCGACGATGGATAGCAGCGACGACCCCCGCAGCGGTAAGGCCCGCATCTCATAACTTCTGCAAGGCCTGCAGAATAGGATGGAGCTTCTCCTGGTTCTCGCGCGTGGCCCCCTAGCGCCAGTTAGTGCCGGCGGCGGTCACCACTCGTTGATAAAACGACGGAAGCATCCCGCCGTCGTTCCGGAGATAAAACCACCGGTTCTGCCATCCCTTGTTCGAAGATGCAAGGGAGGTAGGGATGTACAGTTGCGCGCGCCCTGACCTCAGCTGGAGGGTGCAGCCACCGGCCCGCACCGCCATACGGACCTTCTTCGCCTCCGTCGTTGCAGCGAAGAACTCCGCGGAAAAGAGATGGGTCCACAGGTCCCAGTGAGGGTCAATCCCCAAAAAACCCTCGCAAAGCACCGCGAAGATGGCCGCTTGCGCGATAGAGTTGGGGTTAAAGTTATGCAGCTCCACCCCGTAGTGGTGCAGGAGCGCCCGCATGAAGCGGCTCGCTGGCACTCCAAACCCCCGCTCATGGAAGGGGATGAAACTGACCACATACCCCGGCGGCGGAGTCGGGTCAGCCTCGCTCGCGGGGGCTATCCACTCCGGCTGCGGCCCATCGGAGAGGGGATGGAGCAGACCATCGACAACGAGGGTCTCCAGATCCTCCACAATGATGGTGGAGAAAGGCCACGGGTTGCGCGACAGAATGACGGTCACCTTGTCAGCCATCGCCGAACGGAGGTGGTGGAGGCGGAAGGGATGAGGTGGGTGTTTTCCTTTTTCTCTGGCTGCTCTCTTAGGTTGCAGAAACCAAAGCAGAAGGCAAGCGCAAATGGTAGGGTAAAGAACCACCACCGACCCCTCTTCCGGGTATATAAAGGCCTGGGCGAGATCCACCCAAGGCTTCGCCCGAACCCGCCACGGAATTCAAACTCGAAGGTGAAACAACCTTTTTGTTCCTTGAACGGCTCGCGCATGCGCAACATGTGCCCTGCAAATCGCCCGTCCCATCGCATTAACTCCTTGGCAGGGCAAGCGACACCTCCGGCAGGAGAAGCGGGTGCCGTTTCACCTCCGTCGTGATGACCGCGTCAAAAAAGGTGTGCCACCTTATTTAAATTCATGTCATTTTTCTTTCCCTCTCTCTCTCTCTCTCTTGCCACAGGGACCGAGAAAGGGGGATATTTCGAAAAAGGATCCTTCCTAGCGAAGCAAACGGGCCCCAAGCCCTCCTACTGATTAGGGGTTCGAAGGTTGCGCCCTCCGGGGTTCGGCAACCGCCCCAGAGCACTCGGGCTCCATGCCCTTTACTGATCAGGGGTTCGAAGGCTGGCCCCTCGGAAGGGTTCGACAGCCGCCCCAGAGCACGCAGAGTTAGGGATGACCCTAGGTACGTCCGTTACATGGCCGACGCTCGGGCTACGCTCCCGAGGTACCCTAGGACATTTCCGAGACCCGCGGGAATGATTTTGTAATGGAATCCCACCAGAGGGAGGCATTGAGCCCTCGGACCCTATCGAATGGGTCCGGGTCCGGCAAATCACCTGCAGGTACTTTTGGAGCGTGCCTCTGGGCCACTAGTCGACCCTTATCGAACGGGGCTCGGGCGTCCACTTGGATCACCCGTTAGCAACTAGAAACACCATGTTCGGTGCCCCCCGAGGGTAACATGGCGCTTTCCCCCCTTCCTCCTTGCGGAAAGGCGACGAAGGGGCATACAATAAAAGTCGAGACGGTCCTTGATCGTCCTCTTGCTTCATGTAGAGGCTCGGGGGCTGCTTTCGCACCAGGCTACGGCCGAACCGTTGACCACGTCAACAAACCAGCGTGAAAACTCGGAGCCTGACCATGCACCCGGGTTACGGCCAGGACGCATGAGGAAACAACAAGGCCGACTGAGGCACCGCAAAAAGAATTAAGACCTCAGAGGAGTCAAACCACTCCTCCGAGGCCTCAGGGGCTACACCCGGCGGGTGCGCTCGCGCGCACCCACCGGAACAAAACATAACCGAGAAGGGCTAGGTCCCCTTGCAAACATCCGGCAGAACCTCCAAGCGAGTGCCCGCACTTCCTTTGAGGCTCGAGGGCTATTGTCGGGTACCATAATTAGGGGTACCCCCAATGCTCCTTAATCCGGCTGGAAAACATCTTCAGAACAAACCATACACGGCTGGTAAAGCGCGGTTCAAGTCAGGGCCTCGTCTACCAAAGGACGCGACCTCATCCGAGCCCAGCCTCGGGCGGGAACAGAAGTCCCGGACGGATTCATGCCTCGCCCGAGGGCCTCCTCAGGCAGTAAGCGCACCCTCGGCTCGCCTGGAGCCTAGATCGTATCGCCCTACCAACCGACCATATCGCATGCGCATTTAATGCGGGGATCGCCTGACACATTATCCTAACATGCGTGCCTCAGTCGGCAAGGTCGAAGTGACCACAGTCACTTCGCCCCCTTTACTGACCGATCTGACAGGAAAACAGCTCTGTTCGCCCTGCTCCGGCTACTGTGCCAACCACCAGGATAAAACTGAGTCACGATCTCCCACGAGCTTGGCCTTGGGCGCAACAGGGAGCTCCGCCACGCCCGACCTCAGGCCTCGGCCTCAGCCTCGGCCTCGGAAGAAGATCTCCGCGTCACCCGACCTCAGGCCTCGGCCTCAGCCTTGGCCTCGGGAGAAGGACTCCGCCTCGCCCGACCTTAGCCTCGGTCTCAGGAGAAGCCTTCGCCTCGCCCGACCTGGGCCTCGGACCGACTGCGCTACAGGGGATACATCATTACCCTACTCCTAGCTAGGTGCCTCAGGCTACGAAGGAACAAGATCGGTGTCCCATCTAAGGTTACTCCGGCAACAGGTAATGATGGTTCCCCGCATGCGCCCATGACGTCGGATCGCTCTCAACCCCCTACGGAAGCCAGACAACGTCAGCAGGATCCATGCCGCCCGACAGCTATGCTTCTACAGGGCTCAAGGCACTTCTCCGACGGCCACGATATCTCATGTACAGGGCTCAAGGCGCTTCTCCGCCAGCCACATTAGCACATAGCTACACCCCATTGTACAGCTGGGCATCTCCTTGTATCTATAAAAGGGGATGTCCAGGGCCTTCCTAAGGCACGTGGGACGTCGGGGACAGACGGGGAGACACGTTGACACAATACGTTGACGTTGAGACAGAGACACGCAGGGACTCTCTCTCTCTCGCTCTCGCCCTCGCTCCCTCGCGCGATGCTTGTAACCCCTACTACGAGCACCCCGGTGCGAGATAACATAAGCCTCATTTTCCCTCTTGTGTTCCATCTTGCATCAACCCATCTGGGCAGGGACAAGCAGCAACAAATTTACTGGTCGGTTGACGGTCCTCGCGGGTCCGAAACGCCGACAGAAGTATAGTGTATCAAGCTACCAGCCAAAATTATAAGTGTTGTTCAAAGAGTTTGTATGCAACAAACCCAATAAACATACACTTATTTTATCCAACGATCCATTTATTGTACTTATGCAATTTTTGTTTATGCCATATGATTTTATCATTAAAAGCAAAAATCACTTTGTTGGGGACTTGTTCTCAGAAGCTATGAATTAAGAACAAGGCAACATAAAATGTTAAATGTTAACGTCCTTCGTCCATGAAACATTATTCCTTTGAGGATAATGAGCCTTGGACGAAGGTAAATGAAAGTATAATTACGAAGCTCAAGTCTTCGTAATAAAATTTCAATAGATATTAAAAAACAACATAAAATAAAGGGTATAAAAGGGGTAAATAAATCATAGGCGAATTATATTATATTTACTTAGTATATTGAATTATTGAATACAATAATACCTATGCCTTGGCAAAGGTAGAATTCCGAAAGATGCGACTGCAATTCTCAGAATGCGTGAACAGTAAAGGAATACTGTTCACTATTTATAGGCACAGGACGCAGCCTGTGAGAAATTACAAGTATGCCCCTTATAAAAGTTTACAACATTGACTCAGACCTTTATGGACTAAAAGGTCATTCTATCTTTAAGTCGGTTTGTAATACCGAAGCTTCATGAAGAGGAAGCTTCGGCCACCTCTCACAAGCAGCTTCAGCCGAAAGCCGCTTCTTCCTTAAAGACCTTCGGCGACGAAGCATAGACCCAACAGTAGCCCCTTTCGCGGTGCTAGATCGTTTTTCGTAACGAGCTTGATCCGTGAAAAAAGTCTCTTAAGCTTCGGGGAGCCGAAGGTCCAAAAAACACCTTCCCTGAGCTCGTTGTCGAGAAACGATTCAATTTTCCAGCGCGTAGCGGCCCCACCCTGCAGAGTTACTGTTTGGTCTCTGCGGTCCACCACGCAGCGAGTGCGAGCGGGTGTCCACCTGGTGTAAAAATCCTGGCGCTTCGCCTTCTTACCTGCAGTACTATATAAACAGACGAGTAGGTGTGAAGTTACCACAGCATTCATTGCTATTTGCACTGTTTTGCTGCCAAAATTTTTAACCATCGCCGAAGCTTGTCTCTCGGAATCGAACGAAGCTCCAGCTTGAAGCCTGCTTCGTCAGAAGAAAAAACTTCGGAAGAAAAAAGTATTAAATTTCCACAAATTCAAAATTAAATGGCCAGAGTGCGTTCTACCGCCAGGGTTGAGCGTGAGGGAAGCGAAACTGAAGCTTCGGAGACTGTTCCCATCTCCGAAGCCATGCAACGATCCGGGCTGGTGATTTCGGAAAAGATCCCTAGTGATGATGCAGAACAAGCAGAACAAGCAATCGCTGAAGCAGAAGAAGAAGATATTGAGGAAACTGATCCCGAAGATGATTATCGCATTGCCATGCCAAGCAAGCCCAGCCACCTGGATTTCGGGAAATCTACTGTTTCGAAGGCTGATCTTTCCAAGATGGTAAAGTCGGGCTTTTTTAATGAAAATCAGAAGAAGCTATTACGCTTCGGGGGGGGGGAAGAGACTACCCCAAAGCCGGAGAAGGATGAAATTGTTATTTTCAAAAGCTTTCTAAAGGCTGGTTTAAGATTCCCCCTACATGGGATTATTGCAGAGGTACTGAAGAGATTCGGTATCTATTTTCACCAGCTGACCCCTAACGCTATCGTTAGGCTTAGTGTTTATATCTGGGCACTCCGAAGCCAAGCAGTGGAGCCATTTGCGGACAGCTTTTGCCGGGTTCACGAGTTGCATTATCAGACGAAGGCTAGAAAGGATGGATTGCACAACAATTTTGGTTGCTATAACTTCGCCTATCGGAAAACCACAAAGTTTCCTGTAATCAGCTACCGAAGCAAATGGGCAGCAGGCTGGAAGTCAGAGTGGTTCTATGTCAAGGTTGATGATGACAAGGAAAAGCTTGTGCAAAGTCCACTCGAACTAATCTTCGGAGAAACCCGACCTCGCTGCAACATGACACCCGAAGGTCCAACACAACAAGCAATGAATGAATTCAGAATTATTGCAGAGCATATCAGCACAAGGGACCTGGTTCAGGAGTTTTTGGCCTTCAAAGTTTTTCCCAGTTTGAAAGAATGGGAAATACCGAAGCTAAAGGGGGAGAAGAAAGAAGGTGAACTTGTACGTTTACCTTACTATTTCAGGTTTAAAAAGTACTTTAAAACACCTTGCCAAGAGTGGCTAGATACAATTGAAGTAATGTGCAATGAAATACTTGGCAATTATTCCAAAAAAGAAGATCAATTGATGATCGCAGCCTTCGGCACCCGTCCGAAGCGAAGGCTAAATCGAGTGCTAGACGCCTTGGGTTTTGAATATCCAGACTATGAAAATCTGAACAAAGGTGCCGGAGGCCAGAAAAGGAAAAGGATAACCGAAGCTTCAAATGAAGATGAAAAAGAGACACCAAAGAAGAAAATTCCAAAGAAAAGGAAAGCGTCTTCTCCGAAACGAAAAATATCCGACGAAGAAAAATCCCCCGCATCACCTTCTGCCACTGATGTGGAGGCAATTCTAAAGGTAATGACTGAATCCTTACCTGCGAAGCTAAGTCCACTGGGGCCTCAACTGACAAAGTTTTTTCAGAAGGACAAGGAGCCCGAAAAATCGAAGAAAACAATCAGAGCAAAGAGACAAAGAATTATCATCGTGACAGAGGTAATTGACAAGACACCGCCAAGGGCTGCAGCTCAGAAAACACCAGCGGCTGCGGAAGGGACAGATATTGAAATTACACCTTCGGAGGTCGCAGCCGCCGAAGCTGCCTCAGCTGAAGATTTGAACCTAGAGAGCACAATCGAGCACATTGACAAAATACTGCTAGACATGGCTGCAGAAGAAGCTACCACCGCCGCCGAAGAGGCCGCGACCGCAGCGTCGGGGAAAGGGAAGGAAATTGTTGATGAAGCTTCAGAAAACGAAGCCTTCATGTTCCAAAATTTGGTTGGAGAAAAACTGTCAAAAGCTGAAATAGAAGAACTTAAAGAGTATGCCAAATCATGCGGATACAAACCTGGAGCACTCCTCTTCGGAGGCATTGATGATGAAAAATTAGATTGTATTCGAGATCAAACTGGAGCCAAAATTATCGGTACTCTGTCAAAGAGTATCGGTTTTCCGAAGCTAGAAACAGACATCAGCCGCTACTGACGACAACATATCGTTGGTAGTTTATTTTACTCCAATTTCAAGGTGAACTACTTTTCCCTTAACTTTTATTGTTTCTAATAATGAAAACATGTCTGACGAAGGTTGTTTTCGTGCAGAGTATGCTGTTAAGCAAAGCCTTGAAAATGCAGCAAGATTTTGAAGATAAGAAACACGAAGTTATAATTGAAAATTTGGAAAGCAAAATAAAGGAGCACTCAGATGCTATCGAGAAAAAGAACTTTGAGCTCCAGGCAACCGAAGGTTTATTGGCGGAAGCTGAAGCAAAAATAACAGAACTGAACACGAAGCTTCTCCGCCAATCTGAGCAGTTCGAACGAGAAAAGCAAGATCTTAATGCAAAACTTGAAGCCGAAGCTCAACAAAATTCAGATTTGAGAAAACTATTGACGAGCCTTCAAGAAAAATGTTTGGAATTTAGCAACAAATGCATTCAACGATTAAGAAAAATTTTCCACTCAGTTGGAGCCAGCAGTGAAAAATTCACCCCCTCTGCTGAAGATCTACCGAAGACCTTCGAACATATTGAGGGTGAGATTGACGAGCTCGACGAAGTCATAGCTGGGCACGGTGACTTCTGTGCCTGGGTGGCTTCTCGGGGCACTGTTGCAGCTTTCCTAAAAGCTGGCTGCGATCATGGAAAGATTGTCAATAGGCCAAATTTCACTTTATCACCATCAATCCTAGATGACATTCCTGATTTCGCCCGAAGTATCTCTAATAGATTTGTAAAAATGATATGGACAAAAGGTGGGCGAGAAAAGGCTGGAGACGAAGCTCGGAGTCATCTTGAACCAGTAAGAAATTATACCTTGCGCTTACCTCTTCCTTCAAGCTCGGTTTTGACTTACAACAACCTTATTCATGTAGGATGACGAAGCAGAAGCTGATGATTAGAAAATGACGCCAAAGCCGAAGCTCCTTGGAGATTAAATAGTAGACTGTAGACAGTACTTGAGAAACTTTTGAGATAACTTTTATAAATGTAACTAAAACTTGTCTTTAATGAATTCTGTTCATACCTTGTAATATATCCTTATCCTTCCATTGATGTATGAGAAGTGCTTTGATGTGGACGAAATTTTCTTTTTTGAGCCGAAGGCGAAAAAAAAAACACCTTCCCTTCTTTTCGTACGCAGCGAAGCATAGAAAACAGCATTACCCTTCTTTCCGAAGCTCTCCTTTTTGTACACGAAGCTCTTTCTTTCTTTTTCCTTTTTTTTGCCGAAGCAACCACTTATGCCATGATGATGATTATCCTACATATGCCTGGATGAATGTTTTATGAATGCAAATGCTATGATGTAATGTGATGTGCAAATGAATGTCCAAACACATATCCGAAGCCATACTCATAGCTATTATTTCCTTAGAAACAATCACACCTTAGCTCTGCATTCCCTTAGGAACGACTTTGGAGCTTCTTCGCCTTTACTTTTGGCGGAATCAGCGTTGACTTTTCGCTGTAAGCTCTGCATCCCCTTAGGAACGACTTTGGAGCTTCTTCGCCTTTACTTTTGGCGGAATCAGCGTTTACTTTTCGCTGTAAGCTCTGCATCCCCTTAGGAACGACTTTGGAGCTTCTTCGCCTTTACTTTTCGGCACTCGATGGTGCGTTCTCAGCTTTTACATTTACATTCCTTGGGGGATTTTGCTCTTATATAACTAAAAAAGGAAATTACATATGATGGCCCCATTAAAAACCTTTCTCCCCTTCAGAAAGGAAAAGGGTGCCATGAAAGAAAAATAAAAAATATGAAAAATTACATCAAGCTATACATAATATCGCCGAAGCTCATCCGCATTCCAAGATCTAGGAATGTCGTTGCCGTCCATATCCTTCAATCTGTATGAACCGGGTCTTGACGAAGATGCTACTAAGAAAGGTCCATCCCATTTCAACTGTAACTTGCCCACTGCTTCTGGGTTGGCCATTCTCCGAAGCACTAAGTGTCCTGGTTCAATATTCTTTAGCCGAACCTTTCTATCTCGCCATTTGATTGTTTCGGCTTGATATTTATTGATGTTCTCTACGGCTTGCAGCCTGATCCCTTCTAAAGCATCTTTTTCCACAGAATAAACAGCTTCGGAACCTGATTCTGCCGAAGCTACTACTCTTATTGATCCGGTTTTAGCTTCCTCCGGAGTTATTGCTTCGTCACCGAATAACAACTTGAATGGAGTAAAGCCTGTAGATCTTGATGTTGTTGTATTGTGGCTCCACACCACTTTGGTTAACTGATCTGGCCACTTTCCCCTTGGTTGATTGAAGATTAACTTCATTATTCCTGTCATTATAATGCCATTGGCTCTTTCAACGAGTCCGTTTGACTCCGGATGCCTGACTGATGCAAAATGGATCTTCGTACCAATTTGATCACAGAAATCCCTGAAAGCTTCGGAGTCAAACTGTGTTCCATTATCCACAGTGATGGCCTTTGGTACCCCGAAACGACAAACAATATTCTGCCAGAAAAACTTTTGAATGGTGGCCGAAGTTATTGTGGCTAAAGGCTTTGCCTCAATCCATTTGGAAAAATATTCCACAGCCACTACAACATATCTTAAGTTCCCTTGGGCCGGTGGTAATGGACCTAACAAGTCAAGGCCCCACCTTTGCAATGGCCAGATGGGTTGTATGAGCTGTGTCAAGGACGAAGGTTGTTTTTGATCTCTTGCACATTTCTGACAACCTTCGCACTTTTGAACTAATTCCGCCGCATCCGAAGCTGCCTTCGGCCAATAAAACCCCTGACGAAATACTTTTCCAAGTAACGGCCTAGATCCAATGTGAGATCCACACAGGCCTGCATGTATTTCTTTCATCAACTCTATGCCTTCGGGTCTAGATAAACACTTGAGTAGTGGAGCACAAACTCCATGCTTGTACAACTCCCCTTCTATCATGACATATGGACGAGCTCTTGCCTCTATCCTCCTGTTATAAGTTTCGTCATCTGAAAGGAATTTACCCTGAAGGTAAGAGATGATCTCAGTTCTCCAGTCTTCACTATAAACAGGAGATATATTGAGGACTGCTCTTTCAAGAAGTTCGACCGAAGGTGCTTTTATTGTTTCGAAGAACACATCCGAAGGTAAGGGCAGCCCCTGTGCTGCTGACTTAGCTAGCAAATCAGCATGCTCATTTTGTCCTCGAGGGATATTTTTGACAGAAAATCCTTCGAAGGAAGCTTCAATTCTTTGAACCATATCCAGATATTTCTCAAGCTTCGGATCTTTAGCCTTGCAACTCTTGTCAATATGACCCGAAACAACCTGGGAATCAGTTTTAAGCATGGCCCTTCTGATTCCCATTGCTTTTAGCTTCCGAAGACCCAGAAGCAGGGCTTCGTACTCGGCAATGTTATTTGTGCAACTAAAATCAAGCTTTGCCGCATAGCAAGTTTTAACTTTGGAAGGTGAAACCAACACAGCAGCCGCTCCCGCTCCGAAGGTTCCCCAAGACCCATCACAAAACACTGTCCATGCTTCGGCGTCTTTATTTGTTTCTTCCTCCTGAGCCCCTGGCGTCCAGTCAGCAATGAAGTCTGCTAACGCCTGGGACTGAATCGAAGATCTATGAACATATTCAATACAAAATTCGTTGAGCTCTGCAACCCATTTTCCAATCCTTCCAGTAGCTTCTCGGTTCCTCATAATATCCTTCAGAGGTTGTGAAGAAGGAACGATTATGTTGTAAGCTTGAAAATAGTGCCGAAGCTTCCTGGAGGCCATCAAGACAGCATACAGTACCTTCTCCAACTCTGTATAATTTTTCTTTGATAAACTAAGAACCTCGGATACAAAATATATTGGGGCCTGCCTTTTGACTTGACCATCGAGCTTCTCCTGGACAAGCGCTGCACTTACCGCTGAGTGCGAAGCTGCCACATATAATAACAAAGGAGCCCCTGGCGTCGGTGGAGTTAATGTTGTTAGATCTATCAAATACTATTTCAGCTCTTCGAAGGCCTTCTGCTGGATTGGTCCCCATTGGAAGACTTCGGCTGACTTCAACACTTCGAAGAATGGTAAGTTTCTCTCTGCTGATCTGGATATGAATCTATTGAGAGATGCCAACCTTCCTGTCAATCTTTGAGCCCCCTTTTTTGTAGTTGGTGGCTCCATCCGAAGTATAGCTTCAATTTTACTTGGATTAGCTTCAATTCCCTTTGTTGAAACCAGGCATCCAAGAAATTTCCCCTTCTTTACTCCGAAGACGCATTTTTCCGGATTCAGCTTCAGGCCAGCTTGTCTGAAATTGGCGAAGGTCTCCTGCAAATCAGCAATATGATTCTCCTGTTTTGTGCTTTTTACAATGATGTCATCAACATAAGTTAGCACATTTCTGCCTATCTGAGACTGGAGAACCTTCGTAGTCATTCTGCTGAAACTTCCTCCAGCGTTTTTGAGCCCCTCAGGCATCCGAAGATAGCAATATGTGCCACTTGGGGTTATGAAGCTAGTCTTCGGCTCATCTTCCTTCTTCATCCAGATTTGGTGATAGCCTGAGTAACAGTCTAGCAGACTCATGAGCTCTGAAGAAGCTGCTGCATCAACTAAAGAGTCTATCCTTGGCAATGGGAATTCGTCCTTCGGACAAGCCTTGTTGAGATCTGTAAAATCGATACACATTCGCCACTTGCCATTGGCCTTTTTTACCATAACAGTGTTAGCTAGCCATTCTGGGTACTTTACTTCTCTGATAACTCCTGTAGTGAGGAGTCTTTTGACTTCGTTACGAGCACCTTCGGCCTTGTCATCAGACATTTTCCGAAGCCTCTGCTTTCTGGGTCTGAAGGATGGGTCAACATTGAGCGAGTGTTCAATAACATCCCTATTTACTCCGCAGAGATCATTGGCTGACCATGCAAAAACATCTTTGTTGTTGAACAAAAACCTTATCAAGGTTTTCTCCTGCTCTTCGGATAATTGAGAACCCAACAGCACCTTCTGCTCTGCTATGTCCTCACATAAGAGCATAGGCTTCGGCTGGTCTGCTGAAGCTGCTTTCTCCCTTCTGAATTTGTACTGTTCACAAGCTTCAGCTCCATCTATGTTATGGATTGCTTTTGAGTCAGTCCAATTGCCTTCAGCCCTTCTGGCAGCTTCCTGACTTCCATGAATAGCGATGGGTCCTTGATCCGAAGGTATCTTCATGCAAAGATAAGCAGGATGAAGAATTGCTTCGAAAGCATTGAGGGTGCCACGACCAATAATCGCATTGTAAGGGTATTCCATGTCAACAATGTCAAACACAACTTGTTCAGTTCTAGTATTGTTGATGAACCCGAAGGTCACTGACATGGTGATCTTACCCAGTGCTACAATCTGCCTTCCTCCGAAGCCACAGAGAGGATGTGTAGCATCATGAATCTTATCTTCTGGCTCTTGCATTTGTCTGAAGGCCTTAGCAAATATGATATCAGCTGCACTACCTGTGTCAACCAAGACATTGTGGACCAGAAATCCTTTGATAACACAAGAGATAACCATGGCATCGTTGTGTGGGTAATCCTTGAGCTGAAGGTCCTCTTGGGAGAAGGTAATAGGAATGTGAGACCATCTTGACTTGATGAAGGGTCCTTGCACCCCAACATGTTGTACCCTTCTCTGTGCTTCTTTCTTCTGTTTCTTGTTGGCTGGCTCTGAGGACGAACCACCTGTAATCGGGAGCACCAGCTTCGGGTCCGAAGCAGCTCCAGCTTGATCATTGAACGAAGCCATCAGCTCAAAAAGTGGAAGTGAGTTCACCGGAGGTGGGCGCCAATGTTGGGGACTTGTTCTCAGAAGCTATGAATTAAGAACAAGGTAACATAAAATGTTAAATGTTAACGTCCTTCGTCCATGAAACATTATTCCTTTGAGGATAATGAGCCTTGGACGAAGGTAAATGAAAGTATAATTACGAAGCTCAAGTCTTCGTAATAAAATTTCAATAGATATTAAAAAACAACATAAAATAAAGGGTATAAAAGGGGTAAATAAATCATAGGCGAATTATATTATATTTACTTAGTATATTGAATTATTGAATACAATAATACCTATGCCTTGGCAAAGGTAGAATTCCGAAAGATGCGACTGCAATTCTCAGAATGCGTGAACAGTAAAGGAATACTGTTCACTATTTATAGGCACAGGACGCAGCCTATGAGAAATTACAAGTATGCCCCTTATAAAAGTTTACAACATTGACTCAGACCTTTATGGACTAAAAGGTCATTCTATCTTTAAGTCGGTTTGTAATACCGAAGCTTCATGAAGAGGAAGCTTCGGCCACCTCTCACAAGCAGCTTCAGCCGAAAGCCGCTTCTTCCTTAAAGACCTTCGGCGACGAAGCATAGACCCAACACACTTAATCCATTTAAATGCAAAACCATTTATATGTTTATCTCACTTTGTATAACACAATGTTCACAAATTTTGGATGTTGGCAATACACAAGGTAACATTTAGTTGTTGTTGTGAGATGCCTATCTTCAACGTGTCTACACTTTTCTTAAAGGTGACTACCATAATTCATAATTTCTATTGGCCATACACAAGGTAGTATCATAGTTACTACTGCGGGATATTAATCCTCAACGTGCGTACCAATACGAAAAATGAATTAATTAATAAGGTCTACACTTTTATGAGTGATTACCTAATGTGTTAATACGAAGTTGCAAATCACAAGTGGCGCTTACTATGCCCCATAATGAGATATACACTATTTTTAGTGATTACCTCCAAAGTATTTGCACATATTGAGATTTACACTCATGATGTGGCAGTTTTCCTTGTACCATCACTTTTGCATATTATACGACTATACCATAGTCATTTTAATTTACCCACATTGTAAATTAAATATTTATATGGTTTGACCCAAACAAGGATAGTGGTCAAGGAAGAGTTCAATTTACTCACTCTTGATGGTCCCAAATATCCCACATGGTCAATTGATATAAATTTCATCCTATTGATCTATAGATTCACAGTGGTATTAATGCCCACTATAATGGAGCACCACTAGTTATAGATCAAGTAAAATATAGACTTTATCACAATAAAGTACATGTGAAGGTAACAAATCTATGTATATCATGGATAAAAACCCATGCACTTTATGGTTTGCTCTCAAAGAGTGATATGAAGAGCAAATGACAAACATCTATCCAATGCCAATTTTATTGGCCACAAGTTAATCTCTAGGACTTTTAATCCATGAGAGAATTGTTGTTCACAAAATATCCTCCAAGTAGCACTTTTGTATATGGCCTCAATTTTTACCAATATAAGGTCAATAAATAGCAAGAAAGTTTTGCATTATTTTGGTGACAACACCCTATTAATGTTTTGGTAATGATTCTTACATCACTCATTCCCATAGGAATTGAGTCCAAAACATTAGTAACAACTTTACTGTTTGTTCAAATGGTTAGTCCAAACTCAAGTACCACCTCGAGACCAAAAATCTACACCACAACGCTTTATTGCTATATAATTTACTAATATAGTAAATTTATTACTCACATGATTACATCATGAAGGATATGGCTAATATTTCTAGTAGGAAAATTGTTATAACTCGCATTGGATAGGATTAAATCTCCAACATGGACATTGTATATCAAAAGATATCATTGGTATCTTATAGCCTCATTGTCATGATGGCTCATTCTCCACAAGTGTGTCCAACCACTAAACCCACTACACATGTGCATATGCATTTTTATACATCTCCTCCAATCAGTTTTCTTAAAGAAAATTGAATATGCTGAGGAGTATGGTCCATCCACTCTTTGCGACTTCTCTATTGAAGTAGTCAACAAATAGCATAACATTGTCTGAATCATAAACGATTGTCTACACAACTTGTTTATTAGGACTTTAATGTCCATGGAAATTCATTATGTAATGGATCCTACAAATGCATGATGTCATTTTTGAAAACAAATATGATAATAGTGACAAATCTCACATTTGTTCACATGTGTGGTTGTATGCTTAGCATACTCATATATTCCAAATTCACATAATTGGATTACTTATACCTCTAACTCATTAGAGGCAAGCGAGTTACTGGACCAAATTTTAGGTTCAATTCAACAAATGAGATTTCCAAAATCTCTAAATTATCCTTGGAAATATAACTATCTCATATTTCTACTACCACAAGTAGTACATTGTGTATCATCAGGCATTATCATGTCCTATGGCATGAAATTCAAATTCTATATGATCCAACATTTATACTTAGTTTTAGTTTACACTGTATAGAATTATTTGGGATTCAACTATATGGAAAGGAAATTTATTTAGTCTACCATTGAACCACTAAAATAAGAGAGATTGCACTCTCTCTAGGGTATTCAAATTAATCGGATACACACATATATCCTGATTCAATAAATAGTCCACTTTGTTTTCATGATATCCAGTTGTATGGTTTCCATATTGAAACCCAATACTAAGAGTAGATAAAATCTACACTCAACTTATTCCAACATATATGAAAACCATATATATGTTCAATTTCCTTCCATTCTAGAATGTATTATATATACATTAATCCCATATTACATGGTGCGTACAAATAATTTTCTCTCTTGATTCAATCAAGATATGGCAAAATTGCTTTTGGTCATTCTACCTTAGGGATTATGAGAAAATTATTATCAATTCTATTAGTCACAATAACATTTTCCCAAATCCAGAGATATGTTGTGCACTCCTTGTGCCATGAAGGAAATAATTTTAAGGTCCTCTTATCTTAAAATTCAAACATGGACCAACTTGGTGTTATATTTTGCCCAAATGCATTTACATCATAGTCCTATGTGTGTCCTTACTGACCATAAGGATCACCAAATTTGCCATATTCATTGTTCAAATTTATCAAATTTGAGCAAAATTATCTTGGACGCAGGATAGAATCCATCCACATGGAATTATTTGGCTCTATTTGACTAGAACACTAAGGGCTTGTTTCGTTAGCTACCTAACTTGCCACATTTTTCCTAACTTTTCTGCCTAAGGTTAGTTCTTCAATTCAAATGACTAACCTTAGGCAAAGTGTGACGCAATTAGTCATGAACCAAACAGGCCTTAAGTACTGTATGTCTATATTCATAGTTGTATGATTGATTCTATTATAAAGAGAATCATATTATTGACCAATCAAAAGAATTGCAAATTACTAACACCTTATAGGTGACATGTGGCCTTACACAATGCATCATTAATTCAAATTCATCAAACTACAAGTATAGCTCCCTCCATTGCAGTAAGTACGTGCAAATTTGGTCTTAACCAAACAATTCCCATCTACAAATTGTTTATGTTTCTTACATACCCATATCACCACCTCAACATTGATGATGACATCACTCCCATATAAATAATACATGGATCGACAACACGAGCACATGCATGACAGCTAAATCTCCATGTTCGTTCTAACGTAGTCAATTATGTTTTAGAGCTTACGCTTGGTGCCATGGATGTTTTGATGATTAGGAACCTTGGAGAGGACCAAAAAGGACTTGAGAAAGGCCAATATATCAAGGAGGAGAAGCTAGGACGTTCACAACAAGAGAAAGCCAAGTCCGACTCAACTTCGTCTCCACCTCAGAGTTCAGGACCAGTCTGCACTAAAATAGATACCAGGATGCATCCGAACTCCGGTTAGGTTGGGATTTATATGGATGGAAAGATAATGAGATAAGCTTTCCAACCCAACTAAAACCACTTTAAAATTCATCCAGGGTCAAAGGGAATAGTCGAAACAAGTTAGCGTTCAGATTCTATTTTGTGTTGCGACACCGTCTGTTGGACTGTTGGGTCGTGTATCACGTTGGAGCCCATTAGGGGTACCACCAGGGGTTGTGCACGCCCCAAACCTCTATTTTAACAACAGTCGCCACCACATTAGGGTTTGGGTTTTACTTAGATCATATCTGCCATCGAATAGTTCGTCGTTCATCAGTTTGTGAGACCCCAACTCGTAATCAACACAGTTTTGGTTGCGTTCTACCTGTTCTTGCTTGTGTTCTTGATTGCGCTTGCAGGGATAAGCCTTCATGGCGAGGTCACTCGTGTGTCACGGGTGATAACCAACAAAGCAGTGGTGTAGTGATTGCGAGGAGACGTTCGTTCGGAGCCTTGGATCATCAACATTGAGATCTCCACCCAATCAAGTTATCGTACCTCACGGATGATCGTGCCTCATCCTGTATCAAGTGGTATCAAGATTCAGGTTGCCCGTGAGGTATAATCTTACCTTTAGATTTGTTTTTCGTCCTATAACCTACAAAAAGCAAAAACAATTATGATCCGTTTATCTTGACCTAAAACCATCGCCTTAGCCTTTGCATAATTCAGTTTTGGAGTCCGCAGTTCTGAGTTCGTGTCCTAGGTCAAGGTCTTGTTGCTGGTGTAGATTTGTTTTAGGTCCGTTTGATCATTATCATCTGCTGCCACCAACAAACTCAATCTTGACAAACCAATCCATCCACAAAACCGACCTATCCACAAAACCGACCCTATTCACCCTTCATTTGCCTCGCCAACAACACTAATTAGGTTGTTGGGTTAGATTTTCTGGGGGTTAGTTTGGTCATCACCATCCACTATCATTCCACAAACTCAATCTCGATAAACCGACCCAATCACCTAAACCAACCATACCCACTGTTGGGGGCCTTCTTCTCTGTCGAAGGTCCTCTAAGCAAAAACACCTTCGATAAGATGACATGCAAGCAGGCGTGACATGAAGATGTATGCCGAAGCTACAATTGAAAGAGCTTCGGCATGATGATGCGCTTGAGACGAAGGGTGGCACCGACTTAAAGAGGAAAAGACCGCATAGTCCCTGATCTAAAATGATTATTCATGCTTTCTCTATGTCTCATACGATCATGTTTATATCTCTATATATCACAATGAAGAAGGTATGTCCTTCATGACCTTCGTCCAAAGATCATTATTTCCTAAGGGAGATAATGTTATGAAGGACGAAGGTATTTAACCATTAATATTTGTGTTGCCTTGTTCTTGATTCGTAGCTTTTGAGAACAAGTGACCAACACCCACAAAACCACCCCCACCCTTCCAACGCCTCGCTAGAAACCCTCATTTGAAGTCCAAACTTAAAACGGCCATAACTTTCGCCTCGGAACTCGAATTGGGCCCATTTTTTCAAATTGCATAGAATTAAATTTCGCATCTGATTCTCTTTCGGAGGGAACCGGTGGCGGCACGTGGCGTGATTGTAGAGGGTGCGTCAAGGGGAAGCAACTCCGTGTGAAGGACGTGGCTGTTAGATCGAAAACCTAGGAGTTGATCTGTTTCACCCCGGGTGGAGTGGATAGGCTCTATGTAAATAGGGGTAGTTTAGGAAGTGAGAATAACCCTCTAAAACTAGAGGGGAGGGCTGGTTCAGCATCTCTTTGCTGCCATTTGTTTAGAGCCCTCATTTTAGAGCTCCTAGTTTTCTCTCTAGGTAGACACAAGTTGAGCCGAGGGATCCACAACGATTTTGTACTTCGACTGTGTTCTTGATCTTCAAGTTTAATCAGAGGAAGGGTCGCCGGTCCGACCCGCAACGTTCTTTGGCTTCAATCTCAATTTTGTATCCTTGCTGAAATCTGAAGTCTTGTGTTCTTGGTTTCTCCCTTTCCCTTCTCCTATGGTTTGGTGGAGAATCTTCTAGTCTTTTGATATGGGTTCTGGGGTTGATTTGTGGAGAAGTAGACTCTTTGGTCAATGTGTATGCTCATACGATGCAGTTCTTGGTCGTGATCCGAGTAGATTTCTCTTTGAGTTCGTTTTGAGAAAACCCCACCCTTCTCGAGATTTCTGATCTTCAACTTGATTTCTTATTTATTTAGGTTCATACTTCACCAAAGAACTTCTTACACCCCGCGCAAACTGTATGCAAAATTTAAGGAGATTCGGTGAAGTTTTGACCGCGCGACAATGTCGCTCTCAAATCCGACACTGCCGGACTAGGAGTTTTCATCCTTTTCTGCTCAAACTTCACGGTTCACCTTTTCTCCATCATATCTTGTTGCCTGCAAAATTTGAGAGCATTCTAGAAATTTTTTTGTAGTCTGGCACTTCCGCTCATACGCGCGGTACTGCCGCTCAATGTTTTTCTCGGATTTTACCTAGATTTTTACTGGACATTTGGGGTCTTCTTTGGAGTTTCTTGTGAAAGGTTGGGATCAAACCAAGTTGTTTAGGTCTCGTCGAACTTATTATCTTCTTTGGAACTTGGTTGGAGCAGCCAATCGATCTATGGTTGATCTGTTCTTTTGCAGAGTGTTTTTGCTGTCCCTGGAGGTTGGATTGGGTTAGGGAATCAAGTCACAAGTGTTGTTCTCCCAGGTTGGAGAATTTTTTAGTGGCTCCCATTCACCCCCCTCTGGTCGCCTCACCGGTCCTACAATTGGTATCAAAGCCGGTTAAGGATTTCCCTATCCTAATCGGTTTGAAATCCACGAAGACAACATGGAACGAGGTGTTGGCAAACCTCCGTTCTTCGATTGGACCAACTACCCGTACTAGAAGATTTGCATGTCTGCATATCTTCAAAGCATCAGTTACCGAGTTTGGGAGATTTGCCTTGAAGCGGATTTCGATGCTGCAGGTGATCAGATCACTCCAATTCAAATGGAGTTCCATGATTCTAACAACAAAGCTCGAAATGCTTTGTTCTCATGTCTCTCGTTTAGTGAGTTTGAGCGAGTTGGACGTTTGGCTACGACTCATCAGATCTGGTCTACCCTCAAGAGATTCCATGAGGACAACGATCATGTGAAGACTAGACTGTTTGAGACATACATGCGAGAGTACGAAAACTTCACACGGTTGGTTGGAGAGACCATCGATACTATGTTCTCTAGGTTCCAGTCGATTGTGAACAAGATGAGTGCGAACAAGGCACAACTTCCCTATGATGATCATGAGAGAGCGCTGAAATTGCTACATGCTCTAGATCAAAGGGTTTGGGGGTGAAGGTCTCAACGATCATCGATTCGCCCAAATACAAGACCCACATCGTGGACGAGCTATTCAGCAAGCTCAAGTCCACTAAGATTGACAACCAGACTCGCGCTAAGGTTGAGAACCCTGGTGCACCCACCATGGCCCTAGTCTCTGGAGGTGGTTCTGCTTCTAACCCATCACCTACTATGTTCGCTCTATCTTCCTTGTTGTCTATCACAGAGGACCAGGTGGAAAGCCTTGGGGATAAGGAGTTGGCGCTTGTGGCCAATCGGTTCACATGGTTCTACAACAACCGTATGAGCCGACGACGTGGCGGGTCGAAGGATGGATGCTACAACTGTGGCAACCCTGACCACTTCATTGCTAGTTGCCCCAAGAAGGGCAACCAAGAGGCTGGCCCGCGTGACCACCACTCTAGTCGGTGCAAGGGCAAGCGAGAGTACACCTCCAGCAAGTACAAGTTCAAAATAGGATTCGACAAGGAGGCGCTCAAGAAGAAGTACCTTCATAAGGCAAATACTAAGGAGTGTGCCTTCCTTGCCTCCCTCAGTGACCTCAACCACGACTTCGATGGTGCCTCATCTTCCTCGAGCAACGAGGAGACAGAAAGGTGGGTCGAGGACAAGCTGAATGGGTTATGCTTCTTCACCGACATCGTAGGAGGTCTTTGCACCATGGCTCTTGGTGATGATACAGTGGGGGCAGCGACGGGCAGGACATCGGCAACGACTTTGCTTCTGAGGTATCACATTCCGCCGATGATTTCGCCACTAAGGTAGAAGAGCTGAATGCTGCTTTAGCGAGTCAGGATATGTTGCTTAGGCATGCTTATCGTGAGAGGAGAGAGAGTTTAGATTCAAGTACAAGAGCACGCTTAGGGAACTTGAGTCTGCTAGAGCTTCAGTTGTGGTGTCCAACAAGACTGAATGTGATGAGTGCGCTCTACACATGTCGAACATCACTACTTTGCAGACCAAGTATACCACCTTGCTAGATGAGCGTGACAAGTTGAGATCTAGGTCTATCCTGTTGGGTGTGTGTACCGTTTGTTCTTATGCATACGTATGCTTGTTTGCCTGTGTCTGTTCGTCTTTGCTTCACGTTGCGAATAGAACACGGTCTCTTCTCGGGCTTCAAGAAATTGACGATCAAGATTTGGTGATTCCAAGATCAAGCTTCTTAGGATCTACCAGATTGAAGACCCTGAGCATCTGTTTAGTGAAGGCAAGTGTCCTGCGACCGATTTATATCCTACTCACATGATAATTCATTTCCCCGCGTTACATAATTGAGATCTAAGGATTGACTAGCTTTACCTTGTCCTTGATTACCTTTTGGGTTATTTTGGTTAGCTTTATGCTAGCGCTCTACTTTAATAAATGGACATCATGAGATATAATTATGATACGATGCTTTACATTCTGATTATGATTATGAGCTTGTGATACTAAAGGAGGCTCGGGCTATTTCCCGAATACTTCTCCGCAAGGACCTGTTCGTTGGATGACCACCCGGGAAAAAAGTGCAGCCATGAGGGTGGTATGGGACACCCTTAGCTGATTAATTAGAAAAACTTGAGTTGTAGCCTGCTTCGCTGTCGTGCTGTCAATGGGGTCTAGGCACATCACTTGCTCTATCGAGGTTGGGTGCTATTGTTGTCACCCTTCCTATGGGGAGAGGTACTATGTTTATCAAACTGGAGAAACCTAATGGGTGGCTATGACCTCTGGGGAATCTTTGTAAAAGCTATGTAGTGAGACCCTGCTAGTTCACCTTGGAAGTGATCAATGGGGAGTCATGATCCCCGGGGAGAATGTGAATCACAGATCATGGGTAAAGTGTGAGACCTCTGTAGAGGAATGAAACTGATATATCAGTCATGTTCACAGTTAAGAGCGGCATTGGGAGCTCCTTTGATTAGAGATACATATGGCTCGAGATGGTGTGCTTCTATTTATGGATTTGGTTACGGTGATGATAATGATTTTCCTCGATGAGGGAATGATCCACGGGTTGGTTATTGCTGAAACTTGGCTTCTACTAATAATAAATACTTGACGAACTAAAAGCAACTGCTTTGATCCTAACCCCACATAAAGCTAGTCCACGTCAGCCAAACGGAACATTTGCTAAGTACGTTGATGTGTACTCACCCTTGCTTTCACAAAACACCAGGTTGCCTTTGGTGCAACCTATGCTCAGGTAAAGAAGAAAAGGTGTTGAGTTAGATCTCCAGGAGTTTCAGGACTTCGATGAGTTCAAGGATTAGGCCAGCGACCTCCCCCAGTCAGCTGCATGTGGTGGCGACGTTTCTATTATGTGCACTTTGATTTGTATTATGTAAATGACTCTAGTCTGTAATATTATTACTTACTCTTTATTATTATTCGAAGCATTGTGATATGATGAGTTATTTATGTAAACAATGTGTGTGAGTTTTGATCCTGGCACGTACATGGTTCACATTCGGTTTGCCTTTTAAATCCGGGTGTGACACCGGCGTGGTCGAGGACTAGCGGGACACGCGTCTGGTCTTGGAGTATGTACACGAGGTGCGGTGCTGACGAAAGGTTTGGTGGTTTGGGCATCAAAACCACCCAGCTCTACAGATGGCATGATCGCAGAGGGTGTGTCAACACGAAGCAACTCTGTGTGAAGGACGTGGCCGTCGGATCGAAAATCTAGGAGTTGGTGCATTTCGCCCCCGGTGGAGTGGATAGGCTCTATGTAAATAGGGATAGTTTAGGAAGTGAGAATAACCCTCTATAAATAGAGGGGAGGGCTGGTTAGTTCACCAACTCTTTGATGCCTTTTGTTTAGAGCACTCATTTTAGAGCTCCTAGTTTTCTCTCTAGATAGACACCAGTTGACCTAAGGGATTCGCAATGATTTTGTACTTCGACTGTGTTCTTGATCTTCAAGTTTAATGAGAGGAAGGGTCGGCGATCCGGCCCACAACGTTCTTTGGCTTCAATCTGAGTTTTGTATCCTTGCTGAAATATTAAGTCTTGTGTTCTTGGTTTCTCCATTTCCCTTCTCTTGTGGTTTTGTGGAGAATATTCTAGTTCTTTTGATATGGGTTTTGTTTGGGCTTGATTTGTAGAGAAGTAGACTCTTTGGATCACTGCGTACGCTCAATGTAGTTCTTGGTCGTGATCCGAGTAGATTTATCTTTGAGTTCGTTTTGAGAAAACCCCATCAAAACCCCATCCTTCTTGGGATTTCTGATCCGAGACTTGATTTCTTGTTTGTTCGGGTTCATACTTCACTATAGAACTTCTTACACCCTGCGCAAGCTGTCTGCAAAATTTGAGGAAATTATGTGAAGTTTTGACTGCGCGACATTGCCGCTCTCAAGTCTGACACTACCTGACTAGGAGTTTTCATCCTTTTCTGCTCAAACTTCACATTTCACCTTTTCTCCATCATACTATGCTGCCTGCAAAATTTGAGAGCATTTTGGAAAATTTTTGCATTCCGGCACTGTCGCTCGTATGCGCGGCATTGCCTCTCAGTGTTTTTCTCGGATTTTGACCTAGAACTTTTACTAGACCTTTGGGGCCTTCTTTGGAGTTTCTTGTGAAAGGTTGGGTTCAAACCAAGTCCTTTCGATCTTGTTGAACTTATTCTCTTCTCTGGAACTTGGTTTGAGCAGTCAATCATTCTGTGGTTGATCTGTTCTTTTGTAGAGTGTTTTTGCTATCCCTAGAAGTTGGATTAGGTCAGGGAATCAGGTCTCAAGTGTTGTTCTTCCATGTTGGAGAATTTTTTAGTAGCTTTCATTCACCCTCCTCTGGTCGTCTCACCGGCCCTACACAAGCTTGTCATGGATCAATTAGCTACTTCTCGAACAGTACAATCATTCACATACTTCATGAAAATAGATCGACAAATGTAAATGTAAATAAGAAGTCAAATGAAATGTCTTTGCACCAAAAACTTTGTCCCAATTTTAGCTAGCTTGTTGACCCTATCACAGAATTCCACATAACTTAAGTTGTGAATTCATCAGATACAGATAGGGTGACAATGGACTCTAAATTTTACAGTATAAAGTTTAAGGATCGGGTCGAATTAGGATGGACCCTATTTCTATTCATTTTTTATTTAAAATTTATTTAGAGACCCACCATTTTATGAAGAATCATTTAGATCGTGATCCATTACCACCCCTAGACGCAGAGCTCCTAGATATCATAAAGTAAGGACATTCAGATATAAGGATATCCTCTTTCTCCTGTGCTGCTCTAATAGAAGTTACATGTGGTTGACCATCTGTTAATATGCTCTCAAATATATCACATTTATGATATTTAGAATTAAAATTTTGCCCTTGGCTGAGTTCAGTTTAAACCGTATATCTAATTCCTACGAGGCAACATGTATTTAGTTACATGTGATGTTATAGTATGCCATGAACACCATCCTTTTATCTGACATCCATTAGGATATATTAAAAATATAACACAACAACTTATTTATTCAAGAAAATCTCAAAACCTACCTAAACGATTTATACTTATTCTATCTACTATATTAAAGCACCAGTTTCAACAGTCGTCCCATGTAATTTTTTACAAAGAACCCCTGTATTTCTTCAAAATCAACATGCTGTCCCAGATCATATCCCATCCTATCATATTTGTTTGCACAACAACGTTCTCGCAGTTGTCGCTCTAGCAACAAACCCGTCAATTTCGCAACAACCTCCGCCCGCTTCTTCCGCTGCTGCACCGCCACCGGTGAAGAGGATTAGGGTGCTCGCCTCCCGATAAGGATGCTCTATAGGTGATAAAAGTTGCATCGAGTCCAGCCAACTCTAAACCTCCTCGTCGCCCTAGGGACCGGGAGCCTATCTCCTAGCTCACTCGTCTTCCACTCCAGCGCTTCGCTCCGCTTCGCTCCTTCAACATAGGGTGTAGTTTGTGCATTCCACACATCACCAAATGTGGCGAGGTCTTATACAGATTTCTAGCCATTTAACTGTGGTACATTGCTAGAGCATAACTATGAAAAGGTTTTGTTCATGCCGAATTCATTTCACATTGAATTTTAAGTGAAACCAACTATGTAATTGGAAATGAGTACAAGGCTCTGTAAAAGCAGAAAATGTTTTTATTGTTTGATATGATATTCTAAAGCCAAGAGCAAGTATGTATTTCAGTAATCATGTTAAGCGTTATAGGATAAACTTGTTGTATTTGGTATTTCAGGAATGATCTTGTTGGCGTACTTGTGCTTTTCTATGTCTTCCTAAACTTGGAGAAAATTGTTGAGTCGTCACCATAAATGATTTTGCATGTGTTACCTATGGAATCTCAATGATGATTTTGGTTAGGGCATCAGATCTACACCATCTTCTCGCTCCCAAGTCCTAAGCCAAAACATTGGTTATAATTTAATTTGAGTATAGGAGCTTCTTTTCAACCCATTTTTTCAGTCTTTTGGCTAAGATCAAGTGTAATATTTATTTCACCAGTTCAATATCTGGTATATGAATAATATGTTCACTTTGACATTAAATTCATTTATTATGGGTATTTTTATGTGGAAGGTCTATTAAGACTCTCAATTGTTGCTTGGTCACCCAATCAATATCATCAAATATGGTTGGGTACTGTCGCAACACACGGGTATTAGACTAGTGTTTTCTTACATTATACTGGAGTTGGAATGATATCTGGTGAGTTTAGATTTTCCACCAACAAAGTTCTGCATGTTCAAACATATGGCAAGAAGGTTCAGAGAAAAAGGAATACAAAATATAAGTATTCAATAATGATAGAAGTTATGAAATATCTGTTAAAAATATTACTAAAACTTACAACCCATATAAAAAGCAAAGTCACATCAGCAGTTGTATGTCCTGAGTTTGTTACCTAAATTGTTTTCACATGATTGCTAGAGGTGTGGAGCTATATCATGAAGTTAAGAACATGTTAAATAGTAGATTGAAGGAATTTCATGTATGTAGTATTACCGTAAAAGTGAGCCATGGGAGAGATTATGGAAGACCTGGGCCCCTCCTAAATGTAAGTTTTTTCCTTTGGTTGGCGATAAGGAACAAGTGTTGGACAGCTGATAGGTTACAGAAGAGGGAGATGCCACACCCAGATGTATGCCCCATGTGTGATCAAGCCCAAGAGACAATTCAGCAGCTCCTTACTGCGTGCATTTTTGCCCCGCAATTTTGGCACAAAGTTCTTGCTATTTTTGGCTTGGGGCACCTCACTCCGGCAGCTGATGAGGAATCTTTTGCAGACTGGTGGGGAAAGGTGAGCCTAAGGGTTATTAAGACTAGGAAAAGGGGCTTAATTCTTTGATCATCCTGGGAGCTTGGTGTGTATGGCTTCAGAGAAATAGAGCAGTGTTTCATGGGGAGTCCCCATCCTTACCTAGAATTTTTAGATGTTTCTCAGATGAGTGTGTTAGCTGGGCAATAGTAGGAGCTAAGGAGCTTGAGAGCCTTGGCTTAGTTGCAGCTCTAGGCGAGGTCGGGTCAAGTTACGACACCAGTTTGTAATTCCCTTCGGGTTTATGTAGGGTCCTTGGGAGACTTGCTCAGCAACATCTCCTTTTTGTAAGGTTTTTATTCCTCTCTAATATATAAGATGCGCAGTTCTCCTGCGCGTTCGAAAAAACCTACGACTGGATCTTCTCTGTTGATAATTGTGTGGAATAATTGAAGATATCTCACGATACACTATATCTCTACCCCTTAAATCCATAAGTTAAAACTAAGCTAGGTACACCACACAAATTATCCCACACACTCATGCCCCAGCTAAATACACCCAACGTCTTAACTCCAGAAAAATCCCAATGTCAAAAGAACATACTAGATCATTTAATTTCTCTAATCTATCTTGCTGAAACACATCGGACTGCCAGTCTTTAATGGATCATCTCAACGCACACACACGCAGAAACGCACATGCACTCGCTCGTGTCTTTCTCCCTAGCCCTGGCCCCGTGAAACCGCCCCATCAAACCTTCTCTGCGACGAGACCGCCAACGACGACGGTTCTGCTGCCACCAAATCCTCCACAGACGCGCTCGCATGCCTCAGCGCCTGCCCACCCCGCCTGAATGCGCCTACACCACGACGACTGCCGCCGCCGAGGCCGACAAAACCTAATCCCGGGAGCTCCCCACCCCGCCCACTCCTTCGATGTGGCCGCGGCCAGGGGCCCAAGGCCGTCGAGGAAGCACCCGCGCTGCTCCCCACCCTGGCGCCGGACTACGACGAGGAGGAGACCTTGCACCAGTGAGATGGGGGCACCGAAAGTACCCCGGCCGGCACCCGCACACCGCTGTGTCCAGGCCCAGATCCAACAACACGCTAACTGACAAGCCGACATGGGCGTTGGCGTCAGCACCTCAGATCTCTGTTCCTCCCTTTGGAGGTCAAGATATTGTGCGCCCCTCCCCCATCCTGGAGCTTGGGTGCCTATCGTGTCCACTGCCGCAAGCTGTTGCGCCATCATCTGCATTCAATTGGTTCACCGGGTTGTAGCAACTAGGTATGCCAGGCTCATCGTCGTCTCAAGGCCCCTCGTGGGAATCTGCCGCCACAGGTGCTTCGATTGCTGACGATCCAAAAATACAAGCATGGTATGACCATTTTTTGTGTATTTTTTCTAGCACGATTGGTTGTGTGATTTATTCCATTGATCTGGTGAAGTAGTCCCATGAATCCCTTAATTATTTTATTTGGTGTTCGTAAGTGATTGAAAATATATAGAGATGCAAGCAACTCATGGTATTCTATTGTAACAACGTTTTGTTTATGAATCTCTACTACTATTAAGGCTGTAAGATTAGTCGACCATTCCCGTTTATTCTGTATTTCTCATTCCCTCTCCCGCAGAGCTCATTCCCATTCTCATTCCCCCATACAGCCCACGTCTAGCTAAAATTAAAAAACACACATGTCCTCAAGGGGATTTGAACCCATGACCTCTCAAGCAAAGGCCAAGAGTAGCTACCGCTACACCACATATATGTTTATGTCTACATCTATGATAGGAAACATATCTACTACATCTCTCACCAAGCTCACTTGCTACCCTTGCACAATGCGTAGTAGTAGATAAGTATCACCGAGATTCTTGAATTAAATTTTTGGATGGAGGTAATATTATTTAAAGAAGAGCTTTGCATGCAATTTCTTTTGTTTGAATAATGTATTATACTTAAATTCCCTTTTTTGCATGCGTGACATTTTTCTTCGTAATATTTTTTCCATAGATCAGACTTCTGAGTCATTTTTATAAACCAACGCCAAGCATGAATCCATGTTTCTTACTTGAAACCCCAAACAAACACCATGAGCAGGAGACACTCACGTTGGTGTCGCTTATCGATGACGAGAAGAAGCTTGGCGACTGTCAGTTCGACCTCTAGAAGCAGTCCTACGTGGTCGCATGCACCGCTGTGTACGACAAGCTCCCGCGAAGCCACCACTTGGACGCGGTCCAGAGCAACTGCATCGCGCTGTCCATCGTTAAGCAGGGGGGCCTCATGGTTGTCGCCAACATTGACGACTCTCGGGTTGTTCTGGACACCGCATCCGACGACGTCGTCATCACGTCGTCTAGCTCATCGTCCACCTAAAGCCCAACCTACCACGTAAGTCGCTACTGAACGGACATGAATTCTTGTGCGCTGGGACGATGGACGCTGCTGACGTTGTGTGAGTGTCCTCGAACATGATGTATGTAGTGGAGTCGCTGATGAGCCCGGGGTACACTTCGTTTGGTGGCCCAACCAAGAGTCATCGGTACTCGTCATGTCGCGCGCGTTCGACGACTACTATATCGAGGATTGTGGCGTCATCTTAGCGTCGGAGGTGACGTAGAGGAGGATCGACAACAGTGACTAGTTCGTCATCCTCGCCACCGTCAGGGTAGCTTTTGTGCCGACCTGCCTTTAATTCTCTTCGCAAACACACACACTTACCTTTTTGTTTAAGCAAGAGCGTATGGTGGTGTGTGTCTGATGAGTAACGATGTACGAGGAAATTTCTTCCAGCATGTGTGGAACGTGCTCTCCAATGATAAGACCATATAAATCGTAGCATATATCGAAGTCTGCATGATACTGATGGTTGCAATATAGTGGTGAAACAACTAGATTAAAATAACAAAATTTATGTATGGCTAGGATCACAAATTGATTATGAAACATTTTCTCATAATAATATAACATACATTTTATATATAAGTTATCGTAGTATACTGGTATTATATATTACCGTCGCAACGCACGGGCACTCAGCTAGTATATAATAGCTACCTTATTTAGTTTTTTTTTTGATAATGGAAACATGAGTTCCGGCTTTAGCATGGTAATGCGTACAGCCAACACAAGACAATTATTACATCCGAGAAACGTTGCATAGATAATGAAACTAACTTAAAGAAGCAAAATCACTAGAATGTAGGTAACTCTAGGCATCCTCAATTCTTGCATTTGAGCGCCATCCATGATTTGCAAAGACTTCCATCGCCACCACTTCCAACGCTTGACAGACATCGAGGATTTGTTGATGTGATTCCTCCTTCTGTAGAAGTCTCCAGAATCTGAACCAGTAAGCTACCTTATTTAGTTAGTGAATTAACTACACAAAACATTGTTTTTTCATAGAGATATACTGCACAACAGATCCTGAGTACATGCAAGCTTTAAATAATTGCAAGTTTAATTGAACCATTCCTTAGTCGATCTAAGAGCAGGGCCAATGGTAGAGCCGACTGCCGGCTGTAGGCTCGTGCCATGTCACTTAAAATTTGTATCAACGCATACTCGTATAATAAGCAAGTCATTGCACTGGCTACTGCATTTACTATCTTAAATATTTAAGTATTTGATGCATGCACTTGGTGACTTGGATATCATCTACCGGGAGAGAAAAGAAAATGCTTGCTATTATACTGCTATCCGGCGGGATGCCGACATTATTTCTGTCTCGTGTAGCGTGCTTTAGCCGAGCGACGAGGACCTCAAAGAGAAAGCAGACCAGAGCTTTCTCTTTGAGCGGCACTGGGGAATTCGTTTAATCCTTGCTATAGTAGTTTAAAGTTAAATCTCAGTTACTTTAGAAATGTATGAGGATAATTGTTTTTCAGACTTCTCAACTTCGATGAATGGTTCATTTTTGTAGTGAGGTTGTACTTTAGTCGTCTTAGTCACCAATCATCATGATGCTGCACTTGCACCTCTGATCCACTTCGAATTTATTGTGTGCTATGGTATATGAAGCTTGGAGACACCCGCTTTGACAGTGGACATAAAAAATGATTTCACAACTGGTTCTAACCTTCATGTTTCAATTTTTTACTTTTGGACCAGAAAAAGAGTGCCAAAAATTTATGTGGCGTTGCTTTAGTTTAGTGGTGGTCAAGTTTTCGTTTTTATATGCAAATATGGCATATGGTTCACCCCTCTGGTTTGTTCCATGTAAGACCTTGAACCACCGGTTAGTTTTCGTTACCAAGCTGGGTCAAATATTCTTTTCTAAGCAAACGAGTGTATTTTGAGAGTTCCCAACGACTGATACTCAATTATGTGAATGTTTATCAGATTCTAATTTAATAGGTGGGTTAGCAGATATCTATTTGGTATGAGTGCAAAAATTGCTAACAAGGCAGAGGCCAGTGATCTTCAGGATATCAAGGATCCCCATCTTTGGTGGATGATGGGATTTATGTTTCTTGCCAACTTTGTTGGTCTTTTTGCTCTGATGTCTCTGAGAAAGGTATATGCTTTACTTTACCACTCTATTTTTCAGGGACATTCGACATCATGAGAAAGGTAGTGAAGTTCATCCCCATCCCCATGGAAGTAGGCCAGTAGCCATTCCTTTCTATGTTGGAGCATACTTCACTATTGACATGTTCTTGAGCTGTACGATACTCTTCATTTGGAAAATGAAGAACAGAACTGAAGCTGACTCGTTCGGACAAGCCGTTGCATCAGGCTCCATGTGTGGTGATTGTCTTTGGGCACTACCCGAGGCTATTCTTTCTCTTGCAAATGTGAAACCTCCCATTTGCATGAAGTTTTTGTCAAGTTGCCTAAAATTGTTTATGAATATAGAATAATGCTCGTACCAACACACTCTAGCTCACTTCATCTCGTTGTAGGCTAGGGTTGCTGGTCATGGCCGCACGATGGCCATCTGTGACAGGGGCAGATGACGCCACAAACAATTGGGATGACTTATTCGTGCTGCAGGATGCAATATGCTCTGCTTGTTCTAAGTCCACACAATTAAGAATGAGGTTATGTTGATTATTTAATTAAAATTATCAAATTAGGCCGTAGAGATGAGTCATGCAAGATATAATTCTTCTCTTCTTTTTTGTTGTTGAACACATAATTATTATCTCATTTTCACGCACTAAGAAGTTTTGGTTGTTTTCAATTATAATATGTTAGGTATTTAATTAGCATTATCAAATTAGGTCATAGCGTTAGCACGGGTAACTAACTAGTTGAGCTAAAGATCAGGTTCTCCTAACAAGCACAATCCAAAATGAGATAAAGATAGAAGTAACTTAACCAAAAGAGAATTCTGTAGTTACTTTAATACCATCATATATTATCTAGGTCCTAGGGTAAAGGGCATGATAAGTAGATTGTTGTCTACTCCATAATTTTCAGATCGCCTGATCGAAGCCACTGGGCGATCAGGCGATTAGTCGCGATTAGGCGTCGATCAGGGCGATTAGTTGCCCCTGATCGACCCTAATCATCCCCCTGGTCGTCCTGTGTATTACATGACATATATGATATATATATATAGTCATATTTATAACACTATATATAGATATATAATTATATAGTATAGAAGCTTGCGGCAGTATAAATACTTAAATAGTCCATAACAATACAACAGCAACAAGTTTATTACTTAAATCGTGCCCCTTGCTGAACAAAGAGGAATGAAGAACAGAGGGGGGAGAGAACAGAGAACAAAGAGTGAAGAACACAACATCCATAAGAAGAGCTACTCATCTTCGGTTGGACTACTCACCTTCTACGAAGACTTTTATCTTAAGAAATAAGAACATAAGGCTGTTGCTGTAGGTATATCAGTGTGTCGCGAAAAGTGCAGACCTTGTGTTCTACTATGAAGACTGCTCAACTGCTGTTTTTCGCGACTAAAATGGCGGAGAAGGTTGTTGCTGCTCAGCTGCTGTTTTAAGACTAAAATGGTTTTTTGCCTCCCAAACAGCATTTAAAGGACTGGCTGACTGCTCACGTCTACCCAGGCTGTATCTGAAGGGATTGGGCATCCTTTGGCCTACCCCAGACAACATTTAAGCCTAAAATGGCTTTTGGACTACCAGGCTTATCGGCTGATCGCCCAACACGGTGATTAATCGCTATAAATCGCGATTAGACGGACGATAAGGACGATCAGCTACCCTGATCGAATCGTTACCCCTTATCGAGCACTAACAACCGATCAGACCGACTAATCGCGACTAATTGCGATTAGTCGGACGATATGTAATTAGAGGTCCACTCATATTCTAGTCATAGGATCCAATTCTTGAAATGACACTTCCTCTGCAATTAAAAAGCTCTAAGGAATTTTTCAAGTACTAAAACGATAACTATTTCCTGTATATAGGAAACTCATGGAGTAAACAAGTGTGCTTACTTTGGGAAATCTGGTTTCCCAGGATGCAACACTGAAATATTTTCTACCATCTTAGCAGGAAATGAAGGCCTTAATGGACAACACTTAAATATCAAAGAAACAGTAAACATTGTACTCACTCCGTTCATAAATATGTGACACCGTTGACTTATTTAAAAAACTTTGACCACTAATCTTATTCAAAAAATAATGAATTATCATTTATTTTTTTGTGATTATTTTATCACTTAAAGTAGTTTATGCTTGACTTCAAATTTTACATTTTTAATAAATATTTTGAATAAGACGAGTGGTCAAAGTTTTCAGAAAAATCAATAGTGTCATATATTTGTGAACTGATGTAGTATTTAAAATTCTTAGCACAGTTCTCATCAGCTAATGGATGGGTTAATTCAGTAAAGACAGCTTGAAAAACATCAAAACACACCATATTTCATTAATTAAAGTATTGTTCCTTCAATTTCTTACACACTGAAAGTCTGGCGAGGGTGCATCAACACCTCGGAAGTTTCCATCCTCTCAATTGTGCATGTCAACTGCCTTAGTACCTTGTCTACTGCAATTTCGAGACTATTCCTCTTGATGTGCAAATTGCTAAGTTTTTATGGTTTGGTAATTAGATTCGTCGATTAGGTGAAATGACATGGAAAGTAACATCACAACTCAGTTTTAAGAGGGAAGATATTACCTCTCAGGTGCAAAGTGCAGAGTAGGGCACCGAACATGCCCTAAATGTACTATGTTGTTCCTCTGCCATTACCAACGACCTAGAATAAGGGGAACTTGCAGTTAAATGGAACTTTCCCATTCCAAACGTATTATGCGCCAGGAAACCTGGTTTGAGTTTGATCATTGCCATTTTCAAACGAATAGTCCCCCCCGCGTCGCTCCCGCAGGCGGCTCTAGGGTGCCCTCGCCGCGCCGCCACCGGGCGTCCTCCTTCCTCCTCCCTCTTCCTCACCGTTACCCGAGCTGGGGACCGGATGCCCGACATTAGCAAGGAGGGCGATGGCAAGACATCTTAGTCGAGAGGCGGTCGTGCCATGCGGGAGGTGGTGGCGCTCTTCCCCGACGGTCCCAAGGGCTCCTTCGACACTCCATCGGTCGGATCCACGACCCCTATGGTGTGGCGGAACCGCCCAAATTATTCCAGCTTAAGTGCCCAAGTCGCACCCTTAAGGGCAGCAACACACTTAAACAGGAATAACCCGTTAGTCCCTCGGATCTAGTCCGATAAAGCCACTTATCCAGGATCGAATACCACTAGCTCACTCGAAGGTGAGACACAGAGAAATACAGTAAAGCATAATACCACAAATTTAAGGAGTATCATTAGTGATTACATTATCGGAGTTTCAGAAATAATAACCATAAATTTTAATGCAGCGGAAATAACTAACGGAGAAAACCGAGTAACATGGCGAAGCCTGGCCACGCTACCCCTCCTGGTCCTCTCCTGCGGAAGCAATAACCTACTCGACCGTCTATCCCGGTGGCAGGGATGAAGGCCAAGTCACACCATCAACCAATCATCCTAAGGAGTACCTGCAAAAATTATGCCACAAGAAAGGCTGAGTATACTAATACTCAGCTAGACTTACCCGGTGTGAGGAGTCTACTCCTCTACCTCTAGACATGCAGTTGTTTGGCTGAGGGGTTTGGTTTGCCAAAAGCACTAGCTGAGTCTAAAATCAAGTTTTAGCTTTTCAAGTTTTAGTATGATCCTGTTAAAACTAGATGTGTACCTATCTAGTCATACATGGTATCAAACATTTTTTTTAATCAACATCATTTTGCAATTCACCTCATTTCCTCTTATTACTCAATGCAGTACAATGGATCAAGCAGTCTCATTAGCTGCGAGAAGCAGACGATTCGAATCGAGTTTTTATCCTTGCAAGGTAAACCTAAACACACGACGTGGTGAGGCACTCCGTTCCCACACATATCAACCGTCCCCATCGATTCCCTGGCAACAGAAAGGGGCTCACCGCCTTGGCGTACAATGCCTCACTGACCCCGACTGCCGTCGTGCAGTGACCGCACTTGTACCCACCATAACCGGAATGGGAGACCACGTCTCAGGTCGCATGAGGAGGGCAATATGCGGGCAGGTTCACTCAGGTACTAGGCTTACCGATTTACCATATTTCTCGGCATGTGTTTAGTACGTTCAAACGCTTGACACAGGTAACCGCACGTTAATCCTTATTCCAATTTCATCTCGTAGACCACGCGTCCCGATGGACCCGTGTCCACAGACCATCACCATTCTGTTATCAAAGTGGATACAACCAATTCCTGACCTCGCGCGAGTGCTAGAAAAATCACTCGACTTCTACCGAGATCCCTAATTATTAAAGCAGCTACTCGACCTAGCATACTAGTATTCATCTCAAAGGAATCCTGAGTTCATGCAACTAAGGTTTCAGTCAACTCCTACACTTAAGTGCACAGCACAAGCCTACAAACATTAAGTGTAGTAAAATAGCATATATAAACGGTTATGCATAAAACCGGGGCTTGCCTTTAATTTAACACTTAGATAGTGTTGCTGGGGGAGGTGCTCGCTTGGCGAGCATCCACTGGTTAAGTCCATCCTTCCTTGGGTCGTCCACCGACTGCACCTTGTGGTTGGCACCACATCACTTGCACGATCATCATCTCTCGATCCTAAATGAGATGCAGGATGCACATGTATGAATACAATGAAATATATCACAAGACAATCCCAAAATAGACGATAGCAAACTAAACATTAAATCGTAAGATACCGTAAACAACCACACACTAGCATTAGTTATCTACACGTCATCGGGCATACGTAATCAATACCATTACAAAGACGACAATTACCTTCTAGAATTAACCAGCGCAACACGACATCACACGTGCAAGTATTTATCGCATTCGCTCTAATTTTTCATTAGTTCTTTTATTATTATACTAGTTAAGTACACATAAGTTTTCTATGACTTATATATTTGGACAGACTTAGATAGAAAGGGATAATCGAGGTTTTACAATCATTCACAATATTCTCATGCAAGCACACACCAAAGAGAACACACATGAGGAGATAGTTTAATCGTCATTACATGTTATACTACTTTAATGACGTTGGTTACTTAGTAGTATTAGCAGAAAGCCAAGGACATGACATTATTCATTTTGTTTCCCTAATATATCACTGCACTTGCTAACTGTTGATTAAGCTAAGCTACTTATTAGACCTTAACCAATTTAGTTCACTAACTTAGTGAGATGTGTACTATTTACTTATATATAACCTGATTATATTAGTTACTATCATTGTTACTCATATTCACTTAAAACCAAAACAAGCAAGCAATCGCTCAAGTCAAACACAATAGAGTAGAGAAATCAATCACTTCTAACACATTTAGGACAGCAGCACAATAGTTTTTATTTTAATCATAACTCTTCAAATATTAGTTCAAAATTATCAAACTAGGATTTTCTGGAAAGCTTAAAAAGTGTTCTACAATTTTGGTATTATCATCTCAATATGATTAGACTCTTAGCAAGGTCGAATTATGCAAACACAGCAGCTCTGTCCAGATTTGGACAGATTCAGACTTGCGACTTTAAAAACTCATAACTAGAGATTCAGACATCCAAACAAATTGATTCTAGATTTTCTGGAAAGGTAATGAAATTATCTACATATCATTTATAAATATCTCAAGGTGATTCAATGTTTAACTAAGGATAAAAGACACTAAAAGACTTTGCTGTCCAGAACTGGACAGATTCAGTCTTCATATTTGAAACATTCATAACTTAAGCTTCAGACCACCAAAAAGTGATTCAATGTTCAACTAAATCAAACAACACAATTTTCGAAATCTGTTCTGACAGTGGACAGAACACAGCAACCAGTCTGTAAAATTCATAACTCCTAAACTATCAGGCCTATGGTTATGAAATTTTAACACAAGCAAGATAAGAAAAACACCTACAACTTTCTTATAATGACCATGAACAGATTGTAACATTAACTTAAGCAAACAGTGCAGTTTCTGAAATCTGTACAGAAAGTGGACAGATTCAGTTACTGAATTTGTAAAAAGCATAACTCCTAAACTGTCAGACCTATGGCTGTCAAAGTTTAACACAAGTAAGATAATAGAGTTATCTACAACTTTCTTGTGACCACCAATAACTTATTTCAACATTAACTTAAGCAACCATTGCAATTTCTGAAATCTGTTCAGAAATTCGACAGATTCAGGTGTTGGGCTTGTGAAAAGCACAACTCCTAAACGATCAGGTTTATGGCTGTCAAATTTTAGTACAAGCAAGATAATCATGTTATCTACAACTCTTCTATATGACTTTTCTACAGAAAACATGATTTGGTTTATCAAACAAACAGCACAACGAAAACAATGCGTGCAGCCCAAAACAGCAACCAATAAATTCCAGCTTCTATATAATTCAAGAATTGCCGCATTCTAGGGACTTGAATCATTCTAGCACTTTACCATTTCTTAGAGTTAAATTAATTAAATGAGGACTAGCAAGTAGACTTACAAATTTTATCCAAATCATTTAGTGCACTAAAATTACTACAACCAATTAACAACGCATTCTTCACGATAATCACCCAACAATTTGCGTTTTAAATTAGACATCACATGAGCACTACTAATTTTTACCCGCGATTATAACCATGCGCAATTGGGCTACAACATCCCAAACGGGTGCGAGAACTCTAGTTTCTAGTTTTAACCCCATGATTATTCCATTAATTATTTTAACTACTTAATCGGCATCGACCGACTTAACCTTCATCTCGACGGTCCGAGCACCACAATTCACGAAAGTCTACCTAGACATCTAGCATCACATGGAGAGCCTACTACTTCACATTGCAATTCATGAGAACCGCAAGGTGACAATAATAACACAGAGGTAATCGACCTTTCTCTACGACCTTCAGTTAGGTCACCAACAGACGACATGATGACTACGAAGGCATGTCACCATTTCATCACACCCATTCATCGCCTATATGCGCACTAATTCTTTTCTTACGACACATGCACTCACAATCAATCCACACTACACAAAATACACTTATTTGCGAATCACAATTTAAGGAACGCCTAACACGTATAGACTCGACTTATATATAATTATAGAGGAAGTGATGACTACTTATGGCATGTCATCACCTCTCTACATAAGACAAAACAATTTCTACTAACGACTAAGAGTTCTAAGTATTAAACACACTGTTACTTTCCATGCGCAAATAAATCTCAACTTAACACTAGTGACACCGATGGATTTTTACTAAACTCATCATGTGCATAACCGTGTCTCGCATACAACCATATGGTGGCGTGCACTCGAGACACTTCAATCAATGTGGCGTGACCACTAATATATGAACTCTGATACTCATGTTTTAATAATTCATCCTCTACGCAACTAGCATTTTCTAAACTACTCGTCACATCAATAAATATACTCCCTATATAATCATGAATCCCATCACATTGCATAAAACAATTATACTTTTCGCATAACCACATATCGATGCATTTCCCAAAAGAAAATCCGCATTTTGTAACTTAGTTTTCGCATTAAACAACACATCGCGTATTTTCCGATCAAATTAAAAATATTTGAGGTCTTCTCTACTTCATTTTCTTCTCTACACGCGTCCATTCATACAAACATATTTTCACACACATATAAACACATGCACATCATCGACCAAATATGTAAATAAAACAAATCGTGAATCACTCAATGCGAACAACCTGGCCGAAACCCGATTGGAGTTGCACATGCGTGCCATCGGACTGGGCTCTTTGCCGATGAGCAACGCGCGAGGCGTGACGACAACAAGGGCTGCACACACGACACAGTTTATTACACGATTTGTTGGTGCGGCCATTCAATCGAACACGAAAAGCGCAGGACAGCAGAGTCTCACCACGGGTTCCCACGATGGCACGTCGGCGCTGCGCAGATTCGGCGAAGCGAGACGCGAAGACAGTCGAACCGCGCAGATCAACGGCGCAGCATGGGGCTGCTGCGGTGGACCGGCACCGCTGCGCAGATCGGGTCGACGCTGGCGACACGGACGGGATCTCATGGCTGCTGCTTGCTGCGTCATTTCGACGAGCACGCCGAGGGCGCGACGCAGAGGGAACCCATGTGGCTTCGCGGCTGCTGCGCGAGGTCGACGGTGTTGATGACCATGAAGGCATGAGCAGGGGCGCGCGCCATGGGAGTGGGAGCTTCTGATGCTGGGAAAATGGAAGCGACTGCTCCCTGCTGCTGGACGCCGTGGAGAAAGGGGGCTCGGTAGAGAGGAGCAGGGGGGCGCTGGAGCATCGGGCTTCGTCCTCAGAGCAGAGAAGGGCACTGCTTGGGCGCCTGCACCAGAGGAGCCCGGCCATGGAGGCTTCTGCCCCATGCGCTAGGGAGGCTAGGGAGGAAGGCGCCGAGTGTTGTGGAGAAGGAGGGCACGGCTTCCTGCGCTTGAGCTCAAGGAAAACAGAGAGGAGGGAGGGCGTTGTTCCTGCCAGATGGGTGCCGAGCGCCATGGGCAGAAGGTGCCTGCGCCGACCAGCCGCCATGGAGGAGTAGAGGACGTTGGCCTGGGCGTTCACTGGCCATGGGTACGGAAGAGCAGGGGAAGGTGGTCGCTGTGCAGGGCGCTAGATGGGGGAGAGAACAGCTCCTGCTCCTGCGGCAAGGGACACAGGGAGGAAGAAGGCCGGCGTTGAGCTCCTGGCTGGCGTGCTGCGTCGAGGGGGTGAGTGGAGGGAGACGCAGGGAGTGTGTGTCGGCTGAAAGAGAAGAGGAAAATGGTTGTGGCGGCTAGGGGTAGGGAGTGGTAATTTTCCAATTTGCAAGGGAGAGGGCTCCTATTTATAGAAGGAACCCTAGGGTTAGGGTTTTCTCATGGGCTAAATGGGCCGGGCTGAAATGGGTTTGGCCCAAAACACGTACTCGGGTCGCGCTAAATTATTTTTCCGAATAAAAATGCTCCCGCGGAATTCGTTTCTATAGAGAACAGAGCGAATTAGAGTTTCGGCGAATGGACAATTGAGCGATTAATTCAGCCGAGAGTTTGATTTGAATTCACTCGTAAATAATTCCCTACGCGTGATTCGAAAATAAATCGTCCTAAGATTTGATCGGCTTTGGATTTTTAGCCGGAGAAGGCGAATCGTGGTAATTTAAAATCGCTGTCGATACGGGGTTTTGAGTTCGGTTCGGACATGAGATATTTAGCCGAGTCGAATAAAATTGATTTGATGACGACATATTGAGCATTCTGTTTGAGAGTACGGAGTCGGATTAATTTTTGGACATAGATCGAACATCGAGAAATCAGAGTCGGACACAGCTCGACTAGCAGCTGTCGAGCGTTTGATTAAACGAGCTTTAGACGAGTTTGATAAATTGAGAATGATTATCGGGTTTGCATTCGTTCCGAGAAATAAAAGTTTTAACAGGCTCCAAATTCGGCCTTCCGTGAAATTGAATAATTCCGAATTCGGTGAAATGTGAATGAATAATCTGGATAGTCAGAGACATACGCGAGCGAGAAATAGAATTTTTCACTGAGCATCCGAGATTAGGATAAATCTCTCGACATAACGCGAAATTGACACCTGGGGGTGTCACATATGGCGGATCCGGTGCCCCCTCGGACGAATCTGAGGGGTGCTGAGCGGTGTGTCGGTGAGCAATTATGACAAGCTTCATGGCGGCGATGGTTGCAGCTATGGGGTATGGAGGTCCGCTAGCCTTGGCGGGCGAGCAAGACGCAGTGGTGCACCTCTCGTGACGATGCCAGGCGATCGAGATGAGGGGCGCGAGCGGATCTATGCGTCGGTGCCTTTTGGCCTTTTGGAGACGACGGAGGTCCGCCAGCCTTCACGACCGGCACGGAGGCGGCTGGCATGGTGACGACGGCGATAAGCTGCGCTGACGGTGGCCGTGGATGGGCGCCACCGTCTCTAGCCGTTCTGGGATGTGGCGGCCTGGAGAGGTTGGAGCTGGGGGCGTGTTGCATGCGAGTGACAGTTGCAAAGGTGATGCTCTCAACGCGGTTTCAGTGGCTACGAGTGTGGCGCACACGACAAGGTGTTCCTAGTTCAATGTGCCCAGCCGGAGGGGATGACAACTGACATAGCTTTGCGGCTGTTGCGGTAGCCGACGCGTCGGTGCCCCTCTAGAGGGGTTTGTGCGGAAGCCAGGGCGGCGACGGCTGAGGCTGTATGCTTTGACCTGGGGTCCTTGCCTTTCGAGTGATGGAGGGCATCTTGGGAAAAAGTCTCGGCGACGGTGACGCCCGTGGGCACCACTTCCCTCTGTTGAGGACGTCGCATTGCTCTGTCTTTCATGGGCGAAAGCCCGATCCATCTTGGACATGTGACAGTGGCGTCCTGGACATCACTCCCTTCCTGAAGGCATCACGTTTGAGCTCGTCTCTGCCTCGATGTTGCCTTCGGTTGATGCTTTCGCTTCCCAGCGTTTGGATTGCGAGTGGAGGTGGGGTTTGCAACATGAAGTCAAAGCTGTCACGTTAGGGGATGTGGCTCAGCAACGATGACATGAGGCAAATCCCCCTTCCTCTAGTTTGGATTGTTTTGGAGGTCGGGCAAAAACCGGAGGTGGGTGTTGGATCAAGATCGTTGGTGAAGAATCGAAGCTACCTCGAGTGTGGGCGTGTTGAGGCCTAGCAACGATGGCGCGTCGTGGTCCTCCTCCTTCTGTGCCAGGTTTAGGGTGTAGGCATTGTCGTGTCCTTTTGGTCGTGTGTGGCCCGTCTAGCGAAGTCGAAGCTACTCATACCTTATGTTGAGCTCGGAAACGATGACTCTAGATGGGCTTTGTGTGTGGGGTTGCCGCTGCTTGTGTTGTTTGGGCTCTCTGTGTAGGTTTCAGGCTCGATTTTCCTTAAAACTGGGTCAATTCTGATATTCTTCTTAATGGAAAGATGGAGCTCCTGTCATTACATTAAAAAAAGTTTGATCATCAAATAACCCTCTTTAAAAGTGACCAAGAGTAGTGACTCCTGACCAATGTGTCCATGATGACTAATGACATTACTCAGCACTAAGACATGGAGCATTTGGGCTTGGTAGCAGCAGCGATAGTGATAGGTAGTCATTCAACAACAAGAGGTTCAATGCGAGAAAGTTGTGAAGTTGCTTGGGAACAAATGGAGCTTTAACTGCAACTAGGTAGTAAGGCTACAACTAGGACATTGCGCTTGTCACTTGAAATCAAAGACTCTATAAAACAAAGCTATCCCAAGTCCCAACATTGTGAGCATCAATTATAACAAGGGAAGGTTTGTAAGCTTGTATGATGTAGGTTTTGTGGTTTCAGTAGTAGGAAATGAAGGAGTATAATTACTGTGAAAAAATGCAACTCTGCCTGAGCAGAAAAGACTTGTGTGCGCCTAAAGCTAAAATCAGCTTGGTGTGGGATGTTCTAAGAGTAGTTGAGAAACTAATTATACTGACAACAAATGCAAGAACACAATTTTGTACCTTTTCTTGTAGAATTCAGATAGTTTTAGAGGAGCATGTAGGCAAATCAAATATTGATGAAACTAGTATTTCTGTTATTTCAATCATGTAAATTTTAACACCATTTTTGGCATGTCTTATTTTCTATTCACAAATCTGGCTATTTACAACATGCGTTGTAAAGAATGAACAACTATAGAAATGGAAACAGGGGACACACGATACCAAGTAGCTAGATAATCATATATGAACAAGACAACCATTGCATATTTAGGGCACAAATAGAAATCAACCAAAGTAAAAGGGTAGCACTACGAACATAAGGTTGACTTGTCCCATGTGGTTCAGGTTGATGATGAGTGATTGTCAACGGGTAACACTCTGGGGTAGTCAGTGCAATGACCAGACTATGATATTATGCTTGTGCAACCATGTCAGTCGACTTGTGGTGTGCAGGTGTGGAGCACGGGAACGGTGGTTGATGGTTAAGGTGAAGGTCATGCGGGCTCGTGCTGATGGACCGGGAGCGGTGAAGGGCGAGTGATGGGCCTTGACTGATGGACCAGAGCAGCCAGGTGGCCAGTCGTGGTGGCTGACACTTGGGACACGCACTCGCGTGAGGACATGGTGGAGTGGTGCCGGCATGGTCGAGGACTGGCAGGACATGTGTCTGGTCATGGAGGACGTGCACGAGGTGTAGTTCTCACAACAGGTTTGGTGGTTTTGGCCTCAAAACCACCCAGTGCTACATATGGCGGGATTTACTGAGTTTGAGCCTCAAAACTCAGCGACAGTGGTTTTAGAGGGAATCGGTGGCGGCACGTGGCGTGTTCACGGAGGGTGTGTCAAGGCAAAGCAACTCCGTGTGAAGGATATGGCCGTCAGATCGAAAACCAAGGAGTTGGTCCATTTCGCCCCATATGGAGTGGATAGGCTCTATGTAAATAGGGTAGTTTAGGAAGTGAGACTAACCCTCTATAAATAGAGGGGAGTGCTGGTTAGTTTAGTATCTCTTAGCTGCCATTTGTTTGGAGCACTCATTCTAGAGCTCATAGTTTTCTCTCTAGGTAGACACCAGTTGAGCCGAGGGATTGAAAGAGAAATGGGTTTAAAACATTTCCTATAATCGATTTTGGTGTTTGACGTCCATCACAAACCACATAGGCTAACTAGTTTGCCTAGTTATCATTTATCTCAGGTGCATAAAGTTCAACATAAACCAACAAAGAAATTAAGTTGGGGACTCAACAAAGATTGGAGCAAAGACTAGCAATGGTGCTGCCAGTGGCGCACTGGACACTGTCTGGTGCCCAGGCCGAGCACTCCACGAACTTGTCACTCTGGGGATTCTCTGGGAGACGCTCCGCTATAATTCACCGACTGTCCAGTGTGCACCGGACATGTCTAGTGAGTCAACGGAGCAACGGTCAATTGAGCCAATGGTCGACTGCGTGAACAGTAAAAGGTGCACAGTGCAGAAGTTAGAAGTCAGAACTGTAGAAGTCAGAACGCACCGAACATGTCCGGTGCGTCACTGGACTATCTGGTGCCGCAAGAGCACAAAGGACTTCAACGGTCAACCGCTCCAAACCCCAAACGGTATGCTGACGTGGCAGGCACCGGACAGTGAACATTACCCTGTCCAGTGCACCACCAAACTGTCCAGTGCGCCATTGACAGCAATGGCTAGAATAGTGGTTGGAGGCTACAAATACCCCCCAACCACCACCATTCAAGCCATCCAAGCCTCCTACACTTCTCATTCAATACAAGAGCAAAGGCCAACACTCCAAAGACACATTCAAAGCATTCAATCCACTCCAAGCTCCAAAATCAACTCAATTGCTTAAGAGACTTGTGAGAGGATCATTTGTGTTTCTTTTGTTGCTCTTGTTGCTTGGATTGCTTTCTCCTTCTCATTCTAATTCTTCTAAGTGCTTTTGTAAAGCTAAGCAAGAGACCCCTAAGTGTGTGGTGATCCTTGCGGGGTCTTAGTGACCCAAGTGATTAAGGAGAAGCACTCGACCGGTCTATGTGACTGATTGAGAGAGGGAAAGGGTTGGAATAGACCCGGCCTTTGGGGCCTCCTCAATGGGGACTAGGTTCTTTAGAACCGAACCTCGGTAAACAAATCACTGTGTTCATTTGTGTTGATTTCCACTTGATTTGTTTCCCTTTCTTTCCTCTCTCTAAAAGGTCCCTTGCTCATATTGACTTGAGTTTGCTCCCAAAGTTATCTGCATTGATTGAGCAACTCATAGTATGGAGAACTATCTTCCGCACTCCAAATTATTCAAACACTAACCCCAAGCATAGTGCATGTTCAAAGTTTATAATTTTCATGTTTCATCTATTCACCCCCCTGTAGGCGACTTTCAATTAGTATCAGAGCCCGGTGCTTCATTAGAGTCTAACAACTCGAAGTGATGTCGGGGGAACACGCCAAGAGGGAGATGGTCACCGGCAAAAAGCTCGAAGGCTCGGGAAGGAAGAACGATGAACGGACTCCGTCAAGGGAGGCCAGCAACAAGCACAAGGAGTAATCTGCTTCCTCCATCAAGTCACATAGGAAGGGTGACAAGAAGAAAAAGAAAAAGATGGTTTACTACGAGACCGACTCTTCATCACCTTCCACATTCGGTGCCAGTCTACTACTTCGAAACGCAAGAGCGTAAAAAGTATACTAAGATGCCTCTACGCTATCCTCGTATTCCTAAACGCACTCCTTTACTTTCCGTACCCCTAGGCAAACCACCATATTTTGATGGTGAGGATTATTGTATGTGGAGTGATAAAATGAGACACCTAACCTCACTCCGCGAAAGCATATGGGATATTGTTGAGTTTGGAGCTCAGACACCACAGGTGGGCGACGAGGAGTATGACTCCGATGAGGCCGTCCAAATAAGGCATTTTTATTCCCAAGCAACTTATATACTCCTCGTCTCCTTGTGTCGAGAGGAGTATAATAAGGTGCAAGGGTTGAAAAATGCCAAAGAAATTTGGGATGTCCTCAAGACGGCGCTTGAAGGGGACGAGGTGACCAAAATCTCCAAGCGCGAGACGATCGAGGGAGAACTCGGTTGATTCGTCCTCAACAAAGGAGAGGAGGCACAAGCAATGTACAACCGGCTCAAAACAATGGTCAACCAAGTCCGCAATCTCGGGAGCACCAAGTGGGATGACCATGAAATGGTCAAGGTTATTCTAAGATCTCTTGTTTTTTGTAATCTCACTCAAGTTCAATTAATTTGTGGAGATCCTAGATATAAACAGATGTCTCCCGAGGAGGTCATTGGCAAGTTTGTGAGCTTTGAACTTATGATCAAAGACTCCAAACACATTGTCAACTTGGAGCAAGGCGCCACCTCCACAACCGAGGTGCAACCCGTTGCATTCAAAGCAACGGAAGAGAAGAAGGAAGGGTCTACACCAAGTAGACTCCCAATTGACGCCTCCAAGCTCGACAACGAGAAGATGGCTCTTATCATTAAACAAAGGAAGGGGAAGGACTACAAACCCCGTTCCAAGAGAGTGTGCTACAAGTGTGGTAAGTCCGGTCACTTTATAGCTAAATGTCCATATACAATTGACAGTGACAGGGACGACGACAAGAAGGGGAATAAAATGATGGAGAACAAGAAGTACTACAAGAAGAAGGGTGGTGAGGCGCACGTGGGGCGGGAATGGGACTCCGACGAGAGCTCCACCGACTCCTCTGACAAGGACACCGCCAACATCGCCATCAACAAGGGCCTTCTCTTCCCCAACATCGTCCACAAATGCCTCATGGCTAAGGAGAGCAAAAAGAAGAAGGTACATTCTAGAGATGTCCCCAAATACACTACTTTCAATGGTGAGGGTAGCTCTAGTGATGATAATGATGATTTAACTTCTCTTTTTGCAAACAATACCAAGGACCAAAAGAAAAAATATAAATGAATTGATAGAAACCATTAATGACAAGGATGATCTCTTGGAATGCCAAGAAGACCTACTCGTTAAAGAAAACAAGAAATTTGTTAAGTTAAAAAATGTTTATGCTCTTAAAGTAGAAAAATGTGAAAATTTATCTAAAGAACTTGATATTTGCAATGATTCAATTTCCTGTCTTAGAACTGAAAATGCTAGTTTAAATGCTAAGATAGAAGAATTGAATGCTTACAATGTTTCTACATCTACCGTTGAGCATGTCACCATTTGCACTAGATGTAGAAATGTTAACATTGGCGCTATGAATTATCACATTACTATGATTAAAGAATAAAATGATCACATAGCCAAATTAAATGTTAAAATTGTCGAGCATAAGTTAGAAAAAGAAAATTTTAAATTTGCTCGTAGCATGCTTTATAATGGGAGACACCGTGGCATTAAGGATGGCATTAGCTTCCAACAAGTGAGCCAAAGCAACATCAAACTTAATGCTGCCAAGAACAAACTCTCTAATTTTGTTAAGGGTAAGGATCCCATGGTTTAGGATAGAGAGGGTTACATTTTATATCCTAAAAACTATCCTGAGCACAAGATTAGGAAAATTCATGCTAGAAAATCTCATACTGTTTCCAATCATGCTTACATGTATAGTAAAGAGGCTTCTAGCTCTAGGCATCCAACTCATATCAAAATGCCTAAAAAGAAGATTGCTAATGCATCAAATGAACACTGCATTTCATTTAAGACTTTTGATGCATCTTTTGTGATAACTAACAAATCAGGCAAAATGGTTGCCAAATATGTTGGGGGCAAACACAAGAGTCCCAAGACTTGTGTTTGGGTACCCAAGGTGCTTGTTTCTAATGTCAAAGGATCCAAGACTGTTTGGGTACCTAAGAACAAGGCCTAAATTTGTTTTGTAGGTTTATGCATCCGGCGGGTCAAGTTGGATAATCGATAGCGGGTGCACAAACCATATGACAGGGGAGAAAATAATGTTCTCCTCATATGAGAAAAATGAAGATCCCCAAAGAACGATTACATTCGGGGATGGAAATCAAGGTTTGGTCAAAGGTTTGGGTAAAATTGCTATTTATCCTGACCATTCCATTTCTAATGTTTGTGTTATAGATTCTTTAGATTACAACTTGCTTTCTGTTTCTCAATTATGCAAGATGGGCTACGACTGTCTATTTACTGATGTAGGTGTTACTGTTTTTAGAAGAAGTGATGATTCAATAGCTTTTAAGGGAGTGTTAGATGGTCAACTGTATTTTGTTGATTTTAATGAGAACAATACTGAACTAGACACTTGCTTAATTGTTAAGACTAATATGGGTTGGCTCTGACATCGCCGACTTGCTCATGTTGGAATGAAGAATCTTCACAAGCTTCTAAAAGGATAGCACATTTTAGGACTAACAAATGTTCATTTTGAGAAAGACAGGATTTATAGTGCATGTCAAGCAGGGAAGCAAGTTGGAGTGCATCATCCACACAAGAACATCATGACGACTGATAGGCCGCTGGAGCTACTCCACATGGATCTATTCGGCCCGATCGCTTACATAAGCATCGACGGGAGTAAGTATTGTCTTGTTATTGTGGATGATTATTCTCGCTTCACTTGGGTATTCTTTTTGTAGGAAAATCTCAAACCCAAGAGACCTTAAAGAGATTTTTGAGAAGGGATCAAAATGAGTTCGGATTAAGAATCAAAAAGATTATAAGCGACAATGGAACAGATTTCAAGAACTCTCAAATTGAAGGATTTCTTGAGGAGGAGGGCATCAAGCATGAGTTCTCTTCTCCCTACACACCTCAACCAAATGGTGTAGTGGAGAGGAAGAATAGAACTCTCTAGGATATGGCAAGAACCATGCTTGATGAGTACAAGACACCGGATCGGTTTTGGGCGGAGGCGATTAACACCGCTTGCTACTCCATCAACCGGTTATACCTTCACCGAATCCTCAAGAAAACATCATATGAACTCATTGATAAAAAACCCAATGTTTCCTATTTTAGAGTTTTTGGGAGCAAATGCTTTATTCTTATTAAGAGAGGTAGAAATTCTAAATTTGCTCCTAAAGCATTAGAAGGCTTTTCACTTGGTTATGACTCAAACACAAGGGCATATTGAGTCTTCAACAAGTCCACTGGACTAGTTGAAGTTTCTTATGACATTGTGTTTGAAGAGACTAATGGCTCTCAATTGGAGCAACTGGATCTTGATGAACTAGATGATGAAGAGGCTCTGTGAGTCGCACCAAGGAACATGTCTATTGGGGATGTGTGTCGAAAAGAACCCGAAGAGCCTCCACAAGCACAAGATCAACCATCATCTTATATACAAGCATCTCCACCAACTCAAAATGAGGACATGGCTCAACAAGAAGAGGATGAAGATCAAGACGATGAACCACCTCAAGAGGAGGACATTGATCAAGGGGGGAGATGAAGATGATCAAGAGATTAGAGATCACAGACCGCCACACCCAAGAGTCCACTAAGCAATTCAAATAGATCACCCCGTCAACTCCATACTTGGTGACATTCATAAGGGGGTAACCACTAGATCTCGAGTTGCTCATTTTTGTGAACATTACTCTTTTGTGTCATCCATTGAGCCATACAGGATAGAGGATGCTATAAGATATCCGGACTGGGTGGGGACAATGCAAGAGGAGATCAACAACTTCACGAGGAATTAGGTATGGCATTTAGTTCCACGTCCTAACCAAAATGTTGTAGGTACCAAGTGGGTATTCCGCAATAAACAAGATGAGCATGGTGTGGTGACAAGGAACAAAGCCCGACTTGTTGCAAAAGGTTATTCACAAGTCGAAGGTTTGGATTTTGATAAAACCTATACACCCGTAGCTAGGCTTGAGTCAATTCGTATATTACTTGCCTATGCTACTTACCATGGCTTTAAGTTGTATCAAATGGACGTGAAGAGTGCCTTCCTCAATGGACCTATCAAGGAAGAGGTGTATGTTGAGCAACTTCCCGGCTTTGAAGATAGTGAGTATCCTAACCATGTTTATAAACTCTCAAAGGCGCTTTATGGGCTTAAGCCTTAAGCAAGCCCCAAGAGCATGGTATGAATGCCTGAGAGACTTTCTTATCACTAATGGCTTCAAAGTTGGTAAAGCTGATCCTACTCTCTTCACTAAAACAATTGCTAAGGACTTGTTTATATGCCAAATTTATGTTGATGATATTATTTTGGATCTACTAACAAGTCAACTTGTGAAGAGTTTAGTAGGATCATGATACAAAAATTCGAGATGTCAATGATGGGGAGTTGAAATATTTCCTTGGATTCCAAATCAAGCAAATCCAAGAGGGCACCTTCATCAGCCAAACTAAGTACATTCAAGATATTCTCAAGAAGTTTGGAATGAAGAATGCCAAACCCATCAAGACACCCATGGGAACAAATGGGCATCTCGACCTCGACACGGGAGGTAAATCCATAGATTAAAAGGTATACCGGTTAATGATAGGATCTTTACTCTACTTATGTGCTTCACGACCAGATATTATGCTTTCTGTATGCATGTGTGCAAGGTTCCAGGCAAATACTAAGGAAGTTCACCTTAGGGTCGTGAAAAAGAATCATGAGATATTTAGTTTACACTCCTAAGTTTGGGCTTTGGTACCCCAAGGGATCTACCTTTGATTTAATTGGGTATTTCGATGCCGATTATGCTGGATGTAAAATAGATAGGAAGAGCACATCAGGGACTTGTCAGTTTCTGGGAAGATCCCTGGTGTCTTGGGCTTCAAAGAAACAAAACTCAGTAGCTCTTTCCACCGTCGAAGCCGAGTATATTGCTGCAGGCCATTGCTGTGCACAATTACTTTGGATGAGGCAAACCCTTAGGGACTATGGCTACAAATTGAGCAAAGTCCCTCTCATATGTGATAATGAGAGTGCAATCCACATGGCGGATAATCCCGTTGAACACAGCCGCACTAAGCACATAGACATCCGGTATCACTTTTTGAGAGATCACCAACAAAAGGGTGATATCGAAATTGCTTATGTTAGTACCCACAACCAATTAGCCGTTATCTTTATCAAGCCACTAGATGAAAAGACTTTTAGCAAACTTAGAAATGAGCTAAATATACTTGATTCTCGGAATTTTGATTGAAACATTGCACACAGAGCTCATTTATATACCTTTGATTATGTCTCTTTCATATGGTACAAATGTATATTTATTATTCTTCTTGTGCCAAGGTTAAGACTAATGTGCTTTCAAGTATACTTCTATGTTTAGTCTCACATTGAAAGGGAAATGGAGTATTCGGCAAAGACAAGGCTTCTGCTCCAACTCTGACGGTATCTTTTATCCTTTTCCGATACTTAGGAAACTCTCAATTGGTATAAACCTTCACTCATATCTCTTTTACCAAAAGGGGGAGAAAATAGGCCCTAAAAGGGGAGAACTCGAAAGGGCTCTCAAAGTTCTCTATTTTTGGCGATTAGTGCCAAAGGGGGGGAAAGTATTATGCTCAAAGCAAAAGGACCGCACCGCACCAAATTTTTCAAAAACTAAAGGAGGAAATTATTTCAATTGGTATAATTTCATTTGGTATCTATTTCAAAAAGGAAAATCATTTCAAAAACCCTCTTGAAAGCTAAGGGGTGAATTTCTTCAGGGGAACTTTTACTTAGCCAAAGGACAAGCATTTTAAACAGGGGGAGAAATTTCAAATCTTGAAAATGCTTCTTGAAATCATATTCTTATACCTTTGACTATTTGCAAAAGAATTTGAAAAGATTTTTCCAAAAGATTTGCAAAAACAAGCAAGTGGTGCAAATGTGGTCCAAAATGTTAAATAGAAGAAAGCAATCACGTTTAATCTTAGACTTATGTAGAAAGTCTTTTAATTGGTTTAAATCTAAGTAACCTATGCACATCTATCTTAATTGCAAACTAGTTACATTTTTACACTCTATATTTGCTTTGGTTTGTGTTGGCATCAATCACCAAAAAGGGGGGATTGAAAGGGAAATGGGCTTAATCATTTCCTATAATCGATTTTGGTGGTTGACGTCCATCACAAACCACGTGGACTAATTAGTTTGCCAAGATGTCTCTTATCTTATGTGCATAAGGTTCAACATAAACCAAGAAAAAAATTAAGTTGGGGACTCAACAAAGTTTGGAGCAAAGACTTGAGAGTGTGCTGCCAGTGGCGTTCAATATAAACCAATAAAGAAATTAAGTTGGGGACTCAACAAAGTTTGGAGCAAAGACTTGAGAGTGTGCTGCCAGTGGCGCACCGAACAGTGTCCGGTGCCCCAGGCCGAGCACCACTCGAACTAAGCACTCTCGGGTTTTACCAAGGGTTGCTCCGCTATAATTCACTGGACTATCCGGTGAGCCAATGGAGCAACGATAACCTGGCACAAACGGTCGACTCCTAAAGATGAACAGTGCGCGTCAGAAGTCAGAGCACACCAGACTGTCTAGTGCAACTACAGGACAAAAGACTCCAACGGTCAACCACTCCAAACTCCAACGACGTGCTGACGTGGCACGCACCGGACAGTGAACTGTCACACCCAGTTTTAGAAGGCAAACCGAATGCGAACCATGTACGTGCAAGGATCAGCAATTCACATACACAGCAGTTACATAACTGGACATCATCACACAGTGCTCAAATAGTATTAAAAAGGGGAATAATAGTCGATTACATCATATGTCTCAGACATCCACATAGTCTTTACAATAATCAAAGTGCGGAAAAGAAACATAGATAAATGCGGCCTTCATAGGCAGCCGACTGGGGGGGTTGCCGCTAACCCACGCCTAGAACTCATCGTAGTCTTGGAACTCCTGGAAGTCTCCTTCCACGGCTTCATCTTCTCCTGAGCAGTGGTTGCAATGCTGACAACCTGGGGATGGGGGGTTTGGTGTGTAGAGCAAGGGTGAGTACACATCAACATACTCAACAAGTATCCTGTTTGGCTGTAGTGGACTAGCTTTATGTGGGGGTAAGTCAAGCAGTTGCTTTTAGTTGGTCAGATTATTATCACTAGTAGAGAAAGCCAAGTTTTAGAATTAACCCACGTTATTAACCCAAACGTACTCCTTTCCAAACGGAAAGAGTACCACTTACCATTACCAGAGTCAATACCAAGAACCATCAATCTCATTGCCACCTGTAATCCGAACATCTCTGATCAAGTATCACTAATCACTGGAGCTCCCTTGGCCGCTCATAACCGCGAGCACGACTGATATATCAGTTTTCAAACACTCTGCAGAGGTTGTGCACTTTACCCACAAGCTGTGATTCCCTTTCTGCCCGGAGATCATGACTCTCCATTGATCACTACCAAGGTGACCCAGCAGGGCATCACTACGTAGCCTTTACAAAGATTCCCTGGGGCTGTAGCCGCCCGTTAGGTTTCCTAAATGCACCGCACTCCTCCCCAAGGGGCGAACCCAAACTTGGCAGAGCGAGCCGCATACACCTAGCCCCATTGACGACACGATGGCTAAGCGAACTACACCCCGGTTCCTCTAATTATTCAGCTAATGGCACCCCATTCCACCCTCATGGTTGCACTGTTTTCCCGGGCGGTCATCCAACAAACAGGTCCTTACGGAGAGGCACTCGAGAAACCGCTTGAGCCCCCTTGAAGGCCACAAGTATAACATCATAATAAAAGAGGGGAAAACAGCGTATCATTGATAATTCTCATCATGTTCATTGATTAGAGTTGAGCAATAGCATAAAGCTAAACAATAATAATCCAACCCAGATAGGTAGACAAGGACATGGATAACAAAAGCTAGTCAATCCTTAGGCATAAATGTGAAATGTGGGAGGTGAATTAAAGAATGTATAGGACTGAGATAGGTCAAGGGACACTTGCCTCCACCAACCGACTGCTGTTCAGGGGCTTCTCCTGCGAGTTCTTCGGGCTCCTCAACTAGATCGTTCTCTATGCGAGTGCAAACATACATACATCCACACATTTAATACAAAAGAACAGTACATCATACAATAGAATGCAGTAAATAGACGGATGTTCCTCGCGAGGCTCGCAACTATGGTTAAGAGAGAAAGAGGAAAAGACAGTCGAGAAACGAACACGTTACATTATTATAAATTAAACCACTCGCTTAATAGAAGGGCATTAATTTGGACACTACGTTTAGCATAAAGTAAAGTCATGTTTCATGTTTAATCATTATAAGCAGATGAAGATAAATTAAAAGGATTGTTGCGCGGCGAGACACGCGACATAACACTTTAAATCGAATTAATAAATCAACGACTCGTCGCGCGACAGAGCGCACAACGAGACACTTGCATTAATTATAAAGAGACGTTAAGCATCGCGCGACGAAACACACGACGGCATACGCCATTCGAACTGAATTTAAAGTGAAACATCGCGCGACTGGACGCGCGGCTTCACACATTAAACAACCTGAAATTAAAATGGATCGTTGTGCGACGAAGTGTGCGACGCAGAGAATCTAAAATTAAACAAATTTGTCGCGCGACGAAGCGCGCGACGCAGCACGCTAACTAAATGGAGTTTAAAATTAATTAAAAACCAAGAATAAATCACCGCGCGCGTGGGGCTGCGCATGCGGGAACGCGTTGGGGCAAACGGGAGAGCGCGAAGCCGCGCCGAGGCCACGCGAGCCACACCGGGGGCCAGGACGCCGCGCGCAGGGGCCGAAGGCCGCGCGCAGGGGGCCGAGGCCGCGCGCCGGGGGCAGGGGACCGCGCGCCGGGGGGGGAGGGGGGGACCGCTGCCGGGGACCGGGACCGCGCACCAGGGGCCGGGACGCCGCGTCGGGGCCGGGGACCGCACGCCGAGGCCGAGCAGGGGGCAGGCGGGGCCGCGACGCCACAGAGGGAGGGGCAGGGGCGAGCGGGGCCGCGCCGCCGCGAGGGAGGGGCAGGGGCGGGGGCGAGCCGCGCCGCCGCGGGGGAGGGGCAGGGGCGAGGGCGAGCCGCGCCGCTGCGGGAGGGAGAAGGGGCGGGCGGGGCCTCGCCGCCGAGGAGGGAGCAGGGGCGGGGGCGAGCTACGCCGCTGCGGGGGGAGCAGGGGCGGGTCGCGTCAGGGCGAGCAGGGGCGAGCCGCGCCGGGGCCGTAGGGGCGCGTGCGCAGGGGAGAAGGGGAGGGCGCGCGTAGGGAAGAGGAGGGGAGGGAGGGGGAGAGAGAGGAGAAGGGAGGGGAGGAGAGCTCACCTCAGGGATCCAACTCCGGCGATCACCGTCTCCAAAACCTAGGGCACCACGGGAGAGAGAGATGGGAGAGAGAGAGGTTGTTGCGCGGGAGAAATCAAATGAGCTAAACGGATCTGGGAAAGGGGGGCATGGGGGGTGGGCAGGGGCGCCAGGGGCGCGCGGGCCGGACTGGGCCGGACCGGCCGGGGTTAGCCGGGCTGGGCTGGGTCACATCGCGGATCGAAACCCACGACACGCACGACCATTAAACAGACTCTAATCGTGAACCGAAAATCGAAACGGAACGAGACGAACACGCGACATCAGACAAAGAAATGCGCTTCGGCATGATGCAACACCCATGACACTTAGGTTTTGTTTATACATGACACGGACACTTGTCACTATACTGGTTTGAAATTGGGAAGAAGGAGCGAAACGGGAAGAGAAAAGAGAGTAACGCCCGAATTTGGTGAGTGAAAAGAAGAAAAAATTCTACCCCCAAATTCAGGGCGTTACAAACCTATCCCCCTTAAAAGAATCTTGCCCTCGAGATTCAAGGTTGGCTAGCAAAGAGCTCAGGGTATTTAGCCATCAGATCAACTTCACGCTCCCAGGTTGCTTCTTCCTCAGAGTGATGATTCCATCTAACTTTGCACATTCTGATGGTCTTCCTTCGGGTGACTCTGTCTGCAGTCTCAAGGATTTGCGTTGGCTTCTCAATGTAGGTCAAGTCCTCCTGGACTTCAAGGCCTTCCACTGGCAACTGCTCTTCTGGCACTCGTAGACACTTCTTCAACTGAGACACATGAAAGACATCATGCACTGTGGACAAACCCTCTGGCAAACTGAGCTGATAGGCCACTTCTCCACGCCTTGCGAGAATCTGATACGGACCAATGTAGCGGGGTGCTAGCTTGCCTTTGACTTCGAACCTTCTGACTCCTCTGATCGGTGACACTTTCAGATAGACAAAATCTCCAACCTCGAAACTCAGATCTCTTCTTCTTGTGTCTTCATAGCTTCGCTGCCTTGATTGCGCTATCTTCAGATTCTCTCGAACCATCTTGATGTTCTCTTCAGCTTCAAGCAGAATGTCTGGCCCGAACACTTGCTTTTCTCTAGGCTGATCCCATTGCAGTGGAGTTCTACAACTCCTTCCATAAAGCGCCTGAAATGGTGACATCTTCAAGCTGGCCTAGTAACTGTTGTTATAGGAGAACTCTGCATAAGGCAACCTTTTGTCCCATCCGGACTGATCTTGCAACGCACAGGCTCTCAACATGTCTTCAAGGATTTGATTAGTCCTTTCGGTCTGACCATCTGTCTGCGGATGATAGGCTGAACTGAAATTCAGATGTGTGCCCAAGGCTTCATGCAACTGCTACCAGAAATGAGAGGTGAACTGCGTTCCTCTGTCTGACACTATCTTCTTTGGCACACCATGAAGACAAACGATCCGAGACATGTACAACTCCGCCAGTACTGCACTGCTGTAGTTGGTCTTGACAGGTACGAAGTGGGCTGACTTGGTCAAGCGGTCCACTACTACCCAAATGGAATCGTAGCCGGCTCGAGTGCGAGACAATCCGACTATGAAATCCATACCGATTTCATCCCATTTCCACTGAGAAATTTGCAACGGTTGCAACAATCCAGCCGGTCTCTGGTGTTCTGCCTTGATCCTTCGACAACTATCACACATAGCCACATGCTCTGTTATTTCCTTCTTCATTCCGTACCACTAGAATTTCTTCTTCAGATCTTGATACATCTTCTCACTTCAAGGGTGAATCGAATAAGCTGTCTCATGAGCTTCCTTGAGGATCAACTCCCGAATAGACTGGACATTGGGAACACACAAGCGGTCTTTGAACCTTATCACACCTTCTGCATCTTCCCGAAAATCTTTGCCTCTGCCATCTAGAATCAGCCTCTGGATCTCACTGATCTTCTCATCATTCTTCTGCGCTTCTTTGATTTCCCGCTCCAGGGTAGGTTCCAACTCAATTGTGACTCCTCGCGTGTTATTCAGAAATCCGAGACTCAACCTGTCAAACTCTTTGGCCAACTCGTAAGGCATCGGACAAGCGACCATCAGATTGACTTGACTCTTCCTGTTCAAAGCATCTGCCACTACGTTCGCTTTGCCTGGATGGTAATGAATCTCCAACTCATAGTCTTTGATCAGCTCTAACCATCTTCGTTGCCTCATATTCAGCTCTGACTGAGTGAATATGTACTTCAGACTCTTGTGGTCTGTGTAAACATCACATTTCTGTCCATACAGATAGTGCCTCCATATCTTCAATGCGTGAACCACTGCTGCCAACTCTAGGTCATGGATTGGGTAATTCTTCTCATGAACCTTCAGCTGTCGGGACGAGTAAGCCACAACTCTTCCCTCTTGCATCAACACGCATCCCAAACTGGTGTAACAAGCATCGCAATACACTAAGAAGGGCTTGTGCACATCAGGCAAGACTAAGACATACGTTGTAGTCAACTTCTCTTTCAGTGCTTCGAAGACCTCTTGACATTTCTGGGTCCACTTGAACTCAACCTTGTTGCCTAGCAAAGCTGTCATTGGTTTCGCAATCTTCGAGAACCCTTCGATGAATTGCCGATAATATCCGGCCATTCCAATGAAGCTCTTGATTCCTCGAGCATCTATTTGCGCTTTCCAGTTCAGAATGTCTGCCACTTTCTTCGGATCCACATCCAATCCTTGTTTGTTGATTATATGGCCCAAGAACAGGACTTCACTGATCCAGAACTCGCACTTGCTCAACTTTGCATAAAGTTGGTGCTCTCGCAATCTCTGCAATACCAACCTCAAATGATCTACATGCTTCTCTTCGCTTTGAGAATAAATCAGAATATCATCAATAAATACCACCACAAACTTATCAAGATAATCCATGAATACACTGTTCATCAGATTCATGAAGAAGGCCGGTGCATTTGTTAGACCGAAAGACATCACAGTGAACTCATACAACCCATACTTGGTAATGAATGTCGTCTTCGGAATTTCTGAAGGTCGAATCCTGAGCTGATGATAACCTGACCTTAGATCTATCTTGGAGAACACGCTGGCTCCTCTTAACTGGTCGAACAGATCCTCTATTCTAGGCAAGGGGTACTTGTTCTTGATGGTGACCTCATTCAGAGCTCGATAATCGATACACATCCTTCTGGTGCCATCTTTCTTCTCCACAGATAGGACAGGGGCGGCCCAAGGCGAGGTGCTTGGCTGGATGTAACCTTTCTCTGACAACTCATCAATCTGCTTCTTAAGCTCAACCAACTCTGGTCCGGATATTTTGTAAGCTCTCTTAAAGATGGGGGCGGTTCCAGGAAGAAGCTCTATGGCAAACTCAACTTTTTGCTCTGATGGCATACCTGGTAGGTCCTTGGGGAACACATCTGGGAACTCAGACACAACCTTGATGATTTCTAGTGGGTCTGCTTCACTGGTATCGACAGCCATCTGATAACAACTTCCTTTCTTTGGCTCAGGCGGGACTAACTCGGTCACCACTTCCTCTCCTAGTGGGGACACCAACTTGATTGTTCTCTTATCACAACTGATAACTGCCTGATACTTGTCTAGCCAATTCATCCCTAGGATGACATCTATTCCCTGAGTACCCATTACTATGAGGTTAGCGGGAAACGTTATCCCCCTTATCTCCACACTTACATTCAAACAAATGCTATCGGCTCGGATTCTACCACCGGCTGAGTCAATTTGAATGGGGGTTGACATGGCAGTTATTGGAAGATTATGTGCTTCTACCCATGATGTAGTAATAAATGAATGCGTTGCTCCAGTATCAAATAACACTTCTGCAATATGGGAGTCGACTGGAAACATACCTACTATCATGTCGGGGGTCTCCTGAACTGCTTCAGCCTCCAAGTGGTTCAGTCTCCCATGGTTATAACGTGGCTGAGAGCGGTTGCCTGCTCCAGGCTGAGACACATTCTGCTTTGCTGGGGCATTGGGGCCTGACTTCTGCTGAGCTGCCTTCTTCGGACATTGCATCACCCAGTGGCCTTGCTCTCCACAGTGGAAACATGCTCTATTTCCAACCTGAGCTGGTGCTGCTTGATTGTTCTGCTGAGTTGCAGGGGCAGGAAGACGAGGTGCCTGCTGATTCTGTCTCTGAAGCTGACCTCCTCCTAACTGGTTGTTCTAGCGATTCTGATGCTGATGTTGAGGATACTGCCTTTGGAACTGCTGCTGCTGGGGTGGACGCTGGTTCTGCCTGAACTGCTGAGGTTGATTGCCTGAGAAACGAGGACGATTGCTGCTTCCAGGCTGGGGTCCATTGATCTTGCGCTTGCGATCCTCCATCTCTTTGCGCTTCCTCTCTGTCATGATTGCTTTGTCAATCAGGTGTTGAAACGTCAGGAAGGTATGATTCATCAGCTGATACTGCAGAGGGTCAACCAAGCCTCTCAGGAAACGATACTGTCTCTTGGCGTCGGTGTTGACATCTTCAGGAGCATAGCGAGATAGCTGCAGGAACCTGTCCCGGTACTCACTGACAGACAATGACCCTTGCTTGAGGGCCAGGAACTCCTCCTTCTTCACTGTCATTAGACCTGCAGGAACATGGTACTAACGGAAGCTACCTCTGAATTCTTCCCAGTTGATGGTGTCAGGGTTGGCATGGGTGGCGAGATAAGACTCCCACCAAGACTGAGCTGCTCCTCTCAACAGACGGGGACCATATAGAACTTTCTCCCTGTCATCACACTAAGCAGTATGCAACTACCGCTCCACAGTGTGCAGCTAGTCTTTAGCATCCATGGGGTCAAAAGAATGAGCAAACGTTGGGGGATGACCTCTCATGAATTCAGCACGCTTGTCTCTGGGCATCTGAGGCATCTGAGACTGAGGTGGTGGCTGCTGCTGCTGCTGAATAGCGGCCAGAGTCTGACCGATGGCTTGAACTGCCTGAGTCTGCATCAGGAACATCTGCTCGATGGACATCGGGGGCGGGGGTGGCAGCAGCTGCTGCTGGGGTACCTCATCCTGCTGAGCTGCCTGCTCCTGCTGAGCACGCCTTCCTCCTCTGCGCGTGTTTTCTGACATCTGTAGAATGCAACCACACATCAGAACTGATCTTGCAAATCTTGCAGCATAAGAAAAGAGTATAGAATTCTCCACAACACTGAACAGATGACCATCTTCACTGATCTCCAACACAGACCAACACAACTTCTCAGATAAAGAGGAAAGTGGAATAAAAGGCTTCCCAACTAGATAACTAACTCCATTAACATAACAGGTAAACCAAAATGCAGGGGATACCCACACTCTGGTGACAGTCATTACAAAGATCCAAATCAAACATAGTTCATCATGACAAACATAAATGCACAGGATAAGCAAACTACCCCTGTCTAACTAAGACTAACTAAAAGCGAGACTAACGCTAAGACTATAGCTTCTATGTATTTATTTTTGTATTAATTACAAGATCCGACTCTAACGATCTATGGTTCTAAATTTATCTTGGTCTTGCAGTCGGGGTTGCCATAAGACTGATGTCCACGCCGAGGTGAGCGGTACGGGTGTTGAGTCCCGACGGGAGCGGGGAAACCATCATCCAGGTGACGACGCTCCGCGCGCTCAGCCCGCAGCTGGGCGATCTCAGTACGAGCCCTACTCAGCTCGTCTAGCGCATGGTCTAGCTCCGTGTTTAGCACAGCGGCTAGGTTGACTGTGCTGCTCAACCTAGGATTGTCCTCACCGACAGGTGAAACAATCACGCCTCCTGTGTTGCCAGATGGACGGCAGGGGTAATACTTCAGGTTGAGACCGTCAGTTACCCCACCGAGAACCGAGCAGTAGTGCGAAAGCGCACGCCGTGCGGCATCTTGCATGGCCGCCTCAGTTGAGTCCCGCTCAGAGATAGAATAGTGCTTTGAGCAAACCTCCGCACCTCGGAGACTGTTCTCCGGACGGCGCACCAAGCAGGTCGCCTCCCAGCGGTCCGGGTAGACCCCGCGACTGTGCTGGAAGACCACACAGCGATACTCGATAGACCAAGTACGTCGGTCAAGTGCCCGACGTAGCAGGGTGTCGAGCGCATCGTGGAAGTGACACCCGCGTGCAGCGTCGCGAGTGATGGGTCGAGCAACCCATCCTTCCGACTCCTGGTCAGCAGAAAAGTCGGTGTCGTGGCTCGAGCTGCTGTCGCCACCTCCATCGTCTGGGTCTCCTCCAGCAGCTACTCCAGGGACTGGGGCGCTCAGTGGTGGTGTAGGGGGCAGAGGTCTATAATCCTTAGAACGATCATTCTACTCTAGGTTAGCGGTCCTACAGTCAGCACGGCTTTGATACCACCTATGTCACACCCGGTTTTAGAAGGCAAACCGAATGTGAACCATGTACGTGCTAGGACCAGCAATTCATGTACACAGCAGTTACATAACTAGACATCATCACACAGTGCTCAAATAGTATTAAAAAGGGGAATAATAGTCGATTACATCATATGTCTAAGACATCCACATAGTCTTTACAATAATCAAAGTGCGGAAAAGAAACATAGATAAATACGGCCTTCATAGGCAGCCGACTGGGGGTTGCCGCTAACCCACGCCTAGAACTCGTCGTAGTCTTGGAACTCCTAGAAGTCTCCTTCCACGGCTTCATCTTCTCCTGAGCAGTGGTTGCAATGTTGACAACCTGGGATGGGGGGTTTGGTGTGTAGAGCAAGGGTGAGTACACATCAACATACTCAGCAAGTATACTGTTTGGCTGTAGTGGACTAGCTTTATGTGGGGGTAAGTCAAGCAGTTGCTTTTAGTTGGTCAGATTATTATTACTAGTAGAGAAAGCCAAGTTTTAGAATTAACCCACGTTATTAACCCAAACGTATTCCTTTCCAAACGGAAAGAGTACAACTTACCATTACCAGAGTCAATACCAAGAACCATCAATCTCATTGCCACCTGTAATCCGAACATCTCTGATCAAGTATCACTAATCACTGGAGCTCCCTTGGCCGCTCATAACCACGAGCACGGCTGATATATCAGTTTTCAAACACTCTGAAGAGGTTGTGCACTTTACCCACAAGCCGTGATTCCCTTTCTGCCCGGAGATCATGACTCTCCATTGATCACTACCAAAGTGACCCAGCAGGGCATCACTATGTAGCCTTTACAAAGATTCCCCGGGGCTATAGCCGCCCGTTAGGTTTCCTAAATGCACCGCACTCCTCCCTAAGGGGCGAACCCAAACTTGGCAGAGCGAGCCGCATACACCAAGCCCCATTGACGGCACAACGGCTAAGCGAACTACACCCCGGTTCCTCTAATTATTCAGCTAAGGGCACCCCATTCCACCCTCATGGTTGCACTGTTTTCTCGGGCGGTCATCCAACAAACAGGTCCTTACGGAGAGGCACTCGAGAAACCGCTCGAGTCCTCTTGAAGGCCACAAGTATAACATCATAATAAAAGAGGGGAAAACAGCGTATCATTGATAATTCTCATCATGTTCATTGATTAGAGTTGAGCAATAGCATAAAACTAAACAATAATAATCCAACCCAGATAGGTAGACAAGGACATGGATAACAAAAGCTAGTCAATCCTTAGGCATAAATGTGAAATGCGGGAGGTGAATTAAAGAATGTATAGAACAGAGATAGGTCAAGGGACACTTGCCTCCACCAACCGACTGTTGTTCAGGGGCTTCTCCTGCGAGTTCTTCGGGCTCCTCAACCAGATCGTTCTCTATGCGAGCACAAACATACATACATCCACACATTTAATACAAAAGAATAGTACATCATACAATAGAATGCAGTAAATAGACGAATGTTCCTCGCGAGGCTCGCAACTATGGTAAAGAGAGAAAGAGGAAAAGACAGTCGAGAAACGATCACGTTACATTATTATAAATTAAACCACTCGCTTAATAGAAGGGCATTAATTTGGACACTACATTTAGCATAAAGTAAAGTTATGTTTCATGTTTAATCATTATAAGCAGATGAAGATAAATTAAAAGGATTGTCGCGCGGCGAGACGCGCGACATAACACTTTAAATCGAATTAATAAATCAACGACTCGTCGCGCGACAGAGCGCATAACGAGACACTTGCATTAATTATAAAGAGACGTTAAGCATCGCGCGACGAAACGCACGACGACCTACGTCATTCGAACTGAATTTAAAGTGAAACGTCACGCGACTTCATACATTAAACAACCTGAAATTAAAATGGATCGTCGCGCGACGAAGCGCGCGACGAAGCACATTAATAGAATCTGAAATTAAAGAAATTCGTCGCGCGACGAAGCGCGCGATGCAGCACGCTAACTAAACGGAGTTTAAAATTAATTAAAAACTAAGAATAAATCACCGCGCGCGTGGGGCTGCGCACGCGGGAACGCGTTGGGGTAAACAGGGGAGCGCGAAGCCGCGCCGGGGCCGGGACGCCGCGCGCAGGGGCCGAGGCCGCGCGCCGGGGGCAGGGGACCGCGCGCAGGGGGCGGGGCCGCGCCGCCACAGAGGGAGGGGCAGGGGCGAGCGGGGACGCGCCGCCGTGGGATGGAGCAGGGGCGGGGGCGAGCCGCGTCGCCGCGGGGGAGGGGCAGGGGCGAGGGCGAGCCGCGCCGTCGTGGGGGAGGGGTAGGGGCGAGTGGGGCCGCGCCGCCGCGGGAGGGAGCAGGGGCGGGCGGGGCCGCGCCGCCGCAGGGGGAAGGGCAGGTAGGGGTGGGCATTGTTTACCGTAAATCGAAAACCGAACCGAACCGTACCGAACCGAACCGAAATTTCGGTTTTTTTGGTAGTTCGGTTCGGTTTCGGTTTTTAGATCTGAGAATTTCGGTATTCGGTATCGTAATCGGTTTTCACCGTATACCGAACCGAAATACCAAAAAAACTGAATACCAAACTTTATGAATTTAAAATTTTGACTATTTGATTATGTAAACTAAATGTGTGATGCAATCAAATTGTTATTCACTTATTTGTATGTGATGTATGATATATCTTGAAATATTTATACCTATCTAATTTTTACATTTTAAAATTATGTGTAATGTGTTGTCTTGTGGCCTTCTTAAGTATAAGTTTGGTATTCGGTTTTTACCAAAAAACCGAAGTAAAAAACCGAAACCGAACTTATCGGTTTTCATTTTCTAGAAAACCGATCGGTTTCTAATATTTGAAAAACCGAACCGAAATTCCAAAAAAACCGAATGCCCAGCCCTAAGGGCAGGGGCGGGGGCGAGCCGCGCCGTCGCGGGGGGAGCAGGGGCGGGTAGCGTCGGGGCGAGCAGGGGCGAGCCGCACCAGGGCCGCAGGGGCGCGCGCGCAGGGGAGAAGGGGAGGGCGTGCGCAGGGAAGAGGAGGGGAGGGAGGGGAGAGAGAGGAGAAGGGAGGGGAGGGGAGCTCACCTCGGGGATCCAACTCCGGCGATCACCGTCTCCAAAACCTAGGGCACCACGGGAGAGAGAGATGGGAGAGAGAGAGGTTGCTGCGAGGGAGAAATCAAATGAGCTAAACGGATCTGGGGAAAGGGGGGCGCAGGGGGTGGGCAGGGGCGCCAGGGGTGTGCGGGCCGGACCGGGCCGGGCTGAGCCGGGCTGGGCTGGGTCACATCGCGGATCGAAACCCACGACACGCACGACCATTAAATGGACTCCAATCGCGAACCGAAAACCGAAACGGAACGAGACGAACACGCGACATCAGACAAAGAAATGCGCTTCGGCATGATGCAACACCCATGACACTTAGGTTTTGTTTATACATGACACGGACACTTGTCACTATACTGGTTTGAAATTGGGAAGAAGGAGCGAAACGGGAAGAGAAAAGAGAGTAACGCCCGAATTTGGTGAGTGAAAAGAAGAAAAAATTCTACCCCCAAATTCAGGGCGTTACAGAACAGTGTCGTGTCTGGTGCACCGCCGAACTGTCAGGTGTGCCCATCAACAACAATCTCAACCAACGGCTAGGAAGTGGTTGGAGGCTATAAATACCCCCAACCACCTCCTTCAAAGTCATCCAAGTTTTCTGCAGTTCACATTCAATACAAGAGCAATAGCATTCACTCCAAGACACATTCCAAAGATCAAATCCCCTCCAAGCCTCAAAATCAACTCAATTGCTTAGTGACTTGAGAGAGGGTGTTTTGTGTTCTTTTGTTGCTCTTGTTGCTTGGATTGCTTTCTCATTCTCTATTCTTATTCTTATAAGTGCTTTGTAAAGCTAGAAAGAGACACTTAAGTGTGTGGTGATCCTTGTAGGGTCTTAGTGACCCAAGTGATTAAGGAGAAGCCTCGACCGGTTTGTGTGACCGATTGATAGAGGGAAAGGGTTGGAATAGACCCGGCCTTTGTGGCCTCCTCAACGGGGACTAGGTTCTTTGGAACCGAACCTCGGTAAATAAATCACCGTTTTCATTTGTGTTGATCCACACTTGATTTGTTTCCCTTTCTTTCCTCTCTCCAAAAGTTCGCTTGCTCACATAATTTTGAGTTTGCTCCCAAACGTTATCCGAATTGATTGAGCAACTCTAAGCAAGAAGAACTATCTTTTGAACTCCGATTTAATTCTAACGCTAACCCCGGCCTTAGTGCACGTTTAAAGTTTGTAAATTTCAGGTTTCGCCTATTCACCCCCCTCTAGGTAACTTTCAGGAGGACGTTGTTGTTGGGCTTCTCTAGGAAGCGCGACACCTAGAAGTTGGGCCAGAAGCCGGGCGTTTGGCGCTGGGGAGAAGCCGCTCAGAAGCGGTTCCAAACAGAGGACATGTCTTGCTGCAGCAGCTGCTTCTTGCACCCCTGCTCGCAACAAAGTAACTTGTACGGGTAGGCGGTGTCGTGGTCCTGCATGCAGCGTCTAGAGACCCTGGCGTGGCGCGGCCTCCAACTCGATCAGCACGTCCACCATCTCCCTGTGTAGGTCCACGACCACCACGGACGGGCCGCAGAATGGGTCCCCCGTGATGACGTCCACGTGCACGGCGATGAGGCCTAGCAGCAGGATCTGCGCCAGCTTGTGCATCGCCTCTGAGTCACAGTACAGGGACTGGATCAGCGGACCCTTGCCTCGCTCCGTGCCGGGGTTCGCCACCGAGAGCTCCATCACGCCTTCACCACCTTGTGGTCAGCATCCTACATGCGGAATTTGAAGGCTCTCAACAAAGAGGAGGGGCCGGAAGCTAATCCGATTTGATTATTCGAACGTACGTACCAGAGGAAGGAGTTGAGGAATCAACCACCGATGTGCCAGAAGAGCAACGAGGACACCTGCGGCGGCCCAGATCGAGGCCAAGGCTGGCGTGGTGTTGGGGGCGAGGAGATAATAGGAGAGGAGGGGCGAGCGTGGCCGACGACGAGCATAGTGTCCAATCGTCCCCCATGTCGACGGCTTTAGCGACGCCGAGCTCCCGCATCGTGAGCGCCTCCTGCGGCGCGCGGGGACTGTGGCATGGTAGTGGACGGGCCTGCGCCAAGTCTCTGGCGATGGGACGTCGACTTGGACGACGTGGGTCCTCCTCCATGTGGTGGTTGTGACGGTGGTGGCGGTGCAGTAAAGCGGCCAGCCGAGGGAGGCGAGGAGAGGGAGGGTGGAGCGGAGGAAGGCGGGAGGAGGAGAGGGTTAATCGGGGAATCCTTCTTCCATGGATCCGGTTAGCGCACGGAGGTGAGGGAGGACGTGTCGTTGGTTGGGCCGGCGCACGTGGCCAGCGACCACACGTGGGCGGCAGCGGTGGCCGAGCACGTGCTAGGGTTTTTGGGCGAGAGAGAGTGAGAAGGGGGCACATGGAGGCAGGGGGCACGAACAATGGATGGACGGGGCATCGCGAGCATGTTGAGGATGGGGAGGTGGCACGTGGACGGGGCACACGGGCGATGTGTGAACACTGACGTTATTATCTTGATAGAATAATATAGATTTTATTTTGTTGATGCTTTTAGTTGGGCCGTCCATACGCGTGCCGCACTTAAGTGCGGCCCACCACACGGGACACAAACTACTACAGTCAATCAGCGCATCTCCCGCGCCTTCCGAATTCTGACAGTTTGTTGCCTTGCGCTGGTTGCGGAATGCGGATTGTCTCTTCTTATCCCCCTTCGACTATTCCACCCCACCACATCCACATCCATTCAATCAAGACCAGCACACTGCCGCGCTCCGCAGGTCTTCTCTCCTACAAAACAAAAAAACCAGAGAGAAAGACAACACGGCCATCACGCGCAAAGCGAGACTACCTGGAGCTATGCCACTCCGCTTGGCGGCCTGCCGCGTCTTCCTGCTCCTCGCCGCGGCCGCGGCCGCCGCCACCTCTCCGTCTCCGGTGGCAACGGCCACGTCCAACGGCTCCGCGAACTGCACCCTCCGCGACGGAGAAATCGTCCGCGCGGCGTTCAGGCAGGTCGCCAACTTCCCCTTGCCGCTGCCCGGCCGCCGCCGCGCGTGCCGCCACGTCAGGCGGCTCCGCTTCCCGTCGCGCAACCTCACGGGCGCCGTGGACTGGGACGAGCTAGGCAACCTGAGCGGCCTCCTCACCGTCGACCTCTCCGGCAACTCGCTCCACGGCCGCGTCGGCAGCTCGTTCTGGCGCGCGCCGTCGCTCCGGGCCGTGGACGTCTCCTGCAACCGCCTCGAAGGCGCCCTCCGGTTCGGCGGCCACCCAGGCACGCGCCTAGCCACGCTCAACGTGTCCGGCAACCGGTTCACCTCCGTCGAGAACGTGGCCGGGCTCTCCGGCTTGGTCGGCCTCGACGTGTCCAGGAACGCCATCGGAGCGGTGCCGGAGGGGCTGCGGGGCCTGACGCTGGTGCGCCAGCTCAACCTGTCGTGGAACAACATGGCCGGGACGTTCCCCACCGACTTGCCGCCTCTCGCCGGCCTCCAGGTCCTGGACATCTCGCACAACGACTTCTCCGGCGCGGTTGACGCCGACACCATCCGTAAGTTCGGCAGTTCCTCCTTCGTCCAAGCCGGCGACGCGTTGCGGGTGGTCGAGGACCTCGCGCCGGCGCCGGCGCCGGCGTCTAGTGGCGGCAGACACAAACGCAGACGTGCGGTCACCATGGCGCTGGTCTCAGTCGGCGCAGCGGTGACGCTGGTGTTCTTGGCCGCGTGCGTGGCGTGCGCCATGACGCGTCGGTGGAATAAGAAGAAGAAGGACAAGGACAAGGACCGGAAGACAGCGGCGTGGGAGGACGACGAGGTGGCCGTGGGGGCGTTGAAGCTGGCCGCCGCCGCGCCGGTGGTGGTGCTCGAGCGGCCGCTGATGGAGCTGACTCTGGCGGACCTGGCCGCGGCCACGTCCGGGTTCGGGCGCGAGTCGCAGCTCGCGGACACGGGCGGCCGCAGCGGGGCCGCGTACCGCGCCGTGCTCCCCGGGGACCTTCACGTCGTCGTGCGCGTCGTGGAGGGCGCCGTGGCCGGAGTTGGGGAGGACGCCGACGCCGCCGCCACCGAGGCTGCCTTCCGGGAGCTTGCCCGGCTCAGACATCCAAACATTCTCCCGCTCCTTGGTTACTGCATCGCAGGTCAGCTTTACCATTCTCTTTTATTCTTATCAAACAAACATCGTTTTTAGTATCAAATTAAGAACAGCATGAAAGTGACAGCAGGTGCCACCGCAACCGGGGCAAGTTGCATTTGTCATTTATAAACTGGCTTCTGGAAACAAGAATGTCTGAACAAAAAAGTAACCACGCTGATTAGCAGATGGAGCTGAACATATATTATTATATACTTTGGTCCTTATTACGATCTTAATCCTGAAAATTTGGATTTTTAGGGGACCAAAAGCTTGTGCTCTACGAGTACATGGAGAAGGGCGACCTGCACCGGTGGCTGCACGAGCTGCCAGTGGGCAGCATGGACACGGAGGACATATGCATCGACGCAATGGAAGCCATGACGGAAGACAGCAGAAAGCCCGCGGGCGACTGGCCCACGCGCTACCGCATCATCCTAGGCGTCGCGCGAGGGCTGGCGTTCCTGCACCAGGGATGGGCCGGGGCCGGGGGCGGGCGGCGGCCGATCGTGCACGGGCGCCTGGTCCCGACCAACGTCCTGCTCGGCGACGACATGGAGCCGCGGATCTCGGACTTCCTCCCGCACCCCGGCGGCGGCGGCGGCGCCGAGACGGCGGAGGGCGACGTGTACCGCTTCGGCGCGCTGGTGTTCGAGGTGGTGACGGGGCAGGCGCGGTGGGGCGACGCGGCGACCACAAGCTGGGCGCGCGGCGTGGTCCGCAACCGCAAGGGCCTCAACCTCGTGGACGAGCGGCTGCGTGACGAGACGGCGGGGACGGGCGCGGAGAGGGAGCTGCTCGAGTGCCTGCAGGTGGGGTTCCTCTGCACGGCCGCCGCGCCGGAGAAGCGGCCCACCATGCAGCAGGTGGTCGGGCTGCTCAAGGACGTCCGACCGGCCGCCACCGCTGGAGGTGGCGTGCCGCCGCCGCCGCTCAGGTCGCTGGCCGAATGATGCGGTCGTGAGCTATAGCGCACGCGCGCCAGGACGTGGTGGCGGTAGCTGGAGAGAGAGGACAGAGGAGAGTAGCGAGGCACGGTGCTCGCATCGCAGCACGGGCACGGCAGGCTGCTGCTTTTCGCACGGTAGCTCCCAAATCCAAGAAGATTCGTAGTGATTTCTGGCCTGGGGCAGCCCGAAATACGCCTCCGTGCTCTGCTTTTTTGGTGGTCCCGCTTTTGGTTTGGTGTGCAGTGGTGTTCCTTCCTGTCTAGTTTTCGTAGAAGGTAGGATGGCATTTTTATTGGTTGGTACGCTACGTACTACTCCATCAGCTTTGCACATTTGTCATTGGACACGAGGTGCCTGGAGTGAGAGTTCGTTTTGATTGCACCAACGTTCTATACTTTTGCCTTGACCGGGATGGAGAGCGCCCAGTGTCACCTACGTTAGGGCATTATTGTTCCAAGGTGCGTACGCAACATATAACATGGATCTTTCACCCCAATTCGGATTGCCCTCATGTCAGTGACTGGTACAGTGGCACTGTACGCAGTACTGCACTGAATTCAATCTATTTTCATCCACAGCAGATTCCCTCTTTTTTTTGTATTATTATTAGTGGCATGTTATAAACATGTAATTATATGAGATATATGTAGTATGTGGTTGTTCAACACCAAAACAGATAGTACAAACGGTCCATCCCTGATGACAGACGACAGACTGTCCGAACCGTCCGCGCGTGCGCATAATTAGTTAGGGTTCTATATTTCTCGCAGGATTTTTTAACAAAACCTGCGGGTTAACTAGAGAACCGACTTATAATGGGTCTAGGCCTCCACACTTTATATAGATGAAGGGGTACAACCGATTGAACCCCCATAATCGATCCAATCAAATCTACATATCAAACTTATCTTATTTGCACAGTTCTTTCTGTTTCTTAGGAGTAGGAGTAATCTAGCCCTAGTTTAGATCTAGTTTAGTCTTCCACAACCACCCATCTTTGACTCTACGACACCTTGGGTGGCCTGCCGACCCCGGAGCAACTCTTAGAACTGTCCTCCTCGACGGGATCTACCCTAAGGCGAGTTCTAGGGTTCTTTACAGAGAAGAAGGCTCTGTGCCATCGCGGGCCGTCCGATCCCCATGCTAGACCGTCCGGACGTACATAGAGAAGGAGCCACTCCTACGTCCAAGTCACGGACCGTCTGCGCTTCCGTAGAGAGCAGCGTCAGCGTCAGGTGGTTCACTCCAAGGGTTTGGATCGGCTCCAACAGTGGTCATTCATATTCTTCATTTTCGTATACATGTGTACATATTATTTTTATTTTCCATTAAAAGTCTGTCCGATTAGGAGGGAATCGAAGGATATTAGACGAGATTAAGTTCTGTTTTGATCAAAATTAAATATAGAAGTTAATCCTCTTCGTGCAACCGAATAAGACCTAAGTATAGGTAATGAAACCAAGATAGGTTTTGTTCTTCCAAATCTACACACAAGGAACTGTACCTAACTTATTGGAGTAGTTGGCGAAAGTGCGTGTGTCTACTACCCAATTTTAAGTCTTCCGCCGTACCCAACTCAATTCAGGTAGTGTTAGTTTTTATTTTTAAATACAAAATAACTAAAGGTTATTCGAACGAAGCTTCAAGCACTTAGGGCCTGTTTGTTTACCCCATAGATTATATAATCTGGATTAAATAATCCTAAGAGACAAACAAACAGTCTAGCTTATTTGCCCAGATTATATAATCTAACCCCTTGGATTATGATAATCCATAAGCAAGTGAGGAGGTGCTTATTTCAGATTATTTTTTTCCCACTTCCCCACTACCCTTTCAAGTTTCCTAGAAATTACCCACCATTGCCATTATAATCTACCGAATCGTTTTTGCGCCTATCGGATCGGAGAAGCCCGTCGCCCAACAGAAACACGCCAGATAATCTGGGTAAACAAACAGGACTACTCAGATTATATAATTCAAATTATATAATCCAGATTATATAATCCTCCAAAAATAATCCAGATTATATAATCCATTAGGTTAAACAAACAGGCCCTTAGTCTAAACTCTAAAGTTAACTCGGAACTTTATGTTGAATAATTAGACAAATTTCAAATTAAATTCCAAATATAAATCATGACCAAATCAGAAGAACTGAAATAAAAGCCAAATCAGATGATGCGTACTGATTAGACTTACTGATAGATGGTGCGCGCCGGAATCAGCAGGGTCGACGATGTCGAAGTAGCGAAATCTGCAGGGTCGACGAGGTCAGAAGATCACGAGCAGTCGCGTGAAGACGCTTCCCAAAAACCTTATTCGCCCTCTCCCGGTGCAGGATCTAGAAGACGAAGGGTTCCGGAGACCTGCTCTCCTGATCGCAGATGCACCTCTGCGGTCGGGACGAAGGGAACTAAAAGGCGGCTCAGCTATGAAGAGAGGCGAAAGCGAAACTGGGATGATTTGGAGGCTGGCTGCCGGGCTCCTTATATAGGGTCGAGTCCGCGACCCCCGATCTTATCCGCCCACAAAAATCTCGCGATCAGTTGATTGAGATTTTATAGCGATCGGTTAGGATAAACGTAACAACTAAGAAACCAAAAAATCAAACGGCAAAAGGTAGCCGCGCCCCCGCAAGGCGAGGGGCCGGATTTCGGCGGACCATTCACGCGCATGTCGTGCGCCCGCGCCCTTCGCCCGCCCCGGCCCGGCCAGGCCAGGCGAGGCGAGGCGAGCGCGTGCGCGCGTGTGGCTCTCCACACTCTCTCCTCTCATCTATGACTTGGTGAGTGAGTGTGGCTTCCATATTTAAGCTAGCTCTACTCCACTAGAACTAGCAATATGGTGCTATTGGTTCCACCAATTCCCTAGCCATCCACTTGTATGGGCTTTTGAGATTTTCCTGGGATTTATTAGAATTTCTTAACTGGGTCAAGCCCATAAATCCTAACAATCCCCCACCAGATCTCAAATGCCCATCTGCAGTTTTCGCCACTGTTCACTACTGTTTAATATACTAGTTTTTCAGCAGAGACTGTTAAGTTGAACTTCCGCCTAGAACTCCAAGCTACACCAACCCACAACTTGGACAATGGACTATGCCTTGAATTGCAAGTTTTGCGTGAATGGGTTTCACTTGAAGTCATGACCAGTACTTGACTACCAGTAGTCCCCTTCTCGGGTGGAGCATATACGTCGTACTCCAAGGTCTCTTCATGAGTTTACTAGAGATCACCCAAATCTCATAGACTGAGACGTTAGACAGTCTAACTCATATAGGTGTGTTCTTTCAAAGAATGTTCTGCAGGACAACATCTTCGCTAATACAAGCCAACAGAACACATTAAGGCACAAAGCCAACCTGCCTTACAGCATTTGAGAGTATTGCATCTTTACTTAGAGAGGGTCAAAGGTTACTCTCCTCAGTTCACCAATGGCTTGTTCTTCCCAGGACCTAATTCACGGGATCTCCGATCACATAGACTGGGTTTCCACCATGGCAACTTTATTCGGGTCTCATACCCATCTCTCTCGATGTGATTTCTATCACATTACGTGGTAGTCCCTTGGTAAAAGGATCTGCCAGATTTTTATCTGTTGAAATATAAGTCACACTTATAACTCCGGAGTTTCTCAACTTTCTGACAGACTTCAAACGTCTTTTGACATGTCTTGATGACTTTCCATTATCCTTAGAACTCGTTACTTTAGCAATCACTGTCTGATTGTCACAGTTCATAAGGATAGCTGGTATTGGTTTCTCAACCACCGGCAAGTCCATCAAGAGTTCACGCAACCATTCTGCCTCAACGGTTGCTGTGTCAAGTGCAGCTAGCTCGGCTTCCATGGTTGACCTCGTCAAAATGGTCTGCTTGCATGACCTCCATGATACCGCACCTCCACCAATAGTAAAGACATAACCACTGGTGGCATAAAGCTCGTCTGCATCAGATATCCAGTTCGAATCACTATATCCTTCAAGTACTGCATGCTGACCAGAATAGTGAATTCCATAACTCATTGTACCTTGCAGGTAGCGCATAACCCGCTCAAGTGCATGCCAATGATCAGTCCCGAGATTTGACATGAACCTACTCAATTTGCTCACAGCAAACGAGATATCGGGCCTTGTTGCACCGGCAAGATACATGAGTGAACCGACAATCTGAGAGTATCTCAATTGGTCTAAATCAATTCTCTTGTTCTTTCGCAGTGTCACACTGGGATCATAAGGTGTTGGAGAAGGTTTGCACTCAGAGAAGCCAAATCGCTTCAAAACCTTTTCAACATAGTGAGATTGCGAGAGAGTAATCGCACCATCTGCCTTAATCAGCTTGATGTTTAGAATCACATCAGCTTCTCCCAGATCTTTCATATCAAAACTCTTTGATAGAAAAGACTTGACTTCATTGATCACATCAATGTTTGTGCCAAATATCAATATATCATCAACATATAAGCACAATATAACTCCTTCGCCCCCACCACAGCGATAATATACACACTTGTCTGCCTCATTAATGGCAAAGCCTGCAGACGTTAGAGTCGTGTCAAACTTCTCATGCCACTGCTTTGGTGCTTGCTTCAGACCATACAAAGATTTCAATAACTTGCACACCTTGCTTTCTTGACCCTTTACTACAAATCCATCAGGCTGTTCCATATAGATTTCCTCGTCCAGTTCTCCATTAAGAAAAGTTGTCTTTACATCCATCTGATGAACGAGGAGACCATACGAGGCAGCCAAAGAAAGTAGTACTCGAATAGTGGTCATTCTAGCAACAGGTGAGTAAGTATCAAAGAAGTCTTCTCCTTCTTTCTGAGTATAGCCTTTAGCCACAAGCCTAGCCTTCTACTTTTCAATTGTACCATCAGGCTTGAGCTTCTTTTTAAACACCCACTTACAACCCACAGGTTTGCATCCATAGGGTCGATCAGTGACTTCCCACGTACCATTTGAAAGAATGGAGTCCATCTCATTATGAACTGCTTCTTTCCAATCATCTGCATCTAGAGATGCAAATGCTTCTGCAATGGTAGTAGGAGTATCGTCCACAAGGTACACAATGAAATCATCACCAAAGGATTTTTCAACCCTTTGTCTCTTGCTCCTTTTAGGAGCATCATTGTCATCCTCCTCTAGGACAATTTCATGTGGCTGTTCAAAATTCTCAATAGGTGTACTATGTTCAGGAGTTATCTCAGAAGAGTATCTAGAATTGCTATTAATGTCTTTCATTGGAAATCTATGTTCAAAGAAAGTAGCATCACGTGATTCCATAATAGTATCAACATGCACATCAGGAACTTCAGATTTAACTACTAAAAATCTATATGCTATGCTACACGAAGCATATCCAAGAAAGACATAATCCACTGTCCTTGGACCAAGCTTGCGCTTTTTATTAATTGGTACATTGACTTTCGCCATGCACCCCCAAGTGCGCAAGTATGAAAGTGATGGTTTTCTCCCAACCCACTTCTCATAAGGGGTTTTCTCTTCTTTGCCCATAGGAATTCTATTCAGAACATGACATGAAGTCAGGACTGCCTCCCCCCACCATGCCTTAGATAAACCACAAGTGTCTAACATGGCATTCACCAGGTCAGTCAACGTACGGTTTTTCCTTTCAGCAATCCCGTTTGACTCGGGTGAATAGGGAGGAGTCCTCTCATGAATAATGCCATGTTCTGCATAGAAATCATCAAAGACTTTGGGAAAGAACTCGCCACCACGATCTGATCTAAGACGTTTGATCTTTCTCTCTAGTTGGTTTTCAACTTCAGCCTTATAGATTTTAAAGTAGTCTAAAGCCTCATCTTTAGTTTTTAGCAAGTATACATAGCAAAATCTAGACGCATCATCAATCAATGTCATGAAGTATCTCTTACCACCTTTTGTCAACACACCATTCATCTCACAAAGATCAGAATGTATGAGTTCTAGCGGTGCCAGGTGTCTCTCCTCAGCAGCCTTATGAGGCTTTCGAGGTTGCTTCGACTGCACACAACTATGGCACTTAGAACCTTTGACTATGGTGATATTCGGAATTAAACTCATGGTTGCAAGACGAGACATAGAGCCAAAATTAATATGACACAAACGAGAATGCCAAATACTCGCAAGATCAACATTAGCACAAATATGGTTCACAGACTTATTATTGAAATCTAACAAAGAAAAGCGGAACAAGCTTCCGCATTCATAGCCTTTACCAATAAATTGTCCAGACTTGGACACAACTAATTTATTGGACTCCAAAACTACCTTGAACCCATCTCTACATAGAAGGGTTCTGCTAACGAGATTCTTGTGTATAGAAGGGACATGATGCACGTTCTTCAGCTGCACGATCTTTCCCGAAGTAAACTTCAGATCCACCGTGCCAGTGCCATGAACAGAAGCATGTGACCCATTCCCCATTAACACGGAAGAATCTCGGGCGCCCTGATAAGAAGAGAACAAGTTAATGTCAGAACACACATGAACATTAGCACCAGTATCAAGCCACCAGCTAGGTGATTGAAATACTGAGAAGATGAAAGGTAAATTACCATACCCTTTGTCTTCCTCATTGCTAGCGACCACTGTGTTGACATTGCCCTTTTTGCCACGGTGATCCGCTCGATCGGGACAATCCTTGGCAAAATGACCCGCCTCGCCACATGCGAAACATGTCAATTCAGCCTTGTTCTTCTTCTTCTTGAAGTTGGTAGTTTTGTTGGGCTTGTTAGATTTTGGCTTTCCTTTCCCCTTGTTGTGGTTCCTTTGAACCATGTTGGCGCTGGAGTGGCCCTCACCTCCTTTAGATCTCGTGTCCTTAGCCCGAGCTTTCTCCTCAACATCTAGAGACGCTATCAGATTTTCAACTGATATCTCCTGTCTCTTATGTTTCAGAGATGTGGCGAAGTTCCTCCATGTAGAAGGCAACTTTGCAATAATGCACCCAGCCAAAAATCGGTCAGGAAGGACTATCTTAAGGTGGTCGAGCTCCTTGTCTATACACTGTATTTCATGAGCTTGCTCTACAATAGAGCGATTATCAACCATCTTATAATCATGAAAGCTCTCCATGATATACAGGTCACTGCCAGCATCTGATGCACCATACTTAGTAGTAAGTGCATCCCACAACTCTTTTCCGTCTATGTACTGAATATTCACATCAACCAGACGGTCAACAAGGGCGCTAAGAACGGCTCCCGTAAAGATAGTATTGGCATGGTCGTACTCTTTCTCCTGTTCAGGAGTCAGTGGACCCTCAGGTCTGCCTTTACTAACATGGAAGACATTCATAGCAGTAAGCCAGAGCGTGGCCTTGACTTGCCATCTCTTAAAGTGCATACCATTAAACTTTTCTGGCTTCAGCGCGTCGACAAAAGCAGCCATAGAAAAACTAGGAAATTGTCTACAATAAGGTTTTTGGATTGTTGAATAATTAGACAAATTCCAAATTAAATTCCGAATATAAATCATGACCAAATCAGAAGAACTGAAATAAAAGCCAAATCAGATGATGCGTACTGATTAGACTTACTGATATATGGCGCGCGCCGGAATCAGCAGGGTCGACGATGTCGAAGTAGCGAAATCTGCAGGGTCGACGAGGTCAGAAGATCACGAGCAGTCGCGTGAAGACGCTTCCCAAAAACCTTATTCGCCCTCTCCCGGTGCAGGATCTAGAAGACGAAGGGTTCCGGAGACCTGCTCTCCTGATCGCAGATGCACCTCTGCGGTCGGGACGAAGGGAACTAAAAGGCGGCTCAGCTATGAAGAGAGGCGAAAGCGAAACTGGGATGATTTGGAGGCTGGCTGTCGGGCTCCTTATATAGGACCGAGTCCGCGACCCCCGATCTTATCCGCCCACAAAAATCTCGCGATCAGTTGATTGAGATTTTATAGCGACCGGTTAGGATAAACGTAACAGCCAAGAAACCAAAAAATCAAACGGCAAAAGGTAGCCGCGCCCCCGCAAGGCGAGGGGCCGGATTTCGGCGGACCATTCACGCGCATGTCGTGCACCCGCGCCCTTCGCCCCGCCCCGGCCCGGCCCGGCCAGGCGAGGCGAGCGAGTGCGTGCGCACGTGTGGCTCTCCACACTCTCTCCTCTCATCCATGACTTGGTGAGTGAGTGTGGCTTCCATATTTAAGCTAGCTCTACTCCACTAGAACTAGCAATATGGTGCTATTGGTTCCACCAATTCCCTAGCCATCCACTTGTATGGGCTTTTGAGATTTTCCTGGGATTTATTAGAATTTCTTAACTGGGCCAAGCCCATAAATCCTAACACTTTAACCATCTTATTGTTATAAATATAGGCATTTTCCATATCATTTTAATTCCATAAATTAACATTATGGTGATGACATATAAAAGATAATTAATCATAGAAATCGTGATATCAAATTGATCCATATCAATATAGATCAAGAGAACGTAAAGCATATGAATCATATAAATATAATGCGCATATAAACATGGTACATGTATTATGATGGAACAACTGAAAATAATCAGATAGCAACATAAACAGCATGACTGTAAAATTAAAACAAGCAGATATAGCATATTATAATATGACAAAACAAATGAGATAATTCTATGGCTACATACGAAACAACAAAGATGAACATATGAGACATATATAAACTGCAGAATGTAAAACAGTAAGAAACTGAATTGATCATACCCTCCCATGCGCACTGAGGATCCTGATCCTTGTCCAGCTTCTCTTGTCATCCGTACATGATGAAGACGGCAGGAACCAGTGATGAAGATGTTTTGGGCAGTCGCGTAGACGCTCCCCAAAAACCTAATTGCCGATCCCCCGTGCAAGGTCTCGAACGGCAAGGGCTTCGGAGGCACCTATCCTCTCGCCTCTCTGTGCGCGTAGAGCTACGAGATGGAAACACCCACACTTGCGGCTGGACTGTGATTCTGAAGGTTCTGCTCTCGTGTACCAAGTGCCAGGGGTTCTCCTCTACTTAACCTCTCGCAGAGGGAAGTTGAAGGAGAAGGGTCGCATGCTACACGCCAAGGGACAGCTGAAGGGTAAGGGTCGCATGCTGCACGCCAAGAGACAGGCAAGAGTTTAAACTCCCGAGGTTAGTGAGTGCTAAAAATTAACACAACCACACCACGCCCGCTCGCCGCCTGCCTGCCTGCCTGCCTGCCTGCCTCGCCACGCCTGGCCCGAGCCCGGGCCGGCCGACGGCGGCGGCGGCGCGCGCGCGTGTGGCACGCCCTTGACCGTTTCTTGACTTCTCAAATTAAGTGGAATAATTCCCACCATATAAGTCAAGCCAAAAGACCCTTGGACTTCCAGTATGGTGCTATTGGTATTCTCCACCATTACACACCATAGAGTTTATTCAATAAATGGGCCAGGCCCATAAAAGATCCAACAATCCCCACCAAACTCTAGGGTTTGTAATGATGAAGTACCGGAATCACAATACTTTGATATACCAGTGTTTCGATGGAGACTGTTAAGTTAAACATCCATCTAGAATAAGAGTTTCACTCATTCACAACTGAACAATGGACTAAGCCTTGAATTGACAGTTTTGTGCGAAATAAGATTCACTCAAATCCTTTGCTGATACTAGGCTGCAAAAGGGTATTCCCGCTATTTAGAAGCATATAAGTCACACTTCAGTGCCTTTCATGAATATTTAGGGATTACCCAAGTCCCATAGACTGTGACCAGCAGTCTGACTCATATAGGTGTATTCCTCAGAAGATGTTCTGTAGGACAACATCTTACCTTTATAAGACTCTTGGAATACATTAAGGTAAAAACCATCCTGCCTTACAGATAGGAAAGATGTGCATCAAAAATGAGTTAAAGAAGGGATCTTTCCTCATGATAGTCGCCTAGAGGGGGGGTGAATAGGGCGAAACTGAAATTTACAAATATAAACACAACTACAAGCCGGATTAGCGTTAGAAATAAAACCGAGTCCGCGAGAGGGTGTAAAACAAATCTCAAGCAAATAAAAGGTGAGACACATGGATTTGTTTTACCGAGGTTCGGTTCTCGCAAACCTACTCCCCGTTGAGGAGGCCACAAAGGCCGGGTCTCTTTCAACCCTTCCCTCTCTCAAACGGTCCCTCGGACCGAGTGAGCTTTCTCTTCTCAATCACTTGGAACACAAAGTTCCCGCAAGGACCACCACACGATCGGTGTTTCTTGCCGCAATTACAAGTGAGTGTTTGATCACAAGAAAGAAAGCCGAAGAAAAAAGGAAGCGATCCAAGCACAAGAGCTCAAATGAACACTACAAATCACTCTCTCTAGTCACTAGGGCTTTGAATGGAGTTGGGAGAGGATTTGATCTCTTTTGGTGTGCTTTGCAATGAATGCTAGCTCTTGTATAGTGGTTGGAAGCTGGAAAACTTGGATGCAATGAATGGTGGGGTGGTTGGGGTATTTATAGCCCCAACCACCAAACTTGACCGTTGGTGGAGCTGTCTGTCGTATGGTGCACCGGACAGTCCGGTGCACACCGGACATGTCCGGTGCGACAACCTTGTCACCAAATAGCCGTTGGATCGACCGTTGGAGTTCTGACTTCTGGGCCCGCCTTGATGTCCGGTGGCGCACCAGACAGGTACTGTAGAATGTCCGGTGCGCCTGCTCCCGCGTGCCTGATGACTGCGCGCTTCTGGCGCGCATTAAATGCGCCTGCAGGTGACCGTTAGCGCGAAGTAGCCGTTGCCCCGAGGTTGCACCGGACAGTCCGGTGCACACCGGACATGTCCGGTGAATTATAGCGGAGCAGCCTTCGCGAATTCCCGAGACTGACGAGTTCCTGAGCCGCGTCTCAAATGAGCACCGGACACTGTCCGGTGTACACCGGACAGTCCGGTGAATTATAGCGCGCTGGCTCTGGAAATTTCCCGAGGGCGACGAGTTTGAGCTGAAGTCCTCTGGTGCACCGGACACTGTCCGGTGGCACACCGGACAGTCCGATGCGCCAAACCAGAGGAGCCTTTGGTTGCTCCTTTGCCCTTTTGTTGAACCCAACACTTGGTCTTTTTATTGGCTAAGTGTGAACCTTTTGCACCTGAATAACTTATACACTAGAGCAAACTAGTTAGTCCAAAGATTTGTGTTGGGCAATTCAACCACCAAAATTAATTAGGGACTAGGTGTAAGCCTAATTCCCTTTCAATCTCCCCCTTTTTGGTGATTGATGCCAACACAGACCAAAGCAAATATAAAAGTGCATAATTGAACTAGTTTGCATAATGTAAGTGCAAAGGTTGCTTGGAATTGAGCCAATATAAATACTTACATAATGTGCATGGATTGCTTCTTTATTTTTGACATATTGGACCACATTTGCACCACACGTTTTGTTTTTGCAAATCCTTTTGTTAATTCTTTTCAAAATACTTTTGCAAGATAGTCAAAGGTAAATGAGTAAGATTTGCAAAGCATTTTCAAGCTTGAAATTTTCTCCCCTGGTTTCAAATGCTTTTCCTTTAACTAAACAAAACTCCCCCTCAAATAAATTCTCCTCTTAGAGTTCAAGAGGGTTTTAAGATATCAAGTTTTGAAAATACTACTTGCTCCCCCTTTAGAACACAAAGAGATACCAATTTTAAAATTTTCCATCCAATTGAAAATCATATTTTTAAAATTAGGGTGGTGGTGCGGTCCTTTTGCTTTTGGGCTCATATTTTCTCCCCCTTTGGCATGAATCGCCAAAAACGGAATCATTAGAGCCCTTCGAATTACTTTCTCCTCCTTTGGTCATAAATAAAAGAGTGAAGATTATACCAAAGTAGGAGTCCTTGTTCTTTGCTCTCTCCCGAAGGATAGAGAGCGGCTTGGAGTGATGGCGAAGGATGAGTTACGGAGTGGAAGCCTTTGTCTTCGCCGAAGACTCCAATTCCCTTTCTATACACCTATGACTTGGTTTCAAATAGACTTGAAAACACATTAGTCATAGCATATGAAAGAGACACGATCAAAGGTATATTTATGAGCTATGTGTGCAAGTTAGCAAAAGAAATTGCTAGAATCAAGAATATTGAGCTCATGCCTAAGTTTGGTAAAAGATTGTTCATCAAGTGGCTTGGTAAAGATATCGGCTAATTGATCTTTAGTATTAATGTATGCAATCTCGATATCTCCCTTTTGTTGGTGATCCCTAAGAAAATGATACCGAATGGCTATGTGCTTAGTGCGGCTATGCTTGACGGGATTGTCGGCCATTTTGATTGCACTCTCATTATCACATAGCAAAGGGACTTCGGTTAATTTGTAACCGTAGTCCCGCAGGGTTTGCCTCATCCAAAGCAATTGCGCGCAACAATGGCCTGCGGCAATGTACTCGGCTTCGGCGGTGGAAAGAGCGACCGAATTTTGCTTCTTTGAAGCCCAAGACACCAAGGATCTTCCCAAGAACTGGCAAGTCCCCGATGTGCTCTTCCTATTGATCTTACACCCCGCCCAATCGGCATCCGAATAACCAATCAAATCAAATGTGGATCCCCGAGGGTACCAAAGCCCAAACTTAGGAGTATAAGCCAAATATCTCAAGATTCGTTTTACGGCCGTAAGGTGGGATTCCTTAGGGTCAGATTGGAATCTTGCACACATGCAAACGGAAAGCATAATGTCCGGTCGAGATGCACATAAATAAAGCAATGAACCAATCATCGACCGGTATACCTTTTGATCCACGGACTTACCTCCCGTGTCGAGGTCGAGATGCCCATTGGTTCCCATGGGTGTCTTGATGGGCTTGGCATCCTTCATTCCAAACTTGGTTAGAATGTCTTGAGTATACTTTGTTTGACAAATGAAGGTGCCCTCGTGGAGTTGCTTGACTTGGAATCCTAGAAAATACTTCAACTCCCCCATCATAGACATCTCGAATTTTTGTGTCATGATCCTACTAAATTCTTCACAAGTAGATTCGTTAGTAGACCCAAATATGATATCATCAACATAAATTTGGCATACGAACAAATCATTGTCAAGAGTTTTAGTGAACAAAGTAGGATCGGCCTTGCCGACTTTGAAGCCATTAGCAATAAGGAAATCTCTAAGGCATTCATACCATGCTCTTGGGGCTTGCTTGAGCCCATAAAGCGCCTTAGAGAGCTTATAGACATGGTTAGGATACTTACTATCTTCAAAGCCGGGAGGTTGCTCAACATAGACCTCTTCCTTGATTGGTCCATTGAAGAAAGCACTTTTCACGTCCATTTGATAAAGCTTGAAGCCATGGTAAGTAGCATAGGCCAATAATATACGAATTGACTCAAGCCTAGCTACGGGTGCATAGGTTTCACCGAAATCCAAACCTTCGACTTGGGAGTATCCCTTGGCCACAAGTCGTGCTTTGTTCCTTGTCACCACACCATGCTCATCTTGCTTGTTGCGGAAGACCCATTTGGTTCCTACAACATTTTGGTTAGGACGTGGAACTAAATGCCATACCTCATTTCTAGTGAAGTTGTTGAGCTCCTCTTGCATCGCCACCACCCAATCCGAATCTTGAAGTGCTTCCTCTACCCTGTGTGGCTCAATAGAGGAAACAAAAGAGTAAGGTTCACAAAAATGTGCAACACGAGATCTAGTGGTTACCCCCTTATGAATGTCGCCGAGGATGGTGTCGACGGGGTGATCTCGTTGGATTGCTTGGTGGACTCTTGGGTGTGGCGGCCTTGGTTCTTCATCCTCCTTGTCTTCATCATTTGCATCTCCCCCTTGATCGTTGCCGTCATTTTGAGGTGGCTCATCTTCTTGATCTTCTTGTTCAACATCTTGAGCCTCATCCTCAATTTGTGTTGGTGGAGATGCTTGCATGGAGGAGAATGGTTGATCTTGTGCATGTGGAGGCTCTTCGGATTCCTTAGGACACACATCCCCAATGGACATGTTCCTTAGCGCTATGCATGGAGCCTGTTCTTCACCTATCTCATCAAGATCAACTTGCTCTACTTGAGAGCCGTTAGTCTCATCAAACACAACGTCACAAGAAACTTCAACAAGTCCTGAGGACTTGTTAAAGACTCTATATGCCCTTGTGTTTGAGTCATATCCTAGTAAAAAGCCTTCTACAGTTTTAGGAGCAAATTTAGATTTTCTTCCTCTTTTAACAAGGATAAAACATTTGCTACCAAAAACTCTAAAATATGAAATATTTGGCTTTTTACCGGTTAGGAGTTCATAGGATGTCTTCTTGAGGATTCGGTGTAGATATAATCGGTTGATGGCGTAGCAGGCGGTGTTGACCGCTTCCGCCCAAAACCGATCCGAAGTCTTGTACTCATCAAGCATGGTTCTAGCCATGTCCAATAGAGTTCGATTCTTCCTCTCCACCACACCATTTTGTTGAGGGGTGTAGGGAGAAGAGAACTCATGCTTGATTCCCTCCTCCTCAAGGAAGCCTTCAATTTGTGAGTTCTTGAACTCCGTTCCGTTGTCGCTTCTTATTTTCTTGATCCTTAAGCCGAACTCATTTTGAGCCCGTCTCAAGAATCCCTTTAAGGTCTCTTGGGTTTGAGATTTTTCCTGTAAAAAGAATACCCAAGTGAAGCGAGAATAATCATCCACTATTACAAGACAATACTTACTCCCGCCGATGCTTATGTAAGCAATCGGGCCGAATAGATCCATGTGGAGTAGCTCAAGTGGCCTGTCGGTCGTCATGATGTTCTTGTGTGGATGATGGGCACCAACTTGCTTCCCTGCTTGGCATGCGCTACAAATCCTGTCCTTCTCAAAATGAACATTTGTTAATCCTAAAATGTGCTCTCCCTTTAGAAGCTTATGAAGATTCTTCATCCCAACATGGGCTAGTCGGCGGTGCCAGAGCCAACCCATGTTAGTTTTAGCAATTAAGCATGTGTCGAGTTCAGCTCTATCAAAATCTACTAAGTATAGCTGACCCTCTAACACACCCTTAAATGCTATTGAATCATCACTTCTTCTAAAGACAGTGACACCTACATCAGTAAAGAGACAGTTGTAGCCCATTTTGCATAATTGAGATACGGAAAGCAAATTGTAGTCTAATGAATCTACAAGAAAAACATTTGAAATAGAATGGTCAGGAGATATAGCAATTTTACCAAGACCTTTGACCAAACCTTGATTTCCATCCCCGAATGTGATCGCTCTTTGGGGATCTTGGTTTTTCTCGTAGGAGGAGAACATCTTCTTCTCCCCTGTCATATGGTTTGTGCACCCGCTGTCGAGTATCCAACTTGAGCCCCCGGATGTATAAACCTACAAAACAATTTTAGTTCTTGACTTTAGGTACCCAAATGGTTTTGGGTCCTTTGGCATTAGATACAAGAACTTTGGGTACCCAAACACAAGTCTTTGACCCCTTGTGTTTGCCCCCAACATATTTGGCAACTATTTTGCCGGATTTGTTAGTCAACACATAAGATGCATCAGAAGTTTTGAATGAAACGGCATGATCATTTGATGCATTAGGAGTTTTCTTTCTAGGCAACTTGGCACGGGTTGGTTGCCTAGAGCTAGACGTCTCACCCTTATACATAAAAGCATGGTTAGGGCCAGAGTGAGACTTCCTAGAATGAGTTCTCCTAATTTTGCTCTCGGGATAACCGGCAGGGTACAAAATGTAACCCTCGTTATCCTGAGGCATGGGAGCCTTGCCCTTAACAAAGTTAGACAAATTTTTAGGAGGGGCATTAAGTTTGATATTGTCTCCCCTTTGGAAGCCAATGCCATCCTTGATGCCAGGGCGTCTCCCATTATAGAGCATACTTCTAGCAAATTTAAACTTTTCATTTTCTAAGTTATGCTCGGCAATTTTAGCATCTAATATTGCTATATGATCATTTTGCTGTTTAATTAAGGCTATGTGATCATGAATAGCATTTACATCAACATCTCTACATCTAGTACAAATAGAAGTGTGCTCAACGGTAGATGTAGAGGGTTTGCAAGATTTTAATTCTACAACCTTAGCATGTAGTATGTCATTCTCATTTCTAAGGTTAGAAATAGTAACATTGCAAACATCAAAATCTTTAGCCTTAGCAATCAAATTTTCATTTTCTACTCTAAGGCTAGCAAGAGAAATGTTCAATTCTTCAATCCTAGCAAGTAAATCATCATCATTATTTGTAGAATTGGCAATTGAAACATTACAAACATGAGAATCAACCTTAGCCAACAAATTAGCATTTTCATTTCTAAGGTTGTCTATTGTCTCATGGCAAGTGCTTAGTTCACTAGATAGTTTTTCACATTTCTCAATTTCTAGAGCATAAGCATTTTTAACTTTAACATGTTTCTTGTTTTCCTTAATTAGAAAGTCCTCTTGGGAATCCAAAAGGTCATCTTTTTCATGAATAGCACTAATCAATTCATTTAATTTTTCTTTTTGTTCCATGTTAAGGTTGGCAAAAAGGGTATGTAAATTATCATCCTCATCACTAGCATTATCATCACTAGAGGACTCATATTTAGTGGATGATTTAGATTTAACCTTCTTCTTTTTGCCGTCCTTTGCCATGAGGCACTTGTGGCCGACATTGGGGAAGAGAAGTCCTTTGGTGACGGCGATGTTGGCGGCGTCCTCGTCGTCGGAGGAGTCGCTTGAGCTTTCGTCGGAGTCCCACTCCCGACAAACATGGGCATCGCCGCCCTCCTTCTTGTAGTACCTCTTCTTCTCCTTTCTTCTCCCCTTCTTGTCGTCGCCCCTGTCACTATCACTTGATAATGGACATTTAGCTATAAAGTGACCGGGCTTACCACACTTGTAGCAAACCTTCTTGGAGCGGGACTTGTAGTCTTTCCCCCTCCTTTGTTTGAGGATTTGGCGAAAGCTTTTGATGATTAAAGCCATCTCCTCATTGTCGAGCTTGGAGGCGTCAATTTGCTGTCTACTCGGTGTAGACTCCTCCTTCTTCTCCTCCGTTGCCTTAAATGCCACCGGTTGTGCTTCGGACGTGGAGGGTTCATCAAGCTTGTTGATCTTCTTGGAGCCCTTGATCATACATTCAAAGCTCACAAAATTCCCGATAACTTCCTCGGGGGTCATTTGAGTGTATCTAGGATTACCACGAATTAATTGAACTTGAGTGGGGTTAAGGAAAATGAGAGATCTTAGAATAACCTTAACCACCTCGTGATCGTCCCACTTCTTGCTCCCGAGGTTGCGCACTTGGTTCACCAAGGTTTTGAGCTGGTTGTACATGTCTTGTGGCTCTTCCCCTTGGCGAAGTCGAAAGCGACCGAGCTCCCCCTCGATCGTTTCCCGCTTGGTGATCTTGGTGAGTTCATCACCTTCATGCGCGGTCTTGAGTAGGTCCCAAATCTCCTTCGCATTCTTCAACCCTTGCACTTTATTGTATTCCTCCTTACTTAAAGAAGCAAGGAGTATGGTTGTAGCTTGAGAGTTGAAGTGCTCGATTTGGGCCACCTCGTCCTCATCATAATCCTCATCCCCTACGGATGGTACCTGTGCTCCAAACTCAACAACATTCCATATACTTTTGTGGAGTGAGGTTAGATGAAATTTCATTAAATCACTCCACCTAGCATAATCTTCACCGTCAAAGGTTGGCGGTTTGCCTAATGGAACGGAAAGCAATGGAGTATGTCTAGATGTACGAGGATAGTGTAGGGGGATCTTACTAAACTTCTTACGCTCTTGGCGTTTAGAAGTTACGGAGGGCGCATCGGAGTCGGAGGTCGATGTTGATGAAGTGTCGGTCTCGTAGTAGACCACCTTCCTCATCCTCTTGTGCTTGTCGCCTTTTCGATGCGATTTGTGGGAAGAAGATTTTTCCTTCTTCTCTTTGTTGTGTGAAGAAGATCTTTTCTCCTTCTGTTTGGAGGAGTCCTTCTTCTTCTCCTTCCTCTTGGTGCGGGACTCTTCCGATGAAGTGCTCCCTTGGCTTGTAGTGGGCTTTTCGCCGGTCTCCATCTCCTTCTTGGCGTGATCTCCCGACATCACTTCGAGCGGTTAGGCTCTAATGAAGCACCGGGCTCTGATACCAATTGATAGTCGCCTAGAGGGGGGGTGAATAGGGCGAAACTGAAATTTACAAATATAAACACAACTACAAGCCGGGTTAGCGTTAGAAATAAAACCGAGTCCGCGAGAGGGTGTAAAACAAATCTCAAGCAAATAAAAGGTGAGACACACGGATTTGTTTTACCGAGGTTCGGTTCTCGCAAACCTACTCCCCGTTGAGGAGGCCACAAAGGCCGGGTCTCTTTCAACCCTTCCCTCTCTCAAACGGTCCCTCGGACCGAGTGAGCTTTCTCTTCTCAATCACTTGGAACACAAAGTTCCCGCAAGGACCACCACACGATCGGTGTTTCTTGCCGCAATTACAAGTGAGTGTTTGATCACAAGAAAGAAAGCCGAAGAAAAAAAGAAAGCGATCCAAGCACAAGAGCTCAAATGAACACTACAAATCACTCTCTCTAGTCACTAGGGCTTTGAATGGAGTTGGGAGAGGATTTGATCTCTTTTGGTGTGCTTTGCAATGAATGCTAGCTCTTGTATAGTGGTTGGAAGCTGGAAAACTTGGATGCAATGAATGGTGGGGTGGTTGGGGTATTTATAGCCCCAACCACCAAACTTGACCGTTGGTGGAGCTGTCTGTCGTATGGTGCACCGGACAGTCCGGTGCACACCGGACATGTCCGGTGCGACAGCCACGTCACCAAATAGCCGTTGGATCGACCGTTGGAGTTCTGACTTCTGGGCCCGCCTTGATGTCCGGTGGCGCACCGGACAGGTACTGTAGAATGTCCGGTGCGCCTGCTCCCGCGTGCCTGATGACTGCGCGCTTCTGGCGCGCATTAAATGCGCCTGCAGGTGACCGTTGGCGCGAAGTAGCCGTTGCCCCGAGGTTGCACCGGATAGTCTGGTGCACACCGGACATGTCCGGTGAATTATAGCAGAGCAGCCTTCGCGAATTCCCGAGACTGACGAGTTCCTGAGCCGCGTCTCAAATGAGCACCGGACACTGTCCGGTGTACACCGGACAGTGCGGTGAATTATAGCGCGCTGGCTCTGGAAATTTCCCGAGGGCGACGAGTTTGAGCTGAAGTCCTCTGGTGCACCGGACACTGTCCGGTGGCACACCGGACAGTCCGGTGCGCCAGACCAGAGGAGCCTTTGGTTGCTCCTTTGCCCTTTTGTTGAACCCAACACTTGGTCTTTTTATTGGCTAAGTGTGAACCTTTTGCACCTGAATAACTTATACACTAGAGCAAACTAGTTAGTCCAAAGATTTGTGTTGGGCAATTCAACCACCAAAATTAATTAGGGACTAGGTGTAAGCCTAATTCCCTTTCACCTCACAATCTACTCCTAGCTTGTTTCTCCACTCTACTTCATGGGATCTCCGATCACATAGAGCAGGTTACCACTAGAGTAGATTTCACATGGGTCTCATACCCATTTCTCTCGATGCACTTTCTATCACATTGCGTGACAGACCCTTAGTGAATTGATTTGCCAGATTATTCGATGTGTGGACATAATCCACCATTATAACTCTGGAGTTTTTCAGCTTTCTGACAGATTTCAATCTCCTCTTAACATGCCTTGTAGACTTCATGTTATTCCTAGAACTGTTAACCTTTGTAATCACAGTTTGGTTGTCACAGTTCATGGAAATAGCCGGCATCGGTTTTCAACTACCGGTAAGTCCAATAGGAAATCACGAAGCCACTCGGCCTCAGCCCTAGCTGTGTCTAATGCTGCGAGTTCTGCTTCCATTGTAGACTTCGTTAAGATAGTCTGCTTGCTAGACTTCCAAGAAACAGCGCCACCTCCAAACAGAAACACATATCCGCTTGTGGCATAAAGCCCATCAGCATCAGAAATTCAGTTGGCATCACAATAGCCTTCCAGCACTTTTGGGTTTCCAGTATAATGAATACCGTATGTCATAGTACCTTTCAAATACCGCAACACTCTCTCAAGAGCACGCCAGTGATCATCTCCTGGTTTTGACACAAACCGACTTAGCTTACTCACAGCATAAGAGATGTCTGGCCTTGTTGCACTTGCAAGGTACATGAGCGAGCCAATGATCTGGGAGTATGTCAATTGATCCCTTGCTATTCTCCGATTCTTTCTCAATAGCATGCTAGGGTCATAAGGTGTTGGAGCAGGATCACAGTCACTAAAACCAAAGCGACTCAATACCTTTTCCACATAATGGGATTGTAACAAAGTTACCCCACCATCAGCTTCTCTAACAAGCTTGATGTTTAGAATGACATTAGCTTCTCCCAAATCTTTCATTTCGAAATTTCTCGATAGAATATTTTTAACTTCCTCAATCACATTGAGATTTGATCCAAAGATCAAGATGTCATCAACATAAAGGCACATCATAACAGACTCACCCCCACCATACCGATAGTATACACACGTGTCAGATTCATTTACAGCAAAACCAGCAGTTGTAAGAGTATTATCAAATTTTTCATGCCATTGCTTAGGTGCTTGTTTTAGGCCATACAATGATTTTATCAACCTGCACACCTTGTTCTCTTGACCATCCGCAATGAACCCTTCTGGCTGATCCATGTAGATCTCCTCATCCAACTCTCCATTTAGGAAAGCTGTCTTAACATCCATCTGATGAATGATAAGACCATAAGAGGCTGCCACGGCTATTAATGTGCGAATTGTAGTCAATTGAGCCACTGGTGAGTAGGTATCAAAGAAATCTTCACCCTCCTTTTGTGTATATCCTTTGGCCACAAGCCTTGCCTTGTACCTCTCAATTGTACCATCAGGCCTAAGCTTTTTCTTGAAGATCCATTTGCAACCTATAGGTTGACAACCATAAGGACGGTCAACGACCTCCCAAGTTCCATTAGACATAATAGATTCCATCTCACTCCTTACTGCTTCCTTCCGTAAGTCAGCATCAGGAGAGGAATATGCCTCACTAATGGTAGTTGGTGTGTCTTCCACAAGGTACACTATAAAGTCATTACCAAAGGATTTTGCAACCCTCTGTCTCTTGCTCTTTCGAGTGACTATAGTGTCATCCTCCTCAGGGATGTGCACGTGAAGATCCTCAGCATGATCTATAGGAACCGACAGTTCGTGCTCATGGGAAATTATAGTCTCATGACTTGTATCACTAGGTGTATTCTTCATGGGAAACTCATTCTCAAAAAATGTTGTGTCTCTTGATTCCATGATGGTATCAACATACATATCAGGCACATCAGATTTTATAATTAAGAACCTATACCCAGTGCTGTGAAAAGAGTACCCAAGGAATATACAATCAACAGTTTTAGGCCCAAGTTTACGCTTTTTGTTGATTGGCACATTCACTTTAGCCAAGCAACCCCAAGTACTTAAATATGAGAGATTTAATCTTCTCTTTTTCCATTCCTCAAATGGTGTGATCTCTTTGTTCTTTGTTGGAACTCTATTCAGGACATGACATGCTGTCAGAATCGCCTCACCCCACCATGCCTTGGATAATCCCGCTGTACTCAACATGGCATTCACCAAATCTGTTAGAGTGCGGTTTTTCCTTTCAGCAATCCCATTGGATTGTGGTGAGAATGGCGGTGTCCTCTCATGAATAATACCATGTTCCACACAGAACTCATCGAACACATTAGAGAAATATTCTCCACCTCGATCGGACCTTAACCGTATTATTTTCCTCTCAAGTTGGTTCTCAACTTCAGCTTTATAGGCATTAAAATAATTAAACGCTTCATCTTTTGTTTTTAAGAGATACACATAGCAAAATCTAGTGGAGTCATCTATAAAAGTGAGAAAGTATTTTTTACCACCTTTTGTCAAAATTCCATTCATCTCACATAGATCAGAATGAACAAGTTCTAGAGGTGCCAAACTCCTCGCCTCAGCAGCCTTGTGAGGCTTGTGGGGTTGTTTTCATTCAACACACATGGCACTTAGACTTTTTGACCAAGTTAAATTTAGGAATTAGATTTAGATTTGCTAACCGCATAAGACAGCCAAAGCTTGCATGACAAAAACGTGAATGCCATAAATCTGACTCATCAGAAAAATGAACAGAATTCACCATTTTATTACACACATCATGCAGTGATAAGCGGAACAAGTCTCCGCAGTCATATCCTTTTCCAACAAAAATACCATGTTTTGACACAACACATTTATTAGACTCAAGAACAACTTTGTATCCATCTCGACATAGCATAGAAGCGCTAACGAGATTCTTCTTGATAGAGGGCACATGCTGCACGCTCTTCAATGGCACCGTCTTTCCCGAAGTAAACTTCAGAATGACCGTACCAACACCAAAAACATGAGCACGCGACCCATTTCCATTAACAAGGCGCCAGACCTCCCAACCTGATAGGAGGAGAACATAGAGGCATCAGCACACACATGAATGTTTGCACCACTATCCATCCACCACTCAGGTGAATTACAAACTGGAAGAACAAATGGTAAAGAATTACCATACCCAGATGTTCCATCTTCAGTTTCAGTGGTTACAACATTAACTGATTTCTTGTCCTGCGTGAACTTGCGATCAGGGCACTCTCTTGCCCAATGTTGATCACTGCCACAGACAAAGCATCCTCCCTTTCCCTTGTTGTTGTTGTTCTTCTTTTTAAATTATGCTGTTTGAACAGGTTTATTTGCGTTCTCTTGTTTGTTCTGGTTTTTCTTCTTGTTGAACTTGCGGAAGTTTCTCTTCTGCACCACATTAGCAGTAGAGGTCTCCACACCTTTTCCATTGTCCTTTGTTCTAGCCCTTTCCTCAACATCAAGAGTACCAATGAGCTCTTCCACATTGAACTCTTGTCTCTTATGTTTGAGAGAGGTAGCAAAGTCCTTCCAAGAAGGTGGCAACTTGGCGATTATACCACCAGCCACAAACTTGTCAGGTAAAGGACAAGGAAAAAGTTCGAGTTCCTTAGCTAGTGCCTGAAACTCATGAGCCTGTTCCACTACAGATCGGTTCTCAACCATCTTGTAGTCATACAACTGCTCCATGAGATACAGCTCGCTACCAGCGTCGTTTACTCCAAACTTTCCAACAAGTGCATCCCACAGCTCTTTCCCTGTAGTAAGGATGATATAGCTTTTCTGGAATTTTGTATCAAGTGCGCTAATTACTGCTCCTCGAAAGAGGTTGTCTTCAGCCTTAAACGTAGCCTCATCCTCAGGAGCTAAGTTGGCAGGCTTGCCCTCAGCGGCATGAAAACAAGACATTGCAGTAAGCCACAATTCCATCTTAGTTTTCCATATCAAGAAGTTTTTACCATCAAAAGGATCAGGCTTAAGCACAGTAGCAAAACCTCTGACAGAAAAATGCCTAACATTAGGTTTTTGGATTGTTATAAATATAGGCATTTTTCATATCATTTTAATTCCATAAATTAACATTATGGTGATGACATATAAAAGATAATTAATCATAGAAATCGTGATATCAAATTGATCCATATGAATATGGATCAAGAGAACATAAAGCATATGAATCATATAAATATAATGCACATATAAACATGGTACATGTATTATGATGGAACAACTGAAAATAATCAGATAGCAACATAAACAGCATGACTGTAAAATTAAAACAAGCAGATATAACATATTATAATATGACAGAACAGATGAGATAATTCTATGGCTACATACGAAACAACAAAGATGAACATATGAGACATATATAAACTGCAGAATGTAAAACAGTAAGAAACTGAATTGATCATACCCTCCCATGCGCTCTGAAGATCCTGATCCTTGTCTAGGGATGGCAATGGGTTGGGTTTGGATCAGGTAGAGTAAATACCCGCCCGCGACCATACCCGCGGGGATTATCCATATACGCCCATGACTATACCCACGAATAAAATTTTATACCCGTGCCCGTACCCATCGGGTATCAGGCGGATATCGGGTATCGGTCGGGTATAGCAACTTGGTGCATTCTCCCTAAATGAAGTCTAGTGCAGTACTGACACTAATACTAGAACCAGATCAGAAGCATCAGCAGACAGGGCGGGATGGCAATAGGATGAGCTGTCGAGAATGGACGGCTAGCTAGCGTACTGGTAGGTTGAAAATCTAAAATCACTATTTTCGGATATCCGTCGGGTACCCGCGGGTAAGAAATCAAATCCGTACCCGACCCGTAATAAAATCGGGTCGGGTACAGGTAAGACCCACGGGTTAAATTTCGTGTCCGAACCCGCGGGTAAAATTGCCATCCCTATCCTTGTCCAGCTTCTCTTGTCATCCGTACGTGATGAAGACGGCAGGAACCAGTGATGAAGATGTTTTGGGCAGTCGCGTAGACGCTCCCCAAAAACCTAATTGCTGATCCCTCGTGCAAGGTCTCGAACGACAAGGGCTTCGGAGGCACCTGCTCTCTCGCCTCTCTGTGCGCGCAGAGCTACGAGATGGAAACACCCACACTTGCGGTTGGACTGTGATTCTGAAGGTTCTGCTCTCGTGTACCAAGTGCCAGGGGTTCTCCTCTACTTAACCTCTCGCAGAGGGAAGCTGAAGGAGAAGGGTCACATGCTGCACGCCAAGGGACGGGCAGCTGAAGGGTAAGGGTCGCATGCTGCACGCCAAGAGACGGGCAAGAAGTGAAACTCCCGCGGTTAGTGAGTGCTAAAACTGCACACCAAGAGACGGGCAAGAGTTGAAACTCCCGCGGTTAGTGAGTGCTAAAAATTAACACAACCACGCCCACCTGCCACGCCCAGCCCGAGCCCGGCCGGCGGCGGCGCGCGCGCGTGTGGCACGCCCTTGACCGTTTCTTGACTTCTTAAATTAAGTGGAATAATTCCTACCATATAAGTCAAGCCAAAAGACCCTTGGACTTCCAATATGGTACTATTGGTATTCTCCACCATTACACACCATAGAGTTTATTCAATAAATAAGCCAGGCCCATAAAAGATCCAACACTTATGGTAGGGCTTTAGAGTTTAGGGCTAGTTTGAAAGAAAATCTCATTTTTATAAAGAATTTTTATTTTTTAAAAGAAAATCAGTTTATTTTTATTTGGAAAATAGAAATTTTTTGGAAAAATAGAGTTCCTAAATTACCCATTAAAAGTAAGAATAAAGTGCTTTAAACTTTTTATAACTAAAAAAATTTAGAGAACGGGATCCAAACATGTCATAGCTCCTAAAACAAACATGTGCACGCAGTGATCCTTAAAATACACATTCTATTTATTTATACTAGATCGTGGGGCGTCCCTTCGGGCGCCCTATCCAGTATACATGTTATATTCAAATTAAGTAGAGGATGATTGAATCTCTAACAAAACATTTTAGTTCTAGATAGACTGAATATAACCCACATTAAAGTTGCAGCACCACATCTAAACGCGTACCACACCTAGACACATACCACACCTAATGTTGCGCGCCCTTTCAACCATTTAAAAAACGATTGAATAGCAACAATTACATGAAGATCTAGAAAAACAAAGATGATTACCATATACAGTAAGATATAAGACAACAGACAACCGACAGCATCATATAAAATCATTAAGTCTCTAGCGGTTCATCAACAAGACCGGAACTGCATTTTCAGTTTTGCTCTTTAAAAATAGGAGATGTTACATGACAAGACCCCAAAACAGCAGCTGATCATCATAGGTCCTTTGCATCCTTCTTGCGAGCACAAAAGCAAGATGTCCTCTCTTTTGCAGCTACGCACCATCCTTTTCCAATCTGCAATCAAAGGCTATTAGGAACAATTAACAGGTAACATGCATCATGCCATCTAGAAGCATGTGAGCACTTTGAATAGACTGAACTACCTAGGTTTAGATGTGGCACCAACAGAAGCAATGCCAATGTAATCATGCATAGGAAAATAGCATTAGCTAGTGCATTATAAAAGAATTCACATGGATAGATTTTATTTTGTTAGCAAGAAGTTATATATACTATGCAGTGGTTGTACTAAACCAAGCAAAATAAGAATTTTGCTGAACCAAAAAAGATCGACAGCCTTTCATACGAAAAGAAAGAGATGTACAACACTGACTCATACCAAGGCTTTAGATCCAAAAGTTAAATATTCTAAACTCACAGGGAAGTTACACCCATTGCCCCAAAAGGCAAACATGTAAGTAACAACCATAGTGAGGTATAGAGGAAACACATGATACAGAATCCGTTCATTCTCAATCGTCTACTCAAAATTTATCACAAAACTAAAAATTCTAACTAAATTAATATAGTATGCAAGAGCAAATTCTTTAAATTGAGTAGCTTTTCAAGCTGCAGATGAGGCCAAAAGAACAAAAAAACATTCTTTCTATCACCAAAAAAGCAATGTATTTAGAACACAGGGATATATTAGCATTATGTGTCAGATCATTCGCTAGGTATCAGTTCAGTGATTAGATTAGTGAACGTATAGCACCTTTTCCACAACAGATGTCAACTTGAAAGTGAGATACAAGCCAGTGGTTAGAGACGAAAATAGGCTTCCATACTCCTTGTTCAGGAAAAAACGGTACCACACAGGTGTAGGCAATAATGCACGGTACAAAAGTAGAAAATATTCCACAATCGTCAACATTTGACCCTGAACAGCAAGGAGAGAAAATTGGTTATAGTGTCTCCCGACTACGATTATGCAGAAGTAAACAAACCACACCATGAGTTATTGAGGAAATGTGCCAAAATATTTCACAGAAAATGTAGGATAACAAATGTAGATGGTTTACCTGCCTACGATAGCTACGGCCTCTGCTGTTCTTATAGTACATCAGCAGTAAACATTTGACAACCATAGCAGTTTGGCGCACCATTGTATCTGCAGAACATTAAGGGACATGTGACCAAAGATTATACAAGAAAGCATCACCACTAGGACAGTATACAGTACTGTTGGTTGAACAAATATAAAACGACCACGGTGTTGAAATATGTGACAGGTTACCCACTTACAACCTAGTAACAACCTAACTACTTGTAGAAGGCAAGTACATATGCAGACGTCAAGTAAAGCCAACTCGTGCACCTAAGCCCAGTTGACAAAATGGATATTCCAGCTACGACTACTTAATTTCAGGCAGTATATGACTTCAACTGGCATCAGCATTATCACTTTGCAACCAATGAAGAGACAAAATGTAAATATGTACAAACACCATACCGTTCACCAAGATGATGAATATTGCGTGCCAAAATGGTGGTATTTCTTTTGGAGGAAGCATCATGAGAGGTCTTATAAGATCCCCATTCTTGTAACACCAGTAAAATCCAGATACATGAACAACAAATAATATTGTAATCCCGACAAGAACTGGAATTTTTCTCTCCCTCTGCATGCATGGGACACAAAAAAATCAAGTCAGTCAATATATTTCAGTAACAGAGAAAAAATGTATAAAATTATTAAAAGCAACTGAGTTTGAAGGATTTTATAATTTAAGGTATCAGAAATTCGCTATAGAAACAGGACTCCCAATTGATATCAAAACTAATCAATTACTGCAGCATTAGAAAAATCAATCATGTTTATGTATACACACACATGACAATTCTTGACTGTGGGGCAGAGGTTGTCCACCTAATTAATCCTTGGACAATTGGACATCGTAACCAAATGAAAGGACAACATAGCCTTGGTGATTTCTTATACACATGCGCAGAATCATATTGTCTTCATGCGCAGGAAATCCATAAAATGTATCCATAAAATGGTTATGTGACCAAATAGCTTAAAGTTCACCATGTTTGATGACTAAAATATTCCATGTTTAGAACACTTGAAACCATTCATTAGATGTGCAAAAACAACTCTATGCAAAGTACTGGCATTCAGTGAAACCAGAATTATTTAATTGCATTAACACATTAGTCAAATTACACCAGAAGTTCAACAAAACAATCACCAATCTTCAGAGCAGTCTGCTTACACAGGATATCGTTGGACTTGAACATCACCGCAGCAATCCAAATTGTCACAAAGAAACCTGTGCGAAATAAACCAAAACAAATTTAGACAACATTCCCCACACGTCCACATTACTTCAATCCGCAAATACTGTGAACCTATGTTCTAAGCATCAAGTTGGTCATGTACATATCAATTTGCTGCTCTATTGAAAAGGAAGATAAGTGAGGAACACCTTGCAAATGTTGTCGGATGAAGACGACGAGCAGCAGCAGTGAGAAGGGCAGTATCTGCTCCACCCACCTGGCCACCTGCTGTATATCGTACCGCTGGTACGACGACGAGGATTCCCTGCCGCCCTCCCCGCCGCCAGCGGCAGGTGATGAGTCCTCGGGGCGCGTCCTCGTTGCCTGTCCATCCTCTTCCTCCTCCTCGACGATCACCTCCTCGGCCCTCTCAGACGACGTCCCCGCCTCGCCGGGCGCCACAATCCGGATCGACACCTCGCCCGGCCCCGCCCCGGTCCCTGGCTGTTGGATTCCACCACCGGGATCGGGCCGGAGGATGCCGGAGTACTCGAGCAGCGCGGTGAGCGGCGCCTGGATGAAGCTGGACGCCGAGAAGTGCAGGTCGTACCTCCTGGACGGCGTGGGCGGGGGCTGCGGCGACGGGGCGCGCGGCGGATGGGGCTGCGGAGGCGGGGGCGCGCGCGTCCATCGGAGCCGGGCGGGGCGGCGCGCGGGCGGAGGGGAGCTTCCAGAGGAGACCGAGCCCGCCGCGGCGGTGGCGGCGGAGGGCGGGCGGCGGCGCGTCGAGGGCCGAGGGGGAGGGCGGAGGGGACGACGTCGGGGCGGCGCGGAGGCCGCACGCGGCGAGGCGGAGGCGGAGGCGGTGGAGGGGCCCCGTGCTCGTCGCCGTCGTCGTCGCTGTCGCGGGCGCGGTGGGAGGAATTTTTCTGGGAGGATGGAGGCGGGGGCGGGGGGCCGAGAGCTCCTGCTAGGGTTGGGAGCGGCGATGTGCGGGCAAGTTCTAGAACCGGGAGCGACGATGCGTGACCGAGGACCATAAACTGAATTAGATAAAAACTTCGGGTCCGGGACCGCGTGTGGACGTGTATGCAGTCTGCACGCCCGGCCCCCGCCGTATGTGCCGTACGCGGGAAGCGCGGAGAGCGCTCGAATCCCTGGCGTCTTTTAACTAAAGGTAATTGTTCACGCGAAATAACCACGACAGATTCTAGGTGTTTGAAATAGACACGTAGCAGTACACTTAAATCAAACAACACTTCGAATGGTTTAACTCCGATGGTTCCTAGGAGATCGTGTGTGTGTGAACTATGTGAGTTACACTGCAAGTGCCGTGCCGTTGCCGTGAAGCCATCCCAGTGTAGCTACTCAACACATGAAATTAAGGTGTGATTTGGTTCACATATTTATAACATGATAAGTAACTAATAATATTAAATTATATTTGTTTAATTGTAACCATAATCAGATACTACATAAAAATTGAAATCGACCGATTTAAACTTATTATCGATAGTATTCGAGTGTAAATCATTATCGTTGTCATTTACGTTACATTTTTTGAACCAAACAACATCTAGAGTTTTGATCCTATTCGTACCATACGGTCCATACCTATATATCGTGATCACAGATGCAGTGTCCCGGAAGGAGTTGAACACATGGCTGTTGCCGAGATGGCGACTCGATTGTATTGCGAGTATGATTGGACGGACGGATGGACCGACCGATGGCGAGGACCGGTTCCTTTGTGTAACCTTTTTTGTTTGTTTTGGAAAGCCATGCCATGTAGGCACACACACGAGTCAACGGACTCGCGTCACGTTACGGTGACGGTTCTGTTGCTGTCTGGCTTCCGGAATGGAAAAGGCAAAAGCAGGAACCGAAGAGCGTTTAATTGCCGCGAATATCACACATCACCTATTCACGTACACCCGGTCCCACGATAATGACCCTTCCTTTTACTTTTAGGCATCTTCGGCTTAATTTAAAATGTTTAATTTTTATCATCCAATTTACTATGAATTATTGTAACACCTAGAATTATACGGTTAGACTTGTAAAAAGAACTTTTTAATAATAATTTTCTTGCCTTAGGGTTACAACTCTAAATAAATAAATAAATAAATAGCTTTCCTAATAGAGATTTAATATGGATTCCTATATGGATCCAGTTATCTCTTTTCTAGAAATGTTTATATATTTATTAGCACTCTCTAAAAGTATTTTTATACCCTAGGAATTATGTTCTTAAAACACATATCCTTGTGAGTATGGATTTCATAATTAAAAGCCTTTGCTTAGATAAGATAATAAATAAATGGATAAAATTATAGTTTGCATTCATGATGGGATTTTGTTTGTGCAGTTGAACTTGAATTGAAAATTCAAACCAGATTTGAACTGATACTTAAAAATACCAAATAAAACCAGAAACTAAAACTAAAAATAAAATCTCTAATCAAGATATAATTTAGACTATATTTGAATTAATTATTTATTTAAGTTATTTTCTCACATGGTTTATAAAATCAACACAAGAGCTAGTTTTAATTACTTAATCACGTAGGTCTTCCGAAAACTATACCTTTTAAACCGTAACTCCGATTTTAGTGATTCTCGAACCTACAATCTCGTAGCGACGCGTAGAATATCCTTACTCTATTTTGTTCTTATGCTTTGGTGTATTGTTACCATACCCATTATTTGCTTGATTGTATGTATTGCTACGAGTAGAAGCGAGGTCACGAGGAACCTGAATACCAAATTGGAGAAGTATCTCGAGTTGCACCAAAGAAGCAAGTTGTGCCCATGATCACTCTTCTTTACCTAATAATGTTCCGGTTAATCACTGTGACACGCTCAGGTTAATTTCATGGGACCTAATAGGTTTCCCTAGTTTTGTTCACCTTACACTTTGCAAACAAATGAACTATTGGGTAGACTTGCTATTGCTCTACCTGGTTTTGGGATTAATGCTATATTTAATTACGATCATGTTCCATTGTTATTCTTAGTTTAATTATTGTTCATGATAAGATTATTATGTTAAATAGAACATGGAGCGACCACCCGGGAAAATAGTGCTACCACAAGGGTGGTAAGGGATGCCCTTGGTTGACTAATTAAGAAAGCTAGTGGGGAACTACCTTACCCGATAGGGGCAAGGGCGATAGAGGAGTTGTCTGAGAGCACCTAGAGGGGGGGTGAATAGGTGATCCTGTAAAATTCAACACTAAATAGCTACAAAACTTAGTTATATAAGTGTTAGTGCGACTAAGTAGTTGAGAAGCGAGTTCTTGTGGACAAAACAATCACAGAGAAAGCAATCACAAGAGACACACGATTTTATCCCGTGGTTCGGCCAAGTAACACTTGCCTACTTCCACGTTGTGGCGTCCCAATGGACGAGGGTTGCACTCAACCCCTTTCAAGTGATCCGATGATCAACTTGAATACCACGATATTTTCCTTAGAGTATTTCCCCGTTTGCGAGGAATCTCTACAACTTGGATTCTCTCGCCCTTACAACAAGGATCACAATGAAGGCATAGAGTAAGGTTGGGAGAAGCAACACACGCAAGACTCAAATATGCAGCACACCCACACACACAAGTGAAGACTCAAGCTCAAATGACAACATAGGGAGTTCATGACTCGAATGGAGCTCAATTCTCTAACACAACAAAACGAATGCGCGGGAGCAGAGTCTGGATGCTTGAGAATACTTAGAGAATACTTGGTTAGCTCCTCCATGCGCCTAGGGGTCCCTTTTATAGCCCCAAGGTAGCTAGGAGCCGTTGGAGGCTAACAAGGAAGGCTATCCCTGCCTTCTGTCGAGTGGCGCACCGGACAGTCCGGTGCGCCACCGAACAGGTCCTGTAGACGGTCCGGTGCCTGATCTCCTTCCAAATTTGGCATATCCGACCGTTGCTCCTTTGGGCTGATTGGCGCACCGGACAGTCCGAATCACTAGCTAACCGTTGGAGCAGTCCACGTGTCGCGCGAAGATTGCGCGACCGACCATTGGCGCTGGCAACTGTTGGCTCACCGGATAGTCCGGTGCACCACCGGACAGTCCGGTGAATTATAGCCACGTCGCCCAATTGCTTTTCCTGAGAGCGACGAGTTCGCCGAGGATGCCTCACCGGACAGTCCGGTGAAGTATAGCAGTACGCCGCCGTCGATTCCCGAGAGCAGCACTTTCACCGGAGACCAGCCTGGCGCACCGGACACTGTCCGGTGTGCCAGACTAAGCTAAAGTTTGGCTGCACAGAGCCAAGTCTTTTCGGTTTCTTTTCTTCTTCTTTTCTCACTGTTTCTAGCACTTAGAGAACTTCATTAGTATTCAAAAACAAATGTACTAAGTCTAGAAACATACCTCATGCCTTGATTTGCACTTTTCAACCTTTGACACATTAGGACTTAAAGAAACGTGTTGGGCACTTAATCACCAAAACATTATAGAAATTGCCCAAGGGCACATTTCCCTTTCAATCTCCCCCTTTTTGGTGATTTATGCCAACACATCAAAAAGCAACACAAAACATGCAACATCGATTCAAATTGAAGACCAAATTGTTTTTGCTATAATTTGGCATATTTGGATCACTCTTTGCCACCACTTGGTTTGTTTTTGCAGATCAAATTGTTTTTCCTACCTCTAAGTCAAACACACTTGTTTGGGCACATGGAGAGTTATTCCAAGAGTAAAATTGATCAAGTGCCCAAAACTCCTCCTTTTTCCCATAATCAAAATTCTCCCCCACAAGAGACCAAATTTTGTAATAAGAGTATTTTGGACAAATCAAAAGTTCTAACTCTATTGTTTTCAAAATTCACAAGTGGTAGCTGATCCATTTGCTTTGGCCTTAATTTCTCCCCTTTGGCATTAATCACCAAAACAGGAAAATTTTTGGTCCTTTAACTCCATTGCCTCACCAAAAATGTCAATTAAGAGCAAAAAGGCAACTAGAGCATAAGAATGAACTTGGAATTAAGTACGCTAATACCGGAGTGCAGTGGAAGTCTTGTCATTGTCCAATTTCACCTTTCCCTTTCAATGCACCTTGGAGACTACATCAAGTATACTCAAACAAATAGATTAGTCTCAAAGGGTTAAGTTGTAGCACATCTCCCCCTAAATATGTGCATCATTCACACATGGACTTGTGAGGTCCGGGGATCCCTTGCACAACTTGAGCACCATAAATAAGCAACAAATCACATAAATGTATGAAGTAACATGATCAAAGGCATAGACTACATGTATGCTATAGATCAATCCAAGTTACGCGAATCTAAGACATTTAGCTCACTACGCAACCTGCAAAATGTTTTCTTATCCAACGGCTTGGTGAAGATATCGGCTAGCTGGTTCTCGGTGCTAATATGGTACACCTCGATATCTCCCTTTTGCTGGTGGTCTCTCAGGAAGTGATGCCGGATGTCTATGTGCTTATTGCGGCTGTGTTCAACAGGATTATCCGCCATGCAGATTGCACTCTCATTGTCACATAGGAGTGGGACTTTGCTCAGATTGTAGCCAAAGTCCTGGAGGGTTTGTCTCATCCAAAGTAGTTGCGCGCAACACTGTCCTGCGACAACATACTCGGCCTCAGCGGTGGATAGGGCAACAAATGTTTGTTTCTTTGAACTCCAAGACACCAGGGACCTTCCTAGGAATTGGCACATCCCTGATGTACTCTTCCTATCAACCTTGCATCCAGCATAATCGGAGTCTGAATATCCAATCAAGTCAAAGGTAGACCCCTTTGGATACCAGATCCTGAAGCAAGGCGTAGAAACTAAATATCTAAGAATTCGCTTAACGGCCACAAGGTGACATTCTCTAGGGTCGGATTGATATCTAGCACACATGCATACGCTTAGCATAATGTCTGGTCTACTAGCACATAAATAAAGCAATGACCCTATCATAGACCATATGCCTTTTGATCAACGGACTTACCTCCTTTGTTGAGGTCGACACGCCCGTCGGTTCCCATCGGTGTCTTCGCGGGCTTGGCGTCCTTCATCCCAAACCGCTTGAGAAGATCTTGAGTGTACTTTGTTTGGGAGATGAAGGTGCCGTCTTTGAGTTGCTTCACTTGGAACCCAAGGAAGTAGTTCAACTCACCCATCATCGACATCTCAAACTTGTGAGTCATCACCCTGCTAAACTTCTCACAAGACTTTTGGTTAGTAGAACCAAATATTATGTCATCGACATAAATTTGGCACACAAAAAGATCACCATCACAAGTCTTAGTAAAGAGAGTGGGATCGGCTTTCCCAACCTTGAAAGCATTGGCAATTAAGAAATCTCTAAGGCATTCATACCATGCTCTTGGGGCTTGCTTAAGTCCATAGAGCGCCTTAGAGAGCTTGAACACATGGTCGGGGTACCTGTCATTCTCAAAGCCAGGGGGTTATTCCACGTATACCTCCTCCTTGATTGGCCCGTTGAGGAAGGCGCTCTTTACATCCATTTGAAATAGCCTGAAAGAGTGGTGAGCGGCATAGGCTAATAGAATTCGAATAGACTCTAGCCTAGCCACAGGAGCAAAAGTCTCCTCGAAATCCAAACCTGCGACTTGGGCATAACCTTTTGCCACAAGTCGAGCCTTGCTTCTTGTCACCACCCCGTGCTCATCTTGCTTGTTGCAGAACACCCACTTGGTTCCCACAACATTTTGCTTTGGACGTGGCCATCGTGCGTATTGCGGCCGTTGGAACATCATCTTCATCTATGTCATCAAGATCAACTTGCTCTCTTGGAGAGGCATTAGTCTCATCAAATACAACGTCGCTAGAGACTTCAACCAAACCCGATGATTTGTTGAATACTCTATACGCTTTTGTATTTGAGTCATACCCTAGTAAAAACCCTTCTACTGTCTTGGGAGCAAATTTAGAATGTCTACCTTTCTTCACCAAAATGTAACATTTGCTCCCAAATACACGAAAGTAAGAAACATTGGGTTTGTTACTGGTGAGGAGTTCATACGAGGTCTTCTTGAGAAGGCGATGTAGGTAGAGCCAGTTTATGGCGTGGCAAGCTGTGTTCACAGCTTCCGACCAAAACCGCTCGAGCGTCTTGAATTCTCCAAGCATTGTTCTCGCCATGTCGATAAGCGTCCTGTTCTTCCTCTCTACCACACCATTTTGCCGTGGTGTGTAGGGAGCGAAAAACTCGTGCTTGATGCCTTCTTCCTCAAGATACTCCTCCACTTGCAGATTCTTGAACTCGGACCCGTTGTCACTTCTTATCTTTTTCACCTTGACCTCAAATTCGTTTTGAGCCCTCCTTAGAAAGCGCTTTAGGGTCCCTTGGGTTTTTGATTTATCCTGCAAAATTAATACCCAAGTGAAGCAGGAAAAATCATCAACAATTACAAGACCATACTTACTTACCCCGATGCTAAGGTAGGTGACGGGTCCGAAGAGGTCCATGTGAAGAATCTCCAGTGGTCTTGATGTTGTCATCACATTCTTGCTGTGATGCACGCTTCCCACCTGTTTCCCTGCCTGACAAGCTGCACAAGGTCTATCTTTCTCGAAACAAACATTGGTTAGTCCTAACACATGTTCTCCCTTTAGAAGTTTATGAAGGTTCTTCATCCCAACATGTGCTAGACGACGATGCCACAGCCAGCCCATACTAGTCTTAGCTACTAAGCATGCATCTAGATCGGCCTCCTCTTTCGAAAAATCAACTAAGTAGAGTTTGTCGTCTAATACACCCTTAAAAGCTAATGAACCATCACTCCTTCTAAAGACAGATACATCAACGTTTGTAAAAAGACAATTGTAACCCATGTGACACAATTGACTTACAGACAGAAGGTTCACTACACGACGGTTCACTTACAGCGACCTACGGTTGGTTGCTAAAACGGCCTTCAGCGACCTATGGTTGGTCGCTAAAAACTTTTAGCGACCCATAAGGATGGTCGCTGTAAGTGCCGTCGCTAAAGGCTTTAGCGACCGACATCTTTTTAGCGACCGACCGACCGTTGCTAATATTGTATATTTAGCGACTAACCGTGGGTTGCTGTACTATAGATTTAGCAACCAACCGTAAGTCGGCATACTATACATTTAGCAACCAATAGAAAGTCGCCCTTTTTACAGTTGTTATTAATAATAACATACATTTAATTAAGCATCACAAATCACAGATTTTTATACACAAAACATAAAGACATACACAGTTAATCAGTATACCATAGTCATAGATCCATCACATAAACACAAAAGCACCACAATTATATATTCACAAAAGCATCACAATTATAATATCATTCACAACTAGATCATTTACAGATAGCTAGCTAGATCATTCACAAAAGCTCTAGAGATGATCAGTCATAAAAGCACCACAGCGACATCACTCTAGCTTGAAGCAGTTCAAAAGCCCACAACTACATCACTCTAGCTGCTCCAGAGCTGATCAGTCACAAAAGCACCAAAGCTACACTAATGCTTCAAGCAGTTCAAAAGCCTTCAGACAACCACTCCAGCTTCTTGTATCCTCCTATTTTAAGGTACAAGCTTTCTTTGTCTAGAACACCCTAGAAAAAAGTACAACAAAATAGTATATTGTTGCTACATTTGCAAATAAAAATATAAGCATACATCAGAATATGAAATAACACTCAAAATATAAGCAACTCAAAAAACCATGGCCCGTACCTCCTTTGCACGAATAACAACATCTGATGCTTGCATCATCCCATAAGAAGGAATACGTGGTTGCTAAATCATAGCTGACATAGTATGATCCAGAATCAGCAGGAAATAATGAGCAAAAGTGAGTATTTCCCGTGGGAAAGAAAACACGTACAGAAGTTATCACGTTACTACCTTTGGCATGAGGGAACATATAACGTTTGCCTTTTTTTTCCAGCTGCAAGCACAAGACATGCATGGCCTGCTGTAGCTCCTATACAAAGTGTGTGGATCTGCATGGCAAATAGTAACCTCATCATGATGTCCATAAATGTAGAAAAAATGATGAATTTTAACAATTCACAGTTTGGACACTGAATTCAATTCGTACAAACATCCGGTCCTAATCTTATGTTGATGAAACAGGGACCTGACAAGTTATTGATATCAGCGCTAGTGCAAAGTTTGGCTAAACTGTAGATTTATTTGATACAAACATCCCATCTTAATCTTATGGTGATGAAAACAGGGTGCTGATCAGTTCAGAATATCAGCATACAGTGCAAAGTTTGTATTTATGGCCACTCTTTCGTTGAACAAATAAATACACAAAGAAGTTTGCTTTTACACACTCCATCAGAACTGGGTGTAACTAAGTTGGTGGGGCTGCTGGTGAACACCTCCATGGCCCAAGTTTGAGTCATCATCTTCATCTCAAATTTGGAAGCCTAATTTTCTTCTTGGTTATGATGCCATTGCCACCTAGTTCCTCCAATGCTGATCAAGTTTTTTACACGCTCCATCCAGTTCAAACAAATGATCGACAAGTCATTCATTGAATCATTAGTAATCTCTACAGAACTAGGCAGATCGAGATTGCATACACAGTAAAATTCTTCTTTTAAAAATAAATTATGTCCACTGAGAACTTCTTTGCATAAAATAGATGTTCATGTTTCAGTAAATAATCAGCATCAATCTGTACCAAATGATCAACATTACACTACTGAACTGCAGATAGTAAATGTAAGGCATAGCACCTCAGTTTTCATACGCATCATTGCATCATAGATTGCAAAACCTTCGCTCTCCATCCCGACCTGACAAATACGGACAATCAATTAAAGAACTATTTGACTACATAGCAACCATGACGACATGATACAAATGCTAAAGAGACCTTATAATCTACCCTAATTAGAAGAACATGAATAAGCCAAATTCTACCGGTACTGACCCCAATACTAGAAATACCTGACTGAAGTCACCAATTGAATAATCTTGCTTACCGGTTCACCATCATCGCGAGCCGTTCCAGTTGAGTTGATGTATATATAAACATGTTCTTTACTGTTCATCCATTCAAGGTACATCAACTGGGCAACAATGAGCTCAGTCACTGCTGGTACCAACTATGAAAATGGAAGACAATCTTGTGAGATTATTGAATGCGATGAAAGAATCATCAATTCTACTCTTACAGCATGGTGTATGAAAGAAATGCATCATGAATCAAAGATATAAACATGCCATTTTGTTACATACCTAGAATGAATTGTTTACAATAGAATGAGTACAGGTATACTGAAAAACAAAATTTATCTAATCATCAAAATGAACAATGTTCATCAAGCAGTTTGTAAATAAGGTTCTTCTACATATGTCACAAAAAGCTTGGCATTTTTATTCAATGTGTAGCGGAATTGAACTAACACCAATAATAGAAAAATCAACAAGAATTATTTTGGCATTTCGTTGTGGAACAACACTAGGGTACGTAAAAATAACGAAAAGAGAGATTTGGACCAAATGATGGCAAAAGCACTAACCTGGACTGGACCGCTGGGCGCTGGTCGTAGAATTGTAGAAGTAGTGTGCTGTGTGCATAGGCGGCCTGGCGAACGGCAGCAAGCCAGCAGGCAGCAACTGCCTAGGCCCTGGGCGAACGGCCGGACGCGGACTGTGGAGGCACAGCGACGCGGACAGCGCCTGAGGGAGAGGCGGGGCGGGGCGGGGTGGCGCGCTCAGGTCGGAGACTCGGAGATGAGGGGCGGAGTGGCGGACTGGCGGATCTAGAATCCAGACGGGCCTCGGTTGCCCTGTGTTTCCTCGCTGCTTCCGGGATCTGCTGGAGTGGTGGAGCACTGGAGCCTGGCGGCTAGGGTTAGGAGGAGTCGAGGTCTCTGGATTTGCTGCTCATTGGATGCCGGATAGAAGAGGCTGGGACTGGGAGGCTGGGTCCTGAGATGCTCGGTCATGGACTCTAGTCCCCGACGATATCTATAGCGACCAACTATATGTCATTAAATTTCTAAACTTTTAGCGACCAATCGACTGTTGCTACAAAAGGATTTAGCGACTGACCGTCGGTCCCTAACCTTTAGCAACCAACAATTGGTACCTAATAAGGGTCGCTAAAGATCAACCGTCATGTAGTGGTTGTAACCAAGCGACTCTACTAGAAATACATTTGATATGGAGTGCTCATTGGTGATGGCTATCTTTCCCAAACCCTTGACCTTGCCTTGATTCCCATCTCCAAAGATAATCGTATCCTGGGAATCCTTGTTCTTAACGTAGGAAGTGAACATCTTCTTCTCCCCCGTCATGTGGTTTGTGCATCCGCTGTCGATAATCCAGCTTGAGCCCCCAGATGCATAAACCTGCAAGGAATTTAAGCTTGGGTTTTAGGTACCCAACTCTTGTTGGGTCCTAAACCCTAAACCTTTAAATAAACTAGAGTAATCTACTTCATCATCGGAAGAATCATCATTGCTAGAAGTAGTGTACTTAGGGGTATCTCGAACATGTACCTTCTTTTCCTTGGCCATAAGACATATATGGCATTCGTTGGGGAAGACAGAAGACTTGTTGAAGGCCGAGGCAGCGAGTCCTTCATCGTCGGAAGAGGAGCAGTCTGAGTCCCATTCCTTTCCAAGGTGCGCCCTGTAGCTCTTCTTTTTCTCCCTCTTCCCACTCTTTTCTTGTCCCTGGTCACTATCATTATCGGGACAATTTGCAATAAAGTGACCAGTCTTACAGCATTTGAAGCATGAGTGCTTTCCCTTTGTTTTGTTCTTATTGGGGGTACTCCTTGCGTCCTTTAAGTGCGGTCTTGAACCGCTTGATGATAAGCTCCATCTCATCTTCGTTGAGGCCGATAGCCTCCACTTGAGCTACCTTTGCTTGGTAGTGCCTCCTTGCTGCTAGTTGCCTTGAGCGCAACGGGCTGCGGCTCGTAGATGGGCAGGGGGCCGTTTAAGGCGTCATCTACATACCTTGCCTCCTTAGCCATCATGCGCCCGCTTACAAATTTTCCGAGTATCTCCTCGAGCATCATCTTTGTGTACCTGGGATTTTCACGGATAAGGTTCACAAGATGGGGGTCCATAACTGTAAAGGACCTGAGCATGAGTCGGACGACGTCGTGATCCATCCATCTTGTGCTTCCATAGCTTCTAATTTTGTTGACCCGAGTCTTGAGCCTGTTGTAGGTTTGTGTTGGCTCTTCTCCCCTGATCATGGAGACTCTCCCTAGCTCGCCTTCCACCAGTTCCATTTTGGTGATCATTGTAGCATCATTTCCCTCATGTGAGATCTTGAGGGTGTCCCAGATTTGCTTGGCGTTGTCCAAGCCACTTACTTTATTATACTCGTCCCTGCAAAGAGATGCTAACAACACAGTAGTAGCTTGGGCATTCTTATGGATTTGCTCATTAATAATCACAGGGTTATCCGTACTATCGAAATGCATTCCATTTTCCACTATTTCTCAAATGTTAGGATGGAGAGAAAATAGATGACTACGCATTTTATGACTCCAAAATGAGTAGTCCTCTCCATCAAAGTGTGGAGGTTTTCCTAGAGGAATAGAAAATAAATGTGCATTCGAATTGTATGGCATGCGAGAATAGTCAAAAGAGTAGTTTTGATTAACCGTTCTCTTTTTTGATGAAGAGTCATCGTCATCGTCTCTTGGTGAAGAAGAAGATGCATCGCTGTCGTAGTAGATGATCTTCTTGATGCGCCTCTTCTTCTTCCCGTCCTTCTTCTTCTGACTCGAGCCTGAGTCAGTGGGCTTGTCATCTCTTGGCTCGTTGAAGATGGACTCCTTCTCCTTGTCGTTGACCACCATCCCCTTTCCCTTAGGATCCATCTCTTCGGGCGGTTAGTCCCTTAGATGAAGAGTACGGCTCCGATACCAATTGAGAGCACCTAGAGGGGGAGTGAATAGGTGATCCTGTAAAATTCAACACTAAATAGCCACAAAACTTAGTTATAGAAGTGTTAGTGCGACTAAGTAGTTGAGAAGCGAGTTCTTGTGGATAAAACAATCACAAAGGAAGCAATCACAAGAGACACGTGATTTTATCCCGTGGTTCGGCCAAGTAACACTTGCCTACTTCCACGTTGTGGCGTCCCAATGGACGAGGGTTGCACTCAACCCCTTTCAAGTGATCTGATGATCAACTTGAATACCACGGTATTTTCCTTAGAGTATTTTCCCGTTTACGAGGAATCTCCACAACTTGGAGTCTCTCGCCCTTACAACAAGGATCACAATGAAGGCACAGAGTAAGGTTGGGAGAAGCAACACATGCAAGACTCAAATACGTAGCACACCCACGCACACAAGTGAAGACTCGAGCTCAAATGACAACACAGGGAGTTCACGACTCGAATGGAGCTCAATTCTCTAACACAACAAAACGAATGCGCGGGAGCAGAGTCTGGATGCTTGAGAATACTTAGAGAATGTTTAGGTAGCTCCTCCATGTGCCTAGGGGTCCCTTTTATAGCCCCAAGGTAGCTAGGAGCCGTTGGAGGGCAACAAGGAAGGCTATCCTTGCCTTCTGTCGAGTGGCGCACCGGACAGTCCGGTGCGCCACCGGACAGGTCCTGTAGACGGTCCGGTGTCTGATCTCCTTCCAAATTTGGCATATCCAACCATTGCTCCACTGGGCTGATTGGCGCACCGGACAGTCCGGTGCACCAGCTGACCGTTGGAGCAGTCCACGTGTCGCGCGAAGATTGCGCGGCCGACCGTTGGCTCATCGGACAGTCCGGTGCACCACCGGACAGTCCGGTGAATTATAGCCACGTCGCCCAATTGCTTTTCCCAAGAGCGACGAGTTGGCCGAGGATGCCTCACCGGACAGTCTGGTGCACCACCGGACAGTCCGATGAATTATAGTCGTACGCCGCCGTCGATTCCCAAGAGCAGCACTTTCACCGGAGACCAGCCTGGCGCACTGGACAGTCCGGTGTGCTAGACTGAGCTGAAGTTTGGCTGCATAGAGCCAAGTCTTTTCGGTTTATTTTCTTCTTCTTTTCTCACTGTTTCTAGCACTTAGAGAACTTCATTAGTATTCAAAAACAAATGTACTAAGTCTAGAAACATACCTCATGCCTTGATTTGCACTTTTCAACCTTTGACACATTAGGACTTAAAGAAACGTGTTGGGCACTTAATCACCAAAACATTATAGAAATTGCCCAAGGGCACATTTCCCTTTCATTGTCGGTGTAGGGAGGTTCTTAGGCCGATCATGCTACGATGGCTTTCGGACGAGGGATTCCTATATTGCTCTTCTCACGAAATCGTAGCGGGTTTTCTAAAGCTAGTAGAACTTTGTAAAGGCCTCGTAGTGGATACCTAGTCATTCACCTTGGAAGTGTCTAAGGGCCTTGCAAACCTTGGCTAGATGGGATATGTCACACCCGGGTTTAAGGGCCAAACTCGGACACGTCTCAAATGTGTGCTAGGATCAAGTCTCACACATATGATGACTCATGGTATAGAAACGAATGTCACATCTTTAATATATAATGGAGTTCTGTACAAAATAGTTAAATAATTACATCATACGAAGAAAATGATCCAACAACCATATTTGACTGGGAGACGACAGCCTAGACCTCTCACGAACTCATCGCAGCATCCTTCATGCTCCTCATCTTGTGGTACTGTCCTTGACCTGGGGGATGTGAGTACATCAAGGGTGATCTCACATACGTTCATCGCTCAACAAGTTGTGGGGAATAATGTGCATGAGCTCAATTATAGTGGGGCTCATGTGAAGTGTAAGGCTTACCAAAGGAGATGGTTAAAGCTAAGCATTGCTTTTAAAGTTGGTCAAAGTTTTATTAGCAGTTACTAGGTATGAGTAGATACCAACCCAAATAAATAAGAGATCACAATTAATATTAACACCCACGATGCAATGCATATGACAAATTAAGTTTAGTTCCATAAATTAATCATGCGAGAGTCCCGAGTCGCTCTTGACCGTGAGCACGACTGATATATCAGTTTTACACACTGCAGAGGTTGCGCCCTTTACCCACAAGTCGTGTTACCCATCTGCCAAGGGACCGCGACTTCCCATTCATCTCTGTTGAGGATACGAGGTAGGGTAGCACTACGAGGCCTTTACAAAGTTCCACTAGCTTCAGAAAACCCGCTACGGTTTATGAGAAGGGCAATATAGGAATCTCTTGTCTGAAAAGACATCGTAACATGATCGACCTGAGAACCTCCCTATACCGTAGCTCCTCTATCGCCCTTGCCCCTTTTAGGTAAGGTAGTCCTCCACTAGCTTTCCTAATTAGTCAGCCAAGGGTGTCCCATTCCACCCTTGTGTAACACGGTTATCTCCAGTTAAGCTCCATGTTTCAATTAACACAATGATCTTGTCATGAACAATAATTAAAACAACAACATAATTGGAACATGAACATAATTCAAATGTAACATTAATCCCAAAACCAGGTAGAGCAATAGCGAGTCTACCCAATAGTTCATTTGTCTACAAGGGTTGGGGTAAACAAAACTAGGGAAACCTATTAGGTCCCATCAAATTAACCTGAGCATGTCACAGTGATTAACAAAGAACATTATTAGGTAGAGGGGAGTGATCAAGGGCACAACTTGCCTATGACTTAAGATTCCTAGGCACTTCACCAAATTGGTCTTCGGGTGACTCGTGACCTCGCTGCTACTCGTAGCAATACATACAATCAAACAAATAATGCATATGGTAACATTACACCAAAGCATATAAACAAACAACGTGAGAATATTCTACGAATCGCTACAAGATCGTAGGTTCGAGAATCACTAGAATGGGAGTTACGGTTTTAAGAGGTATAGTTTTCAGAAGATCTACGTGATTAAGTAATTAAAACTAGGTCTTGTGTTGATTTTATAAACCATGTGATAAAGATAATCCAAAGAAATAACTAATTTGATCTTTAATCCAAGTTATAACTTACTTAGGGATCATACTTTGACCAAGTTTATTTGAATAAGAGATCACAATTAATAAGAGATGCACATGAGGCCGGTTTGTGACCACCAACACGAACAACCGGAGATCGCAAGCGTTCGGGTCCTAGAATCGCGGCGAGCAGAACGAATCTCATCGACATTCTGTTGATTTCTTCCACAGAATCGATTAAGGGAAGTAAGTCCTGAGCGCTGGGACGTAGATGATGATAGGGGCCCCACATGGCGGTGGTGCGACGCGTGAGGTGAGGCCACTTAGTGGGCCCCGTGGCGCAGTGGCTGTGCGGCGGAGTTGAGCCCATGGCGGGGGCAGAGCGACAATGGGTTGGCCTGCAGCCCACGCGTCTGAAGAGGGGGAAGGCTAGGGCAAAGAGATGGGGTGATTGCTTTCTCTCTTTTGCTATTTCTTCCTTTTCCTTTTTTCTTTCTCTTTTTTTTTTCTAATTTGTGTTTCTTGTTTTATTCTAGTTTAAATATCCAACTTTACATTTGGGGTTGATTTACCAATTCATATACAACATAAAAGAACCCAGCATGAGACGAAATTCCTATTTATATATTTTTACTATTTATTCAGATAAATTCTTGTGTGTTCTTGTGTTCATCCATTTCTACAGGCTAACCTCAAGCCCCCTCCTTATCTTAGGATTAGGGCAGGTGTTATCCGCCACTCGACTAGAGATTTCTCTCTGACAATGTGATTCATTATTTACTGTGCCGATATATTAAATTTCAAGTTCCAATTTATCATATGTCAAAGAATATATAAAAAAGAAAAGTCTATAGATATAATTTCCTTTTTCTATCTGGTAACATATGATGAACTTGAACTTAAATTTGCTATATTAGCAGAGTAAATAATGAGGTACATCTAGTGTATTTGAGAATTCTCATTATTTTCTATATTTTAACTGTATGACGACTGAAAATATAAACTTAATTGCAAACCAGTCTTTTTATTATTGTATATGTTTTTAGTGTAAGGAAAATCGAGGTTAGTCTTCATTCTTGCCCCTAGCTAGAATAGGATCCTACGGAATCTAAATCTTATACAGGACTAGCGTTGGAACAGCCACGGATTCTCGGATGGCTTTCAAAGTGCAACCATACAAATGCGTCGCTCCTGGCAATCAGACATACAATCTATCAAAACACATCCCTGCAAATCTTGTCACTCTCGCATTGGTCACATGTAACCTGCACGGATGTACTGTTCCGGAGACCAGCCGGCACTCGTCGCCGGTCGCCCGCTCGGCGCCGCGTCAACCACGCAAGCGACGTCGTTGCGCCGGGCATGCGATGGTATTGGCCAGATCGTTCGGTAGTCTCGCTGCCGTCGGCGCCGCCGGCCGTGTCAGCTTCAGGATGAGCCATCACCGGTGCTACGTGTGTGCTCCCCTCCTTTTCTTTTCACTTGCCCAGCTCTGTCCGCTTGCTTCTTGTGCCCTTCCTCGCCTAGAATCCGAGACGGCGAAACGCCATGGGGGCTCCATCCGAAGACTGGCAGCAGTCAATGCCACGTTGGTGGTAGCAGGGTGCTATTTGGTTCATATATTTGTAATGTAATAGGTAACAAATAACGTTAAATCATGTTTGTTTAAGTCCAACCATAATCGGATACCACACTAGAAAATGATAGCAGCCTATTCAAACTTGTTACAACTGGCAATCGAATGCAAACCATTACCATTTACGTTATATTTTGGAAACCAAACGGCACCAGGTTCCGGAAGCGAATGGCGGATGCCGGAAGTGAATGGCGGATGCAAATCTGGGGAACTGTTTCAGTGGCGGCGCGTTCGCTAACTGCCGGTCAACGCGCGCTTTCTAGCTAGCATGGACATGGACCAGGGTTTACAAAACCGGTGGGGATGTAAAAACCGTCCCCCACCGGTAACGGTTTACCGCCGGTAAACCGGTAGAAACCGGTAAAAACCGACCGGTTTGGCCAAACCAAATCTGTTTGAATTCAAATTGGTTTACCGGCGAAAAACCGGTAGAAACCGGCGGTTAACCGTGAAATAAACTGGTTTTTACCGTTTTTAGCAGAAAAAATGAAAATTTTGGCAGGGTTTATTTGTAGTTTGCTCAATTCACATTGTACAGTAAATATTAATTGATCCACAACATGAGTTCATCAAAATAACATACAACATACATATGCAACCACAAACTCCAGTTCTCATGCAATAAACATCCAGCGAACTTTGCAATACTCAAATACAAGTTCTTTTACACATCTCCAACGAGGCAACGACACATAGGTTGACTTATTTCACAATACTCACATGTTCAGCTTGAGTCATAGTGATAGTACTCAGGCATGTTGGAAGGGTCGTGATATTGATCCAATCCGTCATACTGATAGTGATAAGCCTATACAAAAGATATGAGATACATTAGTGAGAAAACAAGAACGACAAATAAATACTTATCCACAAAGCAAAAGAACATACCGGTGCAGCGGGAACTTGTCCATACCCATATTGTGGTCCTGGTGGATACATATTTGATAAATTTGAAAATGGTGGTGGAGGAGGTCCATAGTTTCTACACCCATACATGATCGATGGTGGTGCTTCGCCTGATGGTGGAGGGGGTCCATAGGTTCATTGACTCGGTTGCCATTGCCATGCATAAGGGTTATAGACTGGGTCTTGTCCAGTCGGATAGTTATAAGAACCAGAGCTACTTGAGCTACGGATTCCATCTTGGACAGGAAATGAAACCGAACGACGTCGACCACTTATTGTCTCCCGCTGTGAATGAGGTGCATCATGGTAAGAATCTTGTGTGGAATGGGTGAACCGACTTCCTCCAGTGGACCTCCAATCTCCTGCACCACTCCCTCCCGTACCACTCCCTCCTGCACCACTCCCTCCTACACCATATAATCCAGCATCACCATGGCTGCCATCATCACCAGCACTAGGGTCGGTTGTGTTATCATCACTGTCTTCATCCTCTTCTTCCTCTTCGATTTGATCGGTGATTTTGACCCTTTTTCCTTTCCTATCTGATGGACCAAGTCTTGTCTTCCGCTTACCAAGGTGGGTGTCACCAACTGTTTCATCGGCCCATTCTTGCACTTCCTCTGTGCCTCCTTGTTCACGTACAAGCGATGTAAAAAGCGTGCTAGGAAGAGGAGTGTCACTGATAGGTGAGTCTTCATCCAATGTTGGAGGTGCATTGGATCTTCCTCTTTCCATCCAATCTCTAATGGCTTCATTATGCCTATGTAATGATAGATCCATGAAGGCCAAGGCAGGATCAAACTCACTAGGCTCTGGTGTACCAGTTGCTCGTTGGATGCGAAGACGAAGGTTGTAGTTAACGAACACAAGCTCGTACAATTTCAAGTAGCCGAGTTTGTTGCGGAGCTTTGTGTGGATGAATGCGAAAGTACTCTAGTTGCGCTTACACCCACTCGACGAGACACACTGTGATAGCAGCCGCTTAGCAACACGTTGAAGTGTTGGCGTATCTGATCCAAACATGGACCACCAACTCGAAGGAGAAGTCCCGCGGTCAACGGCCATTCTCCTTGCAAGATCACTCGAGAAGTCTCCAATCTTCCTCTTGAAGAAGTCATACTCTTGGAGTGCCATTGCAGCAGTATTTGAATCAAACATCCTTTCAACACCCTTACGAAGATCTGCCATGAGATTGCTCGTCGTCCCCATGACATAGTTCACATATGGATGCAAGGCACACGCTGGTTGCACATATGTGTCTGTCATGACAGTATTCATTCTAGCATCAACCACATCCATGATCATTTTGTAGCGGGCGCTGTCATTTTCAAACTTACTTTGATATGTGTGTTTGGTGTTTGTGTATTGCATGAGCACCTCACCAAGTGTTGGACTTTTCTCCTGATCAGCAAATCTTAGGAACACGTACAGAGGTTCAACTTCATCTAAAACATATTGCATGTTCTCCCACCATTCAACATTGGTGATGTTGTCGAAAACATATCTTCCCATTTCAGGTAGGAAGTAACGTGAGTGCCTGAATTCTGGTGACATAAACCATACCATGAACTTATCCTTCTTTCTCATGAAACTTTCCAAGAACATGTAGTTAGTGCCAAATCTGGTAGCATTCCATTTCACTAACTCACCTCCGATGGCTTTCTTCATCATACTGTGTAAACTTGATGAGTTGTACATCCAACTACATATCCTTTGTGCGCTTTGAATCATCGCTTCATGATGTGCCCACTTCCCATTGTCTTTTAGCATCAGATTAATGGTATGTGCTAAACATGGCTACCATACTATATGCTTGTACTCTATGGCTTCTCTGCTCAGCATCTTACAAGCCTTCTTAAAGTTGGAACCATTATCTGTTACAATTTGGACAACATTCTCTGGTTCAATAATCTTCAAGACATTTTTGATCTCCTGCTACATCAACATATGTATGAGTGGCCAGTAAAAAAGGGTGAAGCAACTACGAGTATGTACAACATACGTACCTGCATTATGAATTTATGGTCCTGGACCTCTCCAGTTGCATCAACAGTCTTTAAAAAATACATCATCCCATTGCAATACACCAAAAAGTTAATGATGCTCTTTTGTGTAGGACCAGTCCATGATTCACACATTAGAGTCGCACCAAACTCATTCCACTCAATCTTCCATTTTTCAATCTCCTTCTGAAACTCCTTAACATTTTCATCAAGATACTTGCCATCAATCTCTCGACCAGTTGGTAATTTGACCCCCACACCTGCATTTAAGGCAACAAGATTATGTCAACAACATAGATCAAATACAACAAAATATATTGTGTTATTTGTTACCTTGTTTTTGGGACTCCATAATTGCGGCCCTAAAATATGGGTTATCGACCTTTCGACCCGAGATGCCAATGGCATGACAAGCCTTTGCCCAAGCCCTACCAAGAATCTCTTTCGAGCTCCTTCCCTTACTTGTCTAGGGACCAATATCTATCCTCTGTTGCCTTAGTCCAGAGGCTTGAGCAAGATTGTAGTCTCTAACACGTTCAGGTACCCTCTGGCTGGAGGATCCACCACCCCTATCATACCTTGCACCAGCCCTCTGACTAAATTCGTGCTCCACACGTGACTGATACAGAGTCGCTTTAAGTTCATCCTCATACTCATCGTCCCCAAAATGGGTTCGTGCTGCCTCATCTACCCTCAACTGCTGCCTGAACCTAGAACTCTTTTTTTTCCTTTGTCTTATCTATGTCAAGCTGGAAGTATGCCTTTATGTCTAGAGGAACAGAGGGACATTTCTTGACATTCTTCCCTCTATGCGCGAGATGCTCCTTCAATTGGGTACCACCCCCTCCGCTCTTTGTTTCTCTACAATACTTGCATTTGAAACCTGCGCCAACCTTCTCTCCGTGCAACCAGACTCTATCTCTATCTCTTTCTCTATCTCTATCTTCATCCGACATGTCTCCTACAGATGTGGCAAAATATCATATAACTTGAAACAATAACTAAACCATAACTAATACATAAACCATAAGCCATCACATCTATAATAACAATACCATTATCTGTTACAATTTGGACAACATTCTCTGGTTCAATAATCTTCAAGACATTTTTGATCTCCTGCTACATCAACATATGTATGAGTGGCCAGTAAAAAAGGGTGAAGCAACTACGAGTATGTACAACATATGTACCTGCATTATGAATTTATGGTCCTGGACCTCTCCAGTTGCATCAATAGTCTTTAAAAAATACATCATCCCATTGCAATACACCAAAAAGTTAATGATGCTCTTTTGTGTAGGACCAGTCCATGATTCACACATTAGAGTCGCACCAAACTCATTCCACTCAATCTTCCATTTTTCAATCTCCTTCTGAAACTCCTTAACATTTTCATCAAGATACTTGCCATCAATCTCTCGACCAGTTGGTAATTTGACCCCCACACCTGCATTTAAGGCAACAAGTGAAAGGGAAATGTGCCCTTGGGCCATTTCTAAGTGTTTTGGTGATTTAGTGTCCAACACAAGTGCCTAAGTGTCAAATGGTGGACAAAGTACAAATCAAGTATAAAGGTATGTGTCTCAGACTTAGTACATTGTTTTAGAGACTAATGTATTGTGTCTAAGTGCTAGAAATAGGAGAAATCGAATTGGAGAAGAGATGGCCTTGTTTAGCCAAAGCCAGTTCTGTTTGGGTGCACCGGACTGTCCGGTGGTGCACCGGACTGTGTCCGGTGCGCCAGGCTGGCTCAGGCGAACTTGCTGCTCTCAGGAAGAAATTAACGGCGTACGGCTATAATGCACCGGACTGTCCGGTGAGCCAACGGTCGCCGGGGCAACGGTCGGCCGCTTAATCCGGGCGCGACGCGTGGCCGAGCCAACAGCTAGAAGGGGGCACCGGACTGTCCGGTGTGCATCGGACAGTGTCCGGTGTGCCAACGGCTCCAAGCCTGCCAACGGTCGGCTTCGCCAAATAGGGAAGGAAATCCGCACCGGACTGTCCGGTGCGCCAGGCGACAGAAGGCAAGAATTGCCTTCCCAGATTGCTCTCAACGGCTCCTAGCTGCCTTGGGGCTATAAAAGGGACCCCTAGGCGCATGGAGGAGAATACCAAGCATCCTTGAGCATTGTTGATCACTCACACTCCATTCTTGCGCACTTGTTCGACATTCTTAGTGATTTGAGCTCCGTTCTAGTGTGAAACTCGTGATAGTCTCTTGAGCTCAAGTCTGGGTCTTGTGTGTGCGTATTTGCTGTGATCTTTGTGTCTTGTGTGAGTTGCTCATCCCTCCCTTACTCCGTGCTTCTTTGTGATCATCAAAGTGTAAGGGCGAGAGACTCCAAGTTGTGGAGATTCCTCACGAACGGGATAAGAAAAGAAAAGCAAAACATTGTGGTATTCAAGTTGATCATTGGATCACTTGAGAGGAGTTGAGTGCAACTCTCGTCTGTTGGGACGCCACAACGTGGAGTAGGCAAGTTTTGTACTTGGCCGAACCACGGGATAAACCACTGTGTCATCTCTGTGTTGATCTCTTTGTGGTTATCGTGTTGTGCAAGTTCTCCACTCTAGCCACTTGGCTTAACTGTGCTAACGCTTAACCAAGTTTTTGTGACATTAAGTTCAAGTTTTACAGGATCACCTATTCACCCCCCCTCTAGGTGCTCTCAATTGGTATCGGAGCCATTCTTTTCAAGAAAGGGACTAACCGCCCGAAGAGATGGATCCTAAGGGGAAGGGAATCGTGATAAATGATAAGGAGAAGGAGTCCTTCGTCAATGAGCCAAAGGATGACAAGCCTACCGACTCGGGCTCGGGCCACAAACGAAAGGATGGGAAGAAGAAGAAGACAAGGCGTATCAAGGAGATCGTCTACTACGACGACAACGACGAGTCCACTTCTTCCCAAAAGAACAACAACGACAACGACTACGAGAGAAGGAAACCGGTTAATTCAAACTTTTCTTTTGACTACTCTCGTATTTCGCAAAGTACAAATGCTCATTTGCTCTCCATTCCACTTGGCAAACCTCCTCACTTTGATGGAGAGGACTACGGATTTTGGAGCCACAAAATGCGTAGTCACCTGTTCTCTCTCCATCCGAGCATATGGGAGATTGTGGAAAGTGGAATGAAATTTGATAGCTCGGATAGTCCTATGTTTACCAATGAACAAATTCATAGAAATGCATAAGCTACTACTGTGTTGTTAGCCTCTTTGTGCAGGGACGAGTATGATAAGGTGAGCGGCTTGGACAATGCCAAGCAGATCTGGGACACCCTCAGGATCTCACATGAGGGGAACGACGTCACCTTACTCACCAAAATGGAGTTAGTGGAGGGCGAGCTTGGAAGATTCGCAATGATCAGGGGAGAGGAGCCAACCCAAACATACAACCGGCTCAAGACCCTCATCAACAAGATAAGGAGCTACGGAAGCACACGATGGACGGACCACGACGTCGTTCGTCTAATGCTAAGGTCCTTTACTGTACTTGATCCACATTTGGTGAACAATATCCGTGAAAATCCTAGGTACACCAAGATGTCGCCCGAAGAAGTTCTTGGGAAATTTGTAAGCGGGCGAATGATGATCAAGGAGGCGAGATATGTCGACGACGCATTGAACGGTCCAATCCATGAGCCTCAACTCAACCCATTGCTCTCAAGGCAACGAGGAGCAAGGAGACGCTACCTAGCAAGGTGGCGCAAGTTGAGGCGCCCGGGCTCAATGATGAAGAGATGGCCCTCATCATCAAACGCTTCAAGACGGTGCTAAAGGGTCACAAGGGACAGCCAAGCAAGACCAAGACAAAGGGGAAGCGCTCATGCTTCAAATGTGGTAAGGTTGGTCATTTTATTGCTAATTGTCCTGACAATGATAGTGACCAGGAACAAGGGAACACGAGGGAGAAGAAGAAGAACTATAAGAAGGCAAAAGGCGAGGCACATCTTGGCAAGGAGTGGGACTCAGATTGTTCGTCGTCCGACTCCGACAACGAAGGACTCGCCACCACTGCCTTCAACAAGTCATCCCTCTTCCCCAACGAGTGTCACACATGCCTCATGGCGAAGGAGAAGAAGGTATGTAATCGAAACAATGCCACTTATGATTCTTCTAGTGATGATGAGTCTAGTGATGAAGAAATAGATTACTCTAGTTTGTTCAAGGGATTTGATAGAACTAAAATAGATAAGATCAATGAATTGATTGATGCCTTGAATGAAAAGGATAGACTTTTAGAGAAACAAGAGGACCTTTTATATGAAGAGCATGACAAATTTGTAGAGGCACAAAAATCTCATGCTTTAGAAGTTAAAAGAAATGAAATGCTTTCTTGTGAACTATCTTCTTGCCATGAGACAATTTCTAGCTTAAGGAGCATAAATGATGATTTGAATGCTAAGTTAGAGATAGCTAGTAAATCTAACTATTGTGTAGAACATGTTACGATTTGCAATAGGTGTAAAGATTTTGACATTGATGCTTGTAGTGCACACCTTGTTACAATTTCCAAATTGAATGATGAATTGACTAGTCTTAATGCCCAACTTAAGACTAGCAAGAGTGATTTCGATAAGCTAAAGTTTGCAAGGGATGCCTACACGATTGATAGACACCCCTCAATAAAGGATGGACTTGGCTTCAAAAGGGAAGCCAAGAACTTAACAAGCCATAAGGCTCCCATCTCCGCCAAGGAGAAAGGAAAGGCCCCTATGGCTAGTAGTGTTAAAAAGAACCATGCTTTTATGTATCATGATAGGAGACAGTCTTATAAGAGTTGTAATGCTTATGATGCTTTTGACTCTCATGCCATGTCTGCTTCTAGTTCTTCCTATATGCATGGTAAAGATATGTCCAGGAAATATTTTGTTCATATGCCTAGGAGAAATGTTGTTAATGTTCCTAGGAAAGTTAATGAACCTTCTACAATATATCATGCTTTAAATGCTTCCTTTGCTATTTGTAGAAAGGATAGGAAGATAGTTGCTAGAAAATTAGGGGCAAAATGCAAGGGAGACAAAACTTGCATTTGGGTCCCTAAGACAATTGTGACTAACCTTGTAGGACCCAACAAGAGTTGGGTACCTAAGACCTAAGCCTAAATTTTCCATGCAGGTTTATGCATCCGGGGGTTCAAGCTGGATTATCGACATCGGATGCACAAACCATATGACGGGGGAGAAGAAGATGTTCACTTCCTACGTCAAAAACAAGGATTCCCAAGATTCAATAATATTCGGTGATGGGAATCAAGGCAAGGTAAAAGGGTTAGGTAAAATTGCTATTTCATCCGAGCACTCTATATCTAATGTATTTTTAGTTGAGTCTCTTGGCTATAATTTGTTATCTGTTAGTCAATTATGCAACATGGGATATAATTGTCTATTCACTAATGTAGATGTGTGAAAGGGAAATGTGCCTTTGGGCCATTTCTAAGTATTTTGGTGATTAAGTGTCAACACAAGTGCTTAAATGTGAATCTATGCCCATGAATGAACAAAGTGCAAATCACAAGTAAAGGTATGTTTCTAAGCCTTAGTACATTGGTTTTGTGTACTAATATATTTATCTAAGTGTTAGAAACAGAGAGAAGAAGAAAAGGAGATTGTTGGCTGTGTACAGCCAACAGGCTGTTTCGGTCTGGGGCACCGGACTGTCCGGTGGTGCACCGGACAGTGTCCGGTGCGCCAGGCTGCCTCGACCTGAAGACGCCGCTCTCGGGAATTCGCCGACGGCGTACGGCTAAAATTCACCGGACTGTCCGGTGTGCACCGGACTGTCCGGTGAGCCAACGGTCGGCTAGGGTCAACGATCGGCCGCGGAATCTGCGCGCGACACGTGGTCTGGCCAACGGTCGGAAGGAGGCACCGGACTGTCCGGTGTGCACCGGACTGTCCGGTGCGCCAGATCTGCATCGGTCGGCAACGGTCGGCTGCGCTGTTTAAGGAAATAAATCGGGCACCGGACAGTGTCCGGTGTGCACCGGACTGTCCGGTGCGCCCGATGACAGAAGGCAAGGATGGCCTTCCAGATTTGTTCTCAACGGCTCCTAGCTGCCTTGGGGCTATAAAAGGGACCCCTAGGCGCATGGAGGAGACACCCAAGCAACCTTAGAGCATTCTTGATCATCCACACTCAGTCTTTGCGCATTCGTTTGTCATTCTAAGTGATTCGAGCTCCGTTCTTGTGAGAACTTTGAGATAGTCTTTGAGCTCGATTCTTGGCCATGTGTGTGCGCCTTTTGCTGTGGATTTGTGTGTGTTGCTTCCCTCCCTTACTCCGTATTTCTTTGTGAATCTCAAGTGTAAGGGTGAGAGACTCCAAGTTGTGGAGATTCCTCGCAAACGGGATATTGAAAGGAAAAACATAACACTGTGGTATTCAAGTTGATCATTGGATCACTTGAGAGGAGTTGAGTGCAACTCTCGTCCGTTGGGACGCCACAACGTGGAGTAGGCAAGTTTTGTACTTGGCCGAACCACGGGATAAATCACTGTGTCTTCTCTATGTTGAACTCCTTGAGATTATCATATTGTGCAAGATCTTCTCTCTAGCCACTTGGCATTAACTGTGCTAACGCTTAATCAAAGTTTTGTGGCTTAAGTTTTGAAGTTTACAGGATCACCTATTCACCCCCCCCTCTAGGTGCTCTCAATTGGTATCGGAGCCGTTCTCTTCAAGAAAGGGACTAACCGCCCGAAGAGATGGATCCTAAGGGGAAGGGAATCGTGATCAACGACAAGGAAAAGGAGTCCTTCGTCAACGAGCCAAAAGATGACAAATCCAACGACTCTGGCTCGGGCCACAGACGTAAAGATGGGAAGAAGAAGAAGACAAGACGTATCAAGGAGATCGTCTACTACGACAGCGACGAATCCTCTTCTTCCCAAAAGGACGACGACAACGACTACAGGAAGACGGTCAATTCGAACTTTTCATTTGATTATTCTCGTATTCCACATAGTTCGAATTCGCATTTGCTTTCCATTCCTCTTGGCAAACCTCCACACTTTGATGGGGAAGACTACGGATTTTGGAGTCACAAAATGCGTAGTCATTTATTTTCTCTCCATCCAAGCATATGGGAGATTGTAGAGAATGGAATGAAATTTGATAGCTCGGATAGCCCTATGTTTATTAATGAACAAATTCATAAAAATGCACAAGCTACTACTGTGTTGCTAGCCTCTTTGTGCAGGGACGAATACAATAAGGTGAGCGGCTTGGACAATGCCAAGCAGATATGGGACACCCTCAAGATTTCTCACGAGGGGAACGACATCACCATGCTCACTAAAATGGAGTTGGTGGAGGGCGAACTTGGAAGGTTTGCAATGATAAGGGGCGAGGAGCCAACTCAAACATACAACCGGCTCAAGACCCTTATCAACAAAATAAGGAGCTACGGAAGCACGCGATGGACGGATCACGACATCGTCCACCTAATGCTAAGGTCATTTACCGTTCTTGATCCTCATCTCGTGAACAATATTCGTGAGAATCCTAGGTACACGAAGATGACGCCCGAGGAGGTACTCGGAAAATTCGTAAGCGGGCGGATGATGATCAAGGAGGCAAGATACGTGGACGACGCCTTAAATGGACCAATCAACGAGCATCAACCCCTTGCTCTCAAGGCAACAAGAAGCAAGGAGGCGCTACCTAGCAAGGTGGCACAAATTGAAGCGGCAGGACTTAATGATGAAGAGATGGCTCTCATCATCAAACGCTTCAAGACGGTGCTAAAAGGTCACAAGGGGCAATCAAGCAAGACCAAGACAAAAGGGAAGCGCTCATGCTTCAAGTGCGGTAAGATTGGTCATTTTATCGCTAACTGCCCCGATAACGATAGTGACCAGGAACAGGGGAACAAGAGGGAAAAGAAGAAGAATTACAAGAAGGCCAAGGGCGAGGCACACATCGGAAAGGAGTGGGATTCGGATTGCTCCTCCGACTCCGACAATGAAGGACTCGCCGCCACCGCCTTCAACAAGTCATCCCTCTTCCCCAACGAGCGTCACACATGCCTTATGGCAAGAGAGAAGAAGGTGAGTACTCGAGACTCCACTTATGCTTCTTCTAGTGATAATGAGTCTAGTGATGATGATGACATAGACTATTCATGCTTATTCAAGGGTTTAGATAGATCTAAAATAGACAAAATTAATGAATTGATTGATGCCTTGAATGATAAGAATGTGCTTTTAGAAAAGCAAGAGGATTTGTTGTATGAAGAACATGACAAATTTGTAGAAGCACAAAAATCACTTGCATTAGAGATTAAGAGAAATGAAATACTTTCTTGTGAGTTGTCCACATGTCATGATTCAATTGCTAGTTTAAAGAGCAAAAATGATGATTTAAATGCTAAACTAGAAAAATCTAATAAATCAACATCTTGTGTAGAACATGTTGAGATTTGCACTAGGTGTAAAGATGTCAATGTTGATGCCTGTACTGATCATTTAGTTTCAATTTCTAAATTGAATGATGAAGTGGCTAGTCTTAATGCTCAACTTAAGGCTAGCAAGAGCGAATTTGATAAACTAAAATTTGCAAGGGATGCCTACACGATTGGTAGACACCCCTCAATTAAGGATGGACTTGGCTTCAAAAGGGAAGTCAAGAACTTAACAAGCCATAAGGCTCCCATTCCCGCTAAGGAGAAAGGGAAGGCCCCTATGGCTACTAGTGCTAAAAAGAACCATGCCTTTCTGTATCATGATAGAAAAAATTCTAGAAATGCTTTTAGAAGTCATGATGCTTTCGATTCACATGCTTATGATTCTTATGCTATGACTGCTTCTAGTTCTCATATTATGCATGATAGAAATGTTGGTAGAAGGAATGTTGTTCATAATATGCCTAGGAGAATTGTTGTTAATATTCCTAGGAAAGTTTATGAGCCTTCTACAATATATCATGCTTTGAATGCTTCCTTTGAAATTTGTAGAAAGGATAGGAAGATAGTTGCTAGGAAGTTAGGGGCAAAATGCAAGGGAGACAAAACTTGCATTTGGGTCCCTAAGGATATTTGCACTAACCTTGTAGGACCCAACAAGAGTTGGGTACCTAAGTCCCAAGCCTAAATTTGCCTTGCAGGTTTATGCATCCGGGGGTTCAAGCTGGATTATTGACAGCGGATGCACAAACCATATGACGGGGGAGAAGAAGATGTTCACCTCCTACGTCAAGAATAAGGATTCCCAAGATTCAATTATATTCGGTGATGGGAATCAAGGCAAGGTAAAAGGATTAGGTAAAATTGCAATCTCAAATGAGCACTCAATTTCTAATGTGTTTTTAGTTGAGTCCTTGGGATATAATTTGCTATCTGTTAGTCAATTATGCAACATGGGGTATAACTGTCTTTTTACAAATGTAGATGTGTCTGTCTTTAGAAGAAGTGATGGTTCACTAGCTTTTAAGGGTGTATTAGACGACAAACTTTATTTAGTTGATTTTGCAAAAGAAGAGGCCGGTCTAGATGCATGCTTAATAGCTAAGACTAGCATGGGCTGGCTGTGGCATCGCCGCTTAGCACATGTGGGGATGAAGAACCTTCACAAGCTTCTAAAGGGAGAACACGTGATAGGTTTAACTAACGTGCATTTCGAAAAAGATAGACCTTGTGCAGCTTGTCAAGCAGGTAAACAAGTGGGAGGAGCACATCACAGCAAGAATGTGATGACCACTTCAAGACCCCTGGAGCTGCTACATATGGACCTCTTCGGACCTGTCGCCTATCTGAGCATAGGAGGGAGTAAGTATGGTTTAGTTATTGTTGATGACTTTTCCCGCTTCACTTGGGTGTTCTTTTTGCAGGATAAGTCTGAAACCCAAGGGACCCTCAAGCGCTTCCTCGGGAGAGCTCAAAATGAGTTTGAGCTCAAGGTGAAGAAGATAAGAAGCGACAACGGGTCCGAGTTCAAGAACCTTCAAGTGGAGGAGTTCCTTGAGGAGGAAGGGATCAAGCATGAGTTCTCCGCTCCCTACACACCACAGCAAAATGGTGTGGTAGAGAGGAAGAACAGGACGCTAATCGACATGGCGAGGACTATGCTTGGAGAGTTCAAGACCCCCGAGCGTTTTTGGTCAGAAGCCGTGAACACGGCTTGCCACGCCATCAACAGGGTCTACCTTCACCGCCTCCTCAAGAAGACGTCATATGAGCTTCTAACCGGTAACAAACCCAATGTATCGTACTTTCGTGTATTTGGGAGCAAGTGCTACATTCTAGTGAAGAAGGGTAGAAATTCTAAATTTGCTCCCAAAGCTGTAGAAGGTTTTTGTTAGGTTATGACTCAAATACAAAGGCGTATAGAGTCTTCAACAAATCACCAGGTTTGGTTGAAGTTTCTAGCGACGTTGTATTTGATGAGACTAATGGCTCTCCAAGAGAGCAAGTTGTTGATTGTGATGATGTAGATGAAGAAGATGTTCCGACGGCCGCTATACGAACCATGGCGATTGGAGAAGTGCGGCCACAGGAACAAGATGAACGAGATCAACCATCTTCCTCAACTATGGTGCTACCCCCAACTCAAGATGATGAACAGGTTCATCAACAGGAGGCGTGTGATCAAGGGGGAGCACAAGATGATCATGTGATGGAGGAAGATGCACAACCTGCACCTCCAACCCAAGTTCGAGCGATGATTCAAAGGGATCATCCCGTCGACCAAATTCTGGGTGACATTAGCAAGGGAGTAACTACTCGTTCTCGATTAGTTAATTTTTGTGAGCATTACTCCGTCTCTTCTATTGAGCCTTTCAGGGTAGAGGAGGCCTTGCTAGATTCGGACTGGGTGTTGGCCATGCAGGAGGAGCTCAACAACTTCAAGAGAAATGAAGTTTGGACGCTGGTGACTCGTCCGAAGCAAAATGTTGTGGGAACCAAGTGGGTGTTCCGCAACAAACAGGACGAGCACGGGGTGGTGACGAGAAACAAGGCTCGACTTGTGGCAAAAGGTTATGCCCAAGTCGCAGGTTTGGATTTCGAGGAGACTTTTGCTCCTGTGGCTAGGCTAGAGTCAATTCGAATCTTGCTAGCATATGCCGCTCACCATTCTTTCAGGTTGTACCAAATGGATGTGAAGAGCGCTTTCCTCAATGGGCCAATCAAGGAGGAGGTGTACGTAGAGCAACCCCCTGGCTTCGAGGATGAACGGTACCCCGACCACGTGTGTAAGCTCTCTAAGGCGCTCTATGGACTTAAGCAAGCCCCAAGAGCATGGTATGAATGCCTTAGAGACTTTCTAATTGTTAATTCTTTCAAGGTTGGGAAAGCCGATCCAACTCTTTTTACAAAGACATGTGATGGTGACTTGTTTGTGTGCCAAATTTATGTCGATGACATAATATTTGGTTCTACTAACCAAAAGTCTTGTGAAGAGTTTAGCAGGGTGATGACGCAGAAATTCGAGATGTCGATGATGGGCGAGTTGAACTACTTCCTTGGGTTCCAAGTGAAGCAACTCAAGGATGGCACTTTCATCTCCCAAACGAAGTACACCCAAGATCTGCTAAAGCGGTTTGGGATGAAGGACGCCAAGCCCGCAAAGACGCCGATGGGAACCGACGGACACACCGACCTCAACAAAGGAGGTAAGTCCGTTGATCAAAAAGCATACCGGTCAATGATAGGGTCTTTACTTTATTTATGTGCTAGTAGACCGGATATTATGCTTAGCGTATGCATGTGTGCTAGATTTCAATCCAATCCTAAGGAATGTCACTTAGTGGCGGTAAAGCGAATTCTAAGATATTTAGTTGCTACGCCTTGCTTCGGGCTCTGGTATCCAAAGGGGTCTACCTTTGACTTGGTTGGATACTCAGACTCTGACTATGCTGGATGTAAGGTCGATAGGAAGAGTACATCGGGGACGTGCCAATTCTTAGGAAGGTCCCTGGTGTCATGGAATTCTAAGAAACAAACCTTCGTTGCCCTATCCACCGCTGAGGCCGAGTATGTTGCCGCAGGACAGTGTTGCGCGCAACTACTTTGGATGAGGCAAACCCTCCGGGACTTTGGCTACAATCTGAGCAAAGTCCCACTCCTATGTGATAATGAGAGTGCTATCCGCATGGCGGAAAATCCTGTTGAACACAGCCGCACAAAGCACATTGACATCCGGCATCACTTTCTGAGAGACCACCAGCAAAAGGGAGATATCGAAGTGTTTCATGTTAGCACCGAGAACCAGCTAGCCGATATCTTTACCAAGCCTCTAGATGAGAAGACCTTTTGCAGGTTGCGTAGTGAGCTTAATGTCTTAGATTCGCGGAACTTGGATTGAATTGTAGCATACATGTGTTTATGCCTTTGATCATGTTCATTCTGCATTTTGTTGCTTATTGTGGTGCTCAAGTTGTACAAACACTCCCTGGACCTCACAAGTCCGTTGCAAAGAGATGCACAGTTTTAGGGGGAGATGTGTTACAACTTGACCCTTTGAGACTAACCATATGCTTGAGTTTGCTTGTTTTTAGTCTCAAAGGAGAATTGAAAGGGAAAAGGTGGACTTGGACCATGAAAGACTTCCACTGCACTCCGATGAGAGGGTAACCTATTCCAAGTTCATCTCTATGATCTTATTGCCTTTGTACTCTTAATTGAAGACTTTGATGAGGCAATGGGGTTAAAGGGCCAAGATTGATCCCGTTTTGGTGCTTGATGCCAAAGGGGGAGAAAATAAAGGCCAAAGCAATAAATGGATCAGCTACCACTTGAGAGATTTTGAAAATAGTAAAATAGAGCTTTTGGTTTGTTCAAAACTCTTGCATTGTCTCTTTCGTCAAAAGTTGGCTTCTAGTGGGGAGAAGTATTGATTTTGGGAAATAGGGGGAGTTTTTGAAATCTTTGATCAATCTCTTTTGGAATGACTCTCCCTATGCTTCAACATGTGTGTTTGACTTAGAGATAGAGATTTGAGTTTGATTTGCAAAAACAAACCAAGTGGTGGCAAAGGATGATCCATATATGCCAAAAATGAATCAAAATAGATTTGAGTTCTATTTCAAGTGATTTTGCACTTGTTCTAGTTGCTTTATGTTGTGTTGGCATAAATCACCAAAAAGGGGGAGATTGAAAGGGAAATGTGCCTTTGGGCCATTTCTAAGTATTTTGGTGATTAAGTGTCAACACAAGTGCTTAAATGTGAATCTATGCCCATGAATGAACAAAGTGCAAATCACAAGTAAAGGTATGTTTCTAAGCCTTAGTACATTGGTTTTGTGTACTAATATATTTATCTAAGTGTTAGAAACAGAGAGAAGAAGAAAAGGAGATTGTTGGCTGTGTACAGCCAACAGGCTGTTTCGGTCTGGGGCACCGGACTGTCCGGTGGTGCACCGGACAGTGTCCGGTGCGCCAGGCTGCCTCGACCTGAAGACGCCGCTCTCGGGAATTCACCGACGGCGTACGGCTAAAATTCACCGGACTGTCCGGTGTGCACCGGACTGTCCGGTGAGCCAACGGTCGGCTAGGGTCAACGATCGGCCGCGGAATCTGTGCGCGACACGTGGTCTGGCCAACGGTCGGAAGGAGGCACCGGACTGTCCGGTGTGCACCGGACTGTCCGGTGCGCCAGATCTGCATCGGTCGGCAACGGTCGGCTGCGCTGTTTAAGGAAATAAATCGGGCACCGGACAGTGTCCGGTGTGCACCGGACTGTCCGGTGCGCCCGATGACAGAAGGCAAGGATGGCCTTCCAGATTTGTTCTCAACGGCTCCTAGCTGCCTTGGGGCTATAAAAGGGACCCCTAGGCGCATGGAGGAGACACCCAAGCAACCTTAGAGCATTCTTGATCATCCACACTCAGTCTTTGCGCATTCGTTTGTCATTCTAAGTGATTCGAGCTCCGTTCTTGTGAGAACTTTGAGATAGTCTTTGAGCTCGATTCTTGGCCGTGTGTGTGCGCCTTTTGCTGTGGATTTGTGTGTGTTGCTTCCCTCCCTTACTCCGTATTTCTTTGTGAATCTCAAGTGTAAGGGTGAGAGACTCCAAGTTGTGGAGATTCCTCGCAAACGGGATATTGAAAGGAAAAACATAACACTGTGGTATTCAAGTTGATCATTGGATCACTTGAGAGGAGTTGAGTGCAACTCTCGTCCGTTGGGACACCACAACGTGGAGTAGGCAAGTTTTGTACTTGGCCGAACCACGGGATAAATCACTGTGTCTTCTCTGTGTTGAACTCCTTGAGATTATCATATTGTGCAAGATCTTCTCTCTAGCCACTTGGCATTAACTGTGCTAACGCTTAATCAAAGTTTTGTGGCTTAAGTTTTGAAGTTTACAGGATCACCTATTCACCCCCCCCCCCCTCTAGGTGCTCTCAATGTGTCTGTCTTTAGAAGAAGTGATGGTTCATTAGCCTTTAAGGGTGTATTAGACGGCAAACTTTACTTAGTTGATTTTGCAAAAGAGGAGGCCGGTCTAGATGCATGCTTAATTGCTAAGACTAGCATGGGCTGGCTGTGGCATCGCCGCTTAGCACATGTGGGGATGAAGAACCTTCACAAGCTTCTAAAGGGAGAACACGTGATAGGTTTAACTAATGTTACCTTCGAAAAAGATAGACCTTGTGCAGCTTGTCAAGCAGGTAAACAAGTGGGAGGAGCGCATCACAGCAAGAATGTGATGACCACATCAAGACCCCTGGAGCTGCTACATATGGACCTCTTCGGACCAGTCGCCAATCTAAGCATAGGAGGAAGTAAGTATGGTCTAGTTATTGTTGATGACTTTTCCCGCTTCACTTGGGTATTCTTTTTGTAGGATAAATCTGAAACCCAAGGGACCCTCAAGCGCTTCCTAAGGAGAGCTCAAAACGAGTTTGAGCTCAAGGTGAAGAAGATAAGGAGCGACAATGGGTCCGAGTTCAAGAACCTTCAAGTGGAGGAGTACCTTGAGGAGGAAGGGATCAAGCACGAGTTCTCCGCTCCCTACACACCACAACAAAATGGTGTGGTAGAGAGGAAGAACATGACACTTATAGACATGGCGAGGACGATGCTTGGAGAATTCAAGACCCCCGAGCGCTTTTGGTCAGAAGCCGTGAACACGGCTTGCCACACCATCAACAGGGTCTACCTTCATCGCCTCCTCAAGAAGACGTCGTATGAGCTACTAACCGGTAACAAACCCAATGTTTTGTATTTTTGGGTTTTTTGGAGTAAATGCTACATTCTAGTGAAGAAGGGTAGGAATTCCAAATTTGCTCCCAAAGCCGTAGAAGGGTTTTTGTTAGGTTATGACTCAAATACAAAGGCGTATAGAGTCTTCAACAAATCATCGGGTTTAGTTGAAGTCTCTAGCGACGTTGTATTTTATGAGACTAATGGCTCTCCAAGAGAGCAAGTTGTTGATTTTGATGATATAGATGAAGAAGAAGTTCCAACGGCCGCAATCCGCACCATGGCGATTGGAGATGTGCGGCCACAAGAACAAGATGAGCGAGATCAACCTTCTTCCTCAACAATGGTGCAACCCCCAACTCAAGATGATGAACACGAGGCGTATGATCAAGGGGGAGCACAAGATGATCATGTAATGGAGGAAGAAGCGCAACCGGCACCTCCAACCCAAGTCCGAGCGATGATTCAAAGGGATCATCCTGTCGACCAGATTTTGGGTGAAATTAGCAAGGGAGTAACTACTCGATCTCGATTAGTTAATTTTTGTGAGCATTACTCCTTCGTCTCTTCTATTGAGCCTTTCAGGGTAGAAGAGGCCTTGCTAGATCCAGACTGGGTGTTGGCCATGCAGGAGGAGCTCAACAACTTCAAAAGAAATGAAGTTTGGACACTGGTGCCTCGTCCCAAGCAAAATGTTGTGGGAACCAAGTGGGTGTTCCGCAACAAACAAGACGAGCACGGGGTGGTGACAAGGAACAAGGCACGACTTGTGGCAAAAGGTTATGCCCAAGTCGTAGGTTTGGACTTTGAGGAGACCTTTGCTCCTGTGGCTAGACTAGAGTCCATTTGTATTTTGCTAGCATATGTCGCTCACCATTCTTTCAGGTTGTTCCAAATGGATGTGAAGAGCGCTTTCCTCAACGGGCCAATCAAGGAGGAGGTGTACGTAGAGCAACCCCCTGGCTTCGAGGATGAACGGTACCCCGACCACGTGTGTAAGCTCTCTAAGGCGCTCTATGGACTTAAGCAAGCCCCAAGAGCATGTTATGAATGCCTTAGAGACTTTTTAATTGCTAATGCTTTCAAGGTTGGGAAAGTCGATCCAACTCTTTTTACTAAGACTTGTGATGGTGATCTTTTTGTGTGCCAAATTTATGTCGATGACATAATCTTTGGCTCTACTAATCAAAAGTCTTGTGAAGAGTTTAGCAGGGTGATGACGTAGAAATTCGAAATGTCGATGATGGGCGAGTTGAACTACTTCCTTGGGTTCCAAGTGAAGCAACTCAAGGATGGGACCTTCATCTCCCAAACAAAGTACACGCAAGATCTGATCAAGAGGTTTGGGATGAAGGACGCCAAGCCCGCAAAGATTCCAATGGGAACCGACGGACACACCGACCTCAACAAAGGAGGTAAGTCCGTTGATCAAAAGGCATACCGGTCTATGATAGGGTCTTTACTTTATTTATGTGCAAGTAGACCGGATATTATGCTTAGCATATGCATGTGTGCTAGATTTCAATCTGATCCTAAGGAGTGTCACTTAGTGGCTGTGAAGCGAATTCTTATATATTTAGTCGCTACGCCTTGCTTCGGGATCTGGTATCCAAAGGGGTCTACCTTTGACTTGATTGGATATTCAGACTCTGACTATGCTGGATGTAAGGTCGATAGGAAGAGCACATCGGGGACGTGCCAATTCTTAGGAAGGTCCCTGGTGTCATGGAGTTCTAAGAAACAAACTTCCGTTGCCCTATCCACCGCTGAGGCCGAGTACGTTGCCGCAGGACATTATTGCGCACAACTACTTTGGATGAGGCAAACCCTCAGGGACTTTGGCTACAATCTGAGCAAAGTCCCACTCCTATGTGATAATGAGAGTGCTATCCGCATGGCGGATAATCCTGTTGAACACAGCCGCACAAAGCACATTGACATCCGGCATCACTTTTTGAGAGACCACCAGCAAAAGGGAGATATCAAAGTGTTTCATGTTAGCTCCGAGAACCAGCTAGCTGATATCTTTACCAAGCCTTTAGATGAGCAGACCTTTTGCAAGTTGCGTAGTGAGCTAAATGTCTTAGATTCGCGGAACTTGGATTGATTTATAGCATACATGTGTTTATGCCTTTGATCATGTTCCTTTTGCATTGTGTTGTTTATTTATGGTGCTCAAGTTGTACATGCACTCCTCGGACCTCACAAGTCCTTTGCAAGTGATGCACAAATTTAGGGGGAGATGTGCTACAACTTGACTCTTTGGGACTAACCATGTGCTTGAGTTTGCTTGATTTAGTGTCAAAGGTGAATTAAAAGGGAAACTGTGGACTTGGACCATGCAAGACTTCCATTGCACTCCGATGAAAGAGTAACTTATTCCAAGTTCATCTCTATACTCTTATTGCCTGTTTACTCTTAGTTGAAGATTTTGGTGAGGCAATGGGGTTAAAGGGCCAAAATTGATCCCGTTTTGGTGCTTGATGCCAAAGGGGGAGAAAATAAGGCCAAAGCAATAAATGGATCAGCTACCACTTGTGAATTTTGAAAATAATAGAGTTAGAGTTTTTGTTTGTCAAAATACTCTTATTTGCCTCTTTTTGTCAAAAGTTGGTCTCTTGTGGGGAGAAGGTTTAATTATGGGAAAAGGGGGAGTTTTTGAATCCTTGATCAATTTCTCGTGAAATATCTCTCTTTATGTTTCAACATGCGTGTTTGACTTAGAGATAGGAAATTGAGTTTGATTTGCAAAAACAAACCAAGTGGTGGCAAAGAATGATCCATATATGCCAAATCCTATTCAAAACAAATTTGAGTTCTTATTTGAATTGATTTTGTACTTGTTCTACTTGCTTTATGTTGTGTTGGCATAAATCACCAAAAAGGGGGAGATTGAAAGGGAAATGTGCCATTGGGCCATTTCTAAGTGTTTTGGTGATTTAGTGTCCAACACAAGTGCCTAAGTGTCAAATGGTGGACAAAGTACAAATCAAGTATAAATGTATGTGTCTCAGACTTAGTACATTGTTTTAGAGACTAATGTATTGTGTCTAAGTGCTGAAAACAGGAGAAATCGAATTGGAGAAGAGATGGCCTTGTTTAGCCAAAGCCAGTTCTGTCTGGGTGCACCGGACTGTCCGGTGGTGCACCGGACAGTGTCCGGTGCGCCAAGCTCGCTCAGGCGAACTTGCTGCTCTCGGGAAGAAATTAACGGCGTACTACTATAATTCACCGGACTGTCCGATGTGCACCGGACAGTGTTCGGTGAGCCAACGGTCGCCGGGGCAACGGTCGGCCGCTTAATCCGGGCGCGACGCGTGGCCGAGCCAACGGCTAGAAGGGGGCACCGGACTGTCCGGTGTGCACCGGACAGTGTCCGGTGCGCCAACGGCTCCAAGCCTGCCAATGGTCGGCTTCGCCAAATAGGGAAGGAAATCCGCACCGGACAGTGTCCGGTGGTGCATCGGACTGTCCGGTGCGCCAGGCGACAGAAGGCAAGAATTGCCTTCCCAGATTGCTCTCAACGGCTCCTAGCTGCCTTGGGGCTATAAAAAGGACCCCTAGGCGCATGGAGGAGAATACCAAGCATCCTTGAGCATTGTTGATCACTCACACTCCATTCTTGCGCACTTGTTCGACATTCTTAGTGATTTAAGCTCCGTTCTAGTGTGAAACTCGTGATAGTCTCTTGAGCTCAAGTCTGGGTCTTGTGTGTGCGTATTTGCTGTGATCTTTGTGTCTTGTGTGAGTTGCTCATCCCTCCCTTACTCCGTGCTTCTTTGTGATCATCAAAGTGTAAGGGCGAGAGACTCCAAGTTGTGGAGATTCCTCGCGAACGGGATAAGAAAAGAAAAGCAAAACACCGTGGTATTCAAGTTGATCATTGGATCACTTGAGAGGAGTTGAGTGCAACTCTCGTCTGTTGGGACGCCACAACGTGGAGTAGGCAAGTTTTGTACTTGGCCGAACCACGGGATAAACCACTGTGTCATCTCTGTGTTGATCTCTTTGTGGTTATCGTGTTGTGCAAGTTCTCCTCTCTAGCCACTTGGCTTAACTGTGCTAACGCTTAACCAAGTTTTTGTGACATTAAGTTCAAGTTTTACAGGATCACCTATTCACCCCCCCTCTAGGTGCTCTCAATCAACAGTCTTTAAAAAATACATCATCCCATTGCAATACATCAAAAAGTTAATGATGCTCTTTTGTGTAGGACCAGTCCATGATTCACACATTAGAGTCACACCAAACTCATTCCACTCAATCTTCCATTTTTCAATCACCTTCTGAAACTCCTTAACATTTTCATCAAGATACTTGCCATCAATCTCTCGACCAGTTGGTAATTTGACCCCCACACCTGCATTTAAGGCAACAAGATTATGTCAACAACATAGATCAAATACAACAAAATATATTGTGTTATTTGTTACCTTGTTTTTGGGACTCCATAATTGCGGCCCTAAAATATGGGTTATCGACCTTTTGACCCGAGATGCCAATGGCATGACAAGCCTTTGCCCAAGCCCTACCAAGAATCTCTTTCGAGCTCCTTCCCTTACTTGTCCAGGGACCAATATCTATCCTCTGTTGCCTTAGTCCAGAGGCTTGAGCAAGATTGTAGTCTCTAACACGTTCAGGTACCCTCTAGCTGGAGGATCCACCACCCCTATCATACCTTGCACCAGCCCTCTGACTAAATTCGTGCTCCACACATGACTGATGCAGAGCCGCTTTAAGTTCATCCTCATACTCATCGTCCCCAAAATGGGTTCGTGCTGTCTCATCTGCCCTCAGCTGCTGCCTGAACCTAGAACTCTTTTTTTCCTTTGTCTTATCTATGTCAAGCTGGAAGTATGCCTCTATGTCTAGAGCAACAGAGGGACATTTCTTGACATTCTTCCCTCTATGCGCGAGATGCTCCTTCAATCGGGTACCACCCCCTCCGCTCTTTGTTTCTCTACAATACTTGCATTTGAAACCTGCGCCAACCTTCTCTCCGTGCAACCAGACTCTATCTCTATCTCTATCTTCATCCGACATGTCTCCTACAGATGTGGCAAAATATCATATAACTTGAAACAATAACTAAACCATAACTAATACATAAACCATAAGCCATCACATCTATAATAACAATACCAAATCATATTTACAGTAGTAGTAAATAATATTATGAGTTACATATACTATAACTAAAACAGAGCTAGGCACTAAATATTAAAAATCCATGAACGAAATCTAACAATAACTATGTATTAAGTTATTAACGCAAACATGAATGAAATCTGAAAACCTAAACATTAAAAATCTAAATCTAGGCACTAAATATCTAAAGCAGAGCTAAATCTTGGTACCATAACCGGTTTACCGGTGGTAAAACATGATTTACCTCTCCCCGTGGGCGGTTTACCGCCGGTTTTGCGATGGAACCCTTCGGCGAGGGGATATGCGACGACGATGGGGGGCAGCGGCGAAGCGGGCGGTAAACCGCCGGTAAACCGCTCCTGGCCGGCGGTTAACCGTGTTGAGCCACCGGTAAAAGCCACAGAGGCGGCGATTTTTGCGTGTGCGACGGCGTCGGGTCTGTGGCTGAGAGCGTAAGTGAATGGGGAAAGTGAGGGGAGCTGGGGAGGACGCGGAGGAGAGGAGTGTTTAGATTTTTTTGTTAACGGGTTAACGGGTCCATATATGTTTCTATTTTTTTGTTGGCTAAACTGATTTGAATTTAAATATCTTCTATACCAAATTACTCAGAAAAGCATGTAGTTTTTTATCATATATTTTTTTATAATTTTTTTTCAAATTTTTTAAATTTGGACTGAATTCAAAAAAAACTACTGGAAAACCGTTACCGCCCCCTGGCGGTTTCGGTTTACCGAGCGGTTTACCGCCGGTTTTCGGCGGTTGTGGAATCCTTGACATGGACACATGGTGCTATATATGCACGCATATATATATATATATATATATATATATATATATATATATATATATATATATATATATACGTGCTCTCTGCTGCTGGAGTGCTGGGTGATTGAGGAAGATAAAATAACAATATTAAAGGCTGGTTTGGTAACCCTAATTTCTCAAAAGGTTTTTCATTTTCTCATGGGAAATTAGTTCATTTTTCGTTGAAAAAAAATTGAAAATCCCATAGAAAAATAAAGTTGCCAAACTAGCCCTAATTGCTACTCCAAAAGCCTTTTGATCCTTGACTTTGACAAGGTATAAGATTGCTTGCTTGCAAATGACAAATTTAAGTTTAATTTCATAAGTTACTCATGTGAGTGTCCGAGCTGCTCATGGCCGTGAGCACGGCTGATATACATACAAGTTTTACACTCTGCAGAGGTTGCACATCTTTACCCACAAGACGTGATACCCATCTACCACTGAGTTGTACGGACCCCATACACCTCTACCGAGGAGGCGAGGTAGGGTAGCACGACGAGGCCTTTACAAAGTTCCACTAGCTTCAGAAAACTCACTACGGTTTCTTGAAAATGGGGCAATATAGGAATCACTCGTCCGAAAATCCATCGCAGTATGATCGACCCAAGAACATCACTATACCGACATCTCCTCATACCGCCCTTGCCCCTTTCGGGTAAGGTAGTCCTCCACTAGCTTTTCTAATTAGTCAGCCAAGGACATCCCATACCACCCTTGTGTAATACTGTTTTCCCGGGTGGTTCTCTGTTTTCCGATTAACAAAATGATCTTATCATGAACAATAAATAATTCAACAATAATAATAAGGCACGATCATAATTTAGATGTAACATTAATCACAAAACCAGGTAGAGCAATAGCAAGACCACCCAATAGTTCATTTGTTTGCAAGGCGTAGGGTGAACAAACTAGGGTAAACTATTAGGTCCTATCAAGTTAACTTGAGTATGTCACGATAATTATCAGGAACATTATTTGGTAAAGAAAGTGATCTAGGACATAACTTGTCTTATACTTGCGATAACCTTTTAGTCCAGATGTTGCCCCAAAAGTTGGGCTTCAGATTTCTCATCACCTGGCTTCTATGCGTAGCAATACATACAAACAAGCAAATAATGGATATGGTAACATTACACCAAAGATGGAAACAAACCATACAATAATATTCTACGCGTCGCTACAAGATCGTAGGTTCGAGAACCATTAAAATCAGAGTTAAAACAAACAAAAGTTATGGGTAAAACAATATTTTTAGGCGCAATAAATCTAATAGATGTTGTATTTAAATTAAGAAGATATGAAATATAAATATTTGAGTTGATATTAATCACTTTAACAATTATATATAAAAAGCGTAGGTTAGAACTATAAATTAGATTAAATAGATTGCCTAGCTATTTAACATTAATTAAATAAATATTTAATTAATTAATTAAAACATGTGGCATATTTAGAACAATGTTATTACTACGTACGCAAAATTAATATGAATCTAGCGCGATTTGAACAAATTAAAATAAATTATTTGTCCTAAAAGATATTGTATTTTTAATAAATTAGTAGAGTTGCACAGAAATAGGTGACATGACGCGATCTGATTGGTTAGATCGGTTTGTTAAAGATGGGAAATGTTTGTTTATAAATAATGCAAACTTATCATGATTTTACCTAATGTTAAATTCGTGGTGCATGACAGTCTTGCATGTAAAAGGTCATGTGGTGGTGGTTATCTATCATGTGGGAAACGCCAAACCAATCACGCGAGAAAGACCCCGAACCTACCATCAACTTACCTTCCAACCAAGTTTATCGATGTCGCGCTAATGCTGTACATCTGAGTTTTTTCGCTGTTTGACGATGAACCGGAGATCCGATCGATGAACCGGAAGCACGGTGACGAAGCTCTCGCTGAGCCAGTCACGGCGATGTTCTGGGTTGCCGTGGAGGATGGACGAACGGTGTGAAATTACTCGCCGAAGTTACCATTAGAGTCGGGGAGGGCATCAAACTTCGATAAGGTAGTCATGGTGGCTTATGACTGCGAGCTTAGCTAGCGGGGGACTGTTGTGGTTTGGATGGTGGCGGCGTTACTGCGAGGCTATAGAGTAGATGAGTCTATAGTTGATGGCTTGAGGTGTTAGGATGACACATATTTATATAGGCAGAAAGGCGGTTACATGACAGATCTCATCTGGTACTTATCTGTTAGAATTATATCCTATCTGTTTAAAACTCTAACTTGTATCTTTTATTCCAATAATATTGTTGTTAATTTGTACAAATCATATTAGATCTTCAACTTAAATAAATTTTATAATATATTTTTATTTAAATATTAATTTTTTGTGGTGTTACACGCGAGCTGAAAAGAGTATTTTCTTAAATATCTTATTGCGATATCCTAATTTGTATCGACTTTTCCTAAAGGATGTCACGTACAAATAAACCAACCAAATATACCTCGATACATTATATTAGCTTTAATTTTGTTTCTCATTTTTTCTTTCTATTTTAAATTTAAAATTCAAGTCTAATTTAGAGCTAAGTTCAAATTTCTATTTCGAGCATAAATTGCAACAAAAAATTCAACATGAATGCAAAACATTTTATTAGTTAATTTATCTATTTAAGCAAATGATTCAAACAATACATATAACTCAGTAGGAATAATTCATGTAAGATATTTTACTATAATATTTAAGAAAATAATTCAAACACATTACCAAAATTTTATATTTAACATTTATTTAAATTTTAGAAAAATAGTTTTAAATCTTTAGAGAATTTTACCGGATCCTAAAAGTAGGATTTTGGTGTGTTACACATAATAGAGAAGATCTTAAAAAATAAACTAACCCTTTGATAGAAAATAAGAAAATATGTCTTCAAACTAGCTCTTAGTTAAATTTATTTTTTTATTTTCTGCTCTGGGCTAGTTTGATCTAAGGGCATCTTCATTTCTTGGTGTATACCCTTCGCGTGGACCCCTTGGACTGAGACAGCCAGGGATGGAGGAACTTAGGCCTATTTTCACACTTTCTTGTATTAAAAATATGAAATAATCTGTTAAGATTCTATGTATTCGATAAAGGAACCACATGTGCATTTGGATATTCAATAAAAAAATTATATATTATATCTTTAAACAAAAAAGAAAAAAATAATGTACTCCAATATCATACCTTTAAATAGAAAAGTAAAAAGTAATTTAGTACCAGTTTTAATTTACAATCGGTACAAAAACTTACACTTATTACCTCTTTTTTTTCAAAATATAGTATTAAAGCTTACGTTTTAGTATCGGTTTTTACACAATAATCGATACTAATGTGTGACCTATACAATCGCTCACAAGTCCCCACGAATCCAAGACACCATTCTATTGCCTCTTCCGCCATCTTCTGACCTACGCCGCCTCCACCATTTGCGCAACATCTCTATCGTATCTTTGTCGTGCCTGCGCCCTCATCACCGCCGCACCTACGCAAGTGTCACCGTCGTTGCACCTTCGCTGCACCTATGTTGTCATCGTTGTGCTGTCAATAAGAAGCTGTAAGAGATAAATAATAATAATCTAATCTCTACACATACATACAAGTGCTTGCTTCAAATGCTCTTATTATCAACTGAAATGTTTGCTTCAAATGCTTGCTTTAACTGAAATGCGAGAGATAGATAGTAATATTCCAATCCCTAAACAAACATACAAGGCTGTGAGTGTTTTAAATAAAGTTTTATGTATACTCTTACCCTTCAAATGATGGTAAGGTTGCCAACGACTTTATATTACTGTGATATATCATCTAAGGGATTGTCTTTGGATTCATGTGTAATATTTGTTCATAACATATACTATATTATAGGCCAAGAAAACACTAGTTTTAAGATAAAATCAATGTGAATTAGGGTTTAGGGTTTTGGATATGTGTCGTACACATTATTTAGTGAAATGTTTTTTTCATTTTAGATCAATCTATCGAACATATTGAGCCTTACAAATTTCTTAGTGAAATATCTCATTTATTTTTATCTTTTAATCCCATACATATAAAATTTCAAACGCGCAGTCAGTGAAATTAAAACGCCAAATGGACATGCGTTTCTTCGGTTCTTGCTCCACCATAGGTTGTGTGTCTCAACTTTGATCCGCACTCAAGCTCCAAACTCAGTCGTTGTAAACCCTAAAATATGATTTCGAAGACTTTAGTTACTCAAGAAATAATATTGGCGTTATTTTGGTTATGTGTTTTATTATTGAAGCATGTTTCTTTAAAAAAAATAAATACTAAACAAAATTCAAACTTGTGCATCATGTTGGAGTTGTTTTACTTGTGCATCTAACTCAAAATTTTATTTAAGTCTAAGTTTGAAAAACTTAGGAATAGAAGTTCAAAAGGAATTGAAAAGAAAAAAATAGAATGAGGAAAAGGAAAAAGATAGGGAAAACCTTACTTGGGCCTACTCTACCCCTTTTAGCCCAACTCACGCCAGCCCACTCTCCCCTCTGTGCCGACAGAGGTGACCACCGTGTCAGCCGCACGCGATGCCCCACCGCGCTCGTCCATGCAACAGCGCCACTGGCCCCACTCACCAGTCACTCACGCCACTGACTCACCGTGCCCACAAGCACGGTAAGCAGGCGCTGGCAGTTAGGGCCTGCTTGATAGTGTCTCATGCGGCCACTGTAGATCTTCCTCGCGCAAACCAACCCGGGCGCATAACTGATTTCCGCGATATCTGCGATCCATTGCAACAAACCCCGCCAGCTGGGTGTGAACCGTCGGATGCCCGTCATCACCCCAAGCCGCCACCAGTTCTCGCCATGAAAAACACCAGAGGTGCGTGAGAGATAGAGAGAGTGATTGCCGTTGTCTTCAATTGTTGTCGCAGGGTGGTTAGGGACATTAGCCAGGAGGCCCTGATCGTGTGCAAAAGATCTGTTGTGCGCGTGGCCAGCCTGAGTGCACGAATTTTGCCATGGCGATTTGTCGTCGCCAGTCGCCACCATGGTCGCTCGATGAGAACCCTTCCGCTAGCTTTTGTATTCACAGTGATATGTATAGTTGTGGTCCTCGCCCGAAATAGACCATTGGGCCCATCAGAATTGCTGACCAAAGTTCCATGGTTTTCACGCACCGCGACCAACCTCACTTCGGTCATCGCCGTCGTGGCAATGCTCCCTGTCGAGTTTGCCTTGCCCTGCTCATGGTATAGCACTTGTCGCGAATAATGTTGTCATGGCGTCGACCATAGCCTCGCCAGTGAACCCACTGTCGTCCCAACAGTGGCGCCACCGCCAGGTGTGTCGTGGGGTTGATGAGTGTCGCTCAACCATTGATCTCCATGTCAATGACTATGATTAGAAGCTCGATACCCCTTCGTGCGGATGCATCTAGGCTAGAGATCCTTGCATGAACGACTGATGCGATCTGTGTGAATGTTGTCGCGCCAGACATTCTAAAGAGGGGGTGGGTAATTAACCCGTAGTACGGTAGTGTTCAAAAGTATTTACGGATTAGTCCTAATTTCTAACAGAATGACCCCCTGACTTCTCTATAAAACCAACCCTCCGTCCAGGAACACCTGTTTTGCACCGAGGCCCTCCTAGTTATACATGTAATTACTCGTAGGTTCTTTAAACCTACACAAAACAGTCCCTGGAGTCCATTTTCAATTATAAAATCAAATAGAAACTTGTATAATTCATACTTTATCCGTTTTAACTCTGATTTTAGTGGTTCTCGAACCTAGGATTTCGTCTCGACTTGTAGAATATTATTATACAATTTATTCTCTTGTTTGGTGTGATGTTAATTTCTGTTTGCATTTTGTTTGTTTGTATTGCTATGAGTAGATGACCAAGTGACCAAGGAACCCGAAGCTCAGCAGGTCAAAGATTCTGAGCAGGGGCTCGCAGTCGAAGGCAATTTGTGCCCTTGATCACATTCTTTACCTAATAATGTTCATGTTAATCATCGTGACATGATTAGGTTAATTTGATGGGACCTAATAGGTTACCCTACTTTTGTCTACCATATACCTTGCATACAAATGAACTATTTCTATACAACAATATTACATACATATTTGTAAAATTCCTATACGAAGTTTGTTTCTTTTCCTATGCGCAATCGATTGATGGAACTCAAAAGAAGAATCTATCAAGGTCTATAGAGTCAAAGATCATAAGGAATTAGTGGAATCCATATTGCAATATGAGAAAGTTTGAAGATACACCATCTTTACAGAAGATGAAGAAATCTAGGGGAGCATGTATATAGAGATTTAAGACTTGAAGAGAAGTGGGATTGTGTTCCTACTCCAATGATTCAAGAATGACAAATTGCTCAATACAGCTTGATGTTGTATGACTGATACAGCACCTATTGTTAGCCTTCAAAGATAGTAAAAAAGTAAACAAGGATTATGTGAAACAGGAGACTGGCTGAATCAATTACCCCTTGGCAATGAAAATCAACAATAGCCCCATATGAAAGAAATGCCAATAGGTGAGACTATATATGGTCTTAAAGAAAAAGAAAATCAGATACTACAAAGTCTATAAGATGGAGGGCAATCCCACCTCATTTAAAGAAGCAAGCCATGGAGGCGCTCGCTCGTCCAAATGGCAAAAGAATCACCGATTATCAACGATTTTTGGGACTTAGAAATAATTCCTAATGGAGCCAAAATAGTAGGATGTAAAGGGCCTACAATACAAAATGTGACTCTAAAGGGAATATGTAAATATGAAGATTTTGTGTAAAGAGAACGAGTAAATTAATGAGTGCTAGTAGCATACCATGATCTGAGTTACATCAGATGGAAGTAAAGATGATATTCCCTAGTGGGACTTGTATGAAACGATTACATGCATAAGTGGAAGTTTTTTCCATGAATGTAGAAGTGCATAAGGGATGCCACCTAAAAAGGTCATTTATGGACTAGAGCAAGTCTCTGAACAGTAGCATTTAAAGTTGCAGAGACAAAAGGATGTTTGGGTTAAAGAGAATGAGAGGACAATTGTATTTGTGCAAAGTTATATAACGGGAAATTCATTCCTTAATTCTACATATATGGATGACATCTTTCTTGCTAGTAGTGATGTCAATTTACTGTAGAAAAGAAGTTCTTGTCCTTAAGATTAAATGAAATTGGTCTCGGTGAAGTGTCTCTCATTCTAAGAATTGAGATTCATCGATATAGAAGAGAAAAGGGGTATTAGGATTATCGCATAGGCATGCTAAGGAAAGTTATAAATAAATAAAGTATACATGCGAGAAAATCTACGCCTATTCCTATAATCAAGGGCAATGAATTTGGGAATTTTATTGTTCCAAGAGGCAATATGGAAGATATTAAATGAATATGGTACCATATGCTTCAGCTGTTGGAAGCTCAAAGAATGCACAAGTATGGTATTACCCTGACGTAGTTCACGTATCCGGGTTGTTTTGGCAGTGTCCAGTCTAGATATAGATCACTGGAATGGAATTACGAGTGTCGGTCTCATGCTAAAAAGAAAGAACTAGTGCTCTCAAAGATTGTGAGTACAAAAATAGAACTTTGTGAAATGTGTAGCGAAATCCATAATTGTCGCTAATATTCACACTTGGAGTTTGTGTGTGGAAAAACTCCAAACAAGCAGTTATCATCAATGTGATGTAAAGACAGGATATAACATAATATGAGGCTAAGGGACAAACAAAATGGTTAAGAGAAATTGTACCTAAAATTGATAATGGTTGACAACAGAAGTAACCATTCAAATAGTTCACTCCTATGACAACGGGTCAAGTGTGCTATTTAACACATTGACACAAAGTTATGTGTTGTAAAGGAGAAAGTCTGGAATCATATTAAAGTATTGAACATACAAGTAACAACCAAGTGCTTATGGATCCGCTTACTAAAGGTTTATCGCCTAGTGCATTCAGAGAACACACAGTCGACATGGGTTTATGTTATAGCCTATATTTTCCTAACAATAAAGGGGCCTAAAGCTAACGAATCTATTTCAGGACGGAGACATGTATTGTAGCTGTTAAGTCTATCGGTGATTGACTATGACGACGAGACATGCTCTTTGCACTAATCTGTAGTGGAATACGAAGTATAGAGTTGAAAGTATAAGATGAGATCAAGGGGGAGAATGTTGGAATTGATCTCTGCCGGTTGGCCTAAGACGAGATTGGTGGGCCCTTGACCTCGTGCCCTGATCGAGGCGTCTAGCCCAAGACGAGATTGGTGGGCTCCTATTACGCAGCCTATAAATAGAGAGGTGGGGGCTGACGGCTAAGACATGAGGTTCACTTCCGTCTTCGTTTCCCCACCTCAGTTCTAGACCGGTCTCGAGGGGAGGCTGACAGCAATGGGAAATCCATCGCCGGCATCAAACTCGCTTCCCCGACAGTCACTGCCCTAGCGCAGATCTTCACCAACGAACATGGTAGCTGAAAGAAATGGGTGACGCCTAAGATGGGGGTGAATTAGGACTTCAAAAACTTCTTCTAAACTAGGCCACAAATAAAACCCTAGAGCAAAACCTATGCAATTAATCAAACTAGAATATGCAAACTAGGTTTTGTCTAAGTGTTTGCTATCTCTACCGCAATGGTTAAGTTTCAATCTACAATAATATAAGTATAAAAACAAGATTGAAACTTAAATTCTTAATATAAATGCGGAAGCTAAAGAGCGAGGTAGAGATGCAAACTCTCGTGGATGACGTCGGTATTTTTATCGAGGTATCCGGAACCACGCAAGGTTCTGACTAATCCTCGTTGGTGCCCCTACGCAAAGGGAAGTCCACTCGAGGGCCAAGCACCTCGGCCGAGTAACTTCGTAGAGAGCCACAGGCCTTCTCCACGCGCAAGTGGTGCTCCGCTTCCGGCTCCTCTCGGGCGCTCCCCGCCGTCTCCACTATCGAGCTTCCGACTGAAACGCCACGGGCCTCGTTCCCTCCGGTACACGGTGGCGGTCGTGACACAAACACGGTTGTCACAGTCTCGCAACACTCTCGCCCCACTCGGTACAATTACAATGGTCCGCGCAAGAGCCGAGGGGTTGTGTGGTTTATCTAAACTCACTCAACTAACTAGGGTTCACCTAGAGCAAGCGCTAAAGCGGTCTAACTAACCTGAGCACTTCGTAAAGCACCTATGCTAATCAACAAGTGATTCTATTAAGCACTTGGGTGTATGAGCACTTGGGAATGTCTACTATATGCCTTGGTATGTTGCTTGGGCTCCCACACCTTGGAATGTCAGGTTGGGATGTATTTATAGCCCCCAACACAAATCTAGCCATTGGAGAAAAGTTGTGCTCTCTACGACACACCGGATAGTGCACTGTTCACTGTCCGGTGTGCCTAGCCATTGGTCTGACAGTACAACCGACCGTTGGCACGCAGGCTTTTTACATCGGATACTCCGGATGTCACACCAGACAGTCTGGTGGTCTTCTCTCCACAGTGCCACCTAGAACTAGTCGTTGGTGCTACTGTTCCCTGGTGCACCGGACAGTCCGCAGGCAACACTTCCTTTGTTTCTTGGACTTCACTTGATCTTCATAATGTCTTCTTTTGAGGTGTTGCTTTCCTCAATGCCTTGGTCCAAGTAACTTTTAGCATCCTATGAACTACAAACACAAACACTAGCAAACACATTAGTCCACAGGTTATGTTGATCATCAAACACCAAAACCTATTGAGCTAAATGGCCCGGGGTCCATTTTCCTTACAACCTCCCCCTTTTGGTGTTTGATGACAACACAACCAAAGCAAGAAAATATAACAAACATTTGAATGAAAATATGCAATCTACTTGCTAGGATGCATGTTTGTCCCCACAATGTGATATTATGGACTTAAGCCTCCTCCTAACTCCATAATTCACTTACTTCCTATTTTAGACCAAAGGACCGAAACCACTTTGAAAGAACAAGACTTGAAAAAAATTAATTTGGTGGTGTTTGGTGTTTGGTACAATTTTTATTGCTTTGGTCCCTAAACTTCACCCCTTTGGCATCAACCACCGAAAAGGAAGACATTAAAAGCATGTAGGAAGCAAATAAGGACTTGCCCTCATAAGAGATTAAAACCAATTGAAGAACTTGACATTATAACTTCCCCTAAATAAGTGTTCTCCTTTAGAAAGAATTTTCTCCCCCATTGGAGACGAAGAAATACTCCCCCTGATAGATATCTTCTACTTAGGAAAAAGTATGTGAAAATAGAGGTGCAAGACATAATTTGATTAGACTAACTTTCCTTATGCATAGGTAACAGAATATGATTTAACCACTTATGCATGTATAGCAACATGGGAAGTATAAGATATGAAATATAGTCTAACCAAATATTGGAGAAGACATGTAAATGATGTCAAATGTAGTATCAGAGTTACCAATTGAAAATCAATGGCAGACCATTTGAAGACAATTGGTAGGCTTGTGAGACATAAGAACTCTTGCAGATTTGCAGTGGAAGCTTGTTGTCTTTCTCCGAGAACTTCATTTTCCTTACAATGAGACTACTACATGAAATAAACTCGAAAAAGGTATGAGTCTCAAAGTCTTAGATTATAGAGTAACCTCCCCCTAAAAGTGTGCATACATGTTTTGAATACTTGTAGGAGACATGCACTTTGATTTGATATCAAGAGGGGCAAATTATCTATAATCCGAACTTTGGCACATATAAGTTAAATGATACCAATTGTAGGATATAAACTTTTGAAGCATTAGTGTCATTTACTTAGGGATGTTAAATAAGCTATGTGTCGTGCTTAATTAAACATTTTAAACCATGTAGGTTTGCTCAAGATTATGAATTAAAAACAAGAAATCCTACCATGTGATTTACCTAGTATGCATGCATTGTTAATCTAAAATGAGTACCCAAAGAAATACTAGGCATGAAAGATAAAACTAGATACAAGTAAATAGATACGCTCTAAAAATAAGGAATACAATAAATCTAGTTACCTTAGTCATGGGTGGGGAAATTTGGGTCCAAAATATTCACTAACCCACTTGGCAATAGACTTGATCCAATATGATGTATCCCATGATATACATCCAAAATTTGCCAAGTCTCCAAATTCCCCGAAGTCCTTCGGACTCCTCACTTCCCTCTTGGGATCTAAACCTTCTTGGTGCCTTTCATGATTGAAATTATTTCCTTTGGCACCCAGATGCGTTTGGTCCCATTTCCTTTGTTGGCTTGCTTGTTGGCCTTGATTTCTATCACCTTTCCATTCTTTTTCTTCTTGATCAAGTATGGTGTAACATCCTTTTTGTCCACCTTTTTTATGTAGGTGTTGGAGATTTTGCTTGTTGGCTTTTGCTTGAGATTTTGCCTTTGCTTATCCCCGGTTTTTGCCTTGCATTGGAAAGACTTGTGGCCTTCCTTGTGGCATAGCCTACAAATCACAATTTCTCCCTCTACAGCCTTGTTCACTCCCGCAATGGTGTTATCTTGTGGAGGTTGGATTTGTCTGGCTTTGCCTTTCTTGACATACAACACCTTTCCAAGGCGAGCCACTTCTTGCCTTAATTGCTCATTTTCCTTTGCAACCTCATCCGAACATGTTTATGCAACAATATTCTCAACAAGAGCTTGGTTGCAAGGGGTTAGAATCATCAATTAAATCAAAGCAGGAAGTAGAAGCATCTTTCTTAATAATTTCAGGTATTTCAACCAAAGATACTTCTGGGGTGCTACCAATGTTTTCTAGCTTAGTAGTTAGCCCATTATTGTGTATGCTAAGAATTTCCATTTTCCCTAGCAAATTTTCAATAGCTTCTTGGGAGCTAGCTAACTTAGCCTTAAGTTTTTCATTCTTTTTGATAAGGCCATCATCGGTAGCTGTGGATGTAGCACTAGACTCTAATTGCTCAATTTTAGTTGATAGCTCACAATTCAAATTTGCAAATGTTTCAAATTTTTCTAGCAAGCCTTTATAATTATTTTGAGAGCTAATCAACTTATTTTTCAAAGTTTTAAGTTGAGATTTTTGTTTAGTGTGAAAATCCTGAAAAAATTTAATGACTTCCGCAAGCTCATATACGGAGGGCTTTCCCTCACCTTCATCATCACTGCTACTTTCATCACTAGAGGATGGAATACTCATTTCATCACTAGGCAAGCAACACTTCCTTTGTTTCTTGGACTTCACTTGATCTTCATAATGTCTTCTTTTGAGGTGTCGCTTTCCTCAATCCCTTGGTCCAAGTAACTTTAGCATCCTGTAAACTACAAACACAAACACTAGCAAACACATTAGTCCACAGGTTATGTTGATCATTAAACACCAAAACCTATTGAGCCAAATGGCCCGGGATCCGTTTTTCTTAAAGTAGCGATATGTGTTTTTATATTGACTTAGTGGTTAGGGTTCTTGGGAAGATCCAAAAGATTTATCAATGAAGTACCCTATCAATAGGATCTTTTTCTACAGAATATTTGTAGAAAAGGATTTGGATTAAAATACTCATCGTAGGCTCTTTGTTTGTGCTAGCTGAGAGAACAAGCAGATCACCAGGCCACCGCAGCAACATGAATAAAGCAAGAACATTTGATGACGGCCAACCACCACTAACAGTGTAATATGCAATGGAACTGTAGATGATTGCTCATATCATTCCGAAAGGAATTCAGTTCGTCAGATAATCCTTCTCGGTCAGTTAAGCCACATGTTTAGTCTTATATGTACTCTGTAGACGTTGACTCGTTTTGAACAAAGATGAGCAGCTAAGTTATTCTAATCAGAGTTGTTCTGGAACGGTTTCTACTGTTTCTATGGCATGATTATTAAAGTAGTAAAACGTTATGAACCACCTTTTTAACATTTAAACGAACGTTGAAACGTCTTTTTAGACATTACATAAAATTTCAATTATAGAATATGTTCATACATAAGTTAAGTACTTGAGTTCACAAAACAAAATGAAACAGATCAAGTTGAACCACACAAGTTACAACTTGTATCTATGATCAGTAACCATAAACTCTTGATGAAACTAGAGAGGGCGTCACTGTCTAAACTAGAAGACTGAACCTGGAACTCTTGATGATTGAAAGTCTAAAACTAGGGAGGGCGGCGCTTCACTGGCCTGGCAAGCTGGACTGTTGGAGATGGAGAGGGAGGAGGGGCAGAGGAGAGGAGGGAAGCTGTCGGCGCTGGACGCTGGTGATAGTCGCCTAGAGGGGGGGTGAATAGGGCGAAACTGAAATTTACAAATATAAACACAACTACAAGCCGGGTTAGCGTTAGAAATATAAACGAGTCCGCGAGAGAGGGCGCAAAACAAATCGCGAGCAAATAATGAAGTGTGACACACGGATTTGTTTTACCGAGGTTCGGTTCTCTCAAACCTACTCCCCGTTGAGGAGGCCACAAAGGCCGGGTCTCTTTCAACCCTTCCCTCTCTCAAACGGTCCCTCGGACCGAGTGAGCTTCTCTTCTCAAATCAAAGCCGGGAACAAAACTTCCCCGCAAGGGCCACCACACAATTGGTGCCTCTTGCCTTGATTACAATGGAGTTTTGATCACAAGAACAAGTGAGAAAGAAAAGAAGCAATCCAAGCGCAAGAGCTCAAATGAACACGGCAAATCACTCTCACTAGTCACTAGGGTTTTGTGTGGAATTGGAGAGGATTTGATCTCTTTGAATGTGTCTAGAATTGAATGCCTAGCTCTTGTAAGTGGTTGAGAAGTGGGAAAACTTGGATGCAATGAATGGAGGGGTGGTTGGGGTATTTATAGCCCCAACCACCAAATGTGGCCGTTGGGAGGTTGTCTGTTCGATGGCGCACCGGACAGTCCGGTGCACACCGGACAGTCCGGTGCCCCTGCCACGTCATCACTGCCGTTGGATTCTAGCCGTTGGAGCTTCTGACTTGTGGGCCCGCCTGGGTGTCCGGTGCACACCGGACATGTACTGTTTGATGTCCGGTGCACCGGTATGGGCGTGCCTGACGTCTGCGCGCGCTGCGCGCGCATTAAATGCACCGCAGGGAGCCGTTGGCGCCGCAGGGAGCCGTTGCTTCGCTGGCACACCGGACAGTCCGGTGCACACCGGACAGTCCGGTGAATTTTAGCGGAGCGGCTGCCGCGCGAACCCGAGGCTGGCGAGTTCTGGAGACCGCGCTTCCTTGGAGCACCGGACGTGTCCGGTGCACACCGGACAGTCCGGTGAATTATAGCGCGCCGGCTTCCGAGAATTCCCGAGGGCGAAGAGTTTGAGTTGGTGTCCTCTGGGCGCACCGGACACTGTCCGGTGCACACCGGACAGTCCGGTGCCTCCAGCCAGAGGTGCCCTCGGTTGCCTCATTGCTCCTTTGTTGAATCCAACACTTGGTCTTTTTATTGACTGAATGTGAACCTTTACACCTGTATACTCTATACACTGGGGCAAACTAGTTAGTCCGATTGTTTGTGTTGGGCAATTCAACCACCAAAATTATTTGGGAACTAGGTGTAAGCCTAATTCCCTTTCAATCTCCCCCTTTTTGGTGATTGATGCCAACACAAACCAAAGCAAATATAGAAGTGCATAATTGAACTAATTTGCATAATGTAAGTGTAAAGGTTGCTTGGAATTGAGCCAATAAAACTACTTACAAGATAGGCATGGAATGTTTCTTTCTTATTTAGCATTTTGGACCACGTTTGCACCACATGTTTTGTTTTTGCAAATCCTTTTGTAAATCCATTTCAAAGATCTTTTGCAAATAGTCAAAGGTAAATGAATAAGAGTTTGCAAAAGCATTTTTAAGATTTGAAATTTTCTCCCCCTGTTTCAAATGCTTTTCCTTTGACTAAACAAAACTCCCCCTAAAAGAGATCCACCTCTTAGTGTTCAAGAGGGTTTTGATATACCATTTTTGAAATACTACTTTCTCCCCCTTTTGAACACAATAGGATACCCATTGATAAATACTTTTGGAAAGCACTAAGTTTTTTTGAAATTGGTGGTGGTGCGGTCCTTTTGCTTTGGGCTCATTTCTCCCCCTTTTTGGCATGAATCGCCAAAAACGGAATCATTAGAGCCCTCGAAGTGCTATCTTCCTCTTTGGTCATAAATAAATGGGTTAAGATTATACCAAAGGAGAAGTCCTTTTCTTTGATGCTCATTTCTCCCCAAAGAATAGAGAGTTGCTTGGAGTGATGGCGAAGTATGAGTTACGGAGTGGAAGCCTTTTGTCTTCGCCGAAGACTCCAATTCCCTTTCTATACACCTATGACTTGGTTTGAAATAGACTTGAAAACACATTAGTCATAGCATATAAAAGAGATATGATCAAAAGTATATAAATGAGCTATGTGCGCAATCTAGCAAAAGAAGTTGCGAGAATCAAGAATATTGAGCTCATGCCTAAGTTTGGTAAAAGTTTGTTCATCAAGAGGCTTGGTAAAGATATCGGCTAATTGATCTTTAGTGTTAATATAAGAAATCTCGATATCTCCCTTTTGTTGGTGATCCCTAAGAAAATGATACCGAATGGCTATGTGCTTAGTGCGGCTATGCTCGACGGGATTGTCGGCCATTTTGATTGCACTCTCATTATCACATAGCAAAGGGACTTTGGTTAATTTGTAACCGTAGTCCCGCAGGGTTTGCCTCATCCAAAGCAATTGCGCGCAACAATGACCTGCGGCAATGTACTCGGCTTCGGCGGTGGAAAGAGCGACTGAATTTTGCTTCTTTGAAGCCCATGACACCAAGGATCTTCCCAAGAACTGGCAAGTCCCCGATGTGCTCTTCCTATTAATCTTACACCCCGCCCAATCGGCATCCGAATAACCAATCAAATCAAAAGTGGATCCCCGAGGGTACCAAAGCCCAAACTTAGGTGTATAAGCCAAATATCTCAAGATTCGTTTTACGGCCGTAAGGTGGGATTCCTTAGGGTCGGATTGGAATCTTGCACACATGCAAACGGAAAGCATAATGTCCGGTCGAGATGCACATAAATAAAGCAATGATCCAATCATCGACCGGTATACCTTTTGATCCACGGACTTACCTCCCGTGTCGAGGTCGAGATGCCCATTAGTTCCCATGGGTGTCTTGATGGGCTTGGCATCCTTCATTCCAAACTTGCTTAGGATGTCGTGAGTGTACTTCGTTTGGCAAATGAAGGTGCCCTCTTGGAGTTGCTTGACTTGGAATCCTAGAAAATACTTCAACTCCCCCATCATCGACATCTCGAATTTCTGTGTCATGATCCTACTAAACTCTTCACATGTAGACTCGTTAGTAGACCCAAATATAATATCATCAACATAAATTTGGCATACAAACAAGTCATTTTCAAGAGTTTTAGTAAAGAGTGTAGGATCGGCCTTGCCGACTTTGAAGCCATTAGCAATAAGGAAATCTCTAAGGCATTCATACCATGCTCTTGGGGCTTGCTTGAGCCCATAAAGCGCCTTAGAGAGCCTATAAACATGGTTAGGATACTCACTGTCTTCAAAGCCGGGAGGTTGCTCAACATAGACCTCTTCCTTGATCGGTCCGTTGAGGAAGGCACTTTTCACGTCCATTTGATAGAGCTTAAAGCCATGGTAAGTAGCATGGCCAATAATATGCGAATTGACTCAAGCCTAGCTACGGGTGCATAGGTTTCACCGAAATCCAAACCTTCGACTTGTGAATACCCTTTGGCCACGAGTCGAGCTTTGTTCCTTGTCACCACACCATGCTCATCTTGCTTGTTGCGGAAGACCCATTTGGTTCCTACAACATTTTGGTTAGGACGTGGAACTAAATGCCATACTTCGTTCCTCGTGAAATTGTTGAGCTCCTCTTGCATCGCCACCACCCAATCCGAATCTTGGAGAGCTTCCTCTACCCTATGTGGCTCAATAGAGGAAACAAAAGAGTAATGTTCACAAAATGAGCAACCCGAGATCTAGTAGTTACCCCCTTATGAATGTCTCCGAGGATAGTGTCGACGGGGTGATCTCGTTGGATTGCTTGGTGGACTCTTGGGTGTGGCGGCCTTGGTTCTTCCTCATCCTCCTTATCTTGATCATTTGTATCTCCCCCTTGATCATTGCCATTATCTTGAGGTGGCTCATCTTCTTGATTTTGTCCTTCATCAATTTGAGCTTCATCCTCATTTTGAGTTGGTGGAGATGCTTGCGTGGAGGAGGACGGTTGATCTTGTGCATGTGGAGGCTCTTCGGATTCCTTAGGACACACATCCCCAATGGACATGTTCCTTAGCGCTATGCATGGAGCCTGTTCTTCACCTATCTCATCAAGATCAACTTGCTCTACTTGAGAGCCGTTAGTTTCATCAAACACAACGTCACATGAGACTTCAACTAGTCCAGTGGACTTGTTAAAGACTCTATATGCCCTTGTGTTTGAGTCATATCCTAGTAAAAAGCCTTCTACAGTTTTAGGTGCAAATTTAGATTTTCTACCTCTTTTAACAAGAATAAAGCATTTGCTACCAAAAACTCTAAAGTATGAAATGTTGGGCTTTTTACCGGTTAGGAGTTCATATGATGTCTTCTTGAGGATTCGGTGAAGATATAACCGATTGATGGCGTAGCAGGCGGTGTTGACTGCTTCGGCCCAAAACCGGTCCGGTGTCTTGTACTCATCAAGCATGGTTCTTGCCATGTCCAAAAGAGTTCGATTCTTCCTTTCCACTACACCATTTTGTTGTGGCGTGTAGGGAGAGGAGAACTCATGCTTGATGCCCTCCTCCTCAAGAAAGCTTTCAATTTGTGAGTTCTTGAACTCCGTCCCGTTGTCGCTTCTTATTTTCTTGATCCTTAAGCCGAACTCATTTTGAGCCCGTCTCAAGAACCCCTTTAAAGTCTCTTGGGTTTGAGATTTTTCCTGTAAAAAGAATACCCAAGTGAAGCGAGAATAATCGTCCACTATTACAAGACAATACTTACTCCCGCCAATGCTTATGTAAGCAATCGGGCCGAATAGATCCATGTGGAGTAGCTCAAGCGGCCTGTCGGTCGTCATGATGTTCTTGTGTGGATGATGGACTCCGACTTGCTTCCCTGCCTGGCAGGCGCTACAAATCCTGTCTTTCTCAAAATGAACATTTGTTAATCCCAAAATGTGTTCTCCCTTTAGAAGCTTATGAAGATTCTTCATCCCAACATGGGCTAGTCGGCGGTGCCAGAGCCAACCCATGTTAGTCTTAGCAATTAAGCAGGTGTCGAGTTTAGCTCTATCAAAATCTACTAAGTATAGCTGACCCTTTAACACACCCTTAAATGCTATTGAATCATCACTTCTTCTAAAGACAGTGACACCTACATCAGTAAAAAGACAGTTGTAGCCCATTTGACATAATTGGGAAACAGAAAGCAAGTTGTAGTCTAAAGAATCTACAAGAAAAACATTGGAAATAGAATGGTCAGGAGATATAGCAATTTTACCAAGTCCTTTGACCAAACCTTGATTTCCATCCCCGAATGTGATAGCTCGTTGGGGATCTTGGTTTTTCTCATATGAGGAGAACATCCTTTTCTCCCCGGTCATGTGGTTTGTGCACCCGCTGTCGAGTATCCAACTTGAGCCCCCAGATGCATAAACCTACAAAACAATTTTAGTTCTTGACTTTAGGTACCCAAATGGTTTTGGGTCCTTTGGCATTAGACACAAGAACTTTGGGTACCCAAACACAAGTCTTGGAGCCCTTGTGCTTGCCCCCAACATATTTGGCAACTATCTTGCCGGATTTGTTAGTCAACACATAAGATGCATCAAAAGTCTTAAATGAAATGTTATGCTTATTTGATGCAATAGGAGTTTTCTTAGGCAACTTGGCACGTGTTGGTTGCCTAGAGCTAGATGTCTCACCCTTATACATAAAAGCATGATTAGGGCCAGAGTGAGACTTCCTAGAATGAATTCTCCTAATCTTGCTCTCAGGATAACCGGCAGGGTATAAAATGTAACCCTCGTTATCCTGAGGCATGGGAGCCTTGCCCTTAACAAAATTAGACAAGTTCTTAGGAGGGGCATTAAGTTTGACATTGTCTCCCCTTTGGTAGCCAATGCCATCCTTAATGCCAGGGCGTCTCCCATTATAGAGCATACTTCTAGCAAATTTAAATTTTTCATTTTCCAAGTTATGCTCGGCAATTTTAGCATCTAGTTTTGCTATATGATCATTTTGTTGTTTAATTAAAGCCATATGATCATGAATAGCATTAACATCAACATCTCTACATCTAGTACAAATAGATACATGCTCAACAATAGATGTAGAGGGTTTGCAAGATTTTAATTCTACAACCTTAGCATGCAAGATATAATTCTTAGTTCTAAGGTCGGAAATGGTAGTATTGCAAACATCAAAGTCCTTAGCCTTAGCAAGCAATTTTTCATTCTCAATTCTAAGGCTAGTAAGAGAAACATTCAATTCATCAATCTTAGCAAGCAAGTCAACATTATCATCTCTAAGATTGGGAATTGAAACATTACAAACATGTGAATCAACCTTAGCATTTAAAATAGCATTTTCATTTCTAAGGTTGTCAATCATCTCACGACAAGTGCTTAGCTCACTAGATAATTTTTCACATTTCTCAATTTCAAGAGCATAGGCCTTTTTAACCTTAACGTGTTTTTTGTTTTCTTTAATTAGACAATCCTCTTGGGAATCCAAAAGGTCATCCTTTTCATGAATAGCACTAACCAATTCATTTAATTTTTCTTTTTGAGCTATGTTAAGGTTGGCAAAAAGGGAACGCAAATTATCTTCCTCATCACTAGCATTGTCATCACTAGAGGATTCATATTTAGTGGAGGATTTAGATTTAACCTTCTTTTTGCCGTCCTTTGCCATGAGGCACTTGTGGCCGACGTTGGGGAAGAGGAGTCCCTTGGTGACGGCGATGTTGGCGGCGTCCTCGTCGTCGGAGGAGTCGCTTGAGCTCTCGTCGGAGTCCCACTCGCGACAAACATGGGCATCGCCGCCCTTCTTCTTGTAGTACCTCTTCTTCTCCTTTCTTCTCCCCTTCTTGTCGTCGCCTCGGTCACTGTCACTAGATATAGGACATTTAGCAATAAAATGATCGGGCTTACCACACTTGTAGCAAACCTTCTTGGAGCGGGACTTGTGATCCTTCCCCCTCCTTTGCTTGAGGATTTGGCGGAAGCTCTTGATGACGAGCGCCATTTCCTCATTGTCGAGCTTGGAGGCGTCTATTGGTTGTCGACTTGGTGTAGACTCCTCCTCCTTCTCCTCCGTTGCCTTGAATGCAACGGGTTGAGCTTCGGATGTGGTGGCATCATCAAGCTCGTTGATCTTCCTCGAGCCTTCGATCATGCACTCAAAACTTACAAAATTCCCGATAACTTCCTCGGGGGTCATTTTAGTATATCTAGGATTACCACGGATTAATTGAACTTGAGTAGGGTTAAGGAAAATAAGTGATCTTAGAATAACCTTAACCACCTCGTGGTCATCCCACTTTACGCTCCCGAGGTTGCGCGCTTGGTTCACCAAGGTCTTGAGCCGATTGTACATGTGTTGTGGCTCCTCCCCTTTTCGAAGCCGGAACCGACCGAGCTCCCCCTCAATCGTTTCCCGCTTGGTGATCTTGGTGAGCTCATCACCTTCATGCGCGGTCTTGAGTAAATCCCAAATCTCCTTGGCGCTCTTCAACCCTTGTACTTTGTTATACTCCTCCTTACTTAGAGAGGCGAGGAGTATTGTTGTAGCTTGAGAGTTGAAGTGCTCGATTTGGGCCACCTCATCCTCATCATAATCCTCATCCCCTACGGATGGTACCTGCGCACCAAACTCAACAACATCCCATATGCTTTTGTGGAGCGAGGTTAGATGAAATCGCATTAAATCGCTCCACCTAGCGTAATCTTCACCATCAAAAGTTGGTGGTTTGCCTAATGGGACGGAAAGTAAAGGTGTATGTTTGGAAATGCGGGGGTAGCGTAGGGGGATCTTACTATACTTCTTGCGCTCTTGGCGCTTAGAAGTGACGGAGGGCGCATCGGAGTCGGAGGTAGAAGTTGATGAAGTGTCGGTCTCGTAGTAGACCACCTCTTCCTCATCCTTTTGTGCTTGTCCCCTCTCCGATGCGGCTTGTGGGAAGAAGATTTTTCCTTCTTCTCTTTGTGGTGAGAGGAGGAAGACTTTTTCTCCTTCCGTTTGGAGGAGTCCTTCTTCTTCTCCTTCCTCTTGGTGCGGGACTCTTCCGATGAAGTGCTCCCATGGCTTGTAGTGGGCTTTTCGCCGGTCTCCATCTCCTTCTTGGCGTGATCTCCCGACATCACTTCGAGCGGTTAGGCTCTAATGAAGCACCGGGCTCTGATACCAATTGATAGTCGCCTAGAGGGGGGGTGAATAGGGCGAAACTGAAATTTACAAATATAAACACAACTATAAGCCGGGTTAGCGTTAGAAATATAAACGAGTCCGCGAGAGAGGGCGCAAAACAAATCGCGAGCAAATAATGAAGTGTGACACACGGATTTGTTTTACCGAGGTTCGGTTCTCTCAAACCTACTCCCCGTTGAGGAGGCCACAAAGGCTGGGTCTCTTTCAACCCTTCCCTCTCTCAAACGGTCCCTCGGACCGAGTGAGCTTCTCTTCTCAAATCAAAGCCGGGAACAAAACTTCCCCGCAAGGGCCACCACATAATTGGTGCCTCTTGCCTTGATTACAATGGAGTTTTGATCACAAGAACAAGTGAGAAAGAAAAGAAGCAATCCAAGCGCAAGAGCTCAAATGAACACGGCAAATCACTCTCACTAGTCACTAGGGTTTTGTGTGGAATTGGAGAGGATTTGATCTCTTTGAATGTGTCTAGAATTGAATGCCTAGCTCTTGTAAGTGGTTGAGAAGTGGGAAAACTTGGATGCAATGAATGGAGGGGTGGTTGGGGTATTTATAGCCCCAACCACCAAATGTGGCCGTTGGGAGGTTGTCTGTTCGATGGCGCACCGGACAGTCCGGTGCACACCGGACAGTCCGGTGCCCCTGCCACGTCATCACTGCCGTTGGATTCTAGCCGTTGGAGCTTCTGACTTGTGGGCCCGCCTGGGTGTCCGGTGCACATCGGACATGTACTGTTTGATGTCCGGTGCACCGGTATGGGCGTGCCTGACGTCTGCGCGCGCTGCGCGCGCATTAAATGCACCGCAGGGAGCCGTTGGCGCCGCAGGGAGCCGTTGCTTCGCTGGCACACCGGACAGTCCGGTGCACACCGGACAGTCCGGTGAATTTTAGCGGAGCGGCTGCCGCGCGAACCCGAGGCTGGCGAGTTCTGGAGACCGCGCTTCCTTGGAGCACCGGACGTGTCCGGTGCACACCGGACAGTCCGGTGAATTATAGCGCGCCGGCTTCCGAGAATTCCCGAGGGCGAAGAGTTTGAGTTGGTGTCCTCTGGGCGCACCGGACACTGTCCGGTGCACACCGGACAGTCCGGTGCCTCCAGCCAGAGGTGCCCTCGGTTGCCTCATTGCTCCTTTGTTGAATCCAACACTTGGTCTTTTTATTGACTGAATGTGAACCTTTACACCTGTATACTCTATACACTGGGGCAAACTAGTTAGTCCGATTGTTTGTGTTGGGCAATTCAACCACCAAAATTATTTGGGAACTAGGTGTAAGCCTAATTCCCTTTCAGCTGGAACCGGAGGGAGGGTGACAGACAACGCTAGAGATGGATGCGGGTGGGTGGCAACGACGCTGGAGGAGAGGAGTCGGGCGGCGGCGCTAGCAGGACCTAGAGGAGAGGATGGAGGCAGGCGACGGAGCTAGCAGGCGCTAGCAACAAGACAAAGGAGAGTATGTCGTGCCCTATGCCCTATGTATTTTTGGTCTGTGAAAGGCCCAATAACACGTAGAACGTCCTAAACACGACTAGAACGTCAAAAACGAGAAAACGACGTTTAAACATGATAAACATACGTTCTACATGTTTTTTTTTGCTAAAACAACCGGACTTTCTAAACTCTAACCACGTTTTGTCGTTTAAACGACGCTTAAACGACGTTTTAATAACAATATTCTACGGAGTTTTGTCTCTATGGATTACAGTTATAGCAATCCGAACAGCTGACTTTAATCCGAAGCGAACAACCCTAGAAGATTGCTTGAGCACAATATATTCTTCTGCTCCTGGCTGTATATTTTGAGCGTACTCCCTTTGTGCTAGCTCTATAAACAACAAGATAAATTGTGTTGAACATAAACTGCAAGCCTTTTTTCTCTCTTATACACAAAAGATTTGCACATCACTTTAAATAAGGTAGAATATATAGTTAACTATGTAAACAACGCGCTTCCCGAGAAGGTCAACAAGAACGAAAGCTAGATCATGTCGACTCGTCACACACAGATCCAATTTTCATAAAGATAGACCGTCGAGATATGGACAACGAATGAGTCCAACAAGTAGGGATGAAAATGGTCGGGAACGGTCGGAAAAATACCTCTACCGTTTTCATTTTCATATTTACCTTGCGGGACGAAAACGAAAACGGGATATATCGGTAACGAAAACGAACGGGATAAATACGGGAATCAAAAAATGATGCGATCCGGTCGGGTAAATGTCAAAATCGGACGGGAACCGGTATTTATGTTTGGTAAAATCACACCATAAAACCATATATTCAAAACTTAACAATAAATAAAAAAATTGCAAACACAAGTCTTAATTAAGCATAGATAAAAGTCATGTAAATCCGAATAGTGTAATGTAGCACATAAGTCTTGGTCTCTTGGCTAACATAAGAAACCATATAAGTCTACTAGCACACATGACACAATATAAAGTTTAGAATACATATTTATAATCACTTGCTCACATCAGCATCACTTAGCACACATAGACTATTACAACCAAGGCTCATTTGCTCACATCTCTCAACAAACATAAGACACATTGCTCATGGAGAAGAGCCACTTGCTACAACTTCATTATTCTTAGAAAATGCTAGTGCGTCTTCATCCTGTTAATGCACAAAAACATGTCAGTTTTGGATAAATAAATAAATACATATACAACATGAATTGGTATGCAAGCAGTATCAAACAGCAACAGTTATGCACCAACAGACAAGTGATGCACTAGAATTTTCTAAGTATAATGAAGACAAACTAGCATCATGCACGCCATGTAGAATAATACCAAGTACAACAACACTATTGCTCATGTAGAATAATACCAAGTACTAGCATCATATTCTCTGCAGGAGCCCGAGGCGGTGGTGAACGACTAAACGTGAACAGCTCGACTGAAGTGTCGGGAGGGCGTGCAGCGTGGGGAGGGCCGGAGGGCGCACAGCATGGAGAGCATGCGCGCAGTAGCCCGAGGCGGTGGTGATTGGTGAACGTGAACAACTCGACTGCAGTGTCGGACTCGGGAGGCCGGAGGCGCCGTGGCGGACGCAGTGGTGAACTGGTGATTGCCGTTTGGTCGAGCTCGGGCGCGTCCGCCGTCCGCGCGTGGATATGGTCGGGCCTCGGGCGACCCACGGCCGGTGTCGAGGGTGGCACAGCTGCGCAGTGAAGAGTTGTCGAGGGACGACTGCGTGGAGGGACGGCGGCGTGTGGTGGAGCAGTGGAGGGATGGGTGCAGAGGCTGGCCGGCGTGGAGGGAGCCGTCGAGCCATGGCCTCTGGAGGCTGGAGCAGACGAGCAATGGAGGGATGGGCGGATGGCGACGTCTGACGTGTGGTACGGCTGGCCGGCTGGGAGAGAGAAGGAGAGACGCGTCGCTAGGTTAGGTTTTTTTATTAGATGGGTTGGACCTCAAAGTGATGTCTGGATTGGAGCAGGCCATATTGAAGTGATCCCGAATTACAAAATACGGTAACAAAACGGGATCATCCCGATTAAAAATGGGATCCCGGTTAAACGGTCGGGAAAACAACTCTATCGTTTCTGTTTACCGTTTTGTATATCCCGTTTTCGTTCCGTTTTCATTTTTTACATCGGGTTCGAAATCGATCGGGGCAAAACTAACAAAATCGGTTATATGATAACGGTCGGTTCAGGATTTCCCATCCTACTTTCATCCCTACCAACAAGTGGTATTGCGTCTCCATTGCTGCGTGCGCGGCCCGTGTTAGTCCTAGAAGAGCTCGCAGTGCTTCACATTGGAGTTGGAGTTTGGACGCATCCTGCCCAATTTCGAAGAGCTCGTCGTAGGCCTTCCTTCCTAGTGTAGTCGGCGTCGAAAGGCCCATCGCTAAACCCATCCGCTACAAGCTTAGGATCGCACCTCACTCGTAAGTTGGCATCAAGATGAAGTTGATGGTTTTGGTTTGAGAAATAAGTTAGTCCACCATCTTCTCACTCTTGACTTGTTTTGTTTGGTTTGTGTAATGGAATGAGTTAATTCATCATCACCTTATTCTTCATAATTAATTAATTAGTACTAACATGAGGAATGTGTTATCCCACTAATTTCATAGGGTGTTTGGTTTGAGGAATGAGCTAGTCCATCATCTTCTCACTCCTCACTATTTTTGTTTGGTTTGTGGAATGCAATAACTTGATCCATCACCACCTCATTCCTCATAATTAGTTAGTTAGTCTTAATATGATAAATTGAGTCATTCCACCAAATTTGAAGAATGAACACATGATGCACCACCTCAATTTGGATAGAGTGATTCCTCAAACCAAATGCCCCCTTATGGAATGGACTCATGATACACCACCTCATCTTGGATGGAGTGATTCCTCAAACCAAACGCCTCCTAAATGCTTGCTCCACAGCGGGTGCAACATACTATGGGAATGTCCGGAACTGCTCTACTCCACCTTTAGCTTTGTTTCACTAACTCCATAGTGGATAGCTCGCCATGAAGTTTACAGGGCTTACATGGTCACTCCAACTTTAAAAATAAGGCTTGACCTTGTGTGAAAAACGAGCGGAAGAAAACATAACAGAATGATTCGGTATGTTGTATAATGAATGGCATGATGGGTAATTTCATACCAACCCCTCGAGGACAGTGGAAACATGAATTTATTGAGTATCCCTTTTGTTGCTTAACCAAATTGGTGAAGTTAGGATAAATTTTACGTTTTTAGAAGCGAAGCTAATTGGAGTTAAGAGTGTTTGGCAACTCATTAATGATGTGAATCTGAAATTTATGGAATAGAGTAGTCTTAAACACCCTCTATATATCTAACTCCTAGGTACGGTTTAGAAGGTGGCTCAACCTTGGGGGCGTAAGTTTAGCATGTGTCACATTGGATGTTTGAATGCCTATTACGAATATTAAATTTAGTCTAATTACAAAACTAATTATACAACTAAAGACTAAGCGCCGAGACAATTTTTTTAAGACATTAATCCATAATTAGCAAAAGTTTACTATAGCATCACATAAGCAAATTATAGAATAATTAGGTTTAATAGGTTCGTCTTATTGTTTAGTTCTCATATATCTAATTAGTTTTGTAATTAGACTGTATTTAATACTTCTAACTAGCATCCAAATATCCAATGTGATAGGTAATAAAGTTTAGCGCCGGGAAACACATGTACCCTAGGCCAATCTCAATGGGAGTTTTACTTGCATTTAATAAAGCTCCACATATATGCTTTTGATGATGTGGCGAAGTTTTTAAGAACAGAAGTGGGTTATATAGGTGTCGGGTACCGTAATTAGGGGTACCCCAACACTCCTAAACATGACTGGAAAACATCCTCAAAACAAACCGTAAAGACTGATAGGCACGGTTCAAGTCAAGGCCTCGTCTAGCAAGGGACGCGATCTCATCCGAGCCCAGACTCGGGCAAGAACAGTAGTCCCGGACGAATTCACGCCTCGCCCGAGGGTCCCCTCAGTCAGCAGACGCACCCCCGTCTCACCCAAGGCTAAGCTCGGGCGAACTTTGTCGTACAGCGACCTCGGCCGGATCGCCCTCCCAACCGACCATATCGCATGTGCATTTAATGCGGGGATCGCCTGACACCTTATCCTGACATGCGCGCCTCAGTCGGCAAGGTCGAAGTGACCGCAGTCACTTCGCCCCCTTTACTGATCGTTCTAACAGGAAAACAGCACTATTCACCCCGTTCCGACTACTGTGCCAACCGCCAGGGTAAAACCAACGGCAGTAAGTCACGACCTCCCCCGAGTTCAGCCTCGGGCGCAACAGGGAGCTCCGCCTCGCCCGACCTCAGGCCTCGGCCTCAGCCTCGGCCTCGGGAGAAGGTCTCCGCCTCGCCCGACCCCAGGCCTCAGCCTCAGCCTCGGCCTCGGGAGAAGGTCTCCGCCTCACCCGACCTCGGGCCTCGGCCTCAGCCTCGGCCTCAGCCTCGGCCTCGGGAGGAGTCACAACCTCACCCGACCTCAGCCTCGGCCTCAGGAGAAGTCTCCGCCTCGCCCGACCTCGACCTCGGACCGACCGCACCGCAGGGGATACATCATTACCCTACCTCTAGCTAGTTGCCTCAGGCTACGAAGGAACAAGACCGGTGTCCCATCTAGATTACTCCAGCAACAGGTAATGATGGTTCCCTGCAGCGTCCATGACGTCGATTGCTCTCAAACTCCCTACGAAAGCAAGGAAACGTCAGCAGGATCCATGCCGCACCGCCAGCTGCGCTTCTACAGGGCTCAAGCACTTCTCCGCCGGCCACGTTAGCGCATAGCTACACCCCTATTGTACAGCTGGACCATCTCCTTGTATCTATAAAAGGGGATGTCCAGGGCCTTCCTAAAGGAGAGGCGAGCGGAGGCGAGGAGAGGCAGGCAGAGTAGGAGAGACGCGGTGGAGGCTAACTCAGACACCTCACCTCAAGACCGAACCCTCTCCCTCTCTCTCTCGCAACGCTTGTAACCCTACTACGAGCACCCCGGTGCAAGATAACATAAGCCTCATCCTCCCTCTTGTGTTCCATCTTGCATCAACCCATCTGGGTAGGGACACGCAGCGACAAATTCACTGGTCGGTTGAGGGTCTTCACGGGTCCGGAACGCCGACAATAGGATTAAACGCAACTCTCCATGAGTCATAAAATTAAGTGTCTACAAAATAATAGAATGAAAATTTTCATTAGGCTAGTTTGGAAATCCCAATTTTTAAGGGAAAATGAACTAATTTCAAAAATAGAAATCTTTTGGAAAAATAGAGCTGCCAAACTAGCTCTAAAACTAGTTCTAAGGGCTAGTTTGGGAACACCATTTTTCCAAGAGATTTTTATTTTCTTAAGAAAAATTAGTTTATTTTTCCTTTAGAAAATATGAATCCCTTGAAAGAAAAGTGTTCTCAAACTAGCCCTAAAAGTAGAAGTTACATTCATGTTCCGTGCTACAAAACTTTTTACTCAACTGACCTTATGGCACAACACCATCTTGTAACTTCACACCAAGTACCCCAAGCACACCTTCGTACAGGATCCCTGAAATTCCGAAGCACAGATTTGTTGGATCCTATTCCTATGAGTAACTGAGTAAGAACACATCTGAGTATACATTACAAGTTTGTAAGTATTCGTTATTACCACAAAGCAAATAAGCAAAACCGCAGCTAATGAAAAAAAAAGAACACCCAGACATGATCGTTGCAGTCATTGGAACACATGGCAAGACATTTGGTGCTGCCTGCAGGCTGCAGCTGGACCATTGGCAAGAAGCTTGAGAATCTGCATGACGCACTGTCGCACTCTCAAACACCACAACTGATGCAGTTGGTGCCCTTCTACAGTTCTACTCGAGAGAGCAGCTCCATACCCCAATTCCATTGTGAACAAGTTTCCTTTCACCACCCAGCAGGTGAAGGATTGCATTGTGACCTTCGATGGTGCTACTTCCTCCGAGGCTCGGATTTTGGCAAATGAATGCCACTGATGGACCTGGATGTCTCCTGCCTAAATTGTTTTCTTCAATCGATGCCATCCTTCATCTCTTATCCTTGATGAATTTCATGTTCCCTGTTTTTCGGTTCGTAGTGTAATATCACCTCTAAGACATGTTGATGAATTTGTTAGAATATGTTGGTTTGTAACCTAATATATATATTGATAATTTTTCCTATGTAATACAACTGTCTGAGATATGTTGGATGTTGTAAACCCTTTTGCTGTTGCCAGGCTCAAATTGAAACTCCTTCCTAGTTACTACAGTTAAGTATACAGTAATCAGGACAGCATAGTAGGATAAGTAAGTTCGATAAGAACAGTCCCACCCCATTTTTTACAATACTAGATTCTCGTGACCAATTTGTTAGACTGTATGTGTGTGGGCCGGCACCACTGTTGGGCTGCTAGCTCATTAGAGTTAGGGTCCTGTGAGTCTATATATTGTACTCCATCTCCTATGCAATACATCAAGCACTACAGTTTCCTACATGGTATCTGAAAGTCGCCTAGAGGGAGGGTGAATAGGGCGAAACTGAAATTCTCAAAAATAATCACAACTACAAGCCGGGTTAGCGTTAGAAATATAATCGAGTCCGCGAGAGAGGGTGCAAAACAAATCGCAAGCGAATAAGGAGTGTGACACGTGGATTTGTTTTACCGAGGTTCGGTTCTCGCAAACCTACTCCCCGTTGAGGTGGTCACAAAGACCGGGTCTCTTTCAACCCTTTCCCTCTCTCAAACGGTCCCTCGGACCGAGTGAGCTTTTCTTTTCAATCACTTGGAACATAAAGTTCCCACAAGGACCACCACAAGATTGGTGTCTCTTGCCTCAATTACAAGTGAGTTTGATCGCAATAAAGAATCAAAGAAAGAAGAAAGCAATCCAAGCGTAAGAGCTCGAAAGAACACAAGCAAATCTCTCTCTAATCACTAGGGCGTTGTGTGGAGTTTGGAGAAGATTTGATCACTCGGTTGTGTCTAGAATTGAATGCTAGAGCTCTTGTAAGTAGTTGAAGTGGGAAAACTTGGATGACTTGAATGTGGGGTGTGATAGTCGCCTAGAGGGGGGGGTGAATAGGGCGAAACTGAAATTTACAAATATAAACACAACTACAAGCCGGGTTAGCGTTAGAAATATAAACGAGTCCGCGAGAGAGGGGGCAAAACAAATCGCAAGCAAATAAGGAGAGTGACACGCGGATTTGTTTTACCGAGGTTCGGTTCTTGCAAACCTACTCCCCGTTGAGGAGGCCACAAAGGCCGGGTCTCTTTCAACCCTTCCCTCTCTCAAACGGTCCCTCGGACCGAGTGAGCTTTCCTTCTTCTCAATCAACCGGGAACAAAACTTCCCCGCAAGGGCCACCACACAATCGGTGCCTCTTGCCTCGGTTACAATTGAGTGTTGATCACAAGAGCAAAAGAGAAAGAAAGAATGCGATCCAAGCGCAAGAGCTCAAATGAACACGGCAAATCACTCTCACTAGTCACTAGGGCTTTGTGTGGAATTGGAGAGGATTTGATCTCTTTGAATGTGTCTAGAATTGAATGCCTAGAGCTCTTGTAGTAGTTGAGAAGTGGAAAACTTGGATGCAATGAATGGAGGGGTGGTTGGGGTATTTATAGCCCCAACCACCAAACTTGACCGTTGGCTGGAGGCTTCTGTTCGATGGCGCACCGGACAGTCCGGTGCACACCGGACAGTCCGGTGCCCCCTGCCACGTCATCACTGCCGTTGGATTCTAGCCGTTGGAGCTCCTGACATGTGGGCCCGCCTGGGTGTCCGGTGCACACCGGACAGGTACTGTTTGATGTCCGGTGTGCCAGCATGGGCGATTCTGACTTCTGCGCGCGCAGACGGCGCATTGAATGCGCGGCAGAGAGCCGTTGGCGCGGAGACGACCGTTGTCCCGGAGTTGCACCGGACAGTCCGGTGCACACCGGACAGTCCGGTGATTTATAGCGGACGAGCCGTTGGCTTTTCCCGAAGCTGGCGAGTTCCTGAGGCCGACCTCCTTTGGCGCACCGGACACTGTCCGGTGTACACCGGACAGTCCGGTGAATTTTAGCCGAGTCGCCCCTGGAATTCCCGAAGGTGAAGAGTTTGAGTCTGAGTCCCCTGGTGCACCGGACAGGTACTGTGCACTGTCCGGTGGCACACCGGACAGTCCGGTGCGCCAGACCAGGGGTGCCTTCGGTTGCCCCTTTGCTCCTTTATTGAATCCAAAACTTGGTCTTTTTATTGGCTGAGTGTGAACCTTTTACACCTGTATAATCTATACACTTGGGCAAACAAGTTAGTCCAAAGATTTGTGTTGGGCAATTCAACCACCAAAATTATTTAGGAACTAGGTGTAAGCCTAATTCCCTTTCAATCTCCCCCTTTTTGGTGATTGATGCCAACACAAACCAAAGCAAATATAGAAGTGCATAATTGAACTAGTTTGCATAATGTGAGTGTAAAGGTTGCTTGGAATTAAGCCAATATAACTACTTACAAGATATGCATGGAATGTTTCTTTCCTATTTTAGCATTTTGGACCACGTTTGCACCACATGTTTTGTTTTTGCAAGTCCTTTTGTAAATCCATTTCAAAGATCTTTTGCAAATAGTCAAAGGTAAATGAATAAGAGTTTGCAAAGCATTTTTAAGATTTGAAATTTTCTCCCCCTGAATCAAATGCTTTTCCTTTGACTAAACAAAACTCCCCCTAAAAGAGATCCACCTCTTAGTGTTCAAGAGGGTTTTGATATATCATTTTGAAATGCTACTTGCTCCCCCTTTGAACACAATAGGATACCAATTGATAGATACTTCTTTGAAAATACTAAGTTTTTGAAATTGGTGGTGGTGCGGTCCTTTTGCTTTGGGCTCATTTCTCCCCCTTTTTGGCATGAATCGCCAAAAACGGAATCATTAGAGCCCTTGAAGTAAGTTCTTCCTCTTTGGTCATAAATGAATGAGTTAAGATTATACCAAAGACGAAATCCGGTCCTTTTGCTTTTGAGCTTTTATTCTCTCCTCAAGGATGAAGTCCTTTTCTTTGATGCTCATTTCTCCCCAAGGAATAGAGAGTTGCTCGGAGTGATGGCGAAGCATGAGTTACGGAGTGGAAGCCTTTGTCTTCGCCGAAGACTCCAATTCCCTTTCAATATACCTATGACTTGGTTTGAAATAAACTTGAAAACACATTAGTCATAGCATATAAAAGAGATATGATCAAAGGTATTCAAAAGAGCTATGTGTGCAAGCTAGCAAAAGAAATTTCTAGAATCAAGAATATTGAGCTCATGCCTAAGTCTGGTAAAAGATTGTTCATCAAGAGGCTTGGTAAAGATATCGGCTAATTGATCTTTAGTGTTAATGTAAGAAATCTCGATATCTCCCTTTTGTTGGTGATCCCTAAGAAAATGATACCGAATGGCTATGTGTTTAGTGCGGCTGTGCTCGACGGGATTGTCGGCCATTTTGATTGCACTCTCATTATCACATAGCAAAGGGACTTTGGTTAATTTGTAACTGTAGTCCCGCAGGGTTTGCCTCATCCAAAGCAATTGCGCGCAACAATGTCCTGCGGCAATGTACTCGGCTTCGGCGGTGGAAAGAGCGACCGAATTTTGCTTCTTTGAAGCCCAAGACACCAAGGATCTTCCCAAGAACTGGCAAGTCCCCGATGTGCTCTTCCTATTAATTTTGCACCCCGCCCAATCGGCATCCGAATAACCAATCAAATCAAATGTGGATCCCCGAGGGTACCAAAGCCCAAACTTAGGTGTGTAAGCCAAATATCTCAAGATTCGTTTTACGGCCGTAAGGTGGGATTCCTTAGGGTCGGATTGAAATCTTGCACACATGCAAACGGAAAGCATAATGTCCGGTCGAGATGCACATAAATAAAGCAATGAACCAATCATCGACCGGTATACCTTTTGATCCACGGACTTACCTCCCGTGTCGAGGTCGAGATGCCCATTAGTTCCCATGGGTGTCTTGATGGGTTTGGCATCCTTCATCCCAAACTTGGTTAGAATGTCTTGAGTGTACTTCGTTTGGCTAATGAAGGTGCCCTCTTGGAGTTGCTTGACTTGGAATCCCAGAAAATACTTCAACTCCCCCATCATTGACATCTCGAATTTCTGTGTCATGATCCTACTAAACTCTTCACATGTAGACTCGTTAGTAGACCCAAATATAATATCATCAACATAAATTTGGCATACAAACAAGTCATTTTTAAGAATTTTAGTAAAGAGTGTAGGATCGGCTTTTCCGACTTTGAAGCCATTAGCAATAAGGAAATCTCTAAGGCATTCATACCATGCTCTTGGGGCTTGCTTGAGCCCATAAAGCGCCTTAGAGAGCCTATAAACATGGTTAGGATACTCACTGTCTTCAAAGCCGGGAGGTTGCTCAACATAGACCTCTTCCTTGATCGGTCCATTGAGGAAGGCACTTTTCACGTCCATTTGATAGAGCTTAAAGCCATGGTAAGTAGCATAGGCCAATAATATGCGAATTGACTCAAGCCTAGCTACTGGTGCATAGGTTTCACCGAAATCCAAACCTTCGACTTGTGAATACCCTTTGGCCACGAGTCGAGCTTTGTTCCTTGTCACCACACCATGCTCATCTTGCTTGTTGCGGAAGACCCATTTGGTTCCTACAACATTTTGGTTAGGACGTGGAACTAAATGCCATACCTCATTTCTAGTGAAGTTGTTGAGCTCCTCTTGCATCGCCACCACCCAATCCGAATCTTGAAGTGCTTCTTCTACCCTATGTGGCTCAATAGAGGAAACAAACGAGTAATGTTCACAAAAATGAGCAACACGAGATCTAGTGGTTACCCCCTTATGAATGTCGCCGAGGATGGTGTCGACGGGGTGATCTCGTTGGATTGCTTGGTGGACTCTTGGGTGTGGCGGTCTTGGTTCTTCCTCATCCTCCTTTTCTTGATCATTTGTATCTCCCCCTTGATCATTGCTATCATCTTGAGGTGGCTCGTCTTCTTGATTTTGCTCTTCATCATTTTGAGCCTCATCCTCATTTTGAGTTGGTGGAGATGCCTGCATGGAGGACGATGGTTGATCTTGTGCATTTGGAGGCTCTTCGGATTCCCTAGGACACACATCCCCAATGGACATGTTCCTAAGCGCTATGCATGGAGCCTGTTCTTCACCTACTTCATCAAGATCAACTTGCTCTACTTGAGAGCCGTTAGATTCATCAAACACAACGTCACATGAGACTTCAACTAGTCCAGTGGACTTGTTAAAGACCCTATATGCCCTTGTGTTTGAGTCATAACCAAGTAAAAAGCCTTCTACAGTTTTAGGAGCAAACTTAGATTTTCTACCTCTTTTAACAAGAATAAAGCATTTGCTACCAAAAACTCTAAAGTATGAAATGTTGGGCTTTTTACCGGTTAGGAGTTCATATGATGTCTTCTTGAGGATTCGGTGAAGATATAACCGGTTGATGGCGTAGCAGGCGGTGTTGACCGCTTCGGCCCAAAACCGGTCCGATGTCTTGTACTCATCAAGCATGGTTCTTGCCATGTCCAATAGAGTTCGATTCTTCCTCTCTACTACACCATTTTGTTGTGGCGTGTAGGGAGAGGAGAACTCATGCTTGATGCCCTCCTCCTCAAGGAAGCCTTCAATTTGAGAGTTCTTGAACTCCGTCCCGTTGTCGCTTCTTATTTTCTTGATCCTTAAGCCGAACTCATTTTGAGCTCGTCTCAAGAATCCCTTTAAGGTCTCTTGGGTTTGAGATTTTTCCTGTAAAAAGAATACCCAAGTGAAGCGAGAATAATCATCCACTATTACAAGACAATACTTACTCCCGCCGATGCTTATGTAAGCGATCGGGCCGAATAGATCCATGTGGAGTAGCTCAAGCGGCCTATCGGTCGTCATGATGTTCTTGTGTGGATGATGGACTCCAACTTGCTTCCCCGCCTGGCATGCGCTACAAATCCTGTCTTTCTCAAAATGAACATTTGTTAATCCTAAAATGTGCTCTCCCTTTAGAAGCTTATGAAGATTCTTCATCCCAACATGGGCTAGTCGGCGGTGCCAGAGCCAACCCATGTTAGTCTTAGCAATTAAGCATGTGTCGAGTTCAGCTCTATCAAAATCCACTAAGTATAGCTGACCCTCTAACACACCCTTAAATGCTATTGAATCATTACTTCTTCTAAAGACAGTGACACCTGTATCAGTAAAAAGACAGTTGTAGCCCATTTGACATAATTGAGAAACAGAAAGCAAGTTGTAGTCTAAGGAATCAACAAGAAAAACATTGGAAATAGAATGGTCAGGAGATATAGCAATTTTACCCAATCCTTTGACCAAACCTTGATTTCCATCCCCGAATGTGATAGCTCGTTGGGGATCTTGGTTTTTCTCATATGAGGAGAACATCCTTTTCTCCCCTGTCATGTGGTTTGTGCACCCGCTGTCGAGTATCCAACTTGAGCCTCCGGATGCATAAACCTACAAAACAAATTTAGTTCTTGACTTTAGGTACCCAAACTGTTTTGGGTCCTTTGGCATTAGATACAAGAACTTTGGGTACCCAAACACAAGTCTTGGAACCCTTGTGTTTGCCCCCAACAAATTTGGCAACTACCTTGCCGGATTTGCTAGTAAGCACATAAGATGCATCAAACGTTTTAAATGAAATGGCATCATCATTTGATGCAATAGGAGTTTTCTTTCTAGGCAACTTGGCACGGGTTGGTTGCCTAGAGCTAGATGTCTCACCCTTATACATAAAAGCATGATTAGGGCCAGAGTGAGACTTCCTAGAATGAATCTTTCTAATTTTGCTCTCAGGATAGCCGGCAGGGTACAAAATGTAACCCTCGTTATCCTGAGGCATGGGAGCCTTGCCCTTAACAAAGTTAGATAAGTTCTTTGGAGGAGCATTAAGTTTGACATTGTCTCCCCTTTGGAAGCCAATGCCATCCTTAATGCCAGGGCGTCTCCCATTATAAAGCATGCTACGAGCAAATTTAAATTTCTCATTCTCTAGGTTGTGCTCGGCAATTTTAGCATCTAATTTTGCTATATGATCATTTTGTTGTTTAATTAAAGCCATATGATCAAGAATAGCATTAACATCAATATCTCTACATCTAGTGCAAATAGAAACATGCTCAACATTAGATGTAGAGGGTTTGCAAGATTTAAGTTCTACAACCTTAGCATGCAACATTTCATTCTTAGTTCTAAGGTCGGAAATAGTAGCATTGCAAACATCAAAATCTTTAGCCTTAGCAATTAAACTTTCATTCTCTAATCTAAGGCTAGCAAGAGATACATTCAATTCATCAATCTTAGCAAGCAAGTCAATATTATCATCTCTAAGATTGGGAATTGAGACATTACAAGCATGTGAATCAACCTTAGCATTTAAGATAGCATTTTCATTTCTAAGGTTGTCAATCATCTCACGACAAGTGCTTAGCTCACTAGATAGTTTTTCACATTTCTCAATTTCCAGAGCATAAGCCTTTTTAACCTTAACATGTTTTTTGTTTTCTTTAATTAGACAATCCTCTTGGGAATCCAAAAGGTCATCCTTTTCATGAATAGCACTAACCAATTCATTCAATTTTTCTTTTTGAGCTATGTTAAGGTTGGCAAAAAGGGAACGTAAATTATCTTCCTCATCACTAGCATTGTCATCACTAGAGGATTCATATTTAGTGGAGGATTTAGATTTAACCTTCTTTTTGCCGTCCTTTGCCATGAGGCACTTGTGGCCGACGTTGGGGAAGAGGAGTCCCTTGGTGACGGCGATGTTGGCGGCGTCCTCGTCGTCGGAGGAGTCGCTTGAGCTCTCGTCGGAGTCCCACTCGCGACAAATATGGGCATCGCCGCCCTTCTTCTTGTAATACCTCTTCTTTTCCTTTCGTCTCCCCTTCTTGTCGTCACCTCGGTCACTGTCACTAGATATAGGACATTTAGCAATAAAATGACCGGGCTTACCACACTTGTAGCAAACCTTCTTGGAGCGGGACTTGTAGTCTTTCCCCCTCCTTTGTTTGAGGATTTGGCGAAAGCTCTTGATGACGAGCGCCATCTCCTCATTGTCAAGCTTGGAGGCGTCTATTGGTTGTCGGCTTGGTGTAGACTCCTCCTTCTTTTCTTCCGTCGCCTTGAATGCAACGGGTTGAGCTTCGGATGGCTCGCCAAGCTCGTTGATTTTCCTCGAGCCTTCTATCATGCACTCAAAACTTACAAAATGCCCGATAACTTCCTCGGGGGTCATTTTAGTATATCTAGGATTACCACGAATCAATTGAACTTGAGTGGGATTAAGAAAAATGAGAGATCTTAAGATAACATTTACCACTTCGTGATCGTCCCACTTCTTGCTCCCGAGGTTGCGCACTTGGTTCACCAAAGTCTTGAGCCGGTTGTACATGTGTTGCGGCTCCTCTCCTTTGTGAAGCCGGAACCGACCGAGCTCCCCCTCGATCGTTTCCCGCTTGGTGATCTTGGTGAGCTCGTCTCCCTCGTGCGCGGTTTTGAGTACATCCCAAATCTCCTTGGCCCTCTTCAACCCTTGTACTTTGTTATACTCCTCTTTGCTTAAAGAGGCGAGGAGTATCGTCGTTGCTTGAGAGTTGAAGTGCTTGATTTGGGCTACCTCATCCTCATCATAATTCTCATCCCCTATTGATGGTACCTGTACACCAAACTCAACAACATCCCATATACCTTTGTGGAGCGAGATTAGATGAAATTGCATTAAATCGCTCCACCTAGCGTAATCTTCACCATCAAAAGTTGGTGGTTTGCCTAATGGGACGGAAAGTAAAGGTGTATGTTTGGAAATGCGAGGGTAGCGTAGGGGGATCTTACTATACTTCTTGCGCTCTTGGCGCTTAGAAGTGACGGAGGGCGCATCGGAGTCGGAGGTCGATGTTGATGAAGTGTCGGTCTCGTAGTAGACCACCTTCCTCATCCTCTTGTGCTTGTCGCCTTTCCGATGCGGCTTGTGGGAAGAAGATTTTTCCTTCTTCTCTTTGTGGTGAGAGGAAGATTTCTTCTCCTTCCCTTTGTTGGAGGAGCTCTTCTTCTTCTCCCTCCTTTTGGTGCGGGACTCTTCCGATGAAGTGCTCCCGTAGCTTGTAGTGGGCTTTTCGCCGGTCTCCATCTCCTTCTTGGCGTGATCTCCCGACATCACTTCGAGCGATTAGGCTCTAATGAAGCACCGGGCTTTGATACCAATTGATAGTCGCCTAGAGGGGGGGTGAATAGGGCGAAACTGAAATTTACAAATATAAACACAACTACAAGCCGGGTTAGCGTTAGAAATATAAACGAGTCCGCGAGAGAGGGGGCAAAACAAATCGCAAGCAAATAAGGAGAGTGACACGCGGATTTGTTTTACCGAGGTTCGGTTCTTGCAAACCTACTCCCCGTTGAGGAGGCCACAAAGGCCGGGTCTCTTTCAACCCTTCCCTCTCTCAAACGGTCCCTCGGACCGAGTGAGCTTTCCTTCTTCTCAATCAACCGGGAACAAAACTTCCCCGCAAGGGCCACCACACAATCGGTGCCTCTTGCCTCGGTTACAATTGAGTGTTGATCACAAGAGCAAAAGAGAAAGAAAGAATGCGATCCAAGCGCAAGAGCTCAAATGAACACGGCAAATCACTCTCACTAGTCACTAGGGCTTTGTGTGGAATTGGAGAGGATTTGATCTCTTTGAATGTGTCTAGAATTGAATGCCTAGAGCTCTTGTAGTAGTTGAGAAGTGGAAAACTTGGATGCAATGAATGGAGGGGTGGTTGGGGTATTTATAGCCCCAACCACCAAACTTGACCGTTGGCTGGAGGCTTCTGTTCGATGGCGCACCGGACAGTCCGGTGCACACCGGACAGTCCGGTGCCCCCTGCCACGTCATCACTGCCGTTGGATTCTAGCCGTTGGAGCTCCTGACATGTGGGCCCGCCTGGGTGTCCGGTGCACACCGGACAGGTACTGTTTGATGTCCGGTGTGCCAGCATGGGCGATTCTGACTTCTGCGCGCGCAGACGGCGCATTGAATGCGCGGCAGAGAGCCGTTGGCGCGGAGACGACCGTTGTCCCGGAGTTGCACCGGACAGTCCGGTGCACACCGGACAGTCCGGTGATTTATAGCGGACGAGCCGTTGGCTTTTCCCGAAGCTGGCGAGTTCCTGAGGCCGACCTCCTTTGGCGCACCGGACACTGTCCGGTGTACACCGGACAGTCCGGTGAATTTTAGCCGAGTCGCCCCTGGAATTCCCGAAGGTGAAGAGTTTGAGTCTGAGTCCCCTGGTGCACCGGACAGGTACTGTGCACTGTCCGGTGGCACACCGGACAGTCCGGTGCGCCAGACCAGGGGTGCCTTCGGTTGCCCCTTTGCTCCTTTATTGAATCCAAAACTTGGTCTTTTTATTGGCTGAGTGTGAACCTTTTACACCTGTATAATCTATACACTTGGGCAAACAAGTTAGTCCAAAGATTTGTGTTGGGCAATTCAACCACCAAAATTATTTAGGAACTAGGTGTAAGCCTAATTCCCTTTCAGGGTGGTTGGGGGTATTTATAGCCCCAACCACCAAACTAGCCGTTTGGTGGGGCTGTCTGTCGCATGGTGCACCGGACAGTCCGGTGCTCCAGCCACGTCACCAGGCCGTTGGGTTCTGACCGTTGGAGCTCTGTCTTCTGGGCCCGCCTGGATGTCCGGTGGCACACCGGACATGTACTGTAGAGTGTCCGGTGTGCCAGTGCGCGCGTGCCTGACTTCTGCGCGCTCTGGCGCGCATTTAATGCTGCTGCAGGTGACCGTTGGCGCGAACTAGTCGTTGCTCTGCTGGCTCACCGGACAGTCCGGTGTACACCGGACAGTCCGGTGAATTATAGCAGAGCAATTTCCCGAGGCTAGCGAGTTCCAGAGCCGCTCTTCCCTTGGTCACCGGACACTGTCCGGTGTACACCGGACAGTCCGGTGAATTATAGCAGAGCGCCTCTGGATTTTCCCCGAAGGTGAAGAGTTCAGCGTGAAGTCCCCTGGTGCACCAGACACTGTCCGGTGGCACACCGGACAGTCCGGTGCGCCAGACCAGGGCACTCTTCGGTTATCCCTTTGCTCTTTTGTTGAACCCAATACTTGGTCTTTTTATTGGCTAAGTGTGAACTTTTGGCAACTGTATAACTTGTACACTAGAGCAAACTAATTAGTCCAATTATTTGTGTTGGGCAATTCAACCACCAAAATCATTTAGGAAATAGGTGTAAGCCTAATTCCCTTTCAATCTCCCCCTTTTTGGTGATTGATACCAACACAAACCAAAGCAAATATAGAAGTGCATAATTGAACTAGTTTGCATAATGTAAGTGCAAATGTTGCTTGGAATTGAGCCAATATAAATACTTATAAGATATGCATGAATTGTTTCTTCAATTTTTGACATTTTGGACCACGCTTGCACCACTTTTTTGTTTTTGCAAATTCTTTTGTAAATCCTTTTCAAAGTTCTCTTGCAAATAGTCAAAGGTAAATGAATAAGATTTTGCGGAGCATTTTCAAGATTTGAAGTTTTCTCCCCCTGTTTCAAATGCTTTTCCTTTGACTAAACAAAACTCCCCCTAAATGAGATCCTCCTCTTAGTGTTCAAGAGGGTTTTGATATATCAATTTTGGAATACTACTTTCTCCCCCTTTTGAACATAATAGGATACCAATTTGAAATTTCCAATTGAAAATCATTTTAAACAAGGGTGGTGGTGCGGTCCTTTTGCTTTGGGCTAATATTTTCTCCCCCTTTGGCATGAATCGCCAAAAACGGAGTCATTAGAGCCCTTAGAAATACTCTCTCCCCCTTTGGTCATAAATAAATGAGTGAAGATTATACCAAAGAACGGAGTCCTGTTCTCCCCAAAGATGGAGAGTTGCTCGGAGTGATGGCGAAGGATGAGTTATGGAGTGGAAGCCTTTGTCTTCGCCGAAGACTCCAATTCCCTTTCAATACACCTATGACTTGGTTTGAAACAGACTTTGAAAACACATTAGTCATAGCATATGAAAGAGACATGATCAAAGGTATATAAAGGAGCTATGTGTGCAAATCAACAAAAGAAGTTCCTAGAATCAAGAATATTTAGTTCATGCCTAAGTTTGTTAAAGGTTTGTTCATCAAGAGGCTTAGTAAAGATATCGGCTAATTGATATTTAGTATTAATGTATGAAATCTCGATATCTCCCTTTTGTTGGTGATCCCTTAGAAAATGATACCGAATGGCTATGTGCTTAGTGCGGCTATGCTCAACGGGATTATCCGCCATGCGGATTGCACTCTCATTATCACATAGAAGAGGGACTTTGGTTAATTTATAACCGTAGTGCCTAAGGGTTTGCCTCATCCAAAGTAGTCGCGCGCAACAATGGCCTGCGGCAATATACTCGGCTTCGGTGGTAGAAAGAGCTACGAAATTTTGCTTCTTTGAAGCCCAAGACACCAAGGATCTTCCCAAGAACTGGCAAGTCCCAGATGTGCTCTTTCTATTAATTTTACACACTGCCCAATCGGCATCCGAATAACCAATTAAATCAAATATGGATCCCCTAGGATACCAAAGCCCAAACTTAGGAGTATGAACCAAATATCTCAAGATTCGTTTTACGGCCGTAAGGTGAGTTTCCTTAGGGTCGGCTTGGAATCTTGCACACATGTATACGGAAAGCATAATATCCGGTCGAGATGCACATAAATATAGCAAAGAACCTATCATCGACCGGTATACCTTTTGATCGACGGATTTACCTCCCTCGTCGAGGTCGAGATGCCCATTGGTTCCCATGGGTGTCTTGATGGGTTTGGCATCCTTCATTCCAAACTTGCTAAGAATATCTTGAGTATACTTCGTTTGGCTTAGGAAGGTGCCTTCTTGGAGTTGCCTCACTTGAAATCCTAAGAAATACTTCAACTCCCCCATCATAGACATCTCGAATTTTTGTGTCATGATCCTACTAAATTCTTCACATGTAGGCTCGTTAGTAGACCCAAATATAATATCATCAACATAAATTTGGCATACAAACAAGTCATTTTCAAGAGTTTTAGTGAATAAAGTAGGATCGGCCTTTCCGACTTTGAATCCATTAGTGATAAGGAAATCCCTAAGGCATTTATACCATGCTCGTGGGGCTTGCTTAAGCCCATAAAGCGCCTTAGAGAGTTTATACACATGGTTAGGGTACTCACTATCTTCAAAGCCGGGAGGTTGCTCAACATAGACCTCTTCCTTGATTGGTCCATTGAGGAAGGCACTCTTCACGTCCATTTGGTAAAGCTTGAAGCCATGGTAAGTAGCATAGGCTAATAATATTCGAATTGACTCAAGCCTAGCTACGGGTGCATAGGTTTCACCGAAATTCAAACCTTCGACTTGGGAGTATCCCTTGGCCACAAGTCGAGCTTTGTTCCTTGTCACCACACCATGCTCATCTTGCTTGTTGCGGAAAACCCACTTGGTTCCTACAACATTTTGATTAGGACGTGGAACCAAATGACATACCTCATTCCTAGTGAAATTGTTGAGCTCCTCTTGCATTGCCACCATCCAATCCGAATCTTGAAGTGCTTCCTCTACCCTGTGTGGCTCAGTAGAGGAAACAAAAGAGTAATGCTCACAAAAATGTGCAACACGAGATCTAGTGGTTACCCCCTTATGAATGTCGCCGAGGATGGTGTCGACGGGGTGATCTCGTTGGATTGCTTGGTGGACTCTTGGGTGTGGCAGTCTTTGTTCTTCATCCTCCTTGTCTTGATCATTTGCATCTCCCCCTTGATCATTGTCGTCATCTTGAGGTGGCTCATTTGCTTGATCTTCTACTTCATCAACTTGAGCTTCATCCTCATTTTGAGTTGGTGGAGATGCTTGCGTGGAGGAGGATGGTTGATCTTGTGCATTTGGAGGCTCTTCGGATTCCTTAGGACACACATCCCCAATGGACATGTTCCTTAGTGAGATGCATGGAGCCTCTTCAATACCTATCTCATCAAGATCAACTTGCTCTACTTGAGAGTCGTTAGTCTCATCAAACACAACGTCACAAGAAACTTCAACTTGTCCGGAGGACTTGTTAAAGACTCTATATGCCCTTGTGTTTGAATCATATCCTAGTAAAAAGCCTTCTATTGTCTTAGGAGCAAATTTAGATTTTCTACCTCTTTTAACAAGAATAAAGCATTTGCTACCAAAGACTCTAAAATATGAAATATTGGGCTTTTTACCGGTTAGGAGTTCATAAGATGTCTTCTTGAGGATTCGGTGTAGATATAACCGGTTGATGGCGTAGCAGGCGGTGTTGACCGCCTCGGCCCAAAACCAATCCGAAGTCTTGTACTCATCAAGCATGGTTCTTGCCATGTCCAATAGAGTTATATTCTTCCTCTCCACTACACCATTTTGTTGTGGGGTGTAGGGAGAAGAGAACTCATGTTTGATGCCCTCCTCCTCAAGGAAGCCTTCAATTTGTGAGTTCTTGAACTCCGTCCCATTGTCGCTTCTAATTTTCTTTATCCTTAAGCCGAACTCGTTTTGAGCCCGTCTCAAGAATCCCTTTAAGGTCTCTTGGGTATGAGATTTTTCCTGCAAAAAGAACATCCAAGTGAAGCGAGAATAACCATCCACAATAACTAGACAGTACTTACTCCCGCCGATGCTTATGTAAGCGATCGGGCCGAATAGGTCCATGTGTAGGAGCTCCAGTGGCCTGTCGGTCGTCATGATGTTCTTGTGTGGATGATGGGCACCAACTTGCTTTCCTGCTTGACATGCGCTACATATCCTGTCTTTCTCAAAATAAACATTTGTTAATCCTAAAATGTGTTCTCCCTTTAGAAGCTTATGAAGATTCTTCATCCCAACATGGGCTAATCGGCGGTGCCAGAGCCAACCCATGTTAGTCTTATCAATTAAGCAAGTGTCGAGTTCAGCTTTATCAAAATCTACCAAGTATAGCTGACCCTCTAACACTCCCTTAAATGCTACTGAATCATCACTTCTTCTAAAGACAGTGACACCTATATCAGTGAATAAACAGTTGTAGCCCATTTGACATAATTGAGATACGGAAAGCAAATTGTAATCTAATGAATCAACAAGAAAAACATTGGAAATGAAATGGTCAGGGGATATAGCTATTTTACCCAAACCTTTGACCAAACCTTGGTTTCCATCCCCGAATGTGATAGCTCGTTGGGGATCCTGGTTTTTCTCATAGGAGGAGAACATCTTCTTCTCCCCTGTCATGTGGTTTGTGCACCCGCTGTCGATAATCCAACTTGAGCCCCCGGATGCATAAACCTACAAAACATGTTTAGTTCTTGACTTTATGTACCCAAATGGTTTTGGGTCCTTTGGCATTAGAAACAAGAACTTTGGGTACCCAAACACAAGTCTTTGACCCCTTGTGCTTGCCCCCAACATATTTGGCAACTACTTTGCCGGATTTGTTAGTTAAAACATAAGATGCATCAAAAGTTTTAAATGAAAAGTTATGTTCATTTGATGCACTAGGAGTTTTCTTCTTAGGCAACTTAGCACGGGTTGATTGCCTAGAGCTAGATGTCTCACCCTTATACATGAAAGCATGGTTAGGGCCAGAGTGAGACTTCCTAGAATGAATTCTCCTAATTTTTGCTCTCAGGGTAGTCGGCAGGGTACAAAATGTAACCCTCGTTATCCTGAGGCGTGGGAGCCTTGCCCTTAACGAAATTAGATAACTTCTTAGGAGGGGCATTAATTTTGACACTGCCTCCCTGTTGGAAGCCAATGCCATCCTTAATGCCAGGGTGTCTCCCTCTATAGAGCATGTGAAAGTCGCCTAGAGGGGGGGGTGAATAGGGCGAAACTGAAATTTACAAATATAAACACAACTACAAGCAGGGGTTAGCGTTAGTAATAAAGAAACGAGTCCGCGAGAGAGGGCGCAAAACAAATCCCAAGCGAATAAGCAAGTGAGACACGAAGATTTGTTTTACCGAGGTTCGGTTCTTGCAAACCTACTCCCCGTTGAGGAGGCCACAAAGGCCGGGTCTCTTTCAACCCTTCCCTCTCTCAAACGATCCCTCGGATCGAGTGAGCTTTCTTTTCTCAATCACTTGGAACACAAAGTTCCTACAAGGATCACCACAAGATTGGTGTCTCTTGCCTTAATTACAAGTGAGTTTGATCGCAATGGAAGAATCAAGAAAGCACGATTGCAAAAGGCCAAGCAACAAGAGCGACAAATAACACACGGATCACTTTCTCTCTCAAATCACTAATCACTAATGATCTCTTTTCTCAATTGTGAAACTTGGAGAGATGAAGGCTTTGAATGTGTCTTGAAATGGATTGCTAGCTCTTGTATTGAATGTTGAAGGTTGGAATGCTTGGATGAAGTGAATGGAGGTGGTTGGGGTTGTATTTATAGCCACCAACCACTTCCTAGCCGTTGGGCCATTCTGCTGAGCGCGGACGGTCCGCGAGCCAGGTCCGGACGGTCCGCCCCTGTAGATCAACGGCTGAAAATGCAACGGTCAGCAGTAACGGCTATATCAACGGCTATATTGCATTTAATGCGTCGTCAGATGTCAGACAGAGCCAGTCGCGGACGGTCCGGTCGTGCACCCCGGACGGTCCGCGAGGCCCCCTATAATTCATTTCTCCGAACCCGTCACCTTCGGGTTTTTCGGTTTCTTACCGACCGGACGGTCCGCGCCTGAGGCCGGACAGTCCGCGCGAGGGCTCGGACGGTCTTTGCTTTTCCTTCGGACAGTCCGTAGTGGAAACTTGTGTTTTTGCATTGGTTCTGTCCGAGGGTCATTCTTGTGTCGCGGACGGTCCGCCGCAAGGGCCCGGACGGTCCGCGCTTGGCCTGTTTTTCCAAAAAGCTTCTCCTGTCCGGAATAATCTACGGTATTCCGGACAGTCGAATTAGTATAGTTGTAGTTGAACCTTTGGCACCTGTAGAACGTATAATCTAGAGCAAACTAGTTAGTTTATCAATTTGTGTTGGGCAATTCAACCACCAAAATAATTTAGGAACTAGGTGTAAGCCTAATTCCCTTTCAATCTCCCCCTTTTTGGTGATTGATGCCAACACAAACCAAAGCAAATATAGAAGTGCATAATTGAACTAGTTTGCATAATGTAAGTCCAAAGGTTGCTTGGAATTGAGCCAATATAAATACTTACAAGATATGCATGAATTGTTTCTTTCTAATTTAACATTTTGGACCACGCTTGCACCACATGTTTTGTTTTTGCAAATTCTTTTGTAAATCCATTTCAAAGTTCTTTTGCAAATAGTCAAAGGCAAATGAATAAGATTTTGAGAAGCATTTTCAAGATTTGAAATTTTCTCCCCCTGTTTCAAATGCTTTTCCTTTGACTAAACAAAACTCCCCCTAAATAAGATCCTCCTCTTAGTGTTCAAGAGGGTTTTGATATATCATTTTTGAAATACTACTTTCTCCCCTTTTTGAACACAATAGGATACCAAAAATATTCAACACTAAGTTTTGAAATTGGTGGTGGTGCGGTCCTTTTGCTTTGGGCTCTTACTCTCTCCCCCTTTGGCATGAATCGCCAAAAACGGAATCATTAGAGCCCTCTAAGTGCTATCTTCCTCTTTGGTCATAAATAAATGAGTTAAGATTATACCAAAGAAGAAGTCCTTTTGCTTGGTGCTCATGTTTTCTCCCCCTTAGAACGGAGAGTTGCTTGGAGCGACGGCGAAGGATGAGTTACGTAGTGGAAGCCTTTGTCTTTGCCGAAGACTCCAATTCCCTTTCAATCTCCTATGACTTGGTTTGAAATAGACTTGGAAACACATTAGTCATAGCATAGGAAAGAGATATGGTCAAAGGTATACAAATGAGCTATGAGTGCAAGTTAACAAAAGAAATTCCTAGAATCAAGAATATTTAGCTCATGCCTAAGTTTGTTAAAAGATTGTTCATCAAGAGGCTTGGTAAAGATATCGGCTAATTGATCTTTAGTGTTAATGTATGAAATCTCGATATCTCCCTTTTGTTGGTGATCCCTAAGAAAATGATACCGAATGGCTATGTGTTTAGTGCGGCTATGTTCGACGGGATTGTCGGCCATTTTGATTGCACTCTCATTATCACATAGCAAAGGGACTTTGGTTAATTTGTAACCGTAGTCCCGCAGGGTTTGCCTCATCCAAAGCAATTGCGCGCAACAATGGCCTGCGGCAATATACTCGGCTTCGGCGGTGGAAAGAGCGACCGAATTTTGCTTCTTTGAAGCCCAAGACACCAAGGATCTTCCCAAGAACTGGCAAGTCCCCGATGTGCTCTTCCTGTTGATTTTACACCCCGCCCAATCGGCATCTGAATATCCAATCAAATCAAAAGTGGATCCCCTAGGATACCAAAGCCCAAACTTAGGAGTATAAGCCAAATATCTCAAGATTCGTTTCACGGCCGTAAGGTGAGCTTCCTTAGGGTCGGCTTGGAATCTTGCACACATGCATACGGAAAGCATAATATCCGGTCGAGATGCACATAGATAAAGTAATGAACCTATCATCGACCGGTATACCTTTTGATCCACGGACTTACCTCCCGTGTCGAGGTCGAGATGCCCATTAGTTCCCATGGGTGTCTTGATGGGCTTGGCATCCTTCATCCCAAACTTGCTGAGAATGTCTTGTGTATACTTCGTTTGGCTAATGAAGGTGCCCTCTTGGAGTTGCTTCACTTGAAATCCTAAGAAATACTTCAACTCCCCCATCATAGACATCTCGAACTTCTGTGTCATGATCCTACTAAATTCCTCACAAGTAGATTCGTTAGTAGACCCAAATATGATATCATCAACATAAATTTGGCATACAAACAAATCATTTTCAAGAGTTTTAGTGAATAGAGTAGGATCGGCTTTACCGACTTTGAAGCCATTAGCAATAAGGAAATCTCTAAGGCATTCATACCATGCTCTTGGGGCTTGCTTGAGCCCATAAAGCGCCTTAGAGAGCTTATAGACATGGTTAGGATACTCACTGTCTTCAAAGCCGGGAGGTTGCTCAACATAGACCTCTTCCTTGATTGGTCCATTGAGGAAGGCACTTTTCACGTCCATTTGATAAAGCTTAAAGCCATGGTAAGTAGCATAGGCCAATAATATACGAATTGACTCAAGCCTAGCTACGGGTGCATAGGTTTCACCGAAATCCAAACCTTCGACTTGGGAGTATCCTTTCGCCACAAGTCGAGCTTTGTTCCTTGTCACCACACCATGCTCATCTTGCTTGTTGCGGAAGACCCATTTGGTTCCTACAACATTTTGGTTAGGACGTGGAACTAAATGCCATACCTCATTTCTAGTGAAGTTGTTGAGCTCCTCTTGCATTGCCACCACCCAATCTGAATCTTGGAGTGCTTCCTCTACCCTGTGTGGCTCAATAGAGGAAACAAAAGAGTAATGTTCACAAAAATGTGCAACCCGAGATCTAGTGGTTACCCCCTTATGAATGTCGCCGAGGATGGTGTCGACGGGGTGATCTCGTTGGATTGCTTGGTGGACTCTTGGGTGTGGTGGTCTTTGTTCCTCATCCTCCTTATCTTCCTCATTTGCATCTCCCCCTTGATCATTGCCATCGTCTTGAGGTGGCTCATTTGCTTGATCTTCTACTTCATCAACTTGAGCCTCATCCTCATTTTGAGTTGGTGGAGATGCTTGTGTGGAGGAGGATGGTTGATCTTGTGCTTTTGGAGGCTCTTCGGATTCCTTAGGACACACATCCCCAATGGACATGTTCCTTAGCGCTATGCATGGAGCCTCTTCATCACCTATCTCATCGAGATCAACTTGCTCTACTTGAGAGCCGTTAGTTTCATCAAACACAACGTTACATGAGACTTCAACTAGTCCAGTGGATTTGTTAAAGACCCTATATGCCCTTGTGTTTGAGTCATAACCAAGTAAAAAGCCTTCTACAGTTTTAGGAGCAAATTTAGATTTTCTACCTCTTTTAACAAGAATAAAGCATTTGCTACCAAAGACTCTAAAATATGAAATGTTGGGCTTTTTACCGGTTAGGAGTTCATAGGATGTCTTCTTGAGGATTCGGTGCAGATATAACCGGTTGATGGCGTAGCAGGCGGTGTTGACTGCCTCGGCCCAAAACCGATCCGAAGTCTTGTACTCATCAAGCATGGTCCTTGCCATGTCCAATAGAGTTCGATTCTTCCTCTCCACTACACCATTTTGCTGAGGGGTGTAGGGAGAAGAGAACTCATGCTTGATGCCCTCCTCCTCAAGAAAGCCTTCAATTTGAGAGTTCTTGAACTCCGTTCCGTTGTCGCTTCTAATTTTCTTGATCCTTAAGCCGAACTCATTTTGAGCCCGTCTCAAGAATCCTTTTAAGGTCTCTTGGGTTTGAGATTTTTCCTGTAAGAAGAATACCCAAGTGAAGCGAGAATAATCATCCACAATAACTAGACAGTACTTACTCCCGCCGATGCTTATGTAAGCAATCGGGCCGAATAGATCCATGTGTAGGAGCTCCAGTGGCCTGTCGGTTGTCATTATGTTCTTATGCGGATGATGAGTGCCAACTTGTTTTCCTGCTTGGCATGCGCTACAAATCCTGTCTTTCTCAAAATGAACATTGGTTAGTCCTAAAATGTGTTCTCCCTTTAGAAGCTTATGAAGATTCTTCATCCCAACATGTGCTAGTCGGCGATGCCAGAGCCAGCCCATGTTAGTCTTAGCAATTAAGCAAGTGTCGAGTTCAGCTCTATCAAAATCTACTAAGTATAGCTGACCCTCTAATACTCCCTTAAATGCTATTGAATCATCACTCCTTCTAAAGACAGTGACACCAATATCAGTAAAAAGACAGTTGTAGCCCATTTGACATAATTGAGATACGGAAAGCAAATTGTAATCTAATGAATCTACAAGAAAAACATTGGAAATAGAATGGTCGGGTGATATAGCAATTTTACCAAGACCTTTGACCAAACCTTGATTTCCATCCCCGAATGTGATAGCTCGTTGGGGATCTTGGTTTTTCTCGTAGGAGGAGAACATCCTTTTCTCCCCTGTCATATGGTTTGTGCACCCGCTGTCGAGTATCCAACTTGAGCCCCCGGATGCATAAACCTACAAAACAATTTTAGTTCTTGACTTTAGGTACCCAAATGGTTTTGGGTCCTTTGGCATTAGACACAAGAATTTTGGGTACCCAAACACAAGTCTTGGAGCCCTTGTGCTTGCCCCCAACATATTTGGCAACTACTTTGCCGGATTTGTTAGTTAATACATAAGATGCATCAAAAGTTTTAAATGAAAGGTTATGTTCATTTGATGCAGTAGGAGTTTTCTTAGGCAACTTGGCACGGGTTGGTTGCCTAGAACTAGATGTCTCACCCTTATACATAAAAGCATGATCAGGGCCAGAGTGAGACTTCCTAGAGTGAATTCTCCTAATTTTGCTCTCAGGATAACCGGCAGGGTATAAAATGTAACCCTCGTTATCCTGAGGCATGGGAGCCTTGCCCTTAACAAAGTTGGACAATCTTTTAGGAGGGGCACTAATTTTGACATTGTCTCCCCTTTGAAAGCCAATGCCATCCTTAATGCCCGGGCGTCTCCCATTATAAAGCATGCTACGAGCAAATTTAAACTTCTCATTTTCTAAGTTGTGCTCGGCAATTTTAGCATCTAATTTAGCTATATGATCATTTTGTTGTTTGATTAAAGTCATATGATCATGTATAGCATCAATGTTAACATCTCTACATCTAGTGCAAATAGAAGTGTGCTCAATGGTAGATGTGGAGGGTTTGCAAGATTTTAGTTCTACAACCTTAGCATGCAATATTTCATTTTTACTTCTAAGGTCGGAAATAGTAGCATTGCAAACATCAAAATCTTTAGCTTTAGCAAGCAATTTTTCATTCTCAATTCTAAGGCTAGCAATGGAAGCATTCAACTCATCAATCCTAGCAAGTAAATCAACATTATCATTTCTAGGTTTTGAAGTTGAAATATTGCAAACATGTGAATCAACCTTAGCATTTAAACTAGCATTTTCATTCCTAAGGTTGTTAATTATCTCACGGCAAGTGCTTAGCTCACTAGATAACTTTTCACATTTTTCAATTTCAAGAGCATAAGCCTTTTTAACCTTAACATGTTTCTTGTTTTCTTTAATTAGACAATCCTCTTGGGAATCCAAAAGGTCATCCTTTTCATGAATAGCACTAACTAATTCATTTAATTTTTCCTTTTGAGCTATGTTAAGGTTGGCAAAAAGGGAACGCAAATTATCCTCCTCATCACTAGCATTATCATCACTAGAAGATTCATATTTAGTGGAGGAGTTAGATTTAACCTTTTTCCGTTTGCCGTCCTTTGCCATGAGGCACTTGTGGCCGACGTTGGGGAAGAGAAGTCCCTTGGTGACGGCGATGTTGGCGGCGTCCTCGTCGTCGGAGGAGTCGCTTGAACTTTCGTCGGAGTCCCACTCCCGACAAACATGGGCATCGCCCCCCTTCTTCTTGTAGTACCTCTTCTTCTCTTTTCTTCTCCCCTTCTTGTCGTCGCCTCGGTCACTGTCACTTGATATAGGACATTTAGCAATAAAATGACCGGGCTTACCACACTTGTAGCAAACCTTCTTGGAACGGGATTTGTAATCCTTCCCCTTCCGTTGCTTGAGGATTTGGCGAAAGCTTTTGATGATTAAAGCCATCTCCTCATTGTCGAGCTTGGAGGCGTCAATTGGTTGTCTACTTGGTGTAGACTCCTCTTTCTTCTCCTCCGTCGCCTTAAATGCCACCGGTTGTGCCTCGGACGTGGAGGGTTCATCAAGCTCGTTGATCTTCTTGGAGCCTTTGATCATGCATTCAAAGCTCACAAAATTCCCGATAACTTCCTCGGGGGTCATTTGAGTATATCTAGGATTACCACGAATTAATTGAACTTGAGTGGGGTTAAGAAAAATGAGTGATCTAAGAATAACCTTTACCACCTCGTGGTCATCCCACTTCTTGCTCCCGAGGTTGCGCACTTGGTTCACCAAGGTCTTGAGCCGGTTGTACATGTCTTGTGGCTCCTCCCCTTGGCGAAGACGAAAGCGACCGAGCTCCCCCTCGATCGTTTCCCGCTTGGTAATCTTGGTGAGTTCATCACCTTCGTGCGCGGTCTTGAGTAGATCCCAAATTTCCTTTGCATTCTTCAACCCTTGCACCTTGTTGTATTCCTCTCTATTTAGAGAGGCCAAGAGTATGGTTGTGGCTTGGGAGTTGAAGTGCTCGATTTGGGCCACCTCGTCCTCATCATAGTCCTCATCCCCTATGGATGGTACCTGTGCTCCAAACTCAACAACATTCCATATACTTTTGTGGAGTGAGGTTAGATGAAATTTCATTAAATCACTCCACCTAGCATAATCTTCACCGTCAAAGGTTGGCGGTTTGCCTAATGGAACGGAAAGTAATGGAGTATGTCTAGATGTACGAGGATAGTGTAAGGGGATCTTACTAAACTTCTTACGCTCTTGGCGTTTAGAAGTTACGGAGGGCGCATCGGAGTCGGAGGTCGATGTTGATGAAGTGTCGGTCTCGTAGTAGACCACCTTCCTCATCCTCTTGTGCTTGTCACCTTTCCGATGCGACTTGTGGGAAGAAGATTTTTCCTTCTTCTCTTTGTGGTGTGAGGAAGAAGATCTTTTCTCCTTCCGTTTGGAGGAGTCCTTCTTCTTCTCCTTCCTCTTGGTGCGGGACTCTTCCGATGAAGTGCTCCCTTGGCTTGTAGTGGGCTTGTCGCCGGTCTCCATCTCCTTCTTGGCGTGATCTCCCGACATCACTTCGAGCGGTTAGGCTCTAATGAAGCACCGGCCTCTGATACCAATTGAAAGTCGCCTAGAGGGGGGGGTGAATAGGGCGAAACTGAAATTTACAAATATAAACACAACTACAAGCAGGGGTTAGCGTTAGTAATAAAGAAACGAGTCCGCGAGAGAGGGCGCAAAACAAATCCCAAGCGAATAAGCAAGTGAGACACGAAGATTTGTTTTACCGAGGTTCGGTTCTTGCAAACCTACTCCCCGTTGAGGAGGCCACAAAGGCCGGGTCTCTTTCAACCCTTCCCTCTCTCAAACGATCCCTCGGATCGAGTGAGCTTTCTTTTCTCAATCACTTGGAACACAAAGTTCCTACAAGGATCACCACAAGATTGGTGTCTCTTGCCTTAATTACAAGTGAGTTTGATCGCAATGGAAGAATCAAGAAAGCACGATTGCAAAAGGCCAAGCAACAAGAGCGACAAATAACACACGGATCACTTTCTCTCTCAAATCACTAATCACTAATGATCTCTTTTCTCAATTGTGAAACTTGGAGAGATGAAGGCTTTGAATGTGTCTTGAAATGGATTGCTAGCTCTTGTATTGAATGTTGAAGGTTGGAATGCTTGGATGAAGTGAATGGAGGTGGTTGGGGTTGTATTTATAGCCACCAACCACTTCCTAGCCGTTGGGCCATTCTGCTGAGCGCGGACGGTCCGCGAGCCAGGTCCGGACGGTCCGCCCCTGTAGATCAACGGCTGAAAATGCAACGGTCAGCAGTAACGGCTATATCAACGGCTATATTGCATTTAATGCGTCGTCAGATGTCAGACAGAGCCAGTCGCGGACGGTCCGGTCGTGCACCCCGGACGGTCCGCGAGGCCCCCTATAATTCATTTCTCCGAACCCGTCACCTTCGGGTTTTTCGGTTTCTTACCGACCGGACGGTCCGCGCCTGAGGCCGGACAGTCCGCGCGAGGGCTCGGACGGTCTTTGCTTTTCCTTCGGACAGTCCGTAGTGGAAACTTGTGTTTTTGCATTGGTTCTGTCCGAGGGTCATTCTTGTGTCGCGGACGGTCCGCCGCAAGGGCCCGGACGGTCCGCGCTTGGCCTGTTTTTCCAAAAAGCTTCTCCTGTCCGGAATAATCTACGGTATTCCGGACAGTCGAATTAGTATAGTTGTAGTTGAACCTTTGGCACCTGTAGAACGTATAATCTAGAGCAAACTAGTTAGTTTATCAATTTGTGTTGGGCAATTCAACCACCAAAATAATTTAGGAACTAGGTGTAAGCCTAATTCCCTTTCAGCATGCTTCTAGCAAATTTAAATTTTTCATTTTCTAAGTCATGCTCGGCAATCTTAGCATCTAGTTTTGCTATATGATCATTTTATTGTTTAATTAAAGCCATGTGATCATGAATAGCAGTAACATCAACATCTCTACATCTAGTATAAATAGAAGTGTGCTCAACGGTAGATGTAGAGGATTTGCAAGATTTTAATTCTACAACCTTAGCATGCAATATATCATTTTTAGTTCTAAGGTCGGAAATAGTAGCATTGCAAACATCAAAATCCTTAGCCTTAGCAAGCAATTTTTCATTCTCAATCCTAAGGCTAGCAAGAGATATGTTCAATTCTTCAATTTTAGCAAGCAAATCATCATTATCATTCTTAAGATTGGGAATTGAAATATCACAAACATTTGAATCAACCTTAGCTAATAAATTAGCATTTTCATTTCTAAGGTTGTCGATTGTCTCATGGCAAGTGCTTAGCTCACTAGATAATTTTTCACATTTTTCAACTTCTAGAGCATAAGCATTTTTAACTTTAACATGCTTTTTGTTTTCCTTGATTAGGAAGTCTTCTTGGGAGTCCAAGAGATCATCCTTCTCATGGATGGCACTAATTAATTCATTTAATTTCTCCTTTTGTTGTATGTTTAAGTTGGCAAAAAGAGTGCGCAAGTTATCTTCCTCATCACTAGCATTTTCATCACTAGAGGATTCGTATCTACTGGAGGATTTAGATTTAACCTTCTTCTTTTTGCCGTCCTTTGCCATGAGGCACTTGTGGCCGACGTTGGGGAAGAGAAGTCCCTTGGTGACGGCGATGTTGGCGGCGTCCTCGTCGTCGGAGGAGTCGCTAGAGCTTTCGTCGGAGTCCCACTCACGACAAACATGGGCATCGCCGCCCTTCTTCTTGTAGTACCTTTTCTTCTCCTTTCTTCTCCCCTTCTTGTCGTCACCCCTGTCACTGTCACTAGAAATAGGACATTTAGCTATAAAGTGACCGGGCTTACCACATTTGTAGCAAACCTTCTTGGAGCGGGGCTTGTAATCTTTCCCCTTCCTTTGTTTGAGGATTTGGCGGAAGCTCTTGATGACAAGCGCCATTTCCTCATTGTCGAGCTTGGAGGCGTCGATTGGTTGTCTACTTGGTGTAGATTCCTCCTTCTTCTCCTCCGTTGCCTTGAATGCAACCGGTTGAGCTTCGGACGTGGAGGGACCGTCAAGCTCGTTGATCTTCCGTGAGCCCTTGATCATAAATTCAAAGCTCACAAAATTCCCGATTACTTCCTCGGGAGTCATTAGTGTATATCTTGGATTACCACGAATTAATTGTACTTGAGTAGGGTTAAGGAATATAAGTGATCTTAAAATAACCTTAACCACCTCGTGGTCATCCCATTTCTTGCTTCCGAGGTTGCGCACTTGATTCACCAAGGTCTTGAGCCGGTTGTACATATCTTGTGGCTCTTCCCCTTGTCGAAGACGGAAGCGACCGAGCTCCCCCTCGATAGTTTCCCGCTTGGTGATCTTGGTGAGTTCATCACCCTCGTGCGCCGTCTTGAGCACGTCCCAAACTTCCTTGGCGCTTTTTAGTCCTTGCACCTTGTTGTACTCCTCCCTACTTAGAGAGGCGAGGAATATGGTTGTAGCTTGGGAGTTGAAGTGCTCGATTTGGGCCACCTCGTCCTCATCATAATCTTCATCCCCTACGGAAGGTACCTGTGCTCCAAACTCAACAACATGCCATATACTTTTGTGGAGTGAGGTTAGATGAAATTTCATTAAATCACTCCACCTAGCATAATCTTCACCGTCAAAGGTTGGCAGTTTGCCTAATGGAACGGAAAGTAATGGAGTATGTCTAGAAGTACGAGGATAATGTAAGGGGATCTTACTAAACTTCTTGCGCTCATGGCGCTTAGAAGTTATGGAGGGCGCGTCGGAGCCAGAGGTAGAAGGTGATGAAGTGTCGGTCTCGTAGTAGACCACCTTCCTCATCTTCTTTATTTTGTCGCCACTCCGATGCGATTTGTGAGAAGAAGTCTTCTTCTCCTTCTTCTTCTCCTTCTTCTTCTCCTTGTTGCGGGACTCTCCCGATAGAGCTTTCTCGTTGCTTGTAGTGGGCTTGTCGTCGGTCTCCATTTCCTTCTTGGCGAGTTCTCCCGACATCACTTCGAGCGGTTAGGCTCTAATGAAGCACCGGGTTCTGATACCAATTGAAAGTCGCCTAGAGGGGGGTGAATAGGGCGAAACTGAAATTCTCAAAAATAATCACAACTACAAGTCGGGTTAGCGTTAGAAATATAATCGAGTCCGCGAGAGAGGGTGCAAAACAAATCGCAAGCGAATAAGGAGTGTGACACGTGGATTTGTTTTACCGAGGTTCGGTTCTCGCAAACCTACTCCCCGTTGAGGTGGTCACAAAGACCGGGTCTCTTTCAACCCTTTCCCTCTCTCAAACGGTCCCTCGGACCGAGTGAGCTTTTCTTCTCAATCACTTGGAACACAAAGTTCCCACAAGGACCACCACAAGATTGGTGTCTCTTGCCTCAGTTACAAGTGAGTTTGATCGCAATAAAGAATCAAAGAAAGAAGAAAGCAATCCAAGCGCAAGAGCTCGAAAGAACACAAGCAAATCTCTCTCTCTAATCACTAGGGCGTTGTGTGGAGTTTGGAGAGGATTTGATCACTTGGGTGTGTCTAGAATTGAATGCTAGAGCTCTTGTAAGTAGTTGAAGTGGGAAAACTTGGATGACTTGAATGTGGGGTGGTTGGGGGTATTTATAGCTCCAACCACCAAACTAGCCGTTTGGTGGGGCTGTCTATCGCATGGTGCACCGGATAGTCCGGTGCACACCGGACATGTCCGGTGCTCCAGCCACGTCACCAGGTCGTTGGGTTCTGACCGTTGGAGCTCTGTTTTCTGGGCCCGCCTGGATGTCCGGTGGCACACCGGACATGTACTGTAGAGTGTCCGATGTGCCAGCGCGCGCGTGCCTGACTTCTGCGCGCTCTGGCGTGCATTTAATGCTGCTGCAGGTGACCGTTGGCGCGAACTAGCCGTTGCTCTGCTGGCTCACCGGACAGTCCGGTGAATTATAGCGGAGCAATTTCCCGAGGCTGGCGAGTTCCAGAGCCGCTCTTCCCTTGGTCACCGGACACTGTCCGGTGTACACCGGACAGTCCGGTGAATTATAGCGGAGCGCCTCTGGATTTTCCCGAAGGTGAAGAGTTCAGCGTGAAGTCCGGTGCGCCAGACCAGGGCACTCTTCGGTTATCCCTTTGCTCTTTTGTTGAACCCAATACTTGGTCTTTTTATTGGCTAAGTGTGAACTTTTGGCACCTGTATAACTTGTACACTAGAGCAAACTAGTTAGTCCAATTATTTGTGTTGGGCAATTCAATCACTAAAATCATTTAGGAAATAGGTGTAAGCCTAATTCCCTTTTAGTATCAGATTAGGGTTTCCTTCCTCCCACCCAACAGCCGCCACCTCCTCCCCTGCCTAGGTCCAGCTGCCACCGGATTCTGCGCGGCCGCCCCGGGAGGCTTATCCTTCCCTGGCCGGCCCTGCCCCTCTCCCCTCCGATGGACGCGGGCGTGCACGCGGGCATGAGCGTCGCCGCCATGCAGGCCCGCGGGTGCGCAAGCGCGCGGACGACACCGCCGCATCCCAGCTCAACGGCGCGCCACCACTGCCGTAGGTGCTACTCCCGGGGGCAACCCCATCTCCTTCCTCGCCAGTGCCCCCCACCACAGTGTGTCACCCGCCCTAGAGCCCCTCCCCACATCTCCCTGGTGGTCGCCCCTCTCCTGCTCCCTGGTGGTGTGGCCGCCGCCCCCAGCTCCGGCGACCGCGTCGGCCTCTTCTCCCGTGGGCGACCCCCGCTCCCGGCCAGTCCTCATGGCGCGCCTCCCAGCGCCGTCGGCCGCCTGATCCGCCGCCAACGCCACTGGCCACCTGATCCGCCACCGACCGGCCAGAAGGCCAGTCCCCTCCTCTCTGTTGCAGCCCCCCCTACGACCTTCGCCCATAGCCGGCGTCAAACTCCCCTGCCAGGTCAGACGCAAGCCCCTGCCTAGCTGGACCGCCCTGCCGCGTGCCTTCCTTCTTCGTCGCCTTCGTCGGATCCGTCGCTGTCGCGGCTTCCCCAGCCGGGTACACCGTTGCCACGACCTTCCCTGGCTAGATCCGTCCTCCCTTTGGTCGGATCACCATCTTCATGGCTGGATCCATCGTGTCGTGGCTTTCCCGACCAGATCCACCGATACCCCTTCTTTTCTTTCGCGGGCGCGGCCACCGTGACCAACGCAGAAGTGTGCGCTGTCGCCGGCCTCCCTAGCGAGGCTCCTCGACGACCAGTCGCGAATGAAGCAAGAAGGCCCTGAGGTTGCTGCTGTCCTTTTGTGACGCCTCGCCAATCGTTGGCGCTCGAACGTCGACCCCTCCTGAAGAACAGGCTACTGTTGCGTGTCTCCCGACCACGGCCACCTTGACTTCGGCTAGCTCGGCATCCAGGGGCTATCGTATTCTTGGAGTCCACAACCGTCTCTACTCCAGCCACAACATTCACACCCTCACGACGTTGAGACTGCGGGGGGATTTCAACCCGTCGGCTCCTACCTTCGGCTTATACTCTAGTCTCATCGTGTGTGGTGCCCCCGTTACGACTGCGGGGGATGTTAGACTGTGTGTGTAGGCCGGCACCATTGTTGGGCTGCCGGCGCATTAGGGTTAGGGTCCTGTGAGTCTATATATTGTACCCCATCTCCTATGCAATACATCAAGCACTACAGTTTCCTACACAATTGTTTCAAAAAAAAAGATATTCATGAATTGTTGTCTATACACTGATAAAGCATTAGCTTAGATCAGCAATGAATCTATTAATAAGTTAAAAAATATAATCATCACTTCAAATAACTTTTTTCTGCAAAGATATTAACTTGTCATGCAAGTTGGCGAATCACAATATGTATTACTAGTTACTAGTCAGCTGCAAGTGGTGGCAGGTCACAGGAGCCGTTACCAGCCTGAGCCTAATATTTGATGTCAGGTTGTCAGGTTCCAAAATCCAAATACAGAGCGGTTAGCTAATTCACCAAGCAGCAATGACCCTTATGTCAAATGAATATATTAATACCTGCTGCTCTGTTTTCTTCAAAGCACCTTTTGAAAGTAAACCCAGTACCAAGTTACAGTTACTAGAGGCAAAAATAAAATATTTCAAGCAAACATCTGAAAATTATCCTGTGGTGAATCGGTACTGAAGAACTCAGTTCTACTTCCTAAGCCTCTACGGCTCTGCCAGCCATTCAAATGTATCCTGAATTATTGTACAGAAATATGTTTAAATTAATTATTATATTAAAGACAAAAACAAATTGGTTAAAAGCATTTGAGAAACAATTGCACTGTGGGTGCTTGTTCATAGTGTATGGGGACTAACTACTCCACAAGTCACAAAGGATGATTCGGCGTCGAAGTTATTTTATTACAGACTGCACATGTAACTTTTGATAACCAACTTATGCACATTTCGCTGATGAATTTGTTCATAGTGTATGGGGACTAACTACTCCATAAGTCACATAGGATGATTCAGCGTCCTAGTTTTTTTATCACAAACTGCACATGTAACTTCTGATAACCAACTTATGCACATTTTGCTGATGAATTATGAATGAAAGGATTGTTAGTTAACAATGAAATGAGTGAATGCACTTATATGCAGGATATTTGAGGATATAGAGCATGGTTGTTGGATAGGACTACTTCATACTATTTATTAGAACCAAGCAATACAAGATGTTGTGTATATACGAAGAAATGTTCTGCGCCGGATGCGCCTGCTGTTTCTCTCAATGACCTGGAGAAAATCATCAAGCCAGTGGTACAGTTGCTGCCCTTGCCGGTTGCCAAGATTAGAAGCAGTAAGATTGTTGTTGCTGTGCCTCATCGGAGTAGGAGGGTGGCTGGTGTCAAGCCCTGTTCTCCAGGTCCGATCATCACTGAAGCCCAAAAGAAAGTCATCAGGAGTTTGGGTCTCGCAGCCACGGAAGAAGCCATTGATCAAAAAGCTCAAGACAACTATTTTAAGCTGTTCGAGGGGCGACTGGCGGACTCTCATCTCGCTGCACTTGCTGCTATTTTTGGCTGGCAGGCGGAACGATTTGATGATTCCAGCAGCCCGGAGCTCCTGGCAGCTTGTTAATTCCTGCTGTCCTTGGTCGTGTTTATTTGTTTTTCAATGAATCTATCAAACATTCTTGTATGGAATGCCCGTGGCCTTAATAATAAGGCTAGGCGAGATTATGTAAGAGACACAATTCTATCCTCCAAAGCTGATATTATTTGCCTCCAAGAGACTAAAGTGGCGTCGTTTTCTTCCCATCTGCTCCTATATGTGTGTGGTTCAGATTTTGATAAGTTTTTGACCCTGCCTGCTGTTGGTACTCGTGGTGGCATTCTAATTGCCTGGAAGGGAGCAGTTTGTCAAGTCATCTCCTCTCGTATTGATAATTTCTCGGTTTCACTTCAGTTTGCTGGGATGGATGGTATGAATTGGTGGTTCACTGGTGTTTATGGCCCGCAGGAAGATGAGAGGAAAATTCAATTCCTTCAGGAACTTCTTGATTTCAGAACCCTTTGCAGTGGTCCTTGGTTGTTGACTGGGGATTTTAACATGATCTATCAAGCTGCTGACAAAAATAATGCTAACCTAAATAGAGCTTTGATGGGCAGATTTCGAAGGTTTCTTGATGACTGCCTTCTTAAGGAAATTCCACTGCATGGTCGCAAATTTACATGGTCAAATGAAAGGTCTTCTCCAACTCTTGTACGACTTGATAGGGTGTTCTGTTGCAATGATTGGGAAGATTTCTTTCCTAATTCACTCCTGCAAAGTGCATCCTCGGGGGTGTCGGACCACTGTCCTCTTATTCTCAGCCTTAATGTCCAAACCCATAAGAAGAGGCGGTTTCACTTTGAAAGTTACTGGCCCAAATTGCCGGGTTTCCTTGAGGCTGTCAGCTAGAGCTGGAATGCACCGGTTTCCACTGCTTGCCCTGTTGAGGGTATATTCTTAAAGCTGCAGCGACTTAGCAAGGGGCTACAAAAATGGAGCCATCACAAGGTTGGTAATGTAAAGCTGCAACTTGCTACTGCTAAGGAAATTCTGCACCGCCTTGAGATTGCCAGGGACAATAGAGTGCTCTCACCCGGGGAGGAATGGCTTAGAAAAAAATTGAAACTGCATTGCCTCGGATTGGCATCGTTAGTGCGCACTATTGCGAGGCTTCGCTCTCGCATTTTGTATCTACAAGAGGGTGATGCAAATACTTCTTTCTTTCATCAGGAAGCCCGCTACCGCAAGAAAAAGAACTTTATTGCAAAATTTCAGGTTGAGGAACGTATTGTCACCTCACAGGAAGAAAAACAGCAAGCAGCCTTGGATTTTTATGATAACCTGCTAGGTACAGCTGAGCATAGGGACTACACCCTGGACCTGCACAGCCTGGGCATTCAACATGATTTGGGGGATCTTGAGCTTGTTTTTTCTATGGAGGAGGTTTGGTCAGTTGTAAAAGATCTGCCTTTGGACAAGGCTCCTGGGCCAGATGGTTTCACAGGTCATTTTTATAAGGTTTGCTGGGATATCATCAAGGAGGATATGATGGGTGCTTTGCTTGCTGTGCAATGTGGGCATGTCTCCAAACTCAAACTCCTCAACACGGCTTTTATCACCCTCCTGCCTAAGAAGGTGGATGCCCTGCTGGTCAAGGATTACAGGCCAATAAGCCTTGTTCACAGCTTTGCTAAGTTGGTAACCAAAGTGCTAGCAGCTCGGTTGGCACCCCACCTGCCAAGTATGGTCTCTATCAACCAAAGTGCTTTTATCAAAGGAAGGAGTATACAAGACAATTTCCTACTGGTGCAGCAACTTACCAGATCCTTACACCACACAAAAGAGCCTCACATCCTGCTGAAGTTGGATATTTCCAAGGCCTTTGACTCAATATCCTGGCCATTCTTGCTTGACATGTTACAACACTTGGGTTTTGGTCGAATCTGGTGCAACCTTATTAGTCTGCTGCTTTGCACTTCCTCTACACGGATCCTTGTCAATGGCGAGCCTGGGGAATACATTCTGCATCATAGGGGTCTTCGGCAAGGCGATCCTTTGTCCCCCATGTTGTTTATCCTTGTCATGGAGGCTTTGAATGCTATGGTCAGTTATGCTTTCAAGGAACATATCCTGCAGCCGATTGCAAATCAACATGCCAAACATTGTATCTCCTTCTATGCTGATGGTGTTGTTTTGTTCATGCGGCCCTCTCATCAGGATATCTCAGCAATTATCAGCATTTTAGACATTTTTGGTCATGCTACTGGGCTAAAAACGAACATCTCCAAAAGTTCTGTTACACCAATTCAATGTGGAGCGAATGAGCTGACCACCATTTCTGCCTTATTACCATGTGCTACAAAAAAAAATTCCCTGCACTTACTTGGGGATTCCTCTATCAATCCGTAGGCTTTCTAACTCTGATCTCTTGCCGCTTGTTGATAAAGTTGCTGATAAACTTCCAGGATGGAAAGCCAATCTTCTCAGCCGGGCTGGTCGTCTTGTCATGGTTAAGACAGTGTTGTCTTCTGTCCCTATCTATCTTATGCTTGCATTAGAACTCCCTAAATGAGTTTTTAAGGCAATCGATAAGAGGAGACGAGGCTTTCTTTGGAAGGGCCAAGGTGATGCAAATGGAGGTAACTGTCTCGTGTCCTGGGAAGCTGTCCAGCGGCCTCTCAAGTATGGTGGTCTGGGTATTCTCAACCTGGAGATGTTTGGTTGGGCCTTACGTGCCAGGTGGCTTTGGTTACAGAAGACTAACGCGTCAAGGCCATGGGCTGGTCTCCCTATCCGAGTGCACCGTAATGCAAAGGCCCTCGTTGATGTGGCTATTACCTCAGTGGTAGGCAGTGGTGAATCTGTGAAGTTCTGGTCTGATCGTTGGCTCCTTGGTAAAACTGTGGCTGAACAGTGTCCAACCCTTATCCAGGTGATTTCTAGAAGGGCTTTAAAGCGAAGAACAGTAGCCGAGGGGCTCACAAATCGTCAATGGGTGTCAGATATTCGGGGAGGATTGTCTGTAACGGTCCTAGTGGAGTATCTGCAGCTATGGAACTTGGTTGATGGGGTAGTTCTGCAACCTGACATCGCAGACCAACACATATGGCGCCTCTCTGCTAATGGTACTTATTGTAGCAAATCGGCCTATGATGCTCTCTTTGTTGGCTCTATCCATTTTGGCCCTTGGCGACGTGTCTGGAAGACCTGGGCCCCCTTAAGATGCAAATTCTTTGTATGGTTGGCAATCAAAAATAGGGTTTGGACAACTGATCGACTGGCAAAAAGAGGTCTGCCCCATCCAGTTGTTTGCCCTCTGTGTGATCAGGCTGAGGAAACCATCCAACATATTCTTGTCTCCTGCGTGTTCGCTCGGCAGATATGGACGTCCATACTACACAATTTAGGTCTCCTAGCAATTGTTCCTCAGCTTGGATGCACTCGTTTCTCAAATTGGTGGTGCCAAAGTATCAAGAAAGTGGAGAAGAGTCTAAGAAAAGGTCTTAACTCCTTGATCATTTTGGTCGCTTAGGAGATTTGGAAGCACCGTAATGCTTGTGTTTTTGAGGGGGTTGTGCCCTGCACCCAGCGAGTTCAGAGTGCTGTGATTGAGGAGGGCAGTGTTTGGTGTTTGGCTGGTGCATCAGCTCTGCAGGACCTCCTGCTGCGCCAGCTTCCTAGGGGACCCTAGCAGTTTTCCTACTGGTGGTCGTTTTTTGGTCGGGTTGTTGCTATGTGTGTGTGGTGCGTAGTGTTAATGTCAGGGGGGGTCTCGGCCTAGGGGCCTTTGTATTTAGGGGTTGACAAGTCTTGTCTCTCCTATGTTCTTTTTTTCTTCTTAATATAATGACACGCAGCTCTCCTGCGTTTGTTCAAAAAAAAAGATGTTGTGTATACCTTGAAAGTCCTAGAGGAAGTGCTCTACAGAGTTGTGATCAAATGTTTGATTAACCAGGGTCTTTCTAACAAATACATCCTTTGAAATACAAAATATCGTACATAGTGAGGTTTTTAATATGTTCTACACTTAGCCAAAACAAACTAAAGGTTCAGACCCTAATCACTAGCACATGGTATGCCAATCTATGCAAGTCCAAACGAAGCCTAGAATCCCAGATTTGCACACTTTTATTGCTTTCTAAAAGAAAAATAGTACAGGTACAACAATAATGGGTGTAATCAGCACATTTTTCATGCTTCCCAAAATTTGCACTAACAAAGTAACAAGTAGTGAATAGAGATACAAACATACCAGAAACTATGAGTGGAAGTTGTAAACTATAAGCTGTGGGCAGAAGTCTTACACAAGGTCTTGCTCTAACTTTTCTGCTATTGTAGATCATGGTCAAAAGTGGATCTTCAAACAATCAGAAGATTACTCGGTTCACTGTGGTATGCAAGCTAGTTGGGCATCAGTCCTAATGATTCATATGGGACTCAAACCATTGGAAGACTTCAGTATTCTTCAGGCTGGTGAACTCATGGTACGCATAGGCAACATTGAGCTCCTCGGTGACATGCCTCTCCAGACCGAACCGCTCAGGCAGCACCTTGGCCTCCTCAGCCGCCTCCTTCCACGGCGTTCTCCTCCCGTCCTTCTTCAGCATCCCCTTCTCATCCACGAATCCCTTCCGCCGAAGCATGTCCACCAGCGCGTTGGCGAAGGCCCAGGTCAGCCCCGGCACCCTCTCCGCCAGGAACTCCGCGCTCACGGCGAAGTCATCGCACTGGATCTCCCGCACGTCGACGTGCTTCTCCCTGAGTTTGTCCATGCTTTCCGCAACCAACCGCGCCCTTTCGGTGTCCTTGGGCATATGCACAAACAGCGCCGGCGGATACCCGGTGGGGATCTCGGCCATGGTCCCGTACATGCCCTCCGCGATCATGACGGTCACGCTGCTGAACTTAACCCTGGCCGCGAGCGCGGAGAGGAAGTACCCGCCCGAGGACGCGCCGATGCCGAAGAGTGGGAGGCCCGCGAGCTGAGGGTACTTCTCTGTGGTCCACCACTTGATGATGGACTGGACGGCGGCGAGCTCGCTGCCGTCCTCCCCGCCGCCGGCGTCGTCGAGGGACCAGCACTTGGCGCGGCTGGAGACGGCGAGGACGGCGTACCCGCGGCTGAGCGCGGCGCGGGTGAAACGGCGCTCCTCGGGAAGCCCCGTGCAGCGCGGGCAGCCCGGGGAGGCGTCGAAGAAGTCGGTGGCGCGGATGGTGCACCCGGGCGCCGCGAACAACGCGGCTCGCAGTGGGGACGACGGGGGCGGTAGCTGCCACAGCACCTCGTTGCCGTTCCTTCGGGTGACGCTAGCGTCCAAGCGGACGGCGTCCGCGTCGGTGACAGTGGTCAGCGCCGCCGCCGGCGCCGCCGGAGGAGCGCGCGGAAGGAGTAGCGCGGTGGCGAGGAGGAGCAGCGCGCACGTCGAGGCGATCAGCACCGCGGGCCGGAGGGACTGCGGAATCCCAGCGAGGATGGCGTGCATTTCGCGTGTCATGGAAGGGGATCGGGCAACTGGAGATCCCAATCCCAGAGAGATTTGGGCATCAGAGGGAAGGCGAGTTTGACTTGTCACACTTCAGTGCAGAGATCGCCGTTGACTTGGCTATAGAGATGAACCAGGCCCATGTACAAATGTGGGCCGCGCCTCTAGATCTTATTGGGCTTTCTGTCGCTTCATCACCCGGCTTGGCAAGAGGATCAGTGCTGGCTGCTGCTGCTTCATTCATCCTCGTCTTGTGTTTGTTGCAAGTCGCAAAGGTTTGCGCCGCCTGCCGGGCGTCGTCGGCTCATCGCCGTCGGCGGTAGGCTTCTGCCTCCCCCGTCTCGATACCTCTCCTTCGGCGAAGACTCGCAGGGAGGTCCCCACTTCATCACCTCCGTTTCCTACCGGAAAAGGCAACTTCTGTCGGCCATCTCAGGTAGCTCACCAGGCCTCCACGATCTCAAGTTCGCAACCACCAAATCCGCCCTCCTGCTTCCGGTTGGGGATGTTTGAACTACTGCTTGATTCGCTTTAGTTTTGTCTGCTTATTCATCACTAGTCACCGTATTGCTAGGTTGCATCTTAAAACTTTTCACCTGTGCTTACTTTAGGAATGACCGAAATCCCTGATAGCATCCTAGTAACACTGCTTATTTTCAGTTTCAGCCTGACTTTTCTTTTCAAAACTGCACTTGTTCTTTGAACATGCATATTTTGCCTGCAACCCTTCATTTTAAATCTGTTTTTTTCTTCGTTGCCAGTACTTTTTTTGGAAGATGGATCCAGAAGACTCTAGTGACTTTGAAGAGGAGGACGACGAAGAAGAAGATGATGACTTAATGATATTCATATTGCCAGCGCTATATCTAGCATCTACTGGAATTGGAACTCTGGATCAAACATCTATGGTTAGTGATGGTACTGCGATTGAAACTCCAAGTCAAGTATCAAAGTTTAACGATGCAGAAAGGATTTGTAAAGTGCTTGAAGATGACAGAGGCCAAGGCTATGATAAACTTCGTGTGGAGCCCCATGTTCTCCTCGAACTTTCACGCTATCTGAGGTCAAATGATCTTTTGAAAAATACCAGAGGTGTTTCTGTAGAAGAGAAAATTGGCATGTTTATTTACATGCTATCCCGAAATGCTAGTTTTCAGAAACTAAGTGACAGATTCAAGTACAGTACAGAAACTATTCACAGGCATATCAAAGCATGCTTTGATGCAGTCACACCAATGACTGGTGAATTCGTCAGGCCACCTTCAATTCAAGCCCACCGGAAAATATCATCTGATACACGTTATGGGCCTTACTTTGAGGTCAGTGTAACTTTTGGTGATATAAACTAAGATTTTCTGCCCTTTTCTGTTACCTTGAGGACTTATTTTCCCTTGCAGAACTGTATTGGAGCAATTGATGGAATCCATGTCCCTATGACAATATCGGACAGTGAAGCAGCTCCATACCGAAATAGACAAGAATCCCTTTCCCAAAACGTGATGCTTGCTTGTGATTTTGATTTGAATTTTGTCCATGTTTCTTGTAGCCGAGAAGGGTCTGCATCTGACGCAGCAGTCTTATACTCTGCTATAGAATATGGATTTGAAGTCCCAAGAGGAAAGTTCTACCTGGTTGATGGGGGTTATGCGAACACGCCATCTTTTCTTGCTCCTTTTAGTGAAGTTTCTTACCATGCTGAAGAGCAAGATGAGAGCAATTTCCAACCAATAGACTATAGGGAGCTTTTCAATCTTCGCCATGCACAGCTGTACAGACATATCAAGCGTGCTGTAGGCCTACTGAAGATGCGGTTTCCAATTCTAAATGTCGCAACATCATACCGAAAAGACACTCAACTGAAAATTCCTTCAGCGGCAGTTGTTATGCATAACATAATTCAGAGACAAGGAGGTAGTGAAGAGTTGTTATGTGAGCAAACAATTCCATTTGCGTCCCGTAAAACAGTGAATCTTCCTAGTGGTGATGACACGTATGGTTATGATGTTTCAGCTTTCAACAGTGAATGCGACATGGGTAATGCTTTGAGAGATGGTATTGCACTGAGGATGTGGGCAGATTATGAAAGTAGTATGTATGTCTGATTTCAGAATAGAACAGGCTGGCCTTAAAGAATATTGAGGCAAGTAGAGGACAGCTTACTTTTATGCTGCACATAGGTGTTTGTCGTTGCATGCTGCATATGCTTTTTACGACATCCAGATCCTTGCTTTTGATGCATTTCAGATGTGATTATTCAAGTTTTCAACCAGTAATGTTTTGCAGTTTGTACCGAGTTGATTCCCACCTTAAGTTGGCTGCTTCATATCCTGCATCTGTTAACCAAACTAGATGTCTGAAATATATGTAAATGGGAGAGCTTGATTAAGAGATTTGAATTGCTGCCCTCCAGATAATCTGGTGCTTGGATTAGGATTCTATGTAGGTACGGAAATCTAGTTTTCTTGTGCCATACGGAGCAACGATTTTCTCCATTTTTTTTAACAGAAAGGAGGTCCCCCCATTTCATTAAGAAACAGGAACCAACAAAGTTTTACACGGTATCCAAACCATCAGAAGTTTCTGACCGAACAACAATCCAGGCAAGAGGCCCCAACAGTCGTGCTCCTTCCTATTCAGAAACCTATCTGAACAGGACAGAACGCAAAGACAGCTGATTACAAAACATGGGTCTCTCACCTCCAAACAAAGAGCTTAGAACAACTCCACAAACAAAGGGAACACACTTCCACCAGGAGCAGCCATAACCGACTCTCCTTACCATCAGCCTTTTCTTTTATATCAAGTCATCATGATACGTCTGTCCACGGCCGCCCATCCGAAGGCATGACAGAAGAAGTCTTTAACCAGTCTTCTGATGCAGTGGCTTCCGGCCTCCAGCATCTTTCTTTGCGTCTTTGTCTATAGTGTGCCACATTATTCCAACCAAAAGCAACACAAAAAAAAGCATTAGCTGGGTCAATGAAACATCTCTCGGTAAAACACACTTCATTTCTGGCTCTCCATAAATCCCATAATACTGTTGCACAACCGGCAATAGTTAGTTTTTTTTCTTTTTTAACAAACTTGTCTAACCAAACTCCAAACATAGTGTTAGTATTTTTTTGGAATAACCATTGCATTCAAGGCAATGTTGATCAACCGCCAGGTGAAAACCGCCACCGGGCACTCAAAAAAAAAGATGTGATCGGTTGATTCCGTCAATCCACACCACGAGCAACTTGTATTCACCATTTTGTGTATCACTATTTGTTTGGACAACGCTCATGACTATGCGATGCACTTCACAAGAAGCGAACCTTAGGTCTTGTTCATTTGTTCAAAAATGCACCAGGAATCGTTCTAGATAAAATCTTATATAAATTAGAGAAGCAATTTGGCCAGAAATTGTTTCAGACCACCATTCCATGAAAACCGAACGGGTCCTTATCTGGCAAAAGGTTTAGATATCCTGTTATTTTTTCTTTCTTTGGTTGATTGGAAGACTTCCTTGAGTCGTTTCAACATAGCCGGTCCCAAGCCCGGTAAAGGAGGAGGGTTGTGTTAGGTCCGGCAAACCAACGTAAAAAACCAGCCAAATCTTATGGAGATGAAACCACAAAGAAAACCGTTGGGGCGTAACCCTCTTAGCGACGCGCCATATCGGAACCCGGGTATGGTGTTAAATGAGCAAGGGCCGGGTCGTCACCCCTCAAGTGACGCGCTGTCTCTTGATCTGGAGCCGGTGATAAGTGAGCAAGGATCGGGTCGTCGCATCCTTAGTGGCGCGCTACACCGGCGCCCGGGTGTAGTGAAAAATGAGCAAGGGTCTTTGCATCTTCCTCGGCGGGTGCGAAGGGTAAGGAAGCTAGTCGAGCCAACTAGGGTCCGTGTAGGCAGTTGGAACGTAGGTTCCTTAACAGGTAAGTTACGAGAAATAGTTGACGTTGCGGTGAGGAGACGGGTAAATATTTTATGCGTTCAAGAGACCAAGTGGAAGGGACAGAAGGCGAAGGAAGTGGAAGGTACAGGTTTCAAGTTGTGGTACACGGGGACTGCAACAAACAAGAATGGAGTAGGCGTCTTGATCGACAAGAGCCTCAAAGATGGGGTAGTAGATGTTAAGAGGGTAGGAGATAGAATCATCCTAGTCAAGCTGGTCATTGGAGACTTGGTTCTCAATGTTATCAGCGCGTATGCTCCTCAAGTAGGCCTTAATGAGAACTCAAAGAGAGAGTTCTGGGAAGGCCTGGAGGACATGGTTAGTAGTGTGCCAGTTGGCGAGAAGCTCTTCATAGGAGGAGATCTCAATGGCCATGTGGGTACATCTAGCACCAGTTTCGAGGGTGTACATGGAGGCTTCGGCTTTGGGACTAGGAATCAAGAAGGAGAGGAAATCCTGAACTTTGCCCTAGCCTATGACATGTTTATAGCAAACACTTTCTTTAAGAAGAGGCAATCCCACCTGGTGACCTTCAGTAGTGGCCAACACACTAGCCAGATTGATTTTGTCCTCTTGAGAAAAGAGGACAGGCATGCCTGCTTAGATTGCAAGGTTATACCTGGAGAGTGTGTGGTAACCCAACATAAGCTTGTCGTTGCTGACTTCCGTTTTAAGATTCGTTTACAACGAAATAAGCATAACAAGGTCACTAGAACAAAGTGGTGGAAGCTTAAAGGGGATGTGGCCCAAACTTTCAAGAAGAGAGTTATCGAGGAGGGCCCTTGGGCAGGAGAGGAAGACGCAAATATCATGTGGAGGAAGATGGCGACATGCATCCGAAAGATAGCTTCAGAAGAGTTTGGGTTGAGTCAAGGGAACAGAAGGGAAGTTAAAGACACTTGGTGGTGGAACGAAGATGTCCAAAAGGCTATCAAGGAGAAGAAAGATTGCTACAAACGCTTACATCATGACAAGTGTGCAGAAAACATAGAGAAGTACAGGATAGCGAAGAAGTCTGCAAAGCGAGCGGTTAGTAGAGCCCGGGGTCAAGCCTATGACGACCTTTATCAACGGCTGGACACAAAGCAGGGAGAAAAGGATATCTATAGGATGGCCAAGATTCGTGAAAGGAAGACAAGGGATGTCAACCAAGTCAAATGCATCAAGGACGAAGCAAACCAACTATTAGTGAAGAGTGAAGAGATCAAGAACAGATGGAAGGAGTACTTCAACAAATTGTTCAATGGAGGGAATGAGAGTGCTACAATAGAATTGGACGAACCATTCGATGACAACAACAGGGGTTTTGTACGAAGGATACAAGAATATGAAGTTAAGGAGGCGCTAAAAAGGATGAAGGTAGGAAAGGCGATGGGCCCTGATGGTATCCCTATCGAGGTATGGAGATGTCTTGGAGACATAGCGATAGTATGGCTGACTAAGCTTTTCAACACCATCTTTCGGGCAAACAGAATGCCCGACGAGTGGCGGCGGAGTACATTAGTACCAATCTTCAAGAACAAAGGAGATGTTCAAAGTTGTACTAATTACCGTGGAATTAAGCTCATGAGCCATACAATGAAGCTATGGGAGAGAGTCATTGAACACCGCCTGCGAAAGATGACGAGCGTGACCCAAAATCAGTTTGGTTTCATGCCCGGGAGATCAACTATGGAGGCCATTTTCTTACTAAGACAACTTATGGAGAGATTCAGAGAACAAAAGAAAGACCTGCATATGGTCTTCATAGACTTGGAGAAGGCTTATGACAAAGTACCTAGGAGTGTAATGTGGTGGGCCTTGGAAAAACACAAAGTAGCAACAAAGTACATTAATCTTATTAAAGATATGTACACTAATGTTGTGACAAGTGTCCGAACAAGTGATGGAGACACCGATGACTTTCCAATTAACATAGGACTACATCAAGGGTCGGCTTTGAGCCCTTATCTTTTCGCTTTGGTGATAGATGAGGTCACAAGGGACATACAAGGAGTTTTACCGTGGTGTATGCTTTTTGCCGATGATGTGGTACTTATTGAGGAGAGTAGGAGTGGTGTTTCTCAAAAGTTGGAATTGTGGAGGCAGACGCTGGAAGCAAAAGGTTTTAGGCTTAGTAGGTCTAAAACAGAGTATATGAAGTGTGATTTCAGTGCCATGGGGTATGAGGATGGCGATGTTAGTCTTGATGGGCAAGTGGTACCCAAGAAAGACACTTTTCGTTACTTAGGATCAATGCTTCAAAAGGAGGGAGACATCGATGAGGATGTCAGTCATAGAATTAAAGCCGGATGGTTGAAGTGGCGACAAGCTGCGGGTGTCTTATGCGACCACCGGGTGCCACGCAAACTAAAAGGCAAATTCTACAGGACAGCAATCCGGCCGGCTATGTTGTATGGAGCAGAATGTTGGCCCACTAAAAGACGACATGTCCAACAACTAAGTGTGGCAGAGATGCGTATGTTGCGCTGGATATGTGGCCACACAAGGAGAGATCGAGTCCGGAATGATGATATACGAGAGAGAGTAGGAGTGGCGCCAATTGAGGAGAAGCTTATGCAACATCGCTTGAGATGGTTTGGACATATCCAACGAAGACCTGAAGAGGCACCAGTGCATATCGGAATAATTAGGCGTCCCGAAAATGTGAAGAGAGGTAGAGGCCGACCAACTTTGACGTGGACAGAGGCTGTGAAGAGAGACCTGAAGGAGTGGAATATTGATAAAGAGCTCGCCGCAGATAGGAAGGGGTGGAAGTGTGCAATTCACGTGCCAGAACCCTGATTGATAGTTTCGCTTTTCCTCCTTAATCGTTTGACCTTTTCTTGTGTCCATTTTAGATCTTGCTGGTCCTTGTGGGTTTTATCTCTTTTATGTGTTTCCCCGTTTCGTTGTTTTCGGTTCTCCTTTGCCTTTGTTTCCCTTTTCTGTTCTTTGGGGGTTGAGCTCTGAGGTTTTCATACGGGGTTTCATCTCTAGCCTACCCCAACGTGCTTGGGACAAAAAGGCTTTGTTGTTGTTGTTGTTGTTGTTGTTGGCCAAGTCAAAATTTAGACTTGGTTCTGCTGAGTTTAGTTCCTGTCTGTGTGAAGTTCAAGTTATTACTCAACTATTTGCATGTCTCGCTCATTTTATTTGTTGCGGATTTATTAACAGTGTTTCTGCTAGGAAAATGGATCGATGTCCATTTACCGTTAAATTTTGGTGTTTGATAACCAATATAACAATTTAGAGTAATATTATTTGTTAGTGTCTTTGGATATAATTCAAAGATTGTGAAGTAGACTTAGACTAAATGCAAAGAGGTGGCCCAAATGATCAACACATTAAGCAAGCCATTAGAAGAGATATTGAAGACCTAATAGAACATACAAAACTTCAAAACACAAGATAAAACCAAATCGGACGAAGATCGTAAGGTAATAAAGAAACGAAGGGTTTCAGTAGGCGTTAGGTCGATGCATCAGACTACTTGTGGGGTGTCGGACCATGAGGTCGAGATAACCCTAGCTAGCAGATAGCGGTGTGTCAGACCAACAGTTGCAAAGGTGTCGGATCATAGAGTCTCAATGTGCACAAGAGATGTGTCAAACTAAATGCCTGGCTGTAGTTGAGATGGCGTCAGATCAAACGGTTACAATGTTATGCTCAAAGGAACATTAGATCAATGCTGCATAGCATGGGTGAATCTAGGATCCAATCACGCCCAGGGTCGGTCTGTTGGATCAATTGAGTTTTCAATGCATTTTGGTCTAAAAGCAATAACGATAACTAGAGGTGCATGGGCTATGTCCTGGGTCATGGACTGGGTGGCCGAGGCTTGTATCCACCCCTATTGCATAGGAGCGTTTGACCATCAGAAGTGGAGTCTGACGATCACAATAAAGGTTCTTGAGAGTAGAAAGGTGTAGTCTTACAGTAGGTGTCAAACTATATATCATAGATACGTGATACAACGGTTGGCTATGACTAATATTGACACAGTAGCCATTATGAGGTGTCGAGCCATGACACATGGTCTGACGGTGCACATAGATGACTGTTGAGGGTGCAATGCAACAACCATATCTCTTCTTGGAAGCTATAAATAAGACATCAATCAACCATTTGAAAAGTGTGGGAGTTAAGAAACATATCAAGAGGGTTGAGGCTCATCTCACCCATAGTAACAGGTCAGACGTGCACTGGACCAATCACCGAATCGGGCCCACAGAGAGCATGTTTCTAGGACTTTGGCAGATTGGCGCACCGGGCCGATCCAGTGTGCCATCGAATGACCCTCTAGACTCGGCACATAAGAGCTTGTTAAGGGGGCTTCGGTTCTTGATGCATGGGACCAGGTCTGATGTGCACCGGACGCATAGTACAACCAACAGTCATAAGCGGAAGATACAACAGTCGATTGACATGGCACTGACGTGGCAAGTACGATGTGCCACCGGACCGGTCCGGTGCACATTGACAACTTTACCTATTGGTCATCGATGGGACAACGCACAATGAGAGATCTAGTGTGGCCAGTTTAATGACCAAATTTTGTAGTGGACTTCCAACGTAATGGAAAATTTATTTTTCTTGGCACATTTGCTATTTTATATCAATTTTAGTTTACTTGTGTCGGTACCCAAAATATGGGTACCCACTCCTGCTATATCAAGGTGAGACCCCAGTGGCTACCATTGAGGATTCCACGAGCGGCTAGCCCAACGCTGGGCTAAGGCCCACCATATGGAGTTGTGGCCAGGCCAGGTTCACCTCCTGGGCTAGATCACCATCTCCATCAAGTCTCATAAAGGGAGGAATCAACAACTTCAGCTATAAATCTGGGATCCTACAAATAGGACCCGAACCTCCTTGTGGACCCGACGGATCCCTGGAGAAAGGGGTCCAGAGGGAGCACAGAAACCCCGGAGATGAAGACACTCTCTAGCTATAGCTAGGGCTAGGCATTTGGTCTATTAGGGTAAATCGGTTCGGTCTATTTGGGTTTGTTAAATTTCGGGTTCTGGAAAATGAGAACGGAATTTTTCAAAATAATTTTAGAAACCAAACCCAAATAGACTCATAATTTTGGTTCGGTCTATTTGGTCCACCAAATAGACCTGAATAGTAGAGAGACTAGTATCTTTTGTTAAAATATATACACTGAATAATTAATTGGAAGTACTATTATTACAACAAGAGACTATAAAAAATAGCATACATAGATATATATATACTATCGTTAAGATGATATCATTATTTTGGCTAATAAGTTCATAAATCATATAATAATACCATCACATATTAAGAGCTTTTTTATATTTCGGGTTATTCGGTCTATTCGGGTTTTAAAGGTTAGGAACCGAACCCGAACCCATACCCTGAAATATAGCATATTTAGGAACCGAACCCGAATAGACCGACAATTCGGTCTATTCGGGTTCGGTTTTAAAATGCCCACCCCTAGCTGTAGCAGCCTTCGGAGTGGCTCCAGGTCCAAAAATACCATTTGTACCTCAAGCCAGGTGAGGTCTGGTGTCGCCACGTATCCGGACAAGTGTGGCCGAGGCCTGGACCCCCTCGGGTGCGGTCCATGCCCACGGCCAGAGAAGGCCTAGGAATGCCATGTCATCACTTATTCCCGGGCCTGTCCCTTGTCCAGGCAGAGGTTCGGTGCCGACGCGAGGCCAGACGCACCTGGCGTAAGCCACCGAAAGCCTCTGACATAGGGCCCGCCAGTATTGGGTGCGGATGGGATGCATACTTGCCCGTCAGTGACGGGTAGCGTATCCCTGGCATTAAATGCACGTGGCGCACCAAATCTGTAACGTGCGGATTTTACTGTTACCCGCACATTACCGAGGCAAGGGCATTGACCCAATGCGTCGTTTGGGTACCTTTCATTATGACTTCCACTATTATTTGTGTGTTACCGAGGCATGAAGAGACGGGTGGAGGAGACGCAACGACACTGCCCACACCTACGCACGGCAACGTATCAGGCTACACCGCAACCTACAACAAGAGTTGCACACATACTCTGATAAAGATGAAGCGGGAGGATAAGATGTCAGGAGCATGCGCGATGACCAAGAAGGGATACACGCTCAGGAAGATCTAGTGTTGTCAGCTCTATCCGGGGTTTCTCGTTCCATATTGTAAACTCTCCTAGGTCCACCTGTCAGGGACTGAACTCCCTTGTAACGTGCCTCCCTTGGATTATAAAAGGGAGATCACTTGCTCCGTAGCAGGAGAGGTCGATTCACACTCAGATCGACAACTCTCAAGTTCTCAAGCAATACAATTCACAGTGGATGTAGGGTATTATGCTCTGGCGGCCCGAACCATTCTAAACCCTTATGTTCTTGTGTCCATCTGTAAGGCCAGGTAAACACCCAAGCCTACTCCTCATCGTAGGACCAGGGCAGGTGCAATCTGCCACCTGGCCGGAGGATTCATCCTCCGACAACTTGTATTTGTACAAATGCTGGTACTTTTATTTAGCTTCTTAAATGTCAGTACTTTGACTTCTTAAATGTCACGCCATTGTTGTTTTCCTTTTGTTACTTCGATTTGGTAGTTTAAAAATATTATACATACAGTTTTAGTTGACTTTCGATATGGGGGATCATGGGGAATCAATTTTGATTTAAGTTCGCTTTAACTATGTACATATGTTAAACTTTAGGATATGTAGTTTGAGTTGAATTGAGTAAATATCTGAATACAGATTTAGATTTAAACTATTCATTTTATATTCGCATCCGAGGATATTCGGATCCATATTCAAATACATATTAAAATATGATAAATTATGGCATTCAAATTTGTATCTGTGCGTATTCAATCCGCACGACTCCAAGCAGCAAAGCACGAAAACGAGCAGACGCATCGAATTGCGCGAAGCCAAGCCGGTCCAAGCAACTACTTCTGGTCGGCTCGGCTGCTGCTCCCTTCTCGCACTGACCAACACAATCCCGTGCCATGGATCACGCCGACCCCGCGCGGGGCCGCCTCGTCGTGCTCTCCTCCTACCTCGGTACCGATGGCGCAAGCAGGGCCGGCCCTGAGAATTTGGTGGCCTGGTGCGAGATAAAAACTGAGGCCCCACTGATGACAAATATAAGAAGATTATATATCAATTGTAACTATAATACATCACAGTATGAAGATCACTTAAAAATGTTCCTTCTAACTGAGGGCACCTAGAGGGGGGGTGAATAGGTGATCCTGTAAAAACTTAACTTATAGCCACAAAAACTTGTTAGGGGTTAGCACAATAATTGCCAAGTGGCTAAAGAGAAGATCTTGCACAATACGACAATCACAGAGAATTCAACACAGAGGAGACACGGTGATTTATCCCGTGGTTCGGCCAAGTACAAAACTTGCCTACTCCACGTTGTGGCGTCCCAACGGACGAGGGTTGCAATCAACCCCTCTCAAGCGGTCCAAAGACCCACTTGAATACCACAGTATTTTGCCTTGCTTATCTTTATCCCACTTGCGAGGAATCTCCACAAATTGGAGTCTCTCGCCCTTACACTTAAGATTCACAAAGAAGCACGGAGTAAGGGAGGGAAGCAACACACACAAATCCACAGCGAAACGCGCACACACACGGCCAAGAATCGAGCTCAAAGACTATCTCACAGTTTCTCACAAGAACAGAGCTCGAATCACTTAGAATCACAAACGGATGCGCAAAGACTGAGTGTGGATGATCAAGAATGCTCAAAGGTTGCTTGGTGTCTCCCTCCATGCGTCTAGGGGTCCCTTTTATAGCCCCAAGGCAGCTAGGAGCCGTTGAGAACAAATCTGGAAGGCCATCTTTGCCTTCTGTCGTCGGGCGCACCGGACAGTCCGGTGCACACCGGACAGTGTCCGGTGCCCGATTCCTTTCCTTAATTGGCGAAGCCGACCGTTGCAGATGCGGGAGCCGTTGGCGCACCAGACATGTCCGGTGCACACCGGACAGTCCGGTGCCCCCTTCCGACCGTTGGCTCGGCCACGTGTCCCGCGCAGATCGCGCGGTCGACCGTTGGCTCAGCCGACCGTTGGCTCACCGGACAGTCCGGTGCACACCGGACAGTCCGGTGAATTTTAGCCGTACGCCGTCAGCAAATTCCCGAGAGTGGCCACTTCGGCCAAGGCAGCCTGGCGCACCGGACACTGTCTGGTGCACCACCGGACAGTCCGGTGCCCCAGACCGAAACAGCCTCTTGGCTGTACACAGCCAACTTTCTTCTTTTCTTCTTCTTCCTGTTTCTAACACTTAGACAAGTATATTAGTACACAAAACCAATGTACTAAGACTTAGAAACATACCTTTGCTCTAGATTTGCACTTTGTTCATCCATGGGCATTGATTCACGTTTAAGCACTTATGTTGACACTTAATCACCAAAATACTTAGAAATGGCCCAAGGGCACATTTCCCTTTCAATCTCCCCCTTTTTGGTGATTTATGCCAACACAACATAAAGCAACTAGAACAAGTGCAAAATCACTTCAAATAAAACTCAAATTTATTTTGATTCAATTTTGGCATATATGGATCATTCTTTGCCACCACTTGGTTTGTTTTTGCAAATCAAACTCAAATCTCTATCTCTAAGTCACACACACATGTTGAAGCATAAAGAGAGTCATTCCAAAAGAGATTGGTCAAAGATTTAAAAAAAAACTCCCCCTATTTCCCATAATCAATACTTCTCCCCACAAGAAGCCAACTTTTGACAAGAGAGACAATAATAGACAATAAAAGCGTTTGACAAAACAAAAACTCTATTCTACTATTTTCAAAATCTCTCAAGTGGTAGCTGATCCATTTATCGCTTTGGCCTTTATTTTCTCCCCCTTTGGCATCAAGCACCAAAACGGGATCAATCTTGGCCCTATAACCCCATTGCCTCACCAAAATCTTCAATAAGAATACAAAGGCAATAAGAGTCTTAAAGATGAACTTGGAATAAGTTACCCTCTCATCGGAGTGCAGTGGAAGTCTTTCATGGTCCAAGTCCACCTTTTCCCTTTCAATCCTCCTTCGAGACTAAAGCATCAAACTCAAGCACATGGTTAGTCTCAGAGGGTCAAGTTGTAACACATCTCCCCCTAAACATGTGCAACACTTTGCAACGGACTTGTGAGGTCCAGGGAGTGTTTGTACAACTTGAGCACCATAGTAAAGCAACAAAATGCAAAAAGGAACATGATCAAAAGCATAAATACATGTATGCTACAATTCAATCCAGGTTCCGCGAATCTAAGACATTTAGCTCACTACGCAACCTGCAAAAGGTCTTCTCATCTAGAGGCTTAGTGAAGATATCGGCTAGCTGGTTCTCGGTGCTAACATGAAACACTTCGATATCTCCCTTTTGCTGGTGGTCTCTCAAAAAGTGATGCCGGATGTCTATGTGCTTTGTGCGGCTGTGCTCAACAGGATTCTCCGCCATGCGGATGGCACTCTCATTATCACATAGGAGTGGGACTTTGCTCAGATTGTAGCCAAAGTCCCGGAGGGTTTGCCTCATCCAAAGCAGTTGTGCGCAACACTGACCTGCGGCAACGTACTCGGCCTCAGCGGTGGATAGGGCAACAGAGGTTTGTTTCTTAGAGTTCCATGACACCAGGGACCTTCCTAAGAATTGGCACGTCCCCGATGTACTCTTCCTATCGACCTTACATCCAGCATAGTCGGAGTCTGAGTATCCAACTAAGTCAAAGGTAGACCCCTTTGGATACCAGAGCCCGAAGCAAGGTGTAGCAACCAAATATCTAAGAATTCGCTTCACCGCCACTAAGTGACACTCCTTAGGATCGGATTGAAATCTAGCACACATGCATACGCTAAGCATAATATCCGGTCTACTAGCACATAAGTAAAGCAAGGAACCTATCATTGACCGGTATGCTTTTTGATCAACGGACTTACCTCCTTTGTTGAGGTCGGTGTGTCCGTCGGTCCCCATCGGAGTCTTTGCGGGCTTGGCGTCCTTCATCCCAAACCGCTTTAGCAGATCTTGCGTGTACTTTGTTTGGGAGATGAAGGTGCCGTCCTTGAGTTGCTTCACTTGGAACCCAAGGAAGTAGTTCAACTCGCCCATCATCGACATCTCGAATTTCTGCGTCATCACCCTGCTAAACTCTTCACAAGACTTTTGTTTAGTAGAACCAAATATTATGTCATCGACATAAATTTGGCATACAAACAAGTCACCATCACATGTCTTTGTAAAAAGAGTTGGATCGGCTTTCCCAACCTTGAAAGAATTAACAATTAGAAAGTCTCTAAGGCATTCATACCATGCTCTTGGGGCTTGCTTAAGTCCATAGAGCGCCTTAGAGAGCTTACACACGTGGTCGGGGTACCGTTCATCCTCGAAGCCAGGGGGTTGCTCCACGTACACCTCCTCCTTGATTGGTCCGTTGAGGAAAGCGCTCTTCACATCCATTTGGTACAACCTGAAAGAATGGTGAGCGGCATATGCTAGCAAGATACGAATGGACTCTAGCCTAGCCACAGGAGCGAAAGTCTCCTCAAAGTCCAAACCTGCGACTTGGGCATAACCTTTTGCCACAAGTCGAGCCTTGTTCCTCGTCACCACCCCGTGCTCGTCCTGTTTGTTGCGGAACACCCACTTGGTTCCCACAACATTTTGCTTCGGACGAGGCACCAGTGTCCAAACTTCATTGCGCTTGAAGTTGTTGAGCTCCTCCTGCATGGCCAACACCCAGTCCGGATCTAGCAAGGCCTCCTCTACCCTGAAAGGCTCAATAGAAGAGACAAAGGAGTGATGCTCACAAAAATTGACTAATCGAGATCGAGTGGTTACTCCCTTGCTAATATCTCCCAGAATTTGGTCGACGGGATGATCCCTTTGAATCATCGCTCGAACTTGGGTTGGAGGTGCCGGTTGCGCTTCTTCCTCCATCACTTGATCATCTTGTGCTCCCCCTTGATCAAGCGCCTCCACTTGAGGTACCTGTTCGTCATCTTCGGTTGGGGGATGCACCATAGTTGAGGAAGAAGGTTGATCTCGTTCATCTTGTTCCTGTGGCCGTACTTCTCCAATTGCCATGGTTCGTATAGCGGCCGTCGGAACCTCTTCTTCATCTACATCATCACAATCAACAATTTGCTCTCTTGGAGAGCCATTAGTTTCATCAAATACAACGTCGCTAGAGACTTCAACCAAACCCGATGATTTGTTGAAGACTCTATACGCCTTTGTATTTGAGTCATAACCTAACAAAAACCCTTCTACAGCTTTGGGAGCGAACTTAGAATTTCTACCTTTCTTCACTAGAATGTAGCACTTGCTCCCAAATACACGAAAGTAAGATACATTGGGCTTGTTACCGGTTAGTAGCTCATACGAAGTCTTCTTGAGGAGGCGATGAAGATAGACCCTGTTGATGGCGTGGCAAGCCGTGTTCACGGCTTCCGACCAAAAACACTCAGGGGTCTTGAATTCTCCAAGCATTGTCCTCGCCATATCGATTAGCGTCCTGTTCTTCCTCTCTACCACACCATTTTGCTGTGGTGTGTAGGGAGCGGAGAACTCGTGCTTGATCCCTTCCTCCTCAAGAAATTCCTCCACTTGAAGGTTCTTGAATTCGGACCCGTTGTCGCTCCTTATCTTCTTCACCTTGAGCTCAAACTCATTTTGAGCTCTCCTGAGGAAGCGCTTGAGGGTCCCTTGGGTTTCAGACTTATCCTGCAAAAAGAACACCCAAGTGAAGCGGGAAAAGTCATCAACAATAACTAAACCATACTTACTCCCTCCTATGCTCAGATAGGCGACGGGTCCGAAGAGGTCCATATGCAGCAGCTCCAGAGGTCTTGAAGTGGTCATCACATTCTTGCCGTGATGCGCTCCTCCCACTTGTTTACCTGCTTGACAAGCTGCACAAGGTCTATCTTTTTCGAAATGCACGTTAGTCAAACCTATCGCGTGTTCTCCCTTTAGAAGCTTGTGAAGGTTCTTCATCCCTACATGTGCTAAGCGGCGATGCCACAGCCAGCCCATGCTAGTCTTAGCTATTAAGCATGCATCTAGACCGGCCTCTTCTTTTGCAAAATCAACTAAATAAAGTTTGCCGTCTAATACTCCCTTAAAAGCTAGTGAACCATCACTTCTTCTAAAGACAGACACATCTACATTTGTAAATAGACAGTTATACCCCATCTGACATAATTGACTAACAGATAGCAAATTATATCCAAGACTCTCTACTAAAAATACATTAGAGATAGAATGCTCATTAGAAATTGCAATTTTACCTAACCCTTTTACCTTGCCTTGATTCCCATCACCGAATATAATTGAATCCTGGGAATCTTTATTCTTGACGTAGGAAGTGAACATCTTCTTCTCCCCCGTCATATGGTTTGTGCATCCGCTGTCGATAATCCAGCTTGATCCCCCGGATGCATAAACCTGCAAGGCAAATTTAGGCTTGGGACTTAGGTACCCAACTCTTGTTGGGTCCTACAAGGTTAGTGCAAATTTCCTTAGGGACCCAAATGCAAGTTTTGTCTCCCTTGCATTTTGCCCCTAACTTCCTAGCAATTACCTTCTTACCCTTTCTACAAATAGCAAAGGGAGCATTGCAAGCATAATAAATGGTAGAAGGTTTGTTCACAACTTTTCTAGGAACATGAGCAGAATTTCTCCTAGGCATATGCACAACATTTCTCCTACACATATCTCTATCATGCTTATAGGAAGAACTAGAAGCAAACATGGCATGAGAATCATAAACATGTGAATCAAAATCATTATAAGCATTTCTAGCATGTCTCCTATCATGGTACAAGAAAGCATGGTTCCTTTTAGCACTACTAGCCATAGGGGCCTTCCCTTTCTCCTTGACGAAGATGGGAGCCTTATGGCTTGTTAAGTTCTTGGCCTCTCTCTTGAAGCCAAGACCATCCTTAATTGAGGGGTGTCTACCCACTGTGTAGGCATCCCTTGCAAATTTTATTTTATCAACTTCACTCTTGCTAGTCTTAAGTTGAGCATTAAGACTAGCCACTTCATCATTTAGTTTTGAAATTGAAACTAAGTGTTCACTACAAGCATTAACATCAAAATCCTTACACCTAGTGCAAATTGTAATATTTTCAACACACGAGTTACTTGCTACTTCTAGTTTAGCAGTTAAAACATTAATTTCACCTTTTAAAGAAGAAATGGTTTCATTACAAGTAGAAAGTTCACAAGAAAGTATTCCATTTCTTTTAACTTCTAGAGCAAGTGAATTTTGTGTACTAACAAATTTATCATGTTCTTCATATAAAAGGTCTTCTTGTTTTTCTAAGATTCTATCCTTTTCATTTAAGGCATCAATCAATTCATTAATCTTAGCTATCTTAGTTCTATCCAATCCCTTGAATAAACTAGAGTAATCAATTTCATCCTCACTGGATTCATCATCACTAGAAGAATCATAAGTATTAGCATTACGAGTGATCACCTTCTTTTCCCTTGCCATGAGGCAAGTGTGATGCTCGTTGGGGAAGAGAGCCGATTTGTTGAAGGCAGTGGCAGCGAGTCCTTCGTCGTCGGAGTCGGACGAAGAGCAATCCGAATCCCACTCCTTTCCAAGGTGTGCTTCGCCTTTGGCCTTCTTGTAAACCTTCTTGTTCTCTCTCTTCCCATTTTTCCCTTGCTCCTGGTCACTATCATTTTCGGGACAGTTAGCAATAAAATGACCAAGCTTACCGCATTTGAAGCATGATCGCTTTCCCTTGGTCTTGGCCTTGCTTGGCTGTCCCTTTCGACCTTTTAGCACCGTCTTGAATCTCTTGATGATGAGAGCCATCTCTTCATCATTAAGACCGGCAGCCTCAATTTGTGCCACCTTGCTGGGTAGCGCCTCCTTGCTCCTTGTTGCTTTTAGAGCAATGGGTTGAGGCTCGTGGAGTGGACCGTTCAACGCGTCGTCGACGTATCTTGCCTCCTTGATCATCATCCGCCCGCTCACGAATTTTCCAAGTACTTCCTCGGGCGTCATCATCGTGTACCTGGGATTCTCACGAATATTGTTCACGAGATGAGGATCAAGAACGGTAAAGGACCTGAGCATTAGGCGGACGACGTCGTGATCCGTCCAACGCGTGCTTCCGTAGCTCCTTATTTTGTTGATAAGGGTCTTGAGCCGGTTGTAAGTTTGAGTTGGCTCCTCTCCCCTTATCATGGCGAATCGTCCAAGCTCGCCCTCCACCAACTCCATCTTGGTGAGCATGGTGATGTCGTTCCCCTCGTGAGAGATCTTGAGGGTGTCCCATATCTGCTTGGCATTGTCCAAGCCGCTCACTTTATTGTACTCTTCCCTGCACAAAGACGCTAAGAGAACAGTAGTAGCTTGTGCATTTCTATGAATTTGTTCATTTATAAGCAAAGGGCTATCCGAGCTATCAAATTTCATTCCATTCTCCACAATCTCCCATATGCTTGGATGGAGAGAGAATAAGTGACTACGCATTTTGTGACTCCAAAATCCGTAGTCCTCCCCATCGAAGTGTGGAGGTTTGCCGAGAGGAATGGAAAGCAAATGTGAATTCGAACTATGTTGAATACGAGAATAATCAAATGAAAAGTTCGAATTGACCGTCTTTTTATAGTCGTTGTCATCATCCTTTTGGGAAGAAGTAGACTCATCACTATCGTCGTAGTAGATGATCTCCTTGATGCGCCTTGTCTTCTTCTTCTTCCCTTCCTTTCGTCTATGCCCCGAGCCAGAGTCGGTAGGCTTGTCGTCCTTCGGCTCGTTGACGAAGGATTCCTTCTCTTTGTCGTTGATCACAATTCCCTTCCCCTTAGGATCCATCTCTTCGGGCGGTAAGTCCCTTTGTGAAGAGAACGGCTCTGATACCAATTGAGGGCACCTAGAGGGGGGGGGTGAATAGGTGATCCTGTAAAAACTTAACTTATAGCCACAAAAACTTGTTAGGGGTTAGCACAATAATTGCCAAGTGGCTAAAGAGAAGATCTTGCACAATACGACAATCACAGAGAATTCAACACAGAGGAGACACGGTGATTTATCCCGTGGTTCGGCCAAGTACAAAACTTGCCTACTCCACGTTGTGGCGTCCCAACGGACGAGGGTTGCAATCAACCCCTCTCAAGCGGTCCAAAGACCCACTTGAATACCACAGTATTTTGCCTTGCTTATCTTTATCCCACTTGCGAGGAATCTCCACAAATTGGAGTCTCTCGCCCTTACACTTAAGATTCACAAAGAAGCACGGAGTAAGGGAGGGAAGCAACACACACAAATCCACAGCGAAACGCGCACACACACGGCCAAGAATCGAGCTCAAAGACTATCTCACAGTTTCTCACAAGAACAAAGCTCGAATCACTTAGAATCACAAACGGATGCGCAAAGACTGAGTGTGGATGATCAAGAATGCTCAAAGGTTGCTTGGTGTCTCCCTCCATGCGTCTAGGGGTCCCTTTTATAGCCCCAAGGCAGCTAGGAGCCGTTGAGAACAAATCTGGAAGGCCATCTTTGCCTTCTGTCGTCGGGCGCACCGGACAGTCCGGTGCACACCGGACAGTGTCCGGTGCCCGATTCCTTTCCTTAATTGGCGAAGCCGACCGTTGCAGATGCGGGAGCCGTTGGCGCACCGGACATGTCCGGTGCACACCGGACAGTCCGGTGCCCCCTTCCGACCGTTGGCTCGGCCACGTGTCCCGCGCAGATCGCGCGGTCGACCGTTGGCTCAGCCGACCGTTGGCTCACCGGACAGTCCGGTGCACACCGGACAGTCCGGTGAATTTTAGCCGTACGCCGTCAGCAAATTCCCGAGAGTGGCCACTTCGGCCAAGGCAGCCTGGCGCACCGGACACTGTCCGGTGCCCCAGACCGAAACAGCCTCTTGGCTGTACACAGCCAACTTTCTTCTTTTCTTCTTCTTCCTGTTTCTAACACTTAGACAAGTATATTAGTACACAAAACCAATGTACTAAGACTTAGAAACATACCTTTGCTCTAGATTTGCACTTTGTTCATCCATGGGCATTGATTCACGTTTAAGCACTTATGTTGACACTTAATCACCAAAATACTTAGAAATGGCCCAAGGGCACATTTCCCTTTCACTAACACTCTTAGATGCAAAGTTGGTGATGATAGAGTCAGTATCAAATCATCCAGCAGATGCTTCTCGATACAAAAGGTTGCCAAACCATTTAATCTTTCTTGGGACATTACTGACCTCAAATAGTTCTTCAGCAGCTTCAACTTTGAAAAACTTCTCTCCGCTGATGTGACAGTCACAGGAATAGTAAACAAGATTCCTTGAGCTGTTGGCTAAGAAACTAAGCTGTTAAGAGTTTCTGACTGTACATAGGCTGGTTGTCATGTGTAATCTTGCAAACGATGCAATCTAAAGCTTCTAAGATAATGAATTGAATTTATAGAATGAGTAAAGATATATTCCAAATTACTTTGCACTGAAGCTCTAAGGTAGAAAAGTGTTTAACATTTTGTCTCCCCCTAGTTTTCCCTGGTTTCAGAACGATAGAACCATTCGCAACAGTTTACTGGCCACAAGCAATGCCGGTATGCTCTTAGGTGGTTACAATTGATAATTTTGCTACCTAATCATTTCTCATGTCATGAACAAAAAAATTTCTGCTCAAGGAAAAGAGAATAATTCCAAGAATTCTGCAGTAAAACGGGTATAATAGACAATCGTTGCATTTTATCTTTTTGTTTTTCCTTTATACCATGCCAGGTGGCCATTGCTCTAGAAAAGGTAGCACTGTCAGGCGAATTAATGTTTTATCAAGAGGAAGCTATATCCAAATGTGGACTTCTACTCTGGGCTAATTTATAGGTACTTCGGTTGGGAGCAACACCTGGTTTCCTTTCTTTTTTTTCTCCCACTCCCGTAGTTTTTATTGTTGTATTAGTTTCCAGGGCGATGGGATTTCCTACGAGAATTTTGCAATCATGGCACCACCAAGGGCGGGCTTCAGAAACATGGCACGTCCATCGCCGCAATTGCATTCGTGGCATTATAATCCTAGCCGATTTGAACATTTAGCATTGGACCCTGGTAATGGTCATTAGCTCATGTGACATTCCCTTTTTGCCCTCGCGCCGTTTGTTACCTGGGCGCCGTCCCTCTGCCATTTCTTACCTGGGCGCCGTCGTCTACCTCCCTCGTTCAGTTGCCGTCGTCTTCCTCCCTCATTTCTGAGACCCGCAGCTCACTGCCTGCCGTCGTCTTCCTCCCTCATTTCTTGCATTGTCTCCCGTCGCCCTTCCACTAGCCGGATCCTGCTCCTGTGTTTCATCCTGGATTCCGTGCGTCGCGAGCTTCAAATGCGCCCCGAGCGGCATGGATTTGGCCCGAGCGGCGTTCGTCCAGCAAGCCCGTCACCGGACCCTGCGCGCCTAGCTCAGGTAACTGATGATGTGCAGTAAAATAGGCGGCCTGTTTAGCGTATATTTTGTGTGCAGTGAACTAGAGTCCAGCTCGTCGTATTTTGTGTGCAGTGATCTAGGCGCCCAGCTGCCATTATATTGTTTGTGCAGTGAACTAGACCCGAGCACCCATTTAGCATTCATTTTGTGTGCAGAGTAATATGAATGATCCTACGAACGACGAAACGACTACCTGCATGAGCGAAGAACATGAGTGGGCATTGACTTGTATTGCCACAGAGCATACAGAGGTTAGTGGTTTTAATGAATTATAGACAATATAGTAGGTATATTGTATATTACAACTATGTTTGGTGAATAGGGGAGTGGCCATGCAATGCATGATGTCGATTGGGATTCAATACTGGTAGAAGAAACCAACAATGAAGAAGGAAGAAACGATGTTACTAGTGAACAAGGTCTTTATTTTCAGCTTGGTCTAGACAATCAAGATGATAGTAGGGAAGATCATTCAACTGGTTGCCGTTTTGGAAATACCAACACATGTGAAGATGAATTGGGAGCAGGCATTCCGTGTACTGATACAGTGCTTGATGAAAATAGGACAATATATGATATGAACAATCCAGTTATGGAGCCTGGCAGCTTATATGAAACAATGCACCACTTCAGACTTGCAATAAGACAATACGCCATAAATAAAGAATTTGAGCTTGGAATAGAGGCAACCAATAAGACTAGATTCAGAGGGTATTGTAGAGGGCCAGATTGCCCTTGGAGCATTCATGCTAGACCGGAGAGGAAAGGGGCGCCAACAATTCAAGTAAGCTGAGAATATAGCTAATTGTACTGTATATGTGCTTTATATCTACCTTTGTATTCGTGGTTATATGCTCATGACACTATAACTAATTTTCAGGTAATTGTATTGAATGACAAACATACTTGTACGTCTAGTGGTAGACGTAAGACCACTACACCGACATGAGCTTGGGTTGCGGCACGTGCGCTTCCGTTACTGATGAAGAAGCCTCATATGGGAGCTAAGGAGCTACAAACCACATTGCAGGACACTTTTGGTTGTACAATTGCATATGACACAGTTTGGCATGGGAAAGAGAAAGCTTTGAAGGAATTGTTTGGAAGTTGGGAGAAGAGCTTTCAGCTACTATGGCGTTGGAGAGCAGCAGTAATGGAAAAATCACCGGATAGTGTCATCGAGCTTGATGTTAAAATGGATGAGGGTCGTCCTTTCTTCACTCGATTTTTTTGTGCTCTCGGTCCATGCATTTCTGGTTTCAAGGGTGGGTGCAGACCATACCTTAGTGTTGACTCGACAGCTCTGAATGGTAGGTGGAATGGTCACCTTTGTTGTGCAATAGGTGTCGATGGGCACAATTGGATGTATCCAGTAGCCTATGGCTTCTTTGAGGCAGAAAATACAGAAAACTGGACATGGTTTTTTAACCAGTTGCACAAGGTTGTGGGTGATCTACCTTTGCTAGCTTTGTGTTCAGATGCTTGCAAAGGTCTGAAAAATGCTATGAACAATGTCTTCCCTTATGCCGAGAAAAGGGAATGTTTTAGGCATCTCATACAGAACTACATAAAGCAGTTTGGTGGGTCTGAGTACATGTATCCAGCTGCTAGAGCTTATAGGAGAGAAGTCTTCGACCACTATTTTAGCAGCATCCAAGAAATACCAAGGGTAAGCAGTTGGCTAAAGGAGCATCATGACTATCTTTGGTACCGAAGTGGCTTCAATACAGATATCAAGTGCGATTACGTGACTAACAACATTGCTGAGGTTTTCAATAATTGGATTAAGGATTGGAAGGATCTGCCTGTTTGTGATTTGGCTGATAGGATCAGGGAGGAAATAATGGAGATGTTTCATAGGAGGAGGAGGATTGCACAGAGGTTACAAGGAAGGATTTTATCGTCAGTTCTGCATATCCTACACGCCAGAACAAGAGGTTTAGGCCATTTATCAGTACGTAAAGTTGACAACTACATTGCAGAGGTTAGAGACAATAATGATGTGCATAGCAAGCACATTGTAAATGCTCAGCTACGCGAATGTTCTTGCAAAGAGTGGCAGCACACGGGCAAACCATGTATCCATGCATTGTGTTTGATAACAGCACAAGAATTTAGGGATGTCAGGATGGAGGATTTTGTAAATGACTACTATTCTGTTGCTAATTTCACCACCGCCTACTCAAGAGTTATTCCACCTGTGGGTGACAAATCATTCTGGCCAGACGTTCCTTTCGCAAAAGAAGTGGGTGCTCCAATTGGAAAACGAGCTGTGGGTCGACAGAGGAAAAATAGGATCAAAGGATGCCTTGAGGGAGGTAGTGCTAAAAAGAAAGTTAACGATGACAGTGGTAAGAAAAGCATTAGGGGCAAGTTCAAGTGTCCGAACTGTGGTGAACTAGGGCACAGGAAAGCAAGCTACAAATGTCCATTAAATGGCACAAAGAAAAGGTTACATTAAATATATTTCAGTTTATTTGACCATACTTTCTATTTTCTGATATTAACTTGTTCAGTTTAAATATGGCATAACAGAAAGAGAAAGCCTAGGAAGAATTCAACTAAAGGCTGGTTCCCCAAAGATGTAGCTGAGACCTCACAGGCTGGTGTCGAAGAGAATGAAGATGTCCCTGAGTCCTCACAGGCAATTATAACAGCTAATGAAGAACTTATTGAAAGACCTTCGTCGCCACAAGATGAACATGTAGTTCGTGTCCTAGTGAAAAAAATCACACCTAGAAAGAAGACTGTTTGAGTAGTATGGTTCTATGGTACTATTTGTAGTTCACAGGCTCGTGTCCGAACTTTGGTTTTTCTGTTTAATTTGTATGGTTATTTGTAGTTCAAAATTATGTTGAGTAGTATGGTACTATGGTTATTTCTGTTGAATTATTTGTAGTTCAAAATTCTGGCATGACCTCCCTTCTTTCTGGCATTTCAATTCATTTCATACAGATAACAGCCAAGTTCATTGCATTTCATACATGATAACAGCCAAGATAACAGCCAAGTTCCATACCATTTCATTCCATTTCATACAAGATAACAGCCAAGTTCCATGTCGATTGCAAGATAACAACAAAAGCATAGCCAGTGTTACATAACCACTGTCGGTGTTACACTGATCAAGTTCAGCTTACAAAAGCATAGCCAGTGTTACAAAAGCACTACAAAAGAAGATGTTACACAGATAAGATGTTACACAGATCTATCCCTGATCTCATTGTAATTAAGCCCCCACTTAGCACAGTGCTCAGCTAGTGTCTCCACTTCCAATGGCTGATTCATTATTTCTCGGTCACGGAATACGTCCTCCCACACCGCACTATCTTCGCTACCATAGCCAACTTCTAATATAGTTGTTGGATCCATCATCGAGACCTGACAGTCAATTGCAGTAACTTCTAGTGTTTCAGCTAACTCGTCCAAGGAACGAGCCACTTGAGTCAACTTGAAACCGTCGACAACATCTTCATCTGTGTAGCACAAAGAGGCAGTCTCTTGTAGTTTCTTAGCTGTATCACTCATTAGAGACAGAGAATATCTGAGTGCTTGCGCAAGTTTTTGGTTAACCTGAAAAAAAAACATCAGACTATTGCCAGCCATATGATCAAGTTCTGGAACTAACAAGTCAACTGAACGAACCTAGGAAACAAGTTTATTCTGGAACTATCAAGTGTCTTATGCCCTCAGTTTGAAAACATCATAGGGCTGATCATGGAACTAACAACTGAACTGAACCAACCTGGGAACCTACAAGATTCTGGAACTGACAAGTTTCTTATGCCCTCAGTTTCAAAACAGCCATATCAACAATGTAGACCAGCAGAAAGGCTAAAAAAAGCCCTATCAAGAATGTAGACCAGCAAACAGGATCAAACACCGATAGCCCTCTGTAAATTTTCAGTGTAGTATACAGTTCACTCTTTTGAAAGAAATCATCATAGGGCAACTTTTAGTCTCAACTCTACTGGAGAATTTTGTAAACATGGCACAGCATCAAACAGGCTGAATCAGCCTTAGCCCACTCTAAACAGCCATAGCCCTCAGTTATTTTTTAACATAAAACCAACAAGTGTAGTATACAGTTCACTTTTTTCAAAGAAAACATCACAGGGCTAGGCTAGTACATCATCTCACATGAGCACAAGCATCAGGTAAATATTTTTTGTGCAACTCAATCATTGCCGGGCATCAGGTAAATAGCAACAATGTTTGAAAACCACAAATAATCACAAACTTTTCCTCACTTAACACTTACTCACTTCGCATTTCAATGACAGGGCTAAACAATCTCAATCATTGCCTGGCACAAGAATAGTTTGAGAATACAAACCTCACAATATTTGGCAATAGTCTCCTTAGCACAATCGGCGGCTGCACTCGCCTGGCTGTAAGAACTCATAGCACTTTTTTCCGCCGCCACAGCGGATTCAAGAACATCAAGAGTAGAAACCACATCGTTACCTAAGGAAAATGTGGCGCAATAATCACCAGCAACCATACAGGCGGTAGATGAAGCTTTCATTGTGTCAAGGGCGGCATCAACGGCCGCGGACAGCTTCTGGGAACATAGCTCTGCGGCAGGTTCCATGGCAGCCTCCAACTCTGCAAACCCTAGGGTTACCGAAGTAAGAGGTCTCACCAGCATGGTCGGGGCGGCAATGGACAACAATAGCGCAGGTGCGGAGCCTGGTCAGCGGGGGTAGGGGATAGGCGATGGGAGGAAGGCACCGCACTGCGAGAGGAACAGATCCGGGGGAGGAAGGAGCGAGGAAGACGACGGCCAGTCGAAGAACACAGATACTCAAGACGAACAGAAGAGAACCCTCGCCTCGGGGAGTAACGGCGACCAGGGAGGGAGTAACGGCGCCCAGGTAAGAAACGGCGCGAGGGCACTGGAAGAAAGTGAGCTGAGCTAATGACCATTACCAGGGTCCGATGCTAAATGTTCAAATCGGCTTGGATTATAATGCCACGAATGCAATTGCGGCGATGGGCGTGCCATGTTTCTGAAGCCCGCCCTTGGCGGTGCCATGATTGCAAAATTCTAGATTTCCTACAGAGTTTTCCCGGTGCTGGTGTCTTGGTGAGACATTACGTCAGAGAACGAGTGCTGGTGCCACACACCGGCTTGCCTCAATAAACAGCAACCACTTTTGCGCTTGAAAAAGGCAACAGATGCTTCGCTTGGTTGGAGTTGTAGGCTTTCTGTTGTCAAAAAGTATATAGGCAATAATGCAGTGAGAATACTACACCGTTACAGTGTGAAACTGTCATTGCGTTCTCTATGATGTAACTTCCATTAAGATGAATGAAGAGATACGATCAAGTTCCTGGGTGTGCTCATTTTGGTGATTTTTTTTGTTGTTGCTCGTTTGCATCGAGATTAGTGAAAACAAAATCACGTTGTATCTATCTAGGACGGAAACGAGTATTTTGTTACAGCATCGGAAACGTTTTCGGTGAAATTCGATCGTGAACAAGCAATGCACAAAGACAAACAACCGTAGGTGTTCTCTTTTTCAGGTTTTTTTATGCTTGGTTACCACTTGAAAGAGTAGCACGTATTAAACTTGGTGCTGTTTTTCTAATCTAAAGTGGCCTGCAAACATCAAGGCTTATCTAAAGGCTTGAGCAGTACACATGAAACATGAAAAGAACCCTAACATGCGCACCAAATTTTGAAAAACCTGGAGCTCATCAAATATAAGCTTAAGAAAACTTATCATAATTATGATCAGCAACATGCGCACCACAAATTCCAACAAAAAAAATCCTACCGTTCATGTCTGTTCCACAACATATTACATATTGCAGACTTCGCTCTTTGCATAGTAAAATCCAAAGTATGATACAAACAAAAGCAGATATTAATGCTGCAGCGGAGGTACTGATGGGTTGGTCTTGCTGCCGCAGAAAAGATCTGGGACTGGAACTTATGGGTGATAGCTGAGAATAAGTTGTCCACCTAGAGCGGCATTCTTCCAAGCTGCACATAAGGCGCAGAGTATGGTGAGATAAATGTGTAATAACCAATTAATTTGACACAAGCAAAAGGGCCGTGTACCAATATGCAGAGGCATGTAGCATCCAAAACATATTAGTAGTTCATAACATACACATATATATGCTGAACTAGCTTCTAAACCTACAGCCTACAGCTCAATGTAGACTGGTTGTATGATTTGGCAATATAACAAAAAAAAACACGTGAGCTTATCTACGACAAGGCACCAGGTATGTCAAGGGGAGTTTAGGTGGGGTGGTTAATATACCTTACATTTAGTGACGCCTTCTGTCTCTATGTTCGTCTCTAGAATAGCGTTGTTCAAAATCCCTCCTTGAATGGTAATGCGAGTCATGCCTTGACCTCTTGGAATCATGACTATCCATATATCTATTGTGTTGACCATGCTCTTCCTGCCTTCTATTGTCATCTCTGTTCTGAGAGTCTCTGTATCCCTCTTCTCTATCTCTACTTGAATTTGGATCATACCGATCATCTATCAGTTTCCTTTTGTTGTCCCTCTCCACATCATTTCCACCTTTCCTTTCGTATTGCTCTCTCTCCCTCTGTCTCTCTTCCTCCCTCTCTCGCTGCCTTTTCTTCTCCTTCTCCATCTCCATCCTCTCTTCCTCCCTTTGCTTTTGCTTATCCAGCTCTTTCTTCTCTACCTCTCTCTTCTGTTGCTTTTCAAGCTCTTTTCTTTCCTCCTCTTTCTGCCTTTGTGTAGTCAGCTCATTTCTTCTCCCTCCAGCTTGACTCCTTTTCTGTTCCTCATAGCTATCTGCACTCGTGTCAGAATCACTACTGCTGAGGCTGCTGCTGTAATCTGAACTATCACTTGAGGTAGCTACTTTTCTTTTCTCTTGCACATCCTTTTTCAACACTGCAACATTCAATTGTCTTTCCTTACCACGGGAATAACCATCTGAATCTGAGTCATGGCGAAAGCTTTCCTTGTACTTACTATGTTTCTCATGCTCGGAAGCCCGAGAGCCATAATTATAATTTCTCGATCTAGGCTTCTCATCCTCCAAATCATGACGAGAGCTTTGCAATGGTCTCTTGTTTTTCCCATTATTATCTGCACCAGAGTCAGAATCATGGCGAGAGCTTCTCGCTGGTATCTTCTTTCTCTCATCACGAATACCCTCTGTATGTTCTATTTTCTTCTTCCTATAGTCAATATCTGCATCAGACTCAGAATCATGATGAGAACTCTTCAATGGTACCTTCCTTTTCTCATCACGTACATTCTTTGTTTGCTCCATTTTCTTCTTGCCATAGCCACTATCAGTATCAGACTCAGAATCATAACGAGAACTCTTCACCGGTACCTTCCTTCTCTCATCACGTTCAATTTTTGCATGTTCCATTTTCTTCTTGCCATAGCCACTATCTGTATCAGACTCAGAATCATGACGAGAGTTCTTCACCAGCACCTTCTTTCTCTCATCGCGTTCATTCTTTATATGTTCCATTTTCTTCTTGCCATAACCACTGTCTGTATCAGACTCAGAATCATGACGAGAGCTCTTCACCAATAACTTCTTTCTCTCATAGTGTTCACTCTTTGCATCTTCTGTTTTCTTGCCATATCCACTATCTATATCAGATTTGAAATCATGACGAGAATTATTTACCGGTATCTTCTTTCTCTCACCCCTATCATTCCTTGCATGTTCTGTTTTCTTGCCATAGCTACTATCTGTGTCAGACTCGGAATCGTGATGAGAGTTCTTCACTTGTATCTTCTTTCTCCCACCCTGATCACTCTTTACATGTTTAGTTTTCTTTTTGCCATGGCCACTATCTGTATCAGACTCAGAACCAGAGTTCTTTCCACGCTTTGCCTTCTTTCGATCATTTTCAGAATCATCATCAGAACCAAGACGATGTTTCTTGTTGTATTTCTTTTCCTTTTTCTCATCATAATCAGTCTCTGAATCATCATCTGAATCATGGTGAGAACTCTTCTTCGTTTTTGTGTTATGATCGTGATCCAAGTCTGAGTCATACTTGCTCTTTCTCGAACTTTTGGGTTGACGCCTTTTGTCATTCTCTTTTTTCTTCTTGCTCTTCTTTGCATTCTTTGAATCCTTACTATTATTTTCCCCAACAGTAACCAGTTCCTCATAGTACTTACCAGGAACAAGCTCCCCAGATTCTACATCACTTTCTACATCCCCCTTCTTTGCATCCTCCACGTTCAGCCCTAAAGCAGCCCTTAGAGTCTCAAGTTGTTTCTCCTTCCGTGCTGCAACATGGTGGCTCTGTGTGTCTGTAAACCTGAGAAAAATATGGCAACTTATGATTAGAATGTAGATAACAAAAAAACAAATAAAAACAGTCAAGAGACTAAATGTTTATCAGAAACAATAATTTCATTTTCAAATGGAAAACAATCTCAGAGACTAATTGAAGGCATCCAACTAAAAAGAAAAGGCTACATGAAATTAGTGTGGTCAGCTTCCATTGTCTATCGTATGCATGAATATGCCCTCCAACAGAAAGGTCTAATGGACAGAAAATCAACCATTACAAAATCACAGACTTTCCCACATCTGCACAGGAATGTATGAAATCACGGCATGCAGTAAACTATCCACATCCAAAGCTAGAAACTGGTGAAACACACCAGCTGCAAGCAATAATTTTTCTTTCTAAGAGATGACACAGCCAGAAAAAACTAAGTGTAGGCATCCATCTAAAACAAACTACATGGAAGAACTGTCTTCCACCACCATCCACACCATCAATATGCAATTCCCTGGTGGGATAGGTATAATAGACTGAAAGTAAAGCACTATAGATAGCCATACTTCCCATGTGTGCAAAGATTGGGACTGATAAATGATTTTACGGTCCAAAAGATGAACAAATGCACGAACATATAAACAGAACCTACAATTCGAATATGGGATTGCTCTTTAAGTACCAGCTTTCACTGGAGAAGTCCTCCCATAAACTAGGAAATGTCTATTCACACTTAGATGAGAAATGAAGGCACCAGATTTAAAGTGCTCATATGAGCACAAGAGCTCCATGAGCACAGGATACGTTCCCAAGTCTGAAACCACACAAAAATCGACAACTGACCAAAACCTATAAGACGCCAACAGATCCATACCCTCTGCCGGGTAGAGGCGGTCGACCGGCGCCGCTAACGCTCCCTGCTTCCTCCGCTGCCGCGACCGCGGCCGCCTCTGCCTCAGCAGCCTTGCGCGCCTCCTCTACGCGCTCCTCGATCTCGTCTTCGGTGTAGCCCTGCTCCTCGAGCGCGTCCCTGAGCACGAGCAGATTGAGCTCGACCTGGCGCTTGCGGTCGTGCTCGAGGATCTCCTTGTTGGGCTTGCGCATCCCGCCGAGCCCGCCGCCATCCGCGCCGGTGGCGTCGGGGAGCGGCGGCCTGTGGGGTCCGCCCGGGCCCCCGCCGGATGTGGAGCGGGGCTTGATGAAGAACTTGTTGGTCTGGACGTACCCGTTGGTGCCCGACCCCCGCGCGGTCTGCAGCCCGATGCCGTTGTACATCGCGGCCGGCGGGCGGGGAGAGGCCGGCTGGATCGGCGGCGGCGGCGGCGCAAAGTAGGGCAAGGGAAGCCTGGCTAGGTCGAGGCTTCGTGCTCGCGCGTCAGATCCGCAATCCGGACGGGGTGAGGTGAGAAGCGAGGGAGGAGCCGGTTGGGTTATATTCTGATTGTGGGCTGCCTCGTGACTCCGAGTCCGTAGGCCCGGCCCCGGTAGAGATGGCAACGGTGAGGGCTTGTTTGGAAGAAAGAGTATTGGAGAGGATTGAAGGGGTTATAATCCCTTGCTATTCAAAATTGAATAACAAGGGATTATAGTCCCCACAATCTCTTTCAATACTCTTGTTTCCAAACATACCCTGAGAGTATTTTCTCTCATCTCCACCACGTTGAGGAATATGAGAGTATGTTAGAAAGTGTAATATTTGAGGTATGTTTTGTTTATCTTTCTGAACCAAATCTCTATTCTCTATTATACTTAAAGCATATTTAAAGCACCAGTTTCAACCGTCGTCATGCGTTATCTTTATATAAAAAAGTCCATACATTTCTTTTTGTTCAACCCGTCGTCCAAGCGACGCGACAAACTCTATAGGCCCGTACACTCTAAATCTGGTGGCCTCGCTCTCCTAGCTCCCGCCGCCACCGGTGGCCCTCCACACTCATCTCCCTGCCAACCCTAATCCCCACGAAAACCCTAAACCTCGCTACCTGGCCTCCCAGGTGACCCCGCTCTCCTCCCGCCGCCACTGGGTGACCCTCCACACTCATCTCCCCTGCCAACCCTAATCCCCACGAAAACCCTAAACCCTCGCTACATGGAGGCGGTGGCTACAAGCTCCTCGTCAGCTCAACACCATGAGCCCACCGGCTAGAGGTAGCTAACCATGACACTATCCTTGTTTTCCATCCATTTTTCGCAAGCGACGGAGACTTATTGCTTCGATAAATCCTGTAGGAGGACACAGTGGGAGGGGAGGCAGGTTTGATGCGACGGTCATGGGGGCGACGGTGGCCGCAGATTTGGTAGTGGTAGAGGTGAGAGAGGTGAAGGGAGGGAGAGGTGGTAGGACGCATAGGGGCGGCCGTGGTGGTGGCATGAATGGTGGGAGCAAGGCTGTTGTGGTGGTGCACAAGCACGTTGGTGTCTTCATCTCCAAGTCCAAGGAGGATGCGCTCTGCACCAAGAACATGGTCTCGGGAGAGTCTGTGTACGGAGAAAAGTGTGCTTCCGTTCAGGTTCGTGATTGCTTGTTCTTGTCCCATTTTATCTTCTCGTTTTATTATTAGACAGGGATTGCTTGTGTTGTGTGTACTGCGAGTGAGTTGACCTGTTTTAGGTAGTCGATTTTGCGTTCAGTAAATTTATACATTGTCAAGGTTCAGATATTGTTCCTTTTTCGTGTTATCTGCCAAGTACGTTATATGTATCTTTATTTAGAATCTAAAATGTAACTTGGTTGAAATTTAGTCCACGAGAATATATTCTTTGTAAACTTGCTACAACGTTCTGGGCTTTTAGCTCTGTAAATGATGATCTTAATTACTCGGATTCTCCTTCAAGAGATCTAGATGGGTGATGCACATACGAGTTTCTAATGCGCTCATGCCCAATGAAATGTAAATTAGTTAATTATTTTTCCTTTCCATTTTTATGATAAGGAATTGCTCTGAATAATTGTAATGACATAGGTTTTAAACTCATCCATTGGGATTTTGGTTATAGAACTGATTTATTTCTACTGTTTGATTATTTGGCCATTGTAGAATGATGATTGAACAAAGGTTGAATACAGGGTGTGGAACCCCTTCCGTTCGAAGCTGGCTACTGTTGTGCTTGGTGGTGTTGACAACATCTAGATTGTAAGTAGACTTTGTTAACTCAATCTGCTTGAGTTCTATATGTTTTTTTGCAAGTAGAAACTATGGTGTTGTTATAGCTGACAATTTGTTAATAAATATGTAGGCTCCTGGTACTCGTGTGTTGTATCTTGGTGCTGCTTCTAGCACAATTGTGTCTCATATGTCTGATATTCAGAACCCTTCCCTTTCATAGTGCGCATGTGTAATGGTAGAAAGAAAAGGTGAACTAGATATTGTTGTCTTTCACTTTTTATATTCTTTCATTTTTACACTTATCTAGTGTGTTTGTTTGCCAAACCATTGCATTTTTAATTGTTCTATAAGTTGCAAATTTGGTTATGTGTGCAACACTCGAACCCCTTAAAAAGGTTGGCTGAAATTACTTCAAAACACTGGTAGGGTCTTTGTTGCCACTTGATGTTTTTTATTTGTGTACGAAGGCCGCGTCGGATCTAAGTTGTTGCATTTTGGCGCTCTGCGCAAATGTCCTCGACGGAGGCGAAGGCCGTGGCGGTCCTAGAGTCTGTGCTGCGCTTGGAGAAGTGGGCGGCATATAAGAAGGCCCTTGCTGACAGGAAAAAGGCGCTTGAGAGTCGTACGATCATATTCACTCACTCCAAACAGTATGCCCAGGAGTACGACACAGAGGTGAGCACGATTTGTGCCACCTTCTCGTCATCGCAGTTTATTGCGCTACCTCCTGTTCTGCTTAGCTACGATAAATTTCTAGGACATTGTTGCGTCTGCGTCCGGTCTGGCAATCTGATTTTGTTTCGTATAGGATCGCTGATTTTGTTTCATATAGGGTTGCTGGTTTTGTTTCTTATAGAATCATTTTTGTTTGAAATTGGTGTGCTCATAGCATTGTTAGTTGAGATTGTGAATGTTGATTGTTATATCAGTCACCATGTCAATCGTGTTTATTGATTTCGTGCAACGGAAAAATTAGTTTGTCGTGACTCTAGGAGTCCACTGTCCATGTGGGCAGAATAGCTTTTTCCCTGATGACTAACAAAAATATGATAACATTTACCATTAGTATTTCATCCCTCTTTATTAAGGTAGTACCTAAGCAAATTTATTATTATATATTTGTGCTGGTGTAGGAGATGGAGCTTGTGCAGCTCAAGCATGAGGCTCGGTTAAAGGGTGGGTTCTATGTGAGCCCAGAGGCCAAACTTGCTATATAATTGAAACTGGCACCTCTCTGGATTGGGGCAAGAGGTTTTGAATTCACGTGGGACTACATAGTTCAAGGACTTGAACCGAATGCTAATCTTGTATGCACTCAATACCATGTGAAAATATAATACTAGATTCCTTGGTTTGAAGAAAGCAACTTCCTAAACTCATGGTGTTTATTTAACATATTTGTCAAAAAGAAGAATGTTGATTTATGTTTCTCTACAGATGATGACCCTCTCCCTTGCTGCATTAGGATCCTTGATGTGGCTTAGGAAGAACAAGCCTAGGACTTTGGTTCCAATAATTTATGCATATGCTCTATTGTCGGCAACAATGCCATCTATCACCAGGTAAACAACGCTCCACTTTGTTTATTTGTTCTTATTTACCCTGTTTTCTAAAATAGAAAGTGATTTATTACAAGAAATAATAATTTCTAGATTTGCATGTCATCTCTTTTTGTCGCTAAGCCATGTGTATAGATTATTCTAGCATGATTTGTATGGAATCAAGACTAAAAGGATTCATTATTGTTGCTTGTCTTGTCAATTAGTTTGAACTCAGGAAGATTATCTAAGTTCTTAACCGCTTCAACAATCAACAACCTTTGTTGCCTGCTGCAACCTGGCGAGGCGCCACCCCTCGCGGCGGCGGAACTCCTAAGCGAGGCGCGCACGTTGGGCTTCGCGGCGTGCGGCGGCGCATCCACCAGCGGCCCGAGTTGGCCTTCCAGGAGCTCCGGACCATCGAGCCCGTGCGAGCCGAGCTCGACGTGATAGGCATCTAGTACAATATCTTTCTGATGTCTTTCTCTTGTTGCAGTTTTTTGCCAGTTAATATCTTCTAAATGTATTGTCAAGATGCTACCAAATTAATGGCAAATAAAAAATTTAGTGCAGGTAAAATTGTTCTCTTTCTGGTTCAAGTTTTTGTTTGGAAGCTAACTCAATTTCTAAATCATATAGCATCTTCATGACATCTTCTTTCTCTTGTCGCAGTTTTTTTGCCAATTGAGTAAATAACATCAAACAATGTTGGAAAACATAACGAGGACCTACCTCTTCTTTTGTCGCTTCAAGCTTTTCTCTATTAGTACTATTTATGACCATCTTTTTGAGTTCTTCATGTCTCCTGTCAATTTCTTTTTTTTGGTTTCCCGTTCTTTATGCACCATCCTATCAGTTTTGATACATGTAGTCTTTCTTATTGAGTGGGTGCTTGCTAGGCCCAAATAGCCAATTAATGATAATGAATTACCCTAGACTGATACTTTCTATTCTAGCACAAGTAGCTAGCTTTGATGTTTTAACTTCTCTGCAATATGAACATGCAAATTTTAACCACCTCATTCATTTTTTAATGAGCTGAAACAAATTGTTGGTTATTATTCCCCTTGTCTGGTTGCTCTCATTTAAGATGTGTCTTAGATATTCCTACTCAGAGAGTTGGTACATGCTTACCTTTTTTCATTTATCAACCATATGTTCGTTTGATGTTTTTCTATGCTTAGACCTAAACAAAACATTCTTGATAGCCACATCTAAAACATTCATTTCAAGTTCTACATTAGTTCATTTATATTCCATCAACTTTTAAAATACAACACTTACTCTATTTGAAAAGAAATAGTTTTTGTAAAATTTTCAAACAAGACTTGACATTGATTTATTCATCGACAATGCATCTCGACCCTCTCTGCATTGTAAACTCCTACAGTGAAGCTAGACAAAAGTCTCATTTATTCATTTTGGTTTAAGTTGATTGAGCACTTTTTACAATCTCTGGTGAACACACCTAGGATAACTCCTACAATGATTAGCATTCTATAATTACCCACTTTTGACAACATCCTCTTATTTGATCCATGGGTTGCACATATCCTCTATAATAGTAGAGATATAAGATGAGCTTTCTTTTTTTATCTTACAGTTTCAATAATACTAGATTATGCCCTCTCATATCTATAAACAGCCCCGAACCATCTGCTAATGAAAAAGGGCTTAATATTAGGTGTATCTTGGCAGATAGGAAATATAAGACCATACAAGAGAACCACATGTTAGGGAATTAGGTTATAGCTACAAGTCAGTCATTGTTGGGACCATGCTTCGTCGCCGAAGGTCCTGCGGAAAGAAAACATCTTCGGCTGAAGCTGCTTGACCGTAATGCCGAAGGTACCATTCATAAAGCTTCGGTATTACAGCATGTCTGAAGATGAGGGATCGAACCGACTTAAAGATAGAATGACCTTTTAGTCCATAAGGGTCTGAGTCAATGTTGTAAACTTTTATGAGGGGCATGATTGTAATTCCTCACAGGCTGTGTCATGTGCCTATAAATAGTGAACAGTATTCCTTTACTGTTCACGCATTCCTGTAATTGCAAACGCATCACTCGGGAATTATTATTTGTCAAGGCAAAGGTATAAATGTACTCAAACATTATGTTCAAATATCTTAGATTCATATAATAAAATATGTGAATGATATCATTTATTTCCGACATATTTATCTTCAATGTTTCACATTTTATATTACTTTGTATTATCTTTATAAGTTTAATTACGAAGGGGAAACCTTCGTAATATTCTGCTCGTGGTCTTCATCCGAAGTTCATTAAATCCTTGGGGAGATAATGCTTCAGCGGACGAAGGGCATTGATATTTAACATTCTATGTTGCCTTGTTCTTAATTCATAGCATTTGAGAACAAGTCCCCAACATTGGCGCCCACCTCCAGTGAACTCACTTCCACTTTTTTGAGCTGATGGCTTCGTTCAACAATCAAGCTGGAGCTGCTTCGGCTCTGAAGCTGGTACTCCCGATAACAGGCGGTTCATGCTCAGAGCCAGCCAACAAGAAGCAGAAGAAGGAGGCACAGAGAAGGGTACAGCATGTCGGGGTGCAAGGACCCTTCATCAAGTCAAGATGGTCTCACATTCCAATTACCTTCTCTCAAGAGGATCTTCAACTCAAGGATTACCCACACAACGATGTTATGGTTATCTCTTGTGTGATCAAAGGATTTCTGGTCCATAATGTTTTGGTTGATACAGGCAGCGCAGCTGATATCATATTTGCTAAGGCCTTCAGACAGATGCAAGAGCCCGAAGACAAAATCCATGATGCCACACATCCCCTTTGTGGCTTCGGAGGAAGGCAGATCGTAGCACTTGGAAAAATCACAATGCCAGTAACCTTCGGATTCATTAACAACACAAGGACTGAACAAGTTGTATTTGATATTGTTGACATGGAATACCCTTACAATGCAATTATTGGTCGTGGTACTCTCAATGCCTTCGAAGCAATTCTTCATCCAGCTTATCTTTGCATGAAGATACCTTCAGACCAAGGGCCCATTGCTATTCATGGAAGTCAGGAAGCTGCCAGAAGGGCCGAAGGAAATTGGACAGACTCAAAAGCAATCCATAACATAGATGGAGCTGAAGCTTGTGAGCAATAGAAGTTCAGAAGGGAAAAAGCTGCTTCGGCTGATCAGCCGAAGCCCATGGTCTTATGTGAGGATATAGCAGAGCAGAAGGTGCTGTTGGGATCTCAACTGTCCGAAGAACAGGAGAAAACCTTGATAAGATTTTTGTTCAACAACAAAGATGTTTTTGCTTGGTCAGCTAATGATCTTTGCGGAGTTAACAGGGATGTTATTGAACACTCGCTCAATGTTGATCCATCATTCAGACCCAGAAAGCAGAGGCTTCGGAAGATGTCTGATGACAAGGCTGAAGGTGCTCGGAATGAAGTGAAAAGACTCCTCAGTGCCAGAGTTATCAGAGAGGTAAAATACCCAGAATGGCTGGCTAACACTGTTATGGTAAAGAAGGCCAATGGTAAATGGAGGATGTGTATCGATTTTACTGATCTCAATAAGGCATGTCCGAAGGACGAGTTTCCATTGCCAAGGATAGATTCCCTAATTGATGCAGCAGCTTCATCAGAGCTTATGAGTTTGCTGGATTGTTATTCAGGCTATCACCAAATTTGGATGAAGAAGGAGGATGAGCCGAAAACCAGCTTCATAACCCCTAGTGGAACATATTGTTACCTTCGGATGCCTGAGGGGCTTAAGAATGCTGGAGGAAGCTTCAGCAGAATGACAGCGAAGGTTCTCCATTCTCAGATAGGCAGGAATGTGCTAACTTATGTTGATGATATCATTGTAAAAAGCACGAAGCAAGATAATCACATTGCTGATCTGCAGGAGACCTTCGCTAATTTTAGACAGGCTGGTTTAAAGCTGAATCCAGAAAAATGTGTCTTCGGAGTGAAGAAGGGGAAATTTCTTGGATGCCTAGTTTCAACAAAAGGAATTGAGGCTAATCCAAATAAAATCGAAGCTATCCTTCGAATGGAACCACCAAGTACAAAGAAGGGGGCTCAAAGATTGACAGGAAGACTGACATCTCTCAACAGATTCATATCTAGATCAGCAGAGAGAAATTTACCATTTTTCGAAGTGCTGAAGTCAGCCGAAGTTTTTCAATGGGGACCAGTCCAGCAGAGAGCCTTCGAAGAGCTGAAGCAATATTTGATAGATCTAACAACACTAACTCCACCAACGTCAGGGGCTCCTTTGTTGTTATATGTGGTAGCTTCGCACTCAGCGGTAAGTGCAGCACTTGTCCAGGAGAAGCTTGAAGGCCAAGTCAAAAAGCAGGCCCCAATATACTTTGTATCCGAAGTTCTTAGTTTATCAAAGAAAAATTATACAGAATTGGAGAAGGTACTGTATGCTGTTTTGATGGCCTCCAGAAAGCTTCGGCATTATTTTCAAGCTTACAATATAATTGTTCCTTCTTCACAACCGTTGAAGGATATTATGAGAAATTGAGAAGCTACTGGAAGGATTGGAAAATGGGCTGCAGAGCTCAATGAATTTTGTATTGATTATGTGCATAGATCTTCGATTCAGTCCCAAGCGTTGACAGACTTCACTGCTGACTGGACGCCAGAGGCTCAGGAGGAAGAAACGAATAAAGATGCCGAAGTATGGACAGTGTTTTGCGATGGGTCTTGGGGAACCTTCGGAGCAGGAGCAGCTGCTGTGTTGGTTTCACCTTCCAAAGTTAAAACTTGTTATGCGACAAGACTTGATTTCAGTTGCACAAACAATATTGCTGAGTACGAAGCTCTGCTCTTGGGTCTTCGGAAGTTAAAGGCAATGGGAATCAGAAGGGCCATTCTTAAAACTGATTCCCAAGTTATTTCTGGTCATATTGACAAGAGCTATAAAGCAAGAGATCTGAAGCTTGAAAAATATTTAGATACAGTCCGAAGGATTGAGGCTTCCTTTGAAGGATTCTCTGTTAAAAATATTCCTCGTGGAGAAAATGAATATGTTGATCTATTAGCCAAGTCAGCAGCACAGGGGCTGCCCTTACCTTCGGAAGTATTTTTCGAAACAATAAAAGCGCCTTCGGTCGAGCTTCTTGAAAGAGCGGTCCTCAACATATCCCCTGTCTATAGTGAAGATTGGAGAACTGAAATCATCTCTTTCCTTCAGGGTAATTTTCTTTCAGATGACGAAGCTTATAACAGGAGGATAGAAGCAAGAGCTTGACCATATGTCATAATAGAGGGGGAACTATACAAGCGTGGGGTCTGTTCCCCGTTACTCAAGTGTTTATCCAGAGCCGAAGGCATAGAATTGATGAAGGAAATACACGCAGGCCTGTGTGGATCTCACATTGGATCTAGGCCTTTGCTCGGAAAAGTTTTTCGTCAATGATTTTATTGGCCAAAGGCAGCTTCGGATGCAGCGGATTTAGTCCAAAAGTGCGAAGGTTGTCAGAAATGTGCAAGAGATCAAAAACAACCTTCGTCTTTAACTCAATTAATACAACCCACTTGGCCGTTGCAAAGGTGGGGCCTTGATTTGCTAGGTCTATTACCACCAGCACAGGGGAACTTAAGATATGTTGTAGTGGCAGTGGAATATTTTTCTAAGTGGATTGAGGCAAAGCCTTTAGCCACAATAACTTCGGTTACTATTCAAAAGTTTTTCTGGCAAAATATTGTTTGTCGCTTCGGAGTGCCGAAGGCCATTACTGTGGATAATGGGACACAGTTTGATTCTGAAGCTTTCAGAGAATTTTGTGATCAAATTGGCACGAAGATCCATTTTGCATCAGTTCGACATCCGGAGTCAAACGGACTTGTTGAAAGAGCTAATGGGATCATAATGACAGGAATAATGAAGTTAATCTTCAATCAGCCCAGGGGAAAGTGGCCAGACGAATTAATCAAAGTGGTGTGGAGCCATAACACAACAGTGTCAAGATAAACAGGCTTTACGCCATTCAAACTATTGTTTGGTGACGAAGCAATAACCCCGGAAGAAGCCAAAGCAGGATCAATAAGAACAGTAGCTTCGACAGAAGGCGAAGATGAAGCTGATTACTCTGTGGAAAAAGATGCTATAGAAGGGATCATGCTTCAAGCTGTGGAAAACATCAACAAATATCAAGCTGAAACAATAAAATGGCGTGACAGAAAGGTTAGGCTGAAGAACATTGAACCAGGACACTTGGTGCTTCGAAGAGTAGCCAACCCTGAGACAGTAGGCAAATTACAGCTGAAGTGGGAAGGGCCTTTTTTGGTAGTATCTTCGTCAAGACCCGGTTCCTACAGATTGAAGGATATGGACGACAACGATATTCCTAGATCATGGAATGCGGATGAGCTTCGGCGATATTATGTTTAGCTTGATGTAATTTTTTTCTTTTTTTCTATTTTTTTTGTGGCACCCTTTTCCTTTCCAAAGGGGGAGAAAGGTTTTTAATGGGGCCACAACATGTAATTTTTCTTTTCCTTATTTCAATTCTATAAGAGTGATATCCCCCAAAAAATGTAAATGTAAATGCAAAGGAAAAAGAAAAGAAAACAGGGAGAAGCTCAAAAGTCGTTCCTAAGGGAATGCAGAGCTTACAGCGAAAAATAAACGCTGATTCCGCTGAAAGTAAAAGGCGAAGAAGCTCCTAAGGGAGGCTTACAGCGAAAAATAAACGCTGATTCCGCTGAAAGTAAAAGGCGAAGAAGCTCCTAAGGGAGGCTTACAGCGAAAAGTCAGCGCTGATACACCGAAAAGTAAACGGTGGAGCCAAAAAGTAAACGACAAAAATATTTGAATCATTCCCAAGGGGATGAAGGGCTATGATTATGGTTTTTGAATATGTGTTCCGATATTCATTTGCACGATACATTACATCATGTCATTTGCATTCATAAACATTCATTTAGACATATATAGAATCATCATCATCATACCACACAAAAAAGACAGATGCTTCGGCAATGAGGAAAAACTTTGAAGAAAGAGGAAAATTTTCATGCTTCGTTGTGTACGAAAAGAAGGGAAGGTGTTTTTCGCCTTCGGCTCAAAAGTGTAGTTTCGTTCACAGCAAAGCAGATTGTACACGGATAAAGGAGACAAGATATATTACAAGGTATGTACAAATTTACATAGGTTTTTTTCCATAATTATATTACAAAGATCTCTCCAGAATTTTTTGCAGGAAAGTCTATTATAGCAACTATTAAGCTTCAGGCCGTCATACTTCAGCTTCGTCATACTTCAGCTTCGTCATCCTGCACATATTAAAGAGCAGAATAAGAAAGGTGCAAATTTCAAGGAGAAGGTAAAAGTAACAAATATAAGTTTCTCACTGGCTTAAGGTGGCTTCGAGCTTCGTCACCAGCCATTTTTCGCCCCCCATTTACCCAAATCTGGGTCATAAATTTATTTCCGATGCTTCGGGCTAGGCTTGGGATATCAACCAAATCTGCTGCTGACAAGCTAAAGTTTGGCCTATTTACAATTTTTCCGTGCGTACAGCCAGCCTTCAGAAAAGCGGTAGCTGTGCCTCGAGAAGCTACCAGGGCGCAGAAGTCAGCATGCCCAGCAATAACTTCGTCAAGAGCATCAACCTCGCCTTCAATATATTCCAAGGTGCTGGGCAGGTTTTCAGCTGAAGGTGAAAATTTTTCAGAACTGGCTCCGATAGAGTGAAACACATCCTTCAGCCACTGCACGCATCGGCTGCCGAAATTTAGGCATTTCTCTTGAAGTTCCTTCAATGATTTTTGCAAATTTGAATTTTTCTCGATCTCAGTCTTGAGACTTGTTTCAAGGTTCTTCTTTTCTTGCTCAGATTTTTCTGACTTTTTGAGTAATTCATTCTTTAAACTGTCATTTTCGGCTTGGACCTCAGCCAAGGAGCCTTTCATAGACTGAATAACAAAGTCTTTCTTTTCTAAGGCACCTTCGTGTTCTTTAGCTATGATTTCAAGGTCTTGAATGGTGAAGTCCTTCTTCTTCAGAACAGCTTCGTAATTTTCAACTTTTTCTTCTAAATCTTTGATGATAGCTTTGTTGTTCTTCTCTTCAAGATCTTGTTGCATTTTTAGCACTTTACTTAATACTATACTCTGCCAAAACAACCTTCGTCAGAAAACGACATAAAAAATAATAATAATAAAATAATAATAATATTTTTTACCTTAAAATTAGCATAGAGCAAGCTACCGGCGATATGTTGTCGCTGGTACCTGCAAAGGTCCGCTTCTATCTTCGGCAGGCCAACGCTTTTGGAGAAGGTCCTAACAACTTTGGCCTCGGTGCGATTCCGAAGGCATCTTAGCTTCCCTTCGTTGACCCCACCAAATAGCATAGACCCTGGTTTATATCTACAGGATATGGCATATTTTTTCAGCTCTTCTTTTTCAGCACCTGTTAATTCTTGTCCAAGTAAATCTTGAAAGTTAAAATTTCCTTCCTCCAAAATGTCTTCAACCTGCTCTTTTCCTTTTTCAGTAGCCGTGTTCACCGCAGCCACAGCAGCTTCTTCTTCAGCCATTTTCAGAAGTATATTGTCAATAACTTCAAGTGTGGTTTCTAGGTTTGAATCTTCGGTGGTCCCGGCTTCGGCTCCGGTAGCTTCGGCTCCGGTAGTTTCGGCGGCTTCGGCTCCGGTAGCTTCGGCTCCGGCGGTTGCAAATTCAGTGGTTTCGGCCTCGGTAGCTTCGGCTGCGGCGGCTTCGGCTTCAGCGGTCTCAGCAATAACAATTTTTGACGCCGATACCGGTGGCGGTGTCTGATGAATCACATCTGTCACTTGGATAATTCTTCATTTTTTCGGCTTTGCAGGACTTTCTGCTGCCGAAGCTTCTTTGTCCTTTTGAAAAAACTTCGTCAGTTCCGGCGCCAGCGGACTTAGCTTGACAGGCAAAGATTCAGTCATTACCTTCAGAATTTCTTCTACTTCGGCAGCAGAAGGTGTCGCAGGAACTTCCTCATTTCGGACCAATCTCTTTGGTTCTGGAGATACAGGTTTTGGAGATGCAGCTTTTCTTTTTCTTGGAGCAGCTATCTTCGGTTCAAACTTTTCTTTCTTCTTTTTTGATTGATCTTCGTCGTCTTTAATCAAAGTGTCAGCTACTCTTTTCCTTTTCTGCCCTTCGGCACCCTTATCGACCCGCCCATAATCAGGATATTCAAAGCCTATAGCATCAAGCACTCTGTTTAGCCTTCGTTTCGGCCGGGTGCCGAAGGCTGCTGTCATCAATTGATCCTCTTTTTTAGAATAATTCCCAAGGATTTCAGTACTCATCACTTCGATTGTTTCGAGCCATTCTTGGCAGGGTGCTTTAAAATATTTCTTGAACTTATAGTGGTAGGGCAGTCGGACAAGCTCCCCCTCTTTCTTCTGTCTTTCAAGCTTCGGCATAGCCCATTCCTTCATAGTTGGAAATATTTTGAAAGCCAGAAATTCCTGCACTAAATCTCTAGTGCCAATGTGCTCTGCAATAATCCTGAATTCAGCCAACGCGGTTTGGGTTGGACCTTCTGGTGTCATACTACATTGGGGTCTGGTCTCTCCGAAGATCAGTTCAAGCGGACTCTGTACCAGCTTCTCCTTGTCATCGTCAACTTTGACGTAGAACCATTCCGATTCCCAGTCTGTCGGCCACTTGCTTCGGTAGCTGATCACAGGAAATTTTGAAGTTTTTCGATAGGCAAAATTGTAACAACCAAAATTTTCATGTAACCCATCCTTTCTGGCTTTGGTTTGGTAATGTAGCTCGTGCACCCGGCAGAAACCTTCGGCAAACGGTTCCACCCCCTGGCTTCGGAGAGCCCAAATATAAACACTAAGCCTAACAATAGCGTTAGGAGTTAGTTGATGAAGATAGATCCCAAACTTCTTTAGCACATCGGCAATCATCCTATTCAAAGGAAATCTCAAACCAGCTTTGAGGAAACTCTTGAAAATCACTATTTCATCTTTTTGTGGCTTCGGGGTAGTTTCTTCTGCACCGAAGCGAATCAGCTTTTTCTCATCTTCGCTAAAGTAGCCCGACTTCACCATCTTAGGAAAATCAGCCTTGGAGATGGTTGACTTTCCGAAGTCCAGGTGGCTAGGCTTGCTCGGTACTGCGATATTGTGATCACCTTCAGAATCAGTCTCTTCAATATCTGCTTGTTCTGCTTCAGCAGCAGGGATGTCTTCCGATGTCACCAACCCAGATCGCTTCATTGCTTTCGAGATAGGAACAGTTTCCACAGCTTCGGCTTCGTCTCCTTCGCGCTCAACTCTAGCAGTAGAACGCACTCTGGCCATTTGATTTTGAATTTCTTGAAAATTTCTTGGAAATTAATAACCTTTCTTCCGAAGCTCTTCTTCTGACGAAGCAGACACCAAACTGGAGCTTTGTTTGAATGCGAAAGTCAAGCTTCGGCTATGGTTAAATTTTTGGCAGCAAAACAGTGCAATAGCAATGAATGATGTGGTAACTTCACACCTACCTGTCTGTTTATATAGTGCTGCAGGTAAGAAGGTGAATCGTCAGGATTTTTACACCAGGCAAACAGTTGCTCGCACCCGCTGCACGGTGGGCCGCAAAAACCAAAATAGTGAACCTGCATGGCGGGACCGCTACGCGCTCGAAAACTGTATCGTTTCTCGACAACGAGCTCAGGGAAGGTGTTTTTCGGACCTTCGGCTTCCTGAAGCCTAAGAGACTTTTTCACGGATCAAGCTCGTTACGAAAAACGATCTAGCACCGCGAAGGGGCTACTGTTGGGACCATGCTTCGTCGCCGAAGGTCCTGCAGAAAGAAAACAGCTTCGGCTGAAGCTGCTTGACCGTAATGCCGAAGGTACCATTCATAAAGCTTCGGTATTACAGCATGTCCGAAGATGAGGGATCGAACCGACTTAAAGATAGAATGACCTTTTAGTCCATAAGGGTCTGAGTCAATGTTGTAAACTTTTATGAGGGGCATGATTGTAATTCCTCACAGGCTGTGTCCTGTGCCTATAAATAGTGAACAGTATTCCTTTACTGTTCACGCATTCCTGTTTTTTTCAAACGCATCACTCGGGAATTATTATTTGTCAAGGCAAAGGTATAAATGTACTCAAACATTATGTTCAAACATCTTAGATTCATATAATAAAATATGTGAATGATATCATTTATTTCCGACATATTTATCTTCAATGTTTCACATTTTATATTACTTTGTATTATCTTTATAAGTTTAATTACGAAGGGGAAACCTTCGTAATATTCTGCTCGTGGTCTTCGTCCGAAGTTCATTAAATCCTTGGGGAGATAATGCTTCAGCGGATGAAGGGCATTGATATTTAACATTCTATGTTGCCTTGTTCTTAATTCATAGCATTTGAGAACAAGTCCCCAACAATCATATATTCTAATAATTTAGTTGCTTGGTAGTTGTACAGTGTGCTGTCACTGGGCTTTATTTCCTTTGTGGTGAATAAAAGCAGCCCTCACCACTCGCGCACAAGCACACAACGTTTCTTGCTAGATTCGACAATGTTTCTGCGTCCTAAATCCTTAATCTCTATGGTGTAGTGCAGCACATAAGGTGCTTCATTCGTTGCAGGTTTGGCGTGGGGGCGAGGGGCAAAGGAAAAGATTACATGATTCTGAAACTAAGAAGAAGAAGAAAATGATTCGAAAATTTAATTTGAAGGAGCACAATGCATGTGTTGCTACGTGCTATGCATGCCTTTACTGCATTCTGCCTTTGTTACAAGTGCTTAATCTATTATTGAACTGAACGGTGTCACAAGCCGAGAGCTTACACCTACAATTACTTTGTTGCAGTTGTTTTTAAGTTCATCCAAACTTGTTCTCAGATTTGTAGTTGTTCGCTCACTTAACAAGGTTGATCTAATGCTCTGCTTATTTCTTTACACTAGCTGTTCTTGGTATTATGTTCTTCTCATTTAAGTAGAACCTTTGATTGTGTATTAGTTTCCAATATGAAATCATTGGCTTTTGAATGTCAGGGTTTCTTTTTCATTGCAGAAATATAATAACACAACAATATTGGTTTCATCATGTTCTCAAAAGTTAATACTTATTTTAGTTTGAGATGGAGTTTGTACTCCATGAATGGTTGCCTAAGAAGTTAAGCTCTAAATTTCGAGCATCTAAATAATTTTTAACATAACATTCAGTTTCTGTCTTCGTGCTCTTCCTCTCTCATCGGTCTCATGGGTGGAAGTTACTGTGTATGTCTCTTGATTCTAAAAACTAATAAGAAAAAAATGGTTCAAAAATTCAGTTTGAAGGACCACAATGCGTGTGCTGGTACCTGCTATGTGAAAGGGAAATGTGCCCTTGGGCCATTTCTAAGTATTTTGGTGATTGAGTGCCAATACAAGTGCTTTTGTATTGATATATGCAATGTGGTGGACAAAGTGCAAATCATGTCAAAAGGTATGTTTCTCGGACTTAGTACATTGTTTTTTAGACTAATGTATTGTGTCTAAGTGCTGGAAACAGGAAAAGAACAATTGGAAATATCTTGGCCCGAGCAGCCAAGACTCTGCTCAGTCTGGGAGCACCGGACTGTCCGGTGGTGCACCGGTGTCACACCCGGTTTTAAAAGGCAAACCGAATGCGAACCATGTACGTGCCAGGATCAGTTATTCACGTACACAGCAGTTACATAACATGGACATCATCACACAATGCTCAAAATAGTATTAAAAGGGAATAATAGGTGATTACATCATACGTCTGAGACGTCCATATAGTTCTTACAGTAAATCAAAGTGCGGAAAAGAAACGTAGATAAACGCGGCCTTCACAGGCAGCCGACTGGGGGTTGCCGCTAACCCACGCCTAGAACTCGTCGTAGTCTTGGAACTCCTGGAAGTCTCCTTCCACAGCTTCATCTTCGCCTGAGCAGTGGTTGCAATGCTGACAACCTGGGGGGGGTTTGGTGTGTAGAGCAAGGGTGAGTACACATCAACATACTCAGCAAGTATCCCGTTTGGCTGTAGTGGACTAGCTGTATGTGGGGATGAGTCAAGCGGTTGCTTTTAGTTGGTCAGATTATTACTTACTAGTAGAAAGCCAAGTTTTAACATTAACCCAAGTTATTAGCCTGATGTACCCTTTCCAAACGGAAAGAATACCACTTACCAACACCATAGTCATAACCAGAACCATCGATCTCATAACCACCTGTACCACAATGTCTCTGATCAAGTACCACTAATCACTGGAGCTCCCTTGGCCGCTCATAACCGCGAGCACGGCTGATATATCAGTTTTCAAACACTCTGCAGAGGTTGTGCACTTTACCCACAAGCCGTGATTCCCATTCTGCCCGGAGATCATGACTCTCCATTGATCACTACCAAGGTGACCCAGCAGGGCATCACTACGTAGCCTTTACAAAGATTCCCCGGGGCTGTAGCCACCCGTTAGGTTTCCTAAATGTACCGCACTCCTCCCCAAGGGACAAATCAACCTTGGCAGAGCGAGCCGCATACACCGAGCCCCATTGACGGCACGACGGCTAAGTGAACTACACCCCGGATCCTCTAATTATTCAGCTAAGGGCATCCCATTCCACCCTCATGGTTGCACTGTTTTCCCGGGCGGTCATCCATAGAACAGGTCCTTACGGAGAGGCACTCGAGAAACCGCTCGAGCCCCCTTAAAGCCACAAGTACAACATCATAATAAGAGAAGGGAAAACAGCGTATCATAGATATTCTCATCATGTTCATTGATTAGAGTTGAGCAATAGCATAAAGCTAAACAGTAATAATCCAACCCAAATAGGTAAGCAAGGATAGGGATAACAAAAGCTAGTCAAACCTTAGGTATAAATATGTAAAGCGGGGGGTGAATTAAATAATGAATAGGACAGAGATAGGTCAAAGGACACTTGCCTCCACCAACCGACTGCTGCTCAGGGGCTTCTCCTGCGAGTTCCTCGGGCTCTTCAACCGGATCGTTCTCTATGCGATTGCAAACATACATACATCCACATATTTAATACAAAAGAACAGTACACCATACAATAGAATGCAATAAGTAAACAGACGTTCTACGCGGGCTCGCAGTTATAGTTAAGAGAGAAGGAGAACAAGACAGTCGAGAAACGATCACGTTACATGATTATAAATTAACCACTCGCTTAATGGAAGGAAATTTAATGTAGACACTATGTTTAGCGTAAAGTAAAGTCATGTTTCATGTCCAATTATTATAAGCAGGTGGAGGTAAACAAAAAGGATGGTCGCGCGGTGAGACGCGCGACAAAGCTCTCTAAAACAAATTAAAAAGTTAACGACTCGTCGCGCGACCGAGCACGCAACGAGACACTTCGCCTTAGATACGAGGAGACGTTAAACGTCGCGCGACGAAGCGCACGACGGCATACGTCGACTAAACTGAGTCCAAAGTGGAACGTCGCGTGAATACACACGCGGCGTTACACCTTAAACAACCTGAAACAAAAATGGATCGTCGCGCGACGAAGCGCACGACGCAACACAAGATAGAATCTGAATTTAGACAAACCGTCGCGCGGCGAAGCGCGCGACGTAACACGCTAATTAACGAATAATCACCGCGAGCGCGGGCGAGCGAAGATACGGTCGGGCGAGGCCGGGACGGGAACGGGCGGCCGAACGGGGGGAAGGGCGGTTCAACCGGCCAGGGGGCGGTTGAACCGGCCGGGGACGGCCGAGCCGGGGGCGGGGGCGCGCGGGCGAGCGGGGTCGCGCGAGGGGAGGCCGGGGACGGGCGCCGCCGCGCCGGGGAGGGCCGAGCGGGGGCCGAACGCCGCCGGGGAGGGAGGGGGGAGGGGCCGAGCGGGGGGCCGAGCGGGGGCCGAGCGCCGCCGGGGAGCGGCCGAGCGGGTGGGCCGGGGCGCCGCCGCGGGGAGCCGAGCGGGGGGCCGGGGCGGGCAGGGGCCGCGCTACCGCGCCGAGGGGGCCGAGCGGGGGCCGCGCCGCCGGGGAGGGAGGCCGGGGACGGGGAGCCGAGCGCCGCCGCGGGAGGGAGGGGGGAGGGGCCGAGCGGGGGGCCGAGCGGGGGCCGAGCGCCGCCGGGGAGGCCGGGCGGGGCCGAGCGCCGCCGGGGAGCGGCCGAGCGGGCGGGCCAGGGCGCCGCCGCGGGGAGCCGAGCAGAGGGCCAAGGCGGGCAGGGGCCGCGCCACCGCGCCGAGGGGGCCGAGCGGGGGCCGCGCCGCCGGGGAGGGAGGCCGGGGACGGGGAGCCGAGCGCCGCCGCGGGAGGGAGGCCGGGCGGGCGAGCCGGGGGCGGGCGCCGAGCGCCGCCGCGGGGAGGGCCGAGCGGGCGGGCCGAGCGCCGCCGCGGGAGGGGCCGAGCGGGCGGGCAGGGGCGCCACCGCGCCGGGCAGGGACGGGGTCGGGCGCGGGTAGGGGGAAGAGGGAGGGCGCGCGCGCGGGGGAGAAGAGGGGGGAGAGGGAGAGAGAGAGAAGAAGGGGAGGGGAGGGGAGCTCACCTCGGGGTCCAAAATCCGGTGATCGCCGTCTCCAAATCCTAGGGCACCACGGGGAGAGAGAGGTGGAAGAGGGAGAGGGAAGTTGTTGCGCGAGAGATCCAAATGAGAGAGAGAGAGGAGGGGGGGCGCATGGGGGGGTTTTGGGCGCCAGGGGCGCGCAGGCCGGGGCGGGCCGGGCCGCTTCGCGGATCGAAAACCCACGACAAGCGCGGACCACTAAACGAACTTAAAACGCGAATCAAAATCCGGAACGGAACGAGACGAACACTCAACATCAGATAAAGAAATGTGCTTCGGCATGATGCAACACCCATGACACTTAGGTTTTGGTTTATACATGACGCGGACACCTGCCGCTATACTGATTTGAAATTGGGAAGAAGGAGCAAAAGGGGAAAGAGAAAAGAGAGTAACGCCCAAATTTGGTGAGAGAAAAGAAGAAAAAATTCTACCCCAAATTCAGGGCGTTACAAACCTATCCCCCTTAAAAGAATCTCGCCCTCGAGATTCAGGGTTGGCTAGCAAAGAGCTCAGGGTATTTAGCCAACAGATCATCTTCACGCTCCCAGGTTGCTTCTTCCTCAGAGTGATGATTCCATTTGACTTTGCACATTCTGATGGTCTTCCTTCGGGTGACTCTGTCTGCAACCTCAAGGATTTGCACTGGCTTCTCAACGTAGGTCAAGTCCTCCTGGACTTCAAGACCTTCCACTGGCAACTGCTCTTCTGGCACACGCAAGCACTTTTTCAACTGAGACACATGAAAGACATCATGCACAGTAGACAAATTCTCTGGTAGACTGAGCTGATAGGCCACTTCTCCATGTCTTGCAAGAATCTGATACGGACCAATGTAGCGGGGTGCTAGCTTGCCTTTCACTCCAAATCTTCTGACTCCTCTGATCGGTGACACTTTCAGATAGACAAAGTCTCCGACTTCGAAACTCAGCTCTCTTCTTCTTGTGTCTGCATAGCTTCGCTGTCTTGATTGCGCTATCTTCAGATTCTCTCGGACCATCTTGATGTTCTCTTCGGCTTCAAGCAAAATGTCTGGCCCAAACACTTGCTTTTCTCCGGGCTGATCCCATTGCAACGGAGTTCTACAACTCCTTCCATAGAGCGCCTGAAATGGTGACATCTTCAAACTGGCCTGGTAACTGTTGTTATAGGAAAACTCTGCATAAGGCAATCGCTTGTCCCATCCGGACTGATCTTGCAACGCACAGGCTCTCAACATGTCTTCAAGAATTTGATTGGTCCTTTCGGTCTGGCCATCTGTCTGCGGATGATAAGCTGAACTGAAATTCAGATGCGTGCCCAAGGCTTCATGCAACTGCTGCCAGAAATGAGAGGTGAACTGCGTTCCTCTGTCTGACACTATCTTCTTTGGCACACCATGAAGACAAACGATCCGAGACATATACAATTCTGCCAATACGGCACTGCTATAGTTGGTCTTGACAGGTATGAAGTGGGCTGACTTGGTCAAGCGGTCCACTACTACCCAGATGGAATCGTAGCCGGCTCGAGTGCGAGGCAATCCGACTATGAAATCCATACCGATTTCGTCCCATTTCCACTGAGGGATCTGCAACGGTTGCAACAATCCAGCAGGTCTCTGGTGTTCTGTCTTAATTCTTTGGCAACTATCGCACATAGCCACATGCTCTGCGATTTCTCTCTTCATTCCGTACCACCAGAATTTCTTCTTCAGATCCTGATACATCTTCTCAGTGCCAGGGTGAATCGAATAGGCTGTCTCATGAGCTTCTTTAAGAATCAACTCCCAAATGGACTGGACATTAGGAACACACAAGCGGTCTTTAAACCATGTCACGCCTTCTGCATCTTCTCGAAAATCTTTGCCTTTGCCATCTAGAATCAGTCGCCGAATCTCACTGATCTTTTCATCATTCTTCTGCGCTTCTTTGATTTCGCGCTCTAAGGTAGGTTCCAACTCGACTGTGACTCCTCGCGAATTGTTCAGAAATCCGAGACTCAACCTGTCGAACTCTTTGGCCAACTCATAAGGCATCGGACGAGCGACCATCAGATTGACTTGACTCTTTCTGCTCAAAGCATCTGCCACTACGTTTGCTTTGCCTGGATGGTAATGAATCTCCAACTCATAGTCTTTGATCAACTCTAACCATCTTTGTTGCCTCATGTTCAACTCTGACTGAGTGAATATATACTTCAGACTCTTATGATCTGTGTAAACATCGCATTTCTGTCCATACAGATAGTGCCTCCATGACTTCAGTGCGTGAACCACTGCTGCCAACTCTAGATCATGGATTGGGTAGTTCTTCTCATGAACCTTCAACTGTCAGGACGAGTAAGCCACAACTCTTCCCTCTTGCATCAACACACATCCCAAACCTGTGTAGCAAGCATCACAATACACCGAGAAGGGCTTGTGCACATCAGGCAAGACTAAGACAGGCGCTGTAGTCAACTTCCCTTTCAGCGCTTCAAAGGCCTCTTGACATTTCTGGGTCCACTTGAACTCAACCTTGTTGCCTAGCAATGCTGTCATTGGTTTCGCAATCTTCGAAAACCCTTCAATGAATCGCCGATAATATCCGGCCATTCCAATGAAACTCTTGATTCCTCGAGCATCTGTTGGCGCTTTCCAGTTCAAAATGTCTGCCACTTCCTTCGTATCAACAGCCAATCCTTCTTTGTTGATTATATGACCCAAGAACAGGACTTCACTGATCCAGAACTCACACTTGCTCAATTTTGCATACAACTGGTGCTCTCGCAATCTCTGCAACACCATCCTCAAATGATCTGCATGTTCTTCTTCGCTTTGAGAGTAAATCAGAATGTCATCAATGAATACCACCACAAACTTATCAAGGTAATCCATGAATACACTGTTCATCAAGTTCATAAAGAACGCTGGCGCATTGGTCAAACCAAAAGACATCACTGTGAACTCATACAACCCATACTTGGAAATGAATGCCGTCTTCGGAATGTCCGAAGGTCGGATCCTGAGCTGATGATAACCTGACCTCAGATCAATCTTGGAGAACACACTGGCTCCTCTCAACTGGTCGAACAGATCTTCTATTCTGGGCAAGGGATACTTGTTCTTGATCGTGACCTCATTCAAAGCTCGATAATCGATGCACATCCTCTTGGTGCCATCTTTCTTTTCCACGAACAAGACAGGGGCGGCCCAAGGCGAGGTGCTTGGCCGGATGTAACCTTTCTCTGACAGCTCATCAATCTGCTTCTTAAGCTCAACCAACTCTGGTCCAGATATTCTGTAAGCTCTCTTAAAGATAGGGGCGATTCCGGGAAGAAGCTCTATGGCAAACTCAACTTTCCGCTCTGGTGGCATACCCGGTAAGTCCTTTGGAAACACATCTGGGAACTCTGACACAACCTTGATACTCTCAATTGGGTCTGCTTCACTGCTATCAACAGCTAGCTGATAACAACTTCCTTTCTTTGGCTCAGGCGGGACTAACTCGGTCACCACTTCCTCTCCTAGTGGGGACACCAACTTGATTGTCCTTTTATCACAGCTGATAACTGCCTGATACTTATCTAGCCAATTCATCCCTAGGATGACATCTATTCCCTGAGTACCCATTACTATAAGGTTGGCGGGAAACGCTATCCCCCTTATTTCCACACTTATATTCAAACAAATGCTATCGGCTCGAATTCTACCACCGGCTGAGTCAATTTGAATGGGGGTTGACATGGTAGTAATTGGAAGATTATGTGCTTCTACCCATAATGCAGTAATGAAAGAATGCGTTGCTCCAGTATCAAATAACACTTCTGCAATATGGGAGTCGACTGGGAACATACCTACTATCATGCCGGGGGTCTCCTGAACTGCTTCAGCCTCCAAGTGATTCAGTCTTCCATGATTATAACGCGGCTGAGGGCGATTGCCTGCTCCAGACTGAGGCACATTCTGCTTTGCTGGGGCATTGGGGCCTGACTGCTGCTGGGCTGCCTTCTTCGGACATTGCATCACCCAGTGGCCTTGCTCTCCACAGTGGAAACATGCTCTGTTTCCAACCTGAGCTGGTGCTGCCTGATTGTTCTGCTGGTTTGCTGGGGCAGGAAGACGAGATGCCTGCTGATTCTGCTTCTGAAACTGACCTCCTGACTGATTGCTCTGACGGTTCTGGTACTGATGCTGAGGATACTGCCTTTGGAACTGCTGATGCTGCTGAGGTGGACGCTGGTTCTGCCTGAACTGCTGAGGCTGATTGCCTGAGAAACGAGGACGACTGCTGCTTCCAGGCTGGGGTCCACTGATCTTGCGTTTACGATCCTCCATCTCCTTACGCTTCCTTTCTGTCATGATTGCTCTGTCAATCAGGTGCTGGAATGTCGGGAAGGTGTGATTCATCAGTTGGTACTGTAGAGGGTCAACCAAGCCTCTCAGGAAACGGTACTGCCGCTTGGTGTCAGTGTTGACATCTTCAGGAGCATAGCGAGACAATTGCAGAAACCTGTCTCGGTACTCACTGACAGACGATGACCCTTGCTTGAGAGCTAGGAACTCCTCCTTCTTCACTGTCATCAGACCTGCAGGGACATGGTACTGACGAAAGCTACCTCTGAACTCTTCCCAGGTGATGGCGTCAGGGTGGGCATGGGTGGCGAGGTAAGACTCCCACCATGACTGGGCTGCTCCTCTCAACAGACGGGGACCATACAGGACTTTCTCCCTGTCATCGCACTGAGCGGTATGCAACTCCCGCTCCACAGTGCGCAGCCAGTCTTCAGCATCCATGGGGTCAGAAGAATGAGCGAACGTTGGTGGATGACCTCTCATGAATTCAGCACGCTTGTCTCTAGGCATCTGAGGCATCTGAGGCTGAGGTGGGGCCTGCTGCTGTTGCTGCTGCTGCTGCTGAATGGCGGCCAAAGTCTGACCGATGGCTTGAACTGCCTGAGTCTACATCAGAAACATCTGCTCGATGGACATCGGGGGCGGGGGCGGCAGGTGCTGCTGCTGGGGCACCTCATCCTGTTGAGCGGCTCGCTCCTGCTGAGCACGCCTTCCTCCTCTGCGCCTGTTCTCTGACATCTGCAGAATGCAACCACACATCAGAACTGATCTGGCAAGTCTTGCAGCATAAGGAAAGAGAATAGAATTCTTCAACAGCACTGAACAGATGAGCGTCTTCACTGATCTCCAACACAGACCACACAACTTCTCAGATAAAGAGGAAAGTGGAATAAAAGGTTTCCCAACTATATAACTAACTTTATTAACATAATAGGTAAACCAAAATGCAGGGGATACCCACACTCTGGTGACAATCATTACAAAGATCCAAACCAAACAAAGTTCATCATGACAAACATAAATGCACAGGATATAGCAAACTACCCTGTCTAACTAAGACTTAACTAAGAGCGAGACTAACGCTAAGACTGAAGCTTCTATGTATATATATTTCGTATTAATTACAAGATCCAACTCTAACGAGCTATAGTTCTAGAGTTATCTTGGTCTTGCAGTCGGGATTGCCATAAGACTGGTGTCCACGCTGAGGTGAGCGGTACGGGTGCTGAGTCCCGACGGGAGCGGGGGAACCACCGTCCAGGTGACGACGTTCCGCGCGCTCAGCCCGCAGCAGGGCGATCTCAGCACGAGCCCTACTCAGCTCGTCTAGTGCATGGTCCAGCTCCGTGTTTAGCACGACGGCTAGGTTGACTGTGCTGCTCAACCTAGGATTGCCCTCACCGACAGGTGAGACAATCACGCCTCCTGTGCTGCCAGATGGACGGCGGGGGTAATACTTCAGGTCAAGACCGTCAGCTGCCCCACCGAAAACCGAGCAGTAGTGCGAAAGCGCACGCCGTGCAGCATCTTGCATGGCTGCCTCAGCTGAGTCCCGCTCAGAGATAGAATAGTGCTCTGAGCAGACCTCAGCACCCTGGAGACTGTTCTCCGGGCAGCGCACCAAGCAGGTTGCCTCCCAGCGGTCCGGGTAGACCCCGCGACTGTGCTGGTAGACCACACAGCGATACTCGACGGACCAAGTATGCCGGTCAAATGCCCGACGTAGCAGGGTGTCGAGCGCATCATGGAAGTGACACCCGCGAGCAGCGTCGCGAGTGATGGGTCGAGCAACCCATCCTTCCGGCTCAAGGTTAGCAGAGAAGTCGGTGTCGTGGCTCAAGCTGTCGTCGCCATCTCCGTCGTCTGGATCTCCTCCAGCAGCTACTCCAGGGGCTGGGGCGCCCTGTGGTGGTGCAGGGGGCGCCTCCAGGGGAAGCATAGGGGAGCAGCTCCTCACAGACGCTATCTCCTGCTGGAGCGAGAAAGAAGAGCCCTGCTGCTCCTGCTCCTGTCGTCGACGTTCCTGCTCCTCATGCAGGCGGTGGTGCAGTCTCTCCAAGTGGCTGGACTGTCCGGCCACGGGACGGCGAAGCGGACGCTCAGCAAGGCGGGAGGGTAAGAAGGGGATGACTGACTTACGTGCAGTGTGTCTAAGTCGAGCCATCTACAAAAGACATCGCAAGCAAAAGGGTAAGAACAGAATCAATATGACCAGCAAATAATGAATCATAAGTGAATGAAGGATTAGAATAAAACATGATTTTCAGCAAGGTATAATATATAGTAGAACATAGGTTTGGTCGGTATGACCAACTTTTGAAGGGATATCAAAGTCAAGGCAGAGACAGAGGTCTATAGTCCTTAGAACGACCATTCTACTCTAGGTTAGCGGTCCTACAGTCAGCACGGCTCTGATACCACTTATGTCACACCCGGTTTTAAAAGGCAAACCGAATGCGAACCATGTACGTGCCAGGATCAGTTATTCACGTACACAGCAGTTACATAACATGGACATCATCACACAGTGCTCAAAATAGTATTAAAAGGGAATAATAGGTGATTACATCATACGTCTGAGACGTCCATATAGTTCTTACAGTAAATCAAAGTGCGGAAAAGAAACGTAGATAAACGCGGCCTTCACAGGCAGCCGACTGGGGGTTGCCGCTAACCCACGCCTAGAACTCGTCGTAGTCTTGGAACTCCTGGAAGTCTCCTTCCACAGCTTCATCTTCGCCTGAGCAGTGGTTGCAATGCTGACAACCTGGGGGGGGGGGGGGTTTGGTGTGTAGAGCAAGGGTGAGTACACATCAACATACTCAGCAAGTATCCCGTTTGGCTGTAGTGGACTAGCTGTATGTGGGGATGAGTCAAGCGGTTGCTTTTAGTTGGTCAGATTATTACTTACTAGTAGAAAGCCAAGTTTTAACATTAACCCAAGTTATTAGCCCGATGTACCCTTTCCAAACGGAAAGAATACCACTTACCAACACCATAGTCATAACCAGAACCATCGATCTCATAACCACCTGTACCACAATGTCTCTGATCAAGTACCACTAATCACTGGAGCTCCCTTGGCCGCTCATAACCGCGAGCACGGCTGATATATCAGTTTTCAAACACTCTGCAGAGGTTGTGCACTTTACCCACAAGCCGTGATTCCCATTCTGCCCGGAGATCATGACTCTCCATTGATCACTACCAAGGTGACCCAGCAGGGCATCACTACGTAGCCTTTACAAAGATTCCCCGGGGCTGTAGCCACCCGTTAGGTTTCCTAAATGTACCGCACTCCTCCCCAAGGGTCAAATCAACCTTGGCAGAGCGAGCCGCATACACCGAGCCCCATTGACGGCACGACGGCTAAGTGAACTACACCCCGGATCCTCTAATTATTCAGCTAAGGGCATCCCATTCCACCCTCATGGTTGCACTGTTTTCCCGGGCGGTCATCCATAGAACAGGTCCTTACGGAGAGGCACTCGAGAAACCGCTCGAGCCCCCTTAAAGCCACAAGTACAACATCATAATAAGAGAAGGGAAAACAGTGTATCATAGATATTCTCATCATGTTCATTGATTAGAGTTGAGCAATAGCATAAAGCTAAACAGTAATAATCCAACCCAAATAGGTAAGCAAGGATAGGGATAACAAAAGCTAGTCAAACCTTAGGTATAAATATGTAAAGCGGGGGGTGAATTAAATAATGAATAGGACAGAGATAGGTCAAAGGACACTTGCCTCCACCAACCGACTGCTGCTCAGGGGCTTCTCCTGCGAGTTCCTCGGGCTCTTCAACCGGATCGTTCTCTATGCGATTGCAAACATACATACATCCACATATTTAATACAAAAGAACAGTACACCATACAATAGAATGCAATAAGTAAACAGACGTTCTACGCGGGCTCGCAGTTATAGTTAAGAGAGAAGGAGAACAAGACAGTCGAGAAACGATCACGATACATGATTATAAATTAACCACTCGCTTAATGGAAGGAAATTTAATGTAGACACTATGTTTAGCGTAAAGTAAAGTCATGTTTCATGTCCAATTATTATAAGCAGGTGGAGGTAAACAAAAAGGATGGTCGCGCGGCGAGACGCGCGACAAAGCTCTCTAAAACAAATTAAAAAGTTAACGACTCGTCGCGCGACCGAGCACGCAACGAGACACTTCGCCTTAGATACGAGGAGACGTTAAACGTCGCGCGACGAAGCGCACGACGGCATACGTCGACTAAACTGAGTCCAAAGTGGAACGTCGCGTGAATACACACGCGGCGTTACACCTTAAACAACCTGAAACAAAAATGGATCGTCACGCGATGAAGCGCACGACGCAACACAAGATAGAATCTGAATTTAGACAAACCGTCGCGCGGCGAAGCGCGCGACGCAACACGCTAATTAACGAATAATCACCGCGAGCGCGGGCGAGCGAAGATACGGTCGGGCGAGGCCGGGACGGGAACGGGCGGCCGAACGGGGGGAAGGGCGGTTGAACCGGCCAGGGGGCGGTTGAACAGGCCGAGGACGGCCGAGCCGGGGGCGGGGGCGCGCGGGCGAGCGGGGTCGCGCGAGGGGAGGTCGGGGACGGGCGCCGCCGCGCCGGGGAGGGCCGAGCGGGGGCCGAACGCCGCCGGGGAGGGAGGGGGAGGGGCCGAGCGGGGGGCCGAGCGGGGGCCGAGCGCCGCCGGGGAGGCCGGGCGGGGCCGAGCGCCGCCGAGCGCCGTCGGGGAGCGGCCGAGCGGGCGGGCCGGGGCGCCGCCGCGGGGAGCCGAGCGGGGGGCCGGGGCGGGCAGGGGCCGCGCCACCGTGCCGAGGGGGCCGAGCGGGGGCCGCGCCGCCGGGGAGGGAGGCCGGGGACGGGGAGCCGAGCGCCGCCGCGGGAGGGAGGGGGGAGGGGCCGAGCGGGGGGCCGAGCGGGGGCCGAGCGGGGCCGAGCGCCGCCGGGGAGCGGCCGAGCGGGCGGGCCGGGGCGCCGCCGCGGGGAGCCGAGTGGGGGGCCGGGGCGGGCAGGGGCCGCGCCACCGCGCCGAGGGGGCCGAGCGGGGGCCGCGCCGCCGGGGAGGGAGGCCGGGGACGGGGAGCCGAGCGCCGCCGCGGGAGGGAGGCCGGGCGGGCGAGCCGGGGGCGGGCGCCGAGCGCCGCCGCGGGGAGGGCCGAGCGGGCGGGTCGAGCGCCGCCGCGGGAGGGGCCGAGCGGGCGGGCAGGGGCGCCGCCGCGCCGGGCAGGGACGGGGTCGGGCGCGGGTAGGGGGAAGAGGGAGGGCGCGCGCGCGGGGGAGAAGAGGGGGGAGAGGGAGAGAGAGAGAAGAAGGGGAGGGGAGGGGAGGGGAGCTCACCTCGGGGTCCAAAATCCGGTGATCGCCGTCTCCAAATCCTAGGGCACCATGGGGAGAGAGAGGTGGAAGAGGGAGAGGGAAGTTGTTGCGCGGGAGATCCAAATGAGAGAGAGAGAGGAGGGGGGGGGGCGCATGGGGGGGTTTTGGGCGCCAGGGGCGCGCAGGCCGGGGCGGGCCGGGCCGCTTCGCGGATCGAAAACCCACGACAAGCGCGGACCACTAAACGAACTTAAAACGCGAATCAAAATCCGGAACGGAACGAGACGAACACTCAACATCAGACAAAGAAATGTGCTTCGGCATGATGCAACACCCATGACACTTAGGTTTTGGTTTATACATGACGCGGACACCTGCCGCTATACTGATTTGAAATTGGGAAGAAGGAGCAAAAGGGGAAAGAGAAAAGAGAGTAACGCCCGAATTTGGTGAGAGAAAAGAAGAAAAAATTCTACCCCAAATTCAGGGCGTTACAACCGGACAGTGTCCGGTGCGCCAGGCTGGCTCGAGCGAACTGACCGCTCTCGGGAATTCATCGGCGACGTACGGCTATAATTCACCGGACTGTCCGGTGTGCACCGGACTGTCCGGTGAGCCAACGGTCGGCCAGGCCAACGGTCGGCTGCGCGATCTGCGCAAGACACGTGGCCGAGCCAACGGTCGGGAGGGGGCACCGGACAGTGTCCGGTGCGCCAACGACTCCCAGGCGCCAACGGTCGGCTTCGCCAGGAAAGGAAAGAAATCCGCACCGGATAGTGTCCGGTGTGCACCGAACTGTCCGGTGCGCCACGTGACAGAAGGCAAGAATTGCCTTCCCAGATTGCTCTCAACAGCTCCTAGCTACCTTGGGGCTATAAAAGGGACTCCTAGGCGCATGGAGGAGTAAACCAAGCATTCCTTGAGCACTCTTGATCACTCACACTTCATTCTTGCGCACTTGTTCGACATTCTAGTGATTTGAGCTCCGTTCTAGTGTGCTAGTCTTTTGAGCTTAAGTCTGGGTCTTGTGTGTGCATATTTGCTGTGATCTTTGTGACTTGTGTGAGTTGCTAATCCCTCCCTTACTCCGTGCTTCTTTGTGAACATCTTTGTAAGGGCGAGAGACTCCAAGTTGTGGAGATTCCTCGCGAACGGGATTAAGAAAAGCAAAGCAAAACACCATGGTATTCAAGTGGGTCTTTGGACCGCTCGAGAGGGGTTGATTGCAACCCTCGTCCGTTGGGACGCCACAACGTGGAGTAGGCAAGCGTTGGTCTTGGCCGAACCACGGGATAAACCACTGTGCCATCTCTGTGATTGACTTCTTGTGGTTATTGTGTTTTGTTGAGACTCCTCTCTAGCCACTTGGCATTATTGGTACTAACTCCTAATCAAGTTTTGTGAGTTTAATTTCAAGTTTTACAGGATCACCTATTCACCCCCCCTCTAGGTGCTCTCAATTGGTATCAGAGCTGTTCTCTTCAAGAAGGGACTAATCGCCCGAAGAGATGGATCCTAAGGGAAAGGGGATGGTGGTCAACAACGAGAAGGAGTCTATCTTCAATGAGTCGAAAGATGACAAGCCCACCGACTCGGGTTCGGGCCACAAAAGAAAAGATGGGAGGAAGAAGAAGACAAGGCACATCAAGGAGATAGTCTACTACGACAGCGACGAATCTTCCTCTTCCCAAAAAGACGACGACGACTACGAGAAAAAGAAAACGGTCAATTCGAACTTTTCTTTTGATTACTCTCATATTCCTCAAAGTACAAATGCTCATTTATTATCCATTCCACTTGGTAAACCTCCTCATTTTGATGGAGAGGACTACAGATTTTGGAGTCACAAAATGCGTAGTCACTTGTTCTCTCTCCATCCGAGTATATGGGAGATTGTAGAGAGTGGAATGCACTTTGATAGTACGGATAATCCCATGGTCATTAATGAGCAAATTCACAAAAATGCACAAGCTACTACTGTTCTTCTAGCTTCATTGTGTAGGGATGAATACCACAAAGTGAGCGGCTTGGATAACGCCAAGCAAATTTGGGACACCCTCAAGATCTCTCATGAGGGGAACGACGTCACAATGCTCACCAAGATGGAGTTGGTGGAGGGCGAACTCGGGAGATTCGCGATGATAAGGGGAGAAGAGCCAACCCAAACGTACAACCGGCTCAAGACCCTTGTCAACAAGATAAGAAGCTATGGAAGCACGCGATGGACGGACCACGCCGTCGTCCGCCTAATGCTAAGGTCTTTTACTATCCTTGATCCTCATCTTGTGAACAATATTCGTGAGAATCCTAGGTACACCAAGATGACGCCCGAGGAGATACTTGGAAAGTTCGTGAGCGGGCGGATGATGATCAAGGAAGCTAGATACATGGATGACGCATTGAATGGCCCAATCCAAGAGCCTCAAACGATTGCTCTCAAAGCAACGAGGAGCAAGGAGGCGCTACCTAGCAAAGTGGTGCAAGTTGAGGTGGTCGGGCTCAATGATGAAGAGATGGCCCTCATCATCAAGCGCTTCAAGACGACACTAAAGGGTCGCAAGGGACAGCCAAGCAAGACCAAGACAAAGGGGAAGCGTTCATGCTTTAAATGCGGTAAGATTGGTCATTTTATTGCTAACTGTCCCGATAATGAAAGTGACCAGGAACAAGGGAGCAAGAGGGAAAAGAAGAAGGCATACAAGAAGGCAAAGGGCGAGGCACATATTGGAAAGGAGTGGGATTCGGATTGCTCCACGTCCGACTCCGACAACGAAGGACTCGCCGCCACTGCCTTCAATAAGTCATCCCTCTTCCCCAACGAGCATCACACTTGTCTCATGGCAAGGGAGAAGAAGGTAAGCACTCATGAAACTAGTACTTATGCTTCTTCAAGTGAGGATGAGTCTAGTGATGATGGTGAGATAGATTACTCATGCTTATTCAAGGGATTAGATAGATCTAAGATTGACAAGATTAATGAATTGATTGATGCTTTAAATGATAAGAATAGGCTACTAGAAAAGCAAGAGGATCTTTTTTATGAAGAACATGATAAGTTTGTAGAGGCACAAAAATCCCTTGCATTAGAAATTAAGAGGAATGAAATGCTTGCTTGTGAGTTGTCTACATGCCATGATTCTATTTCTAACTTAAAGAGCATAAATGATGATTTGAATGCTAAGTTAAAAATAACTAGTAAATCAACATCTTGTGTAGAAAATGATGTTATTTGCAATAGGTGTAAAGATTTTGATATTGAGGCTTGTAGTGAACACATAGCCTCTATTGCAAAATTAAATGATGAAATTGCTAGTCTTAATGCCCAACTTAAGACTAGCAAAAGTGAATTTGATAAGTTAAAATTTGCAAGGGATGCCTACATGATTGGTAGACACCCCTCAATTAAGGATGGACTTGGCTTCAAGAGAGAAGCCAAGAACTTAACAAGCCATAAGGCTCCCATCCCCGCCAAGGAGAAAGGGAAGGCCCCTATGGTTAGTAATGCTAAAAAGAATCATGCCTTCATGTACCATGATAGGAAATTTTCTAGAAATGTTCATTATGATAGGAGTTGTAATGCTTACAATTCAAATGCCATGGTTGCTTCTAGTTCCTCTATTATGCATGATAGAAATTTGGCTAGGAGAAATGTCATTAATCACATGTCTAGAAGAAATGTTGTTCATGTTTCAAGGAAAATAATTAATCAACCTTCTACAATTTATCATGCTAGTAATGCTTCATTTGCAATTTGTAGAAAGGATAGAAAGGTGATTGCTAGAAAATTAGGGGCAAAATGCAAGGGAGACAAAACTTGCATTTGGGTCCCTAAGGATATTTGTGCTAACCTTGTAGGACCCAACATAAGTTGGGTACCTAAGACCCAAGCCTAAAATTGCCTTGCAGGTTTATGCATCCGGGGGTTCAAGCTGGATTATCGACAGCGGATGCACAAACCATATGACGGGGGAAAAGAAGATGTTCACCTCCTACGTCAAAAACAAGGATTCCCAAGATTCAATAATATTCGGTGATGGGAACCAAGGCAAGGTAAAAGGGTTAGGTAAAATTGCAATCTCAAATGAGCACTCTATTTCTAATGTTTTTAGTTGAGTCTCTGGGATATAATTTACTATCTGTTAGTCAATTATGCAATATGGGATATAACTGTTTATTCACAAACATAGATGTGTCTGTCTTTAGAAGAAGTGATGGTTCACTAGCTTTTAAGGGTGTATTAGACGGCAAACTTTACTTAGTTGATTTTGCAAAAGAAGAGGTCGGTCTAGATGCATGCTTAATTGCTAAGACTAGCATGGGCTGGCTGTGGCATCGCCGCTTAACACATGTGGGGATGAAGAACCTTCACAAGCTTCTAAAGGGAGAACACGTGATAGGTTTAACTAACGTGCAATTCGAAAAAGATAGACCTTGTGCAGCTTGTCAAGCAGGTAAACAAGTAGGAGGAGCACATCACAGCAAGAATGTGATGACCACATCAAGACCCCTGGAACTGCTACATATGGACCTCTTCGGACCTGTCGCCTATCTAAGCATAGGAGGAAGTAAGTATGGTTTAGTTATTGTTGATGATTTTTCCCGCTTCACTTGGGTGTTCTTTTTGCAGGATAAGTCTGAAACCCAAGGGATCCTCAAGCGCTTCCTAAGGAGAGCTCAAAATGAGTTTGAGCTCAAGGTGAAGAAGATAAGAAGCGACAATGGGTCCGAGTTCAAGAACCTTCAAGTGGAGGAGTACCTTGAGGAGGAAGGGATCAAGCACGAGTTCTCCGCTCCCTACACACCACAACAAAATGGTGTAGTAGAGAGGAAGAACAGGACACTTATCGATATGGCGAGGACGATGCTTGGAGAGTTCAAGACCCCCAAGCGCTTTTGGTCGGAAGCCGTGAACACGGCTTGCCACGCCATCAACAGGGTCTACCTTCATCGCCTCCTCAAGAAGACGTCGTATGAGCTACTAACCGGTAACAAACCCAATGTTTCGTATTTTCGAGTTTTTGGGAGTAAATGCTACATTCTAGTGAAGAAGGGTAGGAATTCCAAATTTGCTCCCAAAGCTGTAGAAGGGTTTTTGTTAGGTTATGATTCAAATACAAAGGCGTATAGAGTCTTCAACAAGTCATCGGGTTTGGTTGAAGTCTCTAGCAATGTTGTATTTGATGAGACTAATGACTCTCCAAGAGAGCAAGTTGTTGATCTTGATGATGTAGATGAAGAAGATGTTCCGACGACCGCTATACGAACCATGGCGATTGGTGATGTACGACCACAGGAACAAAAGGAGCAAGATCAACCTTCTTCCTCAACAATGGTGCATCCCCCAACTCAAGAAGATGAACAGGTTCATCAAAAGGAGGCGTATGATCAAGGGGGAGCACAAGATGATCAAGTAATGGAGGAAGAAGCACAACCGGCACCTCCAACTCAAGTCCGAGCGATGATTCAAAGGGATCATCCCGTCGATCAGATTTTGGGTGACATAAGCAAAGGAGTAACTACTCAGTCTCGATTAGTTAATTTTTGTGAGCATTACTCCTTTGTCTCTTCTATTGAGCCTTTCAGGGTAGAGGAGGCCTTGCTAGATCCGGACTGGGTGTTGGCCATGCAAGAGGAGCTCAACAACTTCAAGAGGAATGAAGTTTGGACACTGGTGCCTCGTCCTAAGCAAAATGTTGTGGGAACCAAGTGGGTGTTTCGCAACAAACAAGACGAGCACGGAGTGGTGACGAGGAACAAGGCTCGACTTGTGGCAAAAGGTTATGCCCAAGTCGCAGGTTTGGACTTCGAGGAGACTTTTGCTCCTGTGGCTAGGCTAGAGTCCATTCGTATTTTGCTAGCATATGCCGCTCACCATTCCTTCAGGTTGTTCCAAATGGATGTGAAGAGCGCTTTCCTCAACGGGCCAATCAAGGAGGAGGTGTACGTGGAGCAACCCCCTGGCTTCGAGGATGAACGACACCCCGACCACGTGTGTAAGCTCTCTAAGGCGCTCTATGGACTTAAGCAAGCCCCAAGAGCATGGTATGAATGCCTTAGAGACTTTTTAATTGCTAATGCTTTCAAGGTTGGGAAAGCTGACCCAACTCTTTTTACTAAGACTTGTGATGGTGATCTTTTTGTGTGCCAAATTTATGTCGATGACATAATATTTGGTTCTACTAACCAAAAGTCTTGTGAAGAGTTTAGCAGGGTGATGACTCAGAAATTCGAGATGTCAATGATGGGCGAGTTAAGCTACTTCCTTGGGTTCCAAGTGAGGCAACTCAAGGATGGAACCATCATCTCTCAAACCAAGTACACGCAGGACTTGATCAAGCGGTTTGGGATGAAGGACGCCAAGCCCGCAAAGACTCCGATGGGAACCGACGGACACACCAACCTCAACAAAGGAGTTGTACAAGCATTCCCCGGATCTCACAATCTCAAAGGAAATTTGAAAGGGAAAAGGTGGACTTGGACCATGAAAGACTTCCACTGCACTCCGATGAGAGGGTAACTTATTCCAAGTTCATCTCATGTACTCTTATTGCCTTTATATTCTTACTGAAGATTTTGGTGAGGCAATGGGGTTCTAGGGCCAAGATTGATCCCGTTTTGGTGCTTGATGCCAAAGGGGGAGAAAATAAAGGCCAAAGCAATAAATGGATCAGCTACCACTTGAGAATTTTGAAAAAGTAGAGTTAGAGTTTTTGTTTGTCAAAATACTCTTGTTTGTCTCTTATTCTCAAAAGTTGGCCTCTTGTGGGGAGAAGTGTTGATTATGGGAAAAAGGGGGAATTTTTACTCTTGTTTGTCTCTTATTCTCAAAAGTTGGCCTCTTGTGGGGAGAAGTGTTGATTATGGGAAAAAGGGGGAGTTTTTGAAATCCTTGATCAATTTCTTTTGGAATACCTCTCTTTATGTCTCTACAAGTGTGTTTGATTTAGAGATAGGAATTTGAGGTTGATTTGCAAAAACAAACCAAGTAGTGGCAAAGAATGATCCATATATGCCAAGGTTGATTCAAAACAAAAATGAGTTTTTATTTGCATTGAAATTGCACTTGTTCTAGTTGCTTTATGTTGTGTTGGCATAAATCACCAAAAAGGGGGAGATTGAAAGGGAAATGTGCCCTTGGGCCATTTCTAAGTATTTTGGTGATTGAGTGCCAATACAAGTGCTTTTGTATTGATATATGCAATGTGGTGGACAAAGTGCAAATCATGTCAAAAGGTATGTTTCTCAGACTTAGTACATTGTTTTTTAGACTAATGTATTGTGTCTAAGTGCTGGAAACAGGAAAAGAACAATTAGAAATATCTTGGCCCGAGCAGCCAAGACTCTGCTCAGTCTGGGAGCACCGGACTGTCCGGTGGTGCACCGGACAGTGTCCGGTGTGCCAGGCTGGCTCGAGCAAACTGGCCGCTCTCGGGAATTCATCGGCGACGTACGGCTATAATTCACCGGACTGTCCGGTGTGCACCGAACTGTCCGGTGAGCCAACGGTCGGCCAGGCCAACGGTCGGTTGCGCGATCTGCGCAAGACACGTGGCCGAGCCAACGGTCGGGAGGGGGCACCGGACTGTCCGGTGTGCACCGGACAGTGTCCGGTGTGCACCGGACAGTGTCCGGTGCGCCAACGACTCCCAGGCGCCAACGGTCGGCTTCGCCAGGAAAGGAAAGAAATCCGCACCGGACAGTGTCCGGTGTGCACCGGACTGTCCGGTGCGCCACGTGACAGAAGGCAAGAATTGCCTTCCCAGATTGCTCTCAACGGCTCCTAGCTAGCTTGGGGCTATAAAAGGGACCCCTAGGCGCATGGAGGAGTAAACCAAGCATTCCTTGAGCACTCTTGATCACTCACACTTCATTCTTGCGCACTTGTTCGACATTCTAGTGATTTGAGCTCCGTTCTAGTGTGCTAGTCTTTTGAGCTTAAGTCTGGGTCTTGTGTGTGCATATTTGCTGTGATCTTTGTGACTTGTGTGAGTTGCTAATCCCTCCCTTACTCTGTGCTTCTTTGTGAACATCTTTGTAAGGGCGAGAGACTCCAAGTTGTGGAGATTCCTCGCGAACGGGATTAAGAAAAGCAAAGCAAAACACCGTGGTATTCAAGTGGGTCTTTGGACCGCTTGAGAGGGGTTGATTGCAACCCTCGTCCGTTGGGACGCCACAACGTGGAGTAGGCAAGCGTTGGTCTTGGCCGAACCACGGGATAAACCACTATGCCATCTCTGTGATTGACTTCTTGTGGTTATTGTGTTTTGTTGAGACTCCTCTCTAGCCACTTGGCATTATTGGTACTAACTCCTAATCAAGTTTTGTGAGTTTAATTTAAAGTTTTACAGGATCACCTATTCACCCCCCCTCTAGGTGCTCTCACTATGCATGCCTTCACTGCATTCTTCCTTTGTTATGAGCGCTTAATCTATTACTTTCTATGCATGCCTTCACTTCATTATTCTTTTGTTATGAGCGCTTAATCTATTACTTGAAAGGGAAATGTGCCCTTGGGCCATTTCTAAGTATTTTGGTGATTGAGTGCCAACTCAAGTGCTTAAAATGTGAATTTATGGAATGGATGAACAAAGTGCAAATCAAGAGCAAAGGTATGTTTCTAAGTCTTAGTACATTGGTTTTGTGTACTAATATACTTGTCTAAGTATTGGAAACAGGAAGAAAAAGAAAAGAAAAAAGTGGCTGTGTACAGCCAAGGGGCTGTTTCGGTCTGGGGCACCGGACTGTCCGGTGGTGCACAGGACAGTGTCCGGTGCGCCAGGCTGCCTCGGCCGAACAGGCCGCTCTCGGGAATTCGCCGACGGCGTACGGCTAAAATTCACCGGACTGTCCGGTGTGCACCGGACTGTCCGGTGAGCCAACGGTCGGCCGGGCAAACGGTCGGCCGCGCGATCTGCGCGGGACACGTGGCCGAGCCAACGGTCGGGAAGGGGCACCGGACTGTCCGGTGTGCACCGGACATGTCCGGTGCGCCAACGGCTCCCGCATCTGCAACGGTCGACTGCGCTGTTTAAGGAAGGAAATCGGGCACCGGACAGTGTCCGGTGTGCACCGGACTGTCCGGTGCACCCGACGACAGAAGGCAAGTTTGGCCTTCTGGAATTGCTCTCAACGGCTCCTAGCTGCCTTGGGGCTATAAAAGGGACCCCTAGGCGCATGGAGGAGAATACCAAGCAACCTTTGAGCATTCTTGATCATCCACACTCAGTCTTTGCGCATCCGTTTGTTATTCTAAGTGATTCGAGCTCCGTTCTAGTGAGAACTTTGGGATAGTCTTTTGAGCTCGATTCTTGGCCGTGTGTGTGCGCATTTTGCTGTGGATTTGTGTGTGTTGCTTCTCTCCCTTACTCTGTATTTCTCTGTGAATCTCAAGTGTAAGGGCGAGAGACTCCAAGTTGTGGAGATTCCTTGCAAACGGGAAATTGAAAGGAAAAGCATAACACTGTGGTATTCAAGTTGATCATTGGATCACTTGAGAGGAGTTGAGTGCAACTCTCGTCCGTTGGGACGCCACAACGTGGAGTAGGCAAGTTTTGTACTTGGCCGAACCACGGGATAAATCACTGTGTCTTCTCTGTGTTGAACTCCTTGTGGTTATCATATTGTGCAAGATCTTCTCTTTAGCCACTTGGCATTAACTGTGCTTACGCTTAATCAAAGTTTTGTGGCTTAAGTTTTGAAGTATATAGGATCACCTATTCACCCCCCCTCTAGGTGCTCACAATTGGTATCAGAGCCGTTCTCTTCAAGAAAGGGACTAACCGCCCGAAGAGATGGATCCTAAGGGGAAGGGAATCGTGATCAACGATAAGGAGAAGGAGTCCTTCGTCAACGAGCCAAAGGATGACAAGTCAAACGACTCGGGCTCGGGTCATGGACGAAAAGATGGGAAGAAGAAGAAGACAAGGCGCATCAAGGAGATTGTCTACTACGACAGCGACGAATCTTCCTCTTCCCAAAAGGACGATGACAACGACTACAGGAAGACGGTCAATTCAAACTTTTCATTTGATTATTCTCGTATTCCACATAGTTCGAATTCGCATTTGCTTTCCATTCCTCTCGGCAAACCTCCACACTTTGATGGGGAGGACTACGGATTTTGGAGTCACAAAATGCGTAGTCATTTATTCTCTCTCCATCCAAGCATATGGGAGATCGTAGAGAATGGAATGAAATTTGATAGCTCGGATAGCCCTATGTTTATTAATGAACAAATTCATAAAAATGCACAAGCTACTACTGTGTTGCTAGCCTCTTTGTGCAGGGACGAGTACAATAAGGTGAGCGGCTTGGACAATGCCAAGCAGATATGGGACACCCTCAAGATTTCTCACGAGGGGAACGACATCACAAAGCTCACCAAAATGGAGTTGGTGGAGGGCGAGCTTGGAAGGTTTGCAATGATAAGGGGCGAGGAGCCAACCCAAACATACAACCGGCTCAAGACCCTTATCAACAAAATAAGGAGCTACGGAAGCACGCGATGGACGGATCACGACGTCGTCCGCCTAATGCTAAGGTCATTCACCGTTCTTGATCCTCATCTCGTGAACAATATTCGTGAGAATCCCAGGTACACGAAGATGACGCCCGAGGAGGTACTCGGAAAATTCGTAAGCGGGCGGATGATGATCAAGGAGGCAAGATACGTGGACGACGCCTTGAATGGACCGATCAACGAGCATCAACCCCTTGCTCTCAAGGCAACAAGAAGCAAGGAGGCGCTACGTAGCAAGGTGGCACAAATTGAGGCGGCCGGACTTAATGATGAAGAGATGGCTCTCATCATCAAACGCTTCAAGACGGTGCTAAAAGGTCACAAGGGGCAGCCAAGCAAGACCAAGACAAAGGGGAAGCGCTCATGCTTCAAGTGCGGTAAGATTGGTCATTTTATCGCTAACTGCCCCGATAACGATAGTGACCAGGAACAGGGGAACAAGAGGGAAAAGAAGAAGAATTACAAGAAGGCCAAGGGCGAGGCACACATCAGAAAGGAGTGGGATTCGGATTGCTCCTCTGACTCCGACAATGAAGGACTCGCCGCCACCGCCTTCAACAAGTCATCCCTCTTCCCCAACGAGCGTCACACATGCCTTATGGCAAGGGAGAAGAAGGTGAGTACTCGAGACTCCACTTATGCTTCTTCTAGTGATAATGAGTCTAGTGATGATGATGACATAGACTATTCATGCTTATTCAAGGGCTTAGACAGATCTAAAATTGATAAGATTAATGAGTTGATTGATGCCTTGAATGACAAGAATAGATTACTGGAAAAACAAGAGGACCTTTTATATGAAGAGCATGACAAATTTGTAGAAGCACAAAAATCCCATGCTTTAGAAGTTAAGAGAAATGAAATGCTTTCTTGTGAATTATCTTCTTGCCATGAGACAATTTCTAGCTTAAAGAGCATAAATGATGATTTAAATGCTAAGCTAGAAAAATCTAGTAAATTAACATCTTGTGTAGAACATGTTGTGATTTGCACTAGGTGTAAAGACTTTAATGTTGATGCTTGTAGTGAACACCTAGAGTGCATTTCTAAATTAAATGATGAAGTAGCTAGTCTTAATGCCCAACTTAAGACTAGCAAGAGTAATTTGGATAAACTAAAATTTGCAAGGGATGCCTACACAATTGGTAGACACCCCTCAATTAAGGATGGGCTTGGCTTCAAGAGGGAAGTCAAGAACTTGACAAGCCATAAGGCTCCCATCTCCGCCAAGGAGAAAGGGAAGGCCCCTATGGCTAGTAGTGTGCAAAAGAACCATGCTTTTATGTACCATGATAGGAGACAAACTAGAAATGCTTATAGGAGTTTTAATGCTTATGATGATTTTGATTCTCATGTCATGTTTGCTTCTAGTTCTTCCTATGTGCATGATAGAAATGTTGATAGGAGAAATGTTGTTCATAATATGCCTAGGAGAAATGTTGTTAATATTCCTAGAAAAGTTATGAATGGACCTTCTACAATTTATCATGCACTAAATGCTTCCTTTGCTATTTGTAGAACGGATAGGAAAATAGTTGCTAGGAAGTTAGGGGCAAAATGCAAGGGAGACAAAACTTGCATTTGGGTCCCTAAGGAAATTTGCACTAACCTTGTAGGACCCAACAAGAGTTGGGTACCTAAGTCCCAAGCCTAAATTTGCCTTGCAGGTTTATGCATCCGGGGGTTCAAGCTGGATTATCGACAGCGGATGCACAAACCATATGACGGGGGAGAAGAAGATGTTCACCTCCTACGTCAAGAATAAGGATTCCCAAGATTCAATTATATTCGGTGATGGGAATCAAGGCAAGGTGAAAGGGTTAGGTAAAATTGCAATTTCTAATGAGCATTCTATCTCTAATGTATTTTTAGTAGAGAGTCTTGGATATAATTTGCTATCTGTTAGTCAATTATGTCATATGGGATATAACTGTCTATTTACAAATGTAGATGTGTCTGTCTTTAGAAGAAGTGATGGTTCACTAGCTTTTAAGGGTGTATTAGACGACAAACTTTATTTAGTTGATTTTGCAAAAGAAGAGGCCGGTCTAGATGCATGCTTAATAGCTAAGACTAGCATGGGCTGGTTGTGGCATCGCCGCTTAGCACATGTGGGGATGAAGAACCTTCACAAGCTTCTAAAGGGAGAACACGTGATAGGTTTGACTAACGTGCAATTCGAAAAGGATAGACCTTGTGCAGCTTGTCAAGCAGGTAAACAAGTGGGAGGAGCACATCACAGCAAGAATGTGATGACTACTTCAAGACCCCTGGAGCTGCTGCATATGGACCTCTTCGGACCCGTCGCCTATCTGAGCATAGGAGGGAGTAAGTATGGTCTAGTTATTGTTGATGACTTTTCCCGCTTCACTTGGGTGTTCTTTTTGCAGGATAAGTCTGAAACCCAAGGGACCCTCAAGCGCTTCCTCAGGAGAGCTCAAAATGAGTTTGAGCTCAAGGTGAAGAAGATAAGGAGCGACAACGGGTCCGAGTTCAAGAACCTTCAAGTGGAGGAGTTCCTTGAGGAGGAAGGGATAAAGCACGAGTTCTCCGCTCCCTACACACCACAACAAAATGGTGTGGTAGAAAGGAAGAACAGGACGCTCATCGATATGGCGAGAACGATGCTAGGAGAATTCAAGACCCCCGAGTGCTTTTGGTCGGAAGCCGTGAACACGGCTTGCCACGCCATCAACAGGGTCTACCTTCATCGCCTCCTCAAGAAGACGTCGTATGAGCTTCTAACCGGTAACAAACCCAATGTATCTTATTTTCGTGTATTTGGGAGCAAGTGCTACATTCTAGTGAAGAAGGGTAGAAATTCTAAGTTTGCTCCCAAAGCTGTAGAAGGGTTTTTGTTAGGTTATGACTCAAATACAAAGGCGTATAGAGTCTTCAACAAATCATCGGGTTTGGTTGAAGTCTCTAGCGACGTTGTATTTGATGAGACTAATGGCTCTCCAAGAGAGCAAGTTGTTGATTGTGATGATGTAGATGAAGAAGATGTTCCGACGGCCGCTATACGAACCATGGCGATTGGAGAAGTGCGGCCACAGGAACAAGATGAACGAGATCAAACATCTTCCTCAACTATGGTACTACCCCCAACTCAAGACGATGAACAGGTTCATCAACAGGAGGCGTGTGATCAAGGGGGAGCACAAGATGATCGTGTGATGGAGGAAGATGCGCAACCAGCTCCTCCAACCCAAGTTCGAGCGATGATTCAAAGGGATCATCCCGTCGACCAAATTCTGGGTGACATTAGCAAGGGAGTAACTACTCGATCTCGATTAGTTAATTTTTGTGAGCATTACTCCTTTGTCTCTTCTATTGAGCCTTTCAGGGTAGAGGAGGCCTTGCTAGATCTGGACTGGGTGTTGGCCATGCAGGAGGAGCTCAACAACTTCAAGAGAAATGAAGTTTGGACGCTGGTGCCTCGTCCGAAGCAAAATGTTGTGGGAACCAAGTGGGTGTTCCGCAACAAACAGGACGAACACGGGGTGGTGACGAGAAACAAGGCTCGACTTATGGCAAAAGGTTATGCCCAAGTCGCAGGTTTGGATTTCGAGGAGACTTTTGCTCCTGTGGCTAGGCTAGAGTCTATTCGTATCCTGCTAGCATATGCCGCTCACCATTCTTTCAGGCTGTTCCAAATGGATGTGAAGAGCGCTTTCCTCAACGGGCCGATCAAGGAGGAGGTGTACGTGGAGCAACCCCCTGGCTTCGAGGATGAACGGTACCCCAACCACGTGTGTAAGCTCTCTAAGGCGCTCTATGGACTTAAGCAAGCCCCAAGAGCATGGTATGAATGCCTTAGAGACTTTCTAATTGCTAATGCTTTCAAGGTTGGGAAAGCCGATCCAACTCTTTTTACTAAGACATGTGATGGTGATTTGTTTGTGTGCCAAATTTATGTCGATGACATAATATTTGGTTCTACTAACCAAAAGTCTTGTGAAGAGTTTAGCAGGGTGATGACGCAGAAATTCGAGATGTCGATGATGGGCGAGTTGAACTACTTCCTTGGGTTCCAAGTGAAGCAACTCAAGGACGGCAACTTCATCTCCCAAACGAAGTACACGCAAGATCTGCTAAAGCGGTTTGGGATGAAGGACGCCAAGCCCGCAAAGACTCCGATGGGGACCGACGGACACACCGACCTCAACAAAGGAGGTAAGTCCGTTGATCAAAAAGCATACCGGTCAATGATAGGTTCTTTGCTTTACTTATGTGCTAGTAGACCGGATATTATGCTTAGCGTATGCATGTGTGCTAGATTTCAATCCGATCCTAAGGAGTGTCACTTAGTGGCGGTAAAGCGAATTCTTAGATATTTGGTTGCTACGCCTTGCTTCGGGCTCTGGTATCCAAAGGGGTCTACCTTTGACTTAGTTGGATACTCAGACTCCGACTATGCTGGATGTAAGGTCGATAGGAAGAGTACATCAGGGACGTGCCAATTCTTAGGAAGGTCCCTGGTGTCATGGAACTCTAAGAAACAAACCTCCGTTGCCCTATCCACCGCTGAGGCCGAGTACGTTGCCGCAGGTCAGTGTTGCGCGCAACTACTTTGGATGAGGCAAACCCTCCGGGACTTTGGCTACAATCTGAGCAAAGTCCCACTCCTATGTGACAATGAGAGTGCTATCCGCATGGCGGAGAATCCTGTTGAGCACAGCCGCACAAAGCACAAACACATCCGACATCACTTTTTGAGAGACCACCAGCAAAAGGGAGATATCGAAGTGTTTCATGTTAGCACCGAGAACCAGCTAGCCGATATCTTCACTAAGCCTCTAGATGAGAAGACCTTTTGCAGGTTGCGTAGTGAGCTAAATATCTTAGATTCGCGGAACTTGGATTGAATTATAGCATACATGTGTTTATGCCCTTGATCAGGTTCATTCTGCATTTTGTTGCTTATTGTGGTGCTCAAGTTGTACAAACACTCCCTGGACCTCACAAGTCCGTTGCAAAGTGATGCACATGTTTAGGGGGAGATGTGTTACAACTTGACCCTTTCGAGACTAACCATGTGCTTGAGTTTGATGATTTAGTCTCGAAGGAGAATTGAAAGGGAAAAGGTGGACTTGGATCATGAAAGACTTCCACTGCACTCCGATGAGAGGGTAACTTATTCCAAGTTCATCTTTAGACTCTTATTGCCTTTGTATTCTTATTGAAGATTTTGGTGAGGCAATGGGGTTAATGGGCCAAGATTGATCCCGTTTTGGTGCTTGATGCCAAAGGGGGAGAAAATAAAGGCCAAAGCGATAAATGGATCAGCTACCACTTGAGAGATTTTGAAAATAGTAGAATAGAGTTTTTGTTTTGTTAAACTCTTTTATTGTCTCTCTTGTCAAAAGTTGGCTTCGTATGGGGAGAAATATTGATTATGGGAAATAGGGGGAGTTTTTGAAATCTTTGATCAATCTCTTTCGGAATGACTCTCTTTATGCCTCAATATGTGTGTTTGACATAGAGATAGAGATTTGAGTTTGATTTCCAAAAACAAACCAAGTGGTGGCAAAGGATGATCCATATATGCCAAAATTGAGTCAAAATCAATTTGAAGTTTATTTGAAGTGATTTCGCACTTGTTTTAGTTGCTTTATGTTGTGTTGGCATAAATCACCAAAAAGGGGGAGATTGAAAGGGAAATGTGCCCTTGGGCCATTTCTAAGTATTTTGGTGATTGAGTGCCAACTCAAGTGCTTAAAATGTGAATTTATGCAATGGATGAACAAAGTGCAAATCAAGAGCAAAGGTATGTTTCTAAGTCTTAGTACATTGGTTTTGTGTACTAATATACTTGTCTAAGTGTAACGCCCCGAATTTTGCAGTTGAATTTTTTTTTCTTTTCTTTACTCGCCAAATTCGGGCGTTACCTTTTCTTTTTCTTTTTGCCCTCGCTAGACCTTGACTTTTTCCAAAGCTAGCGGGATTCGGTTTGGAATTCCCGTGTAAAGAAAAACTCTAAAAAAAATACTTTATGTGGTTTGATGCACCATGCCGAGCTATGCATTCTTTGATTGTTTGAAAGTGCAAATGCATTCATCTAGGAAGATCGGATTTCGAAAGCAGGGAAATAATCTTTTCTTTTTCTTTCTCTTTCTTTCTCTCTCCCTCTTCCCCTTTCCCTCTCTCCCGCGCCATGGGCTCCTTGGCCGGCCCAGCCGCCCCTTGGCCGGCCCAAGCCCCCTGCGCGCCCCCCCCTCTTGGGCCTTGGCAGGCCCAGCCGCCCCCCACCTCCCCTTTTTTTCCCCAATTCCCTCTCCCTCTCTCTCTCTCCCTCTCATTTTCCCTCTCTCTCCCTAAGCCGCCGCCCCTACCCCTCTGCCCTAACCGCCGCCGCCCCCTGCTCGGCCGCCGCCCTTGCCGTCGGCCGCCCATCGCCGGTGAGCCCCCCCCCTTTCCCTCTCCTCCCTCCCTCTCCCCTCTCCCCTCCTCCCTCCCCTTGGCAGCCCAGCCGCCCGGCCACCCCTGGCCGCGCCCCTGGCCGCCCCCAGCCCAGCCGTCGGCCGCGCCCTGGCCCCAGCCGCGCCCTGGCCGGCCCCGGCCGCGCCCAGCCGCGCCCCCGGCCCGCCCTGGCCGCGCCCTCGGCTGCCCCTGGCCCCTGGCCGCCCGCCAGCCGCCCCCTGCCCGCTGGTTCGGCCGCGCCCCTGGCCGGCCCAGCCGCTCGCCCAGCCGGCCGGTTCAACCGCCCTAGGGCCGGTTCAACCGCCCCCCCTGTTTTTTTATTTTTTTTATTTTATTTTATTTACTTTCTATGATCATAATTACCTTATTTTGGGTAGACTAATCATGGTTCATGCTATGGAAATGAGAAGTTTAATTTAGAATTTCGTTGCGCTAGTTGATTCATTCAGTTAATTGTTTATCCCGTGCAATGTTAATCAACTTAAAATGATTAGGTTCCCACTAGTGCATATAACAGAATTCTTTTGTTAGGAACCTATTGAAACTAGAGTGCGTAATTTAACTAATCATTAGTGCATAAACTTTAACCCCCCTGCGAGACCCTTTTCCCGTTTCTTTCTAACCATAACAAATGCAATGTCAAATGTCATACTTGATGCATATTCGCTTTATTTGTTCCCTTGTATGGTGTACTGTTCTTTTGTATTAAATATGTGGATGGATGTATGTATGTTTGCGCTCGCATAGAGAACGATCCGGTCGAAGAGCCCGAGGAATTCGCAGGAGAAGCCCCTGAGCAGCAGTCGGTTGGTGGAGGCAAGTGTCCTTTGACCTATCTCTGTCCTAATCATTCTTTAATTCACCTCCCGCATCACACATTTATACCTAAGGATTGACTAGCTTTTTGTTATCCATGTCCTTGTTTACCTATTTGGGTTGGATTATTACTGCTTAGTTTGATGCTATTGCTCAACTTTAATCAATGAACATGATGTGGTTATCTATGATACGCTGTTTTCCCGTTCTTATTTATGATTATACTTGTGGCATTTAAGGGGATTCGAGCGGTTTCTCGAGTGCCTCTCCGTAAGGACCTGTTCAATGGATGACCGCCCGGGAAAACAGTGCAACCATGAGGGTGGAATGGGGTGCCCTTAGCTGAATAATTAGAGGATCCGGGGTGTAGTTCGCTTCGCCGTCGTGCCGTCAATGGGGCTCGGTGTATGCGGCTCGCTCTGCCAAGGTTGATTTGTCCCTTGGGGAGGAGTGTGGTACATTTAGGAAACCTAACGGGTGGCTACAGCCCCGGGGAATCTTTGTAAAGGCTTCGTAGTGAATCCTTGGCCATTCACCTCGGGAGTGAATAAGGGTCTTGCAAGCCCGGGCCAGAGAGGGAATCACGGCTTGTGGGTAAAGTGCACAACCTCTGCAGAGTGTTATGAAACTGATATATCAGCCGTGCTCGCGGTTATGAGCGGCCAAGGGAGCTCCAGAGATTAGTGATACTTGATCAGAGATACTTTGGTACAGGTGACAATGAGATTGATGGTTCTGATTACGATTATGGTATTGGTAAGTGGTATTCTTTCCGTTTGGAAAGGATACATTGGGCTAATAACTTGGGTTAATGTTAAAACCTGGCTTTCTACTAGTAAGTAATAACCTGACCAACTAAAAGCAACTGCTTGACTTATCCCCACATAAAGCTAGTCCACTACAGCCAAACAGGATACTTGCTGAGTATGTTGATGTGTACTCACCCTTGCTCTACACACCAAACCCCCCCCCCAGGTTGTCAGCATTGCAACCACTGCTCAGGCGAAGATGAAGCTGTGGAAGGAGACTTCCAGGAGTTCCAAGACTACGACGAGTTCTAGGTGTGGGTTAGCGGCAACCCCCCAGTCGGCTGCCTGTGAAGGCCGCGTTATCTACGTTTCTTTTCCGCACTTTGATTTATTGTAAGAACGATATGGACGTCTCAGACGTATGATGTAATCGACTATTTCCCTTATTAATACTATTTTGAGCACTGTGTGATGATGTCCATATTATGTAACTGCTGTGTACGTGAATAACTGATCCTGGCACGTACATGGTTCGCATTCGGTTTGCCTTCTAAAATCGGGTGTGACATAAGTGGTATCAAAGCCGTGTTGACTGTAGGACCGCTAACCTAGAGTAGAATGGTCGTTCTAAGGATTATAGACCTCTGTCCCTACCTTGACTTTGATATCTCTTCAAAAGTTGGTCCTACCGACCAAACCTATGTTCTACTATATATTATACCTTGCTAAAAAATTGTGTTTCATTCTGATCCTTCATTTACTTATGATTCATTATTTGCTGGTCATATTAATTCTGTTCTCACCCTTTTGCTTGCGATGTCTTTTGTAGATGGCTCGACTTAGACACACTGCACGAAAGTCCGTCATCCCCTTCTTACCCTCCCGCCTTGCTGAGCGTCCGCTTCGCCGTCCCGTGGCCGGACAGTCCAGCCACTTGGAGAGACTACACCACCGCCTGCGTGAGGAGCAGGAACGTCGACGACAGGAGCAGCAGGGCTCTTCTTTCTCTCTCCACCAGGAGATAGAGTCTGTGAGGAGCTGCTCTCCTGTGCTTCCTCTGGAGGCGCCCCCTGCACCACCACTGGGCGCCCCAGCTTCTGGAGTAGCTGCTGGAGGAGACCCAGACGACGGAGATGGCGACGACAGCTCGAGCCACGACACCGACTTCTCTGCTAACCCTGAGCCGGAAGGATGGGTTGCTCGACCCATCACTCGCGACGCTGCTCGCGGGTGTCACTTCCACGATGCGCTCGACACCCTGCTACGTCGGGCATTTGACCGGCATACTTGGTCCGTCGAGTATCGCTGTGTGGTCTACCAGCATAGTCGCGGGGTCTACCCGGACCGCTGGGAGGTGACTTGCTTGGTGCGCTGCCCGGAGGACAGTCTCCAGGGTGCAGAGGCCTGCTCAGAGCACTATTTTATCTCTGAACGGGACTCAGCTGAGGCAGCCATGCAAGATGCTGCACGGCGTGCGCTTTCGCACTACTGCTCGGTTTTCGGTGGGGCAGTTGACGGTCTTGACCTGAAGTATTACCCCCGCCGTCCATCTGGCAGCACAGGAGGCGTGATTGTCTCACCTGTCGGTGAGGGCAATCCTAGGTTGAGCAGCACAGTCAACCTAGCCGCCGTGCTAAACACGGAGCTGGACCATGCATTAGACGAGCTGAGTAGGGCTCGTGCTGAGATCGCCCTGCTGCGGGCTGAGCGCGCGGAACGTCGTCATCTGGATGGTGGTTCCCCCGCTCCCGTCGGGACTCAGCACCCGTACCGCTCACCTCAGCGTGGACACCAGCCTTATGGCAATCCCGACTGCAAGACCAAGATAAATCTAGAACCATAGATCGCTAGAGTTGGATCTTGTAATTAATACGAAATATATGCATAGAAGCTTCAGTCTTAGCGTTAATCTCGGTCTTAGTTAGTCTTAGTTAGACAGGGTAGTTTGCTATATCCTGTGCATTTATGTTTGTCATGATGAACTATGTTTGGTTTGGATCTTTGTAATGATTGTCACCAGAGTGTGGGTATCCCCTGCATTTTGGTTTACATATTATGTTAATGGAGTTAGTTATATAGTTGGGAAACCTTTTATTCCACTTTCCTCTTGATCTGAGAAGCTGTGTGGTCTGTGTTGGAGATCAGTGAAGATGCTCACCTGCTCAGTGCTGTTGAAGAATTCTATACTCTTTTCTTATGCTGCAAGATTTGCCAGATCAGTTCTGATGTGTGGTTGCATTCTGCAGATGTCAGAGAACAGGCGCAGAGGAGGAAGGCGTGCTCAGCAGGAGCAAGCCGGTCAACAAGATGAGGCGCCCCAGCAGCAGCAGCTGCCACCCCCGCCCCCGATGTCGATCGAGCAGATGTTTCTGATGCAGACTCAGGCAGTTCAGGCCATCGGTCAGACTCTGGCCGCCATTCAGCAGCAGCAGCAGCAGCAAGCACCACCCCAGCCTCAGATGCCTCAGATGCCCCGAGACAAGCGTGCTGAATTCATGAGAGGTCATCCCCCAACGTTCGCTCACTCTTCTGACCCCATGGATGCTGAAGATTGGCTGCGCACTATGGAGCGGGAGTTGCATACCGCTCAGTGTGATGACAGGGAGAAAGTCTTGTATGGTCCCCGTCTGTTGAGAGGAGCAGCCCAATCATGGTGGGAGTCTTACCTCGCCACCCATGCCAACCCCGACACCATCACCTGGGAAGAATTCAGAGGTAGCTTTCGTCAGTACCACGTGCCTGCAGGTCTGATGACAGTGAAGAAGGAGGAGTTCCTGGCCCTTAAGCAAGGGTCATCATCTGTCAGTGAGTATCGAGACAGGTTTCTGCAATTGTCTCGCTATGCTCCTGAGGATGTCAACACTGACGCCAAGCGACAATACCGTTTTCTGAGAGGCTTGGTCGACCCCCTGCAGTATCAACTGATGAATCACACCTTCCCGACATTCCAGCACCTGATTGATAGAGCAATCATGACAGAAAGGAAGCGTAAGGAGATGGAAGATCGTAAGCGCAAGATCAGTGGACCCCAGCCTGGAAGCAGCAGCTGCCCTCGTTTTTCAGGCAATCAACCTCAGCAGTTCAGGCAGAACCAGCGTCCACCTCAGCAGCGTCAGCAGCATCAGCAGTTCCAAAGGCAGTATCCTCAGCATCAGTACCAGAACCGTCAGAGCAATCAGTCAGGAGGTCAGTTTCAAAGGCAGAATCAGCAAGCACCCCGTCTTCCTGCCCCAGCAAACCAGCAGAACAGTCAGGCAGCACCAGCTCAGGTTGGAAACAGGGCATGTTTCCACTGTGGAGAGCAGGGCCATTGGGTGATGCAATGTCCGAAGAAGGCAGCCCAGCAGCAGTCAGGCCCCAATGCCCCAGCAAAGCAGAATGTGTCTCAGCCTGGAGCAGGCAACCGCCCTCAACAGCGCTATAATCATGGAAGATTGAATCACTTGGAGGCTGAAGCAGTTCAGGAGACCCCCGGCATGATAGTAGGTATGTTCCCAGTCGACTCCCATATTGCAGAAGTGTTATTGGATACTGGAGCAACGCATTCTTTCATTACTGCATCATGGGTAGAAGCACATAATCTTCCAACTACTACCATGTCAACCCCCATTCAAATTGACTCAGCTGGTGGTAGAATTCGAGCTGATAGCATTTGTTTAAATATAAGTGTGGAAATAAGGGGGATAGCGTTTCCTGCCAACCTTATAGTAATGGGTACTCAGGGAATAGATGTCATCCTAGGGATGAATTGGTTAGATAAGTATCAGGCAGTTATCAGTTGTGATAAAAGGACAATAAAGTTGGTGTCCCCACTAGGAGAGGAAGTGGTGACCGAGTTAGTCCCGCCTGAGCCAAAGAAAGGAAGTTGTTATAAGATAGCTGTTGATAGCAGTGAAGCAGACCCGATCGAGAGCATCAAGGTTGTGTCCGAGTTCCCAGATGTGTTTCCAAAGGACTTACCGGGTATGCCACCAGAGCGGAAAGTTGAGTTTGCCATAGAGCTTCTTCCTGGAACCGCCCCCATCTTTAAGAGAGCTTACAGAATATCCGGACCAGAGTTGGTTGAGCTTAAGAAGCAGATTGATGAGCTGTCAGAGAAAGGTTACATTCGGCCAAGCACCTCGCCTTGGGCCGCCCCTGTCTTATTTGTGGAAAAGAAAGATGGCACCAAGAGGATGTGCATCGATTATCGAGCTTTGAATGAGGTCACGATCAAGAACAAGTATCCCTTGCCCAGAATAGAGGATCTGTTCGACCAGTTGAGAGGAGCCAGCGTGTTCTCCAAGATTGATCTGAGGTCAGGTTATCATCAGCTCAGGATCCGACCTTCGGACATTCCGAAGACGGCATTCATTTCCAAGTATGGTTTGTATGAGTTCACAGTGATGTCTTTTGGTTTGACCAATGCACCAGCGTTCTTTATGAATCTGATGAACAGTGTATTCATGGATTACCTTGATAAGTTTGTGGTGGTATTCATTGATGACATTCTGATTTATTCCCAAAGCGAAGAAGAGCACGCAGATCATTTGAGGATGGTATTGCAGAGATTGCGAGAGCACCAGTTGTATGCAAAGTTGAGTAAGTGTGAGTTCTGGATCAGTGAAGTCCTGTTTTTGGGTCACATAATCAACAAGGAAGGATTGGCTGTGGATCCGAAGAAAGTGGCAGACATTCTGAACTGGAAAGCGCCAACGGATGCTCGAGGAATCAAGAGCTTCATTGGAATGGCCGGATACTATCGGCGATTCATTGAAGGGTTTTCGAAGATTGCGAAGCCAATGACAGCGTTGCTAGGCAACAAGGTTGAGTTCAAATGGACCCAGAAATGTCAAGAGGCCTTTGAAGCGCTGAAAGAGAAGTTGACTACCTCGCCTGTCCTAATCTTGCCTGATGTGCACAAGCCCTTCTCGGTGTATTGTGATGCTTGTTACACAGGTTTGGGATGCGTGTTGATGCAAGAGGGAAGAGTTGTGGCTTACTCGTCCCGACAGCTGAAGGTTCATGAGAAGAACTACCCAATCCATGATCTAGAGTTGGCAGCAGTGGTTCACGCACTGAAGACATGGAGGCACTATCTGTATGGACAGAAATGCGATGTTTACACAGATCACAAGAGTCTGAAGTACATATTCACTCAGACAGAGCTGAACATGAGGCAACGAAGATGGTTAGAGCTGATCAAAGACTATGAGTTGGAGATTCATTACCATCCAGGCAAAGCAAACGTAGTGGCAGATGCTTTGAGCAGAAAGAGTCAAGTCAATCTGATGGTCGCTCGCCCGATGCCTTATGAGTTGGCCAAGGAGTTCGACAGGTTGAGTCTCGGGTTTCTGAACAATTCGCGAGGAGTCACAGTTGAATTGGAACCTACCTTGGAGCGAGAAATCAAAGAAGCGCAGAAGAATGATGAAAAGATCAGTGAGATTCGGCGATTGATTCTAGATGGCAGATGCAAAGATTTTCGAGAAGATGCTGAAGGCGTGATATGGTTCAAAGACCGCTTATGTGTTCCCAATGTCCAGTCTATTCGGGAGTTGATTCTCAAGGAAGCTCATGAGACAGCCTATTCGATTCACCCTGGTAGTGAGAAGATGTATCAGGATCTGAGGAAGAAATTCTGGTGGTACGGAATGAAGAGGAAAATCGCAGAGCATGTGGCTAAGTGCGATAGTTGTCGAAGAATTAAGGCAGAGCACCAGAGACCAGCTGGATTGTTGCAACCGTTGCAGATCCCTCAGTGGAAATGGGATGAAATTGGTATGGATTTCATAGTCGGATTGCCTCGCACTCGAGCCGGCTACGATTCTATTTGGGTAGTGGTGGACCGTTTGACCAAGTCAGCCCACTTCATACCTGTCAAGACCAGCTACAACAGTGCAGTATTGGCAGAGTTGTATATGTCTCGGATCGTTTGTCTTCATGGTGTGCCAAAGAAGATAGTGTCAGACAGAGGAACGCAGTTCACCTCTCATTTCTGGCAGCAGTTGCATGAAGCCTTGGGCACACATCTGAATTTCAGTTCAGCTTATCACCCGCAGACAGATGGCCAGACTGAAAGGACCAATCAAATTCTCGAAGATATGTTGAGAGCCTGTGCGTTGCAAGATCAGTCCGGATGGGACAAGCGATTGCCTTATGCAGAGTTTTCCTATAACAACAGTTACCAGGCCAGTTTGAAGATGTCACCGTTTCAGGCGCTTTATGGAAGGAGTTGTAGAACTCCGTTGCAATGGGATCAGCCTGGAGAGAAGCAAGTGTTTGGGCCAGACATTCTGCTTGAAGCCGAAGAGAACATCAAGATGGTCCGAGAGAATCTGAAGATAGCGCAATCGAGGCAGCGAAGCTATGCAGACACAAGAAGAAGAGAGCTGAGTTTTGAAGTCAGAGACTTTGTCTATCTGAAAGTGTCACCGATCAGAGGAGTCAGAAGATTCGGAGTGAAAGGAAAGCTAGCACCCCGCTACATTGGTCCGTACCAGATCCTCTCAAAGCGTGGAGAAGTGGCTTATCAGCTCAGCCTGCCAGAGAATTTGTCTGCTGTGCATGATGTCTTTCATGTGTCTCAGTTGAAGAAGTGCTTGCGTGTGCCAGAAGAGCAGTTGCCAGTGGAAGGTCTTGAGGTCCAGGAGGACTTGACCTATGTTGAGAAGCCAGCTCAGATCCTTGAGATTGCAGACAGAGTCACCCGAAGGAAGACCATCAGAATGTGCAAAGTCAGATGGAATCACCACTCTGAGGAAGAAGCAACCTGGGAGCGTGAAGATGATCTAGTGGCCAAGTACCCAGAGCTCTTTGCTAGCCAGCCCTGAATCTCGAGGGCGAGATTCTTTTAAGGGGGATAGGTTTGTAACGCCCCGAATTTTGCAGTTGAATTTTTTTTCTTTTCTTTACTCGCCAAATTCGGGCGTTACCTTTTCTTTTTCTTTTTGCCCTCGCTAGACCTTGACTTTTTCCAAAGCTAGCGGGATTCGGTTTGGAATTCCCGTGTAAAGAAAAACTCTAAAAAAATACTTTATGTGGTTTGATGCACCATGCCGAGCTATGCATTCTTTGATTGTTTGAAAGTGCAAATGCATTCATCTAGGAAGATCGGATTTCGAAAGCAGGGAAATAATCTTTTCTTTTTCTTTCTCTTTCTTTCTCTCTCCCTCTTCCCCTTTCCCTCTCTCCCGCGCCATGGGCTCCTTGGCCGGCCCAGTCGCCCCTTGGCCGGCCCAAGCCCCCTGCGCGCCCCCCCCTCTTGGGCCTTGGCAGGCCCAGCCGCCCCCCACCTCCCCTTTTTTTCCCCAATTCCCTCTCCCTCTCTCTCTCTCCCTCTCATTTTCCCTCTCTCTCCCTAAGCCGCCGCCCCTACCCCTCTGCCCTAACCGCCACCGCCCCCTGCTCGGCCGCCGCCCTCGCCGTCGGCCGCCCATCGCCGGTGAGCCCCCCCCTTTCCCTCTCCTCCCTCCCTCTCCCCTCTCCCCTCTCCCCTCCTCCCTCCCCTTGGCAGCCCAGCCGCCCGGCCACCCCTGGCCGCGCCCCTGGCCGCCCCCAGCCCAGCTGCCGGCCGCGCCCTGGCCCCAGCCGCGCCTGGCCAGCCTCGGCCGCGCCCTGGCCGGCCCCGGCCGCGCCCAGCCGCGCCCCCGGCCCGCCCTGGCCGCGCCCTCGGCCGCCCCTGGCCCCTGGCCGCCCGCTAGCCGCCCCCTGCCCGCTGGTTCGGCCGCGCCCCTGGCCGGCCCAGCCGCTCGCCCAGCCGGCCGGTTCAACCGCCCTAGGGCCGGTTCAACCGCCCCCCCCTGTTTTTTTTATTTTTTTTTATTTTATTTACTTTCTGTGATCATAATTACCTTATTTTGGGTAGACTAATCATGGTTCATGCTATGGAAATGAGAAGTTTAATTTAGAATTTCGTTGTGCTAGTTGATTCATTCAGTTAATTGTTTATCCCGTGCAATGTTAATCAACTTAAAATGATTAGGTTCCCACTAGTGCATATAACAGAATTCTTTTGTTAGGAACCTATTGAAACTAGAGTGCGTAATTTAACTAATCATTAGTGCATAAACTTTAACCCCCCTGCGAGACCCTTTTCCCGTTTCTTTCTAACCATAACAAATGCAATGTCAAATGTCATACTTGATGCATATTCGCTTTATTTGTTCCCTTGTATGGTGTACTGTTCTTTTGTATTAAATATGTGGATGGATGTATGTATGTTTGCGCTCGCATAGAGAACGATCCGGTCGAAGAGCCCGAGGAATTCGCAGGAGAAGCCCCTGAGCAGCAGTCGGTTGGTGGAGGCAAGTGTCCTTTGACCTATCTCTGTCCTAATCATTCTTTAATTCACCTCCCGCATCACATATTTATACCTAAGGATTGACTAGCTTTTTGTTATCCATGTCCTTGTTTACCTATTTGGGTCGGATTATTACTGCTTAGTTTGATGCTATTGCTCAACTTTAATCAATGAACATGATGTGGTTATCTATGATACGCTGTTTTCCCGTTCTTATTTATGATTATACTTGTGGCATTTAAGGGGACTCGAGCGGTTTCTCGAGTGCCTCTCCGTAAGGACCTGTTCAATGGATGACCGCCCGGGAAAACAGTGCAACCATGAGGGTGGAATGGGGTGCCCTTAGCTGAATAATTAGAGGATCCGGGGTGTAGTTCGCTTCGCCGTCGTGCCGTCAATGGGGCTCGGTGTATGCGGCTCGCTCTGCCAAGGTTGATTTGTCCCTTGGGGAGGAGTGCGTTACATTTAGGAAACCTAACGGGTGGCTACAGCCCCGGGGAATCTTTGTAAAGGCTTCGTAGTGAATCCTTGGCCATTCACCTCGGGAGTGAATAAGGGTCTTGCAAGCCCGGGCCAGAGAGGGAATCACGGCTTGTGGGTAAAGTGCACAACCTCTGCAGAGTGTTATGAAACTGATATATCAGCCGTGCTCGCGGTTATGAGCGGCCAAGGGAGCTCCAGAGATTAGTGATACTTGATCAGAGATACTTTGGTACAGGTGACAATGAGATTGATGGTTCTGATTACGATTATGGTATTGGTAAGTGGTATTCTTTCCGTTTGGAAAGGATACATTGGGCTAATAACTTGGGTTAATGTTAAAACCTGGCTTTCTACTAGTAAGTAATAACCTGACCAACTAAAAGCAACTGCTTGACTTATCCCCACATAAAGCTAGTCCACTACAGCCAAACAGGATACTTGCTGAGTATGTTGATGTGTACTCACCCTTGCTCTACACACCAAACCCCCCCCAGGTTGTCAGCATTGCAACCACTGCTCAGGCGAAGATGAAGCTGTGGAAGGAGACTTCCAGGAGTTCCAAGACTACGACGAGTTCTAGGTGTGGGTTAGCGGCAACCCCCCAGTCGGCTGCCTGTGAAGGCCGCGTTATCTACGTTTCTTTTCCGCACTTTGATTTATTGTAAGAACTATATGGACGTCTCAGACGTATGATGTAATCGACTATTTCCCTTATTAATACTATTTTGAGCACTGTGTGATGATGTCCATATTATGTAACTGCTGTGTACGTGAATAACTGATCCTGGCACGTACATGGCTCGCATTCGGTTTGCCTTCTAAAACCGGGTGTGACACTAAGTATTGGAAACAGGAAGAAAAAGAAAAGAAAAAAGTGGCTGTGTACAGCCAAGGGGCTGTTTCGGTCTGGGGCACCGGACTGTCCGGTGGTGCACAGGACAGTGTCCGGTGCGCCAGGCTGCCTCGGCCGAACAGGCCGCTCTCGGGAATTCGCCGATGGCGTACGGCTAAAATTCACCGGACTGTCCGGTGTGCACCGGACTGTCCGGTGAGCCAACGGTCGGCCGGGCCAACGGTCGGCCGCGCGATCTGCGCGGGACACGTGGCCGAGCCAACGGTCGGGAAGGGGCACCGGACTGTCCGGTGTGCACCGGACATGTCCGGTGCGCCAACGACTCCCGCATCTGCAACGGTCGACTGCGCTGTTTAAGGAAGGAAATCGGGCACCGGACAGTGTCCGGTGTGCACCGGACTGTCCGGTGCACCCGACGACAGAAGGCAAGTTTGGCCTTCTGGAATTGCTCTCAATGGCTCCTAGCTGCCTTGGGGCTATAAAAGGGACCCCTAGGCGCATGGAGGAGAATACCAAGCAACCTTTGAGCATTCTTGATCATCCACACTCAGTCTTTGCGCATCCGTTTGTTATTCTAAGTGATTCGAGCTCCGTTCTAGTGAGAACTTTGGGATAGTCTTTTGAGCTCGATTCTTGGCCGTGTGTGTGCGCATTTTGCTGTGGATTTGTGTGTGTTGCTTCTCTCCCTTACTCCGTATTTCTCTGTGAATCTCAAGTGTAAGGGCGAGAGACTCCAAGTTGTGGAGATTCCTTGCAAACGGGAAATTGAAAGGAAAAGCATAACACTGTGGTATTCAAGTTGATCATTGGATCACTTGAGAGGAGTTGAGTGCAACTCTCGTCCGTTGGGACGCCACAACGTGGAGTAGGCAAGTTTTGTACTTGGCCGAACCACGGGATAAATCACTGTGTCTTCTCTGTGTTGAACTCCTTGTGGTTATCATATTGTGCAAGATCTTCTCTTTAGCCACTTGGCATTAACTGTGCTAACGCTTAATCAAAGTTTTGTGGCTTAAGTTTTGAAGTATACAGGATCACCTATTCACCCCCCCCCCTCTAGGTGCTCACATTACTGAACTGAACGGTGTCACAAGGTGAGAGCTTACACCTGCAATTATCCAAACTTGTTCTCAGATTTGCAGCCATTCGCACACTTAACAAGGTTGATCTGATGCACAACTTATTTCTTTACACTAGCTATTCTCGGTATTATGCTCTTCTCATTAAAGTAGAACTTTTGATTGTGTATTAGTTTCCAATTTCTTCAAGTGGTATTTGGTGTGAAATAATTTAATCTTTCTCTTCAGCATATTTTATTTACTGCCTTCAGGAATTAGGATTCAATCTCCCCACTAACCGTATATTTTTTCTTCTGTCTTTACTATTATTTCTGCACACTAGCTATTCTTGGTATTATGCTCTTCTCGTTTAAGTAGAACTTTTGATTGTGTATTAGTTTTCAGTTTCTTCAAGTGGTATTTGGTGTGAAATATATTAATGTTTGTCTTTAGTCCTTTTTTATTACCGCCTTTAGGATTCATTCTCCCCTCTAGCACTACAATTTTTTCTGCCTTTACTATTGCTTAATGGATTTGACATTGCCACTTCTTGTTGTTTGCTAGAATGCCAATGATTTTTGAGATATTTAAATAAACCCATTATGCATACTTTAGCAAGTTTTGATGGTTTGAGAAAAACTTTGTAGAGTCACTGAACATGCCAAAGAAGTCTTCAAGATTAACATCGAAATTGGTGTCTTCCCTGAAAAACTTCAACAATAGCAAAGCGAAGATGATCTTCATCAGACACTTGATACCATATATGTTGCTCATGTTTCATTAAGTTGGGAGGCTATGCATTGCACCTATGTGCACCTGATCCTTTTCGCTGTACCACAACCTGATAATCCTACAACCTACAGCTCTGCTGCTCAAGCATTCTAGCAATTGCTTCAGGTCCCAACTTTTTAAGGAAAGATTATTTGAGTTATGTTGTTGCCTTCTATTAGCATAAATGTAGCCTAAACCATCAAAATGTGTTCCTATGGGCTGTAAAATGTTCACTGAACTTTAGTATTGGTTATGGTTCTATAGACTTATGTTTTGTAGGAAACTTGAGGTGATCCCATGGAGATTCTGTTGGTGCCGATAACATTATTGAGTCTATTGATGTTTTCATTGACCATGATAAGGTCGCGGCTCACTTGAATGTATATTCTTCTTTGTCCTGGAATTTTTAATTTGTTATTCCAAGGTACACATATATTACTTCTTTCAGAGTGTTCAAAGAATATATTGGTGGTTTCTTAATTTTCGTGTGTTTGGCTGAAGTATGGCACATGATTGGAGTCTGAACTAATATACAGTTTTATCAAATAATTTGTGCATCGTTGCAACGCACGGGCACCTAACTAGTTCGTACTTAAAAAATTAGAATTCCAACCAAACAGATGCAACGGTATAATAGATTACTAAAAATCTCTGGATTCCCTAGATTTTCTGTATTATTGTCATTCATGTTATCAAGATAAGAATCTATAATTGACATTTGTTTTAAGGTATGTTTGGTTCAGCATCATGAATCAGATTCGTTACCAAAAATTTGCAATCTCAACCAAATAGTTACAATCAGTGGCAGACTCAGCTCCCGAGCGGGGCGAGCGAGCGCCCAAGCTTGTGCCGGTGAAAACGACTGCAACTCGAGTAGTATTTATGCATGCCCTGCATAGGACTGTCCGCAATGATTCTCATTAAATTTTGCCCCATATATTTCAATATTTCACCACCTCAACAACTCTTCTCTCCCTATATGCTCACTCCCCGCAGCGGTTCCCCCAATTTCACCCCTACGATCCATCGTCCCATTAAAATATGCATTTTCTTTCAACTATTACAACCACATGCATTTTCTATTTTTTACTAAACATGGACGAAATAAAATACAAAAACAAAAAATGTGTGTGCGGAAAAAAATTAATTAAATAATGTTATTTGAATTTCGTATTACTATTCCTTTTTTGAAAAAATAATAAAATGCAAAAAAATCAAAAAGGTGTATCCTATGATCATTATAATAAATAAATTTCAAATTGCAAAATCGATGTACCATGTTGTCCATTGTAATCGAAACTTTCAAATTTATGAATCATAAATACTCCGACCATGATTCCTAGCATTGTCCAATATAAGATATTCGTCGACATGTTCATTTGACTTCTCTCGGACGCTTTGCATCCCTAGCCTCTAGTAGTTTTCCTTCTCCTCGAGACATCCGTCAACTTTTCAAAAAGGCAAAAGCAAAGGCCAAGCTTCCACTGCAATCTTGAAGCAAAGGAGTAGCTTCCAGCTGAAGCATGTCCCTCTTTAGCCTATAGAAGGTGCCCTAAGCCCAAGCTAGCACACACACTCAACTTTCATTTCATCAGCATCTTCTTTGCTCCATTCCCTTGCTTAACTCATCTCTATAACGATGTTTGGCTACTTCTATTTCTTTCGGCCACAACATAAGGAGGTATGATTGATTTTCTTTGTGTTTGTGCCCGAGTATATATGTGACCACTAACCACATGGTCATTACATTAGTTAGGTTTCGTATGCAAAGGCATGTGTTCTTGAGGATCCTTAATGGGATTCAACAAGTTGACGACTACTTTACGCAACGTGTTGACGCCACTAGGTTGGCCGGGTTGGGTCCCTTACAAAAAATATATGTTGTTGTCTGTATCCTAGCGTATGGTTTACCTTCGAAAGTTGTTGATGATTACATCCAAATCGGAGAATCCACGGCTAGGGAATGCCTCATTAGGTTATGTCGCGCTGTCATAAGTGCATTCAGTGCATGGTACATTAGGACACCGAACAAACACGATATACGTCGCATCCTGTATATGAATGATGCAAGGGGGTTTCCAGGCATGCTCGGTTCCATTGACCGCATGCACTAGGAATGGCGGAACTGTCCTACTGCATGGCGGGGTCAGTTTTACGTTAGGAATTTAAGGCCTACCTTAATACTAGAAGCGGTGGCTATCTACGACCTATGGATTTGGCACACTTTCTTTGGCATTGTAAGGAAAATGGTCCCTGTGCCATTTGGCTCAATAGGTTTTGGTGTTTGATGATCAACATAACCTGTTGACTAATGTCTTTGCTAGTGTTTATGTTTATAGTTCACAGGATGCGAAAAGGATTGGACTTAAGACACTAAGGATGCAACACCTCAAATGAATACATAAAAGAGCTTAAAAGTCCAAGAATCAAGACCAAAGGAGCCCAAGAACAAAATACAGAAGACCTAGAAGATGGGCTGTCAGCTGGCGCACCGCTGGCACACAGTTGGCGCACAGGACAACCAACAGAGTTTCTATTCTGAGAGGAGGCACCGGACTGTCCGGTGTGCACCGGACAATCACTATTCACTGTCCGGTGCACGTAACGGCTAGCTGTCAGAACTAGCTGTTGGCTGCACACCGTTGGCACACAGTTGGCTCACCGTTGGCACACTGTTAGCGCACCGGACTGTCCGGTGTGTCAGAAGTAGCCGTTGGCTGCACATCGTTGGCACACAGTTGGCTCACCGGTGGCACACAGTTGGGGCACCATTAGCACACAGTTGGCACACCGTTGGCTGACAGGATTGTCCGGTGTGCCACCCTTACAACAGTCTGCTTTTCAACAGCTAGTTGAGTTGGGGCCTATATATACTTCACCCAACCAGCCATTTGAAGTTGTGCGAGTCCAAGCAACATAACAAGGCATATTGTAGACATTTTCAAGTGCTCAAACACCCAAGTGCTTAATAGAATCACTCGGTGATTAGCGTAGGTGCTTTGCGAAGTGCTTAGGTTAGTTAGACTGCTTAAGCGCTTGCTCTAGGTGAATCCTAGCTAGTTGAGTGAGTTTAGACAAACCACATAACCCCTCAGCTCTTGCGCGAGCCGTTGTAATTGTACCGAGTGGGGCGAGAGTCTTGCGGGACCGTGACAACCGCATTTGTGTCACGGCCGCCACCGTGTAGCGGAGGGAACGAGGCCCGCGACGTTTTGGCCGGAAGCTCGATAGTGGAGACGGCGGGGAGTGTCCGAGAGGAGCCGGAAGCGGAGCACCACTTGCGTGTGGAGAAGGCCCACGGCTCTCTACGGAGTTACTCGACCGAGGTGCTTGGCCCTCGCATGGGCTTCCCTTTGCATAGGCGCACCAACGAGGATTAGTCGGGACCTTGCGTGGTTTCGGATACCTCGGTAAAAATAAAGGCGTCATCCACGAGAGTTTGCATATCTACTTTGCTCTTTAGCTTTCACATTTATATTAAGCATTTAAGGCTCAATCTTGTGTTTATAGTTATATTGTTGTAGATTGAAACTTAGCAATTGTGGTAGAGATAACAACACTTAGACAAAACCTAGTTTGCACATTCTAGTTTGATTAATTGCATATGTTTTGCTCTAGGATTTATTTGTGGCCTAGTTTATTGAAAGTTTTAGAAGTCCTAATTCACCCCCTCTTAGGCGTCACCTGTTTCTTTCAGGCATGTCCGGTACAAACAACGACCTCAACGTTCTGCAAAGATCTCCTATATTTGACCCCCTTCACAACGAAACAATGCCTCCGGTTGAATACAATGTTAACGATCACGAGTACCATATAGGTTACTACTTATCAGGCGGTATTTATCTCGACTAGCCTATGTTTGTTAAAGCCATCGGCCACACCTTCGAGGAGAAGAAAGTTCATTTCACTCATATGCATGAATAACGTTGTAAGGATGTAGAACACGCCTTCACAGTGTCCGATGCGTAGTACTTCGTGGGCCAGCTTACGGGTGGGACCGCCAAAGGCTAGGTGAAATCATGAAGACATGTATAATTGTTCACATCATGATAATAGAGACGAAGGATGAACCGAAGCAAATGTGGATTTCGCCGATGTTGGAACCATTCCTTATGTGTCTACGACAACTACAAAGTTCATACGGAATGGGTTCATTTGGTTCATAAGATAAGAGGTCGTGAATGATACAGTCAACTGTAGCATTACCTCATCGAGCATCTTTGGGCCCACAAGGGAGCGACTGCGTGAAAACAAGATGGTAATGGTTAGCATCTTTTAATTATCGTCTAAGTATTAGCGTGTAATGGTGGAAGTGATGTATCCGTGCTAGTTCAATGTAAGGTCGATGTTGTCGTTGAATAAATGGTGTGTCCTATTTGTTCATGCCATCAATAGCTGATTTAAGAACAAACATAAATCGCCAGCTTACAACAATGACTTCAATCCGTGCACACAAATTTGTTTCGTAGCTCTGCACTCAGAGAGCAGGCTTTACAACTAGTATCACAAGTTTGTAGTCTGACAAGAGACTCTAAACAGGGATTTTAAGTTCTAAACAACACAAAACAAACAACAGTAAATTAAAGGCTCGTGAGGTACTCAAGCAGCTCTTTCTTCTTCCTCTCGTAGTAAGGTCGAAGTCCAGGTTCCATTTCTTCTAAGTTCATGGCTCGAATTTCCTTGAGTTCCATCTCTGCATTACGACGTTCTTGGCTTTTGACCACCCTTTATTTAAGTTTAGCCTTCACCATCTCGACCTCCAACGTCTACTTCTCAATTCCAAGGAATGTCTGCAAGTCATGCCTTGATTCCTCGGTGCACTCCTTGATCATGGTAGCCCTCTCGAGGATTAATTGGAGCTAGATGTAAGTTTTGTCCTCTCATACTTGCTAGAATCACGTCCAAAAGCCTTTTGCCACTCACTGACGACGGGGAGCAGTTGTCCATGACGTCGGCATTGACGTGCGAGCTTGCGGTAGCCGCCATCGATGTCCTGGTAGTAGATTTTTAATTGGTGGCATCCACCAAAGGTTCCCATTTTAATTCGTCCTTCAAGACATACCAGTAAAGCATATACTAGAACACCTTGCCTTCCTCCGTTGCAAAAGAGTTGCAGCTCGCGTAGTCTATCCACATAAAGAAATGTAGTTAGAGGGAAAATAAATCTTTGTGAAGCACAAAAAATATGAAATGGCATTACCTCATCATTGTCCATAAGTCTGCTATGGTTTTCTCTAAGAACCCTGGCATAGTACCCTATAAATTTGCCAACTTCTAGATGAATTTTGTCCCATCAGCTACTAAGTGTCGTATTAGCTCTAAGAGGATAGTTACCTCACAGGGCATTGTACCTCTGCTTAATCTAGCCCACGTGTCCTCGTTGGTGCCCCTATGCAAAGGGTAGCCCACGCGAGGGCCAAGAACCACGGTCGAGTAACTCCATAGAGAGCCATGTGCCTTCTCCACACGCAAGTGGTGCTCCGCTTCCTGCTACTCTCGGACGCTCCCCACCGTCTCCACTATCGAGCTTCCAGCCAAAACGCCGCAGGCCTCGTTCCCTCTGGTACACGGTGGCGGCTGTGACACAAACTCAGTTGTCACGATCTCGCAAGACTCTCGCCCCACTCGGTACATGTAACACCCAAAATCTTATTTTTGAAAGTTTAGTAAAAAGTTCTCCAAGAATTGTAATGTTAGAATGCCTTCCAATAAATTTTTCTTACATTTGATGCAACATCACCTAAAATAAACAGGTTCCTAATAAAGATTTAAATAAAAGAATCTATATATGAATTTGTTATCCCTTGGTGGAAATGAATATTTATTCTCTAAACAATTTTATATTAGAGAATATATTTCTTAAAATACCCATTCTCTATGTTAAGTGCGTATGAACTTTTATTTGAAAGCATTTGAGTAAATAATATAAAAAATAAATTAATTAAACAAATTATATTCATGCTGGATTTCTTGAACTGTGCATTCTAAATAAATTTGTAATTTAAAACTACATTTGAATTGATTTGGGAATGTAAAATAGAAACAAAAAAAGAGAAAAGAAATTGTAATACTCATTTATTACTTTTAGGATTTGAAAAGAAAGAAGGAGGATAAATAATAATATTATAATTAGTGGGATCAATATTCACATTAGGGTGGTAATTAATAATTGGAAATCTGAAACATAAACCAGGATTTTAAAAGTTAGTTTGAATCCTTAAATTTGAAACTTGAAAAGAAATAGAAAAGAAAAGAAATAAAAAAAGAGAAAACAGAAAACCCCCTCTTGGGCCAAATCTCCCCTCTCCTCGGCCCAAGTACCACTTCACCCACGCGCGCTGGCTCGTTGCTGCCACTTACATGCGGGTCCCACACCACCAGCTCCTTCTACCACCCACGCGCAACCAGTGTCACTTACCTGTGGGCCCCTGTGGTCATTGCCTCGGGCGCCAGCTGCGGGACACTACTCAGTGGGCCGTCTCCGTTGGTATTGTCTCCTCAACCGAATTGCGTTAATCACGACTGAGACCGCCGCGCCGCGCGACTTCCTCGCTGACGGCGAGATCCAGGCAACAACCGCGCTAGACCCGCCCGGATCCGCGCTACTCTCGCCAAGCCGTTGACATCCATCCTCTCGTGCCTGGAGTTTAAATACTAGACCTCGCACCCTCGTAGCTCTCGAGTACCACCCAGTCCGTGGACGCCATTGCCGACCTTGAGGGAGTTTGCCGCCGCTAGTGATTCTCATCGTCGCCGGTGTTCTGTGCTCGCGTTGTGTTCTCGGGGGATCACCGTGCCACGAGGAAGACGTCTGTGGACTCAGTGGGTGGCTCCGGCGTCGGAGGAACAAGGAATTGCTCAATGGAGCACCTGCTCCGCCGTGGGTCCGCCTGGTGCCGTGGACCACTCACTAGTCGCCATCTCTGCCTAGGGTGAGTCCCTTGTCTGTTTTGCCGTCGTCCGAATTGTGCTTAGGACCTTCGATTGACGTCGTGGGAGCCTAGATCGGTCGGACCGCGTGGCTCCGGCGGGTGGTCGACCGCGGTAGGGGAGGCGTCGCCGTCAGCGTGGGCGGGGTGAAGGTGATGGGTTCGTGGCCATTGATTGACGCATGGATGGCTGAGATTTGATGCCCCCTGACCGTCGATCTCGCGATATGCGGCGGCGATTAGATCTATCGTAACAGTTCGGCCAAAGTCGGTAGTTACCGTTGATCCTTGATCGGATGGCTGGGAGATCACGTAGCTCAGGATCTTTTATGGGCCGTTGGATATGGATCTGATAACCTTGGTCGCGTACCGGTTTGACCTAGGCACGACCTAATCTGGACCGTTCGAATTGGATCGGACGGCTCTGGTTTTAGGATACCCCTTCAGCTGCGTCTATTTGCTAAAGAGCCCCTGGCTTTCTTAAAAACAAAATGCGTCATCCAGTGCGTGGGAAGCATGTGTCTGGTAGATTTTACAGAATAAACTCCGACCTTCTCTGTATTAGTGCGCCCAGTCCAGGAATTAAAGAAAAAAATAGGAAAAAGAGATTTAGAAATTGATTTTGAGTATAAAAGTAATTGTAAAACTTGTATAATCTATAGAAAATTCATATGAAGTCCAAATTAATCCATTTCAACTCCTATAATTTTGTAATATTATTGTTTATCATTTAGTACCACTGTTTTGACATGAATATCACAATAAAATTTATATCCTATTTAATCTTGTACAAAACATATAAAACCTTCAGAAATTCATAACTTAAAACCTATAACTCCAAAATTAATGATTCCTGTTCCTAGAATCTTATTTTAATGTGTAGAATATTATTATGTATTTTGTTTATATGTTTGGTGTGATGTTAATTTTGCCCATACCATGTTTGTTTGTATTGCTACGACTAGCGCGAGGTTACGAGCCACCTGAAGAGCAAGTTGGTACCTGGAATCTCAAGTGCCAGACAAGTTGTGCCCTTGATCACTTCTTTTTACCCAGTCATGTTCTGATTAATCATAATGATCTGCATAGGTTAATTTTGATGAGACCCAATAGGTTACCCTAGTTTGACTATCTTTATGCCTTGTTTACCACTGAAATTTTTGGGTAGTACTTGCTAGTGCTATATATGGATTTGGGCATTGAGATACACATTATTCATACTTTTGTTATCAATTGTTATTTACTGTTCATGATAAGATCATTATGTTAATTGGAACATGGAGCGACCACCCAGGAAAACAGTGCTACCACAAGGGTAGTATGGGATGCCCTTGGCTGATTAACTAGGAAAGCTAGTGGATGACTACCTTACTCGAAAGGGGCAAGGGAAGTAGGGGAGTGGTCAGTGTAGGGAGGTCCTTGGGTTGATTTTGCTGTGATGGCGGTCAGGCGAGGGATCCCTGCATTGGAGCTTCCTATAAACTATAGCGGGTTTTCTGAAGCTAGTGGAACTTTGTAAAGGCCTCGTAGTGTTACCCTGCCTCACTTCCTTGGTAGAGGTGTATGGGGCCCATACAACCCCGTTGCAGATGGGTAACATGACTTGTAGGTAAAGATGCGCAACCTCTGCAGAGTGTAAAACTGGTATACTAGCCGTGCTCACAGTCATGAGCAGCTCGGACCCTCACATGATTAATTTATGAAACTTAAATTCAATTTGTCATATGCATTGCATTGCAGGTGTTGTTATTACTTTTGTTCTACTACTTAATTGGGTTGGTATTTACTTATACTTAGTATTTGCTAATAAAATTTTGACCAACTTTAAAAGCAATGCTTAGCTTCAACCATCCTCTTTGGTAAGCCTTACACTTCACATGAGCTCCCACCTTTGGCGAGTTCATGCACATTATTCCCCACAACTTGTTGAGCTATGAACGTATGTGAGCTCACTCTTGCTGTCTCACACCCCCACAGGTCAAGAACAGGTACCGCAGGATGAGGCGCATGGAGGATGCTGTGACGTGTTCGTGAGAGGTCTAGGCCATCGTCTCCCAGTCAACTTTGGGTTGCTGGACCGTTGTCTCCTTATAATGTAATTATTTATTTATTTTGTACAGAACTCCTATTATATAGTAAAGATGTGACATTCGATCATGTGCCATGAATCATCATATGTGTGAGACTTGGTCCCAGCACACCTGGTGATTATGTTCGCGCCCGAGTCTTGGTGCTCCGAAACCCGGGTGTGACAGTACAATTACAACGACTCGTGCAAGAGCCGAGGGGTTGTGTGGTTTTTCTAAACTCACTCAACTAACTAGGATTCACCTAGAGCAAGCGCATAAGCAGTCTAACTAATCTAAGCACTTCGCAAAGCACCTATGCTAATCACCGAGTGATTCTATTAAGAACTTGGGTGTATGAGCACTTGGAAATGTCTATAATATGCCTTGGTATGTTTCTTGGGCTCCCACCCCTTGAAATGGCCGCTTGAGGGGTATTTATAGTCTCCCCCCACAATTATAGCCATTGTATAGAAGTAGTAGCTTTCTGTCGACGGGCACACCGAACAGTCCGATGCAAATCAGACATGCACTATTCACTATCCGGTGCCCTAGCCACTTCAGCCGACCGTTGGGGTCTGTAGCAGTCGATCGTTGGATCCGACTGTTACCCAGACTATCTGGTGCACACCGCACAGTCTAGTGCTACAACCCGAGGGTGCCTGTCTGCGGGCCCCTCTGTGCAGACTGTCCGGTGTCCCACTGGATAGTTCGGTGCACACCGGACAAACACTGTTCACTGTCCGGTGCGCCACCAGGGCGCTGACTGACTGCCCACTTCATGGATTTGTTCGTTGTTTCTTTGGGCTTCTTTTGTTCTTGAGTCTTGAACTTCTAAGCTCATTTTATGTCTTCTTTTGAGTAGGGATGTTCCTAAAACATCCGATTTGTATCATAAATCTAATATTTTAGCATAGATATACATAGAATTTAAAGTTAATTTTCGGCAATGTAATTAAGAATATTACGAAGTATTTAAATAAATTTTTGTATAATTTTTTATGTACATTATTTTCTCCCTACAACAAAAAAGGTGAAAAAACATCCGAATCCGTATTCGAATAGACATCCGAATTTTATATGAATTATTTAAAAAGATATAGAATGAATTTAATGTTTATTTTTTGTGAAGATTAATAGTGTCAATGCTAAAAACAAGAATATAAATTTACATAGCAAATTATATATGTTAGTTGTTCACAATCAAAAAAAGAAGACCAAAAAAATGACATCCGAATAAATATCCGGATCCATCCCTACTTTTGAGGTGTTTCATCCTTAGTGCCTTAGTCCAATCCTCTTCGCATCCTGTGAACTATAAATACAAACACTAACAAACACATTAGTCGACAGGTTATGTTGATCATCAAACACCAAAACCTTTTGAGCCAAATGGCCCGGGGTCCATTTTCCTTACACTTATTTCTATTGCTTTCAAGGTCGAGAAAGTTGATCTTACTCTTTTCACTAAGACTTGCAATGGTGATTTGTTTATATGCAAAATATATGTTGATGACATAATATATGGTTCTACTAATCAAAAGTCATGTTAGGAGTTCAGCAGGGTGATGACACATAAATTCAAGATGTCCATGATGGGAGAGTTGACTTACTTCCTCGGATTTCAAGTGAAGCAACTCAAGGAAGGGACATTCCTCTCTCAAACAAAATAAATACAAGATATACTAAAGAAGTTTGGGATGAAGGACACAAAGTCTACTAAGACGACAATGGGAACTGACAAACATTTGGACCTCAACACAAGAGGTAAGTCCATAGATCAAAAGGTATACTGGTCTATGATAGGATCTTTGCATATGTGCTAGATTTCAATCTGATCCCAAGGAATATCACCTTGTGGCTGCAAAGCGTATTCTTCGATATTTAGTTCATATGCCTTACATCGGGCTCTAGTATCCCAAGGGGTCTATCTTTGACTTGATTGGATATTCAGACTCCGACTATGCTGGGTGCAAGGTTGATAAGAAGAGCACATCGGGGATTTGTTAGTTTCTGGAAAATTCCCTGGCGTCTTGGAGTTCAAAGAAACAAACCTCTGTTGCCTTATCCACCGCTGAGGCCGAGTATGTTGCCATAGATCAGTGTTGCACACAACTACTTTGAATGAGGCAAACCCTCCGGGACTTCGGCTACAATCTGAGCAAAGTCCCACTCCTATGTGATAATGAGAGTGCAATACACATAGCAGTTAATCCCATTGAACACAACTGCACTAAGCACATAGACAACCGACATCACTTTCTAAGAGATCATCAGCAAAGGGGAGATATCGATGTTTTCTATATTAGCACCGATCACCAGCTAGATGATATCTTCACTAAGCCTTTAAGTGAGAAAATGTTTTGTAAGCTGCGTAGTGAGCTAAATGTCTTAGATTCGTGGAACTTTGATTAATCTATAGCATATATGTCTTTTATGTTTTTGATCATATCATTTTAAGCTTAATTACGTATTTTGGTGTTCAAGTTGTAAAACATCATCCCCGAACCTCACAATTCCTTGTGCAAATGATGCATATGTTTAGGGGAGGATATGCTACAACTTGACCCTTTGAGACTAATGTGTTTGTTTAAGTAACTTTGGTATAGTCTCAACAGTGAATTGAAAGGGAAATGGTGGACTTGAACAACAAAAAATGCTTCCGCTGCATAACGGTATCATTGTACAATGTTCAAGTTGTCCTTGGTGTTCATTGCCCTCTTACTCTTAAATTGCAATTCTTTTGTGAGGCAATGAGGTTTTATGGCCCCTAGTTTATTGTTTTGGTGCTTAATGCCAAAGGAGGAGAAATTAAGGACAAAGCAACTGGATTAACCGCCACTTGTGAATTTCAAAAAATATTTGTGTTTAGTAATTGTCTTCTGATCAAAATTCTCTTGTGGGGGGAGAAATCTCTATGGGAAAACGGGGAGCTCTTGGCTTTTGATCAAAACTAGTCTTGAAAAATGTCTTGATTTGCAAAACTAAAGTGTTTTGACATAGAAGAAAGAAAATCAATTTGTTTTGCGAAAATAAACCAAGTGGTGGCAAAATGATCCAAATATGCCAAATCATATACTAATTCTATTGGTGTTGACTTAAGTTCAATTTGCGAAAGTTGGCTCATATTTAGGTATGTAAGTGCCTTTTAAGTTGCTTTTGATGTGTTGGCATAAATCACCAAAAAGGGGGAGATTGAAAGGGAAATGTGCCCTTGGGTCATTTCTATTTGTTTTGGTGATTAAATGCTCAACACATTGCGGGAGGTGGCAGCGCTCTTCCCCGACGGCCCCAGGGGCTCCTTTGACACTCCGTCGCCCAGATCCACGACCTCTTATGGCGGATCCGGTGCCCCCTCGGAAGGATATGAGGGGTGTTGTGCAGTGCGTCAGCGAGCAACTGCGGCATGCTTCATGGAGGCGGCGGTTACAACTACGTGTGCAGAGGTCCACCGGCCTTGGCGGGCGTGCAGGACGCGATGGTGCATCTCTCGTGATGCTGGCAGCCGACCGGGATGAGGGGCACGAGCGGATCTATGTGTTGGTGCCTTTTGGCCTTTTGGGGTCGGCGGAGGTCCGCCGACCTTCATGGTCGGCACGACGGCGGTTGTGGCTGGCGTGGTGATGACGGCGTCGGCCTGTGTCTACGGCGACCGTGGCTGGGTGCCATCGTCTCTGGCCGTTCTGGGCTGTGGCGATTACAACTGCGTGGATTGGTGGCCTAGAGAGGTTGGAGCTAGGGGCGTGCTGCGCGCGAGTGACAGTTGCAAAGGTGATGCTCTCAACGCGGTTTCAATGGCAACACGTGTGGCGCACACAGTAAGGTGTTCCTAGTTTTGTGTGCCCAGCCGGAGGGGATGTCAGCCGATGTAGCTCTGCGACTGTTGTGGTAGCCGGCGCGTCGGTGCCTCTCTGGAGGGGTTTACGCGGAAGCCAGGGTGATGGCGATGGCGGTGGCTGCATGCTTTGACCTAGGGTCCTGGCCTTTCGAGTGATGGAGGGCATCTTGGGCGAAAGTCTCAGCGATGGTGATGCCCGTGGGCGCCAATTCCCCTTGTTGAGGATGCCGCATTGCTCGGTCTTTCATGGGCGAAAGCCCGGTCCATCTTGGACATGTGACGGTGCGTCCTAGACATCACTCCCTGAAGGCATCACATTTGCGCTTGTCTCGGCCTCGACGTTGCCTTCGGTTGATGCTTTCGCTTTCTAGCGTCTGGATTGCGGGTGGAGGTGGGATTTGCAACGTGAAGTCGAAGCTGTCATGTTAGGGGATGTGGCTCGGCAACGATGACATGAGGCGAACCCCCTTCCTTTGGTCTAGATTGTTTTGGAGGTCGGGCAAAAACCGAAGGTGGGTGTTGGATCCAGATCGCTGGTGAAGAATCGGAGCTGCCTCGAGCGTGGGTGTGTTGAGGCTTGGCAACGATGGCGCGTCGCGGTCCTCCTCTTTCGGTGCCAGGTTTAAGGTGTTAGGTGTAGGTGTCGTGTTCTTTTGGCCGTGTGCGATCCATCTGGCGAAGTCGGAGCTGCTCGTACTTGTGTTGAGCTCGACAATGATGACTCTAGATGAGCTTTGTGTGTGGAGTTGCCGCTGCTTGTGTTGTTTGGGCTCTCTGTGTAGGTTTCGGGCCCGATTTTCCTTAAAACTGGGTCAATTCTGATCTTCTTCTTAATGGAAAGGCAGAGCTCCTGCCATTACGTTCAAAAAAAATTGTTCACATTTTTTGCATGTAGGATGGATCCAAATTTGGCTTGTAGAGTTATAGTTGATCTAAATGCATGGACTTGCACATGTAGAAGATGGCAAGTAACTGGATTGCATCGTTTTCATGTCATTGCTTTCATCACTTCACTTCCAAACAACAAAATTGCTGATTTTATACACCCATACTACAATGTTGAGAAATTCAAGTTGTCATGTGCTGGAGTCATTCCACCACTTACGAATCAAGGTCAATGGCCCAAAGTGAATTTTGGATTTATGCTACAACCATGAGGGGCCGGGGTAGAAAGATGGCACCATCAAAATGCTCTATATGCCAAGGTACAGGTCATCGTTGGAGAACATGCAAAAGAGGCCAACTTGATGTAGATGATGAGCCAAAGAATAAGAGGTACATAACCATTCTTTTCTTTCGGTTAAGCTTATGAATTTGCATGATGAGGTGTGCTTATACTTTTCTCAACTACCTTTTACTGTGTTGCACATAGGAGGAGAAGCAAGAAGACATCAAGTGTTGCTGCCTCAAATCAATTGGAGGATGGAACATTGAATGCTCTTGAATTTAATTATTTACAAGTTGATGAATCAAATGTAGATGCCTCCAACAAGTTAGAGGGTGCTTGATGCGTCAAGAGCCCAATACGTGTTGAGTGTGTGCATTTTATTTTGCTCTAAAATTGGTCGATGAAAGGGATGTGGCAGAATTAAAAGCCTTGTTGGGTGTAATGGATTTTATTTTGTTCCAAAACCGGTTCATGAAAGGAATGTTCTAAACTCTATTTTGTTCCAACACTACTTGTTGGATGGAATGTAATCGGAATTTGAACTTGCTAGATGTCAAATTTTCTTGATCCATATTCCAATAATTTGTTAGCATAATATTATGTTGTCAGAAAATATTGTTAAATCTATCATGTTCGATCATAAAAAGAAGAAAGAACACATATTTAAAGAGTAAATAGGGACAAATAAGGGACATGTTGCTAAGGACATGCATGTCCAAATGGTAAAAAGTAACCACAATAACAAAAAAAAGTACAAAGGGGAAAGAATTTGAAACTCTAGAATGTGGGGAAAACATGTTTAGTCAAGGACATATGAAGGATAGAGTCCGAAAACAGGGGAAAATAAAGGATTAACTCTTATTATCAGGTTATTAAGCTTAAAAAGTTAATATATAAGGGGAGTTTTCTCCTAGTGGGAATGGTTGAAGGCAAACTCTCCCAAATGGAGGGAGAAATCTGATGCTCCGTTGGAGCCGATCTAACTTGATGCGGGCCAGACTTAGTTTTGTCACATGGACTGATTGATGGAGGCATTATAAGGATCGTCTTCATTGTTGATTTTGAGGAGTAATAATGAGAGTTTCTACTCTCTGTGTTCATAACGTTCCTAGCCTTGTAGCTTCTGAGCTTACTGCTTTCATTCCCGACCCTCCTATATAAGGTGTGTGATCTCACCCGCCTCGCGAGCACGAGAGCATACACAAAACATCAAACCCTCATCTTTGTTAAGTTACTTTTTAAGTTTTTTCCTATTTGGATCTTCTGCATGCACTAAGGAATCAAAGAGTGGGTAGGTATATCGAACGATCAATTTAGAAGCGTGTAACATGACTGCTCGCCATCGACATGCTTCATCTTTTTTCTCGATTGATTAATAGTGGGCTCCTTCTTTATGGTGGACAACTTATTACATGGGTTGTGGTCCATGACTTTAAGTAGCCTACTATATCGACTATTGTGGATGAAATAAACCATTGGAACCGATTAAATATTTCTATAGACATCCTATAAGCATCTCTTGCTTTCGTGGAGAGCACAGCGCCCAATCGCGCGAGTCCAAGCTCTAGGCTGAGGTTCGCCATGTAGGCGATGGAGGCAGCAACGAGCTTGGAACGGCTAGGTTTATGGCGAGGCAGGCGCTACCGCCGGTGGCATCCCCCGCCTCGGAGGAGGAGCTGCCGATGACGATGGGCTCTAGAACGCTGCAAATTACTATGTTTATTTTCCTTTTGTCACATTGCCACTTCGTTTCCTATCCGGAAGAAAGCCAACGCTGTTGGAGAGGCAATATTATCCGGAGGAAGCTGCTGTAGCCGATCGGAAGCTAAAGAATGAAGGCAGTGACGTGGACGTGCTATCACAAGGCATTCATATGACCAAGAAAAACTGGAAAAACACGTCAAAGGGCTAGTTTGGAAACCCATTTTCACAAGGGATTTTTATTTTGCAAGTGAAATTAGTTTATTTTTTCTTGGAAAATAGAAAATCCCTTACAAAAATAGAGTTCTCAAACTAGCCCTAATAAGAAACTAGATGAGTGCCCCGTGCGTTGCAACGGAAACACACAATACCATGATAACTTATATATGTAATGTGTCTTATATTGTTATAAGAAAATGTTTCATAATTCATTTGTGATCCTAGCCATATATAAATTTTGTTATTTTAATTTAACTGTTTCACTACTACATTACAACCATCAGTATCATACAGACTTCGATATATACCATGATTTGCATGGTCTCATCATTGGAGAGCACGTGCCACACCTATCGGTAGAAGTTCTCTCGTACATCGTCAGTCATCAGGCACGCACAACCATACATGTTTGCTTAAATAAAAAGGCAAGTGTGTGCGTTTGCGAAGAGAATTAAAGGCAGGCCAGCACAAAAGCTACCTCGGCGATGACAAGTGGTCATTGTTGTCGGTCCTCCTCTGCGTCACCTCTGTCGCTAAGATGATGCCACAGTCTTTGATATAGTAGTCGTCGAACGCGCGTGACATGGCGAGTACCGATGACTTTTGGCTGGGCTGCTAAACGAAGTGCACCCCGGGCTCATCAGCGAGGTAGTACACCTAGCCGTTGCACCTCCAGATGTGCTACTCCTCTACATACATCTTGTTCGAGGACACTCACACAACATCAACAACAACCGTCGTCCCAGCGCACAAGAATTTATGGCCAGTCAGTAGCGACTTACGTGGCCGGTTGAGCTTCAGGTGGATGATGAGCTAGATGGTGTGACGGCGCCGTCATCGGATGCGGTGCCCAGAACAACCCGAGAGTCGCCGGCGTTGGCAACGACTATGAGGTCCCTCGTTTGAATATGGACAGCGGTGTAGCCGCTCTGGACCGCGTCCAAGCGACGGCTGCGCCGGAGCTTGCCGAACATAGCGACGCATGCGGCCAAGTAGGACTGCTTCCAGAGGTCGAACTGGTAGTTGCCAAGCTTCTTCTCATCGTCGATGAGCGACGCCAACGCGAGCGCCTCCTGCCAGTGGTGTTTGTTCGCGGTTTCCAAGTAAGAAACATGGATTCATTTTTGGCGTTAGTTTATAAAAATGACTCACAAGTTAGATCCATGGATAAAATATTACGGAGAATAAATGTCACACATATAAAAAAGGAATTTAAGTTGAAAACTTATTCAAACAAAAGAAGTTGCATGCAAGGCTCTTCTTTAAATACTACTCTCTCCATCCAAAAATATAATTCGAGAATCTCATTGATAATTATCTACTAATACACATTGTGTAAGGGTAGCACGTGGGCTTTGGGAGAGATGTAGTAGATATTTTTATTGTAACAAATATTAACATAAACACACATGTGGTGTAGTGGTAGCTACGAGCACATTTACTTGAAAGGTCGCGGGTTCGAATCCCATTGGGGCCATATTTGTATTTTTTTAATTTAATTTTAGCTAGGCGTGGGATGCACGTGGGAATGGGAATGAGCTTTGCGGGGAGAGGAAATGAGAAAGACAGTGCGGGGAGGGACACAATTGGGAATGGGAAACGGGTCAGGACACAAGAGTTCGGAATGGGAATGGCAGAACCAGGAATGGGGCAGCCTACCCTTAGAGTCTTAATAGATACAAAAACTCCAATGTGATTCTAGTCTTTGCTATGGAACAGAGATAAAATAACAAAAAATAGGGAAGTATTACCTCTAATATATCATCTATTTCAGTCCAAAGAGATCCCTAGATGCAAGCTCGTATAACAGATGAATGTGTGAATGTGTCAGACTGTCAGGCGAGCACCTTTGATTAATCATGCGGTAGTACACTTTAAGAGCAACTTTTAGCTAGCCAGCAACCTCATAATCACCTATCACACATTGATTCTAAGACACTACAGATATTTTCAGTCCACTTTTTTTTTCATCATCCACAATAGCTGCAAACTATGTTCCCATTGACCAAGCTTTTCGTAGGACATCAATTCATCAAATCAATGTTGTAGAGATGACCACGGATGCTTGGCTTTGATTCCTTAGAAAAGCTCTAAATCATGGCATGCAGACTTTCTCACATTTGCACAAGAATGCATGAAATCATGGCATGCAGTAAACTATCCACATCCAAAGCTAGAACTGAAAGTAAAGCTTGAGACTGATAAATGATTTTACGATCCAAAAGATACACAAATGCCGAACATATAAACAGAACCTACAATTCGAATATGGGATTCCTCTTTAAGACATCTATGTATTATCGTCCGTGTGATTTCACTGGAGAAGTCTCCCATACTAATATACGTACTAGAAGCCACTACATCCAGGTCTGGATAGATAATCGACATCTGGCCTTATCTGCGGCAATCTGAAACCTAAATGACGCCAACAGATCCATACCCTCTGCCAGACAGAGGCGGTCGCCCGGCGCCACGACCGCTCCCTGCCTCCTCCGCAGCCACGGCCGCGGCCGCCTCTGCCTCCGAGGCCTTGCGCGCCTCCGCGACGCGCTCCTCGATCTCGTCTTCGGTGTAGCCGTGCTCCTCGAGCGCGTCCCTGAGCACGAGCAGCTTGAGCTCGACTTGGCGCTTGCGGTCGTGCTCGAGGATCTCCTTGTTGGGCTTGCGCGTCCCGCCGCCATCCGCGCCGGCGGCGTCGGAGCGCAGCGGCCTGTGGGGCCCGCCCGGACCCCCGCCGGATGTGGAGCGGGGCTTGACGAAGAACTTGTTGCTCTGCGCGTACCCGTTGGTGCCCGACCCCCGCGCGGTCTGCAGCCCGATGCCGTTGTACATCGCGGCCGTCGGGCGGGGAGAAGCCGGTTGGATCGGCGGCGGCGCAATCCTAGGGCAAGGGAAGCCTGGCTAGGACGAGATGACTGGTGAGATGAGAATTGAGAAGCAAGGGAGGAGCCGGTTGGGTTATATTCTGGTCTGGGCCCGTGACTCCGAGTCCGTACCTCCGGCCACGTGAGAGTATTTTATTTTTCTACGGTAAAAGCGCCACGTCACCCTTTTTAATAGCAGCTGTTAGATTTCTATTGGTCGGCCGGCGTTTATTTATCCCGCAGCCATAAACGCTCAAGTGGAGGCCCACGTACGTCATTCTTCTATTGGTCAGCTGGCCTTTTTTTATTACTTTCTCAATATATTTACGTCTTTTCACCTACTAAATATATTGTTAACATATTTTCCAATGTCCCTTTTTTTGCTTATTTCTACAAGCATACATATGTTGTGAGAATTTTCATGTATATAATTACCGGCTATTTTTCTGATACACGGTTGCTACAACTACATGTAACGCCACGATCCAAATTTTTTTACACAATTTAATTGAGCCTTAACTAATTTTAATTAAAAATAAATAGAAATAAAGCTTGTTCGATCTGATCCTTAAATTTTATAGTGCAAAACATAGAACCCATTACCACCCTAAGCTGCATGCGGTTATTACAACAGGTTGTACTTACAAATCGTTTTGTTTTTATCAGCCAGATTTGAGTCAGAGGCGAATCCAAAGGGGGGCAAAGTGGGTCATTGCCCCCCTCAATTTTGTACACCCTTTTATGCCTAATGATTATTTAGTATTAAGTATAAAAAAATCAAAGTTTTAGATAGTATAAAGTCTTGTTCTAAATCTCTAAAACTAATACTTAGTTGCTAAAATTAGCCGATAGGTTTAGAATGGATCAACTAATTGTTCAGATAAGTAGTATTAGTTGTTAGATGCCCCAACCTAGCTAAAACCAGTTAATAGTTAACTCTAAAGGTTTAGAACATGGCCTAAAACAAACCATATTATGAGCCTACTCGTCGGATTCTCTCGGTCCAGTCCTTGCATCTACGGGTCTGACCCTAATCTTCTCGACACCACCAAAACCAGTCTGCTCGCTGCCCCGTTTCCGTCGCCGACCCATTCCCGATGCGACGCCACCCGACTTCGTCCCTTTCTGGCGCCTCCGTCCCCTATCCGGTTTTTATCGTGACGTCGATCCACTCGACAAGTTAGATCTTCCTCGCCGCAACGATATGACTTGTCCCCTGCGGTCGGCAGGCTTGGCGAACTAGAAAACTATGGCTTTTATGTGGACTTTTTGGCCCCCCATGAATTTTTGTCCTGCGTCCGCCACTGATTTGAGTGGTATAATAGTTTCATGTTCATATTTGAATGGACTTAAACTTTCAATGGGTACCATCATGTGACACTCAAAAGACTGTCTTGCTAGCAACGATATAGACTCCTTTTAAACTATGGTTCTTAAACTAAGGAGGTGTTTGGTTCCACCCAACTAAAGTTTAGCCATATCACATCGAATGTTTGACTGATAATTTTGGATATAAAATTATAATCTAATTATATAACTAATTACATAGATATAGACTAAAAGACGAGACTAATTTATAAATCTAATTAAACCTATATTTAATATTCATAATGGATATTCGAGCATTTGATGTGCCACGAACTAAACTTTACTCGGTGGAACCGAATAAACCTAAGTTACTTTTTGTATATTCATAATAATATTTTATATTTAAATTTAATATCACGTGCAAGGCGCGCCGCATAGACTAGCTTTCTCCCATCTTTGCCCAGTGGAGGATTTTATATTTATAAAATCTATTTCTATTAGAAAGTGTAATGTATAAGTATGTCTGGTTCATCTTTCTTAAGCAAATTCACTCCAAAAAATTTAGAACCTCAACCAAACAGATACAACGGTATAATAAATTTCTAAAAATCTCTAGATTCCTCTAATTCAATTTATAATCACCTTCTATCCTAGATTTTCTATATTATTGTCATTCATGTAACCAAAATATCATGCTACGAAGAATCTATATTTGACATTTGTTTTAGGGTTATATTTGGTTTAGCATCATAAATCAGATTCACTGCCAAAAATCTATAATCGATACCAAATATTTACAATTAGTGGCGGACTCAACTCCCGAGCAGAATGATCGAGCGCCCGTGCTTATGCCAGTGAAAACGACCGTGACTCGAGTAGTATATATGTATGCTCACCCATGAAGGTAGACCTGCTCTCGCCCATGTGGCGGCCAAGGTCCCGACGCAATGGCTAGGGACATTCCCATTGTCGGGGTAGGGGCTCGATCCACATCCACATATGTTTGAGGGGATGGCGTCATCCCGGAGAGACCAAAGAGGGAGGGGATGATCGGAGTTAGGTGCGGGAGAGAGGAAGGTGTCGGTGTTTTGGGTCCGACCGCACACCCGGGGTTGCCCCTCAAGGTGTTTTTAGGAGTAGGACGGTGTCGACGACTGTAGCAAAATGGTTCGTGCCAGTTGCACGAGGGACAGTGGACAATGTTTACAGGTTCGGGCCGCTTAGAGATGCGTAACACCCTACGTCCTGGTGAGTATGTTGGGTGAATGAGGTTACAAGAGAGCTCTCTGAATTGAGAATGCAGAGAGTTGAAGTGGGTGGCTAAGTAATAGGGTCGATCGATCTGAAGGGGTACCCCCTAGGCCTTATATACTCGACCGTGGGGCAATACACGTGGATATGATAACAATGTGTAACTAAAGGATAGTGAACTGTTTGAGTTTATCTCCCTGTAGTTCTGCCGACCTATCCTCGCCTGGCTCCGTTGCATGGGGGCTCTAGCGCGGGAAAGTCGGATCTCTGTTGTGGTCGCTCGCTCGACGTTGTGGGCCATCCGGGCTGGCATCAATCCGGCCTCATGTCGATCTGCTTTGCTGGTTGTCCCTTCCCAGGCCCATGAAAGAATGACCTTACGATTTAATGGGCCCTTGGGCCTTTCGTGAGGTCTTTTACTCTTTTAGTGGACCCGGGGGATATCTGTCCCCCACAAGCCCCCGATCTTTGGGTTAATTTAGAGGTAATCAGCCCAAAGATCCCAGGTCCAGCTTGCAGGCGATTTGAAGAAAACGACTTCTTACTGTCTCCTCCTGCTTTGATCACTCGTAAACCGAAGATTTGTTTCGTGCTTGTGCCTTAGAGGTCGGCATTTCGTTTTGTAGGACCCTGAACTTCATTGGGTGCACCGGAGGTGCACCCAATGGGTGTAGCCCCCGAGCTTCGAGTAGATTTTAGAAAATAATCTACTCGAAGGTCTTCACCAGAAATTATTTCCATTTTTACTCCTGCGTTTTGATTGAGGGCCAGCCTTGTCTTAATCTTGTCCCATGCCTTAGAAGTCGACACTATCTTGGCTCGGAATGATGATCCATGGGGTGCACCGAAGGTGCACCCAATGGGTGTAGCCCCCGACCTTCAAGTGGATTTTTGAGGATAATCCATTCGAAGGTCTTCCTTTTGTGTCTTTTTGCTGAAGATTATCCTTTCTGCTTGTAAAAATCGGCATGATGCCATCCGCATTATGCTTTGGAGGTCAGCATTATGTCATCAATATTACGCTTCAGAGGTCAGCATGTATTTTGTCTTTTGCAGCCGAGTTCGCAATCCATCCATATTTTGCTAGGTGGTGTAATTTATTTGCTCTGTGACTGATTGGACATTTGATGGACGTTCTCTGTCTAGTCTTCACGTCGCTTCTGTCGGCCATATTTTGTACTTCACTGGCTATATTTGGCTTTCCTCTGATCCTTACTGATATCTCATTTTTGTCTTGAGGTATTCACTGCATGCCCTGCACAGATGTGACCGTTTTGAAAAATATACTGATAATTCCTAGGCGTCCCCCCCAATGGGTGTGGGCAAGGGACGGCTTGGTACGCTGAGTGTTTTAGCCGGCTGCTTCTGAGTAGTAATGTGATGTGACGGCGGGTGTAATCATATCCTCCGCGCTGTTGACTGGAGTCCCAATGGGTGTTGTGTTGCGTGAAACGGCGTCAGGCGCCTGACGTGTCTTCAGACGGGTTGAAGTGCTTATTGAATGCTTTGCGACTGTTCAGTGACCGCGGTTGGAGGTGAGCGGTTGCCTTCTCCTTCTATAAATAATGCCGTTGTCTCTCCGGCTTTTTCACATCTCTTGTTGTTCTCTGTTGCTTGCTTTTCTTCTCTCCCTTTCGCTTCCACCATGGGCAAGAACAACAAGCGCAAGCGTGAGCCAACTCCTCCATCGGAGGATTTTGGTGACTCGGAATACTCAGAGGAGGAGTTCTCCTCTGAGTCTGAGGGGTCTCGGGCTCCCATCCCCCTGCGTGAGTCGTCTGACGACTCAGACGACTCCTAGGGGCTCGCGGCGGAGGTCTGGACGTACATCCGGGCCGTCAAGCGCTCCGGGCTCGAGGGCTCGGATGAGTCGGAGTACTCCTCGGATGAGGAGGACTCGGACGGTGGCGGCGAGGACGAGGACGGCGACGAAGGCGGTGGCGGCGGTGACGGTGACGGCAGCGGCAGGGGTGGCAGCAGCGGCAGCAAGGACGGTGACGGCGGCGGCAGCAGGGGCGGTAGCGGCGGTGGCGGCAGCAGCAGGGGCAGCAACAGGGCGGCAGTGGCGGCGGCAGCAACAGGGCCAGTGGCTAGATGCCACTGGTCCTTTAGATGTTAGTATAGTATAGTTAGAATAATGTAGTAGTATTTAGTAGTGTAGAGTAGTATAGTGTAGTGTAGTAGTAGCAGTAATGTAATGTAATGTAGTAGTAGTAATAGGGAAGTATCAACTCATAATGAGTTGATTTGTAAGTATGATATCTTCCCTTTAATGAAGAAATGAAGTTAGCTTCTCTGTGATGATTGCTCTTCGATATTCATAACTCAAAAGTTCTTGAATCATTTATCTTCCCGCCTTTTTCGTGAAGTTGATTTCCTTGGAATAGTAAGTGAATAACTCGGGCATCATATCGATGCTTTTAGGGGTAGCTGTCGAGTGACTTGAAGACGATGTCGGCGTTTTAGAGGTAACGCCGAGCGACTGGAGGGCAACATCAGCGTTTTAGAGGTAACGCCGAGCGACTGGAGGGCGACATCAGCGTTTTAGAGGTAACGCCGAGCGACTTGAAGGCGATGTCAGCGTTTTAGAGGTAACGCCGAGCGACTTGAAGACGACGTCAGCGTTTTAGAAGTAACACCGAGTGACCTGAGGGCGACGTCAGTGTTTTAGAGGTAACGCCGAGCGACTTGAAGATGACGTCAGCGTTTTAGAAGTAACACCGAGTGACCTGAGGGCGACGTCAGCGTTTTAGAGGTAACGCCGAGTGATAGCGGGCTGCGTGGGCCACTTTGAGGATAATAGCCGAGTGATGATGTGGCGCACCGGTGTTCTAGAAATAACTGCCGGGTGATCACGTGGCACGCCGGTGTTTTGGAAATAACTGCCGGGTGCTGACTGGGCGCTTTTTGAAACGGTGTCTGGCTCGAGAATATCCCATAAGTGCTGCGCTTTTAGCCGCCTCTGCTTTCTGTGCCCTAGTTCTTGCTTTTTTGCTTCCGAATCCTCTCTGCAATTCGCCTCCCACTCTGCTCGCCGGTAGAATCGAGATGGCGCCCAAGAGGAAGGCCTCGAGTTCGTCTGTCGTGGTGATTCCTCCAATCGACCCCAACAGCCAGTTGCCTTTCGCAGGTAACCACATGTCTGTCATCTCTGAGCCCGAACTTCTCCACCTCGTGTCCATCGAGGTTCTTCCTCCGCGGGAACTCTGTTCTTGGCGGATTTGCCATGGGGTTACCGTCCCAACTGAGGATACCCATGAGTCCATGGTTTATGCTCCTTTCCTTCTCCGCGGCCTCGGTCTTCCTATTTCTCCCTTTTTCCGCGGCCTCCTTGATTTCTACCATCTTAACTTGACCCATCTGAATCCCAATTCTATCCTACAAATCTCCATTTTCGTTCATTTATGCGAAGCCTTTCTTGGCGTGCTGCCACATTTCGGGTTGTGGAAGTACTTGTATCACTGTCGCCTGGGATGGCCGGGGGACAACATCAGTTGGTTGGGGGTGCTAGCTTGGAGATGCGCCGCGGGAGGAAGACCGAGTATCTCGAAATCCCTCTCAAAGACAGTATCAAGGGATGACACTTGGAGTGGTTCATAGTTGAGAATTATGGAAACTCTCTCCCCCCCGGTCGGGAAGACAGCCGGATGTTCGCACCCCAAGCTGGACCGAGTCTCCCACAGACCAGGAGGTAGCTGAGGCAGGTGCTTTGCTGGCTGAAGTTGGATTGCTGAAAGAGAGGGGTCTAACTGCTGAAGCTGTGGTTGCTGACTTTGTCTTCAAGAATATTCAGCCGTTGAAAGACAGGGCGTACCCGGCTTATCTGTATCGAGGCCTAGCCGACTCAACTCGGGTTACCAACAGAAGAATTCCCTCTGCAGACTTGGTGAACCGACTTGAGATGATCCTTAGAGGCAAGGTGTCAAATGTTGGTGCCCCAGTGGCATACTCGGCCTGGAACCTGCCTCCTCCCAAAGCCTTCACCCTTTTTGTGTCGAATCCACCTGTCACTGATGGCAGTTTGGGCCTTAGAGTGCGACCCTCTGCTGAAGAAGTTAATGCCTTGGTTGCCTCGCTCGGGGAGATTCCCGATGATGAACGGCAGGTCCATTTTGAGGTGCCCCTGAACCCTAGCGATGCAGAGATAAGCGCTATGCTTGATTTGCTGGCTGAGGACTCTTCTGATGCTGCTCCTGCTGGGGCATTGGTAGTGGCGCCCCTCCCAGAGGCTGATACAACTTTGGATACTCAGAAGCCTGCCAGTACTCGCCCGAGGCGCCCTTGCCAAGCCAATCAGCCTGATCCTTCTGCTGATGAGCAGAAAAAGAAAAGGAGACGCCTCCGGCGAGTATCCAGTTTGGATCGGGACGCTGGTACTTCGGTTCCTGCTGCTGAAGAAATGCCCGTAACTGAATTTATTGACACTGACCCCAATGGGTGTACCCAATCTGCTGCTGATCCCAATGTGGGTGCTCCTTCTGTTGCTGATCCCAATGGGTGTGCCCCTTCTGTTGCTGATCCCAATGTGGGTGCTCCATCTGTTGTTGATCCCAATGGGGGTGCTGCCTGTGTTGCTAATGTGGACGACGAGGAGGAAGAAGATGAAGTTCCTTTGACTCGGAAAAACAGTCGGCAGTTCATCGCTAGCGGTGAAAGTAGTGGAGTTCCTTCTCCTGCTTTGTCTGCTCTCATTAGTCTGCAAGAACTGTCCCTGGCCAACTTTGATCAGACTCTTGAGGATATGGTTCCAGAGGATTTGTTATCGGAGCCAGTAGATGATGGTGTGATGGAGGTTTGTGCTGATGTGCTTGATGCTGGGTTGAGGTCATCCCGTGCCTCGTCGACCTTGGAGCGCGATCTCGAGGGTCAGGAGACTGACTTGGATCGTCCTGGTCCCATGGAAGTAACTGAGGGCCCATCAGCCTTAGAGGTGGCTCCCGCAGAGAACTTGGACCCCAAGGATGGTGTTGACACGTGCCCAGCCCCCGAGAATGTTGTCGGGGATGACTTGGTTCGGGTGGGAAGTGCAAGCCACTGCCCAGCCCCCGAGGGTGCTGCCGGGGATGATCCGGCTCAAGTGGGCAGTGCAAACTATGACCCAGCCCCCGAGGATGTCCGAGCGGCGTCTCCCTCTTGTACTTCCATGGACGTTCATGCAGGATCGCCTCCACACTCCGGCTGTATGGTGGTAGCCCAAGCCTTGGGCCAGGGAGTCGCTTTAGAGGGTAGCGCCCCCGCTGACCGAGTGTTGGGCTCTGTTGATGGCACCGAGCTGATTCCTGCTGGTTCGTTGCAAGCTGCTTTGGGTGGTGGCCTTACGCCCGGTTATCAATTGATCTCTCCTGATTTGGGGATCCCTTCGTTCTTTTCCAACCTCCAGGTACTGTGATGTATTTTAGCTTGGTTTTTACACTGCATGAACTGCTGTCATTACACTCATCTGTTCTCCTCATCAGGCTTTGGTGGATGGGATGGCTAGCCAGTTGAGGTTACAGGGTGCTTCTGTCCCAGAAGTAGCTTCATCTCTTGCATGTTGGAATCCAGTGTCACTTCAACATCGTGTCTCTGAATTGGAGGCGACCAACGCTGGTTAGTGCTTTTTTGCTTCTCTTTGTCTTCACTGTAGACTGCTTTACATTCTGACCCCTTTTTGTTTGATTGTCTCCTGCTAGGAATGACTCGGCAGATTTCCACTCTTGAGGAAAAACATTCCCGAGATCAGGCTGAATTGGTCCAGCGGTGCACTGACTTCGAGGAAAAGTACTCTCAAAGTTAGACTGAACTAGCTCAGGTCTCTGCTGCCTTAGATGACGCCAATGCATTGAGTTCTTCTCTTCACGCTCAGCTCAATTCTGAAAAGGTGATTTATGAAACTGTGCTTTGCCTTGTTGTGCTCCTATTACTTGCTTGTTTTTTGAGGGAGTTGACTTTTGTTTGTAGGAAGAAAAACGTATCCTTGCTGCTTCTCGTGACAGTCTCGACAGATTGTATCGCGATTCTAGCAACTCGCTGACCATCCTGGAGAGGAGTCATCGTTTCACCATGGAAGAGTTAGACAACCAACGCTGTAGGCTGCTGGAATCCACGGATGAGGTGACCCGGCTCAAGCAGCTGATATCAGCGAAGGACGCTACCATCAAAGAACTCTGAGCTTCCAAGAAATCCGTCGCCCAGGAGTTAGAAACTGCTCGGCTGGCTGCTAAGGTTGCTGAAGAAACTTCCGTTACCCTCAGGGCCCAGCGTGACAGAGCCATGGACAAGGCTATTCGGGCGGGGCGAATCTTGATGAGGAGGCCCGGCGTGGTTGTTCCCGAAGATATAAGGGCTGACGTGAATGCTGCCCCTGATTCCTCGAGCCGCCCTTCCTCATCGATTGCTCCTGAGAAAAATATCACAAAATAGAGAAACATTTTGCGTGCTTTGAGCGCGCGGTTAGCATGGTCAGACATTTGTTAAAAGACGTCATTTCAGTACTTGGACGATATTGTTATTCTCATATTGTTTCAGAATTCATCAGTTCATAAATTCGCAGTGGTAAAATGATGTGTGATGGTTTTGAAACTTGTTTGCGGGATATAGAAATCATCCTTATATGAGTAATTGTAATCACGTCAGATCGCCTTAAGTCGCTGCTGACTTAAGTCGATTGTTTCTGTTAATAGGGCGTAGTGGTCACCCTGAATTGCGTAGGCGTGAGCATGTTGCGCCGACTTAAGTCACTGCTGACTTTAGCCGGTTGCTCTGTTAGCAGGGCATAGTGGTCACCCCGAGTTGAGTAAGCGCGAGCTTGTTGCACCGCCTTAGGTCGTTATCGACTTAAGCCGATTGCTCCATTAGCAGGGCATAGTGGTCACCCTGAGTTAAGTAAGCGCGAGCATGTTGCACCGCCTTAAGTCGTCGCCGACTTAAGCCGATTGCTCCGTTAGCAGGGCATAGTGGTCACCCCGAGTTAAGTAAGCGCGAGCATGTTGCACCGCCTTAAGTCGTTGCCGACTTAAGCCGATTGCTCCGTTAGCAGGGCATAGTGGTCACCCCGAGTTAAGTAAGCGCGAGCATGTTGCACCACCTTAAGTCATTGCCGACTTAAGCCGATTGCTCCGTTAGCAGGGCATAGTGGTCACCCCGAGTTAAGTAAGAATGCTAGTCAATCATGAACAAACTGAGTATCTTTGAAGCCCTTTTTTATTGATGACATATTTCCATTTTACAGAGTACATCGTCGTCCCGATAGCTTTTGAAATTCAGCTAGGGATAAAACTTCCTGAGGTGTTCTATGTTCCAGGAGTTCCCGACTTCTGTGCCATCACTACACGACGGTTCACTTACAGCGACCTACGGTTGGTTGCTAAAACGGCCTTCAGCGACCTACGGTTGGTCGCTAAAAACTTTTAGCGACCCATAAGGATGGTCGCTGTAAGTGCCGTCGCTAAAGGCTTTAGCGACCGACATCTTTTTAGCGACCGACCGTCTGTTGCTAATATTGTATATTTAGCGACCAACCGTGGGTTGTTGTACTATAGATTTAGCAACCAACCGTAAGTCATCATACTATACATTTAGCAACCAACAGAAAGTTGCCCTTTTTACAGTTGCTATTAATAATAATATACATTTAATTAAGCACCACAAATCACAGATTTTTATACACAAATCATAAAGACATACACAATTAATCAGTATACCACAGTCATAGATCCATCACATAAACACAAAAGCACCACAATTATATATTCACAAAAGCATCACAATTATAATATCATTCACAACTAGATCATTTACAGATAGCTAGCTAGATCATTCACAAAAGCTCCAGAGATGATCAGTCACAAAAGCACCACAGCGACATCACTCCAGCTTGAAGCGGTTCAAAAGCCCACAACTACATCACTAATGTTTCATATCACTCCAGCTATTGTTCAAAAGCCCACAACTACATCACTCTAGCTGCTCCAGAGTTGATCAGTCACAAAAGCACCAAAGCTACACTAATGCTTCAAGCAGTTCAAAAGCCTTCAGACAACCACTCCAGCTTCTTGTATCCTACTGTTTTAAGGTACAAGCTTTCTTTGTCCAGAACACCCTAGAAAAAAGTACATCAAATTAGTATATTGTTGCTACGTTTGCAAATAAAAATACAGTTTTGATGCCTTATCTACCTCCACTAGACGGTGTTGCAGCCTTATGCACCAACTTCAGCCTTATGCCTTGTCCAAGTGATCAACTAGGGTACCTAGATGATATACAGTAATGCATATGAGTAAGGACATGAATAGCAAATGATAAATAACCTATACTAAAGAGGGGAAAACACTTCAAGCAAGACATCACAAACATTCACAACCAGGCATTAGATAGAGATACACAACCAAGCGCAATGATCACGTTCTCTAAACCACCTTGTCCAAGTAACTTGAATCATATACTAAAGAGGATAAATACTTAAAACAAGTCATCACAACTTCTATGAGCACATTAGATGTGAAAATACTACTAAGTACTACAAGCGCATCTTTTATACTTAAATAGATCTAACTCAAGCATCGAACAATCCTAAGATTACACACAAGTCTTAAGCTCATGGACTAGAGCACCATGTCAACGGACTAACACTATTATTAGCACTATATTAGCCAATACAATTAGCTCAACCCACTACAGCCATAGAAGGTGCAGATCTGAAAATTAGCCAAACAAAAGTAACTTCAGAAATCAACAATTTAACACTTGCAGAATTTCTGGACAGCAGCACAGTATTCAATTGTTTTGCTCATAATTCACAAAATATCCATCCAAAAATAGTAAACTAGGACTTTCTGGAAAGCTTATGAAGTCCTCTATAACTTTTGTATTATCACCACCATGAGATTAGACACTTAGAAAGGTCAATCAGTATTAAACGATAATGATGTCCAGATTTGGACAGAATTCGACTACGTACTTCAAAAATCCATAACTGGAGTTTTAGGCAACCAATTCAGGTGATCCTAGACTTTTTAGAAAGGTAATAGAATTATCTACAATTCATTTATAATCTTCTCAAGGTGATTCAATGTGTATCGAAGTCAGTTAATACAAACAAACATTGCTGTCCAGATTTTTGACAGATTCAGACATCACATTTCCAACAGCTGTAACTTGATCTCTAGATCACCAAAAAGGATGCTCTAAAATTTGTTGGAAAGCTTAAGAAAAGTAATACAATTCTTCTATAATTACTAAGGGCTGATTCTCAGTTTAACTTGGGCAAACAAGGTCATTTTCGAAATCTGTACAGAATCTGGACAGATTCAGATACTGAACTTCAGATAAGCATAACTTCTAAACTGCTAAGCTTATGGTCATGAAATTTTTACACAAGTGAGATAAAGAAGTTATCTACAAGTTTCCTTTATAGCATTTCTACAGAAAACATGGCTTACTTTGTTAAATTAGCTGCGCAATTAAAACTGTACTTGTAGCTCTAAACAACAATACATTCAATTTAGCTCCTATTTGGCTTCTACAACTATCATGTGCTTAGTACTTCAAATATTACTAACACCTTATCTTAAAGTAGAGTTAAAACCATCTAATATAACACAGCATACATATTACCAATTAGATGAGCTAAAAGGACCACACCTACTTGAATAACACACTAGAACCTGGAGACCTCCTTCTCCTTGCCTGGCAAGGACACTACAGGGGCAGAAGCCGTCGCGAAGTCACGGTAGTGCAGCATGCAGCCTTCCGGAGAGCTGCCCGCCATGGCGATCCTGCACCCGTCCACGGCCATGGCCGACACCCTGCTCCGCACGCCCAGTCTCGAAGGTTCGCCACAACCCAACGAGTTCAGTGAGTCCCCCGTCCGTGTTTCCTAGACGTGGACCTGGCCGTCCGACGGCACTCCGGTCACCACCTTGTATTGGTCCAAGTGAAGCAATGTCACCGGGCCGTTCGATTGCATCTCTGCCACTGTGTTTGGGAGTTCCTGAGCCTTGCGGGTGTCCCATAGAAGAGCCCTGGTCAACAAACAATGACAGGTAGTGGTTTAGGCCTAATGATCTCGATCAAAGCTGCAGGAATAGATGAAGTTAGGTGCTCGCAAGGATTTTACGAGCTTACCTGTCTTTCGTGCCAGTACATATTAACCATTCAGAAGGCATCATCTCACAAGAAAGCATTCTGTGGTTCTGGAGTGCAAGGACAGAAGCCTTCTTCATTGTCCTCAAGTCAATCGCTGTCACTTCAGCTCCAGCAGCGATATAGCAAAGGGATTCATGGCATTTCATAGCAATTGGTGGCCCGTTTGAGTTGAGGTGAGCACTGCCTACACATGATGATGAACCACTCGAAGGAGCCACTGTGTCCCAAACTTTAACCTGATGCAACATATAAGCATGAAAAAATGTAACATGGTTACTAAGGAAAAAGGGACTTGCATCAGCATCAAACCACTCTCCGAGACCATAAGGTAAAGCCAGTCAAAAAGAATAGAAGATATAGTCATTGACAAAATTATCTTTATTTTTTTGTCTTATCGTGGCATGTCAGATACATTTGCGACAGATGGTCCCATTACCTTTGAGTCTTTGGAACAGCTCACCAACAGGGACGATTTATGCCTGAAAGATAAAAGGAAAGAAAAAGAAGGGTTCAAACTAGAAATTCGTTTTAATGACAATGTTATAAAGATGTCATAGCATACTATGAGTGGCTTTTCTCCTTCAACATATAATGGTACATGAAGCAGTGAGAAGTAAGATACATATGCTGCAGGCAACTATTATGATAATAAAATTATATGAAAATTATTACTTGAAGCAGAGTGCTAGAACATGTATGTGCTGGATAGCAGCATTATACACATTGTAATAGTATAGTGAGCTTCATTCAGATAGTTTGACAGTGCGTACCACGCAATAGATAAAAAAGACAGTGTCTTTTCATGCCCATGAAATGTTGCTATTAGTGGGTGATTTTTCGCCCTCGTACTCATAGACCATAGACGAATGGTGCAGTCTTCCCCTCCACTTGCAATTGCAATAATCTGATTTTCTAAACCTGGTCAAAATAAAACCTCAAAAGAGACAGCTCTCTGGAGTTACTCATTTGCTGTTCTAATTCCCAATTTGCTCCCTAATTCAGAAAATGCAGCAAAGAACTAGAGCAGGAACAGAACAAACAATTGCTTGCAGAGTACCTGAAATTGCACACCAAAATAACATGGACATTGGAGGTTCAGATAGCGATTGCCGCAACTAAAAATTCCCCATCGCACAACACATAGGGGAGCAGCAGGGTAGAGGCGAGTAGGGATAGCGCTGGCCAAATCCTCGGCGATGGAAAAGAGCAGGGAGCCAGGAGGGAGGCTAGGCTAAGCGCGGCTGGGGAAGGAGAGCAGGGGCTGCGCGATTCGGCGAGGTCGCGGCCTCGGCGAGCTCGAGCAGGCAGGGAGTTTGAGGGCGAGCTCCTGCAGAGGGGAGTACGCCGAGCGGGGAAAGCCGCCATGGGCGAGCTCACCATGGGAAGGAGGTGAGGGCGCGGCCTTGGAAGACCAGGGACGTGGCTGTCGAGCAGGGAAGGGCGAGGGGTTGGGGTGTTGGACTTAGCAGGAAGGGGGAAGCTGGCACCCAAGGATAGATCGGTACCACTCCAACGCCGAACACCGGAGACGAGCCCGGCAACGTCTGCTCGCCCTGGAAGGCGGGTGTTCGATGGCGCGAGACGGTGAGAGCCGAGAGGAGATAGACGGTGACGGGGATAATTCTTCCGCCGCCGCTCCGTCACCTCCCCCGGAACCAATGAGGACCGAGCGCAGGGGCACGACAGGGCTGAGGGCGAGCTCGGCGAGCACAAGGGTGAGGTGGCGGCGGCACCCGCCACGGCTGAGGGAGGGGGCGGCCATGGGAGAAGTGACGGCGGCTGCGCGTGTGGAATAGGGTTTCGTTTGTTTGTTTAGTGAGCCTTTAGATGGGCTTTGGTGAGTAAATAAGAAACACAAAAATCACGTACCCCTATAGCGACTCACCATCAGTCACACCCTTACCTCTATAGCGACCGACCATAAGTCGTTAAATTTCTAGACTTTTAGCGACCCACAGACCGTCGCTATAAACGTATTTAGCGACCAACCGTCGGTCCATAACTTTTAGCAACCAACCGTTGGTCCCAAATAAGGGTCGCTAAAGATCAACCGTCGTGTAGTGCATCCATCTGAGTGAGACGATATGATCCTGGCCGAGTGACTTCTGCTACTATGAAGGGTCCTTCCCATAAGGGTGATAACTTGTGTCGTCCCTCCCCCGTTAGAATTCGGCGGAGGACGAGATCTCCTACTGAGAAGGATCGCTGTCGCACAGCCTTGTCGTGATAGCGCCTTAGAGTCTGTTGGTACCGTGCTGATTGGATTACCGCATTCAGCCGTTCTTCTTCGAGTATATCAATGTCCTCCAGGTAGCTTGATTAGGGTTGGTGTTAGGGTTTCAACATTTTTCCCTTTTGAAAATCTTATTTGTTTGGAACATGATTCTTTAGATATACACTTAGTAGATCTTTTATTCTTAAGTTAATTTGATGCTTCATGCTCAATTTGGCTCACATGAAATGTTGATTCTTGGGTTAGCACTGAGAGAAACCCTAGGTGACACTGGGGTGTCACACGCCTAGAGGTCACATAGCCGCGTCCTTGAGGTCACCATACACCAAGTCCGTTACCCCATGACTGAGAGTGTGATTCGTGCAATTTTTGCTCAGTATGGGAAGGTCGAGCACGTCCATGTATTTGGGGGTTTAGATCCTGTGTTGACTCATGTGGTATTTGAAACAAAGCAGGAGGCAGCTAATGCCTTTGGAGAGTTGCATGGAAGGAACATATATGATGGTTGTTGTCAGTTGGACATTCAGTGGTGTTCATCTCAGGATCCTACGAACACCAACTTGGCCTTCAGTTGTGGTGACAACATGGTGCCTATTGCAGCCGCCAAACCTGCAACTTCCGTCATTGGTCAAGACATATTCCCCAACACCAACAATTTTGTCGAGGTTGCCAACATATCACCCACAAGGGATGCGATTAAAGAGAGGAAATGTGAGCTGGCCTTGCTAGAGAATGAGCATCTTTGTGCCGACAAGAGGGCTAATTCTTTTGAAACTACTATTGAACTTCGAGAACCATGCTAATGACAACAATCTGATTGAAGTTGCAGAAATAGTGGAGGGGGATGCTGCTAGTGGAGAACAGGATGCAACAGATTCCTCACAAACCAATGGCCATAATTACATTGCCTTGAGTGTTGATTATTATGCGGTTACTTCTAAGTCCAAGGCTCATTCTTTTGAGACAAAGGGGCAACAAATTGATCAGCAACAAAAGGAAGCTCGAAAAACTCAAGCTGACATATTGGAGGGAGTGCTAAGACTAGCTGAAAAGAACTGTGCAGGTAGTGTTGAGGAACTCATAGGAGAGGAAGTTGACGCAGATGGGCATGCAAGTGTCGGAGGAACAACCGATGCTTCTAGGAAGCAAGAAGCCAAACCTATGTAGGTCGAAGGTGAAGCCACAAGTTGTATTCTCGAATTTAAAGAAGTGGATAAAGATAGTGAGGCGGGTTTGTGTGATGATTGCACTGTTGTTGTACTTGCTATGGAAGATTCAGAGTTTGCCACTAAAATAACTAGGACTCGTCGTAGTCCTAGAACTCCTCAAAGTCCTCCATGTTGCCTGCATCTCCTCCTGAGCACTGAATACAGTGGGGACAACCTGGGGTGGGGGTGGTTTTTAAAGCAAGGGTGAGTACACATCAACATACTCAACAAATGTCCCGTTTGGCTAAAGTGGACTGGCTGTATGTGGAGTTAAGGTTAAGCAGTTGCTTTTAGTTGGTCAAGTATTTATTACTAATAGTAGAGCCAAATTTTAGTAATAAACCCAGTTATTACCCAAATGTACTCCCTCCAAGAGGAAATACTAGAGATCATAATTATAACCATCATCATAAAAGTATCCAAAGTTCTTCTAATCAAAGAGGATCCCAAGGATGTTCTTAACCGTGAGCACGACTGATATACCAGTTTCTAACACTCTGCAGAGGTTGCACACTTTACCCACAAGTCATGATTCACTTTCTGCCCAGAGAGCGCTACTCCCCATTGACCACTACCTAGGTGGCATGGCAGGATATCACTACGTAGCCTTTACAAAGACTCCCCTGGTGCATAGCTGCTCGTTAGGTTTCAACAGTCGTACAAACACAGTACACCTCCCTAAGGTGGGTGACTAACAAAACCAAATCGAATGAACCTCGGCACCCACCCTTAGCAGAGCGAGCACTATGCCCCAACCCCGATTGACGGCCCTCCGGCAAAGCCAGCTACACCCCTAGGTTCATCTAATTATTCAGCTAAGGGCGTCCCATTCCACCCTCATAGTTGCACTATTATCCCGGGTGGTCACTCAACAAGCAGGTCCTTACGTAGAGGTACTCATGAAACAACCTGAGTCCCTAAAGTATCACAAGATCATCATCGGGATAACATCATCGTATCATAAATATTCACATCATGTTCATTGATTAAGTTAAAGCAATAGAATAAAGCTAACCATAGTAACCCAAAAAGGTATCAAGGACAAGATGAATACAGACTAGCCAATCCTTAGTTTTCAATAAAGTAATGCGGGACGGTGAATTATAAAGTAGGTAGGACATAGTAGGTCAGAGGACACTTGCCTTCACCAGGTTACTGCTCAGGAAGGTCTTCGGCAACACACTCAAGAACCACGGGTTGTTCGTCGTCTAAATAAAGCGATCATGCATTCAATACATTTGAATAAAGACAAATGAACAACACACCAATCATGTACAAACAAGTGAACACATCTCAAAAGAACAGCATAAACTTAAGAGGTGGTTTAGGTTATAGGGTGAACTAACACATTTATAAGTTTGTTATCCTCTAAGTGTTGTCTATCTCCATGGACTACATAATTAGATTTCACTTAATTTAATAAGACACAAAATTACACCAGTGGTAGATTCATACTTTACATATTATTAATTTCACAAAGTTACACATCTAGTTACCCTTAGGGTTTCCTTTTTATTTTCTTATTTAATAAATAAACTATTACATAGACTAACTTATAGTCTAGGCATAAAAATTAGAATGTGCAGACATTGAATGATCATAACTTAACAGATAGAGAATAAACACATGAACATTTTGCAATTTGATCACTCAATTTGGAGTTCATATGCAAAAGATATGAAATAAACAAGTTTTGGAATTTGAAATACAAAATTAGGTCTAAATCTGTGATTAAATAAAAGGCCAGGGGTCTGTCTGCAAGAATATAGGGGCTGCGCGTGAAAACCAAGTATGGCAGGCTGATTTCTAAAAAGTCGGGGGTCTCTTTAACAATTTTACCACGTGAAGGGGTATCGGGCTCTCTCGGCCATCGGATCTCAGATCAACGGCCGAGAACAGATCCCGCGGGCGTGAGGGCACGCACTGACCAGTGGGCCAGGGCGGGAGGCGGACTGACTGGTCGGGTCTAGTGCCAGGGCACAGGCGACCGATAGATGGAACCCAAGGGCTGGGCACGCTTGCGCGAAGCGGTATCCGGAGATCTGGACCGCGCGATCGAGATTGGATGGTTGAGATCAACGCAAGGGGGGTTATGGCTGCGGGCGGCGTCGCTCCTGCTCATCGGCGGTGAAGTCACCGGAGCTGGGGCAGGTGTGGACTACAGGGGCTTCGAGGTCATCGGAGTTGGCCAGGACCAGCGAGAAGGACCCGCCAACTCACTGGTAGGATTCCGGCCACTATACCGAAACCAGAGACGAGAGAACAGTGGAGGGAAAGCTCCGAGCGGGTCAGGGTAACTCTGGCGAGGAATCCTGGCCGCGGGGAGGGGCAATCGGGTGCGTTAAGGCTCGGACTAGCTCCGGCGAGGGTAGGGGAGCGCTATGGGCTAACACAGGGGCATAGTGCGAGGCTGAATTGGCCAGCCACCACACGGGGCGGCGAGCAAGCATGACCGAGCTCAGGCAAGGACGAATTAGCCATGACAAGGCAGAATTAAAAGAAACAGAGCACTAGAGCGAGTTGCTCACCTCGGGACGGCGCTCTTCGAGGCTTGGCGCAGCTTCTGATGAGCTGGCGGCCGGCACGACGGGCGCGAAACTCCGGCGAGTGGCGAGGGCAGAGCGTGAGAGAGGGTGAGCTTGCGCGAAATGAGGCAGGAGAGAGAAAGCGGGTGCGGGCGGTGCTCAAAAGGGAGCTGGGGCGCGTGGGCAGGCGACGTGGTCGGGGTTCTCGGTGTGCGTGCGCGTTGGTCCATGGTGGTTCATGGGGATGGCAGATCTGACAGGGGGTCCTATGGTGTAGAGACAAGGAGCGGGCGCGCAGGGGGAATGGCTCCTTGCGCTGACGAGGCGGGCCCGCGAGGCAGAGAAAGAATGTGGGCACGCAGGCGAAGGCGACAGGCGCCGACAGACCGGCCCCACTGGGTAGAGGGAGGGGGAGAGAGCGCGCGGGGGAGGAAACCGCCGCTGACAGGTGGAGCCCACTTGTCAGGCGGCGCGGGGCTGGACTGGGTTGTGCTGGGCCGAAATCAGTTTTCCTTTTTCCCTAGAATTTCTAATGTATTTTCTTTTTATTTTCCCCATGGTTTTCAAATCAAATTCAAACACCAAACGAAATTTCAATAATTTCAAACATGTGCATCAAACAAAAGAATAATTTTGGCTCAACATGATGCAATAATTCATGACTCACATAGTTTTGACAAAGTAAATAATTAATACCTCACTTAATTAACCTAATTCTACTCAAAAGGAAAAGGGAGAGAGAGACTAGAGAGAGACAAAGGGTAACACCTGAATTTGGTAGCCATTTAGAGGAGAAATTTTATACCCCCAAATTCAGGGTATTACAAACCTATCCCCCTTAAAAAGAATCTCACCCTCGAGATTCAGGGTTGGCTAGCAAAGAGTTCAGTATACTTGGCTTTCAGATCATCTTCTCTTTCCCAGGTTGCTTCTTACTCTGAGTGATGACCCCACTTGACTTTGCACATCCAGATGGTGCTTCTTCGAGTGACCCGGTCTGTTGTCTCCAGAATCTGAGTTGGCTTCTCAATATAAGTTAGATCTTCTTGAACTTCAAGATCATCGATTGGCAGTTGCTCCTCTGGCACTCGCAAGCATTTCTTCAGCTGAGACACATGAAACACATAATGCACGACTGACAGACTTTCTGGTAAGATGAGTTGGTATGCCACTTCTCCTCGTCTTACTTGGAGCTGGTACGGTCCGATGTATCGAGGTGCTAGCTTGCCCTTGACTCCGAACCTTTTGATTCCTTTGATGGGTGACACCTTCAAGTAGACATAATCTCCCACTTCAAAACTCAATTCTCTTCTTCTAGTGTCAGCATAGCTTCGCTGCCTGGACTACGTTGTCTTCAGATTCTCTCGAACCATCCTGATGTTCTCTTCGACTTCAAGCAGAATATCTGGACCAAACACCTGCCTTTCGACGGGCTAGTCCCAATGCAACGGGGTTCTACAATTCCTCCCATAGACTGCTTGGAATGGTGACATCTTCATACTGGCCTGATAGCTGTTGCTGAGGAGAATTCCGCATACGGTAGCCTCTTGTCCAAACCCAACTTGTCTTGCAATGCACAAGCTCTCAACATATCTTCAAGAATCAAGTTGGTTCTCTCTGTCTGACCATCTGTCTGCGGGTGATAAGCTGAACTAAACTTCAAATGTGTGCCCAAAGCTTCATGTAACTGCTGCAAAAAATGAGAAGTGAATTGGGTACCTCTATCTAATACTATCTTCTTTGGAACACCATGCAGGCACACAATCTAGGGCATATATAGTTCTACCAACACTGCACTGTTATAGGTGGTCTTGACTGGTATGAAATGGGTCGCCTTTGTCAAGTGGTCCACTACTACCCAAATAAAGTCATAACCAGCACGAGTGCGGGGCAGACCAATTATAAAGTCCATCCCAATCTCATCCCATTTCCATTGAGGAATCTGCAGCGGCTACAACAAACCTGCGGTTCTCTGATGCTCTGCCTTGATTCTCTGACAACTGTCGCATATAGCCACATAATCTGTTATCTCCCTTTTCATTTTGTACCACCAGAATCTTTTCTTCAGGTCTTGGTACATCTTTTCGCTGCCAGGGTGTATGGAATACGTTGTCTCATCAGCTTCCTTGAGAATCAGTTCTCGGATCGATTTGATATCGGGAACGCACAGTCTAACCTTGAACCATACCACTCCTTCTGTGTCTTCACGGAAGTCTTTTCCTTTCCCACCTATGATCAGCTATTAAATCTCGTTGATCTTCTGATTATCTTTCTGACCCTTCCTGATATACTCTAGAGTGGGTTCCATCTCAACTATCACTCCTTGAATGTTGTTTAGAATTCCGAGACTCAGCCTGTCGAATTCCTTGGCTAGCTCATACGACATCGGGTGAGCTACCATCATGTTGACTTGGCTCTTTCTGCTCAAAGCATCTTCAACCACATTAGCTTTGCCAGGGTGATAATGTATCTCTAGCTCATAGTCCTTGATTAGTTCCAACCATCTTCACTGTCTCATGTTTAGCTCTGACTGGGTGAATATGTATTTGAGACTCTTATGGTCTATGTAGATATCACACTTCTGCCCATACAAATAGTGCCTCTAGGTATTCAGTGCATGAACCATTGCTGCTAACTCCAGATCATGAGTGGGGTAATTCTTCTCATGAATCTTCAATTGTCGGGACGAGTACGCCACTACTCTCCCTTCCCGCATTAACACGCATCCATGTCCGGTGTACGAAGCATCATAATACACTGAGAATGGCTTGTGAACATCTGGCAGAATCAATACCGGTGTTGTTGTTAACTTCTTTTTCAATGTCTCAAAGGACTCTTGGCATGCTGGGGTCCACTTGAACTCAACCTTCTTTGCCAGCAAGGCTGTCATTGGCCTGGCAATCTTGGAGAAACCTTCAATGAAACGCCAAATAGTAGCCGTACATTCCAATGAAACTCTTGATTCCCTAGACATCTTTTGGTGCTTTCCAATCCAGAATAGCTGCTACCTTCTTCGGATCCACAGCTAATCCGTCTCGGTTTATAATATGACCCAAGAACAGGACTTCGCTGATCTAGAACTCGCACTTGCTCGGTTTGGCATACAACTGACAATCCCGTAGCCTCTGCAACACTTTCCTCAAATGCTATTCATGCTCTTGCTCAAATGCTCTTCATGCTCTTGCTCATTTTGGGAGTATATGCGGGTCGGGGTAACTCCGGCGAGGAATCACGGTCGCGGGGAGGGGCACTCAGGTGCGCTAAGGCTCAGACTAGCTGTAGGATCTAGGACACCGGCTAGAGGGGGGGTGAATAGACGATTTTGACTAAAATAAATTACACTAGAGAAATTTAATTAAATCAACAAGAGATATAAAATTTCTAGCCTTGATGAGACAACAAAATATGACGACCAATTTAAGCTATCACCACAAAAGATAGACAATATACAAATTACCAACTACTTATAAGTAATGTATAAAAGTTGAGAGAGAGAGAGAGACCGAAATTTATCTCGTGGTATCGGTGATTTGTCGTTCACCCCTAATCCACGTTGAGGTGGAATTCAAGCTCTCACTTGCTCCTCTACCAAGACACGACTTGATCTTTGAGCCAAGTGGACAAGAACTCACTCAATACCTCGATTTCACTAGCGTCACCTTTGTCGCTCCGGCGAGGTGGGCGCGAACCCCTCACAATCAATCCCGCGCCTCCACAATCTTCACGGAGAGCTCGACGGAGACAACACTCGAGCCGTCTAGGATGCGGCAACCTCCAAGAGTAACAAGTCGATGACGCTTCCCGGTGTACCACCTAGTGCCTCAAAAGATCACAACGAATGCAAATGCACTAGAGCATCTCAATCACTCACTAGAATGTGATCTCACTCAACGAGTGTGAGTATTTGAGTGGAAGGATCACAAATGAGCTCAATGTGTGCTAGGAGTGGACAAGAGAGCCCTCACACACGAGCTCCACTTCTATTTATAGCCCTCAACACACACATAGCCGTTATGTGAACTAGCATAGCTTCTGCGCACACGAGGACGGTCCCCGCCCCATGGACGGACGATCCGCCGTACCAGTAATGGCTATATTGAGCATTTGAAACCTGTTAGAGCTGTCAGAAAAGTCAAGGCCGGACGGTCCGCCCTCCAGGGCCGAATGGTCCGGAACCTGACAACTTGGAATAACAGAGCGTTGGTCAGTCAAAGTAATTCGAGTAGTCTGTCCACCATTCATGGCCAGACGGTCCGCACATGGACCACTTACCATCTGGCTAAAAACCCCGGACGGTCCGTAGTGCAAGGACACAAAAATACACCGTCACTGCCCAAACTCAATTCATCTTATGCGAACGGTTCGGCCTCCTGGCCCGGACGGTCCACGAAGGGGGGGACATAGACAGACTGCCAGCAGACCTCTCTAGCAGAGTCGCGAACGATCCGACCTTCTGGCTCGGACGGTCCACCGACCACTGAGAAAAAGGTTTTGCGCTAGTTCAAAAGAATTCTAATTTTGAAACCCAAAGCGCTATTAGCCCTCATGCAAATGCTACCGTTTATGCTCTACGAGGTACTAAGTTTTACACCAATCAAGTTCATTAACCCCTCTTAATAGTACAACTATCTATCCTATTAATTCGATCAATTTCTTCTCTAAACACCTGCTGACCGGCAAAAGCAAAAACCTATGTTTTACCTTTGCCTTCACTTGATCCACAATCAATGGTTATGAGTCCCAAGGACTTTTCTGTTTCCTGTGGTCCAGTCCTGCATTCTTATTTCTCCAAGAATTGTTAGTCCACAGTCAGTTGTAATTAATTACCAAAACACCACTTAGGAGCCTAGATGATTCACATTAGCTCCGGCGAGGGTAGGGGAGTGCTATGGGCCAACACAGGGGCACGGTGCGAGGCTGTATTGGCCAGTCACCGCGCGGGGCGGCGAGCAAGCGCGACCGAGCTTCGGCAAGGATGAATTAGCCACAGCAAGGCGGAATTAAAGGAAACAGAGCATTGGAGCGAGTTCCTCACCTCGGGACGACACTCGGGGATGCTTGGCAAGCTTCTGACGGGCTGGACGGCTGGCACGACGAACGCATCGAGCGTGAGCGGCGAGAGCAGAGCGCGAGAGAGGGTGAGCTTGCGCGAAATGAGGCAGGGTAGAGAGAACGGGTGCGAGCGATGCTCAAAATGGAGCTAGGGCGCGTGGGCAGGCGACATGGCTGGGGTTCTCGGTGTGCGTGCGCGCTGGTCCACAGCGGTTCACGGAGAAGGCGGATCTGACTGGGGGTCCCACGGTGCAGAGAGAGGGAGCGGGCACGCGGCGGGGGGGGGGACTCATTGCGCTGACGAGGCGGCCACGTGAGACAGAGAGAGAACGTGGGCGCGAAGGCGACTGGCACCAACAGACCAGCCCCACAGGGTAGAGGGAGGGGGGAGAGAGCGGGCGGGGACACACGACCCCACTGGGCTGAAGTGGGCTGTGCTGGGCCGAAATCGGTTTTCCTTTTTCCTTGGAATTTCTAATGCCTTTTCTTTTTATTTTCCCTATGGTCTTCAAATCAAATTCAAACATCAAAGCAAATTTAAATAATTTCAACAAACAAAAGAATAATTTAGGTTCAACATGATGCAACAATTCATGACTCACATAGTTTTAACAAAGTAAATAATTAACCCCTCACTTAATTAACCTAATTCTACTCAAAAGGAAAAGGGAGAGAGAGACTAGAGAGAGACAGACAAAGGGTAACACCTGAATTTGGTATGCATTTAGAGAAGAAATTTTATACCCCAAATTCAGGGTGTTACATTCCTACAGGTCAGGCTAGATGTGCTGCAGCATGAGTACAGCAAGGTTGATCCGTCGCATGCGTTCGCTATGTCTGTTGTGCGGAGCTTTGTCAGGGAGCACAAGTATTGGAGGTTCTGGAATTGCCCCCTTTGTGATCGCAAGAAGTTCGTGGACACTGGTTTGCTATTGTCACACATGTGCACCAGGCAAACAAAGACAGTCCTGCCGTGGATTGAGATACAAGAAGCTTGATTACTGGTTGTTTCATTTCGTTTGGCTACTACTCAAGTTTCTAGCAGACCAAGGTGCAAAACTTTTTCGTGTCATGGTTTGGGATTCTGGTGGAATTGATGTCATGTATCGTCTTGAGGGAAAGCCGAATTTTAAGAAGGGGGGAATGTCAGTAGTACAGCATCTGAACCAGGAACCATGGTCACCATCTCGTCAAGGGAGCTATACCACGGCGAGTAAGCAGCCGCTGAAGTGCAATACCATTGTGCAAGGGTCCGACGCGTGTGTGTGCCTCTGTTATGTGGGGTCGGCTATGCCTTGCTGCTGCGAAGGGCTTATGTATTGTGGAGTGTTGCTTGTGAAGGGCATCAAACAAACAGGTAATACAATTTCAGTCGATTCCTCTGTGTGCTATCTTCTTCCTTCCCCATCCTCTCTGCTTCTCCCATCCTTACTCCTTCCTCTCCAAAGTTCCACTTCCAGATAGTGTAGCCTGCTAACACCAAGCTTTTCGTAGGACATCAAATCAATGTTGTAGAGATGACAATTAAAGAGTGTCGGATGCTTGGCTTTGATTCCTTAGGAAAGGTCTAGGCAATGGCTTTGATTCTTTGGGAAAGGTCTAGGCAATCCCAGCAGGCAGCAGTGCGCATAGACATGTATAGTCCCGACAGCTAGCAGTGCGCTCCAAGTATATTGGACCAGGCTTAGGCCCTAATTTTTTCACGAGATGTTACATCCTAAAAGCATTACATCTTGGATTCTTGGCTAGCCTTTTCTCACGCCAGCATTCAACATTTTACTAAAAGTGGACATGAAATTAGCATGGTCAGCTTCTATTGTCTGTCGTCTGCATGAAAATGCCATATATTCAGCAGAAAGTCTAATGGACAGAAAATCAACCGTTACAAAATACAGACTTTCCCACATTTGCACGGGAATGTATGAAATCATGACATCCATCTAAATCACACCAGCTGCAGGCGATAATATTTGTAACGGTTGCAATTCTCTGGTGGGATAAGTACTGTCTTCATGGAAGAACTGTCTTCGACCACCATCCACTCCATCAATATGCAATTCTCTGGTGGGATAAGTATAATAGACTGAAAGTATAGACAGCCATATACTTCTCATATGTGCAAAGATTGGGACTGATAAATGATTTTACGATCCAAAAGATGGACAAATGCACGAACATATAAACAGAACATATACAATTCGAATATGGGATTGCTCTTTAAGTACTAGAAGGACTCCCATACTAATATAGAAGCCACTACATCTAGGTCTTGCTAGACAATCGACATCTGGCCTTATCTGCGGCAATCTGAAACCTAAATGACGCCAACAGATCCATACCCTCTCCCAAGCAGAGGCGGTCGCCCGGCGCCACGACCGATCCCTGCCTCCTCCGCTGCCGCGGCCGCCTCTGCCTCCGCGGCCTTGCGCGCCTCCGCGACGCGCTCCTCGATCTCGTCTTCGGTGTAGCCGTGCTCCTCGAGCGCGTTCCTGAGCACGAGCAGCTTGAGCTCGACTTGGCGCTTGCGGTCGTGCTCGAGGATCTCCTTGTTGGGCTTGCGCATCCCGCCGCCATCCGCGCCGGCGGCGTCGGAGCGCAGCGGCCTATGGGGCCCGCCCGGACCCCCGCCGGATGTGGAGCGGGGCTTGACGAAGAACTTGTTGCTCTGCGCGTACCCGTTGGTGCCCGACCCCCGCGCGGTCTGCAGCCCGATGCCGTTGTACATCGCGGCCGGCGGGCGGGGAGAGGCCGGATGGATCGGCGGCGGCGGCGCAAACTAGGGCAAGGGAAGCCTGGCTAGGACGAAATTGCAGGTGAGATGAGAAGCAAGGGAGGAGCCGGTTGGATTATATTCTCCGAGAGTCCGAGTCCGTCCCCCCCGGCCACGTGAGAGTATTTTCTACGGTAAAAGCGCCACGTCACCCTTTTTAATAGGAGCGGTTAGATTTCTATTGGTCGGCCGGCGTTTATTATCCCGCAGGTATAAACGCTCAAGTGGAGGTCCACGTACGTCACTCTTCTATTGGTCGGCTGGCCTTTTTTTATTACCTTCTCAATATCTGTACGTCTTTTCACCTACTAAATATATACTCCCTCCAGTGCAGTAAATGTAGTCGTTTAGAACATTATTGTGCATACCAAGGAGTGATTAATTATCATAGAGTTTTTCCTATTTGCCCCTATTAAATAGGGATATAGGTGCATTAATGTCACCAAAACAATCAAGCTTGATTGGTTGCTACAGTAGCTCCAAGGCATTTTAGACTGGAGGTTTCAAGTTAGATTCCTCTTAAGTGCATTTTTTTTGTGCAATTACTAGGGGCAACAACGTCCAAATCCTAGACCCACGCGCACTATGACTTCTTTTTGTGCACGCTCGGTCACGCGCAGGATGACTTCTTTTACTGCACCGGGAGTATTGTTAACATATTTTCCAATGTCCTTTTTTTGCTTGTTTCTACAAGCATACAGATGTTGCGAGAATTTTCATGTATATACTTACCAGCTATTTTTCTGATACACGGTTGCTACGACTGCATGTAACGTCACGATCAAAAAAAATTTACACAACTTAATTGAGCCTTAACTAATTTTAGTTAAAAATAAATAGAAATAAAGCACGTTTGATCTATCTTTAAATTTTATAGTGTAAAATATAGAGCCCATTACCACTCCAAACTGCATGCGGTTATTACAACAGATTGTACTTACAAATCGTTTTGTTTTTATCAGCCAGATTTGAGTAGTATAATAGTTTCATGTTCATATTTGAATGGACTTAAACTTTTAATGGGTACCATCATGTGACACTCAAAAGACTGTCTTGCTAGCAACGATATAGACTCCTTTTAAACCATGGTTCTTAAACAAAGTAGGTGTTTGGTTCCATCCAACTAAACCATGCTATCACATCGAATGTTTGACTGATAATTATGGATATAAAATATAATCTAATTACAAGACTAATTTATAAATTTAATTAAATCTAAATTTAATACTTATAATGGATATTAAGCATTTGATATGACACGAACTAAATTTTACTCGGTGGAACCAAATACACCCAAGTTACTTTTTATTTTTTATATATTCATAATAATATTTTATATTTAAATTTAATATCACGTGCAAGGTGCGCCACATAGACTAGTTTTCTCTCATCTCCGCCCAGTGGAGAGAAATTTATATTTATAAAAATCTATTTATTTTAGAAAGTGTAATGTATAGGGTATGTCTGGTTCATCTTTCTGAAGTAAATTCGCTACCAATAATTTAGAACCTCCACCAAACACGGTATAATAAATTTCTAAAAATCTCTAGATTCCTCTAATTCAATTTATAATCACCTTCTATCCCAGATTTTCTATATTATTGTCATTCATGTTACTAAAATATCATGCTACGAAATTTATATTATTGGCAACGGAAATTCCCGTTCGGATCTCTGTTCGCGCGAGGCCGCGAGGGTCACCGGTCACGTGAGAGTATTTTCTCTCATCTCCGGCACGTTGAGGAATTTATCTCCATGAGAATCTATTTCTGTTAGAAATTGTAATATTTGAAGTATGTTCGGTTTATCTTTCTGAACCAAATTTACAGTTAAAACTTTAGAACTCCAACCAAACAGATGCAACGGTACAATAGATTTCTAAAAATATATGAATTCCCTAGATTTTCTATATTGTTGTTATTCATGTTACCAAAATATCATACTCCGAAAAATCTATAATTGATATTTGTTTTAAGGTTTGTTTGGTTCAGCATCATGAACCAGATTCATTACCTAAAATTTATAATCTCAACCAAATAGTTACAATCAGTGGCAGACTCAGCTTCCGAGCAAGGCAGGTGAGTGTCCGGGCTTGTACCGGTGAAAACGACTGCAACTTGAGTAGTATTTATGCATGCCTATGGTCCTTGCGAAGGACTGTCCGCAATGGTTCTCACTAAGTTTTGCCCCCTATATTCCAATATTTCGTCACATTAGCAACTCCTCTGCCCCTATATGCTCACTCCCCGTATTGGTTTCCCAAATTTCACCCCCTATAACCCATCATCCCATTAAAATATGCATTTTCTTTCAACTATCACAACCACATGCATTTTCTATTTTTTACTAAACATGGACGAAATAAAATAGAAAAATAAAAAATGTGTGTGCGAAAAATATTTTTTAATTAAATAAATGTTATTTGAATTTCGTATTACTATTCCTTTTTTGAAAAAAAATTCAAAAAAATTTGAAAAAGTGTACCCTATCAATATAGTAAATAAATTGCAAAATCAATGTACCATGTTGTCCGTTGTAATCGAAACTTTCAAATTTATGAATCGTAAATACTCCGACCATGATTCCTAGCCTTGTCCAATATAAGATATTCGTCGACATGTTCATTTGACTTCTCTTGGACGCTTTGCATCCCTAGCCTCTGGTAGTTTTCCTTCTCCTCGAGACATCCGTCAACTTTTCAAAAAGGCGGAAGCAAAGGCCAAGCTTCCACTGCAATCTTGAAGCAAAGGAGTAGCTTCCAGCTGAAGTGTGTCCCCTCTTTAGCCTATAAAAGGTGCCCTAAGCCCAAGCTAGCACACACACTCAACTTTCATTTCATCAGCATCTTCTTTGCTCCATTCCCTTGCTTAACTCGTCTCTATAACAATGTTTGGCTACTTCTATTTCTTTCGGCCACAACGTAAGGAGGTATGATTGATTTTCTTTGTGTTTGCGCCCGAGTATATATGTGACCACTAACCACATGGTCATTACATTTGTTAGGTTTCATATGCAAAGGCATGTGTTCTTGAGGATCCTTAATGGGATTCAACAAGTTGACGACTACTTCACGCAACGTGTTGATGCCACTAGGTTGCCCAGGTTGGGTCCCTTACAAAAAATATGTGTTGTTGTCTGTATCCTAGCGTATGGTTTACCTTCGGACGTTGTTGATGATTACATCATAATAGGAGAATCCATGGCTAGGGGATGCGTCATTAGGTTCTATCACGTTGTCATAAGTGCATTCAGTGCATGGTACATTAGGACACCGAACGAACACGATATACGTCGCATCCTGCATATAAATGATGTAAGGGGGTATCTAGGCATGATGCATTGCATGCACTAGGAATGGGAGAACTGTCCTACTGCATGGCGGGGTAAGTTTAGCGGTACGAATTTAAGGCCTACCTAGATACTAGAAGAGGTGGCTATCTACGACCTAAGGATTTAGCACGCTTTCTTTGGCATGTACAGTACAAACAAAGACATCAACGTTCTGCAACGATCTCCTATATTTGACCCCCTTCACAACGGAACAATGCCTCTGGTTGAATATAATGTTAACAGCCACGAGTACCGTATAGGTTACTACTTATCAGGTGGTATTTATCTCGACTAGCCTATGTTTGTTAAAGCCATCTTCCACCCCTTCGAGGAGAAGAAAGTTCATTTCACTCATATGCATGAATAATGTCATAAGGATGTCGAACACGCCTTCGGAGTGTTGCAAGCCTGATGGGTAGTACTTCGCAGGCCAGTTTGCGAGTGGGACCGCCAAAGGCTAGGTGAAATCATGAAGGATGTATAATTCTTCACATGATAATAGAAGATGAAGGATGAATCGCAACAAATGTGGATTTCGCCAATGTAGGAACCATTCCTTCTGTCTCTTAGTTCAGTTTGTCCACGAATTCTGTATTTATTAATAGACTACATTTATAGACACTCCATTGTATAATAGAGTCTCTTAGTTGTCTCTTATGCTTGGAGAACCGTTTTGGTGTCTCTCCACTATACATGCCCTAATGGTGGAAGTGCTATGTGTCCGTGCTAGTTCAATGTAAGGTTGTCGTTGTTGTTGAATAAGTGTTGTGTCCTATTTGTTCATGTCGTCAACAGCATATTTAAGAACAAACATAAATCGCCAGTGTTGGGGGCCTTCGTCTTCAGAAGGTCCTCAAAAACATGACTAACAATGTTTCCCAAGTGTAATATATGTACAGGAACCTTCGGACTCGGAATAAAGTTGTACACAACATAAAAAGCATGGTCGGGACGAAGGTTGAACCAGTTTCGAAGCTATGCGCAAGGAAGCTTCAGCTCAACGGCAGAAAAAAGGAACCGACTTAAAGGGGAAAAGGCTATCTAGTCCTCGTTGGATTGTCATTAAGTCAATAGTAAACATAAAGGACATGAATGTAATTTTACACAGGCTGCGCCCTGTGCTTATAAATAGATGAACAATATCCCTGTACTGTTCAGGCTCCCTGCCTCCTTTGCTGTCGCGGCCGCCTCTGCCTCCGTGGCCTTACGCGCCTCCGCGACGCGCTCCTCGATCTCGTCTTCGGTGTATCCGTGCTCCTCGAGCACGTCCCTGAGCACGAGCAGCTTGAGCTTGACTTGGCGCTTGCGATCGTGCTCGAGGATCTCCTTGTTGGGCTTGCGCATCCCGCCGCCATCTGCACCGGCGGCGTCGGGGGGCAGCGGCCTGTGGGGCCCGCCAGGACCCCCACCGGATGCGAAGCGGGGCTTGACGAAGAACGTGTTGGTCTGCACGTACCCGTTGGTGCCCGACCCCCGTGTGGTCTGCAGTCTGTTGCCGTTGTACATCGCGGCCGTCGGGTGGGGAGAAGCCGGTTGGATCGGCGGCGGCGCAATCCTAGGGCAAGGGAAGCCTGGCTAGGTCGAGATCGACGAGATGACTGGTGAGATGAGAGGCAAGGGAGGAGCCGGTTGGGTTATATTCTGGTCTGGGCCCGTGACTCCGAGTCCATACCCCAGGCCACCATAAAAGCGCCACGTCGCCCTTTTTAATATCAGGAGTTAGATTTCTATTGGTCGTTTGGCGTTTATTTAGCCCGCAACCATAAACGCTCAAGTGGAGGCCCACGTACGTCACTCTTCTATTGGTCGGCTGGCTTTTTTATTACTTTCTCAATATCTGTACGTCTTTTCACCTACTAAATATATTGTTAACATATTTTCCAATGTCCCTTTTTTTTGCTTATTTCTACAAGCATACATATGTTGCGATAATTTTCATGTATATACTTACCAGCTATTTTTCTGATACACGGTTGCTACAACTGCATGTAACGTCATGATCCAAATGTTTTTTACGCAATTTAATTGAACCTTAACTAATTTTAGTTAAAAATAAATAGAAATAAAACTCGTTCGATCTGATCCTTAAATTTTATAGTGCAAAACATAGAGCCCATTACCACCCAAGCTGCATGCGGTTATTACAACAGATTGTACTTACAAATCGTTTTGTTTTTATCAGCCAGATTTGAGTGGTATAATAGTTTCATGTTCATGGTTGAATGGACTTAAACTTTCAATGGGTAGCATCATGTGACACTCAAAAGACCGTATTGCTAGCAACGATATAGACTCCTTTTACACCATGGTTCTTAAACTAAGGAGGTGTTTGGTTCCATCCAACTAAAATTTAGTCCCTATCACATCGAATGTTTGACCGATAATTATGGATATAAAATATAATCTAATTATATAACTAATTACGTAGATAAAGACTAAAAGACGACCTAATTAAACCTATATTTAATACTCATAATGGATATTCGAGCATTTGATGTGACACGAACTAAACTTTACTCGGTGGAACCAAAACACCCAAGTTAATTTTTATTTTTTGTATATTCATAATAATATTTTATATTTAAATTTAATATCGCGTGCAAGGCGCGCCGCATAGACTAGTTTTCTCCCATCTCGGCCCAGTGGAGGATTTATATTTATATAAGAATCTATTTATGTTAGAAAGTGTAATGTATAGGGTATGTCTGGTTCATCTTTCTGAAGCAAATTCACTCCCAAAAATTTAGAACCTCAACCAAACAGATACGACGATATAATAGATTTCTAAAAATCTTTAGATTCCTCTAATTCAATTTATAATCACCTTCTATCTCAATTTTTTTTCTATATTATTGTCATTCATGTTACCAAAATATCATGCTACGAAGAATCTATAATTGACATTTATTTTAGGATTATGTTTGGTTTAGCATCCAAAACCAGATCCACTGCCAAAAATCTATAATCTATACCAAATATTTACAATTAGTGGCAGACTCAACTCCAAAGCAGAACAATCGAGCGCCCGAGCTTGTGCCAGTGAAAATGATTGTGACTCGAGTAGTATATATGTATGCTCACCCATGAAGGTAGACCTGCTCTCGCCCCATGTGGCGGCCAAGGCCCCGACGCAATGGCCAGGGACATTCCCGTTGTCGGGGTAGGGGCTCGATCCACATCCACATATGTTTGAGGGGATGGCGTCATCCCGAAGAGGCCAAAGAGGGAGGGGTCATCGGAGTTAGGTGCGGGAGAGGAATGAGCTAGGGATGGCAATCGGGCGGATAGAACGCGGATATATGGTTCGTGTATCCATACCCACAAGATAAAACCAAACCCATACCCATACCCATTTACGCTCGTGGGTACGGATCTGTATCCGCACCCGTACCCGCCAGGTATCCGTTATCCAACAGATATCCGTTACCCGCTCGCCCACTAAAATTTCAGCAACATTCCAATAGCATTGTACCAGAAATTTATCATAATTTAACATTCCAACAACCTCAAATAATAATTTTAGCACGAAACAATAATTTCAACATTCCAAACAATAATTTCAACATTCCAAAACAATAATTTCAACATTCCAAACAATAATTTCAACATTCCAACAACATAAATAGATAACATTCCAGGCTTACAACAACATTTCACCATAGTGACATAGTCCATAGCAAGTAGTAGAAGTAGCAAAGACAGTACAATGCATCATAAAACATGTTCTTGGAATGAAATTACAGTCATACATAGTTTCCAAATGCAACAACAAATTATTGTAATGAGCATGGCTGAATGGCATTCAACTTCATTTGACATCTTGTGAATTTTCCTTCAAATATCTTCATTTGGCATTGTGGAGAATCCAAAGGAGAGTTCCTACAATGATATATAATTAGTTATAGATATATCATGAAGTCATGGTAATTATCAGAAAAGAATATGCTAGTTCTTACAACGTACCACAAGTTCTTCTTGTATATCTTCAAGACAAGTCCACAAACCCATATAATCTTCTTTTCCTACAATAAGTGAGAGTACAACAAATGAGAGTAAACTGAAATCAAAACATACAAGTTACAACTACATACAATAATTTTAAAGATGTATTGTTTGTACCTTTTGCTTGACCAACACGAAGCCAATTTTGTGCACACATTAAAGCTAACCAAATGTTTGCTGATTACCAAGCGAGACGTGGTCAATGTATGATAATTTTTTAAAGATTTATTTTTTGCAGATATTGTGTTGCTCCTTAATAACTTTACTAACCTTTGTAATCTTTTTATTTGTAGAAGATGGAGAAGGGTAAGAAGTCAGGCTCGGGCAGGGGGTACATTTCTTGGAATGATGATATGGACAAGGCACTTCTTGACAGATTTGTGGAGTATTACAACAAGGGTGACAGATGCCAAAAAGGGTGGAAGTCTCATGTCCACACGGCTGCTATCAAGAATGTGCGAGAAAAGTGCAATGTGGAAATCAGAAAAGACAACATCATGTCAAGGAACAAGACATTTGACAAGCACCACACTATCATCAATGGTATGCTAGAAACAAGTGGCTTTGGTTAGGATTGGAGCAAGAACAAGATATCTGTTGATAGTGATTCTGTATGGGAGGCTTATGTGGCGATAAATTTTAGTTTTTTAGTTTTTTCTGTTGTTACACTATTTTAGATTTTGTTTGCTGCTTACAGTAAAACTGGGCAGTAATGCATGGTATCATCTAGAGCTCACCTCAAATAGTTTTCTGCAGAAAAATAAAGAAGCTAATGGGTACATACACAAGACAATCTTATACTGGGACTTGATCAACTTGGTGTTTGGGAAAGATCATGCAAATGGTGAAGCGACAAAGACCCCAGCTGATGGTGCGAGAGATATGAGTAAGGCTAAAGAACAAGATCATTTTGCTGGTTTTTTCCATTTGCCTATTTCTGAGCAAGCTTATGATCAATACCTGGAGTTACAGGTGGTCTGGGAACAAATTGCCATCAGTAATGCTCACGACCGTTGGAGATACATTTGGGACTCTGACAACTTCTCATCTCAAAAAGCTTACAAGCATTTTATGGGGCAGACTCCGGTTCACCCTATCTACAGGCACTTATGGAAGAGCAAATGCCAGCCTAAGCATAGGGTTTTCTATTGGCTGTGGCTTAAAAATAGACTAAATACCAGGGATATGCTGAGAAGGAAAAACATGACTTTGGATTCTTACTCATGTGAAAATTGTTTATGGCAAAGAGAGGAGACTCTTTATCATCTGTTCCTCAGATGCAATTTTGCAAAAGCTTGCTGGAACTCAATTGGAATAACCCCCCCTAGAATTGCTAATCCAGAGGAGGCCTCAACAAACCTTAAAAACCAACTTAACGTCCCTTTTTCTATGGAGGTTATTATTCTCATGACATGGAGCATCTGGAAATGTCGCAACGAATGGTTGTTTGCAAGCAAAGACCGCTCAGTTCATCACTGTACGCAAGAATTCTGTAAGGAGCTTCGGTTGATCATCCACAGAGCGCGTGGGAATTTTGACACTTCCATCCCGAACTGGCTGAGTTTGTGGCAGACATAAGAGTTGTTTTTCTTACTCCAATGCTTGTAACTGTTTTTAGATCTTTCAGATTACCTTCTGTAACTAGGCTAAGTTGTAACCTTTTCGTTTTTCATTTTTCAATAAAATCTCAGTAGGGGCTTCCCCTCCTGAACCTTCAAAAAAAAAAAGAGGGAACCGGTAAAGAGCTTACTTCATCAACAACCTTAGGAAGCTTGAAGAGGCAACGGTCTAGTGATTCCTTCACCTCAATGATGGCAGAGAAATTAGACAAGTTCACTGAAGCTATTAGGGATGAAGCACCAAAAGGGCCAACATCAAAAGAATTTTTTAGCACATTAGAGGAGATAGATGGGTTAGATGAAGACACGTTTTTAGACTTGTTTGATATCTTAACAGGTGATGCGCGCAAGTACGAGTCCTTGGACTTTCACTGATCCTGAGGAAGAGATGGTTGTTGAAGCAACTTAAAAAGTGAACCAAGTTGTGGTTGGTTGATTTGAACTGTTGTTGGGTGTGTTGATGTTGCTGTCTTAGTTTATGTTGGGTGAATTGAACATCACATTGAGTAGCAAGTAATGTGTTCCAATGATATGTAGACATTTGAGACAAATCTGCATTATTATTACTATTCTCGTCATGCATGCTTCTTGATAAATTGTAGGGTGAAAACTTGTCCCTAATCTATTGAACATGTATATGACTCATCAAGGCACATGTGCACACAAGAAACATGTGTATTTTGTTGTGTACAGTTTATATGGTTACTTCCCTCCAAATATATAAATTCCATATATAACTATCCAAACAGGATATTGAATTTGATTCATGGAAAAGAATTCCATTAGCATCCAAACAAGAAAATTGAATTGAATCAAATTCTAAAGAATTACTTTCTTTAGGAATCTAATATCTAGAATGTTATTCATGGAATGAGTTTCATTTCCAAGGAAACAAACAAGCCCTAATAAGAAATTTCATCATTGCATCCAGCCACAGTATTGTTGCTAACCGAATTAAGCAACGATAAATGTAGCATTATTGAGGAACCAAAGTCAGAGTGCCACCCGTCCAATCTTTTGGTATGAAAGTAGTACAAAAACTCCAATGTGATTCTAGTCTTTGCCATTATTGAACATAGATAAAATAACAAAAAATAGGAAGTATTACCTCTAATATATCATCTATTTCAGTCCAAAGAGATCCCTAGATGCAAGCTCGTATAACAGATGAATGGTGTGAATGTGTTAGACTGTCAAGCGAGCACCTTTGATTAATCATGCGCTAGTACACTTTAAGAGCAACTTTTAGCTAACCAGCAACGTAACCTCATAATCACCTATCACACATTGATTCTAAGACACTACAGATATTTTCAGTCCACTTTTTTTTCATCATCCACAATACACTACCGGAATTCGGCTCTTTGCCGAGTGCTTTTTATCGGGCACTCGGCAAAGCCGACTTTGCCGAACGCCGCACTCGGCAAAGATCTACGCTCGGTAAAGGTCTTATTTACCGAGTGCGGGACACTCGGCACAGCCCAGCACTCGGCAAAAACTGCTTTGCCGGGAGTCAAACACTCGGCAAAGACGGCTCTCGGCAAAGGGCCGTTAGCGGCCGTCTACAGCTGACGGCCGTCAGTCTTTGCCGAGTGCCACATATTGGGCACTCGGCAAAGAACGCTTTGTCGAGTGTCTTCTCTAGACACTCGGCAAAGTATATTTTTATTTTTTTTATTTTGTCTCCCAAACTTTTTGTGGTATGTTCCTACACTATGTAGACCTATATTTATCATTTGTGGACAATTATAACAGAGTTTTCAATCGTTAGTAGATTTAGTTCGTTTATTTGAATTTCTTCGGAAAATTCAGATTTGAACTACAGGTCACTCGAAACTTGGAAAACCGTGCATGCAAAAATGATAT